>NC_134269.1:96096243-97559911 GCF_031893055.1 Leptodactylus fuscus | reverse complement strand
GAGTATCGTTAAGGTGAGGGGCAAAGTGGTAAAGTATATGTATATGTGATTGTGTGGGGTTAGGGGCGAGGCTGAAGAGGGTAATATGAATTTTGTGGCTTGCTATGGTCCAAAGTGTGTGAGATTGCAGAGATGGTGGTGTGAGTTTGGGTTTTGTGGGGGTCCTGGCACAAACGTATGTGCGCTATTGTGACGAAAAGTAGCCTATTATTTAATCGGGTGTATTAACTATGTTCGTGAAAAATTTCAGCCAAATCGGTGGAGCGGTTTTTCCGTGATTGAGGAACAAACATCCGAACATGCAAACATCCAAACACACAAACCCACAAACCCACAAACTCACAAACTTTCACATTTATAATATTAATAGGATTATTTGATAAGTTTCTGTCTTTTCATCTTTCATTTAGTGACTGAATTTCTAATGCAGTTCTTTGAAGACACTAGCCATTGCATCAAATGAGCTTAGCTGGCACCTCAGAGTCACATTTGTGATACACCTGGAACATTTAGAAATCAATTTGTAAACTTAATGGAACCAAGTAAGTGTTATGTATTGGAAGTACTAAATCTACATTTTTGCTGACTCAGACTGGCACACCAGGGTACTGGTGAATCCCCCGGTGGGCACCTTGCCTTTTGAGGGCCTTACCGGATACCCACTGCTTTTTTAATAGGCAGTGGAGGTCTGGTCATGGCCCCTATTAACTTACATATCCCCGATCCAGCTCACTGCAGTCTTCTTTATCAGTCTCCAGGGGGAGCCGCGTAATTTTGCGCCCGTAATTTTGCGGCGTCAAAATTACGGGCGCAACATTACGCGGTGCATACACTCGTAACTCCCATTGAAATCAATGGGATCTTTTTGAGCGCACAAATTCTGACACGCCGTATACGTGCCAGATCGCGCTCCACTTTACTCCGTGTGAATTCCCCCTTACAGTACAGCTGATCTGTAGGAGTCCTGGCTGTGGACAGTGGGCCCCTACAATCAATTCCACCGTTAGACCCTAGACATCCCAGTCCGACACTGGTTGTTTGTACTTAGTGTACAGTGTCAGATGAGACCTTGTCATGTGATGTGCCATGGGGTTTATAAGTGTAACTCAAAGCTCATGTGCCCTATTGCAAAAACTGTAGTTCACCTCTCAGATAGTATGTCTCATTTATCATACTGGCATTTTATGTGGCAGAGAGCCTTTGTGCCTCCTTTTGATTTTCTAGGCCAAAAATATAGACGACTTTTCCTACAGTTATGTATATATATGGGCAATGCCAAGAGGAGTGGGGGGTTAGTGAGGCCCTTTTTTTTTGTTTTTTTACATAATTATTTAGGAAATCCTCAGAAATACCAGCTGTCCCCCCAAGTAGATCTTTAGTGTTGCCCAACTCCTCATACAGATCTTTATTATTTTCTGAAAGGTTGATTCAAAATTAACCTTTGAATTCAGTCAATGATTCTTCTTGCAGTAAGCCTCTTCTTCCCAGGCCATGAGCTCTCTGGAAGAACCACGTCCATCCTATTCACAGACCCGTGAGCGAATTGTGCGAGCTGTTCCTCCTCATTTAATATGTTCACTTACATGTGGAGGTCGAGATTGCCGTTATGAAGGTCCAGAAGATTGGACTCTGGAACAGCAAGCAATTCGAGGATTGTACTCGTCTTGGTGAGAAGCTCCGCAATAGTAGCAAGGTTTAAAGGTTTTTTTTCCATCTCTCAACAGTTTGTCTGATCTCTCTTCTCACTTTCTGTATTTAAGCTGGTGGGTGGGCTTTGACTGTTTTATGGACAGGGCACTATGAAGTATCTTAGTATATAGCCATTGCCTTTATCATAGGAGATTATCTGAACTTTAATCAGATATTGATTATATATACTTAGGATAAGTCCTCAATAATTTTACCCTGGAACACCCATTTACCGTAAGCACTGTTATCCATTCTCAGATTAAGGACTGTGCTACATGGTGCTTGAATGTGTACTGGGTACAAATATGGAAGCACCTTGCAACAGCTGCAAAAATGTCAACGGGCATTTTTCCATAGAAAGTCATTGAATTCATAGAAGTCCTGAAATTTTACTGTGAGTTGTGCATGGCTGGGAAACAATGTATTATGTTGGCCTAATAAACGTTACACATATGTGGGTATGTCTTTATTGTACGTGGAAATACCAGCATCTCTGCCTTGATGCATTTATACATCTAATATAAAATAGATAGTAGTCAAAGTTTTACAGCTCATACTAAATGAAATGTGTCACTAAAATACTTTGATACAGTCCAGAAAATATTAAAATTTAACTTCAGGATGACACAAATTCACAAACAGAAGTTGAACTACATTTTCCAGTTTTAACACTGTCCCACTACATTAATGCATAATCTGGGCTGTCACTTTATATGTATATTTGTGTGTTTGTTAGCACATATGTATACCAATAGCATATCCAAAAGAACTCAGCACTACCATAGAGTAATCAGGGATTTTGTTCATAGCAGAAAATACTCAAAAATTACAATATCTTATTCTTGCTTCCCCACTTGTGCTCTTAACCTGCCCAAATGCCTCCCTTTATTAACTTTATTACATAGATGCAACCATACCATGTCTGAAGCCAGTCTAGATCTGTACGTTTTAGGCCTTATTGGCTTATCCTGTAGCCTCCTGCCTCGTATACACAGGTATATGGGTTTCTCCATAGAGTATATTTATAGATTGGTACTTGCCCCATCATTGCAGCAGTATCATATACCGGTTAACCGCCTTTCATAGTACCAGAAATCCTTGACCGAGCACGAGTGGTAAGACGGACACTTTCCTTCATATACCTGTTTGATATCTTTCATTTGGAACATAGTACTGTTGTCCATTTTGTTTGTTTGTTGCGCTCTTACTTTCTGGCTTCTGCTTCATGACTGGACTACTACTATAGCATTCATACCAGTATATCTCACCTTGTTATTATGCCAACAAATAGTTCACTTGTTTTTCTTGTGTATGCCCAGTAATGACATAAGAATGATACGTTTCTACTACTCCACTCAGAGTGTAACATTCAGTCAACTTCTGTCTACATAGCCGGAGGGATTTACTTTCTCACGATGATTCCTACCCCCTTATTGCTACATGAAACTCCAGTTCTGCCTCCATGATGGGACTATATGCCATGAATCGTGAACATGGCTGATACACTCACATTCTATTTCTAATAATGTGATGTATAGATTCAATTTTATTGTTATTTTGTATATTGAAATGTCTTATGTAATATTCTGTCATTGTCCATGTTCCACGGTCTGCTGAAAGTCCAGAGGGCTGAATAATCAATTGTAATTTTGTTGTGATGCTTCTGCTATGGATAAAGTATCTGATTGTATTACTCTATAGGAGTGCTGATTTTTTTGGGTATATGCTATAGGGTTGGGACCCTACCCCAGCACCCTGTCCTTGACAATACAGAGCGCTGCACACATTTGCTCTCTTTTGCTATACCTAAATCTATATTATGCCTGTCGTTTTAGGATTACAGATGAAATTCTAGCAACCAGCCGACCATCTACCCGCCTAATTCGGGATTACAATATCACAGAGCAGTTTCAGAAGTAAGAGGAAGGAAGGATATTGGCGGATACATAAACCACATTCAAAGCTTTCTGTTGTAACATATTATATATTGTTCCTAACCATCTTCCGTATGCTGTGCCTGTTGTCCAAGGTCTGCTGCATAATGGTTACAGGCAACATAACATGACATTTAATAGCTTTTTATAACATGCATGTAAAATACACTTGTAAGAATGTGCATTAGAACTTTATGCCTTTTTATCTGTACTCTTATGTATTAGAAAATCTCTTTGTGTTCATTACAGGTATGGTATACGGTCTCTGGTTAATGCACAGCTTCCTGGGGAACATGGCCACTGTGGAGATTCTCTTGATCCCCAGAGTGGATTTTCATACAGACCACAAGATTTTATGGACTCTGGCAGTGAGTACATTTCTGTAGTATGTTAGTCTTTGTGTATTTCTATACTTTATGTTATTCTCTAAATTTTAAAATTAATCTCTAGTATACATAGTGTATAGTTATAGGTTCAGGATTGTCTCTCCATTAACTGTTTACCTACTGGTACCTATGTTGGTTGGGGAAAGAAATTAGAATAACACTGCAGCCAGAACATGTACTGTGTGACGTGTGGAATATTAAAAAAAGAAAATACACAATCCAAATATTTTGCACCACCCTTCAAGCTCTAAGCCAGGCATATAACATATAACACGTGGTACATTTCCTGATGCCATAATGTGCAAGTCAGTATACTGTACAAAGTATACTAACGTGCATGTGTGATTATTAACTTTTATATTGAGTCTTCCTGTAATATACCATAATTATTTGTGAGAAAGTATGCATTACCTATGTCATAGTTATGTCATTTATTGTGGCTGTATACTATGTGGGGTTTTACATTCAGAATTTGCTTCCTGTTGAATAACCAATTTTATTATATATTTGTTAAGCCCATTCCATCTTGTACTCTAATAGTAGATATACGGAAAAACAGATGTGCACTACTATGGGGTAGTATATAAAGGTGACTGCTATATTAAACAGTAAATACCCCACTTTAACAGCTGAGATTAGAGACTTCTTAATAGACTGCCTGTACACTGACAGTCATAATATATTGCACCAAAGAGCCAACGTGGGACTACAAAAATAAAAATTTCAATAAAGATAACAAAAAAAACTAAAGTCCATATATATGATCAGCATTGCCACAAATGTAGCAACCCGCAAGTTAAAACTAACCTGTCCATGTCCAACTTATCCCACATTGTGAACAGGTTTAAAAAAAAACAAACAAAAAAAAACAAACCCAAAAACAAACTTAAGAATCTGCCAGAATTGCTATTTTTGCACCCAATGGTACCAATGTACCGATGCAATACCGATACTGATACAATCTGTTATGTTATCCTCCTGAGAACAACATTGATTGTTTAAAAACATTGCACTTGGCATGAAGAACACAAATGCAATGCTATTTTTAGACTGGGGCCCCATGTGGAAGAACACAGTGGTTTGCCTGTGGCGGAAACGCTGCCTTTTATAGTCACAGCAAAGTGAATTGGATTTTAGTGAACCGTTGCGGTTTTGGAATTCGCAGCATGTCAATTATACCTATGGAAATGCAAGCGGTTTCTCTATAAGTAATTGAAGTAGAAAGTTTACAGAGGAAACCTCTTTGTAAAAATTGATGCAGGAAAAACTGTGATGCGTTGCCGCCGCGGCTTTTCCTGTAGCGCTTTTTTGCTGTGAAACGTTATATGGGGCCTTAGCCTTAAAGTATTTTCATTGTGCAAATGAATAAAAACATTAAAAAAGGCCAAAAGAATAAAGTTAACCTGATAATGACTCCTTGCTGCCTTTTGACGTTAGCTATAAGAGCACTTTAATGTTGACCATTTGTTTTGTGGAATTTCTTTTGTTTTTTAAATCTTTTAAAAATATTTGGGCAGGGGAATCTGTGGTGACTGTACTTTCCAGAACGTCCTCAATACTTCATGTGTGTGCTCTTTTCTCATTGCCACCATCAATTTCCATGATTGAATGGTATCCAATACGTCACTTTGTTCTTCACAGTCTCCTTCTATAATTTTGGGCTTCCTGATTTTGGGGTGGTCCCTGTGCCAAGAATTCTGGATGCTGTGAAAGTTATTGCATTTGCTCTGCGAGAGGGGAGAGTAGCTGTGCATTGCCATGCAGGACTAGGCCGCACAGGTATGATACACTGGTATTGCATTGTATAGATCAGGGGTAGGGAACGTACGGCTCTCCAGCTGTTGCAAAACTACAACTCCCAGCATGCATACTTGCTCTGCTGTTCTTGGAACTCCCATGGAAGTGAATGGAGCATGTTGGGAGTTGTAGTTTCACAACAGCTGGAGAGCCGAAGGTTGCCTACCAATGGTATAGATAATAATTCATACACATTGATGGCCTTTTCTTGACAGATGCCAAAGTAAAAATTCATTGTGATGATTGGTATTGGTAAAGTGATAAGCTAAGCGGTCACTATGGGCTGGTCCTCAATTTAGGCACAGACAACACAGAGATTGTGCAAACAAAGATGACATTTTCATTGTCATACATTACAGAATAGTGAAAGTGAATGGGGTTGTGTTGCAACTCAGTGGTTGCTGCAACTGTGTCACTATAGTTGCAAGAAATCCAGCATGGTTGGTCTCAACCATGGTCGCAACCTTCAAGCTCCAACACAACTGTTTACATTTTCATTATGGTATAGTGGAAGTGTGATCTACGGTTGCGGCCACAGTCTCTCTATGTAGTCCTAGCTTAAAATTTCCTCATTTGAAGATATGCCTCTAATTTACTGTACTTGCTAAATAGATTAGTTTTTAGACTACTATATGTGTATTTCAGTTAGGTGAGTTCTGAGTGAGCATGTGCTCTGAATGAGGAGAGGGGAGTAAACCTCTGGCGGCCATGTACTTTCCCAAAGAATAAAAGGATTGGGCATGTGAAATTCAACCCCATATACTGTATACGAGATAGTCGTCTGTCCTTGCTGAAATTGGAAGGTAGGGTCATCAAGAATCCAATGTGTATAAGCACTTTTAGTGAAATAAATACTAGTGTTATCAGCTGTTTACTGACACGTACAATCTGTAATATCAGGTATACAAGGTTTTTAAAATTGTGTGCTGGTCTGTTTGAGATTGCTGTGTCCTGGAGTTTTAGTTCTGTATGTACCTTAGTGACATTATTATAATCTATTTTTTCAGGAGTACTCATTGCATGTTACTTGATCTATGCATGCCGTGTAAGCGCTTCACATGCTATTCGCTTTTTGCGTCTTCGTCGCCCTGGGTCAATACAGACAGGATCCCAAGTTTCTGTTGTTTGTGATTTTTCCCTGTTTCTAAGTTCACAATGGACAGTTTTCACAAATGTACCTTCTGGCTGTCCTGCCTTTACATTACCTCAATACCTGGCCCACCAACGCCATCTCCTTCATGGACAAGAAGCTCGGAGTTTCCGCCATCTTCCAAAGCCTGTGGTGGTTATATGTCGCAGACTGGCCCAACTAGCAGGTGGTAGGAGAGCAAGAGGCCCATGGGTGGAATTGGAAAGAGAGACTGCACATAAACTCCTACGCCAGGTCATTATAAGAGCGGCAAATGATCGTCAGTGTAAAAAGGTTCACTCTCCGGTCTGTGATAGTGAAGATGATGAACAGGAAAGGAAAGGAAAAAGGAGACAAGGACTTCTGCAAAGTCAAATTAGCTGTGACACAGGAATCCTGCAACTTCTGCTGACAAGTGACACATCAGTAAGTAATAAGATTAAGGCCTTACTTATTGTACGTGACAAGGCCTTGTACACCAAGCCAGTATAGCAGCGCACACAGTCCCTATACCTTTTAATATGGTGCTGTAGGCACTCCATGTACAAGTGAATGCTGCCCTGTGTATGGCACCTCATTACAAAGTTATCCTCCCTTAGAAGATCTATAAAATTGAAAGCTTATTAAAGCACTGTACATCCTCACCGTCCTCTGTGAGTACAATTTGTGGCCCCGTACAACTTCTTGTGTTTTTGTGCATAACCTATCACTCCATTTGCCTAGGTGGATATAGTCAACAATGGGCCCTGTGAACCTGGTCTGTGTAAAATGTCAGAATCTGAAACAGCAAAGCAAAAAAATCCAGAGATTACACAGAAAAAAGTGGAAACCAATGGCCCACAGGTAATCTATGCATATACCATATATTTGTGAGTAAATTGCTTTTGCAGAGTTTTCAGGAATACACAGTTTTAATATTTTCCAAGCAATAAAACTTAAGTTCTCAATCTCATTGTCTGCACAAGTAGATCAGTAGCCATTGCAGGACTAAGTGCCACAGAACTAGAATTGCTTTTCATACAGAAAGTTATAAGCCCATAATATTGTTAACCACAGTGCAGCATTATAATGATACATATCAGTCCAGTCATACCTGTACTCTGCTGACTTTCTGTTCCTTTTATACATGTATGCAACATGCGAGCATTTCCGTAGGTATAACTGACATGCAGCAATTTACAAAAATGCAACGGTTTTTGAAATCGCAGCATTTCCACTGCATATATTTTTCTGCAATATGTGGATGAGATTAGTCAGAATACCATCCATCTGCAGTTAAAGTAAAACACTGCGGATTTTATTGTGGAGTTTTTGCAATGTGGGGCCTAAGGCTAAATCCCCACATAGCAAGCCAAAGCCAAAAGGTGCTGAGGGAAAAATCACAGTGGAGACACATCGAATCTTCCGGCAGCGCTTTTCACAGAAGTTCTGTAGAGTTTTCCTCTGCGGACTTTCTGCTTCCATTATACCTATACGGAAAAGGCCAGTGTTTCCATAGATATAACAGGCAACGTTTTTTTGAAATCGCAGAATGGCTGCTGCAGATATTTTGGCCAGAATTAGCCAGAATCCCGTCCACTTTGCAGCTACTGTAAAACGCCATGGTTTTCGACGTGGTGATTCCACCATGGCAAAATTGCGGTGTTTACGCTACATGGGGCCCCGACCTGGAGTTTTTGTGCAAGGTTTGGATGGGATTCGCTACAGTACACATTGCAGTAACTGTAAAACACTGCATTTTTTGTGGTATTTACGCCATGTGGCAGCCTTAAATGGGTTTTCCTGTGAACATAACTACTATTAAATGTGTAAACAAAATAAACTTAAGCATTTAGCAAAATTAACTAATTTAAAATTTTTGCTGAATTTTAAATATTTTCTCTTAAATATCTTGGTGGTGACAATCTTTTGTCTTGATTGGTTGCCATGAGATATGACAATGAAGTCGATGGAATTCTTATGTTCTGGCAGATGTCAGAAACTCTGCAATGATTTCCTTATTATGTCCGAGTTATTTTGTTGTGCATGCACTGTTCCTTGTAGAACTCCCATTTCCTATAACAGCACATGTGGCACATCGAGTAAACTACCATATATGTGAAATTCTGAATGAATAAACTACCATGAATGTGAAAGAAGACAGTGAATTTCTTACTGTAGTTAGGAATATGGATGACAGCTATTGTCAGATACATCTGTCCTTCATACCACAGATAATACATTCACACCATATTTTATACAGGAATTATATTATTGACCCATAGGCCATATATACAGGGTATATATGAGAAGCACAGACAAAACCCACTGCAAGTAGTTGCTTCTAATAATCCAGCTGTCCAAAGTGCGACCTCCTTGAGAAAATCACATCCTATTTCAGACCACATTTTTTATTTAATTTAGGCCTGTCCTATCATAAAGGGTTTTTTTGTATTTCATTTTCCTGATATATACCGTATTTTTCGGACTATAAGATGCACTTTTTTTCCCCAAAATTTGGGGGGAAAAGAAGGGTGCGTCTTATAGTCCGAATGTGGCGCCTGGCACCCGCTGTACTAGAGAGGCAGAAGCCGGAAAGGGATAGACGCCGGGGCCTGAGACATCGCTGTGCTCCTCTGCCCTGCATGAAGCCAGCAGCGGGAGGAGTGATGCTATTCCGCTCCTCCGTCCCCCCGCCGCTGGCTTCAGGCAGGACAGTGGAGCGCAGCGATGTCTCAGGCCCGGTACCTGTGCCAGCGTCTATCCCTCCCCGGCATCCGCCTCTCTAGTACAGCGGATGCCGGGTCAGTATCGGTGGCCCCTTCTCCCCCGGGGCCGGTCCCCACTGGCCCCGTACCTGTAGAGTTGCAGGCCGGCTCCTGCACGGCGATATCGCAGGAGCCGACCTGTTCGGGTGACAGCCGGGAGCCTAATGAGGCTCCCAGGCCTGTCACTGCTATATATTAGTATTGCGGCTGGTCTCTATGACCAGCCGTAATACTAATAGACAGAATGTCCCATAGACGGCAATACAGTTGTATTGCCGTCTATGGGACTTGCAATCAAGTGACCGCAGGTTCAAGCCCCCGGGGGGGAATAAAATAGTAAAAAAAAAAAAAAAAAAAAGCTTTAAAAATATAAATAAAAGTTCTAAATCACCTCCTGTCCCTAGAAAAAAAATAAAATATATATATATATATATATATATATCATAAACCACCGGGTTTTTTTTCAATACAAGGTGATCTAAGCAATAGATATTCCCCAAAATGGTATAACTAAAAAGAACAGCTGGCCCCACAAAAAAAAAAAACACTCTATGCATCCCCGTACAGCTGCAGGGTCACCTGTCAATGTGGCCTTGCAGCTGTTGCAAAACTACAACTCCCATATATTAAATATTTTACCATTTTTTGCTTCAAATTTTTTTTCCCCTATTTTCCTCCTCTAAAACCTAGGTGCGTCTTATAGTCCGAAAAATACGGTAATATTCTTTGAAGAGGATCTTTCAGCACCTCCACCAACTCAAACTTTTTGCATCCTTTAACAGATTCATTCCACTGATTCTGGCACGGTTGGGATATTTTCTTTCTCCCCCATAACATTCCATAACATTGATTTCTGTTACTTTCAGCACCCAGAATGCTAAATAGACGACTACTGATAGGCGGGTGGTCCTGGGCTGGATCAGGCAGACAGGTCCAGCCCACTTGGCAGTAGAGAGCCTAATTAACATAGTGGATGCTGAAACTAATAGCATAGATTGCTCAGAAATGAGGGGGCTGGAGAGTAACAAATTGCAGATAGTGTTGTTGGAGGCAGTAAAAGGCCCTATTTAAAGTGAAATAGAAGCTTTGTTTGACGTGTTCTTGCTGAGTTGATTTGCCTTTTTGGTGTTTGTAAAGTATGTGTCAGTGACTGACTTTTTCTGGCTGTTAACAGAGAGACAATGTTGCAGAGCCATGTCAACCTATTACTCCACACCATGTTTTGTACATTGCAGAAGCCATGGCTGAACTGGAAGTCCCAGAATCCATGGTAAAGCAGAGAGTACATCATCTTCAGGTCAGACTGCTCATTTATTTACCCTTACAGTAGCTACCTCAAAAGGGATTCTGGATCATTACAGGCCCTGCATAATGATCCTTAACAGGGGATGTCACTCTGTTACAGGGGTTTTCCCATCTATGGGTTTCACTTGTTCTTTTTTCTCTTCTCCCCCCTCACCTCCTGGAACCATCCTGGTTCACACTCCAGTTGTTAATGTCTGTTGCTGTCTTCCATCATAGGATGACAGCAATGGACATTAAAACGTTGCAGAGAATGGTTGGTCACAGACTGATTCCTGTGTCCGTACCCATGAACAACATGACGGAAGTCATCTTCTGTCATATTTATTAATTTCTTTAACAATATAATGTCGTGCATGCAGGACTGTATCTTCTGTTACAAAGGTAACCAAACATGACGGGAGATAGCTTTTCAATACAATTGTCCTGACACCTACCACCTGAACGTATTCTGAAGGGATACTATTCATATATTAATATATTCTATATATTGGGCATATGAAAGGCTATGGATATATGTTCAACTTAGGGTCATTTTACATGGGCAGATAAATTGCTTGTAACAATTTAGTTCCGCATAAACCATTTGATCACTGACGAATGAATGAATGAATGAATGAATGAATGAATGAATGAATTATCACCACATATGTTTACTCATTTTTTATTATGCTGCACACATTTACAAAAGACAATGATTGTGAACTATTCTTTGGGCAATAGTCCAAAAAATTGAAAAAGCAAACAGCCTTGAGTATAGATATTTTAGTAGCAAACAAAAAATAAAAGAAGTTTGTGTTTGGATGCGAGGTGCAGCGGTTGGAAAGTAGATATAGGTGCACGGATGATCTCCTTCGGCTGAGACGTGATGAGACAGATGCATAAACAGGGAAATCCAGCACTGAGAGTCCACCGCCGTGTATAAAACAACTTTTATTAGTTGGGAGAAGAGCTCCGAATTAAATATACATGGTCCAATTGCAGAGATGGGTGATTAGCCTACGCGTTTTGAAGCTGGGGATTCTTACTCATGGCATGTCATGCTGGATTTCTCTGTTTATGCATCTATTGTTTGGGCAAATATCACCCCATGAAAAAAGGGTCTTTATAGTGATATTCTAGCATTACTGACAAATACGCACCACAATGTGTGGTTGTAAGGTAACAATTAAGAAAATAAATAAAATAACAGTTATTACTGATGGTTAGTGTCTTTATTCATTTATTTCTTTTTATATACTTTATACTTGCAGAATCTTGTGAATGAAGAAGGGGCTTGGGCTGAAGTCTCCACAGAGAGCAATCCTAAAATCCTTAGCACCTTGCTGTGGGATTGGCTACAACAACTATTGGTGGGTTATTTGTTAGGCTATTACATACAGCTATTACAGTGTTGTGTTTGGTTGTACACAACAATACTACAGTATATGCTGTTCTATGTTACTTTTTGCTTTTGCATTCTAGGAGCCTGTACTAAGTCAGGATGATGTGAATGCCTTTTGTGATGGTGATTGGAGACAAAACCTGAAGAAACTCAGTAGGGTAAGACTATATTTTCTCTTTCAAACCTATAGATCATTGCTGTTTATGCCATTGAATACCCTAAACACTTCTAGACTGTAGTGATAACCAGTGAATGTCTACATACATGGTGCATATAGTACCTTTACTTTTGGTGCAATCCTTTAGATGTTCCTGACTGCAATCCCCAACGAGCAGTGTAGACCGAACTGTAATGTCAATACAGTAATATCAGTTACCTGAAATTTTCCATAATACTGGACCCAGGACACTGAATTACTCACAAAATTACCCCAGCAGCATACCAGTGGCAGCAATACATAAAAGTGCTCACAGTGTGGCTGCTTCTATTGCAATACCCATACAAATGGACCATACACAGTGTTCCTACAACAGCAGAACACAGAAGAACTCGAGCAGCAAATTGTGAGCAAACAGATGATACATGGTAGCCATGGGTATTGGATCTCGCTGATCCTAAGGGTAGGTGATTAACTGATATAGCCTGAAAAAAAAAACTTTACAGATCATAAATCAAAGACTGTCTCACTGAATTATTGAGACCTGGTGTTGGATCCAGTGGACTTAACCAAATAGTGATAGTGAGCCACAGTGGCCCACATTTACTAATAGTAAGACTGTGTCAATGTTAAGATGGGCAGTCTGAAAATGTGCCATATTTATCATAGTGGCTAATGCTGGATGATAAATCTGGTGTATTTTCACACTAGCGTTGGGTTTTCCGTCATTTGGATCGACATGGGGCCCTGAAAGATGGAGAGCCTGTCCACTTAAAATGTGGTTACTCTAGACATACACTATAATGAGGTCCTCCGGGTTCCCGACGGTTTTATACTGAAACCAGCAGAGAGGAAAGTCCTCCTTGCAGGACTTTTCTCTCCGTCGATTTTAGACGGAATCTGCGGTGGAGTCTCCTGTGGTTACCCCTTGTTCACATCTGCATTGGTATTGCATGCGGGGGAGTCTGCATGGGGACCCCCCTATGGAATACCAAACGCAATTGCAAGCACTGTGCAGTAAAAGCACACGGATTCCTATAAACTATAATGAGGTCTGTGTGCTTGCTGCCAGATCTCTGCGCAGAACATGCGGACAGGAAAGTACTTCACAATCTACTTTCCTGTCCACATGATTCGTGCGGACAGTGCGCGGCAAGCACACGGACCCCATTGAAATCTATGGGGTCCATGTGCTTTTACTGTACAGCGCTTGCAATTGCGTTTGGTATTCCGTTCGGGGGGTCCCCATGCGGACTCCTCCAGACGGAATACCAACACAGATGTGAACTAACCCTTAGATTGCCTATTTGACATTTATATCACTTATAGTTAGCTTACTTTGAGCCAGAATTTTAACCCAACATTTTAATGCAGTTTGGTGAATATTGTTGCATTTGAGACAGGCCTCTTTTCCAATGAAACCATGCCAACATGCCCTCTCATTGTTACCCCAATCTAGCTACGTCAAAAAGTTGCACATTTCAGCACATTTTATTCCAGGGTGGAGTTGTAACCACAATAGTAAATCTACCGCACTGTGTCTACCCTGGATATAGTTGATATACTTTTACTTAAAGGTTACTAAAACTAATTTTTTCTTCATAACTTGATTGTATTTTTCAGTGCCAGGGGGAGACCCTATGCTGTCTTCTAAAATGTGTTAGCAAACTGCCTTCTCTGCCAACTGCTTTAGAAGACCTGGTTTTATTGAGACTTGTCAAAGCACTAACGAAAGTGAGTCTAAAACGTTAAGAGCACTCCTTGTGTTTTTAAAAATTTCTCATAACCATGCATCAGCATTATTTAACTCAATGGAGCTCACCTTTAAGTGCCAGAGGAAATTTGGGCCTTAAAGAAGTTTTGTGGTGATATAACATTTTTACAGGACACTCAGGACACTGTATAAAGATGCTTACTGTATAGTAGACTGTCCCCTAGCATCATGGCAAGTAGCTATACATCGTACAGTGGAGGAGGTGGAAGTGTCACTCCTCAGCATCCACTGCTGCTGCGTGGCTCCCTGTGACGTCACTGAATCCATAGAATAGATCATAGCCTGTCATGTGACAAAGAGTCAGAGCATCAGCATTGGAGCCTAAGGAAGGCAATTTCCAATGACCCTTCCCTCCCAGGAGATCCAATTCTCCGCCAGGAGACTATGATTTATACAGTAAGCCAGTTTATACAGTGTCCTGAATGCACTGTAAATTATTTAAGGTCACCACATAATCCCTTCGAAATGATTTTCTCATGTCAGACATTTATGGCTCAGCCATATTATATGTCATAAATGTTTTATAAGATGTAGTTCCCAGCTTAGGAACCTGTGCCTTAAAATGGGAATCAGGGACCTTCCATCTGGTAGCTACTGTGAATAGAGAGGTGTCTGCACATGCTCAGATATGCCTTAAATGTCTGAGATATGGAACCCCTTTGAACCCAAGTACTGAAGTTGTCAGATATGAAAATTATCCACCAGCCATAACAGAGAGCACCTACAAAGAGCTCTTTTCATTTTAGACAATTCATTGAGATCAGAAAAAAACAAGTAATGTTTCGCAAGCGCCAGTGATGCTACAAAAAGTATCTTTGCTCTCTAAAGAACCCATGCTGTTTGTGCAACAGATAGAAGAATCAATTAGGTTAAAGCCCCACTTTGCAGAAATGCAGCTTTTTTTGTTTCGGATTTTGCTGTGGTTTTTTGAGCCAAAAGCCAAGAATAGCTACAAAAGGAATGGGACATATATAGTTCTGCTCAATCCACTCATGGTTTTGGTTATAAAAACTCAGCGAAATCTGCAACAAAAAAATGTGGGGGGTCCCACAATGTGAAAACACAGCATTTTGACCACAGCGGAAACACTACAGAAAAAAATCAGTGTTTTACAATACCTGCAACAGGGATGTGATTTTGGCTAATCCCATCCACACATTGTAGAAAAAATCTGCAGCGGAAAAACATGCATTTTTGAAAATCAAAGCATGTCAATTATACCTAAGGAAATCCTGACATTTTCCATATAGGCACAGGTGTCCAAGACAAGGACACAGACACCGGAACATGGTAAGACCAAGAGATGAGGCCAACTTCTGCCCCAGTGAATAAGTGAAGGGTTAGGGCATGACCAAAAAATATTCTAGTGTTATGGGGATATTCTGGAGGTTATAGGGATGGGAGAAAAAGGTGTAAAAGAGACCTGTGGGGTTGTCCATACACCACAAGTCATAGAGGGTATGGGACCTCAACAAGCAATGGAAGTCTCCAGCGAGCCTAGTAGGTGAATCCAGTGGAGGTCTGTCATCTACAGGTAGCCTGTCAACTCATTCAGAAAAAATCATGTTAAAATCTCCACCAAGTAGCCAGGCTGTGTTATAACAGGGGCAGAAAGTCCCCAGAGGAAAACGTTTCCATAACGCTTCACTATGTGGGGCTTCACCCTCTGAGGAGAAAAGTATCGGGGATTGCAGATGATTTCTGAGGGTTTCTGCAGTGGAACACAATGTGATCACCTTAGAAATGAAGACACCAGAAGAAATATATCTGACATTTCCCCAATGTGGGACTATTAAAGGATTATCTTATCTTATCTTATCTTATATGAATGACCCCTTAGAATACGTTAACCGTGCAGAAACTTTTAATGTCTTACTTCACTTGTGACATATTGGTGTTGCTGCTCATATTCTGATGCTGCAGTTATGTAAAATTTAGATCACAAGGTTTATGGCTAGAATTCCTTCTGGCACTGGATATAGGGAAGCTCTGGCTAGCATTGTAGACATAGTCTGGCACTTTTATCTCAATACACTTGGTATTTTTCTACTCTATATGGATGTTTTTAATGTTATACAAATATAGATGTCTGACTATGTAAAACTATGTTTGTCATTCTTTTCTTTCTTTTACAGCAACCACTAGATAGTCTCCAATTGTCCCCAAATGTTTTACTCCAGCTACGCTCTATTGTACATGAAATAAGAGCTCATGGTGTTACTTCTCGCTTACAACGCAGAAACGTAGACTCAGCACAACGGAGGCAACTAAATCCAGAGCTAAAAGAGGGAAATATCAGTTAATGGATGTATGGAAGACTTCATGTACTTTGGAGATAAGCATGTTTAACATTCTCTTCTTAGAACTATCTCCTTTTATTAGAATGGTATACCCGAGTATTAGGATCCCAGGGTCTCACCCTGCTCAAAACCTCATCAATCCCTTGTCATATGTGGGGAGACCTGTCTGCAAGTGTTCTTGTCATTTCATGCTTTGTTTTCTGTGTGTTGGTGCTACAAGGGAACTGAAATTCCCACTCATATCTATGAACTGTCTCTACTATGGCTCAGGCTAGGTTCACAACTGTGTGGGGTCTTCGCTGCAGATTCTGTCTAAAAACGGCAGAGAGGAAAGTCCTGCAGAGATCTCATAGACTATAATGGGGTCCGTGTGGTTTCCACATTTTTCATGCGGAGAGGGGACCGAAATGACCAGAACACAGATGTCACTTCACTTTTATTTTGCTATTGTGTAAGGAGGGGTATGCTGAGCATTTATGTAATATACTATTTGGACCTATTGTACTTTCTTTTGGCAGATTTTGCTGGAGTTAGTTCATATTTTTCCAGGAATTATCAGGTCCAACTCAACTGTAAAGTTTTGCTTATTTGTCACTGCCAATGAGGAGATTCCTTGCCGTCTGGCAGGTCACTATATCTTCCTGAGTGGGGGCTCCTGGTTTTGCAGAAAAAGCACCTTTTTCTTGTCCTCGAGCTGCGTCTGCTGCTCCCACAATGGCCATTGAATATTGCAGAAAATTTAGAAACTTCTAGTTATTTTAGGCATTTTGTCTAGTGTATTAAATGCTACATAGCAACCAAAGCTTTCCTGTAATGTTTTTAGTAAAAAAAAAATCTATGAAATAGTAAGTAGCTGTTTATTACATAAGAACATAACATTGGACAGAATTATTGTTATGGTATTAAAATGTGGAAACAAAATATGATCTCTATTTTTAAAAGAGGAGTTGCAGGTATATATATGGAGTTACAGCTGGTATAACTGTATATGTTAAAGCCAAACTAGTCATTTTAGGCAGAGATAAACAGATGGGTTTGCCTAACTTACCGGTCCATAGAATACAATGGAAGAAATGATTTGACAAAAGGGAATCTAACACCCAGCAAACTGATTTTCCCAATACATATGATGGACTGGAGAATCATGAGTTGGTGAAACTTTGTTATTTAATACACTTTTTACAACATTTCATAGGTCATTACAAGTGTGCAAAGTGAAACTCTAGGCAGTTTTCTGTCATTAGTATTATGGGCTTACTAGGGCCATGTAACATACCAGCTCCATTATTTACTTCTCTGTGACCCTATGTAGCTATTGGTTGAAGCTGCACTTTATATTATTCTGCCTGTCCCTGAATTCATTCTGCACTACAAATAAAGATCCGCCCAGAGGTTCACTTTATAAGTTATTTCAAGTTGTAAGCCTTTGTTATATAACTATATAAATAAAATAAAATGGTAAAGTAGACCCTCAGCTGATCTCCCCTTGTCTGCGTACAGTGTCACCATGCTCTGCCGCCTTGCGCTGAGCACAAATAATATCCCTCACACGAGGTGCAGGGATAAACGGGGGTTGCTCTGAAATACAAAGAGCATTCTGAAGGGTCTGCCGATCTTTGTCTTGAAGAAGCGGTTCGTCATAGTAGACCCGAATCCAGGGGGCTCCTGATGTGGAGAAAGGTATAGAACAATGTAAGTATTTCTCTCATATCGTATTATTACAATATTATAAAAATGCATGTATATTGAGAATATATTGAAGTTAGAAGTAATGGTAGCATCTGTTCATCACATGCCACTTGCACCTTTGCAGACTGGCAGCTGACAACAGCTACCACATAAGAATATGGCAGCCATAAACTGTTATGGATAATGGCAGATACATAAGAGAAGAGGACATTATACACTTTACCTTTCTCTACATGCTGCCCCTCTCTCACAAGCAGCTCTGCTCCAACACTATGGTTAATTGTATCTGTAGCTTTCTTTCTTCCAGCCCCAAGTGCATTCAGGACGTCAGCAATTGGTCTGGCCTGGATTAACCCCACCGTACCTTGATATAGACATATAATCAAATTATTAAATGAATTAGTCACATTCTATCAAATTACTTCAAAATTAAAAAAAAAAATACAAACAACAATAACTTACTGATCACCTAAAGAAAAAGTGGAAAAATATAGGGTTTGTGCTTCTGTTCCAAATGTTTATTTGGAACGTTTTTAATCAATGAATACACAAGACTTTTAGTGATACGAATAAAAGTTGTATTTTAGTGTGCACAAACCCCACTGGTTTATTTTTCTTTTGACTCTGAGCCTTGCGCACATACCTTTTCAATTATATATCTACTTTGTCAGTTTGTGCTGCTGTTGTGTTAAAAGCCTATTGCACATGATGTTTTTGATGGATCTCATCAATTCATCCATCAAAGGGAGGCTTCACATGGAGTTTACGCTCTCCCAATCTGAACGTTAAAAATCGTTCAGAGTGAGCAGCTTAAAAAACTAATCCCATTGACTTCAATGGGTGCTGGCATACGCGCGCTACCCATTGAACTCAGTGGGAGGCTTTTTTACCTATTGCTTTCAATGTGATACGCGCGTATGCCAGCACCCATTGAAGTCAATGGGATCTGTTTTTTATGCGGCTCACTCTGAACGATTTTTACGTTCAGAATGAGCGAGCATAAACGCCATGTAAAGGCACCCGAAAACTGATATCAATGTCTGTTTTGACGTCAGTGTGGCTTCTGTTCTGTTTTTCTGTTTTTGACAGCAGTTTCTTTTTTCCTGTTTTTGATGGCAGTTTTGGTTGTGATCACTTTAGCATTGGTTTTTAACTGTCAGTGAAAACAACGTAATTCCATTGGTCTTTTTTTTTTATTAATCCAAGTGATCGGTTTTTAACAAATGTGAAATGGATGACAGTCCATTTTGCATCAGTTAAAAACAGATCTGAGTCAGTGTTTTGCTGTCTTTAAAGTTACATTCACACAACTAAGGCTGCTCTGACACGACCGTATTGAATGCACAGTCCACAAGTTGCCGATCAGCAACACTAGTTGCTGATCAGCAACATAGACTCCGCAGACGTCCGTGTCCTGCCGCACTCGCCCATAGAATTCTATGGGCGAGTCCATGCAGTGCCGCAATTCACAGCCATTCCGAACATGTTCTATAAAATGCGAACCACGGTTGCGGCCTGGCCACACTACAGATAAAATACCCGGTGGTGTAAGAGGCCACATTGAATATAATGTGTCCACAAATAGTCCGCAATTGAAAACCCTCACTTACATTATGGCCGTGTAAGACCAGCCTAAGGATTAATGGCTCCATGACATCTGTTTTTTTAACAGACATTACATGACAGCATTGATTTCAACGTCAGTGACTGGATTGTTGGCATTTACGTCATGTACTATTTTTGGCTGTTTTCCTGGATCCCTCCATAAACTGAAATGTATGATGGATCAGTGCAAATGGGTATACATCGGGTGTAAGACAGCCATGAATAATGGACGCTTTTCATGGCTGTTTTACATCTCAGTTGCCTGAATGTAGCTTAACTTACAGTGTAACAAACCCACAGTTATGGAAGCTTTTTTTCCAGAGGTGTATTTTGAAGCTCCTAGGCCGCAATTCAGAATCTGTAATGGAGCCGCTATATATATTGTGCCATTGAGAATACTGGTTTACTTTATGGTCCATAGGGACCTTTAGGACCCCCACATTGTCCAGTAGCATCTGCTACCTCTACTATCCCTACAGCTCTGGCCCTGATATCCATGCTCTGATTCGACACTCTACCAATACAATATTTTCTATACATCTTTATACCAAGGTGTTACTATAAGCTTAACAATATACTAACCCGTTTTATAAACTTTAAGTTCTTCAATATGAGATGTCTTCCCCAGTTTGCTGCTAGAGCTGATAGTTCTTGCTATGTCAGGTTTCACACCCTGTGCTTCCAGCATTTTTCGGAAACACTGCAGAGCCGATCCATCACGTAAGACACTGGCAATTTTTTCTTCCCCTTGTATCTCTGATTCAGCCCGTCCACAAAGCCAGAGGAGATAGCCACCTGTTCATATATAAGGTCAGTACAATGTACTCATGCACTGTTATAAGTTTAGGAATTTCTTTACTACATAGGGAACACATATTCATTGAGAAAGTAGTAAAAATCTTGGTATTTCCTTTATGTAGAACATGTTGACTCTCCAGAATTATTCCCCATGAAAAAAGAGCTCTATGCACTTGTAGTTAAGCTGTGCCTCTGTTCCTCCTCTTGGAAATGTATAAATAAATTGAGAGCTGAGTGTTACTACTTCACTTTTTTACATACCATGTATCTGAATAGTATGACTAGGTCAGCACTTGTTGGACACACCATACAGCCAAGAGGTATAGCAACACTTAGGTGTATACTTTTTCATATTTTTCCAGGCGTAATAACAGAGGGATCAATGGCACCATGCAAATTTGTAACAATAGATACACCAGAACTATTACTGATGGGACTGTAAGAATTTGACCTGTTGGCTAGGCTGACGGGTTCTCTTAATTGTTTCATTACATGTATCATCTACTTTGAGGGTAAGGACACATTCAGTCAAAACCAGATTTGGATAATAAAGGGGAAGGTGGTAGATGTTTTCTCTCTCTCTCTTTTTTTTGTTTAAACCAGTCCTGGTTGTGGCTATAAATACTACATCAAAAAACCTAAACATCTGCCTAAGTTTTTTGGGAGTTACTTTTATACCCTTAGGATAGACTACAAATATCTAATGTGCAGGAGGCCGACAGCAGCTCCAGGCACAGGTCAGACGCTCTCTCGAACTGATCAGATATTTATGGCTAATCCTAAGGATAGGCTTTTAATAAACTCACAGAAAACCATTTAAGATGTATGGAGAACTTTCTGCTAATAAAGTGGCAGTTCTAGCAGAATACATTAGAATACATTATATGACCTGCACGAAGCACAAGCTCTCTGAGGTCTTCAGGCCCATGGCCCTCCAAACACTCTAAGGCTTCTATTACTTCAAGGCTGTTTCCCACGCAGCGACCAATTGGGGAATCCATGTTAGTAATAAGAGCAACGGTAGAGATTCCCAGAGAGTCGCCAACATTTACCTGTTAGAAATAAAAAGTCTTATGTGAAAACTGAAACAGGAAATTTATGTTGTTGAAAATAGTTGGAACGTCTTAGGTTCCTATACGCACTTACAAGACTATGTGCTAGATGCTTTGCTTCTTCTATGGTTGGACTTTGAGCTGCTGCACCAAACTTTACATCCAAAATTAATGCAGAAAGATTCTCGGCCACCTTTTTGCTCATGATGGAAGCTGCATGAAAACAAATTGGTATAAAAGACATTGACGAGTCTACAATGCTAGCAAATAGAGGAGGTGGCGGTGAGATGTTAAATGTTGAGGAGCATCACAGTCTCTCAATGCTCTAAGGGTCCATTCACACTGAGTTTTTTGGCCCTGATTTTGACGCTGAATCTGCGTCAGAATCCACGTGGAATAAAAGCTCCCTTTGACTTCAAAGGGTTTTTTTTTTCCCATGTGGATTTTGGTGCAGATTCAGTGTTAAAATCAGCGCCAAAAAACTCCATGTAAATGGACCCAAATGTCACTTATAAAGGGGAGGATGCTCAGGAGCCTTTATGGTCAGTGCATTCTTCTAAGGACTCGTTGTAGGTAATATTTTGTATTAGTTTATTATAAAAGGAAAATAATATGATGTTTTATTAATCACATAGTCATCTGCAATAAGGTGTTATCCCTGACAGCTGAAATACTAAAAGAACTTGCTATGAAAGATAAAGAAAATGTATAGTTTTTACTCCTGTACATCATATCGTACATAAATGTCAGAAAATGGATTTTTAAGGCTAATGTCACATGTTGCTAAAACCAAGCAGAGAAAATACAGAATTTTATAGCCCTAGAAAAGTGGATGAGATTTTGTTTAATCTCATTCACATATTGCTAGAAAAAACTGTAGGGGTGTGCATTATTGTTCATTTTACGCAAGAAATGTGATTTTATCATTGACTTGTAGAAGGTGAGGAAAAAAATGCAGCAAAAACAGCGTAAAGCTAAGGCCCCATGTAGCAGGCCACAGCAAAAAAACACTGTGGGGAAAAAAGCAGCGGCAATGCATTGCAGGTCTTCCCGCAGCGCTTTTCACAGAAAGTCCACAGAGGCTTCTATAGATATAATTGATATGCTGCAATTTCCAAAATCATAACTGTTTTGGACATCACAGCGTGTCCACTTCATGTATTTTTTGCAAGGTATGGATGGGATTTGCTAGAATTCCATCCACTTTGCACTGACTGTTATATGCCATTTTTTTAGCTTTTTTTTCTTCCTTTATATTTTTCATTCCTACAGGATCTATTTCTGACTTTGGTTAAAAAAAAAAACCAAAAAACAAAAAAGAAAACTACATCAAATCTGCCATGAAAACTGAGAGTTTTTTCTAAAAACCGTTACATTTAAAACCGCTCTACAGCTGATGCCCCACGTTTTGTGCCAAAGCTAAGAATGGCTACAAAAGGAATGGGAAATGTAAGTGCATCTCAATAAATTAGAATATCATCAAAAAGTTCATTTTTTTTTTAGTAATTCAATTTAAAAAGTGAAACCCATATATTTATTATACTAGCCTTTGCCCGCGACTTTGCGTGTTGTTGGCGTCGATGATCCAGCCTTCAGCTCGTCTGCAGTGTTGGGTCTGGTGTCCATTAAAGGCACAGACTTTACACGTCCACAAAATGTGAATACAGTGTAAGACTGGCTAAAACAGTAAAAATAGTGTGTCGAGCATAACATATTCTACCTGTTATAAGTGGCAGACTGTCCACTGTTGCTGTTACATCTCGCATCTCATAAAAGATTTTATCAGCTGGCACAAGGTTCTTAGATTGTCCAACTATACAGCAACCAACAGAATGTAGGATTTCCAGCATCTGCAAACAAAATGAAAGTTTAAATTTTTCTGCTATTTCAGTGCCCAATGCTCATCTTTTGGCACTGTACAAGGTCTGTTCTCTAGTTATGCTCCGTTTTCTGATTTTGGAAATACCCTACATGCGGCCCTATTCTTCTGCCTGGAAATAGGACTGGGCTCAGAAGTGAAAGAACATTGTGTACGTTTTAGGCCTAATTTAGACATTTACTTTGCACTGGGGGGCATTTGCAGAGGCCCGGGGATAAATTAAATAATTTACCCCTTAAATATGACTCCATTTTAGAAATAACCCTCAAGGAATTTCTCAAGGACTATTTTCCTTTTGAGCTCCAGAGTGCTTCCCAATAGAGATGAGCGAACACTGTTCGGATCAGCCGATCCGAACAGCATGCTCCGATAGAAATGAATGGAAGCACCTGGCACGTACGCTTTGCCGGCGGCCGGTCGCTTAACCCCCCGCGTGCCGGCCGCTTCCATTCATTTCTATGGGAGCGTGCTGTGAGCGTGCTGTTCGGAACAGCTGTTCCGAACAGTGTTCGCTCATCTCTACTTCCCAACAATTTAATATGCAAAGTGAAATTTTGAAAGAAATATGTCATTTCAGTGCCCAATATGTTGTGACCCCTTTGCGTCAATAGACCCCTTTATGTCCTAAAACTTAAGGGTTATCCCAAGTACAAGAAAAGTTGTTTATGTGGGAGTAAACTGCCGTTTGGGAACACAGCAAGGTTCAGAAGGGATGGAGCACTAAGTTTTTTTTTTCTTTTGGAGTATAGAGTTAGAGAGACTGGTTTCTGGACACCATATTGTTTTTGCAGAGCCCTAGAGGTGCCAATAAATTGAAATTCTCCAAGAAGTGACCCCATTTTGTAGGGTCCATTTTAGGGTCTCTGCAAAAGTGACATGGCATCCAAAAATCCAATAATCTAAATCTGCGCTCCAAAAGCTACATAGCCCTCCTTCACATCTGCTTCCCAAACAGCAATTTATGCCCACATGTATGACTTTGTTGTACCCAGGATAACATATTTAACAATGTCATATGTGGATATAAACTGCAGTTTGGAAACACAAGCAGGTATAGAAGACAAGGGGCGCTATTTGGTTTTTGCAGCACAGTTTGGTTTTGGACTTGATGCCACTTTTGCAGAACCCCAGAATTTCCAGTAAAGTTGAATCCGCAGACATGTCACCCCAATTTAGAAATGACATCCCTCAATTGATTTATGAAGCGGTGTAGCGAGTATTTTCAACCTTTGAGTGTAGCATTAACTTAGGTTCTAGAAATGAATGCACAGCTGATAAATTCCTTCAGGGGTGCAGTTTCCATGTCATGTGTCAGGGGATTCCTCATTACTGGCATTTCAGGGGCTCTGGAAAAAAGTAATGGCGGCCAAAAAGCAAAAACATCTAATTTTGTGCTCCAAAAACTAAATAACACTCCTTCCCTTCTGTACCCAGATGTGTTCCCAAACAACAGCTTATAGCCACATATAACATTGTTAAATACATTATTCTGGTTACAACAGTGTCATGTGGGCATAAACTGCAGTTTGGGCACACAGCCGGGCGCAGATGTGCAGGAGTGCTTTGTGGATTTTGGAGTGCAGATTTAGATTGTTTGGTTTTTAAGCAATACTCTAACAAACTTTATATTTTAATGTCCTAATCAGGCAGAGTGTTGCTACTGTAGATGGCAGCAGGTAATCTGGCTATGACCACATCCGGTGTGTCTGCAGCCTTATATTGACAGCGCTGATCAGACTGTGTCAGAATGTGCAGATACATCACCAACAGGCAACTCCCAGTTGTCAATTTATTTATACAGCTGAGTAGGGATACAGGGGAACAGGACAAGATAGAGTTCTAAGAAATGATATTCCAGCGTTGTTATTTCATCAGAAGTACAATTGCTTACAAAAACAGATATTTCAGGAGCAGTGACATCTCCTATTTCAATGGAGTCTGTCATTAGGGAAATCAATCTTAATCCAACCACCGAACATTGTAGGCACATTATGGTGACAACATCATATAGCAGAAGTACAACAGAGGTGTGTATCAGCCTCTAAGGGTTCCTTTCACAGATCTTAATCTGCACTAAAACCCAGTCGAGCACCATCTCTCTACACTTGATTGACAGCATCTTCACATACTTAGGCTATTGAGCTGATCGCTGTGTTCAATACATTGATGATTAGCGTATTAGCTGGAGGATGTGAATAGACTGTCATTCAGGTGTAGAGGGGCAGCACTGAGCAGAGTTTTCAGCAGAGATTCACATTCTTTGTGGGAATGGTACATCTATCTGGCTATATAAAGGCTCCGCTATATGATGTTCATCAGCAGAATGTTCCCTACAAGAACCGGTTCTAAACAATTTCTCTGCTGACAAATTTATTTCACATACCTGTTCAGGATTCTGCTGTGAGCTAAAACCTGGAATTGACTCCAACTTATCCAGAGTTCCTCCAGTGTGCCCTAGTCCTCTGCCACTGATCATTGGAACCTTACAGAAAGACAGCAAGATATTACAAATAGCATGGATTGTATAGGCAACCAACTATTTGGGCTCAAACAGATGACCCTAGGGATGATTTGTGTTATCTGTACATGAAAATTGTCTCAAAGATTACCTTTCACCACCTCCTCTTTGCATTAATAGGCGAAGTTCCACTTGTTCCCACACAATTTCTCTAGCCCCTCTGTTCCCAAGCAATACGTGCTGTTTTTGTGTCTCATATGCAGCATGACTAGGAGAGAAAGGGCCCAATAGAGCAAGCTTTTGACTGAGCCCCCTATACTGGCCTCCACACACTAAACGGCTGTTTACTGATCCCCCCCCACACACACACACACACACACTGCGTATTGTGTCTTTATTGGCTCTATACAGTATACTATCCCCATTGCAGGCCCCCATATGGTATACTGTCCCCATTACAGGCTCCCACTTTATCTCTGAACCACGCTTTCTTGTCTGCTTAGACCTGACACTGCCCACCAGACAGTACAGAGTTCATTACTGATAAACATATTTGGTAATATCTTGTATTCTTGTGGTATATCTGTATTCTGCTGATTCCTGTATTAATAACATTTGTTTCTATGTCCTTCTCAAGAATGTTCTGCTATGATCTAATTACTTATTATCTACCAAGTCCAGAAAACTTGGTTGTTATGAAACTAGTAGGCTAAACATTAGATAGATTACCATGAAGAGAGACAGCTCTGATGTTTAGGCCAAATAATATTGTTTAGAGTTAACTAATGTCATATGTATCATTATGCTAATTATTTTACGAGAGTGATGGCGATTATAAGAGGATGTACTGATGGCTGGTTGCCAGAAATTTAGCTTAAGAACCCGTTTTTGGGATTCTCTTCCTCTTTCGGAAAGCCTCCTTGGCCGCGTTGTTTTATTTCACTTATTTGATTATTTTTCCTAAACGATCTCTACCTCTAAATCTCTTTTTGCTGTGACATCGCTTCTACATAAACATTCATCTGATTTTATCCACCTGTAAGATCAATTGCTTTGATAAGTTCCATTAAATTATAGAAATAACAATAATGTTTTCCCCATAAGGGCTCGTTCACATCTGCGCCCGATCTCCGTTCTGCAGGTTTCCGTTTCCTGCACAAAACAGAGGCAGGATATGGAAACCTGCTGGACTCTTTCATGCCCATTCATTTGAATGGGTTTGAAAGATGTCTGGCCATGAGCGGTGGTGAGCGTTTTATGCTCTCCGCCGCAAAGCCGTTTTTTTAAAATCGGACACAGAGTCGGACATGCAGTACTCTGTGTCCGGTTTTAAAAAATCGGTTTCGCGGCGGAGAGCATAAAACGCTCACCACCGCTCACGGCCGGACCTGCTCTGACAGCTTTCCGTCTTCTGCCGGCAGAAGACGGAAAGCTCAGAACGGGGACCCGAACGCTAGTGTGAACCTAGCATAATATGTATAATTTATTATTCCTTTCTATCTGAAAATTGTTGAGACTAGAGATGAGCGAGTAGTATTCAATCGAAAACCTCCCCTACATAGTTATTGGTGTAAAAAAGGGCCAGGGAAGGTGGGAGGGGAATCAAATTTTTACTGCGTTTACCGTGTGGTATTCAACCGAGTACACCAATAACTATGCAACTAATCTCTAGTTGAGACCCTTCAGTTGGCTCAGGTCATCTTATTCTGACACGATGTCACGCAACTTCCTAAAACTGCATGGACCATATGCACAGACTCTTCACAGGGAGGCAAAAACTCATATCACAGCTGCGGCTGAAAACTAGACAGGCTCCTGTCACACACACACAGTGAAAGTGCTTACAACTCAGCCTCGCTGACCATATACTTCTGGCCTCTTAGATTATTTGGGGAAAATATAGACAGAAGGAACATTACATTGTCCCCCAGCAGGCAGAGATCATACTGTCTCTATCTGCTCATGTTATGCTGTGCCGAGGCCTCATGAGACTGGTAGATCCATAGTGGCAAATGTTATGGCCCTTCTTCCTCACCTGATGTGAGCTAAGAATTGGGACATGGAGTTTGAGGATATGGTCTAAGGTACACACTAAAATGTGTATAAAGCCTGTATGGTGACTTGCAGAATCCCTGTGAGATTTAGGATGGATTCATTTATGGAGTCATTTTAAGACATATCTGCCACAAATTCCTCCTGTTCTGTATGTTTCTTTGATGCAGATTAGGATATGTATTTGAAGTTGCTGCAATCCTGCAGAATAGCACTGGATTACACCTCAGCACAAGATAAGTAATATATTTACAGTCACACTTCATGTACTGGTAAAACAGTATTGAATAATGAATGGTTAGCATACACTAAACCTAGAAATGATTTATGGATGTAAGCCGGAGATATGTATGAGCCATATTTGTCAGTCTATGAGTAAGGGCTGTTTGTATAGTCCAAAACATGTCAGATAATTTTGTTTTTGTTCTATGATGCTGATACATTGCTTATAAATGGATCTTCGATAAAGCCATGGATTTTACAGGTTTGGTCTGACTGTTAGATTTCCACTACAACATCTGGGATTATCATACATTAAACCTAGAAATGAATGGTGGAAGCAAACAATATGCAGGACTGTCAGTCTAAAGCAGGGGTAGGGAACCTTTGGCTCTCCAGCTGATGTGAGACTACAACTCCCAGCATGCTCCATTCACTTCCATGGGAGTTCCCAGAACAGCAGAGCCAGTATGCATGCTGGGAGTTGTAGTTTTGCAACAGCTGGAGAGCCGTACGTTCCCTACCCCTGGTCTAAAGCATCATGGTAGTTGAAGATTGGGCAATATGAGATCTAGAAATATGGTGAATAATAATTCCTGAGTATTTATTTAAGGTGGTGTCAGCAGAATATTATTTGCTTCTTGGTTGTAGCACTCCCAATTTATGTTTCTTTAATACTTGATCTGATACAATAGATGCCTATCTTTGGTGGCAAGACACTGTGGACTAATACCTTGCAACCACAGGCAGCGAGTGCTGGAGCCAGTGGTAGGCTCACTTTGTCCCCAACTCCTCCTGTAGAATGTTTGTCGACCAGCAAACCACTCCATTCCTCTGGCCAATTGAGCACAGAGCCAGAGGTCACCATTTCCTTTGTCAAAGTCATTGTTTCTTCTGGATTCATTCCTTTAAGACGGATTGCCATAAGCAGAGCGCCTAGAAATACGAATATACAATATGGCTGACTAGTAGTAAAAGATACGTCATTTATCATTCAAACCCCCATATTTCAAGACACATATCAGTGACTCATGTAAACTAATATAGAACTTTTAACTAAATAAAAAAATAGAACAATGGATATTCAAAATCTCTCTCTGAATCTCTTTGTGATGCAAAAGGGGAAATGTACTTATTCAACAGTTAAACATTATCTTGGTAAGTATAGTCATTTTCTATCACTAGTTTGGTGAGGGTGACTATAGGAACTGCACAATTTGCTTCCCCTCCCTACCCCAAACCATTGACTCTTCAACCAAGAAATTGTCCCTGTTGCATCACTGGAGTGAGTTTAATTGTGGTGGAGGTACCACAGACCAATTGTCGATAACCATCATTCTATTTTATGTTATTATCCATTTAAAAGTTATGTTTAAGCTTCCACTAGTCTGTGGTATATGAGTTGTTTTCTTACAAAACACATTATAAAGTAACATACTGTATTAGGGAATTTAGAGTAAATAGGGATATGTGTGACATTGAGGTCCCAAAACTCAGGGCAACTATGAATATGGAAAAATGGTTCTGCCATCAATCTTCTACAGCTTTGTGTTTAAATAACAGCGTTACTCACTATATGGACAAACAATTGATTTCAGCAATAAATGTTTAGTGCTTTGTTTCCTCTGTGTTGGAACCACAAGAGAAATGAATAAGTATAAAGAAAAGTGTAATTAAAAGAAAAGTATTAAATAAAAAATAAAATAGGCATTTTCTCAATATTTTTACTGAAAAAATAGCCATTTTTGGTATTGATGCGTCCATAATACCCACATGGCAATACCATACTCATACTGACTCTCAGAATAAAGGTGACAATGCAGGGACATAACTACTGCCACAGCTTCCATAGCAGCTACTATGGGGCTTGTGAACTTAGCGCGCCCTGTCATCCCCCCCAAGTCTTTTTTTTTAAATAGGACATTACCCACTGGATTACTCCAGCAGGTGATTTTCACTTACCATTCCCAGGTCTTGCCCACTGCTTTCCCTTATGCCTATAGAGGTTGCCACCTATGACATCCTGGATGATGGCAGAATATGCATTGCCCCCTGAGGACCTAAGATGAGTCGGCCGTGGACAGGGGCAGGAAAAGGTAAGTGAAAATCACCTTTGAGGAGCACTGTATGGTGTGGCGGCCTGTCACAATGGTTATTACTGTATTAGGGCCTGATAAGGGGCATTATATTATTTTAATCGATTGTTACAGGGTTATACTGTGTGGGGGCTAGTAACGGGTGTTTTATACTGTTTGGAGAGACGGGCCCCAGCGAAAAGCTTGCTATGGGGCCTTATCTTTTCTAGTTACACCACTGGTGACATGTCATGTATGATAGACCATGCAAAACTTGAACATAAAAAAAAAGGATGGCAAAACTAATTTTTTATGGCCATTTCACTAAGTGAGAGTTAATAAAAATTGATCAATATGCTAAATTGCCTATTGCACAAAAACAATCACTCATATGGCTATATCAACACTACAAAGAAATAGTCATGGCTAATAGTTATAGTCTAACAATCTGTCTATGGTCTACAGACATATTCTCTCCTTATATATAGGACAGTAATAAGAGATAGTGGGCAGAAACAACATAAACATCTATTGCCACACTTTTGGCTTACCTAACCTTGACTTTGTGCCTCTTGAATTCTACATATGCCATTTTCCAGAGAAAACAAATCTAGCTGTAAAACCAAAAAAACACTGCAGATTTGTTTGAAGGTTAGGCTTCACCCTATACGGGAGACTCTACTCTATACGAGAAAGCTACTTCTGCCAAATATGTCCCCAAGAAGGTATAGAAAACCTACCCAGCAGCACCCACACCTGCTGAGAGCCCCGTAAACAGGGACAATAATCCCACTACTCTACACTATGGCGAAAAACTAAATAAACCAACGCAGATGTGGACAGAAACGTAATAATCTGTAGTGTGTGGATTTTTGTAGGTTTACAAATATCTTATAGAGATCCGCATGCTACAGCTATGTTTCTATCACACTTTGTATTGGTTTAGTTACCTAGCTGACAGTCTTGAGCTTGGCCAGTCATTGTTGCTTCTACCACATGTCTGATCTCTTGCGGAGACAGTGGTAAGCCCTCACGTTTCTTTGCAATGACATCAGCAATACGAAACTGGGACACATCTTGGAAAGAAACCAGAAAAATAAACAATATAAGAGGTAAAAATGTGTTAATGTTATACGTTGGTTATTATAGTAGTTCTGTTTTTACTTCTGAAATATTAGACTAGAGCGTTACTGTTCTCCTTTAACGTTCAATATGAGAATACTATCCAATCTATACAGTTTTCACCATGAAAATGGCCCCAAAATGGCGGCCAACAAAAATTATAAATTGCAGAATGAACCCTATTTACTAAAACTTACACATATCTTCCATATTGTTGAATACCACAACAACTGACTCTCAAGGTGTTCTTGAGAATAAAAAGTTTAATATTTATTTGGAATTGTATGTACACAAAAAATAATTGTATATGAAAGCCAATAACCCAAATGTATTAGATGTATTTATCTTCTATGCTATGATAGAGGTTAAATATGTTTTGTGGTATGGCCCCTTTAACAAGATCCAGAAACAGGGATATTGAGCCCAAAAAGCTTATTGTGAAGCATTGCAAAGTTAGACACAGCTAATACAGCTATAGCAAGCACTACTTAGTATTGTCAGTACTAGATCTTAATCCATACTGTCCTCAAAGGTGGATGTACATTATATAGAAATGCACACTATATAGCTATGCTCAAAATATAATAAATTTCAGCCATATCAATGATGTAGCAAATGTAGTGGGAAATGTAACACTTTCTGATGGTAAAAACAAGCTAATTTGTTATAAAGTACATGTGTATGAGAGTATACAAGTGTTACTGTAGAGATTCGCCAGTCAGCCCCCGATATTTGTCTGTAGCAGGGCCTTATTATGATGTGGTGAGCGCCAGATCTCTGAAACCTAGCTAGATGTAAAGGCTCTCTGTTGAAATGATTCACATAGGAGGCTGCTTAAGAAGGCTGGTAAGGACACTGTCATAAGTTATCTGCTATGAAGGTAATAAGAACAGTTTTATAGGGACTGCAGCCAATCTCTTATCTATCTGCAAACCGTACATGCTTAAAGCTTTCACTAACTTTTCAGATAACGGCAAGGTTCACATCTACATTGGAGTCTCCGTAAGAGAGTCTGCAGCAGATTCGGCCTCAAACTGTTGGACAGACAAGTCTTGCACAGAGGACTTTTCTCTCTATTGGTTTTATACTAAAACCAGACACCCAGTGGACCCCATTATAGTCTATAGTGTCTGCAGGTAACCGCTTTTTTAGCAAACGTTCTCTGATTCGTTTGGTGAGACCAATGCTAGTGTGAACCTAACGTAAGTCTAATTTATCATCATTTAAGAGAAATAGACTATAATGATGGTCATGTGAACTTAGCCTAATATTATAAATGTTACCTTCGCCTCCGTTAACTGATATAGACGACATCTGAAAAATAAGCAGAAACAAATGACATAACATCAATGTACATCAGGTTATAAGCTGTTTATTTCTATAGTGCTGGTGTGTGACAGTAAAATATTTTAATGACATTGAACATATAATACCTCAGCTTCCTGTGTAAGGGCTCGTTCACATCTGCGCCCGGTCTTCGTTCTGCAGGTTTCCGTTTCCTGCACAAAACTGAGCAGGAGACGGAAACCTGCAGGACTCTTTCATACCCATTCATTTGAATGGGTTTGAAAGGTGTCCGGCCGTGAGCGGCGGTGAGCATTTTATGCTCTCCGCCATGAAACTGTTTTTTAAAAATCGGACACAGAGTCGGACATGCAGTACTCTGTGTCCGATTTTAAAAAACTGGTTTCGCGGTGGAGAGCATAAAACGCTCACTTCCACTCACGGCCGGACTCGCTCTGACAGCTTTCCGTCTTCTGCATGCAGAAGATGGAAAGCTGAGAACAGAGACCGGAACGCTAGTGTGAACCTAGCGTAATATGGAAGCTGAGGTAACACACCATCCTATTTGAAGGATTACACATACGTCTTTTTTAACCTTGGCTAGACACTGCAGCCAGGATATCAGAAGCTGCATACGGTATTATAGTGATCTACTCATTACTGTAGTACACTACTCAGATTTAGAATAGCGCCACCGAGAGCGCTGCCCGCGATGGCAATGTATGAGTAAGCAAAACAAACGAATAAAGACTTTGCTCAATACCCATGCACTTGTGTGGTTAATGTATAAAATGTCAGTTTCCTGTGTCACATCCTGATCTGCTTACGCTTTTGCTCATTTATTTATCACCTCTATTCTCATTTAATATCGTAACAAGACAAGGTATATATTCCTGTTTGGAGTTTTTTGTTACAGTATTGCACCCAATTTCTTCTGATGTATGAAAAATAAATGCTGCTTTGTAACCTATAGAGTCAGGTGATAATGGTATGTTGCCATTAGACGCACCACTTTAGAAAACAGCCACATTTCTGTAGAATGAATTACTTATATACACTTATATATCTGTGTCATAAGAACGTATTCATATTTTTGCTATTACGGTCTGCTTCTTTTTCCTGTATTAGATATACTTTGCCAGCAGGCAGATATCACATTAGAAAATCTATGTACTTCATCAGTCTTCCATGCCCTCCTGATCCTCTATGGCAGTCTATACAAATCTTCAGAAAATCTCCTTTTTAGATTCTCTGCGTCCATAGCCAAAATAAATCTGTGGAACCTGAATCTGTGGCTCAGTTCACATCTGCGTTTGGTATTATGTTCTGGGAGTCCATTTGGGTACAAAGAGACAAAGCATCAAAGCTCATTTAAAGGGGCTATCATTGGAAAAAGTAATTTTTAACTAATCACATCCTTGCATCACCTTTAGAAAGGCTATTCCACACCTACCTTTAGTATGTAAATTGCCTCAGCAGATTTTGAATGTCTGTTTTTATTCATATGCTAATTAGACTCTCAGTGCACCCCGGAAGTCTTTTCGTGCACTGTCTTCTGTATATACAGCACAGGCTGTTGCTGACTCCTCCTCCCTGTTCTCACACATTGCAAACAGCATAGAGAGAACTGCTGCTGGTAACTTCCTGTGCTGGCTGGAGCCTAATTAGCATATGAATAAAAATGGACTTATTCAAAAACCACTGAGGCAATTTACATACAAAAGGCTATGCAAGGATGTGATTAGTTAAAAATGACTTTTGCCAATGAGAGAGCCCCTTTAAAGATGATGCTGACAAAACAGAATCATTCAGAAGAGCAATTGCAAGGTCCAGTCAACAAACACATGTTTGGTTCAACTTATCTGTGTTAGGTCAGGTCCACATCTGCGCCACGGAGAGCACAAAACGCTCCCCAGCGCTCACGGCCACGGGGATCGGGTGCAGATGTGAACGAGCCCTGAGCAGATTTCTTCTCTCATGAATTGTATCTTGTGGCCCTCAAGAAGTAGGCATACTGCAGAACATTCTGAAACTTGGATCGTTTTTGCAAAGAAAGTCAGGAACAAGAATCACATCCGAAATATAAGTTTAGCTGATTAGCTGGGGAGCATTGAGACCCCCATGTGGGAGTGTACAGTATGTAAATGTATGAAGAAGATGTATTCATGGATTCACAACAGAAACAACTATATGAAATTGGTCACACCCTGAACTGTCGGAACAGAGGAGTGATTTACTATTTTGAATGTCCATGTGGCCTCATCTAAATCGGGATGACCTCTGAAATTACATGTCAGAACATGTATGTGTCATAAAAAAAAGCATTGGAGATGTCTGAACAGGCTTTGACATTGAATTTGGGACCAGTAGCTTGCCACTACAGAGGCTTCCACAATACTGACACATTGAGGTTACAGTCCAGGTAAGAGCAATAGACCAGGTGCACTTGGGTAGTAGGGGTGCAGACATGGTGACCAGACTACTACAAGTGGACAGTACTATTACAAAATCTAGCACCTAGGGGGTCTCAATAAGAAACTAGGTTTTGGTTGCTGCTTTTTTTTTTTTCTTGGTTGTAGAGGTCTATAGGGGTCTATAGTGGAGTGTACTATAGGCAACAGGATTAGGATATTTTTGTTAACTGTGCCTTTTATTGCAGTTCGTTAAGGCATCATGTATGGATGTTGGGTTAGCTGGATACTAGGACATCTGGATACTGGATCAGTTTTTAAATATTTAATTACCGTACTGATATATCTGTTTATACAATTTTTCAATATAGTTTATAATTATTTAATAATATTTTTTATTTCCCTTTATTATATATTCGACTGATCTACATTCGAACAATTTTGTTTGCTTCTTGGTATACCCATTGACACATAATGTCGTCTAATCACTTTATATAACACACTCTCACCTTACTCCCCCTCCTTCCTCACTCCCTCCTCTTTCTTCACTCTCTTCTCCTTCCTCACTCCCCCCTCCTTCTTCACTCCCTCCTATATACCCCCTCCCTGTCTCTCTAGCTATCCTTCCCCTCCCTGCCTACTCAGTCCAACCCCTGACCCATATTATATACTTACCCTCCACGCTTCTTCCTGTGAGGTGGCCCTGCCTCCTGTACTGATTCTGCCTGTGCGTGCGTTTATCCTCCAGTGATGATCTACCTCTACTGAAAATGCATGGATGCACAGAAGAGGTGGATAATCGGCAGCAGTGTGCACAGTGTATGGAGAAAAGCGCAAACCATGCAGAATCAGTACAGAAGGAGGAGCTGTCTCGCTGGAAGAAGTAAGCATAATGGAGTGGATGGGAGTAGTAGTGACGATCCAATTACGGAAATGGGGAAACAGATCGTCTCCCAATAATCAGAAAATGTCCCTGGGGCAGTCACATGGGTAAATTTACATTCTTATTATTTATGTTATTTAGAAAGTAGGAGGGTGTTTAGATTAGTGTAGGGGTTTTCAGTTATCCCGGACAACCCCTTTAAGTAACAAACGCTTACCGTTATGAAACTTTTGTGGATTTTTAAAACAACTTTTAAGTGATATTAAACTGAGGCACTTGGAGCACTGGCGGCGGGCCTTCAGCTCCTGGAGCACTGATCTTAATGCTCATGTAGGATGGGTGATGTCATAGCAGTGGGAAGATCAGCTTCCATGGCAAAGGGTGGTGCAGGTAGGAGATAGTTGGGGTCTGCGCAGCAAAAGCAGAGCTCCAGGCAGTTGAAAATTCCACCCTCAGTGCACCAACTGCCTCATTTTCATATCAATTAAAAGTTGTTTTTCTCCAAACATACAAAAGTGACATACATAAGAGAGGTATGAGGTTCATCACTATAATATGCTCAGTAAGATAGTGGTGACAGTGTAACATGCTTTAAGGACAGCACTGTGGGCATTTGTTTGGGAAATCAAGGCTGGGGCTACACGGTTACTTTGATTGTAATATTTGTCATATATCTACAGTTCTTGATGGCAGCCTTCAACTAAGCAAAATTAATGATGTGTCTTGGTTGCTAATAACTAGAGATGAGCGAACAGTGTTCTATCGAACACATGTTCGATCGGATATCAGGGTGTTCGCCATGTTCGAATCGAATCGAACACCACGTGGTAAAGTGCGCCAAAATTCGATTCCCCTCCCACCTTCCCTGGCACCTTTTTTGCACCAATAACAGCTCAGGGGAGGTGGGACAGGAACTACGACACTGGGGGCATTGAAAAAAATTGGAAAAAGTCATTGGCTGCCGAAATCAGGTGACCTCCATTTTAGACGAATAGTGGATTTCAAATCCGGGTCATATGAGAATGTGAACTTTGTGACTATGAGACAGGGATAGCTGTACAGGCAGGGATAGCTAGGGATAACCTTTATTTAGGGGGGAATGTTATTAAAAATAACTTTTTGGGGCTCTATCGGGTGTGTAATTGTGATTTTTGTGAGATAAACTTTTTCCCATAGGGATGCATTGGCCAGCGCTGATTGGCCGAATTCCGTACTCTGGCCAATCAGTGCTGGCCAATGCATTCTATTAGCTTGATGAAGCAGAGTGTGCACAAGGGTTCAAGCGCACCCTCGGCTCTGATGTAGCAGAGCCGAGGCTGCACAAGGGTTCAAGCGCACCCTCGGCTCTGATGTAGGAGAGCCGAGGGTGCACTTGAACCCTTGTGCACCCTCAGCTCTGCTACATCAGAGCCGAGGGTGCGCTTGAACCCTTGTGCACACTCTGCTTCATCAAGCTAATAGAATGCATTGGCCAGCGCTGATTGGCCAATGTATTCTATTAGCCTGATGAAGTAGAGCTGAATGTGTGTGCTAAGCACACACATTCAGCTCTACTTCATCGGGCTAATAGAATGCATTGGCCAGCGCTGATTGGCCAGAGTACGGAACTCGACCAATCAGCGCTGGCTCTGCTGGAGGAGGCGGAGTCTAAGATAGCTCCACACCAGTCTCCATTCAGGTCCGACCTTAGACTCCGCCTCCTCCGGCAGAGCCAGCGCTGATTGGCCGAAGGCTGGCCAATGCATTCCTATGCGAATGCAGAGACTTAGCAGTGCTGAGTCAGTTTTGCTCAACTACACATCTGATGCACACTCGGCACTGCTACATCAGATGTAGCAATCTGATGTAGCAGAGCCGAGGGTGCACTAGAACCCCTGTGCAAACTCAGTTCACGCTAATAGAATGCATTGGCCAGCGCTGATTGGCCAATGCATTCTATTAGCCCGATGAAGTAGAGCTGAATGTGTGTGCTAAGCACACACATTCAGCACTGCTTCATCACGCCAATACAATGCATTAGCCAGTGCTGATTGGCCAGAGTACGGAATTCGGCCAATCAGCGCTGGCTCTGCTGGAGGAGGCGGAGTCTAAGGTCGGACCTGAATGGAGACTGGTGTGGAGCGATCTTAGACTCCGCCTCCTCCAGCAGAGCCAGCGCTGATTGGTCGAGTTCCGTACTCTGGCCAATCAGCGCTGGCCAATGCATTCTATTAGCCCGATGAAGTAGAGCTGAATGTGTGTGCTTAGCACACACATTCAGCTCTACTTCATCAGGCTAATAGAATACATTGGCCAATCAGCGCTGGCCAATGCATTCTATTAGCTTGATGAAGCAGAGTGTGCACAAGGGTTCAAGCGCACCCTCGGCTCTGATGTAGCAGAGCTGAGGGTGCACAAGGGTTCAAGTGCACCCTCGGCTCTCCTACATCAGAGCCGAGGGTGCGCTTGAACCCTTGTGCAGCCTCGGCTCTGCTACATCAGAGCCGAGGGTGCGCTTGAACCCTTGTGCACACTCTGCTTCATCAAGCTAATAGAATGCATTGGCCAGCACTGATTGGCCAGAGTACGGAATTCGGCCAATCAGCGCTGGCCAATGCATTCTATTAGCCCGATGAAGTAGAGCTGAATGTGTGTGCTAAGCACACACATTCAGCACTGCTTCATCACGCCAATACAATGCATTAGCCAGTGCTGATTGGCCAGAGTACGGAATTCGGCCAATCAGTGCTGGCTCTGCTGGAGGAGGCGGAGTCTAAGATCGCTCCACACCAGTCTCCATTCAGGTCCGACCTTAGACTCCGCCTCCTCCAGCAGAGCCAGCGCTGATTGGCCGAATTCCGTACTCTGGCCAATCAGCACTGGCTAATGCATTGTATTGGCGTGATGAAGCAGTGCTGAATGTGTGTGCTTAGCACACACATTCAGCTCTACTTCATCGGGCTAATAGAATGCATTGGCCAATCAGCGCTGGCCAATGCATTCTATTAGCGTGAACTGAGTTTGCACAGGGGTTCTAGTGCACCCTCGGCTCTGCTACATCAGATTGCTACATCTGATGTAGCAGTGCCGAGTGTGCATCAGATGTGTAGTTGAGCAAAACTGACTCAGCACTGCTAAGTCTGCATTCGCATAGGAATGCATTGGCCAGCCTTCGGCCAATCAGCGCTGGCTCTGCCGGAGGAGGCGGAGTCTAAGGTCGGACCTGAATGGAGACTGGTGTGGAGCGATCTTAGACTCCGCCTCCTCCAGCAGAGCCAGCGCTGATTGGCCGAATTCCGTACTCTGGCCAATCAGCACTGGCTAATGCATTGTATTGGCGTGATGAAGCAGTGCTGAATGTGTGTGCTTAGCACACACATTCAGCTCTACTTCATCGGGCTAATAGAATGCATTGGCCAGCGCTGATTGGCCGAATTCCGTACTCTGGCCAATCAGCACTGGCTAATGCATTGTATTGGCGTGATGAAGCAGTGCTGAATGTGTGTGCTTAGCACACACATTCAGCTCTACTTCATCGGGCTAATAGAATGCATTGGCCAATCAGCGCTGGCCAATGCATTCTATTAGCGTGAACTGAGTTTGCACAGGGGTTCTAGTGCACCCTCGGCTCTGCTACATCAGATTGCTACATCTGATGTAGCAGTGCCGTGTGTGCATCAGATGTGTAGTTGAGCAAAACTGACTCAGCACTGCTAAGTCTGCATTCGCATAGGAATGCATTGGCCAGCCTTCGGCCAATCAGCACTGGCTCTGCCGGAGGAGGCGGAGTCTAAGGTCGGACCTGAATGGAGACTGGTGTGGAGCGATCTTAGACTCCGCCTCCTCCAGCAGAGCCAGCGCTGATTGGCCGAATTCCGTACTCTGGCCAATCAGCACTGGCTAATGCATTGTATTGGCGTGATGAAGCAGTGCTGAATGAGTGTGCTTAGCACACACATTCAGCTCTACTTCATCGGGCTAATAGAATGCATTGGCCAATCAGCGCTGGCCAATGCATTCTATTAGCGTGAACTGAGTTTGCACAGGGGTTCTAGTGCACCCTCGGCTCTGCTACATCAGATTGCTACATCTGATGTAGCAGTGCCGAGTGTGCATCAGATGTGTAGTTGAGCAAAACTGACTCAGCACTGCTAAGTCTGCATTCGCATAGGAATGCATTGGCCAGCCTTCGGCCAATCAGCGCTGGCTCTGCCGGAGGAGGCGGAGTCTAAGGTCGGACCTGAATGGAGACTGGTGTGGAGCGATCTTAGACTCCGCCTCCTCCAGCAGAGCCAGCGCTGATTGGTCGAGTTCCGTACTCTGGCCAATCAGCACTGGCCAATGCATTTCTATGGGGAAAAGTTAGCTTGCGAAAATCGCAAACTGACAGGGATTTCCATGAAATAAAGTGACTTTTATGCCCCCAGACATGCTTCCCCTGCTGTCCCAGTGTCATTCCAGGGTGTTGGTATCATTTCCTGGGGTGTCATAGTGGACTTGGTGACCCTCCAGACACGAATTTGGGTTTCCCCCTTAACGAGTTTATGTTCCCCATAGACTATAATGGGGTTCGAAACCCATTCGAACACTCGAACAGTGAGCGGCTGTTCGAATCGAATTTCGAACCTCGAACATTTTAGTGTTCGCTCATCTCTACTAATAACCATTGAACACATCATTGTTCATGACTGATAACTGCAGCAACCTCAGGGACACACTACAAACCCTTTCAATATTTGAACATACAATGGCTTTTGCAGGAAAAGTAGCCTAGTCCTAGTCTCATACCAAAAGACAAACTCGTATATTTTACACTGGATGTAAAAAGTTAAAAAATAATAAATTAAATGCTATATGTATATCTGATACTACTATAGCGAAATATACTGGTCACTCTCACTCTTGTAAGGTGAAGAAATGTGTTTTTACCTGTAAAATAAGTGTGTAGTAAATGAAAGGAAGCAAAGTGGAGAAGAGGCTGACATTGTTTGATGCCTGTGTTAATGTGTATCGTTAAGATGTTTAGTTCTATATGATTTATAACAAGTTACCTAGCACAAACAGTGTATCCAGGATCACATATGGTATATCAACTCACCTCGGATCTTCAGGTAGACTAAATATATGAAGTCACTCTTCCTAAGTCGGACAAGGATTCGCCCCTCAATGATTTTTTTGCACTCTGTTTTTATTGGGAAAGCCTTTGACCAAGCACTTGTCTGTGTTTTTTCTTCTCCGCTGTGATCTTTGCTTGTTGTAAGCAGGTCACAGTTCTTTTTTTCTTTCAGTTTGCTATAGCTGACTTGTCGTGTTGTCTAACCAACTTTCTCCTGCTTTCTCCTTTTATTTTTTTTCGATAGTGCAAAAATTTCTTTAGAAATTAAGAACTCTATTTCTTCCTGTGAAGGTTTTCTGTCTGATTTCTTCTTCTGACTGCATCTTCCTCATATCATGGTTGGAGGACAGGGTTGCTGTCCAATCAGGAGCTGGAGGATGAGGGGGCGGACATCAGTGTGAATAGCACTCACTCGTTCGGTTGTCTATTAAAGTTGCTGTGGGTGAATTAACTGTCACACAGTTCTTACGTATATTTGTTTGGGTTTTTTTTTGTTTTTTTTTAAAAATATCTTTGAATTCTGTGTATGTCTTTCTATAGCCTTTGACAATCCCTCAACCATTGCCTTGCAAATCAATCAGCAAACTATGTATGAGCTTCTGTTATTACAAACCATAGTCTTCCAGTGGACTACAGTCAGCAGGCATATTACGATTTAAGGGAATAAAAGTTATCCTTATAATGAAAAGTTATAAAGTTTTACAATATTCTTTTTGCATAAATTTCTCAGTTTTCAAAATCTTTTATTCAATGGGTTCCTTCACTATTTGCTTACTGTGGATACAATCTGTCCTCCTGATGTGATGATCTCACAAGTGCAGAGATTGTTAGAACACAGTTATGTGGTAAAGGCACATAATCCTGAATTGGCTGCACATTGTATCGCTTATGGGGCGTTCACACTTGTGCCTGTGTCCGCCCCCTGGGACGGCTTCCCGGAGGTCAATTTTCATTTGAATGGGTTTTAAAAGCAAACTGCCAGTGTCCGTATGAAGCCTCTCCACAGGGAAACCTTTTTTTTGGCCGGACACAAAGTCCTGCATGTCTGATTTTGTGTCCACCAAAAAAAAAAACCCCTGACTGCTGATAAGCTATGCCCTATACAGTTTCTCTGGGGAATAGGACAGAGACCCGGTGAGCGGACATGGGTGCAAGTGTGAACGCCCCCTCAGGGGTTGTTCAATCAGTGGTCTTAGCAGTTGCTATATGGAATCAATGACGTATGTGAGTGCGGTCACTGGTCCCTCTCCAACGTCCTCTGAGGCTACTGATCAGTATCAGTGGTCAATTGGGGCGAAAGACTTTCATCAAAGAGTTGCCAGTCTGAATGGACATTAACAGGGGACAATGGTGTAATGGTGATATGTGATTATACCTTATTTTACTCTTCCTCTAGTCTCTAAATATGTATTGACTATTGTCTGGTACTTGTTACTGGCTATACAGTAACCTGCCAATCTGAGCTACTGGTAGTATGTACCAGGCAATAATCAATCGATGTTTCACCGGTGACCCTGTGTGTAGTCTGCACAGGATCATGTACCTTTACCCTCAGAGCAGTATCTTTTAACTAATGAAGCTAAGCATCTGGTTGTCCATCACATGACCACGGAATTAAACACGCATGCCTCCAAAGTAATATTGGAACATTATATAATTTTTCATTATACAATGTATGATCTTTATTTGCTGAACACATGGAAATCCTTTATGCTAGGTTCACACTGGAGCTGAACAGCACTTACACATGGACACCAGCAGACCCCATTGACTAAAATATGGTCCGCTGGGTGTCTGCTGGGTGTCTGCCACTACCAGGACTTTTTTCTGCCCTGATTTTCGGTGGTTTCAGCATCAGAAACCCTGCTGCAGATGTGAACCCAGCCTTAGTCTGATGATTTTAAATGTCAGGTGATTTGGAAAGCAGCTCATTGCCACTGCCTGCCATCCTCATCACTGAATATACAGTGCTCGGTGACCATGGATGGGATTCGCATTATAGGGACTGTAAAACATTGCATTTTTTTTCCACGGTGTTTATACCACAGAGGGCCCACAGCCGAAGAGAGCCATGAATGATCTGTAGCTAATAATCTGCTGTCACTCCAGTGGTTCTGCTGTTTTGGACACATCCTCTATCTATATGATAGCAGATAAGTGTTCAATTGCTTTTGGGCACACCAATCACAATGCAGCTTCATTTTACATGAGCACTATAAGAAATTAAAGTTTCTTTGTAATTAGTTGCTATGGGCAACAAAGCCAATTTCAATAAGCCCATGCACTACTGTCCTTACACAGGCCTTCTGTTATATGTGTATGTCTTAGGTAAGCCATGATGATATCACAAGTTTCAGACTGGTAGGTGGTGACTTTCCGTTAAATAACTGTATTTCTGTAAGCTAGGCGGCTGAGACATCAGAGTGGCTTTCAATCAGGTTAGTTGCTGTGATGTCACAAATATATTTTGGGTAAACTATTATTTTGCATTAAAAGTTTTATTGAAGTTTTTGTAACAAAAATATAACAATACAAGCTACAAATGAAGACAGGGGGGGGAGAGAAGAGTTTGAGGGGACGGAGAGGGAAACCGGGAAAGACAACAGGGAAGAGGGAAAGGGAGCAAGTAAATACTCTGACACAGCAGAGTCAAGCAGCAAACTGAGACAGATGTATACACCAAAGTTATAACAAACATAAAAAAAAATCGACAATCTACAAAAAGTTAGAGAATACTGAAGGATCGACAATCTACAAAAAGTAAGAGAATACTGAGGGATGGGAGGGGGGCTCTCTACCCACCACAGGGCCAGGGGCACAGCAGAGGAAAGGTGGGGTAGAGGATAACCAAAGGAAAAAACAGGGCTGGAAGGCACAGGGGAGGGCAAGATGGAAATCAAGTAGGAGAAAAAGAAAATCAAAAGGGAGGGGAGGTAAAGGCGGACTGGAAATCAGCAGAAAAGTTATTCCAAAGTAGCCATGTCTGCTGGTGGACACTATCATCCTGTTTCAGTTCAGCCAGCAGGTTCTCCATGCTACGTATGTCACTACTATTATATGACAAGTGACTTTCAGGCAGATAGGGTGCTGTCATGTTATGAGTGGGCTTGTATCAGTTAAGCTCTCTGTGACAACATACCATGTTTCATTCAGGTAAACTGCTGTAGTACTATAGTTACATAGTATGGTTGAAAAAAAGACATATATCCATCAATCTCAACCAGGGCAAATATCTTGATATTCTATGCATTACCATAACCTTGAGCTGTATTGCTCTAAAAAGGTATCTAATCCTTTTTTGAAGCTGTCAGTCGTGACTGCTGTGACCAGCTCCTGGAGTAGGCTATTCCACACATTCACAGTGAAGACACCTTGGTGGTTCTTGAAACTAAAATGAAAATTGAAAAATCCCTCTGGCAGGAAGGGGTTCACTTGGGATCATAGATGTTCACTCAGTCCCATATGCACACAGCTATGACAGGGCATACAACTAACTAAAGTCTTCCCATGTCAGGCTAGGTTCATACCTGTGCCTGCAATCCATTTTGGGTTTCTGTCTCCGAACCCGCTTAAAAAAAGGCAGAGAGAAAAGTCCGGGAACCATTATTTTTCTCTCTGCATTTTTTGGTCAGAAACCCACTGGACTCCATTATAGTCTATGGGTTCTGGGGGAAACCGCTTTTTAAGCAAGTTAGATTTCCGTTCTTCAGATTCCCAAGTGGTGTGGACCTAGCGTCAGCTGCATATGATAGAAAGTCACTGGTTAGTAGAAAACGTTTGTTGCATACTGATTCAATAACCAGCAAGACCTTGAACTTTATTTTCCAGTAGGTTTGTTTGTTTGGTGGGGTGTGAAAAGCTACTGTTGTTTCTACCTACTACATGGTTTGCTGTCCATGGTACTGACTGGCTGCCCTCTGTTTGAGATTCTTGTTCCTCTTCCCAGTGGATAATCTTACATAATGTGAAGGAACCAAGATTACTTATGATAAACATATTGACATACTTTGCCTGATATTGAATTGCAATGTTTTTTCTTATTTTATAAAAATCTGAATGTTGCTGGAAGAAATTACTGGAATTTTAATGAGTTTTCAAACAATATGTGTTTTATTTAACCATCTTTAATTAGCCATTGATTTTTTATTAACAAAATGCTTTTTATGTACATTTGTCAGGTATGAGCAGCTTATGTGGATGATTCTCCCACAATTGTCTACACATGTTTAATGGAAAGCAGATTTCCTGTAAGTAAAGATATAGCAACCATGGAAATGCGTGTTTCACAAACGACTACCTTTTACATGTCTCTCATCTGTGTACATTACTAGTGTGACATCATATGCGCAGGGAACAATGTCCATATGGATATAGATCCAGTGTACATGAATTCCTAGAGTGTTCTCCGAAACATACCAACAGGTCAATGACATTTGACTTGTACAATGTCACCAACTTTGTGGATCCGCCTTTTCCCTACATAAAAGATTGGTCTTGCTGTGCACATGCCCAGTAGGTGTTAACACATTTAATGTTAACATAAGGAAATATTCCCTATACAGTTAGCGTTAAATGATACATTTGTGGCAGCCACCACTTGGGAAGCACAAATGATATGCCATAAGTGTGTTATTGAGGTGAGTCCCACAACAGGGATCATAGAATTTGACTACGGAAGGTGTTGTGCATGTACTGTACCCTTTCTATTCACTGCAGTGGTGTAGTTCCTAAATAACCAGAAGATATACTAATATATGCTGATCTACAACGTCAATAACTATTGGGGGAGTAAATGTATCTAGGCTGTATTACCAAAGTAAGACTCCTCTGCCACATGAAAGTATAGTGGTGTAGAATGGCAACATTATATACAATACTGTAGTACTTTTATGAATGCAGGCTATATATGTCAGTCTATTATGTGGATGCTCCACAGCACATTTCCATACAGCATATAAAACAGCAGTCTCCTGATACGGTTGAGTCTTTCAGCATTATGTCTGTATTCTGGGAGGCCTCACACACTTCCTCCTCATGTCAACTGCTTGCTTAATACTGTACACGTAAACCGCAGCCAGTTTCAAATCTTCTTGTGACACACTTCTTGGAACTAAACCTGATTGCAAGAAAATATGAAATTTATACAGCACATTGTGGTGAGATTTTATTTATTTATTTATTTATTTACTCACTCATTTACTTAGATCTAATTCATAGGTATACTTAAACAGGTTATTTAAACTATTGGTGCCTTAAAGGGGTTGGCCACTTTCACACCAATATTGTGAGACAAATGTTATTGTTTGCATTATAAAAAGTTATACAAATTTCCAATATACTTTCTGTTTCAATTCTTTGCAGTTTTCTAGCTCTCTGCTTGCTGTCTTTCAATCTGGATGAAATTCTGACCATGGTCATGTGATTTAAGGTCCATGGTCATGTGATGAGCACACAGGTGCACAGCTCAGTACCAGGCAGATGCCTGATTACTGGGCTGTGACTATAATGAGCAGGGCATCTGTGTGCTCATCACATGACCATGGACCTTAAATCACATGACCATGGTCAGAATTTCGTCCACCAGTTGTGACAAAATAAATGACAGCAAGCTGAGATCTAGAAAACCGTGATGAAATGATACAGAAAGTATATTGGAAAACTCTAATGTTTATTATACAAACAATAACAATGGTCTCTAAATATTGGTCTGAACCCTTTCCCGACAGTCACTGTAATAGTACAGCGTATGTTAGGTATTTATATATGGCGTCTGCTCAGGAGCTGAGCAGCCACCATAGCCGCCGAGTGTCTGCTATATTATACCTCAGACATCCGGCACTAATGTACTACCTCCCCCAGCACCTAGGTGAAAAGGTGGCATTTTGCAAGAACAGTGTCCCATTGGCATGACTGCTGGGAATGTAATGAAGACTCCCAGGCTTGGATGTTGTATGCAGCCTGGGAGCTACAAAAGGAATGGGAAATATATAAAAAATTCTTATACTTCTCCTTTTTGCTCAATCCATACCTGACTTTAGCTCAAAAAAACTGCAACAAAATCCGTAACAAAAAAAGCTGCGTTTTCGCAATGTGGGGCCTCATGCTAGATAAGCTGCACAGCTGTGTATTGTCTCTTTAAACTTATTCACCAACTTAATTCCACAATACAGGTCAATATTTCCAATAAACTATCAATAATCTAACAGCATATATTATTTAAAAAAGGGACTATTTGATGCAAGTGGATAAATTAGCAGGACCCTCTGATCTTTGGGCTATGGTTTATAGACTTGTAAACTCTCATAGCTAGCCATCTACAGTCTCAGTTTCAGTCCATATTGCAAACGTTTGCAGCCCTGGTCTAATGTCAATTATCTATCTAACTGACCATGTGACCATGTCTGCAGAGTATATCCACTACTAATACTGGGGACATGATGCCAGGGTGTGGGGGGAGGGGGATTTATTTACAACTCAAACCATGCACGAATCTTTACTTTACCTCTGATGAGCTATGAAACATATAGCAGAAACATATCAGGTAGTGTTAGGAGGTATCAGAAGGATATAGTAGCACCTCCTGGTTAAAGGGACATTAACATTGGCAGTGGATATATTCTGCAGACATGGGTATGCTGATAGGTCTTAGACATTAGAGCAGGACTGCAAACCATGAACCCACAACAATTTACAATATGCATGTTCATTATGTTGTGGAAGAGCTGCAGATTTTCATAGCAGGTTTACCCTTTTGCAATACTTAGAATAAAATCAGTGGCAAAAATCCATGTCACGCCAGTGGCGGATCCAGGCTTTGCGGGGCCCTGGGCAATTGACTTTTGCGGGGCCCTAGTTACCGGGGAGTCTGGGGGGTATGGAATACCCCCCAGGGCAAAGGGGGGGTCTGGGGGTCCTCCCCCAGGATTTTTTGAAAAAATTAGCCCTAAAAATGCGTTTTTGAGGCTTTTTTTTACCCCCCCCCCCACTGTATTATATACTCCTCAGTACCCCTTTACTTTATTATATGCTCCTCAGTACCCCCCACTGTATTATATACTCCTCAGTACGGTACCCCCACCCCACTGTATTATATGCACCTCAGTACCACCCCCCCACACTGTATTATATACGCCTCAGTACCCCCTCACTGTATTATATACTCCTCAGTACCCCTTTACTGTATTATATACTCCTCAGTACCCCCCACTGTATTATATACTCCAGTCCTCAGTACAACAAACACATCATACTGTCATACACTGAATTACCCATGTGAAGAGCCACAGGCCACAGCCGAGCGTCCTCCTCCTTCAGACTGCACTGCAGGACTGGAGCGATGACGTCATTGCGCCTGCGTCGGCCTGGCTACACTGACAGCTTTCAGTTCTATGTCTGTGCATAGAACTGAAAGCACAGCAGCGATCCGCTCACTATCAGGGAATCGAATCGGACTCCCTGTTATTTAGTGAGCGATCCACACAGTGGCGTAACTAGGAATGGCGGGGCCCCGTGGTGAACTTTTGACATGGGGGCCCCCCGACACCGAAGATCTCGACCAAGTCTCTCCTACGCATTCCTGCGCGCTCTATTATGTCCCATAGTGGCCCCTGCACACAGTATTATGTCCCACAGTGACCCCTGCACACCGTATTATACCCCATAGTGGCCCCTGCACACCGTATTATACCCCATAGTGGCCCCTGCACACAGTATTATGTCCCATAGTGGCCCCTGCACACAGTATTATAACCCCATAGTGGCCCCTGCACACAGTATTATAACCCCATAGTGGCCCCTGCACACAGTATTATACCCCATAGTGGCCCCTGCACACAGTACTATATCCATAGTGGCCCCTGCACACAGTATTATGTCCCTTAGAGGCCCCTGCACACAGTATTATGTCCCATAGTGGCCCCTGCACACCGTATTATGTCCCATAGTGGCCCCTGCACACAGTATTATGTCCCATAGTGGCCCCTGCACACAGTATTATGTCCCTTAGAGGCCCCTGCACACAGTATTATGTCCCATAGTGGCCCCTGCACACCGTATTATGTCCCATAGTGGCCCCTGCACACAGTATTATGTCCCATAGTGGCCCCTGCACACAGTATTATGTCCCTTAGAGGCCCCTGCACACACTATTACACCCCATAGTGGCCCCTGCACACAGTATTATGCCCCATAGTGGCCCCTGCACACAGTATTATGTCCCTTTGTGGACCCTACAGGACTAAATACTGTCACGTCACCGCTGACCGCTATACCAGGACAATTGTGGATAAAAAATCTGGTCATGTGCATTACAATTTAGTAACTCCATGTGCCTCATATTAATAGCAGTTAACCCCATCATGTCCCTCACATTAAGCCTTGTGTACCTCACATAAGAGTTACTGATATGTGAGAGACATGGAGGTAATAATAAAGTATCTTCATTACTATTACCCCCATATGTCTCACATATCAGTAACTCTTATGGTGAGGCACACAGGGGTTAATGTGAGGGACATGATAGGGTTAACTGCTATTAATATGAGGCACATGGAGTTACTAAAACAAAAGTAATCACCCCAAATGCCTGATATTAATAAGTAACCCCAGTACGTACCTGTGGACCTGTTTTCTTTCTTCAGTTTCATTTTCCTGGATCAGCTTCTTCCTTTCTTCTTCCTCTCTTCTGGTGTGCAGGAGGAGCTCGGCAGGGATAAGCCCCGCCTCCTGGGCTCTCCTCAGCCCTCTCATTGGTGGGCAGAGGACAGGCAGAGAAAGGGAGGGGGGAGAGAGGGGGAACGTCCTGAAGCGCTGACAGGAGCCAGACCTGCAGCTCCTGTGTGTCAGCCATTGCTGCAGCTTCGGGGCCCCCTGTTGGTGGAAAGTATTCCACCAACAGGGGGCTCCGATCATTGTACTCCCCCTGTACCACCTCCCCCCTCTCTAGGTATCGCTGCGCATCAGATACTTGGAGCGGGCGGAGGTGGGCATCTGCAGGCAGCGCTGATGAGCTGACTGTCTGTCACTGTCAGTGTCTGATTCCGCGGGGCCTCGGGCTGCGGAGGTGCAGGGCGCTTCAGGGCCGGCTCGGGCCCGGATCTCATGAAGGCTGGCTCCAGCCTGTGCTTGGCTGAGGCCTGTCCGACCTGTGTCGTGCCTCGTATGGCGCGGGGCCCCGCTAGGCGCCCGGCCCTGGATCCGCCCCTGTCTCACGCAAGAAAATTTGTATGTAATACATGCCGATTTTGTCACAGATATATAGGAGATTTGCCCTAGATTATCCACTTTATCTGGACCCGGCCTTAAAGTAACATTCAATACCATACTCCGCAGGTCAAAAAATATTCTGTGCGCAATGACTCCATGCTATTGTTTACAATCCCAACAACTAAACAAGGCATTTCCCATAGTAAAACTGTATTATAGAGATGAGCGAGTAGTGAAATATTCGATATTCGTTTCGAGTAGCCCCTCAATATTTGACTATTCGACCGAATATCGAATCCCATTATAGTCTATGGGGAAAAATGCTTGTTTCAGGGGAAACCGCTATTCGATTAAGGAGAGTCACCAAGTCCACAATGACACCCCAGGAAATGATGCCAACACCCTGGAAAGCAACTGGGACAGCAGAGGAAGCATGCCTGGGGGCATATATCACGCCCAAGTCCCAGGATTACCCCACTATCACAGCCTATCAACTAGACACTCTAAACTCAATATGGAAAGTGGAAAAATACTTGGAAACCTTCTTTCCTCCACAATAGTATGGACAGAAACACTAATTTGAAGCTAAAGAAACATTAACATGCACCCCTTTAAATCACGTTGCCCATGACAACCACAGGTGGCATAGGCAATGGGAAATCCAACAGCCCCCACCCTTAACTGTCATTGTTTATGTGCGTGTGATGTGGTGAGACCTCCAAAAATTACTTTTCTGGCCCTTCACGTGAGCCCTTCCAAATGAAGTTAGAGGCTCTTAAGCTGAGCCATACAAAAAATTACTTTTCAGGCCCTTTGGGGTGAGCCCTCCTAAACTTAGCTTCAGGCCCTTGGTGTGAGTTTAGCCTTGTACCAGCAGAGTATTAAGCCCTTGAAGTGAGTTGAGCCTTTAACCAGCAGTGTTTTTGGTCCTTGAGGTGAGTTGAGCCTTGCACCAGTAGTGTTTTAGTTTTTGGCCCTTTGGGTGAGTTGAGCCTTGCACCAGCAGAGTTTTAGTTTTTGGCCCTTGGGGTGAGCCCTAAAAATTTATTTGTAAGGCCCTTGGGGTGAGCCTTAATGGGTTATTTAAATTATTTTTTAACGGTGAAGGTGGTGGTTTTGGAGGAGGATGAGGAACTTGTGAGCTGGCACAGAAACATGGAACTGTGTCTCGTCATTAGTACTGTTGATGGACATGCTGGTTGCGGGTCCACAGCCACTACATCGCCAGGAGAGGCAGACTGTTGTGTTACTACATGCCTGGAGGTAGTGGCTGACTGGCTGGTGCAAATGCTGCTGGAAGCAATATCTGCTATCTACTGTAACATGGGTTCCTGGTGCTCGGGCCTCGTTAGCGGGGTACCGTGCACCCTGCTTGATATTGTGGCACTGCTGGCTGTCCCTCTCCAGTAGCTAATTGGATCCACAGTAGCTCGACTGCAGCCTGGATCCCCAGCTGGATTTCCACATCCCCGTCCCTTTGTGCTATCCTGACGCATTTTCAGATGTGCACAGGTGATGACACTATTAAGCTTTCTTCTCACTCCTATGGGACAGTTAGAATGTATACCACTTGTAATGAATTTGAGCCGTAAAAAGGGCTTTTGTGAAGTTTTGGCAGGTTGAGTGTATATACGGTTCAGTATATATCCTCTTCCTGCAGTGTAGCTCTGAGAAGAGCTTTTTGTTTTCAGCTTTCCTGCCTAGCAGAAGCTAATTGCTATCTGACCGTCACTATGATGTCTCTCCCTATCTCACCAAACCGCATCTGACACAAATATGACTGCCACTATTCTTATTAATCTGAGGTCACCTGATTTAGCCAATGACTTTTTCCTATTTTTTTTCCGATGCCTACGTTTTCCTGCTTCCTGTCCCACCTTCCCTGCACAGTTATTGGTGCAAAAAAGCGCCAGGGAAGGTGGGAGGGGATACAAATTTTTACTGCGTTTACCACAAGGTATTCAATCGAAATTGAATATGTTGAATACCGTAATATTTGATCGAATACCTACTCGATCAAACAGTATTCGCTCATCTCTATTGTATTAGGCTATTGGGTTGTTTGATTTCAGTCACTTATTAGAGTTAAGAAATATTAAGATTTATTTTATACATTGCTTTCAAATTTTAGGGTGCATTCACACTGAGTAAACGCTAGCTTATTCTGAACGTAAAACACGTTCAGAATAAGCGGCGTCTAAAGCAGCTCCATTCATTTCTGTGGGAGCGGGGATACGAGCGCTCCCCATAGAAATGAATGGGCTGCTTCTTTCACTCCGTGCAGTCCCATTGAAGTGAATGGGGAGTGCCGGCGTATACGGCAAGCTCTGCTCATGCCGGAGCGTACACGCCGGCACTCCCCATTCACTTCAATGGGACTGCACGGAGTGAAAGAAGCAGCCCATTCATTTCTATGGGGAGCGCTCGTATCCCCGCTCCCATAGAAATGAATGGAGCTGCTTTAGACGCCGCTTATTCTGAACGTGTTTTACGTTCAGAATAAGCTAGCGTTTACTCAGTGTGAATTCACCCTTAGACTGCATTTTGTTTTGTTCATGCATTACCTAAAACAAACTTGTTATTCTATAAAATATCTAAGGAAAACTGTATCAATTCATTTATTGTATACATTGTGTTCACGTTTTAGGCATAATTCCTAAGCATTCTATACTCAGAATAGGTATTGAACCTGGAACATAATGTACATACACAGAATGACATTCATGCAAATGTCTTTTCAAGAACACATTCCACTCCAATAAAAAGCAAACAGGTAATTCTAGTGTTGTCATAGTACACTGTGTATTAATATTTAGCCAACCGGGGGTGAAGCAGGGAACAAAGATTAAAGAGTATGTGCACAGAAAGTGTGAGAAGTGACTAAAAGAGAAGTAAGTGAAAGTCTTGGGTCAGGGACAGTGCAAGCACTAAACAGATTATTTATAACTGCATTCATTCAACATGCAGATCTAGTTTTCTTGTTGGTACGTATGTTACTATCGTACACTTTCTCATGTCATGTGTATTCTCAAGTTATGTTAACTATGGCGGTAGACTTTGTCTTATATACCCAAAGTGAAGGCACTACTTTAACTCAATAGTTTTAGCTACAGTATCTGGTGTATAGCTAGATTCTTGTTGACGACTATTCTTGTTCTCATCTTGAACATTATGTAATATCATATTTATACCACTGATCTATGTCTTTGTCTGTATTTTTTAGCCTGAAGAAGGGTTTTAATACCTGTAACGTTGCATCCATACAATTTGATAAATTATTTAAGACGCATAACCTCCCGCAGTGCGGTTCTGCCTTTTCATTTATCTACTAATAGGAACTCTAACATATGGCCTCTGGATGCCACAGTAACTCATCAGCTACTAAAACCACATATGTGCTCCCTTCCACTAACTTACATTTTCTCATAGTTACTGTTTTAGTTGTCTGTTTCTAGATAACATCCCTGGTGTTATAGGGCAGTAAAGGAGTCAAAGGAATTTTCCAAATGCAGTTTTCACACTGGTGACCTATTCACAGAATAAGTCATCAGTAATAATAACAAATAATCAATTTGATTTATATAGCGCCAACATATTATGTGATCTGTAAGGATCTGATGCCCGGACCCTACACAGATCAGCTGTTCTGGTGACGGAAACTTTAAAGTAGACAGCGAGAGCCGTCAGATTGCTCCTTTTTAAGAGGAGTGGAGCTGCAATTCAACAAAACCACCACTATGTGGTGGATGGGGCTGCTACTCCACTCCTATTACTTGAATAGTAGCAACCTTCATGCATGCCCTATCTGATGCAGTGTTAGGATTCTTAGTATGTATTCCCTCACTGCAGAACTGCTTGCTACTGTTGCTTTAAAGCATATCTAAACTTTTGGACAACTTTTGATTTCTCACACTATTTATTAACAAATTTTGGATCATTTCTGTGAAATCCTGCATTTTTTCACTCGCTTCCTTGCATCTGTATTGAGTGCTATTTCTGCCATTCACTAAAGGTTACTGTCCACAGGAGTACTAGACTGTGTAACATGTAGAGGGTCACTTCAAACAGTTCTATCTCAGACATTAAACTGGGGGCAACTAGAGGCAGACAAGATCTCCTTCAGCTACTCCCACAGTTTAATGTCCTCCAGGACAGTTGGGAGGTATGCATAAAGCCAGTAGAGTTAGTTATATGTAGCTCTGCAGTTTCTCTGCAAGGTCAAAACCTTGGTGTGAATTTCCAGAGAGGGTCACTCCTAGAAAAACTGGCAACCAGAGCAGATGCCTGCACCTGGAAAACCCACAGGGCTGCCCTTAGGGACCACATACAGACAAATTCTGTGTACTCCATTGGGCATACGTCTTATGGTAGGCCAGGCCCCATGCGCACTGATGTACTATGGACTTAAAGGGAGTGGGAGGGTAAGGGGCTTTGTAACTGTGACTGCCTGGGAAGGGCAGACAGGCTACATGGTCTATGGAGACTGCTAGCTTTTTTTTTTCTCCTAGCGGTTTTTTTCTGCTAGCAGATAAAAGAAGCAACAGGACCTCTCTTCAGGCGGATTCCGCCTGAGGAAAGCAATAGAAGTGAATGGGAGGCAAAAAACGCGACGGAAAACGCCTAGCGTTTTTTTACCGTCCACTCACTTTAGGGCTAGTTCACACGGGGACAAGGAGGCGGATTTTCACAGCGGATTTTGACAGCGGATTTAGCCTCAAAATCCGCCTCCATACAATGTAGAGGGCTAACGTTTTTTTTTTTACTCTAGCGTTTTTTTCCGCTAGGTGAAAAAAGAAGCGACATGACCTTTCTTCAGGCGTTTTCCGTCTGAAGAAAGCAATAGAAGTGAATGGAAAGCGAAAAACGCGCGTTTTTTTTCTGTGCTGTTTTTTGCGGCCTATTCTCTTTACGGGAGAAGAAAACCACCTGGTGTTTTTAGAAGCGCATCAAGGTACGAAAAACGCTTCCTAATTAGGAAGTGTTTATTTCCGGGACCAAAATAAGCCACACGTAATTTACATGTGAACTAGCCCTTACAGCTAATATTCCTATTGGGGAACAACAGCAAGCCTCCTCTCCACTTTTCAGTTTATAGGTTTCAATTGTGTCCAGAAAACGCAACATAGATAAAAATGGTTCCACTTCCAGGGATCTCTGTACAAACTTGCCTTCTAACAGCGCCATCTACTGCTAGAGGCCCATATTGCAGGTTGGCCGGGATGCTAATTTAACAACTCTCCTACCGATGGGCCCCTTCTCCTGATCACTATGACTGGGCTCCTGATAGCAGTACCGCTACTACTGCCCTGATGTGCCCCACTAAGTCGAAAGACTACAAGACATTCAAATACTAAAACTTTACTAATCTTGAATGTAGAATTCCAAAATGTCACTTCTCGCAGAAACTTCAGATCCACAAGGTTATGGAAGGTTCGGATAACTCATCGTCTACTGTGTTGTCTTAGTCCTGCAGCTCCCTGAACACTACAGACCACAGAAGAGACCACAGACAAAGCAACAGTGGAGCTAGGAGAGGTGAGTATCAGTGTTTTTATTATGTTAAACTTTGGGAGAAAATTAAACTGGTGGCAGGTGATACCGCGCATGTCCAAGCGCCATTTTGTTGTAGAGAACTGTGCAACTGTGCAGTTCTCTTCAACAAAATGGAGCTTGGGCATGCGCAGTAGCTCTCAGAACGGAGCATTACTGCGAATGCACGGAATTTCAACTGCCAGGTACAAGACAACAGAAGATATAGGCGGTACAGCAAGTGTGGAGGAGGAAGTGTTTTTGAGTACACGCAACGGAGGGGCGTTACAGAGGTATGACGCGTGGAGGGGGGTGCTTGCTGGCCCTGGGGAATGCCCAGGGTGCTTAGTGAGCCCCATTAGCATATAGTATTTACCCATTTTTACTACAAATGGGAGGCTGGAGGTCTTTGGATGAACTGGAGGCAGCAACTGAATAGCCTTTTTAAAGGCTATTCAGGCACATGCTTAACTCAAAATCAGTTTTCTGAATGATAGAATTCCTTTAAACTGATGGAAGATGAAGGAGGAGCATGAAGCTGGGGGCAGAAGGAAGGGAGGCATTAAAATGGGGACAGATGAAAGAGGAGATTAAACTGGTGGCAGATGAAGGGGGACATTAAATTTGTGGTAAATGAAGGAGGGGCATGAAACTGGGGGCAGGTGGAAGGGGGGCACTAAACTGGGGAAAGATGAAGGAGGACATTAAACTGATGACAGATGAAGTGGAAACATTAAACTGGTGGAAGATGAAGGAGGGGCATGAAACTGGGGGCAGATGAAAGAGGGACCTTGGGAGTAGCTGGAGGGAGACATTATACAGAATACGATATGCCAGTGCGGGAGGGGTTTGTATTTTGGGGATCATCTGGTCTATTGTCAGTGTTTTACATACAATCTATTTTATCCATGCATTAGTTCAGTTGCTCTGGAAGGTCTGCATTTATTTTGGTGGTCTGTATTTTTAGGGGGCCTGGGGTCATATGCCGTCACAGGAATAAAACTCCAATACTGCTGCATCAGCAATATATAACTGTATGGTAAACGTGGGAAGGTAGCAGAAACAGTGGTTACAAGCAGCAGTTGTGACATGAGGAGAACTTCTTACAGAACAAGCAATGTTTCCTATGACTATTTCTGAAGGGTAAAGCACAGACACTCGCAGTGCACGCCGGGAGTGCTGGAGTACTGAGCCCCGGAGCGGTTGCGTCTAGAATGGAGTTGCTCCTGGTAGGTCCTCCCTCCAGCAACTCCAATCTAGTCACCTCACTAGTGAACCGTCTAGAATGGAGTTTCTGGAGGGAGGACCTACCAGGAGCAACTCCATTCTAGACGCAACCGCACTCCATTCTAGAAGCCAATTCAGTAGTGAGGTGACTAGATTGGAGTTGCTGGAGGGAGGACCTACTACAATCAACTCCAATGTAGTCTGTTCAGTACTGAGGTGACTAGAATGGAGTTGCTTAGAGGAGCTGCCGCCAGAAACTCCAATCTAGTCACCTCACTACAGAATTGGCTAGAATGGAGTGTCTATAGGGAGGATCCATTACTGGCCAAAAGAGACATTGTATATGTATATGATTATCAATAAGAATATAGGAAATACACATTCTTGGACATATATACATATGGCACTGATATACAGTATATATATATATATATATATATATATATATATATATATATGTACCATATGGTCTGAACAGGGCACTGATGCCGCAGCCTGATGTATTTACTATAACTCGCGTCACTTTCTTATTGTAAGTGATAATGGAAATATATGGCAATTAATAACTGATATAGAGGTAAATTCTGACATATCGCTGTGCACCTGATTTATCAGTATATAGTTACTGCTGGTAGGTTCATGGTCTCAGTATATTCTGTAGTTGCTATAGGTAGGTCCTCCTTACAACAACTCCATTCTAGCTGTCTCACTACAGAACTGACTAGAATGGAGTTGCTGCCGGTAGGTTCATGGTCTGGGTGTATTCTGTAGTTGCTATAGGTAGGTCCTCCCTACAGCAACTCCATTCTAGCTGTCTCCCTACAGAATTGGCTAGAATGGAGTTGCTGCAGGTAGGTTCATGGTCTGGGTATATTCTCTATAGGTTAGTCAGTATAGGACCTATATCTTATGATAAGCTCCGCCTACAGTAATATTAATAAAACAAACATACATTTTAAAAAATATACATTTTATTGAAATAAAACCATCCGCACAATCCTCATCCATTTTAAAAAAACAAAACAATAAACAAACAAAAAACCACCTCCACTAGTTATCAACGTAGTCTATCAACCTCCCCCCCCTTCCACCCACTTACCTGTCCTGGTCTAGTATTACCTGCTCTCATGGAAAAAACCAGCCACTGTCGTCTCATGTGATGGGGTTACTAGAGGAAAGATAGGATCACATGTGCGCCAGGCTGTACGTTGTTTAAAGAGGACCTTTCACCTGCTGGGGCACGTGCGGTGTAATACACCACTAGATTTAGCGCTCTATCGGCTTTCCCGTTCTGTGTCACCGGTGAAGAGCTATCAGTGCCGGTACCGTAGCTCTTCACTGTCAGAAGGGCGTTTATGATAGTCTGGAACGCCTTTCCTCCCATCAGCGCCTATAGCACTGGACTGCGAGAGCGGGCAGGAACGCCCCCCCCCCACTACTAGTCTATGGACGAGCATTATCCCCAGGAACCTTCTCCACCATCACATAGATGACAACCAATCAGGGATCTGACCCCATGCAGACAGGTGGCAGCCTGCCCAGGGACGCCCACAGCCTCCCCTCACATCAGTGCCTATAGTGCTGTACTGTGAGAGCGGGGAGGAACGCCCCCCCAGTACTAGTCTATGGACGAGTACTATTAGGAGAGGGAGGAGGCGTTCCTCCCCGCTCACACTGTACAGCGCTATAGACGCTGCTGCGAGGAAGGGCGTTCCTGACAGTGTCAGAAACGCTCTTCTGACTATGAAGAGCTACAGTACCGGCACCGATAGCTCTTCACCGGGGGCACAGATCGGGAAAGCCGATAGAGCGCTGAATTCAGCCCACTGTTGGCTTTCTAGCAGTATATAAAACCGCATGTGCCCCAAGTGATGAAAGGTCCTCTTTATACACCGTGGAGAGTGAGCAGTGCAGAATGGTTATGCGTACAGCTCACACCCTGGATATAAAGGCTGGGACAGTAGGATGTGGGGGCCATTCTATTTATAATGCAGGAGGAGTGAGAATATATGTAACACAGGGGCACTACTGTATGTGATAACTTCAGCGTCCCTGCGCTATGTAACCAGAGATACGGGATTTACTCTGCTTACACCCAAGCAGCCCCTTCCCCAACCACCTACTTCACACATGCAGAAACACCCCAGGGACTCCACACACACTAGAAAAGCGGCACTCCCCAGGAACCCCCTCCACCAACACAAAGATGACAACCCACCAGGGACCTAACCCCATGCACACAGATGGCAGCCTGCCCAGGGACACCCACAGCATCCCCTCACACAGAGGCAGCACCCCCCACTTACATGAAGATAGCACCCCACACCAGACAGCAACCTCTAAGGGATCCCCCTTCCCAAGGCACAGACGGCAGCCCCTAGGGATTGGAACCCGTATCATACAGGCAGCCCCCCAGGGTCCAGATCACAACAGCTCACAGACAGCAGTCTCCCAAGTACCGGAGATCCTAGCACACAGATGCAGGCCCCCAGCATACAGGTGGCAGCCCCCCAAGGACCGAACCACCACCCTCCCCTAGCATACAGGCAGCAGCCGCCCATGGACCGGACTCTCCCCCCAACACTCAAGTGGTAGCCTCCCAGTGTCTGGATTACCTCAGCACACAGGCAGCAGCTCCCCAGGGTCCAGATCCCAACAGCACACAGGAGGCAGCCCCCAGGTCCTGGATCCCCCTAGCTTACAGATGGCAGCCCCTGCGCCCCTCTCAGGATACAGATGGTAACCCCCTCCCCCAGGGACTGAAGCCCCCATCCCCCTCAGCATACAGCAGAAGCACCCTAACACATAGGTGGCAACACCTCAGGTGCCGGACCCCCCCAACTCACAGGTAGCATCCCCACACACACACCGGTGGTAGCATCTCAGAGCCCATCAACAACCCCCGCCCACATACAGGCAGCATTGCAGGAATCCCCCATTTACATGAAGGCATCACCCACATGACCTAAACACTACAAAGCAGTATCTCGGAACCTCTGCCACATGCCCACAGGTGGAAGTACCCAAGGGGCAACCACGAGCACCCCCTCACACACACAGGTAGCATCCCAGGGACCTCCAAACAAGGACACAGGTGGCAGCACCCTGGGACCACCTCCAGAACTCCCTCTCACACACAAGCAGTGCCCCAGGAACCCAACACACAAATTCAATACCCCTGGGATCCCATACAAACGCATGCAGCAGGTCCCCTGCCCACCATTACATGCAAGCAGCACCCCAGGGATGTTTACTCCCCCTTTAGATGCCAGCAGCACCCCAAAGGCCCCCGCCCCTCCTTCAGATGCAAGCCGTACCCCAAAGACCCCCTGCCCCCCTTAGATGCCAGCAGTACCTCGAAGACCCACTGCCAGGGGCGTAACTATCGTGACCAGCTAGAGATAGCCGGGGTCCAGTACCACTATGACAGCAGTCGAGGAAAGCCTGGTTCCCCGACCACTATATATATTGTAAATGAAAAGGGGCACCGGCATGTTGCCAGGCCCTTTTTCTTTTTTTTCTATGTAGATTGTGAGCCCCACATAGAGCTCACAATGTACATTTTTTTGCCTATCAGTATGGCTTTGGAATATGGGATGGAAATCCATGCACACACGGGGAGAACATACAAACTCCTTGCAGATGGTTTTTTTGCCCTTGGCAGGATTTGAACACCAGGACTCCAGCGCTGCAGTGCTAACCACTGAGCCACCGTGTGGCCCCCCGTCAGGCCCTTTTTCAATAGATACTAACCCAGGGGAGGTGACTTAAAATAACAAATAGATATACTCACCTCTCATGGGCTCTGCGTCCTCTCCGGCGTCTTCCATCATGTGCATGAGAATAGGCCCCAGCAGAGACGTCGGGAAGATGCTGAAGGCAGCCAGAGACAGGATGCCCAGGAAAGGCGAGGATTAGTGATTGTTATTTTTATTCACCTTCCCTGGGCCTCCGATTATTATACTCCGGGGTCTGAGGAAATCACAGTGTAGAATAATATCACCAGAGCGGAGGGGGGCTGTTGGGAGCATATAATACTGGGGGGGGCACTGCTGGAGATATAATACTGGGGGGGGGGGGGGGGAGGCACTGCTGGAGATATAATACTGTGTGTGTGTGTTTGTGTAGGGGAACACACTGCTGGGCATGTAATACTGTATGGGGGGACACTGCTGGGCATGTAATACTGTGGGGGGACACTGCTGGGCATGTAATACTGTATGGGGGGACACTGCTGGGCATGTAATACTGTGGGGGGGGACACTGCTGGGCATGTAATACTGTGGGGGGGGACACTGCTGGGCATGTAATACTGTATGGGGGGACACTGCTGGGCATGTAATACTGTGGGGGGACACTGCTGGGCATGTAATACTGTGGGGGGGGGACACTGCTGGGCATGTAATACTGTGGGGGGGGGACACTGCTGGGCATGTAATACTGTGGGGGGGGGACACTGCTGGGCATGTAATACTGTGGGGGGGACACTGCTGGGCATGTAATACTGTATGGGGGGACACTGCTGGGCATGTAATACTGTATGGGGGGACACTGCTGGGCATGTAATACTGTATGGGGGGACACTGCTGGGCATGTAATACTGTGGGTGGTGGGAACTTTTGGGCATATAATACTGTGGGGGGGCACTGCTGGGCATATAATAAATACTGTGTGTGTTTGTGTGGGGGGGGGGGGACACTGCTGGGCAAGTAATACTGTGGGGGGTGGGAACTTCTGGGCATATAATACTGTGTGTGTGTGTGTGGGGGGGGGGGGGACACTGCTGGGCATGTAATACTGTGTGTGTGTGTGTGGGGGCACCGCTGGGCATGTAATACTGTGTGTGGGGAGGGACACTGCTGGGCATGAAATACTGTGTGTGGGGAGGGACACTGCTGGGCATATAATACTGTTTGGGGGTGGGGGACACTGCTGGGCAGTGGCGTAACTAGGAATGGCGGGGCCCCATGGTGAACTTTTGACATGCCCCCCACCCTTCCTGACCGACACCGAAGACCTCGACCAACGACCCCTCGCCGCATTCCTGCACGCGCTATTATGCCCCATAGTGGTCCCTGCGCACAGTATTATACCCCATAGTGGCCCCTGCACAGAGTATTATGCCCCATAGTGACCCCTGCACACAGTATTATGCCCCATAGTGGTCCCTGCACACAGTATTATGCCCCATAGTGGGCCCTGCACACAGTATTATGCCCCATAGTGGGCCCTGCACACAGTATTATGCCCCATAGTGGGCCCTGCACACAGTATTATGCCCCATAGTGGGCCCTGCACACAGTATTATGCCCCATAGTGGGCCCTGCACACAGTATTATGCCCCATAGTGGGCCCTGCACACAGTATTATGCCCCATAGTGGGCCCTGCACACAGTATTATGCCCCATAGTGGGCCCTGCACACAGTATTATGCCCCATAGTGGGCCCTGCACACAGTATTATGCCCCATAGTGACCCATGCACACAGTATTATTCCCCATAGTGGCCCCTGCACACAGTATTATTCCCCATAGTGGCGCCTGCACACAGTATTATTCCCCATAGTGGCCCCTGCACACAGTATTATGTCCCTATAGTGGCCCCTGCACACAGTATTATGCCCCATAATGACCAACCATGAACAATTATTATACTCTGGTGTCTTTTCAGACCCCAGAGTATAATAATCGGAGACCAAGGGTGATACAAACATAAAAAACACTGTGATGAAGAGATGATCCGCAATCACTCCAGGAGCCGCTGATAAAATTTCCAATGCTTTATTCCATTAAAGTTAAAAATGACAGCGTACAAAAATAGATAGAAAAACACACATGGTGAATAAAAGAATCGTAAGCGTAAGCGATTCTTTTATTCACCATGTGTGTTTTTCTATCTATTTTTGTACGCTGTCATTTTTAACTTTAATGGAATAAAGCATTGGAAATTTTATCAGCGGCTCCTGGAGTGATTGCGGATCATCTCTTCATCACAGCCTTCTAACGATTTCCCTCACAGTCCGGAGGAAAGGTCTTGCACCTCCAGAGGAAGCCTAAGGATGTGGTAGGACTCAATCCAGATTACTTTTTTTTCATAAAAAACACTGTAACTTACCTATCACCCGCTCCGCTGCAGTCTTCGGTGGCGTCGGCCACCTTTAATGACGTACGGACGTCACATGACCCGGGCCTAGTTGTGTGACGTTTATTATGTTCTCTTACCTTTCCGGGGCCTCCGATCATTATACTTGGGGTTCTGAAAATAGTATAATAGTAGTTTTTAAAAAAAACTAGTATAATAATAGTCCTTGGGGGCCCCGCGGTGTCACTTACCGATCCCGGCCCCTGCCGTTAACAGCCTATTAAAAAAAGAAAAAAAAGGCAGGGGTAGCGGCTGTCACCAGGCCCCTAATGTCCCAGGCCCTGTGGCAGCCGCTACCCCGGTAGTTACGCCACTGCTGATGGGTATATAATCCTGTTTGGGGGGGGGGGGGGAGGACACTGCTGGGCATAGATGCCAGCAGTACCCCCAAAGATCTCCTGCGCCCCCTTAAATGCCAGGAACATCCAAAGGACCCCGTCTCCCTCCATGCCAACGACTCCTATACCACCCTAAACATCAATCCAATCCCCCAGACCCTCCAGGATACAGTCCCATGTAAAACATCACTCTCTTTTCAGCCTCATCCAATGTGCAGTCCCATGTAAAACATCACTCTCTTTTCAGCCTCATCCAACGTGCAGTCCCATGTAACTACATCACTCTCTCCCCTCAGCCTCATCCAACGTGCAGTCCCATGTAACTACATCACTCTCTCCCCTCAGCCTCATCCAACATGCAGTCCCATGTAACTACATCACTCTCTCCCCTCAGCCTCATCCAACGTGTAGTCCCATGTAACTACATCACTCTCTCCCCTCAGCCTAATCCAATGTGCAGTCCCATGTAACTACATCACTCCCCCCTCAGCCTCATCCAACATGCAGTCCTATGTAACTACATCACTCTCTCCCCTCAGCCTAATCCAATGTGCAGTCCCATGTAACTACATCACTCCCCCCTCAGCCAACATACAGCCCCATGTAACTATATCACTCTCTCCCCTCATCCAACATACAGTCCCATGTAACTACATCACTCTCTCCCCTCAGCCTCATCCAATGTGCAGTCCCATGTAACTACATCACTCCCCCCTCAGCCAACATACAGTCCTATGTATAACAAACCTCCCTCTCCCCTTCCATCCTCCATTACCACGCTACAATCCTCTCTGCTTTCTCTTTTCCATCTCCATGTGCTCGGCTCCGGCTTCCTCTATACAGCACCGAGCAGTGATGGCCGAAACTCCGCCCTCCTCTGAGAGGCCACGCCCCTTCCTGTGACATCATACCTACCAGGAGCAACTCCCGTCTAGCCACGACCGCCCCGGAGCTGGCTGCAGCGTCGTTACTATGGCAGCGGTTACTAGGGGTCCTGTTACTAGGAGACCATAAACAATGGCCGCAGTAAAGCCTGGAGCCGGTAGGTAGGTCGGTCAGTCAGTGCAGCGGCCGGGCGCGGCGGACACAGGAGCGGAGGACGTTACTGAAGGTCAGACAGGCGGAGTGTGATGAGAGCCACTTGTCACTGTGCAGGCTCCTGATGTATGCGAGGCAGAGGGAACCCCAATGCCTGCGGGGGATGTAGTCTGACTGCAGTGATCTCATTCTGGGCTACTACTAGGATTTATAGGACAATACTCTCCACTTGTGGCTGCTGACACTGCAGCAGGGAAGAAGTCCCCACTGCACAGGATAAGTGTCACATTGCTGTAGCCCCCCCTGCTGGGACCCTCACCTATAAAGAGAATGGGGGGGGGGGGGTCTGAAGAAGTCCCCACTGCACAGGATAAGTGTCACATTGCTGTAGCCCCCCCTGCTGGGACCCTCACCTATAAAGAGAATGGGGGGGGGGGGGGGGTCTGAAGAAGTCCCCACTGCACAGGATAAGTGTCCCATTGCTGTAGCCCCCCCTGCTGGGACCCTCACCTATAAAGAGAATGGGGGGGGGGGGGGTCTGCACCTTCCTTTTGCGTAGTGTGATGGTCGCCGTGAGCGCTGCCTTGTCATACAGAGTCTGTGGACTAGTGAAGATAACACAAGGGTTGATTCTAGGATAACCCATGTCATAGTATTTCAAGTGACTTTAGAACTTCGAATTAGCAGCTTTATAACTTTTATATAAGAATATATGAGCGGGGTCCTTGGTCTTGGTCGCCCTCCGGTGTCTATAAGAAAGGAGGGGTTGGGGGCTTCTCTAATTTCTTTACACCAGAGCAGTAATCCCGTTGTGATGATATTACACCGTACTGTCAGCATTGGTGAGGATGGTTTATACCACTGTTACAGTAGCTGTATCCAGGCAGGATATATGGAAGGATTAACATAGCAGACGGATTAGTGGTTATTACGGCTCAGGTTACAAAAGGCCTTCTTAGCCCAGGTCATAATAGTCTCAGTATCAACTACAGGTATTACTCAAGTATGTCACGTCTTATAGTAGTAATATTGTCAGCAAATCATTCTTACCAGTTCCTTTATCTGAATCTAATGTTATTATGGCTGGATTCACACACCCATATTGCACGCGCATATTACAGCTGTATATTCCACCCTGGCCGTGGGTCTAATGTCTTTATCTAGGGGTCAATGATACTGTTAGTTTGGTGATGAGACTTATGGTCAGGATGGGATGCCTCGGTAACTGAGTGTGACTGAGCGATCACTGCCTACAGGAATGGCCTACACATTGGGTGGGAGGTAGAATGATGCAGATTCTGATTTATTTCAGAGCTGTGCACTAACCGGTTAATGGGCAAACACATCCCAACAACAGTTACCTAGTCAGAGCCAGGATAGTTCCAGATAATTCTATTGTAAACGTCTTGGATCCTTATGGATATGAAGTCTAACGGTATATTCTAATGTGTCATGTTTGTTGCAGACATTTTTTGTAGCTGTACCCTTCATCTCAATGAGACTTGGGTAAATTTATCTGCAAATTATAAAAGGACCCAGAATGTGATTTGTGAGGGTCCGACACCCACACCCAACCACAATGCATCTGTTTCTGTAGCTGGGGCAAATGTTATAATAGTGGACAGAGAGTTTAGGAATAGGAGTGGCGCTGCACTGCTCCTGTCTACTGCTGTAACTCCTGATGCCCGTAGACTGCTGGAACAGCTAATCTGTGTGGGGTCTGGGGGCTACACCCTCACAGATCAGATAGTAATGATCTAACCTGTGGGAAAGGTTATCCGTATGAAAATTCATATCTGGTGCTATATAACCTTTTAAGATGGATAGTACAGATTTTAAGTAGCAGAAATCTGCAATAAATTTGCCAAATGTAAAGGACTGATGTTTTCTTATATTGCAAGCTATAACCCTTCCCTCCTCGATGTACCACCAGTGTAATAAGTGGCTGGTACATGAAGAAAGTTGGTATCTAGGTGAATACCATTAAACAGAAACTTAGCATGTGATGACAGGTCAACCCTTACCCACTATGGCCAGTAAATGAATGATCTTTAGCTGAACATTTCCTTTTCCATTCTCACTACACGATGAGCGTGTCGACCATTCCCCAGAACTGAACCTCATTGTGCTTCAATAAGCATACATTTTTTTGCACTACTAGTCGCATCTATGGTTAATGAATATGGTTGCATAAAAATCCCGGACGGCTGAATTTCAACCAACTGTTGAAAACCATTTACAAGGTTTCTTCATTTGTCATTTCAGATGAATGGCTGCAAAAACAAAAAAAAACTTGCAAAGGTTGACACTTCTTTAAAGGAAGTCTGAGGAAGGAGAAATACCATTATCAGTTACAATATTGTTATTAAAATATTAAAAGTATAAATAATAACATGGTCATAGACATGTAACGTACAGCAAATATTGTCCAGTACAAATCCTAACACAGTGGATGATGGGAAAGGAAGACATTTACCTTAAATATTTTATAATATAGAAGGCCATAAGAATATCATCCTATAATGTGGACATTGTACATTCTTTCCCTTTATACAGTATCTGAGCCGTGGAATCATTTCGGTAGGGCAGTATAAATGCTGCTAGTCTGCTCTTTGTGTTGAGCTGTGTTGCTATGCTCCTTTTGCTTTCTTGTGTGAATGTAGTGAATACAGTTTGTTTTAGTAACAGCCTCACAGATCCCGGTAACCTGGGACACATAGTCGCGGTGAAGATGCTGGGAATAATAAAGGCATGGGAACTTTATATGGAGTTACAGAGAGATTGAGACTATGAGATTTATATATATATATATATATATATATATATATATATATACTGTATATATATATACTCACACTGTCTTCTAATGGACAAAAATGAATTTCTTTAGTGCTGCCCTATAGGCAGAATACTGCCACTGTCAATGGCAACCTGTATTCTGTGAATAAAATGAACAAAATGGTTGTTGTAAGCCTATCAACTAAGGCCCCTTCTTGTGCCAAATCCCTGTTTCTGTGACTTATTTGCTACGTTTCGAGGACAAAAGTGTGTGGGGAAGGGCAGGCTGGGGACACGCTTCATAACATATTCATTACAGTGGGTACGGAAAGTATTCAGACCCCTTTAAATTTTTCACTCTGTTTCATTGAGGCCATTTGCTAAAATCAAAAAAGTTCACTTTATTTCTCATTAATGTACACTCAGCACCCAATCTTGACAGAAAAAACCCAGAAGTGTAGATATTTTTGCAAATAAAAAAGAAAAAGTGAAATATCACATGGTCATAGGTATTCAGACCCTTTACTGTGTTACTCACATGCTGTCCATTTCCTCCTGATCCTCCTTGAGATGGTTCTACTCCTTCATTGGAGTCCAGCTATGTTTAATTAAACTGATTGGACTTGATTAGACAAGGCACACACCTGTCTATATAAGACCTCACAGTGTAAGTCAGAGCAAATGAGAATCATGAGGTCAAAGGGACTGCCCAAGGAGCTCAGAGACAGAATTGTGGCAAAGCACAAATCTGGCCAAGGCTATAAAAGAATTTCTGTAGCACTCAAGGTTCCTAAGAGTACAGTAGCCTCCATAATCCTTAAATGGAAGAAGTTTGGGACGCTTTTTCTCCCCGGCGTTCTCGCCCCCTGCTGCTGCACAGAGTCTTACTGCTACCAGTTTGTTTACTTTAAGCAGACCCTGCATGGAATAAGGCGGAGTTCAAGCTGATACCACAATTTCTGATGTATGCCTTTTCACATTATTTGCAACTTTCATCCAGAGTCTGATGACGGTATCTTCATACCGAAAAACGTTTTACTCTACTTGTATATACGAATAAACAAAGAAAATTTCACAGCACAACTCAAGTGTGACATTCACTTCTTATAAGATATTGTGGGTTGGGACCCTACGTTCACACGAAAGTCTCCAACTGCATCCCTCTATACTATAGTGGTACTATACATTTCATTGATAAACATAACCTTTTTTGGTTCTATTATACAGAAATTGATCTCTCTTTTTTAATAATAGCAATATAATTTTCATTATGTTTTTAATGATGTTTTACATTATTTTATTTCTGTTGTACATGCGGGAGATTAGCCATATATACCATACATATATATGAATTATTTACTTTCAATGTGTACGTATATGTAAAGTAAATTCATTTTACTTTCCAGACATACTCCATTCCTCTGTATGGTTGCTGCCCAGCATTAGTTCACCATGACTACTGAGGTACAGATTGGACCTTGGAGACCCCACCGGCCACGGGGGCCAATTGCAGCGTTATATAGTAGCCCAGGACCTAAGTATGCATTACCAGGAAACACAGGTAAAAATCTGACAATATACAGTATATCATTCTAAGATATATAAGAAAAAATCTATGATTTTGATACTGTCCATATACATGTAACCTTTCATGTATGATGATTGACATACGATTTTTCACGTGTGTTGTAAAGAATACATTATAACTTCATTTTGATGTAACAGAAAGATTACTGAAGAGCATCATTATCCTGCACATGATGGGGTCAGTTTACGGTGGAAAAAAAAACTGATGGGTTACCTTTAAGCTTTAAGCCTCCCGAATTCAAGGACTGCACATGATCTTAGGGTGCATCAACACGATGTAACGCGGCACTGATTCTTGCATGATAACTCGTGTAAGGATCAGCGCTACAAAAACAGAATCCCATTGACTTCAATGCGTTCCATTTAGTGCGTGCAACACATTGAAATCAATGTGTTACGCGCGTTAAACGGAAGCCATTGAAGTCAATGGGATTCTGTTTTGCAGCGCTGATCCTTACACAAGTTATCATGCAAGAATCAGTGCCGCATTACATCGTGTGAATGCCCCCTTACATGCTGACCACTGACATGTCCTCATTTTTCATTTTCACGGTCTACTGTTTTTGGAAAGTGAAATGGACAAATTGTCAGCTTTTAACTGTTAGGCTAAGAAGATATACTCTGTACTTGCTGAAACACTGGAGAGTACAAGCTATTCTACAATGTATATGGTTTGGTATTTAAGTACATAAACCGGTATTCATGCATATTAAAAAGCATTTCAGCAACTTAAAGAGGAGGTCTGGCGCAAAAATATAGTTAACAGTAAGTTGAGAATGGGTTAAAAATAAAAAGAATAAATAAACCTAGATAAACCTTATCTGCTGCTGCTCCTCCTCCTCTTCAGACACTTTCTGTTTCCTTCGGACACACAGGACATGACCACTTGCTGCAGTATTGCATCTATTATTTATTTATTTATTATTATTTTTTCTGTAAAAAAAAATGATTACCCGCCAGACAACTCCTTTAAAGGAAGTCTTCCACCCAGTGGCATAACTAAAGTCTTGTGGGCCCCTGGTGCAAACTTTTTGGGACCCTATCCCTATAGTGAGTTCTTGATAGTGATATGTGCTGCAGAGGTATCCCAGATGCTTGAAAGGGATACATCTTTAGTACCCACAAGTTGCAGTTATCAAGAATACGGTGAGTGAACTGTGCAGAGCCTGGCATGTAAACAATACTGGGCTCTGTGTGCTATGGAAAAAGCTCTAACAGTCTCTGATCCGCGGCGGATCATGTAACCGCCGCAACATGGTGGCTCCTATAGCTGTATACGCAGCACTCATTGGATTGCACTGTTCTTTGATTCACTACATACTATATGCTTACAGGCCATGAAACTTGGTCAGTGTGTTGGCTAGATTTACGGGCCTGCAATTGGCACAGGACACGGATAGGAATCCTTTTCTCTGCATAACGTACAAACACACAGACTGCGTTTCACAGCTGAACAGAACATTTGCATATGGCATAAAAGTTACAGTAAATGTCTCAGTAGTAAGTTTGTACTTTGACATACAAAAAAAGTTATGTTCATTCTCTAACCGACCCTACAGCAGCATATAAGGGCTAGTTCACAAGGGGCTAGGGACCACGTATTTTGGTCGTGATTTTGACGCAGGAAGCCGCGTCAGAATAAGACCAAAATGCACCTGCCACGGCTTCCGACAGCGGCGGCTTCCCGCTCCGGAGTAGGCCCAAATGAATGGGCCTAATTCGGAGGGTGCTGTCAGGAGGCGGACGCCGTGGCTGAATCAGCCGCGCCTGAAGAAAGGGCAGCTCGCTTCTTTTTTTTTTTACATGAGCGGTTTATATATGTATATGTTGTATATGTCGCCGGGATGCTGAAGTGAAGGAGTGCCATTTTTCTTTTGGTGTGCAGATTGTTAGACACCATATCACATTTACAGAGCCAGAGCATGTTGCCGCTCATGGAAAAAAGTAGCCTGGCGGTCTCCATAGACCACCATTGTGAGGGGGCAGATTATGACGTGGATTACGCGCCATAATCCACCCCCTCTGTGCCCGTGTGAACGGGCCCTAAGAGTGCCAGTAAAGTGGATTCCCCATTTTGAAAACTACACCCCCGCAATTTCAGTAGTTTCTTTGGCTTGACTTGGTGTTCCTTCTTTTCAATCTACAGGTTTTGTGCAACATGATCCATCTAAATATCGAGCACCTGCATTCAGCTTTGGTAGTCGTCGATTCAAGTTTGTTGACGATTGCTCTCCAGGACCAGGGTATTTGGTACCAGCTAACATCACCATCAAGGGAAAAGATGGCACGCCAGCATATTCGCTTTATGGCAGGCCAAGAGATCTAAACTCCTTCAGGACTCCAGGACCAGGTGTAGAATCTAAGACAAACGTTGACTAGTTTGCATTCAACTATATAATGTTTCATAAATGAATAGTACATGTGAATATCAAAAACTTTGTAATATACTGTATCATATCAAAGACATACATTTCCTTCTCCACTTATTAGACTGATCACATCCTGAGGGTGAGTTCACACGGAGTAAACGCGCCACGCAATGTGGCGCGTTTACAGGGCGTGTACGCCACGTTTTTTAGCATTGCGCGCAAACGCCGCATTAACGCAATGTGGCGCGTTTACTCCGTGTGAACTCACCCTAAGACTCTATAGCATCCTATCCTTCTTTAGTCTCTCACACAGAAGTCTAGTGCAAGGGGAGGGGAAGGAGGGGGCTGTTAATTGATTTATTGCCTCATTATTTGCTGTGGTTGAGCATTATCTTGAAAGATTCAGTAATGTCAAAAGAGCTCTTTCTGTGTAGCAGATTCTTGAAGCTGCAGTTATTTGTATGTATTTTACTGCAGTTTTCCCCCAGACTTCTACATAGAATATAACTCAGCCTGATAAATGGACACGAGAAGTCAACATACTTCCTTAATAAGATATATTACAAAGTTTCTTATGTGTACCTGTACTATCTGTTCATGAAAAATCGATTTAGAATTGTAGGTAGGCTTTAATGAAAACTCAGAATAGTTTGGGAACTGATGTGTGGAGGGCTGACCCCTAAATAATGAACAAAACCCAAAAGCAAGTCATATGCCTACAAAGGTAGAGCCAGTTTTACTGCTTAAGACGTTCATAATTGGGGTCACATAAAACATTTATTCACTCAAATGAAGTTTGTTTCTATACATTTATCTGAGGGGAAAAGACGGAACAAATATACAATATCCATTATCCAAATGTCTTAGCAGGGTAATGCAAAGAAAAAAACATAAACTATATTATAATATATATATATATATATATATATATATATATATATATATATATATATATAATTTGCATATTCATGGGCCTGTAATGCCACTCTTTGTAGATTAATACTTTTATGTAATGTTTTAACATAGGTAGTTACTCTCCTGAGCGTGCCGGCAAGTCTGCCTATCGATCAGCTCCAATTTATTCGTTAGGGGCAAGAACCAAGACATTCAGCAATGACCAAACTCCAGGTAAACATGTAGCGCATTAATCTATTGGTGCTATAAAACAGGTACCTATGAACACCATTTATTCTGGGGATAGGCGATACATTTCTGACTGCTGAGGACCTCACCGATCGCCAGTTATGTATGAACACTGTCACTATTCACTGTCTAGCTGCTGGAACTACTCAAAAACTGTACTCTACTATATCCATCAGTCCCATAGACAGTGGCAACAGATAAATGCAGCCTGTGCTATTGACAAGGAACACAGGACCCTTATTTTTGTAATTGAGAATTTTGCACTGAGACTTCTGGTGATCAGAGACTTTTTATCTATCTTTTAACAGGGGGTTAAGCATTGATCATGGGATCACCCCTTTAAGTTCTGCTGCATGCATATAAGGAAACTCTCTCACAATTGTTTAAGATGGATGTTCACATGAAAGTACTGTAGGATCTAATATGTTGAGCCTTAACAGTACTAACGCTTTGTATGGCCTGTTATATCCAAGTTACTTTATACACATTCTTGTCTATCCTATCCATATATATGATATACATAAAGTACTTATAGGTTGGCACAGCTTATGTGTTCTGTCTCCCCAGGTCCAGCAGCATATTTGCTTCCATCTGTATTAGGACCAAGAATTGTTAATAGATCATCAGCACCAAACTATTCAATGACTGGAAGAAGTAAAATTGGAAGCTTCCATGAAGATCTGCAAAAAGTGAGTTTCTATTACATCTATATTAAAATAATGTATAACGCATGCAGCGCTCAGTTGAGCCCAGTTAACTTTGTCATATGGAACTTGCTTGTTTTCAGACACCGGGTCCAGGAACATATCGTGTTGTAGATCCAACATCATACAAATACCGACCCCCTCAATACAGCATGACCGCCAGAAACTCCCTGCCTGGAGATACCACTCAAAAGCCAGGACCAGGGGCCTACAGTCCCGAAAGGGTGAGATGCAAGAAGTCCTTTCACTAATGCAAATACACATGCTCCAGTTATCACTATGTCAGCAATACTGCAGCCCAATATTGTACCAGACCTGGTTGTAAATCATATTTCCTCGCCGTCAATGTCAACATATAATCCAAGTCTAATAAACAGTGTACACATTGACATTTACCCCCCAGACCCCACAACCGCCATGATAAGCAGATTTGTTTCATTTATCTTTATCTCTGTAGGTTCTTACTACTATGGCAATACAAATTTTGACAAAAGCCCATATTTGTCTTTTCCTCTAGGTTGTGCTGTCCCGGCCTCAAGCACCTAACTTTTCTTTTGGAATCCGACACTCGGAATATGTCGCCCCCTTGATTGTGGATGTTGCAGATTAAGAAGTAAATACAAACCATACCAGCAAGGACCCAGTGTGTGTGGCTACAAAACAATATATTACATGATCACTTCAAATGTTATTTTTTCTACTTTAAGAGACTGTATGGATATCAATGTATTTTTACTACAAAGGCATAAAAAAAAATTGTGTTCTCTGGAGGGTCCTCTGGAATGGAATAGGTTAAACATAAAAATGTACTTGTTGCATTGTAATGGTTACAGCAGACACGGAAATAACTATTCATAACTAGGACTTATGCATTAAAGTGGGCTATGAACATAAGATTGTAGAAGATCACACCAGTTTTATTAGGATTCTCCTGCTATATTATAAAACATGCATAGGACATCCATGGATTTTAATTCGTAAGATCCTTTGACTCTGGCATCTTTAAGCCATTAATGTACCCTTTATGTAACAATACAATGTATGTAAGCGACTATGAGGATTATAGCGGTTGGCTGATATTATATGTATGACCTGTTATACAGATAAGATTAAGGTCAGCCAAACCTGCTAAGCTAATATGTATCAAGTGCGTCCAACAATCTGTCAGTTGACTTCAAGGGGATATCCACCTATATTTCAGATAGAGAACTGATGCCTATTGACACTCTTTTAAACGCTATAAAATGATAAGCAGCATTATATTTCTTCATTAAAAACTGTATAGTGTTCGAGCAAAATTCCAAGCATTACCAGATTCTTACCATGTTGTGTTAAAATAGATGGCAAAAAATGCCTTCAATCCAGCTTTCAGTGGTGTACAAAAATTCTAACAGTCGGGTGCAGAAATATGGTGGTTTACAAGAGCCTTAGACTAATAATTAGTAATAAATTAGGATTACAAAACATAGTATTATACTTCATAGAGCAGGTTGTCTACACAGTCAGTAAATTGCATATACTTTTCTATTATCATCACTGTAGTCTGTAACAATTGTGCACTTCGTGTAATAGTACAGTGATGGACTGTACTACCAGAAAACACCGCACTAATGTACAAGGTAAAGTATAGCGTACAAGGTCATGTACAGCAATCCCTGTCCTACTGCACCAGGTTACCTTCTGACATATCCTTCAACATCCTCAGTGCCTTATAGTGTGCCAAAACAATCTCTTTTCTGTATGCCTGAAATCTTCCAGTACATCTCTGTGACTGTCTAGTCTCATGTAACAATGTGCCAACAATAAATCTGAAGTTTAAAGGATACCTTGGAGTGTTCATGAAAAGTTTAAATATTTTCAGGGTCTTGCTGGGCTGTCTGTTCTATGACTGCATAAGCCGTCATATATGGTGTTTTATCATATTATCTGCTATTAATAATCACATTATGACTGAAAGACAGGTTATATTTTTTCTGAAGTTGTGACTGTGTCTAATAAGGATTAGTCTGCCCCCCTTTCCCTATCCATTACAGATACTCCTGGCAGAATTGCAAACAAATAGCTGAGAAAAGCCCAAGTGACCATAACATAAAAGAATCCAGAAACCCTGGACTGTAAATACAGGGCAAATACATGCAATCAAGCATAAAACACAAAAGTAAAGAAAAAAAAAATAAATCTATGACTAGTCTGGAAATCTGCTTGCTGTCTGTGAATAACATCCCCAGTCCCATTGTGTGAATTGACTATTTCTTTGAAATGTATCTTTTTTTTGTCTGTACTTAAACCCTACAAATTGTACAGTGCTGCGGAATATGTTGGCACTATGTATTATTTATATTTAGAGATGAGCAAGTACTATTCGAAACTCCAGTTTCAAATAGCACGCACCCATAAGAATGAATGGACGTAGCTGGCACGCAGGGGGTTAAGCGGCCGGCAAAGTCTGTGTGCCGGCCACTTCCATTCATTCCTATGGGTGCGTGCTATTCAACACGACCGTTTAGAACAGTACTCGCTCATCTCTATTTATTATCTATAAATCACACAGGCAGCCAGAAGTAGATACAAATACAGAAAAGACTTTTCTTAGGCCCGGTTCACATCTTTGTTTGGCAAATCCATTAGAAATCATTATTTGAAATCTTTGACAAAAAGAGATTTTGATCTGTCCTGAATAAAACTCATTGATTTCAAAGGGTTTTAAAAGTAATCCACATGTATCAGCTTGTGCCCTTTCCTACTCTACTGTTGGCATAACAAATGGCATCCAAAGCTTGTTTATGCATGCATAAAACATTTAGCAAAAAAACAAAAAACAAAAGCAGTGAACTGGCATTTTCTGAACAAGTTGTATTTTTATGGCTGTTTTCAATGTTGGCTCCATTAAGGCAGCATCATGTTTTTATTTTGGCAAAGTCTCTCTTTTACATCCTATGATAATGATGGCTTGTTACTGCAATGTACAAGTATTCACACACTTTGGCTTTACATCACAAACTACTAAACCATGGCAAGTCCAAGTGTCCTGCTCACTTTTCCACAAGTCTGTGCTCAAATGTCTCTTCATCATAGCAGATTTGTCCAGCACGATATAGAGGCTCCTGCTCCTCATACCAGCGGCTAACATCAAAATCAGGGAAGAAGAAGGAGATTTCTCTGCAGGCAGATTCCATAGAATCTAGATCAGGAAAAATCAGACATAAAAATATAAATAAAGTGAGGCTGACAGAAAATTAAAAACCAAAATATTTACATGTAAATATATACAACCTTCTTTTCTACTACATGTCATTTTTAGGTCTAAACTTTGCTGTTAATTCTTTAATACATTTTTGGGTCTTAGCTGATCTGCACAGGGGCCGGCTTCAGTCCCCCACCGATCAGATATCTCTGGCCTAGGACATGCTTAAAAATCCAATTCCTCATTGCCGCACCCGTCTACAAGTAAGGGCCATTATTTCAGCTCAGCTCCACAGAATGTTGTATAATACCGAACATACCCTGTGGACAGCTGTTGCACGGTTTTTGAAGAAAGCAGTCATGTTTTTCTAATTCTGGGCAACCACAGTGGAAGGCAATTTGTACATTTTACTTGAACTCCAAAACATGCACATGCATTCATATACTGATGGTTCAGCCTTACCAGAGCCATGTGTTGTGTTACGTGTGTCAGTCAATCCTAAATGACCACGGATAGTTTCTGGGGCTGTAATACGGGCTCTGAAGACTTTTGTTGGACCCATCATTTTCCTCCACAGTTGGATTGCATCCTCATGAGCTAGTATGTAAGCACGCATTGGACCACTGCAGCGAGAGAGAATGAAAGTAAATCTGCAAGTTTAACGCTACACACTATGGGGAAAGGGAAATTCACCAAAACCAGCATATTTTACACCAATCTAAAGGAGGTTGTCCATATACATAGCTGTCTCCAGCGCTTTGGTGTCCCCCACAGCAATCCAGTCCAGCAGCACCTGGAGGCTTGTAATGGCAGATGTCTTTGCCGCACTTGACCACAGAAGTTAATCAGTGGCCTCAGCAATCGCAGGAAAGGACACAAGACTAAACCGGCGGGGGACACCAAATTGCCAGTGACAGGACTGTATTTTTTATTTTATTTTTTTTAATCTTCCCCAGCCTCCTACCAAAGATCTGTAAAGTGCTTAGTTCATGATGAGGTGCATCCTTCTGGTGTCCTTGTACTTGTCACAAATCCATGCCACCCCTTGATGGCATAGATTTTTGCCTAATTTCCGTCACCTTTGTAATGGGTGGTGATCCACGCTCCTTGACATAACCACTTTTAGGAAAGCGGCAAGACTGGTACACAAATACCACCTTCCACACACACCAACTATTTTTGGGGTTAAATATTTGCAAATCACATACTTGTGACTAACATTTATGTCACAAAAGTAGCATAACCATAATTAGGAGTTCCCCCTCCATGTACATGATATACTCCACAATGTAATGATACACAAGGGAGAGCTTGTACTAGATGTTCAGGGGTGACTTCTGAAGAATATCCATCTGTTATATGTCCCTCCTAATAAATTTCACACCATTTTAAAGGAGGATTTTGCCATAGCAGCCAGTAAAAGCTGTCCTTTCCCGACATATGACATCACAGTGGCTTGTATCAGTACAGAGCAGCAAAAGGAAGGCACATAAAGAAAATTATTCTTTGTTTCTGAGCAACTAGCAAACACATGCAACAGAGAAAGCCTGCACATATATCATATGGTACAACCACATGACTATGGAGTTAGTTCATATTGTTTTTACCTTGACATGAACTCAACCAATCGCTGATAGAAGAAACGTCCTATAGGGATAGAGAATATAAATACCATCTATGAGTAATAACTTCATGTGTCATAAATGCATAGCAGTTACTTTAACGTCCCCTATGGAAACAGTCATGTAAGAAGCTCATGAGCTACTGCAGTCAGGGCTGTAGAGTCCTGTGGAGTAATCACATTATAAAGTTAGTAATATGGTAAAATTATATGCACAAATTGTTGCACATACATTTCAAGGGATTTCAGTCACTAACTTTATAATGAATACTGCTTCTGACTGACCATGGCTGTCAGCCATTTCTGAAGGAGTCAGAGTCAGTGGTGTGGGCTACTAACTCCACAGCCCTGACTGCAAACATGGAATACTGAATAAATGCCATGCCTCTGCCCTACAAATATAAATGTTATCTTAAGGCTAAGGCAGTAAGGCAGGCGTGTCCAAAGTCCAGCCCAGAGGCCAAATGGGGCCAGTGTTCAAATTTCACCCGGCCCACCAATACTATTGCCTTTAGGGAGCCCTACTGTATCACCAGTATTTTTTTAATAGGTAGTGGAGGTCTGGTAATGACCCCTATTAACTTACCTATCCCCGCTCCTGCTTACGGCCTCCTCTTACCTCTTCAGTGACCAGGGAGGTTCCCCCAGGCACTGCACAATATGTCATTGTGACCTAATGTGCATCACACAGGTCCCATTAAGGCTGAAGAGGTAAGGAGGCCACAAGCAGTAGCGGGGAGTGGTAAGTGAATGCAGCCTTGTTCTTCCCAGTTCTGCCGATCTGGTTTTTAAAACCAGATCAGCAGAACTGGGGAGAAGTGGCACCGTCAACCTGGTTTTGCTACTGGTAATGCTTGTAGGCCACAATGAGCCTGTGCCCTACAAGCTAAGTACCAATACTCACCTATTTGCTCCCTGACACCTCCTGCTTTTCCCTACTCTCTGGTGCACATGACATCACAACCAGAGAAGGGAGCGGGTAGCAGACAGGTAAGTAATATAGTATGTGAACGTAAATTCGTAACAGTCACAAAGCCATGTAATTTAGCGGGATAAAAAGTAGCCTGTGTTATTCGAGGTTACAAACTATCTATGTGCCAAATTTCATCCAAATCCGTTCAGCCGTTTTTGCGTCATAGAGGAACAAACACACAAACATGCACCGTTTCCCCAGGCAGTGCTGACACACTGGATGGGAAAACACCTTTAATCCAAATTGGCAGTTTTCTACTTTTAAACATGCCTGGAAAAAGAAAATCTAATTTGTTGCAATATTCTAAAACAAAGACAGCTATGAAGGAAGCCAGAAGTCAACAGAGTTCTCCATAAGTAGAGCTGAGGGAGATCATCAACGCCAACAACACGCTCATTATATGGTGTCCCAGCTTGCTACAGAGATGCCAGAACAATCATAGGCACGGTGTGAGGAACAAGTTCAGCAGCAGAACAGCTTAAGAGCTGCCGAAACGTCAGAGCAGGCAAACCATCAATGGCAGCAATTTGCTGAACATAGGCGGATCATCAACGCCAACAACACGCAGACAAAGTCGTGGGCAGAAGCTAGTAGGATATTATATATCCATTTATTTTATTTTTTTTTACATGTGCATCTGTATACATATTTACCTACATAAGTATTTATTTACCTATTTATATGCAAATGTTAGTAAAATATATATATATTAGTAAGTATAAAACAATATGCATGTATCTGCATATATAGTACATATTGACAGAGAATGTGTCACACAATCTGGTCCAATGATACAGCACTTCTCAGTAAGACTTCACAATGCATACATGGTGCCTTTTTGCTAAAACAGTATGCAACTTCAAGAATGCACGGTGAATATAGCCTCAGCAGGAACCTGCATGATGCTGGTGATCAAACATTGACATCAACTCAGGGGAACACTTGTTGCTCATCTCTTTCAATATCCTTATGCATGTACCATGCTGCCAACCAATCAGGGTCCATAAAAACCCTCCCCCCACTCAATGAAGAATGTCTGGCAAAAGGAGGTAGGGGAGAGGCTTTATGAGTTGGAAAAATGTGTTTGCTTCACGGCACATGACCAGGACTAATAAGAAAGTAATTGTAACACAAACTGTGTAACGGAAAGTCTTAAAACCCTTAAATTGCCATTTACTTGATCTTATTTAGCACCATGATAACTGTAGGTTGTATAATACACACAAGCTCCTGTGTGGAGTCCTTGAGTATTCATGGTTTCCTCTGGTGTTCTCCCCCCTCAGGAATCCTTACCTGCATGTTCACGGTAAAAATGCTGAGAATCTTTTGCGCTCCATTGAAGCTCCTTATTTCTTACTATAAGGAATTTGTTGTCCAGTATCCTCTGATGTACATCCTATAGAATATAAAAGCAAGGCATAAAGACAGGACACATGAAAGCAGTTTTCTTTATGTGCTAAATTCTGTATTGATGGGTCACAGCCAGGGTTTTCTGCTTTAGCTCTAAGTCTCCAAAATCATTGCTTTTTTTTGTAGAACTAGAAAGTGACAAGGTAATAGTTTCTGCTGTATACACTAAATTCACATCCGTGCAGGACTTTTGTTTTTCTTAAGGCTGTGGACTTGGAGTCGCAGCCAGTTTTGGATATTTTGTTATTTATACAAAAGAAATAATTATTCTAATTGATATTATGCAATCATTAATAGCGTAGAATTAATTACATATATTAGTTTTTTAACCTTAATTTTTCTTTCTACACACAAGTTCTCCTTCATACCCATCTTGAATCTGCTAAGACAAACAATTGGCAATATATGAAAGTTTTTAATCAATTCCTCAAAGTCCTCTAAGCAACCCCCCCCCCCCCCCCGAACTGATCCTCACTATAATTGATCCCACACTTTTCCCAAAAATAGTAATGTGTATTTCTTAAAATGTACAATACACCAGTTCCTCCAAGTTGGAGTAAATTGTGTACTTTCATTATATTCTTAATGGAATCCCATTTTTTGTAGCATTCTAAATTAGATGTATAGCTAGTTGTATATTTACTTTCATAGGAATTCAGAATTTCATAGGAATTTGGCTTCTGACTGACCATGGCCGTCAGACATGTATGATGGAGTTGGAGTTAGTGGTTTGGCCTACAGACTGCACAGTTCTGGTTTTTGTGGTCCATTATAGTAACAAAATTGCTGATCCTCGTCAGACTCTACAAAAAATAATAATACAATAGTAGGTGATGCGCGTGATACCCACCTGAATGACAGCCATATATGGACCATCTCCTACTTACATATGTAAATATTTTGTACCTTATGTATTTATCATGCATAGATTGTGCATACATCACCTACTATTGTATTATTCAGAAGCCAGGGCAAGTAAATGCTGTATAGCCTGCAGCAGCCACTCCTTCTCCATCGCTCTGGCTTGTCATTACATTAGATCTATTACATGCTGAGAGAGGGCATGTAATAGAAGTAATGGGACTTCACTGGGGAAAGTATATAGTTTGAGTGATCAGATCTTTTTTTTCAACGCCGATTTTGAAATACAGACTTTATTCTTATATGCAAATTCTGTGCGTGGAACACAGGGGGCAATGCCCCTGTGATCTGAGCACAGCACAGTTATCCCCATTATCCCGCCTCCTGCTACTGTTACACAGCCCTTCATATAAGGAAAAATATCTTTGTACTGTATTAGCCACTGGAAATGAAATATAAAGATTGAGCGTCTTCAGTAGTTGATGCCTTTTTAATGGCTAGCAAAAATGATGACAGATGTTATCATTTTTGTTAGCCATTAAAAAGGTATCAACTACTGAAGACTCTCAATTTTTAGACTTCACACCTCTTCATGTGAAGGCATCTTCCTCCTCCTCTTCTTTGCTGCGTTAACAGCAGCACTCCTCAGTACAGCGCATGCACTTTCCTTTCACCCAGATTTGCCAAATAGCCATTGAAAATGCTCTCACATGCTTCTTAACAGCTATTCATAACTGATGCAGTGGTTCGTAGCAAGTACATTTTTACCCAACAAAATACTTACATCAGATATGATTGGATGAGCCACAGCATCCGGCTTTATTACGGCCAATGTCAACTGAAGAGAGCGAGTCCAGTGAAACTTGGACATGATCACATATAGGAACAAGCTGTAGAGAGACAATATAACAATAAAAGGCATCTAAGCCTTCCATGCGGTATCAGTCAGCAAGTAGGTAGATCTCTTATGCAGTGTTCTGCTAATTAACAACACCTGGACTGAATGGGAGCCATGAACTGCATAACCCAACATTGCTGTACATGTGGGGTGGCCCAGAGCCAGATTTAGATGAAAAGAGGCCCTAGGCTATTCCACTTATGAGGCTCTTTCACCAAAGTAATTGCCGTTATTTGGACTTCCAAACTTTTCATTGTCTCCTCTAAATGGTAAGCCTCGCTCTACAAGAGTGCAAATTACAGCGAAAACTCTTTCTATAACTTATCGCCAGTATTGCTGCTCTTTTCTTATTTCTTCCTCTAGCTTTGAAGTTAAAGTTTTCCCTTTTGCTCCTGTTAAGTACGTTAACATATTTTGCGATAAATCTGTCCACAAGCCAACATCTGTTACAGTAGACATATGTTTGACATCACTATCTAAATTTGCAACATCTTGAACATGGTGTTTCTCATTAGTTGTCTGAAAAAAAATTCTGAATATTCGTATTATTTTCTTGTGGCTCATTTGTTTATTCGTGTTCAGTAAGTTGCTCTTGAATTCGTTTCATATTTTCACTTTGAGTTGGTGCAACAGCCGTGTCCTCACATACAACGTGTTGCATTGCTTCCAATTGAGTAGTACTAGTTAGCGCATGCATGTAAGCAGTAATCGGCGTTAGCTTCTTTGCCTCATACTCTTGTAGCTTCTTTTTCTTGCGTTTGCAAGCGCCACTCTCAAATATTTTACTCATTCTTAGATTAGCTGAACAAATACATTATTGTTGAGAGCGCGATCCTTCGTTGCTTCTCACCGCACCGAATACAAAGTAGAAGAGAGAGTGACTTACGTTAGCTTCCGGTTTTTGTATGTCGCGGGCAAGTTGTTGCTGCCCTCTGGTGGTAGCTCCGCCACAATCTTAACCAATACATTTTTATGTTTGTTTATTAGTCATATGCATAGAATTTCTCCTTATTTTTGGCTGTGTTTTAGTGTTCACTGTTTTTAGAATAGTGTAATTTTAATTTTGCTAACAATTTGAATGTAGGCCCCTCTTGATCTTGAGACCCTAGGCTGAAGCCTAGTTAGCCTATTGGTAAATCCGGCACTGCCTAGAGCCTTGGCGGCTTAGCAGCAGGGTGGGGGCTGTTGGGCTATGATGGTGGCATTTACCATGCAGTGCCATACTCATTAAAGATCCACTATGCAGACGATGCCATAAAGTGGCTAGTGCATGTATATACCTTGATCAAAATGTATATTAAAAACCTCTTGTTCGATTCCATAGATAACATAGATGAATGTATAACATTGGGATCCATATAGAAGCGTAGCTGGGGGGGGGCGGCTGTGGGGCCCACCCCGGTGCGACCGCTAATACATACTTTACTGTAAAACTAGATGGGTGACACCCATCTAGTTAAAATGCATCCTGCAATCTAATGTCTTGCAAACTGCAAGCCACTTCAGGACTACAATTTACAAGACACCAAAAACCACAGACGGATGTTTGTTTCTCAGCACAGGCGGGCGCGTTGACATCATCACTTCTCCTGCGCTGAGACATAGACGTCCTGTGCGTGGATAGCATAATGAAGAAGAAGAAGTGGCGGCTCCATTCATCAGGACCGCAGGTAGGTGAGTATAAGTTTTTCTTTTTGTTTTTTAGTGCAGTTGTAGCTAATTTAAAGAGGACCTTTCACCATTTTGCCCACAGGCAGTTCTATATACTGCCGGAAAGCTGACAGTGCGCTGAGTTCAGCACACTGTCGGCTTTCCCGATGTGTGCCCGGTGTGAAGAGCTTACGATCCGGTACCGTAGCTCTTCTATGGTCAGAAGGGCGTTTCTGACAGCCAGAGATATCCTTCTTCACAGCACAGCCAATCGTGCTGTGCTGTGAGAGCTGGGAGGAACTCCCCCCTCCCTCCCTGATAATGCTCGTCTATGGACGAGTACTGCGAGCAGAGGGAGGGGGCGTTCCTCCCGGCTCTCACAGCATAGCGCAATTGGCTGTGCTGTGAAGAAGGACGTCTCTGGCTAACTGTCAGAAACGCCCTTCTGACCATAGAAGAGCTACGGTACCGGATCGTAAGCTCTTCACACCGGGCCCACATCGGGAAAGCCGACAGTGCGCTGAACTCAGCGTACTGTCAGCTTTCCGGCAGTATATAGAACTGCCTGTGTGCAAAATGGTGAAAGGTCCTCTTTAATAGTATATAGAATGATAGGGGGGTAATTTATATAACGGGCCATCAGGGGGCATTATGAATATGGGGGGTTATTTATATATGGATTCATTATAAGTGCAAAATTTATGTCAGGGGGAAATCAGTGGCATAACATAGGGGGGCAATTAATTTAATTAAGGCACTTGGGCTTTATTAAAGCTAAGGCCCCGTGTAGTGCACCGTAGTGAAAAAGTGCTGCAGGAAAAAAAAAAATGCAACGGTAACGCATTGTGGTTTTCCCTGCGTCACTTTTCACAGGAGGTCTGCAGAGTTCTCCTCTGTGGACTTTCTGCTTTCATTATACCTATAAGGAAACCGCCAGCGTTTCTGTAGGTATATTTGTTACACTGTGATTTACAAAACTGCAACGGTTTTGGAAATCGCAACGTGTTTTTTGCGCATATTGTTCCACATTGTATGGATGGGATTCTCTAATATACCGTTTCTTTCTGCCACATGGTGCCCTGGCCTTAAAGGAAGTCTATCATTAGAAAATCACCTTTTGAACTACTGGCATGTTGGAAGACTTTAAAAATGCTATTCTACGCCTACCTTTCATTCTCTTCTCCATGGCATTTCTGTAAAAATCAATTTATTGCGATGTACAAATTACGCACACAGAACGTGTAACAGACCACCGCAAAACGGCAGCAGACCATGCGCAGTCAGCATATAGTGCAGCGTCAGATGCCTACGCAAGGCAGAAGATCAGGAGAACATGAAGAGGGGCATGAACAGAATTAACTAAGGGGCGGCAAGAGGTTATGACACCGTGGGCACTCGGAGCGAATTCCTCACTGCTTAGTTTCATCGCTGGGCGGCAAGGAACGCCCCCCTCTGACAGTACAGAGCTATGGATGACACTGTTGGCTTTCTAGCAGTATATAAAACCACGTGTGACTGAGGACATAAAAGGTCCTCTTTAGGCTAAGGCCCCATGGGACGTCCCACAGCGAAAAAGCATTGTGGGAAAAAGTGCAACAGCAACGTATCATGGTTCTTCCTGCAGCGTATTAGACAGAAATTTTGCAGAGTTTTCCTCTGTGGACTGTTACAATTATACCTTTGGGGAAACAGTTGGCATTTCCGTAGGCATAATTGACATGTCACGATTTCCAAAACCGCGCCCGCTTTGGAAATCGAGGCATGTCCGCACCAAGGTGTTTACTGCAGAGTGGGCATGGGATTCGCTAGAATCCCCTCCAATTTGCCCTAACTGTAAAATGCCACGATTTTTCCTGCGGCGTTTCCGTCCTGTGGGTCCCCGGCCTCAAGGAGTTTTCCAGCTCATTTTTATTGATGATCTCTCCTCAGAATAAATCATCAGTAAGAGATAAGTGATTCCCCACTGGCCAGCTGTAAGAAGGGGCCATGGTGCCTGTGTATATCACTCGCTGTCGGTTTATAGTGACTGTGTGATGTAATTCTAGTCTTGTCACATAGGCGTGTATAGGACGAAGCTGTAGTTACATTACATGGCCGTTATGAAATGTACGATACTATATAAACAGAGAAGCGATCATATCGCTTACACAGGTACCACGGTCCATTCACACAGATGATCCTATGGGTCCTGGGTATTGGAACCCCAATAATTTTTTTTTACCTTTTAATTAGGAAACACCTGGGACATTATTTAAAGGGGGTGCACAGGGAAGTTATTAATATAAAGATGGAGATGCACTTGGGGGTATTATTCTTTAGGGGGGGTTATATTATATATATTTTCTAATTAAGGTAGCTGCAGGATGGGTTGTGCAGGTAAGTACAATGTGGGTCAAGTGGCTTAAAAAGTAAGAGGTCAGTGCTGCAAACTTTAGGGCTAGTTCACACAGGGGCAAGGAGGCGGATTTTGCCTCAAAATCGCCTTCATACAATGGTGGTCTATGGAGACCACTAGCGAGCTGCCCTTTCTTCAGGCAGATTCCGTGGCTCGCTGGGCCAGCAACCTCCGAAATCAGCCCATTCATTTGAGCCGACTCTGTGTGAACGAGCCCTTACAGAGACTGGAAGAAGTGGTCATGGCCGTCCAGATGGAAGAGACGGGGAATGTGAAGGATTAGTCAGAGATGTCTCCTGTAAGTCACTAAATGTTACTGCTCTGTATTCACCTAAATGGTCTGCAGAGCCCTGTGTAGAGCTGCTATATACCACTATACTGATAACATCAGTATATCTATGTTGGGACCCTGCTTAGACATGTCTCCCCCATTCCCTCCATGCTTAACCCCTAGCTGCCTCTGGATTCATACCATAGTTGTTGTTGAATGATATAGATCAGTGACAAGCCCAGGTCAGTGACACCTGAGCCAGGACGGACTCTGATGACATCACGGCTCTATCATTTTTGTACTTATCCTTCATGACACACACTAGAAAAAAATGGCGTCTTGTCATCTCATGTAAACCTAACCGAAACCGGGCATATCACATGCGAAAGCCCTTGCCACCCACTCCTCACCTATCCCAGGCCGGTGGCCGGCTTCTCTATGGTAACACAGGACGCCTCCTCACGTAATTTCCGTCCCAGTTTAATAAGAGCGCCACCAGTGCGCGATTACAGCAGCAGCGCTCCGCTTCACCTAGAGGTCTGCTCTGCAGATACCAAGAGCCATTTTGTTGTCGCCCAAACCCAATGCACGCAATCATTTTTTAACGTGTTCCGTGTTTTTCGCAATACATGTAACGTCCGGAACCGAAGACTTTTAATTTGAACTGATTTTAACTCTGGAAAGTGCAATAACTGCAAATCGTTAAAAATGACATAGCACATGCGCGGACTACTAATAGTTGTGCGCCGGGAACATCGGTTGCTAAGCAGTGGGAAGCGGGTTGAGGTGAGTGGCAGCGGGGTGGACATGGGCTCCAGCTGGGTTATGTGATACTGTGGCTGTGTGCAGAGACATAACCCGGCCATTACTGAGCTATCTTCTGGGGGGGTCAGAGGTTAATCACTATTACAGGGAATCTACTGCCTGTACATGGTTAATAGTAATGCCAGGCCAATTGTTCTGCATGACCGTGCACTGAGCTGGGAAGTCATCACATATGCCATCCTACAGCTGTGGCATGTTCTTAGTGACAGGGCGCCACGTGAAAGGTTGAAGCCACCGGGGTGAGACTGTTCTACCAGAATATGTGATGATATATGGCTGATCTGGGAATCTGTTACTTATTTTTTTTATTTACCTTTACCGTGCAGAGCCACCAGCGTGTCCCCTGGAAACTCCATCACAACCTGCTGCTAGTCATGCTTGGCTTTTAGTTTTGTGTGTGTGAAGTTTGAGACTCGCTGTCTTCACTATGGCTGGAGATGAGCTGGCAGTCACTGAGGTTGACCAAGAGAAATATGATGCAGAAGAAAATGTCAAAATCATCTGTCTTGGGGACAGCGCGGTTGGAAAATCAAAGTGAGTAGCTTCTTAAAAGGGTTTTTCTACAAAAATGAATGCATGTGAAATATGGAATGACTGTTGTATAGCGTGAAACAGAGTACGTGGTTAGTAAAATAGTTCCAACTATAAGAACGAAACCGTTGCAACAACCATGCCAAGGAAACTAGATTGTTTTTGTTTTTTTTTTTTTATAAAAGCTGCGCCTCTGCAACGTGGGGCCCCAGCCCAAGGCTGTCTAGTCTTAGGCTAAGGCCACACGTTGCAGAAACGCAGCTCTTTTTAAGTAGATTGTGAGCCCTATATAGGGATCACAATGTATTTTTTTTTTCCTATCAGTATGTTTTTGTAGAATGGGAGGAAATCCACACGAACACGGGGAGAACATACAAACTCCTTGCAGATGTTGTTCCTGGCGGAATCGAACCCAGGACTCCAGCGCTGCAAGGCTGCAGTGCTAACCACTGAGCCACCGTGTTACCCCAAACTAGATTATGTTTGGCACTAAGTATACAGTTCGCTTGTGGCTGTCTGCCTGATGCTGTGTTCACACATCAGTATGCCATCCATCCGTTTGAATTCAGTTTGACACTTCAAAGCGGACTGATACACATACTGATTGTATACTGACACCTTTTTATGCTGATAGCAAACGTTCTCCATCCCCTAGAGGACAGATAAGGGGATTAAAAGTAGAAATTGTAAACAAAGTAAAGATAAGGAGATATAATAAACGTCCTTATGTCCTCCTTATCTCTACTCTGTTTACAATTGCTACTTTTAATCCCCTTATCTGTCCTCCAGGGGATGGAGAAGGTTTGCTATCAGCATAAAAAGGTATCAGTATACAATCAGTGTGTGTATCCGTCCGTTTTGAAGTGTCAAACTGAATTAAAACGGATGGATGGCATACTGATGTGTGAACATACCCTAAGATGTAGTAGAGAAAGCCATATGCAAAACCTACACCACTTATGTATCTATGGTTCTGTTGTATTGAATTTGTGCTAAACTATCCAAAATCAGATAGTTTAGAACAGGTACAATACACACATTTCAATGAAAATTTAAGGGTTTAGAAATTTTAGAGAGTGTGTTAAAAAAGACTTTTCATGTCCTCAGGGACCTTCAGTTTCATATACCGCTAGAAAGCCAACAATGATTTCTTGTTATGTGCCCCTGGTGAAGAGCTATCGGTACCGTTACCATAGCGCTTCAGTGTCAGAAGGGCATTTTTGACAGTTTATGAGGAACGCCCCTTCTGACAGTGAAGAGCTACGATACCGGCACTGTTAGCTCTTCAGCGGGGGCACAGACCAGGAAAGTTGATAGCGCACTGCCGGCTTTCTAGTCTAGATGTATATAAAACCGCAGGGGTTCGAGGACCTGAAAGGTCCTCTTTAAAGAGGACCTTTCTCCTCCTGGGGCACATGCGGTGTAATACACCGCTAGAAAGCCGACCGTGTGTTGAATTCAGTGCACACGGTTAAATTCAGCTTTCACGTTCTGTGCCTCCGGTGAAGAGCGATCAGTGCCGGTACCATAGCTCTTCACTGTTAGAAGGGCTTTTCTGACAGTCTGTCTGGAACACCCTTTCTCACAGAAGCATCTACTGAGCTGTACTGTGAGAGGGGACATTCCTTACTGCCCGGCGATGACTGTGAACGGTGAGGAACGCGCTCCTTCCCCCCCAGTACTCGTCCATAGACGAGTACTATCAGGAGGGGAGGGAGACGTTCCTCACTGCTCTCACAATACATCGCTATAGGTGCTACTGTCAGTTAGGGCGTTCCTGACTGACTGTCAGAAATGCCCTTTTGACAATGAAGGGCTACGGTACCAGGACCGATAGCTCTTCACCGGCGGCACAGATCGGGAAAGCCAATAGTACGCTGAATTCATATAAAACTGCATGTGTCCCAGGAGGTGAAAGGTCCTCTAAATAAAGATGAAGCCTTTTACAAATGAAGTGTATAGGTAAAACCACAAACCTCATTAATTATCATTGTTTCTGATCTCCATATTTGGTTGCAGGCTGATGGAACGTTTCCTAATGGATGGCTTGTATCCTTTTCTAAACCGTGTCTCCATAGTACTGCTTTGACATATAATAGTTTATTTAGTGATAGGTTACCTGACTGTGTTAGACCTATCATTTGGATGTTGGTTATATTGCTTGATTTGTGCATGAACTGGAACAAAACAGGACGCAAAACATGTGAACCTAGCCTTTGTGGGTAAAATACACATAAAGGCTCAAATAATAATTTTGAGAGTGGAAAAAAGACTTGTATAATATGACTTAAAGTCAAAATATTAATGTCCTAACCTTAGCATAGTGGGGTACCACATACTGCACCCTGGTTTACGTTAGTCCACCTACCTGTATGCTAGATGAGGGGTTTCCCATCTAGGTATTTTGCCTGCTCTCCTGTCACCTTTCCCCTTCAGTTGCTGGTTTCAGTGGCAACTTTATAGGCAGGCATAGCCCGTGTGATGAATAGTTTAGGCCAGTTTACGACAATGAATATTCTGTAAAGGTCATCACTAATGCTGTTAACAGAGCCAAGGAAAGTGTCAGGCAAGATGGCAGCAAACAATCATGTATAGAAAACAAAATACAACATTTTTTAAATCAGAAAATAAAATATAAAAATAAATTGGTGATGCTTTCCCTTTATTAGCAGTGGTGCAGGATATTGCAGCTTTGTCATGTTCATTTGAATGGGATGAAACTGCTATACCTGGAAAATCTTTGTAAGTCATGGTACTTCTGCACTGAAAATTTGCAGCCAAGTAAAATAAAATGCAGGTGAATGGTGCTTTCAAGTGGGAAATTTGGGGTATAATGCAGATTTGAAATGTGCAAAGCAAGTATTGAAATGTGCACTAAATCCTTAGGAAAATCAAGTACATAAACTATCATCCATGTGTAAACTGAAGATCAAAAGAAATACGTTGTGGGGAACCGCTCAGGTAGATGCTTGTAGCAGTGCAGGAAACAGGGACACAGACACTGGATTGCACACAGGTTCAGGCTTTATTCACATGTAACGAATACACAGCATAAACAAAACCAAACCCTTCTCAGCTGAGAAACTAACTTAAACGTAAGGAAACTTTTCCCTGACTATACAGGAGACTGGCTACCAGTCTCCCACCTTGGCTATAACAACGGGTGGCACAGTACCTGCTTTGGAGGTACGGTCTGGACAGTTCATCTTTGTCAGTATGGTGTCACCCTGCTAGTCTTCACACTCAAAATGTTTATTCAGCTGACCTCCCTGGTGTGAGTTTTCACCAAACACCCTTTAGCTGCCTGGCTGGAATGTACCTGTCTTCCCAGACCACACCCTTCACTCTCTCACAACGTGTTATATTAAAATCCGTTGGAGATATGTACAATTGATATTCATGTAATATATGTCAATAGATATTTGTCAGCACATATGTTTTCAGGCCTTAACTTTTCTCAGTCGTCCTCAGCAGCTTTCAACCTTTGCTCTAACACTCTATAAATATACCACGTCTGTGGATGGCAAGACTGTCCTGGTTGGTAAGTAACTCTTAATAAGTGTATTTGAAGATTCTGACAACATAGGATTAAAGGGGTTTTCCAGGGCATATATACTGTTGGCCTACCCTTAAGATAGCGTATCATATTTGATTGTGATCACACATTGGTGTCCTATCCAAATGATCGTCGGAGAGAGTATGGAACAGCATACCAGCAAGAAGTCTGCTGAATGGGATTTTATTAATATTTCTGACACAGTACATTCATAGTCCAGTTATTTACCCAGACTCCCCTTGGAGAAGCCATTACAGGCCTTTAATTATGCCCAATGCATCATGCCTGATGGGTATTTTACTTGACCCAAAACATTGCACATAGATAGAGGAATAAGCGGTGAAAATCTGAGCTTGTTCTATGAATGTGCACCCTGTCTATGACACTTGAGAGAGTGCTGTCTGGTACTTGCTATTATCCAAACAATAGATCTTCAATATATAATCCCTGAAAAATCGCCTTTAAGTTATTGATATAGAACTTGGATTCCCATCTATCATTACATGGGTTGTATAACAACATTTATCACCTAGCCATATGATAAATGATCACTGTGGCCAAAACTGAACACTAGAATGGAGGCCCTGAGTTCACTATTTCTCCTTTTTGACCATGATGAGGATGACTAGTGCAGCGCTCAAGCATTTGCCCTACTTAAAGTCTATGGGATGGACAAAAACTATTGTTATGGGAAAACGCTGCCACTGTCAAAAGTGCTATTTTGCTGAAGGTTGTTTTTTTTTGTATATTTCAGATTTCTGGGATACAGCTGGACAAGAGAGATTTCAGAGCATGCATGCTTCCTATTATCACAAGGCTCATGCTTGTATCATGGTATGTTGTTCTTTTATTAACCATTCCAGCATCCGCCATAATAGGGCTACAGATGTCAGGTGGCCGCCATAACATTTACACACTGATTTTGGGCCTTAATTTCCCTAACGCCTCAGTCAAAGCTAACTAAGGCGCCATTTTCATGGCAGCTATAATTTTCTCTTGGAGTGCCAGTCCCGGGATGAAGATCCGTGGCTGCTGCTCCGTTACTGTGACATCTGGGAGACTATAGAAGGTTCCCATGCTAGTTATTGTATGCATTCTGTTACAGTCTACTCTATGTAATAGAAGTACTGGTATTCACAGTGCATTATAATCTGACCCCCTGGGGTTCAGGTCACCTAAAGGGTCTAATAATTAAAGTAAAAAAATAAATGAAAAAGAAATAAAAATTCTAATTGCCCCCCTTTCACCCCAGAACACAACAGTAGCAAAAAAAAAAAAAAAAAAAAAGGTTATCCCCATGCCTGAACTATAAACATATAAAATATTATTTCCAATAAAGTGAACAAAAAAGCAATAGACATTCCCCAAAATGATATAGCTAAGAAGCCCTGCAAAAAAGACTTCTTCTGTTATAGTATGTTTATGATGAAGAAATTTTATATATTTTCAAAGTATAGGGGTTAAACCATAAAAAAACAAAGAAAATGCTATATTTTATATCGCCAGAATCATAACAACCCATACAATACAGATGATCTGTCCTTCTGGCTACATATTGAATGCCATAAAAACAAAGTAAGAAAGTCACACATTTCTCCATTTCCATCCCACTCTGATTTTTTTTCCCTGCTTTCCAGTATACAGTACAGAACATTAAATGGTACAATTTGTCCTGAAAACAATAAGCCCTCATATCGCTTTGTGAATGGAAAAGTAGAAAAAGTTATGGAGTTTGGAAGGGAGGGAGTCAAAAACAAAAAAATGCCTGCAGCGGTTACAGGGGTTAATCGAAAATAACTTCTTCATCTTTCTCTTCTGACAAAAGTTTGTTGTTTTGATTCTATGCCTGATTCTGGACAAGCTGTGGGACAATCGTCATACTAATACTTATTATCACCAGGCTGATCAAATCTCATTTTCTCAATATTTCAGTAATGCAGCTCCCTTTATGCTTTCTACTAAAAAAAAAAACCCCAAAACAACCCCCCAGAATTCTAGCAAAGCACAGTGACCTTTCGTAGAGAAGGACATATGGATTGTATGCCAGATTTTACAGAAATATGTATAACAACAAAGTGGTGATAGTGGATGATCCATGGATGGATGTTTACTGATGTTTTGTTTTGTTTTTTTTTCCCCTCTCTTTTTAGGTTTTTGATGTGCAGCGTAAAGTAACATATAAAAATCTTTCCACTTGGTACCAGGAGCTGCGGGAGTATCGGCCAGAAATCCCTTGCATTGTTGTGGCAAACAAGATTGATGGTAAGAACTATTTATTTATTCATTCACTTTTTATAAAAGTAAGAACTAAAACAGACAGAACCATAAGGGTATGTTCACATGGCAGAGAGTGAAGAGGAATTCCTCTTCACTAGGGTGGAATCTGCCCCATATTTGGGGGTAAAATCCACAGCATATTCCGTCATATGAACATACACTTTCAGTACATAACATACCCTAACTCTTCGCTAGTTTCAGTATAAAACTGGTGGAAACCCAGCAGAACCCATTAATAGTCTATGGGGTCCACGGGTTTCCGTATGTAACTGCTTTTTAAGTGGACAGGGTCTCCGTCTTTCAGGTCGACATGGGGAACGACAGGGCCCCGGTGCCTGTGTGAACCTAGTGTAAATGTATGGGAGAACAGGGACCTTTTATTTTGCCCCAAAGTCAGTGGCAGATTCAGTTCACAGGAGGATTCTGAAAAACATCAACGTTCTGCTCAGTTTTGCAAAGGATTTTGCGAGAGACCCTGATATAGCTCATTCATCTAGGCAGCGTCGGAAAGCTGAGAGAGAATGCCAATGCTCTATATCTGCATTTCGCCACAGCGAGCCTGGGGACGGAAAATGAAAATGAATATCCGCTTCAAATTCCTCTTCATTTTCCATTGTATGAACAAGCCTATAAGATGCATTGTTTCAGATCTTTTTGATGGCTATATTCTGCAAAATAGGAACGTTATTACACACGTTATTATTGCCTTATAATAGACAAGTGAATGTTAAGTGGATTTTTCCTCTAATCTTCACTAACTGGAAATGATAATAAACAGATTAACATGAAATGTTCTTACTAAGTATATTTTCACTAAATATACTTTTTATTGATTATTAGTATTTTATTTTTCCCTTCTCATTGCAGCTGATCGCCGCGTAACACAGAAGGGTTTTAATTTTGCCAAGAAGCATAACCTGCCATTTTACTTTGTTTCTGCTGCCGATGGTACCAACGTAGTAAAGGTGAAATACCAAATGTTTGGTTTCTTGGTTTCTCATTTTAGCTTGAGCTTACGATTCAGTGTATCTATAGAACCATATAGACAAAGGTGCACATGGTTTACTGTGAATTTCCAGTTTTCTGGCAAGTATAGGAAAAATTTGCTAAGCCATGCTCTTCACCTGCACATATATATATATTTTTTTTTTTCTATAAACTATGCGTTTTTTGGGCTGCATTGTGTATGGGCACCATCAAGATTTTGGTTAAAGGGGTTATCCACTGTCTCAAAATTGATGGCATCTCATTAAATGGGTGGTCTGAGACTTGAATATTGAGTAGGAGCTGAACAGATTGATACATAGGTAATGTGGGAAAATGTTCAGCATCTTCATAAACTTTTGTTTGTAGCCAATAGCAGGAGAAAGGATGAAGTGTAAGACAAAATTCCCTTTACTTTTCTTTTTTTTTTTTTTTAATGTATTCAAAATAAAACCTTTTATAGTGTGATTAAAAACTGATTTTATTTTTATTACATAGCTATTTACAGATGCCATTAAACTAGCTGTATCGTACAAGCAAAACTCAAGAGACTTTTTGGATGAAGTAATGCGTGAATTGGAGGTATGATCCAACAATTTATTAACATTTTGTGTGCTACTGTTTCCAAAATCATAGTAGTGCTATGGATAAGTGACAACTTATTTACTTTCAATATCCAGTTCTTCTCTTCCTCATTATAAGTGCACAGAAACCAGCACTCCCTACCTGCATTTACATTGTCTGGCAATGCTTTCCTTTTGCTGCTGTCTACAATGAAAATCATTGGCGACAGGGATAAATTGTATAAAATCATAGCAGTTCTGCTCCTGCAGCGCAGATATGATGTATCATTTGTGCTATGATGCGTGAGAATTGGGTGTTGCCACCCGAAATGGGGAACTGGACTGTTCACGCTCTTAGGAATAATGGTCTTAGGATAGTTGAATGGAAAATCCTTTATTTGGGTGAATGAAAGGCTCTATGCGTTTCGGGGTAGAAACCCCTCCTTCAAGTGCATACGGTGAACTAAATAAAGTACGGTAATATGTTTACTGGAATATCATAAACTGGGCATCTCTTCTCTTTTTTGTTGTACAGAACTTTGAGCTGGAGAAGACTGAGGACACATCTGATAAAGAGGAAATATCTGAGGGCACAGAGTCGCCAAATACTGTTTGAACAGGTTTTCTTTTTTCCAACTACAGCAGGCATTGTGTTCAATGCCATTCATCATAGTCCATTTCCTGATGGACCCTTCTTAAGACACTAGACTTCCAAACATTATGACCTGTGCGCATAAGCTAGAATCCGAGCCTCCTGCTGTTGCGTGGATTAACAATAGCAGACAACATAGAACTGGAACCAAATACTATGAAGCTTTGGTCACTTTACCAATGATAGATGCTGATGACATCGAACATTATGCATGTGACCTGCATTTTAGCTTGTTAACCCTTAATGTGACCACATTAGAATCTAACATTTCACTATTTTAGACATATGATGGTTTTTACTCATTTCTGTATCTGGAGGATTTACTTGTTTAATAGGTATTTAGATATGTTATTAAATTATAATAATTGATAACAATTCTTGATGACCGTCTCTGCAAATAGCTGTAGCTTTTTGAATATGGTTCATCGAATATGCACTGTGTCTACAAACTCACTTTGTGTTCATCTACACAGTTGCCATGAAACCACTAGCCGCAGTACTCATTCAATCCAGGGGCTAATTGGCTTCCAACAAGGGCCGCTCAATAAGTAATTTTCTGCCATGTGGCGTGGCTCCTTACACGTATGGCGTTCATTTGGATACACATTTATGCAACTAAACTTGATATTTTCCTAGTTTAAACTTTCTAATGGTATATCCAAATAACATATTTCCAAGCAAATGACATATAAACAGATGCTTCAACATAAATGTATACCCAAAATAAAAAGGTGTAATACCTGCAATATAGAAGTATTGCAGAACATTCAAACAATCAATAGATTGCAAGTTCAAGTCCCCCTAGTAGAATTAAATTTTAAAAAAAAATGTAAGTAAAATAGGTTTTTTATTATTTTTTTTATTTTAAAGAAACTTTGTTAAAAATAAAATAAACAGCAATTGGGATCACTGCGTCCGAAACAAACTATACTATAGAGATAGCATAATATTTAACCTGCGCAGTGAACACTATAAGAAAAGTAAACAGAAAAATTGATATTACATTTCACATCTCAAAAAACTGAGCAAAACTTATGTACCCCAAAACCGTATAGATGAAAACTGCATTTTATCCTGCTAAATGTATGTTCCTACTTGGTTCAATAAATGTAAAAAATTAAAGGGTTATAGCTCTTAGAATATGGTGGTGCAAAAACAAAATATTTAGTATTTTTATTTTGCAAAAGTAGTAAGTCATTAAAAGCATTTTTATAAATCGGGTATTGCTGTAATTGTACTAACCTACATAATAAGCGTAGTATGTCATGCATACCATATGGTGAGTGACGTTAAAACAAACCAACAAAAAAAAAAACCCAAGAATTGCGTGTTTTGGGGGGTTTTTTTGTTGCTATTGCACCCAACAAAAAAAGAAACTTTTTTTTAATGCATTATGCGCGCTCCAAGAAGGTTCCATTACAACTTGTCTCGAGCTGTCATATGGGTTTGTTCATGGGGAAGGAAAAAAAAAAAGACATGGATGAAAAAAAGCAAAAAATATGCCTCATTCTGAATGCCAAAATAGGCAGTGTTGAGGGGAGGGGGGTGAAAGAACAGTCTTTGCAAGTGTTGGGCTTGCTATGATTTGTTCAAACTGATTTCTTGGCTGCCTATAAACAGGCCATGGTGATGGTGATCATACTAAATCTCTACACTGAATGTGAATACAGTGAACGCTGTAAAAACAAATCTGGTAAGAAATTTGCTGAAATACATTTTTTTTTCTCCTATTTCACCTCATTCTGAATTTTTTTCCAGCTTTCTAGTACCTTGTGTGGACCATTAAATGGTACCATTACTAAGTACAATTTGTCCCAGAAACATTAAGCCCTCATATGACATATGAAATAAAAGAATCTTTTGGAAGGTGGAGAGTCCAAAACAAAAAGCAACAAATGCTTGCGGTGGGAATGGGTTAAAAGCAGTTTTGCTGGTAGTAGACTCTGTTAATTGGGAGATAGACACAACTTTACTGAATAACATAAAATGTCTCATTAAGGATCAGTTGTTAATTTCCCCTAAAATCCAAACACTAATCATTTTCTAAACAAAAGATATGAGGTTTAGAGAAAATTCAGTAAAGGTGCTGTACCATTTGGAGAACCCTTTTTTATACATATGCTTGTTCTGAGTCTGATGTACTGTAATATCCAGCGGTGTACCGTACCTCAGTTTACAACATTGTTGTACCATATACTTTTATGCCATATACCAACTTACCAACCAGTCTGTGCATTGCTGTCTTTCATATGTTAAAGGTAACCAATAAGTATTTCTATATTAAAATCTAACTAGTAATATATCATACACATAAAAACGGTCAAACTTAGATGCAATAAACATTTATTTCTTGGGTGATTTGTTTTTTAAAAGCTGACTTGGACCCGATGGTACTTTACTATAAGCTTTACTTATGGTTTGCTGGACATGGTTTAATATGAAAGTTTCCAGGCCGTGGAGGTTGAGAAAAAACAACTTTTGCTTTCGGGATGTGGATAAGTATTTGTTTCTTTTTAGATATCTTCATAATGGGAATACTTTCCTGTTGAGGTGGTATTGGCTTTGGAGTAGATGCATGGGTTGCCTGCTGTATTTTGATCCACTCCAAAAATAACTGGGTTTTGGTGTAAACACCTGGCTTCTTTGACTGGGCACAACCACTCCCCCAACTTGTGACACCAGTCACATAATATTTAGAGGTCGCTGGGTCCTGGCACATGAGGGGTCCTCCACTATCTCCCTGTAAATAGTTGCAAAGAGATTAGCACGTCTTAAACTGTCCATTATAGGATATAGAAATTAAGATTACTGGAACACTAAATCCTACCTGGCAGCTGTCAATTCCACCTTCTTCATATCCAGCACATATGTTGTAGTCCCAAATCGTACCATTATACCATTGAGAGCTGTTGCATATTTTAGGATCAAACTGGTTCACTTTTGCCTCCTGTAGAATATCTGCTGTTTCTAGAGCTGTAAATAATAACCATCAAACATGATTACTGTACATGAAGGCTCCTATATAAAATGTACTATTGGACAACAGGGGTGGGAAAAATCTGTATAATATAAAAAGCAGTTCAGACTGGATAACTGTTCCCTCTCCAAATCTAGAACATAACTCTTCTCAAAGCCAAATGTTATTAGGCCAAGTTCACACCTGCATTCGGGCCATTCCGTTCCCCTCTCCACATGAAATATGCGTAGCGAAAAGTCCTGCAAGCAGCACTTTTCTCTCCAGATTTTACGTCTGGAAACCACACAAACCCCATTATAGTCTATAGAAGCAACAGGTTTTCTTAGGGTAGCTGCTTTTTTATGCGGATAGGTTTCCATTTGGAGGGGACTCCCCAAACAGAAACCCAAACGCAGATGTGAATCTAGCCTTAGTATTGGCTTTGTTCACTTGTGTGAATATCATACTTATCTTTTTATTCCTATAAAACTCGTAGCACATGGACCTATTGTTTCTGTGGGTGTGTTTTGTGTGTGGTTGATCTGTTTTTTACACCAATGGAAAAACATACATATATATATATATATATATATATATATTTATTTTTCTTTTTAAATAAAGCTTCTATTTTTTTTTAATGCTTTGGATTTGCGACAAAGACTGAGAGACAGCGTGGAGCATAGATACACATCAAGAGGACGGGTGCAGAGAATACTGTGCAGAGAAGTTCATGGAGACCATTCATGTGAAGCTTTATTATTTAATATGGTGGAAAAGGGTTAGGCTGAAGCCACACGTGGCGTAAACGCAAAGTGGACCCCCATCCAGACATTGCAGAAAAATACCCGCAGAGGAAATGCTGTGATTTCTGAAACCATTGCATTTTTGTTGTTTTGCATGTCAATTATACCTACGGAAATGCTGACGGTTTCCATATAGGTTTAATTGAAGCAGAAAGTCCACAGAGGGAATTCATACTGCTGTAGGAGTAGATACAAAAGTGCACTAAGCTACAGATTATTGAAAAGTTTCCTTAACTGTCTCACATTAGGTAAACTAGGCACTATTGATTACTTAGCAAGGCGTACTTACAGCTTTCATCCATGATTCCCCAGCCACTTATGTAGCAAGGGGATAATAGCGTGGTGTTCATGGTGGCAGTAGGTAAACAGGCTGGCTGCACATAGTCATTATATTCCACTGAAGAGTTTAGTTCAATAAGGGCAATGTCATTGGCCTCTATGCGAGGGTTGTACTTCTCATGTGCAATATATGACTTGATCGAACGTATCTGTACATCTTGAGAGAGATTTGACATCTGGTGACCTCCTATAATTAGTCTCCATTTGGGTACAGACCTTTAAAGTTAATTAAAGAAATATATAAATATAATATACTTGTCTTCTAGATGGATTTCTTTAACGTGAACATGTTACATGAAGAATGCAATGCAATCTGTCAGCAGCATGTTATAGAGCAGGAGCCACTGAGCAGATTGCCACAAAACCATATAACTTGTCATTTATATCTCTTCATGTTATGCCTAGCAGCAGTCACATTGTCATGGGGTGTATACAGAGATAGCTGTCATGTCATGAAGTCTTGTTATTCACTCATACAAAGATAGATAGATAGATAGATAGATAGATAGATAGATAGATAGATAGATAGATAGATAGATAGATAGATAGATAGATGATAGATGCAAGTGAATAAATGACAGGTTATACTTTTCCCATACAGTTATATATCTGCTCAGTCCCTCCTGCCTTAAGCATGCTGCTTGCAGTATACTTTCCATTTATAATGTGAGAGGTTCCTTTTAAGGGTTTTAACTGGTTACTGCTCAGTTTACATTTCATTCAGGAGGTACATTAAAAAGAGCAGGGTTTACACTTCCATTATTACTTTGGAGTCTTCCTTACATTTTGTTGGCTTTGAAGCAATGTGCTGCAGTCAACACCCACATCTTATTCAGAAGTGTTCCTCCACAAGAGTGTCGATGACCAGTTCGAGCTGGTATCTGAATGCTCACAAGCCATGGCCATGCTCCTGGTTGAGCATCTACTCCACCAACAATCCGCATGCCACCGTAACCTGCTGCCAGGGGACGGAGGCCGCAACCTTAAGGAGAAAAATGAATTTCAAGTCACAAAAGTTTTCCAGTGAGGAAGAATAAACTAAAAAACCGTGACAAAGCACACTGTTTACACATACATGCATGTTTTCAAGCATGAGACTTTTTACAATTGGACTTACTTTCCAGACGGTATCCATTGGTGACTGAGAAAATAATAAATGTGATGACTGAGCAGGAGACATATGAGGCCATTGCTAAATCAGTTTACCAGGTTCTGACAATATTACATTACTTAGGTATTAGAATTCTATCCTTCCTCTGTGATGTTGTCACACATAGTTCCATTTCTGCTTAGATCACCTTAGCAACATCATGAGGAATAAAAACATATTTGTGCAGCATTTAATGTGCAGCATTTGTGGATTATACAGTTAATAAACTACCATTGAATTGGGAACACCATTTAATCCCTTAGGCCAGGGTCCCATGTTGTGAAAATGCAGCATTTTGGCCACGGGGGAAATGCTGTGGTAAAAATTGCTGCGTTTTATATTACCTGCAATGTGGATGGGATTCCCCTGCAGAAAGTAATCTGCAGGGGAAATGTTGCGATTTAAAAAATGCTTATGTTTTTGTAGATCACAACATATAAATTATACGTACAAAACCACTAGTTTGTATGTCAGAGCTCAGCAAATTCATGTTTTCCACTATTCTGTATAGGACATTATAGTATGTGGGGGTCCACTATGGAAAATTGTAATGTGTGGAGGGGCCACTATGGGACATTTATCTGTCATAGGGATCTTTGGCATGAATGATGAAGGAGTTTCTGAACATCTTGAGATCCATGGTACATTAATCTGCCTTGGCGGTAAGCTGTAGGTTTTATTGGTACCATTTTCTAATACGTACAACTTCATCATGCTTTAGTGCTTTTTTTTTGGGGGGGGGGGGGAGTACCAAAACACATTAATTTGTGCATTGTTTTATTTTTTTATTATTATTTTTTCTTTCTTTTTTTTTTACAGCATTCACTGTAAAGGATAAAAATATTATATTCTTTTTTTTTTTTTAAATGTAGATTGTGAGCCCCACATAGAGCTCACAATGTACATTTTTCCTATCAGTATGTCTTTTTTTTTTTTTTTTTTTGGAATATGGGATGGAAATCCATGCAAACACGGGGAGAACATACAAACTCCTTGAAGATGGTTTTATGCCCTTGGCGGGATTTGAACACCAGGACTCCAGTGCTGCAAGGCTGCAGTGCTCACCACTGAGCCACCGTGTGGCCCCGTTAAAAATATTATATTCTGACCATTTAGACTTGAATAGAAAAAAAAGACATAACACATTTTTATATTTTATTTATTTGTTTTCACATTGATAGCGAAACACATAGAAAGCACAAATCACTGCTAAAGCAGGAGGCAGAACATTAAAAACATAAGAATAAACCAGGGCATTTACAAAAGAAAATACATGGTAAAAATGATCAATAACAAGGAATAAGGTCACCTAAGCTATAACTAGGAAGAGTGGGAGGGTGAAGGAGAGAGGACGAAGAAAATTAAAACTCCAGGGTTGAGCATCCGCCAGAAATAACTGGACAAAAAAGTGCTACAAGCCCAACAGTTTAGATAACAAAAACTGTTTCATTCATGTCCACTATTTTGTGGTCTTTTTTCTTTCTTGAGATGTGAATGTAGTACAAGGCTTTGGTTCTGCAAAGGCATAATGTACATATGTCCTGGGCAACTAGGAGGGACCCAGGAGTTAGTTTTGGGTCCCGGTTGTATTTTCAGTTGGTACCCTTGTCAGGGTGGTCTCAATGGGACCATTTAAGTATATTGGATGGATTCCAAATTACGTCAAACCTCGAGGTTCGCAATGATGCAATCAACACAGAAACAAGATGAATCTGAGCTAAAGCATAAAGTTTATTGAACAAATCATCTCTTCTTATACCCAAAGAAGTGGGCGTACATACAGGGTGTATTATAGAGTAATCATTAACTCGGTAGGCGTATATGGGTGTGTCATTGAGTAATCATTAACCGTTAGGATTCAGCAATTTCTATACATGAGTATTACAAGAATATCCCACCCCTAATTATGAATATTCAAACTGTTCTGACATCTGATGATGAGGTTAACTCAGTGCACATTACGTAGTGTATGTTTTAGTCACCTTACCGCGTGGCATAACAAAGTCTATTTTGACATGGGTTTTTCCATTAGTCTCATCTTAAACTATTTTAATAACCATCTTATCACTTTATTCCAGCCACTTTATTACTCTGTTTATTATGGGGTGCGGTATTATGTCTGCAAATATTCTGATTAATATGGAATATGGGTCAAGCTGACCTGGAGAGGCATGTTACAAGCTTAAGTTATTGAAAGAATGTATACACATATAGGGAATATATATGAACATATTGATTTCCCTATCACCCTAAAGCATCTTCTACTATTACTGAGATGAGTCTTATCTATACACTCAGCCTAACACAACTTTACAACACTGAGTGTTAAGGGGCATTCATCCCTGCATTCCAGCTCAACCTATGTCTTCCTACTTGCATGCCACATTGATACCATTTGCATAGGAGTAAATAATAAATTAATAATAAAGATTTATTAATCCACAAAACCCATTACTAATGTTTTAAAACAGATATAGGAGGTTCAATGTATAATTATCCCATTATTATCCTGTTTGTATCCATTGTAATGTGCATAATTCATAATATTTCCATATTTACAATATAGTTGACAGTCTCTATGTGCACACCATGCATACCCAATGTACACAACAGTGGGCCCAGAAACTGCTTCTGAGCGTGTCTGCTTGTGAAAATAAGTTAATAAATACTCTGTGTGCTTGTTTACGGGCCGCCACAGACTTTGATCCATTTCTATTCTTTGATAAAATAAAAGTAGAAAATATTGGGAGAAGGTAACAAACTATAAGCGCATCTGATCACTCCATGACATCACGTGACCTCATATGATATTACAGTTACCATGATAAAATATTGACCCTGATATCCACTCATCCATAAATATTATTTTTCAGAAGCTGGACCAAAATATTATTGTTGTACAGTACATCCATATGTCCATTATCAGTCCTCAATTGAACTAGAATATTTGTAATGTAAGTATCGTTTCACGCTGACTTTCCATCTGGAAGTGTAGGAAGCAAAACAGACCATGGCTTGTGCAGTATTCATTTAGAATATTATTATAATATTATATTATTTGGTATATATATATATATATATATATATATATTTGGATTATAGATCTTTAGAAGTAATAACACTATGACTATCACCTTACTATGGCACTTATATACAGGTAAGTTACGTTTTTTTACACAAAATATACAATACTGCTCAATAATAGTTTAAGCTTTGCATATACCACATGTTTACATCTACAAAAGCTTGTATTCACTAAAACAATACACTTCAAACACTCTTAACTGTTACCATACCAGCAAAATGTCCAATTTTTCCGGAAAGAATATTACTGGATAAATTATATTCATAAACATCTTCATGTAAATTTAATTGAAGGGGTAGTAGAATAAGTTACAAAAATATGGTTGCTTTCTTCCAAAACAGGGACACAAACTATTCACAGGTCATGCATGGTATCGTAGCTCAGCCCCATAGGAACCCTTGGTGCAGGGACGTATATAACAAGGTAGCAGTGGTAGCAGCTGCCACAGGACCCAGAACATTAGGGGGCCTGGTAGACCCCTGATGTGATCCTCGTTCTGGCTCACGGCACCAACACTTCCCCTTCTGCAGATGTGCCTGTGAACAGGACCGGGGATTCGTAAGTGAGGCTGCAGGCCCGTGAACCCCTTAAACACTGTTATCATTATACTCCGGGGTCTTTTTAGACCCCGAAGTGTTACGATCGAAAGCCCAGGGGAGGTGAGGAACATAAAAAACACTGTTACTTACCTCGCCGTCTAGGGCTTACCTAGGGCCGTCTAGGGCTCTTTTGTTTCTTTACGATGTTCTCTTGACTGCCGCTACCTCAGGTCTTCACCAGAGCTTGGGATTCCGATTTAGGTGTGCACCTATCTGCTGCTGATTGGGCCCGCTCCTTCCTGTTCATCCACAAACTACCGCTGCCATGCAGTGCCCAAGAAAAGAACTTCAAACTTTTGTCTTGATGGTACTGCTGTCCGCCGCTGTCCGACCCTCTTGCATTGTATCTACCCTTTTGTTTTGGACATGTGTTGTTTCTGTTCTTCTGCAGTGGGATCCTTCCTCCATATCTGGTGGGAATGCAGCAGGATCCAGGCATTCTAGTCTTCAGTCTTTTCCGTATACTCGAAGGTCAGTGGCCGTTCTATGTCTCCCTCCCCCAAGTAGCTCTTCTTTCTTTGATTCCTGAGAAAATATCCAAAGTTAAAGGCGACTTGTTGCGCCATTTCCTCATGGCCGGCAGGACGGTCATGCCCCGCCATTAATGCAGCGCTGTGGTGCCTTTCCTAACAGAGTGGTTACAAGAGCTCCTTCTCATTAGACAAATGGAGGCTCTGGTTTCTGAGGACTCTACGGATCCCTCTAAATTTGAAACCCTCTAGTGGCCGTGGGTCGTATTTCAGGAAACTCCAGAGTTTGCTTCTCTGTTCGGCCTTTAGGAGCGCTCCGTCTGTCTTTCAGCTCTTGCCTGCCCTGGTCCCTCGCCCCTCTTCCCTTTGTGTCCTGTCTTTGTTCTTTTATGTCCCCTTCATGTTTTTTTTTTTATTAATTAGTTGTCCTCCCCCCTTGTCCTGCTCTCTTCTGCTGGTCATTTTTCTTTTCCCTGTTCTCATTTTATCCTTTTCTATGTTTTCTTTATTTGCTTTGGTTTCTTCCGTTTCTGTGTTTGAGGGTCTCTGTTTGTACTGTCGGTTTGGATGCTATTGGGCTCCAGACTTCACCTCGTTTATTTTTTTGGCTTTTGACTCTCATACAGTTGTTATGTTTTACTTTGTTTATTATAAAAAATTTCAATATATATTGTACTTTTTGTGTATACATTGGTACTTACTATAGAATAGATCCTGTCTATTTTATATACGTATGAACTCTTCTGTATATATAACAATAATGTACATATTAGTTACTATGTATCATAATTTGTCCCCCCATACAGTATATTGTCCCATGGTTGCCCTTCCACACAGTATAATGTCTCATAGTGGTCCATCCATACAATATAATGTCCTATAGTGGCCTTTTCATACAGTATAAAATCCTATAGTGCCCCTTTCACACGGTATAATGTCCCATAGTGGCCCTCCACACAGTATAATATCTCCAAGTGGCCCCTGCATTAATAAAAAAATTTTAAAAATCCCATATAAATATGGATTTTCAAACAATTTTGGGTTCAGATGTCAACTATGAACTACTATTATACTGGGGTCTCTTAAAAACTAGGGGAAGGTAAAATAAAAAGATAGCAAACAGTGTAACATACCATCCCTGGGCTCTGGTGCTGCTCTTCCAGCCTCCAGAGATGACGTCAGGCATCATAGCGTCATTACGCCATATGACCTACGTGACTACTAAGGCTCTGATATCATCTCTGCATACCAGAAGAGCATGGGGAGCAGTGCCAGAGCCCAGGAAAGGTGAATGTTTTTTAACCTCCCATGGGTCTCCGTTAATCATACTCTGACGGTCTGAAGAAGCCCACAAACTACAGTAAGGGGCAGGGGGCTTACCACATGGCAGTTAGGGCTAGTTCACACGTGAACTGCCCGCGCGGGTTTTGACACAGAGAGAGACGCGGCGAGCCGCGTCTCTCTCGTCAAAACCCGCCCGCCGCGACCATCGCTGTCGCGCCTTAACCCTCTGCTGTCGGCTCAAATGAATGAGCCGACATAGGAGGGAGCTGCCGGGGGCGGAAGCCGCGCGGCTGAACCTGAGCGGCTTCCGCCTGAAGAAAGGACATGTCCTTTCTTTTCTCCGCTAGCAGCAGCTCGCCGCTAGCGGAGAACAGAAGCCCGGCGGTCTCCATAGACCACCATTATAAGGGGAGGTTTTGGACGCGAAATCCGCTGTCAAAAACCTCCCCTTATACTCACGTGTGAACTAGCCCTTACTCCTGGGGATAACTGGATGTATTCCCAACAGTACATGTACCGTTCCTTGAGAACCCCTGCTCTAAATAAAACTTCAGTGTAGAAGATAGGTATTTTTTTTATATATATCTGATGTTTTATATTACATATTAATATATTAAAGGAGTTTTCCCATGAAGAAAGAAAACCCTTCCTCCTGATCCATATTCTACCAGACCGCATCTAGACTCAATGTAGGCAGGACATTGAAGTGAATGTGAGTGCCAACCACCACAAGATCTGCCCACATTGTCTACTCTTTATTGGAATACCCCTTTAATATTTGCTGTAAAGGAATATTACATTACATCTATTGTTTATTTCTAAAATTCCTCTCCACATACAGGGAAATGTTCGGTGAAGGTCTGGGCACTGGGGTACCCTGAGGTTGGAGAACCTGACAGGGAGGAAGGCATGGAAGCAAAGCTACAAGTGTAGACGATATTGCCAGTGGTTAGGCACTACTCACACTTGAGATGTTTGAGGAGCGATTTTATCATGCATGCCTGGAAATACTGCTGACAAACCTCTGGTGGCCATCTTCAACTCATGCAACTGTATGTCTCACAGATGGATATATGACCCATAGGCTGCCATTGTAAAAATAAATACCACAGTGTACATTCTGACTGCAGGCTGTACTTTCCTATACAGTGAAAATAAGCATACTGTCTACATCCTGACTACAAGTATATCACAACCTTGCTTTTGACATCTGTCAACCCCATATGGAACTATAGACATGTTTGGCACATTTGTGAAGAGCATTTCCTAGCACATATAGTAAATGAAGACAGCCTATGACTTTGGCTTCTAATGGATCAAAATAGAAGGCAGAAGCAATGCCAATTACATTTCTTTATTTGGTATATAAGTGAGAAAGCAGTATAATGTACAGAGAAGTTAATGCCAACATAGACTAGGACTGGGTATTTATTAACACCTGCCTCCCCCACAAACTGTTTATTATTATTATTAATTATTATTATTATTTCATTTATTCCCCTTGTAAGTTGTCAGTCACTGTTCCATACAGAGTATACAATCTATTAGTATTATAACAGGGGTATCCAGAGGAAACACATTGAATAAGTACAAACTCCTTGCTGATGTTGGATTGGTCAGATTCAACCCCAGGACTCCAGGGCTGAAATGTAATAGTGACTGGGCATGTCTTAAGACCTTAGTATTATGATTCGATCCCAGTCTTTTACCAAATAAGGGTTCGCCACCCACTAAACACTATTACAAATTGGAGTCCTCCTTAGACACTAGAATATAATAAGTAGAGGCCCAGTGAAGGTGAGTAACAATAATAGCCAGTTATACTCACCATGCCTCACCTGTCTTGAGCAGCTGACAGTCCTCGGGGTGCTTTTTAGGCCTCTTCTGGCCTCTAGTTGACATCAAGCACCCCGGGAATACTACTGAGGTCTGTGATTAGGCCTGTAAAGATCACATTGTATAATGTTCTCTATTAGGACATATGGCACATTAGGATCCAATTTTGATATCAGGGACTTGGCTGCTTCTTGCTTCGCATGGAACTCGAGCACTGGCGTAGAAGGTGGAGGTAGGGGCTGGTACATGGGTTCTACACAGGGTGGAGATTAGCCACTTTGGTTAAATTTGGTTTAGTTAAGCACACTTAATGCCAATTAATGGAACATAGACATGGTACAGTGGGCCATAGGGCCAGGTTGCCATTTTGACCTTTATAGCCATGTCACTGCAAGCTGAGAAGTTTAAATTGGTTGTGCAGGATTAGAAAACATGTCCGCTTTCTACTTCTCAGGAATTTACTTCAAGTACGTTGCACACGTGAAAGTCACAGCTCAGTTACATTAAAATGAATGGAACTAAGCTGCAGCAAGGTTATGTGACCAAGTTTTCTCCTGAGGAGAAGAAATCAGCCTAGTTCTCTAATCCTGCACAACTCCTTTAAGTAACTGTAGGTGACATTTTAGTTGACAAATGACAACAGTTATGACTGCTCGGTCTCACGTTAACACAAGCAAGAAATTATATAATTATGTGTTTTTATGAGTATGGTTTTATGTTTCCCCCTTTTCCATCACATTTCAATACATTATGGGCAACAGGAAAATAAGGTAGTAATGGACAACTGCAGTAAGGATGGAGTAAATATTTTTAATCCATTTTTTCTAAATCACTGTCTGCTATATGCAAGGTTAACTTTGCACTACAACTTTTATGTAACAAAAAAAAAAAAAAAGGAAAGTCAATGGAAGGTGCATTCTGTTTTTATTTTTCCATTATATTGTTTGTTAAAACAACTTTATTGTTTGGGTTTTTATGGTTATGAGAGTACCAAATATAATAATAATAATAATACATTTTATTTATATAGCTCCAACATATTCCACAGCACTTTACAATTTGTAGGGTTCAAGTACAGACAAAATGAGGCATTACAGAGTAGTAAGTCAATTCACACAATAGAATATAGATGTATTTCACGTGTTATGACTTTTTATTTAATAAAAACTGTTTGATTTTGAAAAATAGTGACACCTTATTTTTGCACTTTTAAAGGGATTCTATGATTAAAAACCACATTGTAAACTAAAAGCATGTAGAAAGGCTATTCATCTGTTACCTTTATCTTGAAGGTTCGCAACGCCTTTTTTGAAACGTTTGAGAAAATGGTTAAAGAGAACCTTTCATGTCCTCATTCATATGCAGTTTTATATACCACTAGAAAGCCGACAGTAAGCTGAATTCAGCGTACATTGGCATTCCCGTTATATTGCCCAGGGCTAGAGATATTGGTGGCGTTAGTTTTGATAAAAATCTCTCCCCACTGTCAGAAGGGCATACCTGACAGTCTGAGGAACGTTCCCCGACAGTACTCGTCCATAGACTTGTACTGGGGGTAGATTCCTCAGAGCTCAGCGTTATTGCTGGGCGATAAGGAATGCCCTCTTTGTCAGTACAAGTCTATGGACAAGTACTGTCGGGGGGGGGGGGGGGGGGGGGCATTTCTCACAGCGCAGCTAAGACTGCCATGAATGCTCTTCTAACAGTGGGGAGAGATCAGAGCTGAAATTAACGTCACCAATATCTCTAGCCCTGGGGAACTTAACAGGAAAGCTGACAGTGCACTGACTTTAGCGCACTGTTAGCTTTCCAGCAGTATATAAAATCGCATATGCATGAGGTCATGAAAGGTTCTCTTTAACTGTGCCCTGTGAACTGCCTGGTACTACAGTGAAGACCACTCATATGCTGCAACATACCTCAGAAAAGTGTATACACAAAACTGGAAGGGTCAAGGAAAGGGAGATCACAGCCCACTCACTCTGTTCAGATGAAAATGTCCTATCGACTCCATAAGGTGCAGTATCCACAAACAGACGCGGATGCCCGGCTCCAAAAACTCCAACGGTGTGAGTGATTAAACCAGTATGAACGGTATCCAGCACCAACGCGTTGTTTTTCTTAAAACTTAGCCTTTATTTTCAATGGTTAAAAACCATACATCATGGAGAAGATTAAATTCTTACGATCACATCAGGAGATGATAACTGACACGTTTCGAGGATATATGATCCTCTTAATCGTAGCCTGATATGCTATAGCATATGCCCCCAATATAACGGCCTCAGCTCTTCCGATTAAATTCAGAACACCTGAGGTCAATTACCTATAGGTGACCTGAGCAATCCCCTACATTTTGAACAAAGATCCTGTCTAGTACAAAATTGTATGGTAATAAAAACAACAAAAAATAAAATGATTACAGATTAAAAACATTCTTTCACCTGTGTAAATAACTCCAAGAATTTAACATTGTTATATGTGAAGTACATTTAGTACTCAAGAAGTAAACATACGGATTGCAAATAGATCTTATGAGCAAGAAAACATGAAGTGATTAAACACCTTATTTATGTGCCGGACGCAAGTCCACAAATATTAAAGTAATATTAGCACCAAAATTATCCACAATAGTCTCACTCCAAGATCAAAAACACCTATAGGGAGGAACACTTGATAACCAATAAAGCATATTATGCTGGCATACCTGGAAATTCGGTGATAAAAGATGAAATAAACAAACCGAGAGCCTTCATGCCCTCAAAGATGAATACCTCCCGAACATGACACATATGCGCATGCGTGAAAAAATTCAATTCAAGATACCACCGGCCCTCAACAAAGATGACTCCTACGCATTCACACACAATGCCACGCATGCGCTCCAGTATTTTACGAACCAAGGTATGTAATAATGGCATTGTATGAATGGCGCTTACTAGATGCATTGTTAGAGTCACACTAGTGACTGATATTACCCATGTGTTAGTTGTCACACTGATATACACATATATACAAGCACCAGATATCCTAAGGTATATTGGAAATGTACATATTATAAATAGGTGGATACCCTAGTAATAAAGCAAAACTAAATATCACAAAATATCCATCCAGGGGGCCATATGGTACAAAACCAATTATATATATATGAAACCACATTGGGAAAGGCCCACATTACATTAAAAGAATTAATAGATGTATGCCAGATCATTTCTCTGGTTCAAACCCACTGGTGTTCTGGTTCCCAATTTAAAAATCCAAAAGGCCTCCCTGACTCTTAATTTATGGTCCCAATCACCCCCTCTAATGGGTTTATGTACCTTTTCAATGATTTTAAATACCAATGGGGTGCAGTCACGTTGGTGTTCTTGTATAAAATGTTTTGACACTCCTGTTGACTTTCCTGACTTCGGATTATTGATGCTCTGGATATGTTCCGATATCCGCAATTTTACTGGTCTACGTGTACTCCCCACATAGTGCAGTTGGCATTGGGTGCATGTTATCAAATAAACCGAAAATTCTGTATTACGATTTACAAAATCCTTAATGTCATATCCATGTAAACCCGCAGTGTCCGTAAAGGTGCCGCTTTTGTCCACATATCTACACATGCGACATCTACTATTTCCACATGCAAAGAATCCTTTGAGATGCAGCCACGTTTCAGATCTGGGGATAGAATTGCTAGTATATAAACTAGGAGACAATTGATTTCCCAGGGTTTTACCCCTTCTACAACTTGCGGGTAATACAATTTTACATGCACACAGCGCACATCCCCAGCATACGTTAAAATCTTTGCCAGTTGGTGAATTTAAGAGAGTGCGGAGAGCTTGCACTGATGATCGTGATTTTGAGATGCATGCACGGGAGACCTGGGAGCGACTAAAACGGCGAGGGTACCCAGATTGGTCACTTCAGAGGGCAAAACAGATAGCTGAGAATTCGGATAGAAAAGTTATGCTATCTGATGATATGTCTAAAAAAATCCAGGGCAAGGGATCATCGCTATATTTTTCAACTAGATATAGCAGCGATTATGATAATGTAGTCAGAATAATAAAAAGGAACCTGCCCATACTATTTCAAGATGACGAACTGTACGACATATTGTCGGATGGTTGCAATTTTGTGGCCAGAAGGGGTAAAACCCTGGGAAATCAATTGTCTCCTAGTTTATATACTAGCAATTCTATCCCCAGATCTGAAACGTGGCTGCATCTCAAAGGATTCTTTGCATGTGGAAATAGTAGATGTCGCATGTGTAGATATGTGGACAAAAACGGCACCTTTACGGACACTGCGGGTTTACATAGATATGACATTAAGGATTTTGTAAATCGTAATACAGAATTTTCGGTTTATTTGATAACATGCACCCAATGCCAATTGCACTATGTGGGGAGTACACTTAGACCAGTAAAATTGCGGATATCTGAACATATCCAGAGCATCAATAATCCGAAGTTAGGAAAGTCAACAGGAGTGTCAAAACATTTTATACAAGAACACCAACGTGACTGCACCCCATTGGTATTTAAAATCATTGAAAAGGTACATAAACCCATTAGAGGGGGTGATTGGGACCATAAATTAAGAGTCAGGGAGGCCTTTTGGATTTTTAAATTGGGAACCAGAACACCAGGGGGTTTGAACCAGAGAAATGATCTGGCATACATCTATTAATTCTTTTAATGTAATGTGGGCCTTTCCCAATGTGGTTTCATATATATATAATTGGTTTTGTACCATATGGCCCCCTGGATGGATATTTTGTGATATTTAGTTTTGCTTTATTACTAGGGTATCCACCTATTTATAATATGTACATTTCCAATATACCTTAGGATATCTGGTGCTTGTATATATGTGTATATCAGTGTGACAACTAACACATGGGTAATATCAGTCACTAGTGTGACTCTAACAATGCATCTAGTAAGCGCCGTTCATACAATGCCATTATTACCTACCTTGGTTTGTAAAATACTGGAGCGCATGCGTGGCATTGTGTGTGAATGCGTAGGAGTAATCTTTGTTGAGGGCCGGTGGTATCTTGAATTGAATTTTTTCACGCATGCGCATATGTGTCATGTTCGGGAGGTATTCATCTTTGTTGAGGGCATGAAGGCTCTCGGTTTGTTTATTTAATCTTTTATCACCGAATTTCCAGGTATGCCAGCATAATATGCATTATTGGTTATCAAGTGTTCCTCCCTATACATGAGTCCCCCTGCGAACTTCCGGTTGACGCATGCGCAATGGAAGGGCGGCAAGAAAACTTCCGGTTCCTTAGTGAATTAACCAGGGCTGGGTATGTACTTCAGGGTATGGTCCTCGGGTTACGACGAGCCTGCTGCAGAACCTCATTTTCTGAATGCTATACAGTGTATAGCATTCGGCAAATGAAGGCTGATTGTGTAGCAGGCTCGTCCTTGCTACGAGCAGGTAAGTATGCTGTTACCAGTTGACTTTTTTTCATTGAAATGAATAGACCAGCGTTGATTGGCCAGTGGCCAGTGATTTGGCCAATCAACGCTGGTTCTGCCAGAGGCTCGTCTAAGGAGGCGGAGTCTAACATCGGACTATTCATTCCAATGAGAAAAACTCTTGCCTGCCCGTAGCAGGGACATGCCTGCTGCAGAATCAGTGTTCATTTGCCGAATGCTATACATATATATAGCATTCGGCAAATGAATATATATACTGTATAGCATTCAGCAAATGAGGTTCTGCAGCAGGCTCGTCGTAACCACGAAACAGTATGCCTATACCCCTGCTAGACATGGCAAACTCTGAAAACCGGAAAGAGATCTTCGACCGGAAATAGGAAGGGCGGGACATAATCCTTTGTTGTTGTTGTCAAAGGGGGACTCATGTATAGGTGTTTTTGATCTTGGAGTGAGACTATTGTGGATAAGTTTGGTGCTAATATTACTTTTATATTTGTGGACTTGCGTCCGGCACATAAATAAGGTGTTTAATCACTTCATGTTTTCTTGCTCATAAGATCTATTTGCAATCCGTATGTTTACTTCTTGAGTACTAAATGTACTTCACATATAACAATGTTAAATTCTTGGAGTTATTTACACAGGTGAAAGAATGTTTTTAATCTGTAATCATTTTATTTTTTGTTGTTTTTATTACCATACAATTTTGTACTAGACAGGATCTTTGTTCAAAATGTAGGGGATTGCTCAGGTCACCCATAGGTAATTGACCTCAGGTGTTCTGAATTTAATCGGAAGAGCTGAGGCCGTTATATTGGGGGCATATGCTATAGCATATCAGGCTACGACTAAGAGGATCATATATCCTCGAAACGCGTCAGTTATCATCTCCTGATGTGATCGTAAGAATTTAAACTTCTCCATGTTTTTAAAAACCATTCTCCAATGGTTTTTAACCATTGAAAATAAAGGCTAAGTTTTAAGAAAAACAACGCGTTGGTGCTGGATACCGTTCATACTGGATACCTCAGAAAAGTGCTCAGTGAAAAGTGTGACCTGCAAATTGTGTATGTACTTCTTTGATCTAACTCTTGCAAGCACCAGAAAAGTAGGGAGCTGGCCGCTCTTTTATTTCATGAGTAATGGCGTAACAGGCATCGCAGTAACAGCATCTGGTATTTTTACATCTACAGCTTTCTCCCTGTCTGGGACATATATAAAGTGACTAAAGATGGGTGAACCTTTCAGTATTTGTGTTGGGTTCAGGTGGCTCGGGTCAAAGATTAGTTTTGGGTCGAACAAGTTTGTTATGAACCCAGTGGTGAACCTAGCCCCTCTGCTGCCTGAGGCGGTCGATCAAAAGACACCCCCCCCCCTCCGGACTCAAGACCAAGGCGGCGGGTTTGGGGGGGCGTCGCGATTAGGTTTTTCTTTTGATCGTCCGCATCAGGTGGCGTGGGGAAAGTGTGCGTCTATATATATTATGTCCCACAGCGGCCCTCTGAAACCTCTATTATGCCCCACAGTTGCCCACCCAACTATATTATGCTCCATAGCTGCTGTGGGGTATAATAGCGGCCTATATAAAGGCCTCCCCTCCCATTTTTATAACATACCAGTAAAACCAATATGTAAATGAACCTGTCTGTGCACCCTGGGCGTTCCTCCAAGCCACCGTGCACCCCCCTGCGTCATACCTTGAAACCGGCCCCTCTTTAGCTTGCGCTCCGAAAATTCCTCCTCCTCTCCCCCTGTAACCGCCTCCAGCGTCTCTCATCTCACTCCTGTACATTGAGGTCTCGGGCACGCGCAGTAACACTCCCTTCTGAGCACTACGGGATTTTGTTGAATGGTGCCAGCAGAACCAGCTCAGGATTAATGCTGGGAAGACCAAGGAGATGGTGGTGGACTTTAGTAAACGGAGAGGTGCTCCGACCCCAGTGGAGATCCAAGGAACATGTATTGAGATAGTCAGGACCTATAAGTACCTGGGCGTGATCCTCAACAATAAACTAGACTGGTCTGATCACCTGGAGGCACTGCACAGAAAGGGCCACAGCAGACTCTACCTGCTCAGGAGGCTGAGGACCTTCGGAGTCCGGGGGACACTTCTTAGGGCCTTCTTCAACTCTGTGGTTGCCTCAGCCATCTTTTTCGGTGTGGCCTGCTGGGGAAGCAGTATATCAACCAGGGACAGAAATAGACTTGACAGGCCGATCAGGAGGGCCAGCTCTGTCCTGGGGAGCCCCTTGGACCCAGTACAGGTGGTGGGTGACAGAAGGATACTGTCTGTGGTGACCTCCATGCGGGAGAACAAATCCCACCCCATGTATGAGACCTTGATGGGACTTGGCAGCTCTGTAAGTGACCGTCTGCTTCACCCCAAGTGTGAGAAGGAGCGCTATCGCAAGTCCTTCCTTCCAACCGCGACCAGGCTGTATAATCTACATCAGACCAAACGAAGATCACTCCGCACAGAGAACTAATGATTATGACGATGACCATGAGGTCTTCCTCTGTTTTTCCTTAGCTGCTATGGCCTCCTAGCATATCTTCTCTTCTCAGCTTATGGTGATGAAAGACGCTGGAGGCAGTTACAGGGAGAGAAAGAGGAATTTTCGGAGCGCAAGCAAGAGGGGCAGTTTGAAGGTATGACGCAGGGGGTGTGTATAGGTTTCTGTTTGGGGAGTGTCCAAGCAGACTCACCGAATGGAAACCTGAACACAGATGTGAACCGGGAGGATAGATTAGATAGAAATCTAATCTATCTATCTATCTAGATAGATAGATAGATAGATAGATAGATAGATAGATAGATAGATAGATAGTTGTATATACTTACACATATACCCATCTACTCATACACATACAGTCATACACACACACACACACACACACACACACACACACACACACACACCTATCTACACATATACAGGACTCACACAGTATATAAGACACATAATGTAAACACATATATACATATTTTACCCAAGAATATATACTTACCTTTGGGTGTATTGCTGGGTGCACAGGACATGGAGGAAACTCCTATGCAGCTCTGCCTGGCAGTGGAGTAAGCTGTGACATCACAAGAGACTTCTCCCCTCACACTCCGGTGCTAAGGGGCGGCACAGCAAGCTGATGTGTGCAGGGAAACTTTTACAAACAGCTATCAGCAGCCCCCTCCCTCCCTGGATAGATGCCGAATTTCAAAAGGACCTTTGATGACATCATCACTGACATCATCAAAGGTCCTTTAACTTTAATACTGTTTAGTTAAAAAAAAGTCCCGTGGCTGCCGCCCCCTCCCAAACTGCCGCCCTAACTGCCTCACGTCGCCTCATTAGAGGTGCGGCCCTGCATGAATCACACCTTAAAGCTGGGGCTCCACGGGACGGAAACGCCACAATTTACCAGCGTTTTACACTAATGGCAAAGTGGATGGGATTCTGGCAAATCTCATGCCCACTCTGTGGTAGAAATCGCGGTGCGGATACACCGTGATTTCCAAAACTTGCGCAGTTTTGGAAATCACAGCATGTCAATTATACCTATGGAAACACTGGCGGTATCCCCATAGGTATAACTGGAACAGAAAGTCCGCGGAGGAAAGCTACTAACTAAGTTCCGCGAACTTTCTGCCTAAAGCGCTGCGGGAAGAACCGTGATGCATTGCCGCCACGGTTTCTCCTACAGTGCTTTATTGCTGCGGGCCATCCCATGGGGCATTAGCCTAAATGGGTTTTCCCATCTCTATCTTTCATCAGCTGCGCCTGCTGTCTCTTATTCTCGCTTGCTGTATTCTTCAACAAGCTGGTGTGCGGCTTTGACTGTTTAACGGACAGGGCACTATGAAGTACCTCAGTAGATACAGACATTCTTTACCATGAGAGACTATTATGGTTACTAGAAATTTAATGTAAATGAAGATTAAATATGCACAGTAAATGTATCTTTCATTTTTATAGAACACTTAGACAACATTCTGGTAGTAAACTCATGCCATGGGTTCTTCTAAACAGTTGCATAGGACTCTGATAATGAAAATGGTGGAGGCCCACAAAGCAGGAGGCTATAAGAAGATAGCCAAGTGTTTTCAAGTTGCCGTTTCCTCAGTTCGAAATGTAATTAAGAAATGGCAGTTAACAGGAATAGTGGACGTTAAGATAAGGTCTGGAGAAAGAAGAAAGATTTCAGCTCATTTCTGCACTAGTCCTCCAGATCCAGACCCCCCTTCCCCTCATACACCTACTTCCTCGATTTACTACTATTAAACGCCCATTCTGTTGCTTGTTTTTTGGAAAGATAATCTGCCATCATGATACTTTTTGTTTACATATATGTTATGTACTTATCTCTCGAATTAGTTACCTAGATTTTGACTTATGCAACTGTACAGTAGAGTTGTATTGAGTACTCATTCTCTGTTCTGCTTTGATTTACAGTTCCTCCAGTTAATGTTATGTTATGCTTATGTGAACACTTATTGTTTGTATATTATTGTAAAACCCTAATAAAAATAGAATTTGAAACAAAAAGAAAAATTTCAGAGACAGCTGCTCTTAGGATTGTCAGAGTGGCAAATCACAACCACCACTTGACTGCAAAAGACCTACAGGAAGATTTATAGGATTCTGGAGCTGTGGTACATTGTTCTACTGTTCAGTGATACCTGCACATACATAGCCTTCATGGAATAATCATCAGTAGAAATCCTCTCCTGCATTCTCACCATAAAATTCAGTGTCAGAAACTTGCAAAAGAACATGTAAACAAGCCTGATGCATTTTGGAAACAAGCCCTGTGGACCTATGAGGTTAAAATACAACTCTTTGGCCACAATGATCAAAGGTATGTTTGGAAAAAAAATGGCACAGAATTTCAGTAAAAGAATATCTCTCCAACCATTAAGCATGGGGGTGGATCATTCATGCTTTGGAGTTGTTTTGCAGCCAATGGCACAGAGAATATTTGACGGGTAGATGGAAGAATGGAATCAATGAAAATTCAGCAAATTGTTGAAGCAAACATAACACCATCTGTAAAAGAGCTGAAATTGAAAAGAGGATGTCTTCTACAAATGGATAATGATCCTAAATACACATTAAAATCCCGGAACTGGGAGCTGCTCCCCAATCCCCTCCCCCCCTTTTTTTTCTTCTTTCTTTTTCTCCTTCCTCCCTGCTGTTTTTCTCCTTCTGATTGTCTTTGTCCTTGTTGTTTGTCCTTGTGAACTTTCGTCCTTGTGCTAGGTGTTTATTCCATCCGACTGGACGTGTTAATTTGTATATTTTGCTGTTTTGGGCCGGTGTATCTCGGCCTTGTTGTTTATTTGTTTTGTTTGGTTTACTGCTAAATTCTCTATAACTAAAGAATTTATAAAAAAAAAAGAAAGAAAATCCCTCCAACAAGAATCGAAAGACTCTTGGCTGGCTACAAAAAGCGTTTCCAAGCTGTGATACTTGCCAAACGTGGTGTTACCAGGTACTAACTATGCAGGGTGCCCAAACTTTTGTATCAGGACGTTTTCATTTTTTTATCATTTTGAAAATGTAAAATATTAAAATATTTTTTCACCAAAAAATACATTGGGAATGTGTCATCTTTAATGTTGTTATGACATTTGAAGATCATTTTATCTTCAACTTGCTTGACTGTTCACAATAACAGTCATTTTGATCAGGGGTGTCCAAACTTTTGCATGCCACTGTATTTATAGTCAAATATTCCTATTCTTTAGTCATGAATAATGAATGAATAAAACCAGTTGGTGAATTTCTTTATAAATATGTCAATGAAATATAGCTCGTTCCCTGAATTAATCCCAGCAGAGCTGACTCAGACTACCGATGCAGTTTTTAGCAAATTGGTCCAAATTTGGAGTAAAACATTAGTATTATTTTTGTTATTAGTCTATTCTTCACACAGATATGTACTAAGGCTTGGTGATATAAACATATTTCTGACATTTGTTGGAATTTGATCAAAATGTCTAAACTTTATCCAGCATTTTTTCACAAACTGTGCTAAACCTGAAGGTTCCATCACATCGAGATCACAGATGGGATTACTGGAACAGATGGGCCTAGACAGATTTGGCAACACACATGAACTCCACATTAGTCATTTCTAACACAGTGAAACAATATATTTTTAATTGGAGAAACATTGCTTCAAGGTAAGAACAGGATGAAGACAGAAATTAGTCCAATAATAGAAAATCTGTGCACTAGTAAAAATGTCCAAGTTCTACCCCTATTGCATATAACTAGTTATAAGGAGCTGCTGTTGGAAACCTTGATTTACATAAAACAGATGGGATTACCCATGATAATTAGACCCTAAAATACTAAATCTGTCCATAAGATGGACAGAAGGCTGCCAGATCTTTGATATTGTCTGAAATAGGTAATGATGATAAAATAATCTTCACGCATTAGGGTGGATGTTTCATAGCATTACATGTGCAGGGCCTTGTTGATCAGCCTTATCTATGACTGTATAAACCTGGTTTTCTATCAGTTTTTCTGCAGCTAGTAATCACATTTTAGCTGCATTACATTTTGCATGTGGCTGCGGAAATGTACAGTAAGGAACAGTCTGACCATATCCCCTATTCATTACTAACACTGTTCTGGTATTCTTCCTGGAGTAACTGTACAATAGCACAGACATAGCTGAGAAAAGCCCAAGGGTTCATAATATAGGAGATCCAGGAATACTGGACTGCAGGCAAGCAGCTAAAACACACTGAAAAAAAAAAACCAATCTATGAGCTGCAGGAAAGCTGCTTGCTGACTGAATAATAACCCATCTGTAACCATACAAGCAGCCAGAAGTAGACATTTTTTCCTTATGTTGTAAACTGCGTGAATTGCAGAATGTTCAGTCATCTCCAGAAAGAAACTGATTGCAGACATGTGTGAAGTTTGTGAGTAAAATAAGTCCCTCCCATCTGCATTCACTGTGTGAGGACGAAACAGAACTTCCCCTTCCACTCACTGTGAACCCATGTTGCATATCTAATGTATCTATGGACAGACCTTGTCTAGCAACAGGGAGTAAAGTGCAAATGAACTAGAACGGTGACACCTAGTGGCACAAACTTTAGGGTCCATTCACATGGAGGAAAATGGCGCTTTATTTGGCGCTGAATTTTCCACACTGAAAAGAGGTCCCTAGGATTAGCTAGCGAGATGGGGGAGGGTGGGATGGGCTAGTAATGGGCGGGATTGCAAGGCTAAAAAGAGACAGGGGAGGGTGAGAGGGGTTAGGCTTAGTGAGACAGGAAGGGTTTTGTAACAGAGTGAGAGAGGAGGGGGGCTGAGTGAGAGGGAACTAGTATAGCAGCTACACAGGAAGCTGCACAGAAGGAAGCTATACCAGGTAAACAAAGGCAGAGCTATCAGCAATCAGAGACATCCAGAAATCACTCCAAACACTGCTAAAGGTATATGGGTGTACTTATTAACGCATCACTAGCACTAACAGACCGTTCTTAAAAAAAAAAAAAAAAAAAAAAAAAAAAAGATTTTCTGCCCGGAAAACCCCAGAGTATAATAAATAGAACTCCAGGAGAAGTGATTAAATATGTCAAACATTTATACTCAACTTATCTCACCTCTCCTGGGCATCTTTGGTCCATTCGGCTGTCTTTCCCATTCTCCTTGGTCCTCTTTTCTCTGGCAACTGTGGTTATTTGCCCCAGACGTCACCTCTGGGGCCTGTGATTGGACCTCAGCAGTCATGTGAGGTGCAATAAGTTCATTACGCCAGTGCGCCGCATGTGACTATTGGGATGCAATCACAGGCCCCAGCAGTGAGGCCTGGCGTGTGTGACCTCAGTCATCGGCAGGAAGAGTGCCAGAGAGGATGCTGAGCCCAGGACAGGTATATATATATATAAATATTTTTTTTATTTTGTGTCACCTCCCCTGGGCTGGCATGTATTGCAAAGGGCCTGGCTAGGCTTTCCCCGACCACTATCATGATGGTCCAGGGCCCTGGCCATTTCCAGCTGGCTGCGTGCCCTTTACCTCTCCAGGCCCGGTTGCGGTCGCACTCCCTGTGACTGCGATTGTTACACCACTGTTTCACCTGAGACCACCATTTACAACTGAGACCTTGTAATATTAATGTGTCACACCAGACAGGGAAAATGGCTAATCGGGCACAGTTTGTCCATTTTCACTTAGGGGTGGACTCACTTTTGTTGCCAAGGGTTTGGTATTAATTAGTAGAGATGAGCGAACACTAAAATGTTCGAGGTTCGAAATTCGATTCGAACAGCCGCTCAATGTTCGTGTGTTCGAATGGGTTTCGAACCCCATTATAGTCTATGGGGAACAGATACTCGTTAAGGGGGAAACCCAAATCCGTGTCTGGAGGGTCACCAAGTCCACTATGACACCCCAGGAAATGATGCCAACACCTCTGGAATGACACTGGGACAGCAGGGGAAGCATGTCTGGGGGCATCTAACACACCAAAGACCCTCTATTACCCCAACATCACAGCCTAACAACTACACACTTTACACACTCAATACCACATCTCTGACAGTAGGAAAACACCTTGAAACATGTGTATTTGGCACTTGCAGTGAGGAGAGCTTGTCACCAGCAGTGAATTTGGCCCTTGTAGTAAGTTGAGGTTGGCACCAACATTTGTTTTGAAAATCAGGGTGGATTGAGCCTCTAACCAGCAGAGTTTGGGCAAATTCATGGTGGAGGGAGCCTCTAAACACCCCAGTTTGGGCAAATTCATGGTGGAGGGAGCCTCTAACCAGCCCAGTGTGGGCAAATTCATGGTGGAGGGAGCCTCTAAAAAACCCAGTTTGGACCAATTCATGGTGGAGGGAGCCTCTAACCAGCCCAGTTTGGGCAAATTCATGGTGGAGGGAGCCTCTAACCAGCCCAGTTTGGGCAAATTCATGGTGGAGGGAGCCTCTAAAAAACCCAGTTTGGACCAATTCATGGTGGAGGGAGCCTCTAACCAGCCCAGTTTGGGCAAATTCATGGTGGAGGGAGCCTCTAACCAGCCCAGTTTGGACCAATTAATGGTGGAGGGAGCCTCTAACCAGCCCAGTTTGGACCAATTAATGGTGGAGGGAGCCTCTAACCAGCCCAGTTTGGACCAATTAATGGTGGAGGGAGCCTCTAACCACCCCAGTTTGGACCAATTCATGGTGGAGGGAGCCTCTAACCAGCCCAGTTTGGGCAAATTCATGGTGGAGGGAGCCTCTAACCAGCCCAGTTTGGACCAATTAATGGTGGAGGGAGCCGCTAAACAGCCCAGTTTGGGCAAATTCATGGTGGAGGGAGCCTCTAAACAGCCCAGTTTGGACCAATTCATGGTGGAGGGAGCCTCTAAAAAACCCAGTTTGGACCAATTCATGGTGGAGGGAGCCTCTAAACAGCCCAGTTTGGGCAAATTCATGGTGGAGGGAGCCTCTAACCAGCCCAGTTTGGACCAATTAATGGTGGAGGGAGCCTCTAAACAGCCAAGTTTTGGGAAATTCATGGTGGAGGGAGCCTCTAACCAGCCCAGTTTGGACCAATTCATGGTGGAGGGAGCCTCTAAACAGCCCAGTTTGGGCAAATTCATGGTGGAGGGAGCCTCTAAAAAACCCAGTTTGGACCAATTCATGGTGGAGGGAGCCTCTAACCAGCCCAGTTTGGACCAATTAATGGTGGAGGGAGCCTCTAAACAGCCAAGTTTGGACCAATTCATGGTGGAGGGAGCCTCTAAAAACCCCAGTTTGGACCAATTCATGGTGGAGGGAGCCTCTAACCAGCCCAGTTTGGACCAATTAATGGTGGAGGGAGCCTCTAACCAGCCCAGTTTGGACCAATTAATGGTGGAGGGAGCCTCTAACCAGCCCAGTTTGGACCAATTAATGGTGGAGGGAGCCTCTAACCACCCCAGTTTGGACCAATTCATGGTGGAGGGAGCCTCTAAACAGCCAAGTTTGGACCAATTCATGGTGGAGGGAGCCTCTAAAAACCCCAGTTTGGACCAATTCATGGTGGAGGGAGCCTCTAACCATCCCAGTTTGGGCAAATTCATGGTGGAGGGAGCCTCTAAACAGCCCAGTTTGGGCAAATTCATGGTGGAGGGAGCCTCTAACCAGCCCAGTTTGGACCAATTAATGGTGGAGGGAGCCTCTAACCAGCCCAGTTTGGACCAATTAATGGTGGAGGGAGCCTCTAACCAGCCCAGTTTGGACCAATTAATGGTGGAGGGAGCCTCTAACCACCCCAGTTTGGACCAATTCATGGTGGAGGGAGCCTCTAAACAGCCAAGTTTGGACCAATTCATGGTGGAGGGAGCCTCTAAAAACCCCAGTTTGGACCAATTCATGGTGGAGGGAGCCTCTAACCAGCCCAGTTTGGGCAAATTCATGGTGGAGGGAGCCTCTAAACAGTCCAGTTTGGGCAAATTCATGGTGGAGGGAGCCTCTAACCAGCCCAGTTTGGACCAATTAATGGTGGAGGGAGCCTCTAAACAGCCCAGTTTGGACCAATTCATGGTGGAGGGAGCCTCTAAAAAACCCAGTTTGGACCAATTCATGGTGGAGGGAGCCTCTAAACAGCCCAGTTTGGGCAAATTCATGGTGGAGGGAGCCTCTAACCAGCCCAGTTTGGACCAATTAATGGTGGAGGGAGCCTCTAAACAGCCAAGTTTGGACCAATTCATGGTGGAGGGAGCCTCTAAAAACCCCAGTTTGGACCAATTCATGGTGGAGGGAGCCTCTAACCAGCCCAGTTTGGGCAAATTCATGGTGGAGGGAGCCTCTAAAAAACCCAGTTTGGACCAATTCATGGTGGAGAGAGCCTCTAACCAGCCCAGTTTGGACCAATTAATGGTGGAGGGAGCCTCTAAACAGCCAAGTTTGGACCAATTCATGGTGGAGGGAGCCTCTAAAAACCCCAGTTTGGACCAATTCATGGTGGAGGGAGCCTCTAACCAGCCCAGTTTGGACCAATTAATGGTGGAGGGAGCCTCTAACCAGCCCAGTTTGGACCAATTAATGGTGGAGGGAGCCTCTAACCAGCCCAGTTTGGACCAATTCATGGTGGAGGGAGCCTCTAAACAGCCAAGTTTGGACCAATTCATGGTGGAGGGAGCCTCTAAAAACCCCAGTTTGGACCAATTCATGGTGGAGGGAGCCTCTAACCAGCCCAGTTTGGGCAAATTCATGGTGGAGGGAGCCTCTAAACAGCCCAGTTTGGGCAAATTCATGGTGGAGGGAGCCTCTAACCAGCCCAGTTTGGACCAATTAATGGTGGAGGGAGCCGCTAAACAGCCCAGTTTGGGCAAATTCATGGTGGAGGGAGCCTCTAAACAGCCCAGTTTGGACCAATTCATGGTGGAGGGAGCCTCTAAAAAACCCAGTTTGGACCAATTCATGGTGGAGGGAGCCTCTAAACAGCCCAGTTTGGGCAAATTCATGGTGGAGGGAGCCTCTAACCAGCCCAGTTTGGACCAATTAATGGTGGAGGGAGCCTCTAACCAGCCCAGTTTGGACCAATTAATGGTGGAGGGAGCCTCTAACCAGCCCAGTTTGGACCAATTAATGGTGGAGGGAGCCTCTAACCACCCCAGTTTGGACCAATTCATGGTGGAGGGAGCCTCTAAACAGCCAAGTTTTGGGAAATTCATGGTGGAGGGAGCCTCTAACCAGCCCAGTTTGGACCAATTAATGGTGGAGGGAGCCTCTAAACAGCCCAGTTTGGACCAATTCATGGTGGAGGGAGCCTCTAAACAGCCCAGTTTGGGCAAATTCATGGTGGAGGGAGCCTCTAAAAAACCCAGTTTGGACCAATTCATGGTGGAGGGAGCCTCTAACCAGCCCAGTTTGGGCAAATTCATGGTGGAGGGAGCCTCTAAACAGCCCAGTTTGGGCAAATTCATGGTGGAGGGAGCCTCTAACCAGCCCAGTTTGGACCAATTAATGGTGGAGGGAGCCTCTAAACAGCCCAGTTTGGGCAAATTCATGGTGGAGGGAGCCTCTAAAAACCCCCAGTTTGGACCAATTCATGGTGGAGGGAGCCTCTAAAAACCCCAGTTTGGACCAATTCATGGTGGAGGGAGCCTCTAAAAACCCCAGTTTGGACCAATTCATGGTGGAGGGAGCCGCTAAACAGCCCAGTTTGGACCAATTCAAGGTGGAGGGAGCCTCTAACCAGCAGAGTTGGTGGAAATCAGGGTGGAGGGAGCCTCTAACCAGCAGAGTTGGGGGAAATCAGGGTGGAGGGAGCCTAGTATTAGCAGAATTGTGCAACGCTTATGGTGGATGAGTATGAGGATGCGGAGGAATTGGAGAGGTTGAGTACAGACATGGAGTTTCATGTTGGGGTGCTTTACACAGGTGGGCACAAAAATGACGGCTCTACCCAGTGGTGGTTCATTTTTATCAAAGTGAGCCGGTCGGCACTCTCAGCTGACAGACGGGTGCGCTTGTCAGTGATGATGCCACCGGCTGCACTGAACACCCTCTCAGATAGGACGCTGGCGGCAGGACAGGACAGCACCTCCAAGGCATATAGGGCAAGTTCAAGCCACAGGTCCAACTTCGACACCCAATACGTGTAGGGCGCAGAGGGGTCGGAGAGGACAGGGCTGTGGTCGGAAAGGTATTCCCGCAACATGCGCCTATACTTCTCACGCCTGGTGACACTAGGACCCTCCGTGGCGGCACTTTGGCGAGGGGGTGCCATCAAGGTGTCCCAGACCTTAGACAGTGTGCCCCTCGTTTGTGTGGACCGGTGAGAACTTGGTTGCCTACTGGTGGAACTGCCCTCCCTGCCGCCAACGTCACATGCTGGAAACATCTCCATCATATTCTGCACCAATTGCCTGTGGCAAGCATTGATGCGATTGGCCCTCCCCTCTACCGGAATAAAAGACAAGATGTTGTTTTTATACCGGGGGTCAAGGATAGCAAAGATCCAGTACTGGTTGTCCTCCATGATTTTGACAATACGCTTGTCGGTTGTAAAGCACCCCAACATGAACTCAGCCATGTCTGCCACAGTGTTAGTTGGCATGACTCCTCTGGCCCCACCGGAAAGTTCAATCTCCATTTCCTCCTCATCCTCCATGTCTACCCATCCGCGCTGCAACAATGGGACGATTCGAAGTTGCCCGGAAGCCTCCTGTATCACCATCACATCATCGGGCAACTCTTCTTCCTCCTCCTCCTCCTCCTCCTCCATTAAACGCAGTGAAGCGGACAGATGTGTGGACCTACTCTCCAGCTGTGACGGATCGGATGCTATCCCTAACTCCTCTGTGTGATCTGAGTTATCCCTGATGTCAATCAGGGATTCTCTCAGAACACACAAGAGCGGGATTGTAAGGCTCACCATCGCATCCTCAGAGCTCACCCTCCTTGTGGACTCCTCAAAGACCCGTAGGATGTCACAAAGGTCTCTCATCCATGGCCACTCATGGATGTGAAACTGAGGCAGCTGACTTTGTGGCACCCTAGGGTTTTGTAGCTGGTATTCCATCAAAGGTCTCTGCTGCTCAACCACTCTATTCAACATCTGAAACGTTGAGTTCCAGCGTGTGGGGACGTCGCACAAAAGCCGGTGTTGTGGCACATGCAGGCGTTGCTGGAGAGATTTTAAGCTAGCAGCGGCTACTGTCGACTTGCGAAAGTGGGCGCACATGCGCCGCACTTTCACCAGTAGCTCTGGAACATTGGGGTAGCTCTTTAGGAAACGTTGCACCACTAGGTTGAAGACGTGGGCCAGGCATGGAACATGTTGGAGTCCGGCAAGCTCCAGAGCTGCTACCAGGTTCCGGCAGTTATCACAAACGACCATGCCTGGGCCCAGGTGCAGCGGCTCAAACCATATTGCCGTCTCATCGAGGAGGGCATCCCTCACCTCGGAGGCAGTGTGCTGTCTGTCCCCCAAGCTGATCAGCTTCAGCACAGCCTGCTGACGTCTACCAACGCCAGTGCTGCAACGTTTCCAACTCGTAGCTGGGGTCAATCTAACAGTGGAGGAGGAGGCGGTGGCGGAGGAGGAGGCGGTGGCGGAGGAGGAGGCGGTAGAGGAGGGGGGGTGTTCTTCTCGTGTCCCTGCCAGGAATGTTAGGCGGGGAGACGAGGTACACCGGGCCAGTTTGGGAAGCAGTCCCAGCCTCAACTACATTCACCCAGTGTGCCGTCAGTGAAATGTAGCGTCCCTGTCCGCATGCACTTGTCCACGCGTCGGTGGTCAAGTGGACCTTTGTGCAAAGCGCGGAACTAAGGGCCCGCCTGATGTTGAGTGACACGTGCTGGTGCAAGGCGGGGACGGCACACCGGGAGAAGTAGTGACGGCTAGGGACGGCATAGCGAGGTGCCGCAGTTGCCATCAGGTCCAGGAAGGCGGGAGTTTCAACAAGCCGGAACGCCAACATCTCCTGGGCCAGCAGTTTAGCGATGTTGGCGTTCAAGGCTTGCGCGTGTGGGTGGTTAGCAGTGTATTTCTGCCGCCGCTCCAATGTCTGAGAGATGGTGGGTTGTTGTAAAGAAACGCCTGATGGTGCCTTTGATGGTGCAGGAGAAGGAGATAAGACAGGACCAGGGGAGGATGAGGTAGAAGTCAACAAAGTGGCGGAGGCAGATGAAGTGGTGTCCTGGCTCGTCCTCTGGAGTGCATCGCCAGCACAGTCAGCAGTGGCAGTGGCAGAGGCAGAGGCAGTGGCAGTGGCGTGAACGGCAGGTGGCCTTTGTCCTGCCGTTGCTGCCTGCCACGGATTCCAGTGCTTGGATTCCAAATGACGGCGCATTGAAGTGGTGGACAGGTTGCTCTTCTCAGAGCCCCTAATCAATTTCGAGAGGCAAATTGTGCAGACAACACTATATCTGTCCTCGGCGCATTCCTTGAAAAAACTCCACACCTTCGAGAAACGTGCCCTCGAGGTGGGAGTTTTTCGGGGCTGGGTACGAACTGGAACATCTTGGGAGATTCCGGGTGTGGCCTGGCTTCGCCTAAGCTGCTGACCTCTGCCTCTGCCTCTAGCTACCCTTTTTGGTGCTGCACCTGCCTCAACATCCACACTACTTTCCCCGCTTGACATCCCCCCTGTCCAGGTCGGGTCAGTGTCCTCATCATCCACCACTTCCTCTTCCAACTCCTGTCTCATCTCCTCCTCCCGCACAATGCGCCGGTCAACTGGATGCCCTGACGGCAACTGCGTCACATCATCGTCGATGAGGGTGGGTTGCTGGTCATCCACCACCAAATCGAACGGAGATGGAGGAGACTCTAGTGTTTGAGCATCTGGACACAGATGCTCCTCTGTTAGGTTCGTGGAATCGTGACGTGGAGAGGCAGGTTGAGGGACAATGAAAGGAGCGGAGAACAGCTCTGGGGAGCAGGGACAGTTTGGGTTATTGTTCTGTAAAGCTTCGGAATTTTGGGAGGAAGGAAGACAAGACTGTTGGGTAATAGGAGGAGAGGAGGCAGAGTCTGACTGGCTGCTGGACAATGTGCTGTAAGCGTTCTCTGACAGCCATTGCAAGACCTGTTCCTGGTTCTCGGGCCTACTAAGGTTTGTACCCTGCAGTTTAGTTAATGTGGCAAGCAACCCTGGCACTGTGGAGTGGCGCAATGCTTGCTGCCCCACAGGAGTAGGCACGGGACGCCCTGTGGCTTCACTGCTACCTTGCTCCCCAGAACCATTCCCTCGACCTCGCCCACGGCCTCGTCCACGTCCCTTTCCGGGAGCCTTGCGCATTTTGAATTCCTAGTTAGAAATTGGCACTGTATACCAGTAGTAAAAATTGTGGGTGCACGTAACCCCAATATATTCTTTGAATTACCAGTCAGAAACTGGCACTATATGGCAGTAGCAAGAAATGAGGGTATTTGTATTCCCAATATATTCTTTGAATTCCCAGTCAGACACTGGCACTGTATACCAGTAGTAAAAATTGTGGGTGCACGTAACCCCAATATATTCTTTGAATTCCCAGTCAGACACTGGCACTATATGGCAGTAGCAAGAAATGAGGGTATTTGTATTCCCAATATACTCTTTGAATTCCCAGTCAGACAATGGCACTGTATACCAGTAGTAAAAATTGTGGGTGCACGTAACCCCAATATATTCTTTGAATTACCAGTCAGAAACTGGCACTATATGGCAGTAGCAAGAAATGAGGGTATTTATAACCCCAATATATTCTTTGAATTCCCAGTCAGACAATGGCACTGTATACCAGTAGTAAAAATTGTGGGTGCACGTAACCCCAATATATTCTTTGAATTCCCAGTCAGACACTGGCACTATATGGCAGTAGCAAGAAATGAGGGTATTTGTATTCCCAATATATTCTTTGAATTCCCAGTCAGACAATGGCACTGTATACCAGTAGTAAAAATTGTGGGTGCACGTAACCACAATATATTCTTTGAATTACCAGTCAGAAACTGGCACTATATGGCAGTAGCAAGAAATGAGGGTATTTGTATTCCCAATATATTCTTTGAATTCCCAGTCAGACAATGGCACTGTATACCAGTAGTAAAAATTGTGGGTGCACGTAACCACAATATATTCTTTGAATTACCAGTCAGAAACTGGCACTATATGGCAGTAGCAAGAAATGAGGGTATTTATAACCCCAATATATTCTTTGAATTCCCAGTCAGACAATGGCACTGTATACCAGTAGTAAAAATTGTGGGTGCACGTAACCCCAATATATTCTTTGAATTACCAGTCAGAAACTGGCACTATATGGCAGTAGCAAGAAATGAGGGTATTTGTATTCCCAATATATTCTTTGAATTCCCAGTCAGACAATGGCACTGTATACCAGTAGTAAAAGTTGTGGGTGCACGTAACCCCAATATATTCTTTGAATTCCCAGTCAGACACTGGCACTATATGGCAGTAGCAAGAAATGAGGGTATTTGTATTCCCAATATATTCTTTGAATTCCCAGTCAGACAATGGCACTGTATACCAGTAGTAAAAATTGTGGGTGCACGTAACCCCAATATATTCTTTGAATTACCAGTCAGACACTGGCACTATATGGCAGTAGCAAGAAATGAGGGTATTTGTATTCCCAATATATTCTTTGAATTCCCAGTCAGACAATGGCACTGTATACCAGTAGTAAAAATTGTGGGTGCACGTAACCCCAATATATTCTTTGAATTCCCAGTCAGACACTGGCACTATATGGCAGTAGCAAGAAATGAGGGTATTTGTATTCCCAATATATTCTTTGAATTCCCAGTCAGACAATGGCACTGTATACCAGTAGTAAAAATTGTGGGTGCACGTAACCCCAATATATTCTTTGAATTCCCAGTCAGACACTGGCACTATATGGCAGTAGCAAGAAATGAGGGTATTTGTATTCCCAATATATTCTTTGAATTCCCAGTCAGACAATGGCACTGTATACCAGTAGTAAAAATTGTGGGTGCACGTAACCCCAATATATTCTTTGAATTACCAGTCAGAAACTGGCACTATATGGCAGTAGCAAGAAATGAGGGTATTTGTATTCCCAATATATTCTTTGAATTCCCAGTCAGACAATGGCACTGTATACCAGTAGTAAAAATTGTGGGTGCACGTAACCCCAATATATTCTTTGAATTCCCAGTCAGACACTGGCACTATATGGCAGTAGCAAGAAATGAGGGTATTTGTATTCCCAATATATTCTTTGAATTCCCAGTCAGACAATGGCACTGTATACCAGTAGTAAAAATTGTGGGTGCACGTAACCCCAATATATTCTTTGAATTCCCAGTCAGACACTGGCACTATATGGCAGTAGCAAGAAATGAGGGTATTTGTATTCCCAATATATTCTTTGAATTCCCAGTCAGACAATGGCACTGTATACCAGTAGTAAAAATTGTGGGTGTATATAGCCCCAATTCTATTGCTAGGGGACTTGCAGGGTATTTCTGGGGTGAAGGTGGGGGGGCACACCGTTGGAACGGGTATCGGGGTATATATCGGGTATACGGGAATACACTGACAGTGTATTCCATTCAGGATCCTGGGAAAGCTGGGTTGCGGCGATTGAGCCCGTCAGTGCCACGTTACACTGACAAGCTTCTCCCTGGAATTTAGCTCTTACAAGAGCTGTTGTGGTTGTCTTCTCCTTCCTATCCTAGCCTGTCCCTGCCTACCCAGAATCTAAGCCCTAGCTAGCTGGACGGAAACCTCCGTCCTCGGTGAATTGCAAGCTCAGAATGACGCGAACCTGGGCGGCGCTGTTCTTTTAAATTAGAGGTCACATGTTTTCGGCAGCCAATGGGTTTTGCCTACTTTTCTCAACGTCACCGGTGTCGTAGTTCCTGTCCCACCTACCCTGCGCTGTTATTGGAGCAAAAAAGGCACCAGGGAAGGTGGGAGGGGAATCGAGTAATGGCGCACTTTACCACGAGGTGTTCGATTCGATTCGAACATGCCGAACAGCCTAATATCCGATCGAACATGAGTTCGATAGAACACTGTTCGCTCATCTCTATTAATTAGAGATGAGCGAGTACTGTTCGGATCAGCCGATCTGAACAGCACGCTCCATAGAAATGAATGGATGCACCTGGTACTTCCGCTTTGACGGCGGCCGGCCGCTTAACCCCCCCACGTGCCGGCTATGTCCATAAATTTCTATGCGAGCGTGCTCTTCGGATCGGCTGATCCGAACAGTACTCGCTCATCTCTAGTATTAATGGCTGTATGTTGAGTGATTCTGATGATGCACCAAATTTACACTTATGAAAGCTTAACACTGACTATCTTACATTGTATCAAAGCATCACATCATATTATATCAAAGTGTCATGTCATACTGTTGTCCCATGAAAATGTATAATGAAATAATTACAAAAATGTGAGCAGTGTACTGTCACGTTTGTGTCAGAGTCCAGACACAGATTCCAGGCTGCAAATTGCACCGCTAAGGAGACAGGGGAAGGAGACTATCCCTGGCACTACGGTGGCTAGCTAGGCCCTGCCTACGGGTGGTGGTCAGCTGTCTCCAAGCTAACCTTGGCCTCGACGACTCCTGGCTCTCTAGCACAAAGACCTGACAGACAGACAGGGCAAGAGCTGCAAGAAAGCTAGGGACTGGGGATTCTAGGGTGGTGACCCCTGCAGAAATAAAGGTGCAGCTGCGGACAAACAAACAGGACGGGAGGTGCTGGACAACTGACACGCAGCACAACAAAATACAAAACAAGAGAAATGAGGAGAGGGACAGTGGAGAGGTGAGGAAAGGGTAAACACGAGACTGGGGTAAAATAAACTGGAACCCACCTCTAACAACCAGACAGTGCCAAACAAACAGACGTGAAGGGCAGGGCAGAGTAGAAGTGTGGAGGGAAACCAACTCACACACAAACAATACTCAAACTCCTTTCTAGTCAGTAAGTACAAGCAGAACACTCCTCCTCCTCCTAAGGCCAAGAATTCTAAGTTGAGACCACAAAAACCAGCAACTGGTGGAGCCAGCCCTCTTCCTAATAAAGGCTCCAGACTCCTTCCATTGGATGATGGCGATCCATAACACCTGAGGTTAGACTCCTATAACCTCAAGTGTGTTCAGAAGACCAGAACACTATGTGCACACTGATGGCTCAATGGTAGGGAACCCACCAGCAGATCACAGAAGCCCAGCTCAAATCCCCAACAGAACAGTACACCAACACAAACAATCAGGTCATGACAGTACCCCCCCCCTTCAACGGGAATCCCCCGGATTCCTGGGCCAAGCCCTATCTGGATATCTCCGGTGGAAGGCAGCCACCAGTCTGGGTGCAGACACCTCAGAAGCCCGAACCCATGAGTTGTCCTCCACACCATACCCTTTCCAAGCCACCAAATACTGAAGGGTTCCCCTCAAAAATCTGGAATCCACAATCCGGGAGACCTCATACTCTCCGTCTGAGTCCAAGGGAGGCACAACTATAGGTGCAGTCTCCACCGAACTCACCTTTTTAACAGAGAGACATGGAACACAGAGTTTATTTTCCATGAAGGGGGAATGTCTAACCTGACCGAAACTTCATTAATAAGTTCTGTCACAGTAAAAGGACCCACAAACTTAGGACCCAACTTCTTAGAGGGGACCTTCAATTTCAAATTTTTGGCTAGTAGCCACACCCGGTCACCCACCACAAAATCAACTTTTCTCCTTTTCTTGTCCGCCACCATTTTATTTCTCCGTGAACAAGATACCAGATTTCTCTTTACCCTGACCCAAACATCCTCCATCTTAAGAGAGAAGGACTCCTCCTTTGGCACCAAAGACTTAGCTCCCGAAAAGGGCCCAAAAATAGGGTGTTTACCATTACAGCAGAAAAATGGAGAGCAGCCTGCCGCAGAGGAATCATGATTGTTAAGAGCAAATTCGGCCAAAGGTAAAAAATCTGCCCAATCATCCTGATTATCAGAGACAAAACAACGAAGGAACTGCTCAATATCTTGATTTTTTCTCTCAGTCTGTCCGTTGGACTCAGGATGGTACCCGGAGGAGAAGGACAATTTTATACCCAGTCTGCCACAAAATGCCCTCCAGAAACGAGCTACAAACTGAGAACCCCTGTCAGAGACAATATCCTCCGGAACTCCATGCAGACGTACCACATTTTTAACAAATTCCTTTGCCAAAATTTTGGCCGAGGGTAACTTAGGAAAAGAAATCAGATGACACATCTTACTAAACCGGTCAATTATGACCCAAATAACCGTGTTACCCTCAGATCGTGGCAAGTCCGTAATGAAGTCCATGGCCAAATGTGTCCAAGGACTATTAGGAATAGGCAAAGGATGTAGTAACCCTGCTGTCTGCGCATGAGAGGCTTTAGATCTGGCACAGACCGCACATTTAGCCACATGCACCGCCACCTCCGCTCTACAACCTGGCCACCAAAAATTCCTAGTAACTAGTCATAGTTTCTGCCACCCCTGGATGCCCTGCCAGTCTGGAGTCATGACATTCCTGTAACAACTGACCCCGCAGGACCTTTGGTACGAACAACTTACCCCGTGGGGTCCCCCTAGGAGCCCTGTCCTGAGCCTTCAAAATCTGAGCCTCCAATAGAGTATCTAGGGCTGCCAACACAACTCCCCTTTTCAGCAAAAATTCAGGTTTGTCGGATTCATGACTGGGGGTTAAACTTCGACAGAGCGTCAGCCCTGCCGTTCTTAGTACCGGGAACATAGGTCACTGAAAAGTTGAAATGGGCGAAGAAAAGCGCCCACCGAGCTTATCTGGCATTTAAACGTTTTGCAGCATCCAAATAGGTTAAGTTTTTATGATCAGTAAGAATCTTAACTGGATGTCTAGCACCCTCCAAAAAATGACGCCAGTGCTGTAAGGCCAGTTTAATAGCTAACAACTCTCGATCGCCAATGTCATAATTAGATTCTGCCAGGCAAAACTTTTTTGAGAAGAAGGCACACGGATGCAGTCGCCCCTCCTTCTCCTGTGACAATACTGCACCCACTCCTACAGACGAAGCATCCACCTCAACCGTGAAAGGCAGATCCTCGTCTGGTTGGATAAGCACTGGAGCAGAGCTAAACCTAACTTTCAGAGCTTCAAAAGCCTCCACTGCTTTCAAGGGCCACTGCTGAAGATTGGCTCCCTTTTTAGTCAAGTCAGTTATGGGTTTAGCAAGCACAGAGAAATTTTTGATGAACTTCCTATAATAATTGGCAAAGCCCAGAAACCTCTGTAATGCTTTCAAGGTCTCAGGCCTTGGCCACTCCAACACAGCTTTAACCTTCCCTGGGTCCATCTTAAAACCCTCAGATGATAAAATATACCCCAAAAATGACAATTCTTGAACTGCAAATAAACATTTCTCTGGTTTAGCATATAAGGCATTTTCCCTAAGGATTTGTAAGACCTCTCTTACTTTTGCCCAATGGGATGAAATATCCTTGGAGTAAATCAAAATGTCATCCAGATAAACCAGAACTCCCCTACCTAGAACCGGACCTAAAACATCATTAATGAAATTCTGGAAAAAGGCTGGAGCATTAGTAAGACCAAATGGCATTACAAAATTCTCAAAATGCCCCTCAGGGGTATTAAAGGCGGTTTTCCATTCATCACCTTCCTTAATCCTCAGGAGATTATAGGCCCCTCTCAAGTCAATCTTAGAGAACCATTTGGCCCCCACTATCTGATTAAACAGGTCCGGTATCAACGGCAAAGGATAAGGGTTTCTCACAGTGATCTTATTGATCTCCCGAAAATCTAAACAAGGACGTAGACCTCCGTCCTTTTTCTTTACAAAGAAGAACCCTACCGCCACGGGAGATTTCAAGGGTCTGATATGACCAGCCTCCAAACTCTTGGTTAAATATTCTTTTAATGCCTCACGTTCAGGTATAGACAGGTTGAAGAGGCGACTTTTGGGCATCGCCGCCCCCGGAACAAATTCTATGGCACAGTCATACTCCCAATGAGGCGGTAAGGTCTTAGACTTGGATTCACTAAAGACATCCTGAAAATCAGATATTTCCGCAGGTAAAGAACAATCAGTTATCGTGGCAATCATGGCGTCATCACACCTTTTAACACATTCTTTGCCCCAGGACAAAATAACATTATTGGGCCAATCTATTACAGGATTGTGCTTCCTCAACCAGGGAAGCCCCAAAACAATACTGGCCGGCAAATTAGGCAAAACAAATAATTCAATCATTTCTTTATGATCAGGTTTAAAACATAAATCAAAATCAGCAACAGAATGGGTAATGGCATTAAGGCCCAATGGAGAATTGTCAATTGCGGATACTGGGATAGGAAGAGACAACTCCTTTAACTCCAAAGAGTTGTCTTGCGCAAACTTAGCATCAATAAGGTTCAGCGCCGAACCACAATCAATAAGGACATCAATCTCCTCCCTGTTACTGCACAGAGAAGATTTGGCCTGAAAAAGAACCCCAGAAGATTTTATAAACGCCAATCTAACCGGACTAGATACAGAAGTGTCATTGGGAGAGGGACGTCTTTCTCTTTTAATATTCCCACCAGGTCTGTGATTAGGACGTTTCTCACAATATTCAATAAAGTGGCCCAATTCTCCACAGTAGAAGCATCGACCAGTCTGACGGCGCCTTTCTCGCTCTCCTCTGCGATTGACCATACCACCCAGCTGCATGGGCTCATCAGAAAATTCAGCTGGGCGGGAAAGCTCAGACGCCCTGAAACGCCAGTCAGTATCCTCAACCTGCCTCTCCCTGAGACGCCTGTCAGCCCTTACCGCCGACAACATGGCGTCCTCGAGAGATTTAGGCTTGGGAAAAGCGACCATAAGATCCTTAATCTTAGCATTCAACCCAGTCAGAAAAAAACTTTTTAATGCTGAAGAGTTCCAAGTGGTGTCTGCTGCCCACCTACGGAACTCCGCACAGTAGGTCTCAGCGTCTTTTTTTCCCTGACGCAAGGACCACAGCATAGATTCAGCAGTAGACTCCCGATCAGGGTCCTCATATAAAAGACCAAGAGCCCTGAAAAATTCCTCCACAGACTGTAAGCAAGGAGCAGAGGCTGCCAACGAGAATGCCCACGTCTGTGGAGACCCCCTAAGCAGAGACATGATAATGCCAACCTGTTGTGATGCATCACCAGAGGACTGAGGCCTAAGCCGGAAATACAATTTGCATGCATTTTCAAAACTAAAAAAATCCTGCCGGTCCCCGGTAAAAGGTTCCGGCAGGCCCACCTTAGGGTCCGTTGTCCGAGGAATGACTACAGGCATTGCTTCCATACGCTTGTCCATCTCGATGACCTTCGCAGTTAGCCTCTGCATCTGTGTCACCACATCTTCCAGGGAGGCCATGATACAACGGACCGATGGGTATTTTGGGCCGGTTTTACTGTCACGTTCGTGTCAGAGTCCAGACACAGATTCCAGGCTGCAGATTGCACCGCTAAGGAGACAGGGGAAGGAGACTATGCCTGGCACTACGGTGGCTAGCTAGGCCCTGCCTACGGGTGGTGGTCAGCTGTCTCCAAGCTAACCTTGGCCCCGACGACTCCTGGCTCTCTAGCACAAAGACCTGACAGACAGACAGGGCAAGAGCTGCAAGAAAGCTAGGGACTGGGGATTCTAGGGTGGTGACCCCTACGGAAATAAAGGTGCAGCTGCGGACAAACAAACAGGACTGGAGGTGCAGGACAACTGACACGCAGCACAACAAAATACAAAACAAGAGAAATGAGGAGAGGGACAGTGGAGAGGTGAGGAAAGGGTAAACACGAGACTGGGGTAAAATAAACTGGAACCCACCTCTAACAACCAGACAGTGCCAAACAAACAGACGTGAAGGGCAGGGCAGAGTAGAAGTGTGGAGGGAAACCAACTCACACACAAACAACACTCAAACTCCTTTCTAGTCAGTAAGCACAAGCAGAACACTCCTGCTTTTTGGGACACACAAAAACCGGCAACTGGTGGAGCCAGCCCTCTTCCTAATAAAGGCTCCAGACTCCTTCCATTGGATGATGGCGAGCCATAACACCTGAGGTTAGACTCCTATAACCTCAAGTGTGTTCAGAAGACCAGAACACTATGTGCACACTGATGGCTCAATGGTAGGGAACCCACCAGCAGATCACAGAAGCCCAGATCAAATCCCCGACAGAACAGTAAACCAACACAAACAATCAGGTCATGACATGTACTTACTTTTGTGACATACTGTATACTTCATGTAACTATTTTTTGTTGCTATGTTTTTTTGCAGTACATTATAACTTTTTGTAACCTTTTCATATGCATGATATATTTTTTGTTTTTATTTTTGTGTCTATTTTTATTCCATGGGTTCTATTTTGCTCTTATTCATCCTAGTGCACTTCTTATGTCATAAGCTAATTTGTGCAAGACATTATTTCACAATATATGTTTTTTTGTTGTAGAAGGTGGGGATGGCTGTGGAAGCAAAGGAATAAAGTTCAAGAGTGGTTATCAGGAGCCTTTGAGCCAGACATAGAGGAAAAGGAAAGAGAATGGCTACGATAAAGGGGGGCAGTTAGTTGTTAAAATGAAACAAAGAACAGTGAATCTGTGCATGTTGACTGATCATTGGCCAAAAGTGGGCACTCATGCTAAATACCTACATTTTCAGCCAATTATCAACTGAAAATATACAGCACGGCCAATCTTCTTTCAACAAGAGTATAATCTAATGTGTAGCTGTACCCAGGGGCGTAACTAGCAAAGACTGGGCAAAGACTGGGAACCCCCAGCAAACTTTTGACTTGGGGCCCCCCACGGTATAGCACCCCCTTTCCTGGCTCCCACACTGTATAAAACCCCATTTGCACACACTATAATGTCCCAAAGTGGCCTCCAGAGAGTATAATGTCCCATAGTGGCCCCTCCACATGGTGTAATGTCCCAAAGCGGCCCCTCCAAACTGTATAATGTCCTATAGCAGCCCATCCACACAGTATAATGTTCCACAGTGGCCCTGCACACAGTATTATGTCCCACCGTGGCCCCTGCACACACACTATTATGTTCCACCGTGGCCCCTGCACACACACTATTATGCCCCATAGTGGCACCTGCACACAGTATTATGACTCACAGTGGCCCCTGAACACAGTATTATGCCCCATTGTGGAACACCCATGAACAATTATTATACACTGGGGTCATCTTCAATATTAGTATAGATGTCACATGAGCCAGGCAGACATCACGATGCATAATGACACTGGTCTAGGATGTCACCAAAGAGGCCTGAAGACTGTTTGCAAATGCCAGAGTGCAGGAGAGGTGAGTAACACTGTTTTTTAAGTTTGTCACCTTTCCTGGGCCTCCCCATCATTATACTTTTGGATGTGAATTAGTATAATGTTAGCAGTGTTTGTTGGGGTTCGCAGACCCGTAGCCTCACTTAACGATCCCTGCTCCTGCTCACAGCCACTTCTCGTTCTGCCCTCCAGGGGGCCCCAGCGACATGACATGGGACGCAGAAGGAGATGTGCAAGCTGCTATAATTGGATAGGGCTCGTTACCTGCTGCAGTTACTCCAGCAGTTAACAGCCTATTAAAAAAAAAAAAAGAGCATCAAAGGCTCATTGGGATCCTTAAGGTCCCGGACCCTGTGGCACCCACTATCGCTGCCACAGCCACTATTGCTGCCACTGCTTTTCCTAAAGTTTATCTGAAGATTTCTGAGCTACTTTGCGACTTGTGCTATAATTTCTCTGATCTTGGCAACTGTGCCTCTTGCTTCATTGAAATACTGTATACTTAAACAATATATAAAAAAACATATTAAAATACACTTCTGCGGAAATGAGATTTATATTTTAAGCATGCCCAAAGTGATATCATTGGATTTATGCAACAGGTTTCTTTCCGGGGGTGTTGGAATCCATTTTGTCCTGGATCCAGTTGAGAAAGTAATGGGTGGAGGTATAAATCCCCGGACTCTGAAACTGTCCACAGCCTGATCCCCAGCTGGTTATTCCTACTACTGAAAAGGTCTTAGTCCTGGGTTCCCTGCAATTCAGAGGTCCTCCACTATCACCCTATAGAGAGCAGGAGAGAAAAATATATTAACACAAATACGTGAAAGCATAAAAAAATGTATGATTTCATTTCAGCCCTCTGTGATTACCTGACAAGTATCAATGCCACCTTTAGCAAATCCTGCACATAGGTTGTAGATACCGACTGCACCATTATACCAATAAGTGCTATTGCAACGCATGGTATTAAGCATCTCTACACGAGCTTCTTGAAGAGTATCTGATGTTTCTGAGTCTGCAAATAAAACAGTACAAGATATGAGACACCATAACATCAAGCCATATAGCTATATTAATTTTTGTAAATTCTAGCATATGACACACAGTTGAGTCACAAAAGTTATACTCAAGTAGAAGTTTTTGACATCACCACAAATTCATGCTGTACTTCATGCTGTAGTTTGCATGAGTAAAATTCAAGCTTCCACCCAAGCAAATCTAGTCCAGAAGGAAACAGCCGTATCTGGCAGCTAGTAAACTATCTAGTAATTCAGTGGCACTAGTATGATATTGACTTGAGTCAAGCTAGCTGTAATTGTAGATACAATCCAAGGACATAAGTGCTGCAGTTCATAGAAAAAAAAAGCAGACTTCCTCTTTTTAATTTAATCGAAGAGGCTTCTGGATGGAAAATGGCCATGACTTTCCATAGCCAAAACTGGTGTTTGCCGAGGAGCCAGATTAAGCTCTCTTTTACATTTCAAAGAGTTACTGTAGCAGGTAAGGTGTGTCCTGAAAGCAGTACTGACTAAATATAAAGTAAATCAAATATTTACTATTGTTAAATGGTACCATCACAAGCGATATCACTGGTTTTATATGTGACATTTACTTAATTTGCATACTATGACATGTTATAAAAATATTTCCATAAATGTCGCAATTATCTGTAGACTCATACAAAATTCAAGCCCTTTTTTATAACATGCAAGACATTGGTTCCCTAAACCATGGACAATATGTTTAAGAGACTTTTCCATGGTTACTCATTGCAGAATATAGTAAAGGACATTGCTGAATATTTCAATGAGCTTGGGGAGATATTCTGAATATTTATTACACTCTACTAAAGCATGAGCGCATATTAAGGTTGTATTAATCAATGTATACATAATTCCTATGGCACTGTGCAACTTACATCTTCAGTAATGCTTTGTATGTTTATGCTTGCATATTGCCTATACAATTATTATATCTAGAATGTGTTCTAGGGATATTAGATCTCCTTGAACTTGAAAGGGGTTCCTGACTTGGGACAATCTCCTTTTAGCTACCCCCCCCCCCCAAAAAAAAAAAATAAAATAAAATAAAATAAATAAAAAAAACAAACAAACACATCATAGTTTTTCCCACAGCACTTTTTACTTTCTGCTACAAGTTATACCTATACAGAAAACACCGGCGTTTCTGTAGGTATAATTGACATGTTGCTATTTACAAAAACATGACAATTTTTGAATTCGCATCATGTCCGCTGTGGATATATTTCTGCAAAGTGTGGATGGGATTAGGCAGAATCCCATCCACTTTGCAGATACTGTAAAACACTGCAGCAAAATGACGGTGTTTAAGCTACGTGGGGATTCGGCCTTCTTCAGGAAAGAGCTCAACGTGTCCAAATAATGTACCATTATGGAAGGTGCTCAAGGGAAAAAAAAGTTTCTATCGTCAATGGCTAATAGATCAGGCTTCTTATCCTTGTCAGTCTGCTATCACAAATCTATGTTCCATATACAAAAGTTGAAATACAATAATACAAATTAGTATATACTGTAAAATTGTGTGATTACAAAAAATAAAAAATCAGGTGTACCTGATTCATGAAGTACACCCCACCCAGTAATAAAGCAGTCAGTCATGATGGTAACGTCCGCGGTTTTCTTAGGAAGGCAGGCCGGTTGTATGTATTGGTTGTAAGAGATTGGCCGGTCCACAAGCAGCAAGGCGATGTCATTGCGTTCGGTTTCAGGGTTATACTGTTCATGTTCTATCTTTTTTGCTATTTTACGAATTTCAATGTTTCGGCCAGAAACTGACAATTTATGTGCTCCAATTACCAATCTCCAAGAGTAGTAAGCGCTGAAATGATAGAAATTGAAATATTAGAGGATCTAAGCATAAGTAGATTTTATATATACTATATACACTCACCGGCCACTTTATTAGGTACACCATGCTAGTAACGGGTTGGACCCCCTTTTGCCTTCAGAACTGCCTCAATTCTTCGTGGCATAGATACAACAAGGTGCTGGAAGCATTCCTCAGAGATTTTGGTCCATATTGACATGATGGCATCACACAGTTGCCGCAGATTTGTCGGCTGCACATCCATGATGCGAATCTCCCGTTCCACCACATCCCAAAGATGCTCTATTGGATTGAGATCTGGTGACTGTGGAGGCCATTGGAGTACAGTGAACTCATTGTCATGTTCAAGAAACCAGTCTGAGATGATTCCAGCTTTATGACATGGCGCATTATCCTGCTGAAAGTAGCCATCAGATGTTGGGTACATTGTGGTCATAAAGGGATGGACATGGTCAGCAACAATACTCAGGTAGGCTTTGGCGTTGCAACGATGCTCAATTGGTACCAAGGGGCCCAAAGAGTGCCAAGAAAATATTCCCCACACCATGACACCACCACCACCAGCCTGAACCGTTGATACAAGGCAGGATGGATCCATGCTTTCATGTTGTTGACGCCAAATTCTGACCCTACCATCCGAATGTCGCAGCAGAAATCGAGACTCATCAGACCAGGCAACGTTTTTCCAATCTTCAATTGTCCAATTTCGATGAGCTTGTGCAAATTGTAGCCTCAGTTTCCTGTTCTTAGCTGAAAGGAGTGGCACCCGGTGTGGTCTTCTGCTGCTGTAGCCCATCTGCCTCAAAGTTCGACGTACTGTGCATTCAGAGATGCTCTTCTGGCTACCTTGGTTGTAACGGGTGGCTATTTGAGTCACTGTTGCCTTTCTATCAGCTCGAACCAGTCTGGCCATTCTCCTCTGACCTCTGGCATCAACAACGCATTTCCGCCCACAGAACTGCCGCTCACTGGATGTTTTTTCTTTTTCGGACCATTCTCTGTAAACCCTAGAGACGGTTGTGCGTGAAAATCCCAGTAGATCAGCAGTTTCTGAAATACTCAGACCAGCCCTTCTGGCACCAACAACCATGCCACGTTCAAAGGCACTCAAATCACCTTTCTTCTCCATACTGATGCTCGGTTTGAACTGCAGGAGATTGTCTTGACCATGTCTACATGCCTAAATGCACTGAGTTGCCGCCATGTGATTGGCTGATTAGAAATTAAGTGTTAACGAGCAGTTGGACAGGTGTACCTAATAAAGTGGCCGGTGAGTATATATATATATATATATATATATATATATATATATATATATCACATCTGAGAGAGGAAGAGAAGTAGATTAAATGCTATTTACTGTCCATATTGTCAATTACAAACTGCCATTTACAAGAAGATTAAAATGAACATAGGCATGGTTGATATGGACATCAAAGACAAATTTTGATACATGAGGCGTAATGGGGAATGGGAAGAATTACTAGGATACTAGATATCTAGTATCTGCAATCGGTGAGGTCTCACAATTTTTCACATCCAATGTTAGGTGAAGGCCACACGTAGTGAAATGTAACAAAAAAATGCTTTGGAAAAAAATGCAGTGGGAACACATAGCGTTTTTTTCAGCAGCATTTTTCATTACATTTTCGCTGAGTTTTTCTCAGCGGATTTTCTTCCCTATTTAAATCTATGGGGAAAACGCCAGTGTTTCTACTGGTATAATTGACATATTGAGATTTGCAAATACAAATACGGTAGCGTTTTTGAAAATGCAGCAGGATTTTTTTTTTTTTATGTAGATTGTGAGCCCCACATAGAGCTCACAATGTACATTTTTCCCTATCAGTATGTCTTTTGGAATATGGGATGGAAATCCATGCAAACACGGGAAGAACATACAAACTCCTTGCAGATGGTTTTATGCCCTTGGTGGGATTTGAACACCAGGACTCCAGCGCTGCAAGGCTGCAGTGCTAACCACTGAGCCACCGTGTGGCCCCAGGATTTTTTTTTTTCTGCAATGTGTGGATGTAATTCTCCAGAATCTCATTTATTTTGCAGGTACTGTAAAACACAGCATTTTTTTGCCATGGTTTCTGTGACTGCAATAACGCTGCTTTTTTTGTGTCATGGGGCTTCAGCCTTAAATGACACAGGGCATGTCTAAAAGGTCTTATGTTAAATCATTGTATACATCTATTTGAAATCCAGAAATGTGATGTAATCAGCACTGGGCAAAAAAATCTATATGTGGATTAGGAACTTACTTCCATTTGCACACAATTGCAAATTTTTCATATCTATAAAAATTCAGAAATGTGAACAATGAGTTTAAAAGAATAACAGAATTTCCACCAGAAGAAACCCTGACTCTCAGATACACTGCAAGAGTTTCTGGTGTGACCTAGTTATTCATCTGCCGCCTTTTGTCAGCTCTACTCCTGCCTTTGATACCATTTGACTCTTTCTTACTGTACAGTCTCCACTGGGATTTGAGAGAATATCTATCTTGTTAGTTTGTTTCATCAACCAATGAACCTGTGTTTTCTGCATTTACAGATGTCATGCTGAGTGTCAGGAGCTGTTGAGAACAGATTCCCTGAAGAACAGTTATTTTTGATGTATCATGGTTTGTGCTCAATTGTATTTACTGCACTACCTCAATGATACATAAATTATCTGCCTGGGTAAATTACACTGGAGAAAGCAATACAGTGCTGTCTTCTGAATGTCTGCAGTAGTAATATCCCTATGTGCTTCCTAAGTGGTAATGTGGCAAGCACGGCTGAAGTGAACAGCACAAATATCTATAATGCAAACCCAATTCTCTCATCAGCCGGGTCCCACTAATGCTGAACCAGTGACTATTCAATACTTACATGTCATGTAACTCTATATCCATACTGTAAAATCCTAGTGATTTATAAACATGTCAGTAGCCATTTTGCAAACAAAAAAAAAACAGCCCATTTTGCATCCATAAAGGTATGATTTTAGGATATACTTGGTCAATAGCTGATAGCGGTCATTTTTATAACAATTTTCCTTGCTTTTCAATGTATTGGATGTGTGACCTATGTGCTGGTCATGATTTTAACAGTTTTCACAGACTTCAATGGGCACATTTAACCTTCATAATGGACTAAAGTAGTGCATCTTCGTGTTTTATGTTTTCCATGGCTATCTGCATACACCCATGTGTTGTAGAAACACAGACAGCCCATGCCAATGATTCATCAATGTGTGAATAAGGCCTTGACATTTACACTGATCAGAGTTTTACTGTACAGAATTTGCTCATGAGAAGTAAATCTGGTAATGAATCTACCTAATCTAAGTATAACTTATATCTGATGAGTGAGGGTCTGACATCCCTACCATGCAATGATCAGCTGATCTGCCTTAATACAGGTGCTGAAAGCAATAAGTATGGAATGGGAGAAGAGCTGCATCTCCCCAGTGTCACTGCTACACTCTTTACACTGTATTGGTCATGCTGGGTTTCTAGCGCCAGAAACAGTAGTATTAGCTGATCAGTGCAGGACCATGGTATTGGATTCCTGTCAATTAGATAAAGATGAGCACTCTTATGGATAAGGTCATCATATTCAATACTCCTCCAGATGACCTCTCTTTTGGATAAGATCATCAATACTCAATACCCTTGGGTTTTCGACAACCATTTTAATGGTAGTCATTAAGTCAACTGTAATGGCAGTCACAGGATTTGTTATTCAACTTTCTCATAAATAGGTATAACTAAGAAACAGTTCAAGGGAGCTAGAAATTTTATTTTCTACAAGAGTCTTTGTGCCATTGATCAGCCTCTGTGCTTAATATCTTAAATATGAAATTCTAGGCCTTAAGAAGCATCTGGTTGCATTGACTATTAACATAGAATGTAAAGGTGTTTCTTACTCAGCTTGTCCTTTGAAGCAATGAGCAGCTGTCAAAATCCATTGAGTGCTCAAAACTGTGCCTCCGCACATATGTCCATAAATATCTTCGTCGATGTGCTCTTGTAGGCTGACCATCCAAGGCCAGGACCCAGGTTGAGAATCTTTTCCACCAACAATGCGAGAGCCAACGTCATAGGTTACCATAGGACGATTTCCACATGCTAGAGAAGAGAATTTCACTTTAGTCTTGGCTATAATACTGCATACATAAAAATGAATGTTATGACTGAAACCCACTGATTTAAAAGGATTTCCCAGATTGTGTGCATTCACCTAAAATAACAGTGCACTAGCATGATCTAACAATCCCAGGGTTGTAATCTAAGGAATCTAAACTTAAAGGGGTATTCCCATGTACATAATTATTTTTAAATTTGAAGATAATTAAAAGTTAAACATTTTTGCAAATATAACTGATTAAATATTTTGCAGAGTTTTAAAGATTTTCTCTAAATATCTTGTGGTCACAGTCTGTTGTCTTGATCGGTTGCAAGTAGATACGACCGTGAATGCAGGAACTTTCTAAGGACAGAAAATCAGCCATGATGTCCTTATTGTGGCCGGGATATCTTCTGATACATGTAGTGTCCCTGCCTGATAACCCAGGTACAATAAGAAAATCATGGATGGGTTCCTGACAAGTCTCAGACCATAGAAAGTTTCTCCATTTGTGGTCGCATCCATTGGCAACAGATCAAGATAGCAGACTGTCACCATTAAGATGGATAGAGAAAATCTTTTAAACTTTGCAGAATTTTTAATTACTTATATTTTCAAAAATGTTTAACTTTTAATTATCTACAAATATAGATATCATTATGTACATGGGAATACCCCTTTAAATTTAAGTTCCTTTATCCACCAAGTATAATATACACCAATAAAGGTACCAATGATGTATCTGTAACAGTTACTGCTTTTTTATGTCAACAACAAAAACATAAATATTCTCAACCGAAAAAGACAAAAATCCAACCAAATGAGGAAGCTGTGAACTGAAAAAATTGTGATTTCATAATTTTACTGATGGGAATTTGTTGTATTTGAGATAGCCAGAGGAATTCTTTAGTTGCCTCATATTGCTTGCTATGTATATGGAGGACAAGCTAATCTCACATTGACATGGCTCTAGCATATATTTTGTATATTCTGAGACAAGATTATAATAAAGGGTGAAGGTGACAACAAGTTGTAGGGAGATAAGATCCAGAGGTGAGCACGGCAGTATGCTCCTACTTCTAGTTCTCATGTTATATACATGCGTACTTACTATGAGTGGTAGGACTGATAGGAAAGCCGGTACCATGGTCCATAAAATGCCACAGAAGAATGGTGGTGACGTGGATTAACACCTGGAGCTTCATTGCCACGTTGTGTCTTCTTACTTTGGACGTAGGAAATGACTGTAACTGACTGTAACTGTCACTTTAGACTGAAACCAGGCTTTGCTGCCCATAGCAACCAATCAGAGCACAGCTTTCACTTCATAATCTGGCTAATGAAAAATGAAAGCTGTGCAGTGATTGGTTGCTACGGGCAGCAAGGCCTTTCCTTCATGTAGACAGTATAATAAATCTGACCTATTATGCCTGATTTCTCAAGGCTGCCTCTAGCAGAACTAGGCGGTTCATCCTCACGTATGGACAGTGAGCAGAGAGAGGCAATGTTTCCTTTATATATTGTGGTCAGCTACACATAGACTAAAGTGTATAGATAGAGTAAATAAAACAGCCAGGAAAGTGGAATATATTGCGTTACACTTGATATTTTACAAGTTGCCAGCGGATGCAATCTTTCTGTGACTTACATGACTAAAAGTTCTAGTAAAGTCCATAGAAATTGTTTATCAGTTTAACATTCTACAGTCATGATATATTGCTACATATTGCTTGCGATGTATCTGGACGACAAGCTAATCTCACACTGACTTGGCTCTAGGATGAAGGTGACAAGTTTGTAGGGAGATAAGATCCAGAGGTGAGCATGGCAATCTGCTCTTGCTTCTAGTTCTCATGTTATATACATGCGTACTTACTATGAACGGTAGGACCAATAGGAAAGCCGGTAGCATGGTCCATAAAATGCCACAGAAGAATGGTGGCGGCATGGACTAACATTTGGAACTTCATTGCCATGTTGTTTCTTCTCACTTGGAAATAGGAAATGACTGTAACTAGGAGTCACTTTAGAATGATGAAGGTGACATAAGGATGGAAGGTGCTTATTGCATCATCGGTTCCATAGTATGACATAATGTAAGATAGACCCTTAGCTTTATGGTAATATCCACATTAAAGATTAGATAACTTTTTTAGATTTTCTTTAAAGTTTTTTGGAGTTTTTTTTTTTTTATTAAAAAAACCCAAAACATTGTTTTACTACAGTTTGGTACTTTGCTTTATTTATTTATTTACTTTTATTGTAACACGAGAAGCCCAATTCACTTCTGCATTCACCTATTCGCATAAAAAAGTGGTTACCCAATGACCCCATAGCTAATAATGGGGTCCGTGTGGTTTCCACTTGGATTCCACACAAAACATTCGGAGAGAAAAGCACTGCTTGCAGGACTTTTCTTTCTGCATATTTCATGCGGATAGGGGAACGGAATAGCCCGAACGCAGATGTGAACTGAGCCTAAAACAGGTGTTTCTCAAGACCTATAAAGAATCTGGAATCATGCTATACATGCAAACAAAAAGCCTGTAAAAATGTTTGTTTGTAATGAATTACGTAGACTTTAAAGTAACATCTGGCTACACAAAATAAGTATATATGTGGATCCACTCATATGTAAAGGCTTTTTCCTCACATACTATACAGTATAAATAAAAAGTGCTTCAAAAGTGTATTTGTGCAAATAGTTTTATTAGTTAATTTTAATATTCAAATATTTTAACAATATCCCTTTATAATACCCATAATCATAATTTAATGGCAGAAAGTTGCAGATCGGTCAGAAATATCAGTCACATTTACTTAGCGAAGCAGAGTGTACAGGCCCTCTAGGCAACAGTAATGGATACTGTCCATCTGAGTAAATTTTGCTTGCTGGAGTCCAACAAAGTCATAGCTATACTATTCAAACTATAAATAGTTGTTTATTATCCACGTAATTGGCTCACTTTGCAGCCCAATTTGCATACTTGGCAGGAAAGATGTAGACAATGGCGAAAATTTATCAAGTTATGCACTCCAGAATTCTGGCATCAATAACTTAAAAAAAAAAAAAATTATATAGCGATTTGCGACTTTACCTATTTTTTAAAAAATAGGCAAGATTGGCTTGTCAAATTGATGTAACCTACCTTTTTTGATTGGATCTAATGGTCCCCAACGGATTAATCATGGGCACAACAACAACCAAATGAGGTAGATCATTTAGCATTCTGAACTTGGTGACAGAGGTTTACTGAGGACCTGTCATGTCCTTATAGATGTGCAGTATTATATACCGCTAGAAAGCCAGTACCACTGTTGGCTTTCCCGGTGTGATCCCTGATGCTGGAGATATCAGTGCTGTTAATTTTGACACAGACATCTCCCCACTATCAGATAAGTATCATTGCTGTGCTCTGGAGAACGTCCCCGACAATACAGCTATAAGGCCTGCCCTTCTGACAGTGGGGAGATATCAGTGAAATTAACAGAAGTGAGATCCCCAGCACCACGCATACTGGCTAAGAAGTCAGTGTGCAGAATTCAGCACACTGTCAGCTTTCTAGCGATATATAAAACTACACATCTATGAGTACTTGAAAGGGCCCACTGTCCACTGATCAGATAATTAGCCTAAGGCTAGGACATAAAATCAGATATCCTAGACAACCACGTATGTCTGCATCAGATGGAAATGCTGCAGTTTTGCACAGGTAATATGCTTAGCAAATTACAATATCAGAAATTTTAGCAACTCTAATCACAAGTTGCAGAATTTGCCAGAAAATGCAGCATATCAATTTCTGTTGTGGATTTGCACAACAAATGTTATCCCTTAATAGTGCAGCTGCAGAACATATGAATTGGCTACCCATTCCCCATGAATTTGCCTACACTTATAACTTGCCATTTTTTTTATTGTATCTGCACCTTTGTTTAGCAAAAGTGCACCAAACATAGAAACTGTATGTGTGAACGGACCCTGAGAGAGAATAAAACAAGAACCACTTCTCTTTTTACCTATGACTTCTTAAGAATATGGCCATTTGAGGACATGTGAATTACAAACAGACACAACCTGAGACACATTTAGAATGAATGATCAGCTGAGTTTTATCACAGAATCAACAGCGGCAACAGCTTGGCTTAGGAGTACATTCTGGGTTGCAACATGGTCTTAGTGAAGGGTCATTTACTTTAGTCTCACTTTCTGCATAGGTCATGCTATTTAGAAATCTTTCCCGTTCATTTAAAATTTCATTTACAATTGGTTCTAGCTCTTTTGGAAAAATTGGCTTCAGTAAATTGTAATTCTCAGCAGGGTCTGTTTCGAGGTTAAACAGCAGAGGTGGGTTATGTTCAGTCAGCAGTGCAGTGATGTGACAGTCTGGGTCTGGGGTTGTCTCACTGTGAAATGCACCTTTGGGAACATATAAAAACATGACAAGGTAGGTTAGCAAGTAAAAGAAGGCAGATGGACAAGATAAGGGTGGCAACATAATTTTAGACACAGTGGGGCTAATTATCAATCAATCAATAGTATGATAGAATACATCAATCTTTTATTGTACAAAAATTTACATATAAGGATAAAACACTAGCAGCTGGGCAGATGAAAAGATGCCAAAGGACACAAAACAAAAGCAGCTCAGGCCCATAAATAGCCAATTATCATAATCCATACATCAGTGAAAAAGCAACAATAATGACAGAATAGATACAGTGTGTGTGTGTGTATATATATATATATATATATATATATATATATATCTTATAAAAATGAATTCCTGTCTGTCTGTCTGTTCTTTATACGTGACCAAATGACTTGACCGATCTTCACCAAATTTGGTGCAGAGATACTTCAGGTATCTGGGAAGGTTTAAGATGAGACTCCAACTCGCTCGGAAGTACCGTTGCTGAGATACAGCATTCCCAACACAATTCCCCCCCCCTTCCTTAGCCAATACAAGCCTGCAAGTCGGTGTCCTACAGCTAGTGTCCGATGCTAATGTCTGCGGAAGATTTTAGCATCGGACACTAGCTGTGTTCGTTTGCAATTTGCATGATTTTAAATGGGACATCGTGTAGTGTCCTTTAGTGTACGTGGGTGTCCTTAAGTGTCCGTTTACAAATATGTACGATTTTTCAAGTGGACAGCTAAATCCTACATGTATAGTTAACACCCGAATGAAGGCGCATAATAAATTTAGTTCTCTCAGTCTTGCCCACTTTTCTTAAACTACACTTTGTATTGAAGTTTATTGGTGATAAAGAAATTATAACATTCAAAAATATGATGAATGTAAAGAGGAAAAAATGATTATGGGTCACTGTAAAAATAGAAGTTGTCAATCAGTGATTGCATTGTATATAGAAGTCAGTAATTACCTTGTGTATAGAAATGAGCCTTGTATTTTCCCATCCTCAGAGCATGGATCCCTCTGGTTTTATCAATAGATGGAGGATAATAGTAAAAAGTGTTCCTTGGACTCTGAAGGACATGAGATAAACACATTATTATGTTTTGAAAAATTAAATCTGAAAAAAATAAAACTTTTTTATATATAAGTAAAAAAGTCCACGAACTAAACAAAAGAGATAATGTGTAGATAATGAAGCAAAAACTGAATGATTCTACAAATATTTATAAAGATCCTTGTAACTTTTAGAAAACCACAACTGTATATCAACATACATGACTTATCACACGTTCAACATGTGAGAGCATTATGCGCATGCTACAAATTATCATATAGTAGGACAAAACTGGTGTGAACCTAGCTGAAGATGGGCAGTTATTATATGCGGTGCATGTAGAGAAGGTACCACCAAGTGGGATTACTCTGCCTGTAACAAAACAAAAATGGGCTTTATTGTGATTTACATGCTGACATTTTATCTGGCAGGTTTCACAGATCACAATAGATAACATCCTTCTATCAAAGTCCTTTTCTAAAAATTCAAATGTCATGTCCTGTATACAAAGGCAGCATGTAGAGGAAATACAAGTTGTTTATAATTGCCAACTAATGTGTTCAATGCTGGTGAGAAGAAGTCCCTTCTAATGCAATTATACATACTGGCTGATCGGCATAATAGCAGGAATCACTACTCTGGTACTGGCGTAGATTTTCTTTGTAAGGGTCTGTTCCCATGGAGTAACGTGCCACGCATTCAGACACATATACACGTGTCAGAGTGTGAGCGCTCAAAACAGATCCCATTCACTTCAATGTGTGCCGGGTCACATGCGCTACACATTGAAATCAATGGGTTAAAACGCCTCCCATTGATTTCAATGTGTAGCGCCCGTAAGCCGCCACACATTGAAGTGAATGGGATCTGTTTTGAGCACTCACACTCTGACACGTGTATATGTGTCTGAATGTGCGGCATGTTACTCCGTGGGAATGGAGCCTAACTTGGCCCATCCCTATCCCCACCCACATTCAATGAATGTGGCAAGCACGTATTGGGGATTGACATGCAAGAAAGTGCTTTGCGCCAAACATGCACCTTACATTTGCATGCCAATATCATCTCTCTACACCAGTTTTCTGGCATAGAGAAAGTGATGCATAGGTACTGCAATGCTCAGGGGTATTCAGGAAACATTCCAAAGATTTTGGTGACAGAATCATGCCCCTTAGCAGCCCTCCGTACAGTATAATGTCCCTTTTGGCCCCTCCACACAGTATGATGTCCCATAGTGGCTCCCCATACAGTATAATATCCAGTAGTAATATTATAGTTATAGTCATGCATTAATTTAAAGGGGTTGACCCATGAAAAGCATCCTATCTATACTGCTAGTTTATGTGGATATAAGACTTTTCCTAAATACATTGTTTTATCAAAACTGCTTTGTTAGTCCGCTATCTTAATTTATTCACTTCATTGTTGACACTGTGTTTCTATGGCCAGTGGGCTTATCTGCTCATTTCCCAAGTGATGTAGCTGCCTTCTCTCAGGGGGGGAGGGAGGGGCTAACAAGCAACGGAGCTCTTCAGATAGGGGAGAGGGGAGGTGAGAGCTCCAGGATTACTGTGCTGTCTATCTTCAGCTTTTCCACTTATCAGCCGATTTAATTCAATTTGGCTGATAAGGGCTGAGATAAGGAGTCTGTTACCTCTGTATGTAATACAAGCTGATTCAAATCCAGCTCTGCTACATCAGTTTCCACATCAGTTTTATACTGTGGTAATGCATTTACAACCAATCCCTCATTACTGACTGCAAACATAGCAGATAGCAGAGCAAGTGAAACGCCGCCCACCAATGTGCTGAGAAATCCAGGAAGTGAAGAGAGCACAGAGCCTTCAGCCTGCAGAACAAGACATATGGGAATACCCCTTTAACAGAGGCAAGACAGTCCAAGTATAAATGTTTTCTTGTGTAATGTGTTTCTCCTAGCAACATATTCTGTAACATGGAGTCTAAGGCTAAGGGCCCACATTGTGGAAAAGCTGTGTTCTATAGTACCTGCAAAGTGGATTGCATTCTGTCTAATCCCATCTACACATTGCAGAAAAAATCTGCTGCGGAAATGTTGGCTATTGCCGTATAGGTATAATAGAGGTAGAAAGTCGCCAGAGTAAAAGGCTCCGTTCCCACGGAGTAACGTGCCGCTCATTTAGACACCTATACACGTGTCAGAGCGAGGCGCTTCAAAACAGATCCCATTGATTTCAATGGGTGCTGGCTTACGCGCGCTACATATTGAAATCAATGGGAGGCTTTATAACCCATTGATTTCAATGTGTAGTGCGTGTGAGCCAGCACACATTGAAGTGAATGGGATCTGTTTTGAGCGCTCACACTCTGACACGTGTATATTTATACTGATTTGCACTGCAGTAAAATATATCTCTGACAGCTCTAATAAATAAATTGAAATGTACGCCTGCTATGTATAGATTTATGCTAAAATCTGCACTTATTTCTGCCTTATTCATAATAAAGCGGGAAGAGGAGTCACTTTTGGGAAGTTATGTTATGCACCATTATTTGGAAAATTAGAAAACTGTTGCAAAGCCAATAATAAATTGCTCCCTATGCCTACACAGTGAGATATATCACAGCTTCGTGATATATTCTTACATTGTAGACTTAAAAATATTATGTGAACAGCGTTTTGTAATTTTAGCCTTTTCCTATTTTTTGTGCAAATACTGATAGTTATCCATATATATCAACAGCAATTAAAAGCTTTGTGTTGTATATAGTTTATGATAACAGAATCTCCCTTTGTGCTAGCTGTGGGATGATATCTTAAATTATACCGTGCTATCTTCATTGCTCAGAAGACTGTTGCAGAAGCAGTAGGCATTCTTACGTTCTTAGTTACAGGACAGAAGTCCAACTGGGACATAATTGTTTCGTCGTAAGTATGCTGTCATCGCAACTGTAGAAAACATTAACACAAAGTAACCTACAGTAATGATTCAGCAACTCTTCAAGTCATTTCCAGTTCAATGAAAAAAAACAAAAAACAAAACACTACTGGGAAGTGTTTTAAAACAAAAAAAGGCAAATAAAAAAACAACACCTCCCCCCCCCCCCCAAAAAAAAAAAAAAGTATAAAAAAAACAATAGGGGAAATACTTGCTCCACACATTGCTGTTTAGCTGAATTCCCATCAAGGACACAGAGTCTCGACTTTAATAAAACACATAATTAGAACAACAGTTGAAAGATTACCTATTGCCAATGAAGCACAAGATGTGCGAGACATTCATTTAAGGCTCTTCAGTTGTTTGTTATAGCTCCAAGATTAAATTCTATGGTGGAAAATGGAGGAACCCAAATCTGCCTATAGAAGATTCTCCTCAATCCTGCATGTTATTTTTGGATATTTTTACAATTTGGGATCTTGTTAGAAATTCCATATAAGAACACTTCAAAAGTGATTCATTCAATGATGCAATTGATGCAATCCAAAAATTGTCCACTTGTTGGTGGTATGGACAGCTTCCTTAATAAAAATATGGGTAGGGTGAAAACTCTCAATCAATTAGGGGCGATATGGAGAGAGAGCTCCCTTAATATATCTATATATAATAAGTTTAACATAAAAATAATAACATAATAAATATATATTAGTAAAACACACAAGCATTAGATATCCCTGCATCCAAAAATGCCAGGTCTGCAAACTTATTAAAATATTTTTCCCCATGTTATTTTTTTTTCTGACGTTTCACCTCAGCAAATAAAAAAAAAAAAAAGTACATTTTGCCCCCACAAAAAAAAAAAAGGTTATGCAGACCCATATGTGGAAATCTAAAAAAGTTATGGGTGTCAGAGTATGGTAATGCCAAGAAGTCTGCCTTAATAAAGTATAGGGATATGTATAAATGTAATGATTAAACATACGCTTTATTGAGATTAAATATTAGCCATCCAATCACCCTAACTCTGACCCCGAAACCCCCGCTGGGCCACAGGAAAACTTGCTTGCATGAAAGTGATGCCAAAATAAATAAAGAACAATGAGTGCTCATATTTTATTAAAGGTACGTAACCTATTGTGATTAAAAGACTAAGTAAATTAAAAAATACGCTATTGCAGCACTTTTTGTTCTCTATTTATTTATTTTGGCACGGATTAGTTGAAAGGACTTTCGGAGGTGATACCATCACACATCCTCCTGTTTATTTGTTTTTTGCATGGTACAAAACAGTTTGGGTCCGCTGATCTAAGAGGTTAAAGGGGTTGTCCCATCACAAGGATCCTATCTATACTGCTTGTTAATGTGGATGTAAGACTTTTCCTAAATACACTGCTTCAGCAAAACTGCTTTGTTTGTCCACTATATTACGTTATTCAATTCTTTGTGGCCACAGCCCTGACTTATCTGCTCATGAGTCAAGTGATGTCTCTGCTGCTCTCAGGGGGGAGGGAGGAGGGGCTAAGTGCAGGGAGCGAGCCTGTGTATTTAGCTATTCCTGTGTCTACACCATGTGACCTAGCTTCCTGCTATTAGATAGAGGAGAGGAGCTGCTTTCATTTCTTCTGTTCTCCCAGTTATCAGGCTAGCTAATTCAATTGTGTTAATTATGGCAGAGACAGGCAGTCTCTGTATGTAACACAGAATGGAGTTTCTGCTGCCTGTACTTCATAGTCCAATATGGGTGGGCGGAGCTACGTGCGAATTTGGGGGGCGAAGCTAAACGGCAGGTTGCATGTGAAACCCCGCCCACCAAATGATGCAAGAAACCAGGAAGAAAGAAGATTTTACAGCAGTAAAGACTGATGAGTATGTGAGGTGGGAATACCCCTTTAAGTGCCTGAGATGGAAGAGCAAGGTGTCAGATGTACATTTATAGCATAATGCGCTAACCTTAATCACTTGCTATAAATGTACGCCATGAAACAGGAATGGATTAAAATATTTTCAGAAGGTTGCTTACTTCATTATAAATTACGCTTATTTACTGTACAATGAAAGATTATGCACATTCAATGTACAGGTCAAGGTATAAGGTTATTGTTATGTGTATATCTACTAAGAAGATATGGTAAGCAAGAGATATCATTATCGCCAAGTATAAATCTTGGTCAATTGTTCCATTTGTATTAGGTATCCAAACATAAAAATATTTATGTAATATTATTTATCAGCTGTAGTTATCTGCTAGTCCTTGTAAATGTGACATTAGGAAAGGTTTTCCCTCCCATTAAGTCCTAGCAAGGTTTTATTCTTTTTACATTATAAAGGTTTTTTGGGGGGCTAATGCTCATCCAGACATCTCAGTTCTGTCAAAGTTTCAGTCCGTTGTCCTGTTCCCATAATAGATCAAAGCCTTATTTGTAAAGTAATGTAAGCATTGGTTGAATGTATACATCAATACAATTACCATACATCTAAAATATTAATTGTAGGCGGAATGCAATTTTTAACTAACTTATTGCAATGGTCTCTGTTCTAAAAGCAAACATGACATAGTGCAGACTGTTGTCTCATGAACGACACCAACTTTACAGATCCTACTAACTTACAATGTGGTCCGTTGAGTTTTATCATGTCATACTTTTATAATGGGAATTTGTTGTACTGATTCCACAATACAACTACAGGTACACACACTAATGAGGGAGAGGTACTAGAAGTCCCAGGGCAAGGAAACAAAAAAAAAAAAAACCCCAGAACACAATGGACTGATTTACAAACTTTAGCAAATTAACATGATTAAAACTTTCCCTACTTCTTTACCACAGTCACAGAAGGGTGAGAGGAGAAGCATTAGCAGGCAGGGACTGCTAACAGACAACAGCAATGTTGGGAAGGAAAGAGACAGACTATAAGGCTGTTGTGTTAATAAAACCAATTATATCATTTCTCCGCAGAGCAGTGGGTCTTGGCAGCTGGCTGGATTTTCTAGGTGCTCTGTTCTCTTTGTAGTCGCTGAACTAAGTCACTGCTGCTAAGCTCCCATTCAAGTGAATGGGAGCAGCAGAACCTGTTCCCACTAAGAAGAGAACAGAGTTTTCTTCTTCATGCTCCATTTTCTGTTTATCAGATGCTGAGAACAGCTGGTCAATGGGAATGCTTGGTTTCAGAAGTCCACCAATTTGATATTGGCCACCCATCCTTATGATTGGTCAGCAATATTTTAGACTGGAAAACCCTAAGGCCTAAAAAATGCGCGAAGCAGAAAGGCTGCGATTTCCAAAACAGTCACAGTTTTGGAAATTGCGGCATGACAATTATACCTGCGGAAATGCAGGTGATTTCCCAATAGGTATAATGAATCAGAAAGTCTGCAGAGGAAAACCTCTGCTAACTTTCTGTGAAAAGTGTTGCACAAAAAAACACCATGCATTTCTGCTGCGGTCTTTCCCACAGTGCTTTTTTGCTATGACTGACTACGTGGGGACTTAGCCTGAAAAAATACCTATCATTTTACAAACTAGTGACATGTAATATTTTGACTGGTTGGGGTTCAGGTGCTAAAACTCACCTAATAACTAAAATAAAGAGGAAGAGGCACTCAGCAGAGCTCTGTTTCTGCTCTGTGAGCCTATGGACTTATTAACACATACGTTGCATGGAGAAATGAAACACAAAAATCCTATCCTTTATATATCATGAAGAAGAGAGACAGACTGAGGAGGCACTCTTTGATCACTGTATGTCATTGAAGGAGACTGAAGGCCCCCAGAATTGTCTGGCCATAATCCCTGTTAGACAAATGTAATGGCCTCCCTAATTATGTCCTATCTACTATTAGTGAATGGGCCTGAACAGCAATACCAGATGCAGCCATGACAAGGAAATGGGGCCTGCTTTTAGTTAAAGTTGTAGACTTTTTCATATCACACACATGAGATTTATTAGGCTGCCAAGAATTGTGAGGATGAAGAAGTCATCTAGTTTTGGTCTTACAAATGCTGCCATTAAACTGACAAACACCTGGTGGCCGTGGATCGTGTTTCAGAAATTGGCCGAATTTTCCTCCCTTTTTGCCTAATTTCTTCCTGACAGTCCCCTTTCCGGGGCTTGTAGGTGCTAAAGTCCCTTTACTCTTCCTTAAAGGGGTTGGCCACCCTTAAGCTGGAAAAATCAAAGTGCCCCAGACAATTCAGAAAGATGGTTATAGGACAAATGTGCTATAAAAATGATTTTTATTTTACCTGTTCCTCATTAAAATTAGATTTTGCGGTGTAAGATCAGCCAGCTTGTGTGGGCGGGACAATCAACAAACTGAAAGTAAAGCTCCTGCCTGCATTCCATTGGTGGAGCTGAGGTCACATGACAGCTCTGCATCTTTCCACACATAGGACGTTATCACACAGCTTTATTCACTTCAGCTCCTACACAGACAGTGACAGAAACACTGAAAATGGTCAGATGCCTCCAATCTAAACACTAGATAATGTTTATTACCCATCTGAAGCTATATGTATACATTCAAACATATACTGTGTAATGTATACAGAATAATATATATATAATATATATAGCTGTACTAGCATCTGCCTGCAACTTCGTCTGCGGGTTGGCATTGGTGCTGAGCCACTTCTATTTAGCCAAGTTGTGTTGGTTACAATCCGCCGTGCACCCTCACCTCCCTTGGCCCTCGTCGGGCCGCGCGGCATATCTACCACCTGCTCCTGCCTTCCCCCCTGTCACCCGCGCATCTGCCCCTTCCTGTCCCCGCGCCTATGGCCCTGCTTCCTACTGTCGTGTGCCTCTGGCCCCCAACCTCTCATCCTGGGGCACCCCCTTCACAGGCGCCGTTTCCCTCAGCGGCCCCACCCCTATCTCACGGATCCCTGGGCTCCCTGCCCGCGTCCCAACCCCCCCTCCCGTGGCCCCCGCACCTTCCTCCCGCGGGCCCATACCCCCCCCCTCTCAAGGCACCCACCAGCCCCTCTTCCCCCAAGGGCCCCCCGCCCAATCCACCCTGTGTGGCACTCCCCATCCCCACCCTCCACTAAGTCTCCTTGCATTCGCTTCCGCAACCAGTGCCCCTTGCCCCCCCCCGCAGCCCACCCAACCCCCCCCCCCTCTCCCATGGCCAACCCAACCCCCCCTCTCCCGTGGCCAAACTCCAGATAGTATAATGTCATAGCGGCCCCTCCACACAGTATACCGCCATAAAGTGGCCCTTCCATACAGTTTAATGTACCATAGCGGCCCCTCAACATGGTATAATGTTCCATAGCAGTCCCTCCACACAGTATGATGTTCCATAGTGAACACTGTAGACAGTAAAATGTTCTGTTATGGCCTCCCCATACAGCATAATGTTCCATAGTGGCCTCTGCACACAATATAATAGCCATAGTGGCGCTTCCACACAGTATAATGTCAGATATTTGGAGTACACCACCCATGAACTTTTCAGACCCCAGAGTATAATAATTGGAGGCCCAGGGAATGTGACAAAAATATAAAACAGTGCTACTTACCTCTCCTGGATTCCAGCAGACGATGGTTATGCCGGTATAATTATGCATTTTGACGTCGGCCTGACCCACGTAAAATTATTAAAGAGTCCTGAAGACATACAGGATTCCAGAGGGATCATTATATTTACGAGCATAATAATAGAAGTTTCAGTTTGAACGTCTTTGGTCCAAACAGAACCACCAGGCAAATCTTATAAAATGCATCTCATGGGGTTTGCTAAACATATTCTCATGCTGTGAGCTCATGACCTTACTCACTGATCCCCACTCCTACTTCTGCCCGCCTCTGCTTCCCCTTGTTCCCTTCGGGGCCCTGTGTGTCCCATATCATGTTGCTGTCAGCACATGATATGAAGCTCACAGGGCCCCATGGAGGGAACAAGAGGAAGTAGAGGTGGCTGTGAAGAGGAACGGGTATCGGAAAGTAAATAGGGCCAGTTACCTGCTGGGTTACTCCAGCAGTTGATGGCCTATTACAAAAACAAACAAACAAAAAAAAAAAAACACAGAGGCCCACGGAGAACCCTAAGGGTATGTTCACATGGCGGAAAAGGTGCAGCACTGGCATTCCGTCACAGCATCCTGATTAGGCCCGAATGAATAGGAGCGTCAGTGCTGTAAATGCAGACAATTATAGCACATGCATGTAGATTGCAAGGACACACAGCTGCAAAAAATGCGATTGTGTGCCTGGGCCCATAAAAATGCATGTGTCCTTACTGTGACAAGACATTGAACCCAATTTCCCACTAGCTATAACACTGATGGGGGGTGGGGAGCACTTGTGTATTCTCTCTCATAAACTGTAAATCTGGGTTGTCCGCTGATATTCGCTCGCACAGCTTATACGTTCCCTTCCTGATGCAGCCAGTTGTGTTCTAATGATTAGGCGATTTTTGGGTTTTTTGTCTTCACATTGTATAAGCTAAATTTTTGTTTGTTTCCTGGCAATGTCGCCATATATGTTTGCGATATGAGGTGTACTTTTCAATGCCACCATTTTGGGGTGCCTGTAACTTATTTTCTAAATTTTTAATTTCTGACATTGCGTTTTAGCATTTAATTTTTTTCCCGTGCTGCATACAACATAAGTAACATGTGACCTTTATTCTGCGGGTCGGTACAATTACGGCGATACCTCATTTATATTCTTTTTCCATTCGCTGCTAATTGTACAGAATAAAATTCAATTCAGGGAAAAAATCTATTATTTTTGCATCGCCATCTTCTGAAAGGCATAACATTTTTATTTTTCTGTTTAAAAAAAGAGCTGTTGAAGGGCATTTTGGTTTTCATCTGACAATTATAACCTGATTAGGTGGTGAATAATCATTATTTTATGTGTTTTTTCTACGTTTTTTTAATGTCGTTTAGCGTGCAGGTTAAATAATGTTTTATTTTTATTGTTCGGGTTTTTAGGGACGTGGTGATACCAAATATGTATTTTAAAAAAAATATCTTTATTTTTCATAATAAAACATTTTATATGGGGAAATTGGATTTTTGGGACTTTTATTATTTTTTTTAACATATTTTTTTATATTTTTAAGTTGTTTTTTTTTTTTTTTTTTACTTTTTTTTTTTTTTTTTTAATTTTCTGTCCCCATGGGGGTTTGAAGCAGTGATCTTTTGATCACTGCTTCAATACATACCGTATTTTTCGGACTATAAGACGCACCAGACCATAAGACGCACTAAGGTTTTAGAGGAGGAAAATAGGGAAAAAAAAAATTGAAGCAAAAAAATTTGTAAAAAATTTAATAACATAATAATATAATATTTCACCAATGTAAATAGAACCGGGGGGGTTTTGGACACAGGGATACCAAATGTGTATGTGTTTCAACAGTAATGTTTTTGTTTTATATGTAATCTAGGGATATGGGGGTGATTTGAACATGCATGTGTATATATATATGGCATTCAGGGTCTAAACTAATGTGGTGGATCCCAGAAGAAATACTGTAGACACAAATGTGGTCAACTCTCACTGAGTGAGATCTCACATAGTGAAGCTATGCAAGAAGAGAAAAAGGGGCGGGCCAGACGGGTGAAGGAGGCGGGGTTTTGTAAGCAAACTTGAAAACACACCTCCTTCACCCATCTGGCCCGCCCCTCTTTCCCTGCCTGTGTGGCTTCATTGCAGGAGCTAGATCTGAGAGGCAGCGATGGAGGGGCGGGACAGAGGAGGGAAGGAGGCGTGGTTTTCGCGGCATGCTTGAAACCACGCCTCCTTCACCCATCTGGCCCGTGGTCTATGAGTAAGTTTATTATTTATGTTTGTGCTACACATTGCAGACTTTTACCTATATAGTGGCCAACCCCTTTAAGCCTGCCGTTGGTTTCCACTTTCCCTATTGTTTCCTGTCCTCTCTTGTTTCTTTGTTGTCGTTGCCCTGCAATTCTGGGTCAATCCGACCATTAGGATATTCTTTCAGTGTTGTTTTATATTGAGTATTTGTATTGTGGATGCGCAAGTCTCTAGTTTCGCTCACTTCGGGCACTGATTTGCTGTCTCACATGAGAATTTCGACTTGCTTTTGATTTGCTTTTGCTTTGCATTCCTGTAATGCTCTGTTTTTTGTTTCTTTTTCTCTTTGGAAAAACTTTAATAAAAATCTGTTTACACTTAAAATTACAAACACACATTACTTACCTTTTCACCATTAAGAAGCAGCCTACTGAGATCATATCCATCCAATGGGACTTTTGGAAGGGCAGCACCTGCTAAAGATGCTAGCGTAGGCAGAATGTCCAGAGTGCTAGCCAGCTCGGATGTCACTCCTACAAGTTATTAGATAACAAGTGAACACATATAATGACCATACTCTTTAAGAAACAATATATGCAATCTATAGACATAAAGACCTATAGCAGTGATGGCGAACCTATAACACGCTTGTGACACGCCAAGACATTTTGGGTGACACACATTGTCCAAACTAAGTGGCAGCCACAGGTGTGCACCTTCCCTGAGGCAACCTGAGGCCTCAGGTGGTGCCCCATGGAATAAACTGGGGGAACTGCGGCTACTACTTGTTATTGCTAGTATCAGTAGCTGCTGATAACTGTTACTCACCTGTCCATGCTCATGTCCTGGCTGCTTCCTCTAAGTGACATTACATTTAAATCAAGACACTGAAGAACGCCGAGACGCTACATACAGCATCCCGGCGTTCTTCATTGTTGGCTGCAGCACACCCTGGAGGTAGCAGTGGAGGGCAGCTAGGACTGGTGCATGGACAGGTGAGAAAAATTACAAGCCGATACTCTGTGTGGGGTTGGGGGGAAAAAGGAAGTCATATACTGTGGGTGAGCTTTAAAAAAGGGATCATATACTGAATGGGGGCCTTTAAAAAAAAAAAAAAAAAGTGACACGGCACCCAAGTTAAGCTAGGGTGTTTTTTTTAAAACAGATTTTGACACACCAAGCTCAAAAGGGTTGCCTTCACTGAACTAGAGTAACAAACATCATAATCTAGACATTTGTTACATATTACTGACAACCGGGAAAAAGTTAGAGTTGTACATTTTGGACAACAATTCACATGTCTATTGTCTGCTTTATAAGCAGACAGTAATTTTTGATCATAACATAACTTAATAACAGTCTGCAAGTCTCTTTAACAAATAGCACATGCTTGCGTATGATTAGAATAATATCTGATGTCTCAATGGACCTCAACCCTAAAGTTTGTATTTTAGGTCTATTGGATAACACCATGGATCACATGCCTGAATTCATAGGTATATTCTGCAATTTATATCAAGCACGCAAGCTGATAGTGGCACATTGGTTACAACCGGTATGTCCCACAATTATAGAACTATATAGTAGACAACACTTTATTCTTAGATTAGAAAAAGTGGTATATATCAAGTGCAATACTGCAGTTAGGTTTCAGAGTCTGGGGTCCCTGGGTGAGCATTACTGGCATGCCGTCTAGATCAGTTCTGCTGTAGGATAGACAGAGGTACCACACACTCCTTATGTAACATGGTGCAGTGCAGCAGGATTCTCCAATCCTAGACCAACAGGAGAAAAGCCATGGCACTCACTTCATTACATGAAGTGAAAAAGTTTTATTGCTGCAATATAACAAATTTGTGTAACTGTCCGTCATTATATGGGGGCTCTCACATTGCTCCTAAAGAGAGGGTGCATGCACCCCGGCGTACATGGCTCCACCGCGATCGTCGCCACCAGACTCTGCATAATCGTTTATTGTGGATAACGTTATTATACATTGGCAGACAATTACGCAAATTTGTTATAATAGAACAATAAAACTTTCTCACTGCATCTAATGAAGTGAGAGCCTTGACTTTTCTACTGTAGAGCACTTCTGCGGTGTTGAGCTCGCCTAAATGTGTTAACACAAAGTACTCAATGTCAATGTTATCATTGCTCTGTTTGTTAGAAAAACGCTGTACCTTCATGCATTTGTTCCTCCCTCTACCCCTTGTGTGGAATTGAAACAATAAAACACTAGTAATTTTTAATTTATTTTTTGGTTTCCCCCTCTTTTGCTTTACCTGTGAATATTGTACATTTAGATTTTGTTCCTATTCCTTTTATATTTTCCCCTTTTTTTAATACATATATATTTGATATGAGTTTATTTTGAACATTGGACACCTCGGTAGTGAATTATGAACTTTGATGCTGAATGTTTTCACCCAGGTTATTTTATTATTTTATGCTTTTATTATTTTATTGTCTAGCTGTTGTGTGCAGTGTATTTTTTGGTTTTGTTCTCCCTTCTCTGTTTTTGTAGTGTGAAAATGGAAATTGAGATTTGGTGTAAAAAAGAACTGATTTAAATAACAAACAAATAGCACATGCTGTGTGTTGTATTTGCAGATGCATTTTGGCATATCATATTACAAATCATTAATTTAGATATTAATTGAAATTACCTGGCTTTATCTTCCCTTCCCAATATAGAATCGCAGGTTCTCGTAAGCCGCCCTCATACGTTGTGCTTTTGCCACATTTTAGATGCCCAGAACTACCACCTCTCTCCTTACGCATAGTCTCAGGTCTGATAAAGAGATAAAATATGATTAGCACATGAGAAAAAAAATCTGCAACATGTCAATGTTGTTTTCTGTATAGGCATAATAAGGTTAGAAAGGAAGAGAGGAAAACTCAGTGAAACTGCAATGCAAAATGCTGCGGAAAAAATGTGATGCTATGTTGGGCCTTAGGCCCAGTTCATATTTGTATTTGGGGAGTCCACTTGGGGACACCCTGAACGGAAACCTATATGCATAAAAAAGTGGTTACCTAAAGGAAACCCGCAGACCCCATAGACTATAATGGGGTCCATGTGTTTTCTGTTCAGTTTCCGTTCGAAACATGCGGAGAGAAAAGTGCTACTTACAGGTGGTCCCCACCATATGCTGTGACTCAGTCTCTCTACACAGAAGAGGGTAGGTGCTTTGAGGCTGGCATGTAAAGAATCTTCATCCTGGGCACTTGTGATTGTGGGGCATAACAACAATGTTTACACTGCTCTGTCCATCCTTTCTATAATGCATTAACAGTTTTCAGGGTGCACATTTGACTGGACAATCAGGCAACATAGAGGGATAATTGAGAGATTCAACGCCATTGTTAGATGCTTATGATATTTCCTTATAAAAGGCCTGATTTTAGCTCAAGGCATCATAATAAGGCTCATGTATTGATCTTCATATGTATTGTTGCAGGGAGTTGTGTGCATGCTAAGAAGTTATGATCATGTGGATAGAGGGAATAAGAAAGGGAGTGACTTGACTCCTGCATGTAATGATTTAGATTGTTCAATTTCAAGGCTCCATATTTTAATAGCAGAAAACAACATTGAAAATACAAGAACCATAAATCAGATGTTTACTATCTACACAATGGTTGAGAACTTTGCCATTTACAAGCATAGATAAAATTACCCATTGTCAGAGGTAAAGATGATAAGTGTGTTGTTCTGAATTCCCATATCCCATACATTCTTTACCAGCTCCCCAATGGTTCCATCAAATTCCAGCAGGGCATCTCCATATTTTCCCCTTGGAGACTTCCCTGTATAGCGGTCACTTGCAAACTGAGGGTAATGAGTATGCTAAGGAAAAATAAGACACGTATTACTAAAAAATAGGTTAGTCAGCTATGCCATTAGTCATTTGTGCTCCGCAACAGTCAGGATAAAGTACAATATGCGTGTACATGAAGATAATCAAATAACAAAAGATAATACAGTAAAAATATATGTAGAAAGTGGACACTGGTATAATTTGTACTTTTACAATAAGGAGCAATGTCTGCAATATCTCACTGTTCAATTGATCTATAAAGGAATGTTATTGCACTGTACAAAGTCAAGTAAATCTTAGTGGCAGACAGTATTTGAAAGCTAGCCATAGACATCAGACTGAAGTCAACTATTTTATTGCCATGTGTGTACTGCCAGTTTTTAGAGATGACTACATATTGCCCGCAAAGTATTGAGGGATTTGTATCTGACTGCTGGGGGTCCAGCAGCTAGGATAAATGTCATTTGTGGAAAAATGCTTTTAAAAGGTATTTTCTGGGTTTATATTAGTGATGACCTATGGCGTGTACTTGTTATCATTACTAGATTGGAGATAGAGGTAGGTACATCACAGAATGCACTCCGATGACACTCTGTTGTTACTCAGCATTTCATCCAACTGCATTCCGCTGACTCAACCCTACATAGGATGCATACTTGGTCATGTACATGAGGTCTTATGTCATAGATTGCTTATAATAATATCAAACTTACATGTGATGCATAGTATAGAAAGAATGGTTTCTTATCGGTTACTGCTTTATGAATAAATTCCTTGCTAAATTGTTCATATAGTGGAACTAGTGTAGTAAAGTTCACTGGTTGTTGCACAATCTTCTCATTCATGAAAACAGGCAGAAGGGCCTCCCCCAAGTCACAGGTCCCATAACATCGTGTGTTTGGTGGGAAACATATCAAGTTTTGACAGGGACCCTGTAGAAATACATGAGAACTTTGTATAACTATTATAGTTATAATATAATATTCTGCCAAAAGGGTGCAAGTATTCAATGTGATGTGCAATACTTCTAGAAAACTATTTTACCTGATCATGTGAGTAAGGAACACCCAAGAAGTGCTGAAATCCTTGTCGTGTGGGCAGGAAAGTTCCATTAGATCCCAGTCCCAGATGCCATTTGCCTGCCATGGCTGTGACATATCCGCGTGACTGTAGTACCTCAGCAATGGTAACCTCACTCAGAGGAAGTCCACCCACTGAGCTGGGGTAAAACACTCCAGGGTACACTCCACTGCGGGTCTGAAAACGACCTGTCAGGAGACTGGCTCTGAAATGGGAAAAAAGGCAGCAAAAATGTAACAACGTGAATATGCAAAGGTTAAAAGAAAAAAACAAACAAACAAAACTTAGCATATCAAAATCCCCAAACTGTCAGACTAGTATTTAGTACAATAATGGTGCAAGAAGTAAAATTAGTGGATTGGCAAAGTGCACCTTCTGGTAATCTATATTAGTCTAAATTGATCTGTCATATAATCTCATTTCCTACAATGGGGTACATCAGGGTATCATTTTGCCAGTGTAACAAGTTTAAAACCAAGTATTGATACATACCTGCCATATTGTTCAATAGAGACACCAGCCATGGCAAACAGTAGTCTAAAACAATACTTGTTTTAGACTACTACATCATCCCTCTAGACCAGGGGTAGGGAACGTACGGCTCTCCAGCTGTTGCAAAACTACAACTCCCAGCATGCATGCTTGCTCTGCTGTTCTTGGAACTCCCATGGAAGTAAATGGAGCATGCTGGGAGTTGTAGTTTCACAGCAGCTGGAGAGCCAAAGGTTCCCTACCCCTGCTCTAGACTAATACATGGTCCCACATGTGACCTAAACCCAATCCCCACAACGTAGTTATGGCTTATGCAGTAAACATTGTACAGTAGTTGGGCACTCTGTAAACCAGAAAACACTTGGACACACTTGTTGAAAAAGAACTAGTTGTTTACTTGAGAAAATTCAGATGTACTTCAGCATACATCAGTACTTTGGCCTCTATCAAGAGCAAAAAGTCTCTTAGTGTCCATTTAACACAACAACACATTGGGGCATATTTATAAAGACTGGTGTTACTCATGCCAGTCTACACCGCCCACGAAGGATGCACCTTATAGATGATGTGGCGCACCCTCCACCAGGCTGTGCACATTAGGGGAAATGTACGCCAGGTCATAGATAGTGTACATTACCCCAGCATTTATGACAGATTTCTGGCATAAAAGATGGTAAATGTGGTGGAGTTGACTACCTGCCCTCACCACGTGTGAACTTACTCTTAGGTTGGTTCATCCACCTTACATACTCATGGGACCAGTAAGGGTATATTCACATGTTCATGTTTTGGTTTGGAAGCCAAACCAGCCAAAAGCCTAAATAAAACCTAAACGTGAATATACCTGCAGGCTGCCAATGAGAGTATAAACGTATTCAGTGCTTGAGTTGCCATTTCTTTCAATTTTATGTATATGAAACTCTGATAGCTAACTACAGCTATATCTCATTAGGCTGTGATACACTAACGCTGGGCTCTCCATTGTTTGGGTCCGCTGGGGGAACCGAATGACGTAGAGCTCATCCGCTGAAACACCTGCACTAATTTCCACCATTTTAATATTGAAACCAGCAGAGAGAAAAGTCCTGGATTCTGCAGCAGAGACTCTGATGCAGATGTGAACATAACCTTACTGTAAAGTGAAAGCAGCAGCAGCCCCTACACCATAAGTGGCTATATCTGCATTCAGAACCCCATGTGGCGCCACCTTCATACAATAAAGTGTAAAATTCTCAAGAGGTTTTCTCCACAGAAATGCACAGGTTACAAAGAGGGTACAAAATAAGCATAGTCTGTTTTACTAAACTGTGTAACATGCAAGATTTTGATCACACGCCATTACATCTCCTTCATAGAAGCAAATACGCATAAGCCATAGGAATCGAGAAAAACATTAAGAACTTCCCTGAATGACATTTTTACATTGACAGTTTTAGTGTCCCAATATATTACCTGGAAGGTGAGCACACAGCACCGGTGGTGTAGAAGTCTGTGAAACGTAGTCCTCTGGCTGCCATTTTATCAAGATTAGGAGTGCGGGAAGTTGGGTGTCCATAGCACCCCAAGTCACCATAGCCAAGATCATCAGCAAAGATCAGGATGATGTTTGGAGGGTCAGACAATGCAACGGTATTATACACAAGACACCCAAATATGATGACGATGAAGGGGGTCATGCTGATCCAAGAAGGTGGCGTGTGCCTCGTCCTCAGGGCTTGTTGTCAGTCTCCGTACCTTGAGTATACCTTCTGGGCACCTAATGAATAGAAAGAATTATATATACAGACAGGGAAGCAAAAAAAAAACAAAACAGCAAATTGCTCCAATAGTCACAGGGCGGCAGTCACTAGAGATAAGGCAGCTATGGAGAAATGGTATACAGTATATACACGAGATAAATGAGGAAGTCATGAGAACGGCACATGCAGGGTACACTACAGCAGGTAGGGGGCAGCATTACAATAGCACATGCTAAGAATACACTACTGTGTGCAGCATATCAACAAGCAGGTAATGAATCCTGCCTGCATAGAAATGTACGATGCAAAGCAGCAGTAACCTTACCAGCGACCACCCTGTCAGCTGACAGCAATGTATGCTGGGAAACGTAGTCTTGTACTTAGACCCCTCCTCCCAAGAACCCTTGTACTTCTCGTTTGTCTTCTGCAGTGTCTCGGCATCTGCCTCCTTCCTCCCTGTGTGAGAAGCCGTCCTCTCCTAGCTTGTAGTGTCCGGGCTTGTATCTGTCCGGGCTTGTATCTGTAGGTGTGACTATCTCCCTCAGAGGGTAGTTATAAGGGAAGGGAGGCAGTGCTCTTCTTTATCAATGGCTGCTAGTATGTAAGCAGCTGGGAAATGGCCAGCACAGACTGAGGAGCTATGTGGAAATGGCTGTGTACTGTTCCTCCATATAACTGCATACTGGAGCATGCTCATATACTGTCCCTTCATAAGACAGCAGTATACAGGAGCAGTTATCAATTGTTATTACCTGGAAGTGCCATATAGTGAGTGGTCATATACTGCCCTTCATAAGACAGTGCTATACAGAACCATATAGCAATAGTTAATCCCTCACAAAGCAGTGGAGCATGTTCATATATAGTCCCTTCATAGTACAGTATAGAGAAATATAGATCAATAGTTACTCCCTGACAAAGCAGTATAGTGGAGCATGTTCATATATGGTCCCTCCATAGAACAGTATAGAGGAGCATAAATCAATAGTTACCCCCTGACAAAGCAGTATAGAGGAGCATATTTATATACAGCCCCTGATAGTACAGTATAGAGGAGGATATATCAATAGTTACTCCCTGACAAAGCAGTATAGTGGAGCATGTTTATATATGGTGCCTTGATAGTACAGTATAGAGGAGGATATATCAATAGTTACTCCCTGACAAAGCAGTATAGAGGAGCATGTTTATATACGGCCCCTCGACAGTACAGTATAGAGGAGCAAATATCATTATTTACTCCATGACAGAGCAGTATAATGGAACATGTACATACTGTTCCTTTATATAGCAGTATACAGGAGCACATATCAATAGAGAGAAGAATACAAAATATTGCATGCCATAATATTTATCAGTGTCTATTGGCCCGGGTGTGTGAATGGCTCAATTTTTGAAGTACAGCATTCAGTCAGTAAAATGTGACAGGGCTCTGAAGCTGTGCCCTTAAAGCTACTAACATGGATGAAGCTGGGTTAAATTCCCAAGACCATTGGTTAGATTTTAATACAACCATACCCAGCGCCGCACCTCCCATGAGGCAACCTGAAGCGACTGCTTCAGGCGGCGCTATGCCAGGGCCCCGGGGAGGGCGGTATTTTTCCTCCTAAGCCAGTCCAGGACAAGCTGTCCTGGACTGGTTTAGCGTCACCGAGCGGTGGATTGGAGAGGCCGCTGGAGCAGCACTGCTCCAGCGGCCTCTCCTCACGCTGAGGCAGAGCCCTCTCCCTGCCTGCTCTCTGCTTACTAACGCCGCTCCGCCACGCCCCCTTCGCTCCGCCCCCTCGGAGGCTTTCTGTCGTCTGCCTCGGGCGGCGAGACAGGCAGGTTCACCCCTGACCATACCATCTGAGAGATAAAGAAACAGGAGCTGTTCAATTGCTGTGGTAGCTGTGAGGCTTCTGAAGTTTCCCTGGCTTTCCATAGCAATATTACTATGAGGCCTGCCTCAGTAGTAATGCAGGGATTCTGCCATAGACTGCAATACGACCATCTATGGCATAAGAAGTCTAATGTTTACAGGTTCAAGCTCCCTGGTGGATGTCCTTGGAATAAGAAATCTAATATTCACAGGTTTATGTTTCTTGGGGGAGACTAAAGTCACAGAAAAGTTACATGTTTTTAAAAATCTAGAAAGAAATATATATATATATATATATATATATATGGTATATGCTAAAATTCTAAGCATCCCTTTCCTCTACATCAAATATAAAAATAAATAACATACATACATAAAGAAACAAACAAACACCTATTCCAGTATCACAAAATGCAGAGACCATAAAAATCTGAAATTATTTATCCCATTAGGTAAATGCTGTAGCAGGAAAAAAAAATCGTAGTGCTCAAATTGCTTTAGTTACAATTGCCCACATTAAAGGGGTCATCTAGTTCATTTTTATTGATCACTTATCCTGAGGATAGGTCATAAGTAAGAGACCAGTGAGGGTCCAATACCTGGGACCCTCACGATCAGCTGTTTGAAGGCGCCATGGTGCTCATGAAAGTGCTGTGATCTCTTCACTGTTTACATGGTGCGCTGTCTGTTTCATAGCAGATGTGCAATGTAATTAGACCCTTGTCACATAGAAGTAAATGTAACAAGCCTGTTATTACATAGCATGGTCCCAAAGAAACAGACAGCAGTGTGCTGTGCAAACAGTCATGGTGCTCGCATGAGCACCACAGTCCCCTAAAACAGTTGATCAGCAGGGGGCCTGGACTTGGTCCCCTGCTGATCTCTTATTAATGATCTATCTTGGACAACCCATTTAATTATGCATAGAGGACAGTAATAGTAATGGTTTTCCTGCATAAATATTGTCCTTGTTATTTATTTGCATTACTGCACATTTCCTACTCCTCCTTGGCTAAAAATACTCCTCAAAAATGCTAAGAGGAGTATTTCTACACTGCTGGAACAAAATGTAGTTAAACCACCATGCATTTACCGTATTTTTCGGACTATAAGACGCACCTAGGTTTTAGAGGAGGAAAATAGGGAAAAAAAATTTTGAAGCAAAAACTGGTAAAGTATTTAATATATGGGAGTTGTAGTTTTGCAACAGCTGCAAGGCCACATTGACAGGTGACCCTGCAGCTGTACGGGGATGCATAGAGTGTTTTTTTTTGCAGGGCCAGAAGTACTTTTTAGTTATACCATTTTGGGGAATATCTATTTCTTAGATCACCTTTTATTGAAAAAAAAAACGTTGGTTTATGATATATGATTTTCTACTTTTATATATATATTCTAGGGACAGGAGGTGATTTAGAACTTTTATTTATTTCATATTTATATTATATATTTTTAAAGCTTTTTTTTTTTTTTTTCTTTTTTTTTTTTTACTATTTTATTCCCCCCGGGGGCTTGAACCTGCGGTCGCTTGATTGCAAGTCCCATAGACGGCAATACAACTGTATTGCCGTCTATGGGACATTCTGTCTATTAGTATTACGGCTGGTTATAGAGACCAGCCGCAATACTAATACAGCAGTGACAGGCCTGGGAGCCTCATTAGGCTCCCGGCTGTCACCCGAACAGGTCGGCTCCTGCGATATCGCCGTGCAGGAGCTGGCCTGCAACTTTACAGGTACGGGGCCGGTGGGGACCGGCCCCGGGGGAGAAGGGGCCGCTGATACTGACCCGGCATCTGCTGTACTAGAGAGGCGGATGCCGGGGAGGGATAGACGCCGGGGCCTGAGACATCGCTGCCCTGCCCTGCATGAAGCCAGCGGCGGGGGGACGGAGGAGCGGAATAGCAGCATCACTCCTCCCGCTGCTGGCTTCATGCAGGGCAGAGGAGCGCAGCGATGTCGCAGGCCCCGGCACCTGTAATGGCGTCTATCACTTGCCGGCTTCCGCCTCTCTATTACAGCGGATGCCAGGCGCCACATTCGGACTATAAGACGCACCCTTCTTTTCCCCCCAAATTTGGGGGAAAAAAAGTGCGTCTTATAGTCCGAAAAATACGGTATTTGTTTTTTCTCTATCTAAAAGAACAAACCTCTGCTACTTTCTACAGCATATTAATAACATTTAGAGACATGTTCTTGCCATTCTTTGAAACACTAATTATATTTTTATAATGATGAGATTTCTTTTATATACCAGTTATAAAGAAGGCTTAGGCGTTATACAGACGTGTCTCTGACTAAAATGTCTGCCCTCAACTACTTTCCCATATTTTATGAATGGAGGCAGCTGAGGGAATCCACTAGTGGGCTGTGTATACAATGAATTTTTTCTTTTATATCCCTATTGTTCATTGTCCTTAAACTTGTGAGCAATTAGGTCACATTTTATTTCCAGTAATTTATTCCATTTCGGTATATGCTGTGTATGCTTCATGAGTGAAACAATCTACAAGTAGAGGACATTAATGTGTCTCACTAAAACAAAGCTCATTTCACTAAGCCATGTACATTCTGTCAAGATGAAATGTCCGGGAGCTTCTCAAGCACCGAGACTGCAGGCTATGGCTCTGTTTGTGTAGTCAAGCAGCCAGTATGGACTTACTTTCTATGCATGTATAGCATGTGTTTAGACTGAGAAGCACACATGTAGGTAGAATCAATACTTGGTTTTCATTCCAGACACCCCAGGTATATGAGTGAGCCACTGTATGCATTGTCTACATATGTCTTCTACTCTATGTATGGAATGAGTACATATATTCATGGGTAAAACAAAGTGCTTTTTCTTTGAATTCTATGGTTTTACATGAGTACGTAATAAATACAAGGTAAATACAACCTCACACAATCGACAATACACAGCAGATTCCAGAGTTTAATTATTTATAGACAAAAATGAAGTCAAAATGGAAAAGTCATGTGTGAAAAAAGTCCACCCCATGGATCAATAACTTGTAGAACCTCCTTTAGCAGGAATAATTAATACTTTCCTCCATGCTTTTGGCCCATGCTTCTTTACAACTTTGTTTCAGTTCATTCAGATTTGGGAGCATTGGTTTACGCACAGATCTCTTAAGATCTTGCCACAGTATTTAATTTGGGTTGTGGTCTGGACTTTGACTGGGCCATTGCAACTCTCCTTTTTCAGACATTCTGTTGATGATTTGCTGGTTTTCTAGAAATCATTGTCTTGTTGCATGCACTAGTTTTGCAAGCAAGACTTGTCTCTCTGCCGATTTCAATATTAAATCGGCAGAAACCACATTATAGGTCTACGGAATCCGTGGGTAACCGCTTTTTAAATGGCTAGGGTTTCTGCTTTTTGAGTCCCCATGCAGACCCAAAGAACGGAAACCCTAACCCTAGTATGAATCTAGTGTAACTGAGTATGAGATGTAGCTGTTTTTTTTTTCCTCTGAGCATTTCATGGTCTGACCTAGGGGTTAATTTTCTGGGACATCCACTTCTGGAAAGATTGTCAGCTGTCTTGAATGTTTTCTACTAGTAAATAATCTTTCTCACTGTATAGTGATAGATATAAAATTGTTCAGAAATGGCCTTATAACCCTTTTCAGATTGATGAACAGCAACAATTGCATTATTTCTGATGTCTTTTCATGTTGGCATCATGTTAACACACTCTTGAAAGCTTTAAACCAGCAAACTGCCAAAACGTCAGTTCATACATAGGTGGTCGCACTTCCTGATCAATTATTCAAGGACTTTTTTTAATGCTGGGTTCACACCAGCGCCTGATCTCCGTTTTAAGGTTTCCGTCTTCTGCATGCGGAAGACGGAAACCTGTTATGCCAAGACCAGCCGTGAGCGACGGTGAGCGTTTTATGCTCTCCGCGGCTAAACCGTTTTTTTTAAACCCGGACAAAGAGTACTGCATATCCGACTCTGTGTCTGGTTTAAAAAAAACGGTTTCGCTGCGGAACGCATAAAACACCAGCGCACACGCCCGGAGACTTTTCAAGCCCATTCAAATAAATGGGATTGAAACATGCTGGCAGGTTTCTGTCTCTTGCCCCTGCTTTGTGCAGGAAGTGGAAATCTGCAGAACGGAGTACGGGCGCAGATGTGAACGAGGCCTTAGCAGCACCTGGCTGTTACTTTCCTTTTTAATTCCTATGGGTGTAGTAAGGTTTAATTTTTCACACATTGCTTCTGCATTTTGGCCTAGTTTTTGTTAAGGTAATATTGACACAGTGTAATATGTCATATATTGCGGTTCATCTGAGGTGTTATATACCTAGCTTTAAGACCTTCTAATGACCATTTGTATTATTATTATGTCCTGATATGCAAAACATAACTCAAATTTTTATAGAAAATTTTTTTAAACAATAAGAAAAGAAAAAACAATTACAAGTTACAAGGCGAACACCCGCCCTGCGAACAGAAAAAGCACACAGTGCAACACAAAATACAATCAGAAGAATAAAATAAAAAAATAAATAAATAAATAAAAAAAAAATAAAAAAAAAATTTAAGACAAAGAAAGCAACATAGAAAAAAAAGAAAAAGGAAAAAAGGGGGGGGGGGAGGGAGGGGTTAGTGGGACAGATGAGTGGGGGAGAGGACTAAATGTGGGGGGTGAAAGGGTAGGTAGGGGTGAGTGTGAGCAGTCAGGAAACCAGTGAGAGCGCTCGGCAGGTCATCCATACCACAGCCAGTTGGGAAGGGCTCGGGAGCAACCACTGGTCAAATACCTGAGACGAACAACAAGAGTATCAATCAGAGGAGGGGTCAGAGCCCAGGAGCGTCCGGTACTCTGCAGACTGTTGAAACCTGAACCAGTAGAACCAGGTTTTGATGTACGCCTCAGTCGTGCCATGCAGGAAAGACGTGAGATTTTCCATGCGCATTATCTTGTTGACCTTCGAAATCCAGAGGGAGAGAGGAGGAGGATCCACTCGTTTCCAAAAAAGGGGGATACAAGCCCGGGCAGCGAGGATCAGGAATCTAAGTAGGGAACGCTTAAAGACCTTTACAGAAGACTCACAATGATTAAGGAGGAACAGGGCAGGGCCCAAATGGTGAGAAGTTTCAGTAAGCTGGAGGGTTATCCGCTTGACCCCCTCCCAGAAGGACGAAAGGGCAGGACAGGACCAAAAAATGTGTAGCAGCGTGCCTTCCTCGTCGCCACAGCGCCAACATAATGGGGAGACCTGAGGAAACATAGCATGGAGTCTCGTAGGAACCCTATACCATCGGGACAAGATTTTGTAGCTGGCCTCCTGGTGGCGAGAGCTGATGGAAGCAGTATGAGAAAGGCGAAAAATGCGCCTACGCTGCTCCTGAGAGAGGGAAAGGGATAAGTCAGATTCCCATTTCAACAAGAACGGCGGAACAAAGTCCTCCGGAGGTTCAACCAGGATCCGGTAAGTGAGCGAGAGGGAGTGGCGAAGGGGGCCAGCACCAACAAAAATCTTCTCCAAGGGGGTAGGTTCGACGCAGAACTCTGCAGGAGCAGGGAGAGAATGTAAAAAGTGACGAAGTTGCATCCCCCGCCAAGCATCCAAAGGGGGCAGCTCAGGAGGGGCCTGGGAATTCAGAAGTGTAGTCCATCCCCCAGCGTCCTGGAAGTGACAGGCACGGAAAATCCCATGACGGCGCCAATTACGAAAAACTCGGTCAAACATTCCAGGTGGAAAGGCAGGATTGCCCAGCACTGGGAAAAGAGCGGAATCCTTAGGGAGGAGAGTGGAGCGAACAAGGCCCCTGGAGCAAATCCGAAGCGTGGGACCAAGGGTAGGGTGAGAAAAGAGAGATGACAATGAGGAGGAGTCCAACCATGGGGCAACCTGCAAAGGGATCGGAGAGAATGCCTGTTCGATGTAGACCCAAGGTTTAGAAACAGCATGCCTACACCAGTCCACGACACGAGTCAGGTGGGTAGCCAAGTAATAGGACTTCAGGTCCGGAAGCGAAAAACCACCGCAACTCTTGGGACGAAAGAGAAAAGCCTTGCTCACTCGGGCGGGTCTGCCCGACCAGATGAACTTCAATTGGACGGAAGTGAGGGATCTAAGAAAAGACAGAGGGATGTGAATGGGAAGCGCCTGCATCAAGTAGAGAAGACGAGGGAGAATGTTCATTTTAAAAATCGCGCATCTCCCGAACCAAGTAAAGGCTCCAGTGGACCATCGAGTACAATCAGCCCTGATAGACGCCAGAAGTGGGGGGAAGTTGCAACGAAAGAGATCTTTCGGGTCCGGAGTAAGATAAACCCCCAAATATTTGAGAGAAGTGGGGGCCCAATGAAAAGGGAAAGATTGACTCAAGGAGGTGGCCGCCGAGGAGGAAAGGGTCACATTAAGGGCTTCCGACTTCGAAAAGTTGATTTTAAAATTCGAAAGGGTCGAGTAAACCTGAAAGGCAGACATCAGAGCTGGAAGAGAAACATGAGGGGAGGAGAGAAAAAATAGCAAGTCGTCTGCATAAGCCGCCACTTTGTATAAACAGGAAGAATGAGCAGCGCCTGAGATGTTCGGGTCGGCTCGAACCTGGCGGAGGAAGGGTTCAAGAGTCAGGACGAAAATGAGAGGCGAGAGGGGGCATCCTTGCCTAGTGCCATTTCGGATAGGGAAGGACTGGGACAATAAACCGTTCACCCTAACCATCGCTGTAGGGAGAGAGTATAGAGCCATGATCCAACTCATCATGCGATTTCCAAGACCAATATGTAACAGGGTCTCTTCCATGAACCGCCAGTTGACCCTGTCGAAGGCTTTCTCAGCGTCAGTTGAAAGAAGCATGAGAGGAGAGCCCGATTGTTTAGCCCCATACATGAGGTTGATAGCTTTGGTAGTATTATCTCGAGCCTCACGGCCGGGTAAAAATCCAGCTTGATCCGCGTGAACAATATTTCCTAACAAGGGCTGATATGCAAAACATAACGTTCAGAGAAGGTGTGCTTTGTTTTTCTATCGAAAATACATAGGTGACAAAGCATTCATTATGTAAATATAAAAAACGCCCAGTTGTTTTACCCTGGTGTGAAAAAAATCTTGCAAGGTAAGAATCCTATAAAAAATAGAAGTATTTTTGTTTCTTAATAATTTAAAGTGGATGAACAAATTAAATATCTCAATGTGTTGTAGGACCATCCTTTGCCTTTAAAACACCATCAGATTCAGACTCTATTGAAGATTATTTTATGTTGAACTGGAAACCTATGTTTATCTATTCCAAGGACATCTACAGTTACATTAATCAAAATGATTCTACTTGTATGGATCCATAAGGGTTTTTTTCTTTTTAAACTCCAATCAGTTATGGATGATATAGTTTGGCAGGGTAAAAAGTTAGAATTCCACAAGAATATTTTACCTTTCTAACGGAAAAAGGGAGTTTTTCATTTTCCAGACTTTGGGGCACATTTATTAATGGTGAACTTGGTGGGAGTATTTGGAGACAGTGTGTGTTTACTTCATTAGAATCTGGTGTTTTGCACTTTTAGACTTTCAGGAAAATTTAGAATGCAACAAAGCCATTAAGAATATAATGACAGTACACAATTGTTTTAAATTTACTGCATTTTGCAGGAATTGGTATATTGTACAGTTCAAAAAAATCTTTGGGATTTTTCACGAGCAAAAAAGGTCCAGATATTGATAATATTACAGTTTAGCAATAGAAATCTATATGTAAAAGTATTAAGACTGTGTTGTATAATACACTAGCCTCTGCCTGCAACTTCGTCTGCGTGTTGTTGGAGTCGATGAACCGCCTATTCTCGGCAAATTGCTGCCGTCGATAGTTCGCCAGCTCCGGCGTTTTTCTGCAGTTCTCAAGCTGTCCTGCTGCTTAACTTGTTCCTGACGCCATGCCTGTGATTGTTCCGGCATCTCAGCAGCTGGTTGAGACGCCACATAATGAGCGTGTTGTTAGCATCGATGATCCGCCTGCTTCGGTGTTTCAGCAGCTGGCCTGCCACTGAACTCATTCCTCACGCCGTGCCTGTGATTGTTCCATCAACTCAGCAGCTCGCTGTGATGCCATATAATGAGTGTGTTGTTGGCATCGATGATCCGCCTGCTTCGGCGTTTCAGCTTCTCTAAGAGCTGCTTTATGCCTAGCTTGCTCAATCCTCCTGAGCTCCGCTTGAGGAGAAGTCTGTGACTTCTGACTACCTTCATAGCTCTTATTGTTTTAGAATTTTGCCACAAATTAGATTTTCTTTTTCCCATGTTTACATTTTTTTTGCTGACTCGAGTATAGGCTGAGGGGAGCTTTTTCAGCACGAAAACTGTGCTGAAAAATTTGGCTTATACTCGAGTATATACGGTATCCATTGAAATCTCACCTCTTTCTATGTTGAGAGGTGAAGGAGGCAATCCTATGAGTGATTGATAGCTATCTTTGTAAGCACAGTAATGGAGGAGACTCTGTCAATCACTTTACTTCTCAGGATAGAAAGAGTAGAAATTTCAGTAAATAAATGACATAAGAAACAAGAAAACATGTGTAACAGTGTAACATATTTAACTAATCACAGGTAGTGTAGGCTGCAATCCACTTAACCATGACAGTAGAAGTAGGGTCCCAAGCCATTAGTTATAGCAAGTAAAAGACTTCACTCTCAAATGGTTGAGAAAATTGCAGTAATGTGTTTATTTACCACACATGACAATAGCCAACGTAGAGTAAATTTGAGTAACGTAAATGTTTCGGTCATGTGACCTTCTTCAGACTCTACAATAAGTGCATTAAAAATACCCTGTAAGACTTTAAATTGCAAATTGTACATACAGACACATACATAGTACAAATTACTAGTCACATATAAATAACAATGCAGTTCATAAGTAATACGAATAGGCATATCTTCTCTAGAAATATCCATTTATATGTGGTAAGTATTGCATAATGCGTTAGATAACAACAATGCAAAATCATAGCAAAGAGTTTGAATAACAGAGTGATCTGAACAGTTATTGCAGTAGTTATATATATACACAATGTCATAGAATAGACAAGATAATTTGATAAGGGGTATATATACACAGTAGGCGCCTTTTCATTGCCATAGGCATTACTCCAGCGCGGGGACACAAAAGATTCAGTGTTCTTTCTTTTTGCCAAGCGACTTACTGCGGGCCTGGTCTGGTTTCCCTGGAGTCTGACTGGGACACTGCAGGATCCCACTTTGGACATAGTCCAGCATTCTAGCTTTTATCAGAGTCTGATGAAGGTCAGTGCGACCGAAAACGTGACGTTTATCTTTATAACTACGTTCATCAGGAGGAGTTACTAAACTCACGATAGTAGCAAGAAATTTGCGGTCAAAACCGCAGGGGAACTGCGGTTTTGACCGCAAATTTCTTGCTACTATCGTGAGTTTAGTAACTCCTCCTGATGAACGAATCCGATACAGGACTAGGGAAACGCGTAGAGGAGAATGTTAGTCTGTGGGGCAGGAATTATCTACACTAATATCCCTATATGGGAATGTTTCTAGGGGTTTATAATATGTCCATACTCCTAGCCTACCCAGCCTCAATATCGGCAGCCTAAAGGGATCGTAGGCTCCCGACTATGTGTTGTGCTATATGCACCTGTTTAAAACTCAATAAGCAGCACATAAGGGTTTTGTGTTAGAGTGTCTGTAGGACTGAAATAGCCACAAAAATAGAGTTGTGAATATATTATACCACAGGCATATCAGTAATTGTTCTGTCCTCTTACACTCTGTTTTTTGGACTACTCATTTTTATGAATCAATTTTAAACGGACTTAATAAAAGTTACATTTTAATAGTTATTCTCTGTATAAAATAGATGGATAAAATAATGCATAATGGAACACACATAATAGTCATTCATGATAAGGAGCAAAGCAAATAAAGCAGCTGATTTATTTCCATACTGCCTTTGATAGTTCCTGCCCTGCTAGACTTTGTGACTTTAGAGTTTGTGAATGCGAGGTGCATGCTTACACATAAATCTTTGCCAACTGGCCTAAACGGTGATAAATCATGCCCCACCATAACTCTTGAGAAAAGTGGCACACAGGGTGCAAAACTTAAAAAGTCGTAATTTTTTTGCAAACATTTCTGACTTGTGGAAAAAAATTGTGACTTTTTTCTTGGCTTGTATGCTAGTTTTTTGATACAAACCATTATAAATCAGCCCCATAGAACTTTACCTTTGTAGTCTGTAATATAATATTCTGTCTTCCACTGTCAACTGAAATAACTGCATTTTGGAAGACATCTGAAGGCGTACTATGCACAAAGGATATTCCACCCCTTGTAGCTAATATATAGAATAGATTAAATGTGCTTTGAATTGTAGACAGAATAAAATATTATGTTATATCCTCATTTACAGCTGAGTGGACATTTCTTTTCATTCTAATAGACTGCTCCGTTTACTGGGAACTGGTAAAGAGAAAGCTGTGAAGACAAAGTCACTATTTACTACTAACATGGCTATTGTGTTTATTTCTATCTGGCAGGAAATCTTATGCACAGTGTAAGTAAAACTGAAAATACAATACAGTTATAGCATTGGAGCAGGTTTATGCCTTTGTCTGTTGTCCACAGCAACCATTAAAAGCATAGCTTTCATTTTCCATGAACAGAAAATGAAATGACAGCTGCACTGGTATTGGTTCTAGCCAGTGGCAGGATATATGTTTGCATACATTTGAAAAAGAAAAAAAAAATATTCAGTAACCCTTTTAAAGTTAGATCTGTAAAAAAAAAAGTGTTCAGTTGGTATACTTGGCAAGCAGTTGCTCCTCTTTTTCCATTGTTTTGGCATTGTATATATACACTCAGAAATACTGTATATAAACTGTGAAACCTCTTCACAACAACACTCCTTAGCAAACATCCCACCTCCTTCCCATTAAAGACCAATTATTTTTTCTCCCATTATGCTCTTAAAGAGGACCTTTTTGTGTCCTAACAGATGTGGGGTATTATATATAGATAGATAGATAATTTTTTTTCTCCTGCTACAAAGTCGGCTGAATTCAGCAAACTGTCAGCTTTCCTGGTATTCACCCCAGTGCTGGAGATACCGGTTAATTTCATCACCGATATTGCCCCACTGTCAGAAGGGTGGACCTTACAGCCTAACATAAATGCTGCACTATGATGAATTTTCCCCTGACATTAATACTCCATAATTTTTCCATAGGCTTATACTGTTGGGTTGGGGGGCGTTCCTTATCTTTCAGCGATAAACAGTAAGTCCCGCCCTTCTGACAGTGGGGAGATGTCAGTCTGAAACTAACGGCACCAATATCTCCAGCATCGGGCAACATACTGGGAAAGCTGGCAGTGCACTAAATTCAGCGCACTGTTGGCTTTATAGTGGTATATAATACTGCACATCTATGTGGACATGAAAGGTCCTCTTTAACATAAGAGTGGAACAGAGAGCTCACGTCATAGTGCCAATGCAACCTGTCACTTAGATAACAAGCATGCATGCTAACAATTCCAATTTTTCCAGAACAATCTCGGGACCTACTTTTATATATACACCACACCAAAATAGGCATTCTTGGGATGTTCCAGATTTTGGCCTGTGTATGGCCTGATTTTGGCCTTGGAGTGTTCCAGATTTTGGTCTCCAGATTTCAGCAAGTATCATCAATGTTAGCAGTGAAGGAAAATTGGAAAGGGGGGCCATGTTGAGGTTAAGAATGAATGGTGAACCATGATAATGTCCACAAATTAAAAGGATTCCATTTTGGGGATTAGGAATGAGAGGGGAACTCTGCTAAAAACAATGATTTATAGAAATACGCTGCTGGGGACTAGAAACAAGAGGAAAGCCATGCTGGGGACAAGGATTTAGAAAGATGGCATGCTGAAGACCAAGAATAATAGGGCCGCCATCAACGAGGAGATGTGCGGGTCACCAGGTAAGAAAGAGTTGGGACTCCCTATGATTATGTGTGTGGGTTTGAGTGACTTGTGTATAGTTCCATGGCTTTTTATTAGTCCTGGTCTAGGCCTGGTTCTGTGTAATATGCTGCAGCATAAAATGCATTATTTTTGGCATCATTATTTGGTGGGCTGGCAGGATTCTACACGCTTGCTGGCTCCATTAGACACTTTTACCTACGTTCTTTGAGAGGATCTCCCCTATAAAAATATATTTTTCTGTTCAAATTTGGGTGGTTTGCTCAAAAGGTTTCACTGCCATATACCGCCATATACTGTATACACAGTCACTATCTTCTGTCTATCTATATGCAAGCCATACACAATAAGTACTGTATATATTCACCTGATTTTCCCTTCTATTTAATCAGCATTATTTCCCAGTTGATTTCCCTTGGACTAATTAATAATTTGCGATAATATAATTTTAGCATCAGTCATTTGTGAAATCTTAATTAAATTGAATGTAGGTTCTGTAACCAGAAAGTGGTTCTTTGCTGACTAAATCATCACACTGACTCATTCTGCATGTCTGAAAAGAACATCATCTAGTGTGGAAAGCCAAAAGAAATGGGATTCCTATAGACTCCCTGCTGCTGCTTTCTCCAAGGCCCTTCATGTACTCTCAATATGTAGCAGGACAGACAAAGTGTAATACTAAGTATATAATGCTATATCATAAACCTGATTTAACTTTCTTCATAGTCCATCTTGCACTTTTTAGTAAAGTGTGGAAACAAATTTCTGTCATTATGATAAAAGCACAATGCATATTGTAATAACTATCTGGGATACGGTATTCTGATACTTCTCATCTATGAGTACCATGACAGTACAGGGTCCATTAGTGCCAATGATGGATGAGGGAATTTCTTTTACTGAGCAAAAATGAATAATACATTCCTCAACACCAAAAAAGGATAAGTCTTGGAATTATGGAAATCTCTGGATTTATAAACATGTCAATGATATACAAATTTATTAAAAACTAATAAAATATTCAAAACATCTCAATTTATTCAGTATCAAGTGTGAGCGCCATACACAGAAATGCACATACTTATGCAGCATGGAACGCTATCAATTAAGTTAGTAATGGTAGTCTGAAATCTTATGCCATGCTGAATATACTTGGGTATGCAAATCATTAGAGATGAGCGAGTAGTAAAATATTCGAGATTCGATATTTGTTTCAAGTAGAGCCTCAATATTCGACTACTCGATCGAATATCAAATCCCATTACAGTCTATGGGAAAAAAAATGTTCGTTTCAGGGGAAACCACTATTCGACTAAAGGAGAGTCACCAAGTCCACGAGTAGCAGGAGGAGAGTGTTTAAGAGAAGCGCTGTGCAGTTAAAGTGCACGGACACCATAGACTATAACGGGTCTGTGCGCTTTAACTGCATAGCGCTTGAAGTTGCGCTGATATTCGTTCGGGGGGTCCTCCTGCAGACTCCTTCCGGACAGGAGGCAAGCGCTAATGTGAACTTACTCATCCTGCAGAACCAGTATTGATTGTCCGAATGCCATACAATGTGTAGCATTCAGCCAATCAATGCTGGTTCTGCAGCAGGCTCGTCTTTGCTAGTCGGGAGAGCTGGCAGCTTGCGGTTATGCGGGAGGCTCATCTGTGAGGAGGCGGAGTCTAAGATCGGACCACAGCAGTCTCCATTGTGGTCTGATCTTAGACTCCGCCTCGTCAAAGACGAGCCTCCGGAAGAACCAGCGTTGATTGGCCGAATGCTGTACACTGGCCAATCAACGCTGGTCAATGCATTCCTATGAGAAAAGTCAGCTCCCACATAACTGAAAGCTGCCAGCTCTCCTGACTAGCAAAGATGAGCCTGCTTCAGAACCAGCAAGGAGTAGTATTCGATCGAGTACTAATTTTTTCAAATACCGTAGTATTCTATCGAATACCTACTCGATCGAATACTACTCGCTCATCTCTACAAATCCTCATTTGTTGGAGGAAACTTCCTTTGTAATAGCCATCCCATATAATAATCCCAGGAGTATGACTGATGTGACATTTACCACATGCTCAATACCAAGCTTTCATTATCATTATATGGAAAACGTGGGTCTCATTGCTGAAGAGGATAGACTTCCATTCCATTGCCTTCTACTGTGCACTTTTATATGCTTTGAGAGTGGTGGCATGAGTTCATTGTAGCTGGCAAACACCTATGGTTGGATGTTTGACTTGTAGCCATATTTTGTACAAATGCCATTTGATCATTTTTGTCAACTCTTTTAGCCGCCCTAAGCTTGGGATGTGACATCCAATTTCACTTGGAGTACAGAATGGATCATTACACGCCATTCTCCTGATCAGATAAGCCTTCCATGCAAAGGTTCGTTTCTTGCTATCATTCCAGTTTGTTGCTGTTTTTCTGAAAGTGCTGACATCTTGCTTAAAAATATTGGCTATTATGACTCTCCCACATGCCCAGATTGAATCTAGGTGCTTGAAAATGTGATTATATGCGTATATTAGCGACACCTGCTTCTTCCTCTATTTGCATAACCTTATGTCTGGCTTGGCCATCTTGATTTTGCAGTTTGATTAAAAAACAACCAATTTGGAATATTCAGGTCAAACTTTGTTCATGATGAATCGGTTCGCCCATAATTTGGGAATCTTACAATGTTGCTGTAAAACATATTTGGCTTCTCTGCCCTTGTGGACCATCGCCCCATACGTGTTGAATGACACTTTGGAAGTTCAAAGAGCCTATAACAAGTGAAAAAAAATTGTAGAGCAGTTGTCAAGTGAAAATTTTTTCATCTTTTATAATTATATAATTATAATATTACCTCATTTGCAATGTTTTACTTTTGTATTATGTTGTGTTGTGTGATTTCTGTAAAACAAAGAAACATTGCAACATAAAATGCCATTTATTTATATACAACAAAATAAATTTAATAAAAGTAAAGTTATGAAATAAACTCATCCATTAGGGCATGTCACTAATTCTACCACTCAGGATGGCAACCTGATATGTTTTTTCTGATCCCTATTGTCTTGTACAAGTATACTGCAGGAAAAGATTTGACAGTCTTTCATTGTATGTATTCTTATATAAGGTGTAGACAATTACATTACTCATAATAATAGTCATAATCTGTTGTAAGATTATTTGCTGGGAATCTATGGTAGTAACTATACAAATGACAGATCTTCCGATCGTCCCTGGTGCTAACAGTAGACTCTTCTAGTTTATTTTGCTCTGTTAATGTGAATAAATATTTCAAGATCTCTTAATATACCATTTCTATAAGATTATTATTTATTTTTCAGCTCTTCAAACAAGATATTAATTCATACTACAGGAAGAGAATTATTTTTTTATCTGTTGAACACAACGCATTTCACCTTTTCACATTCATTTTCCTGTGGTTAGAAGGATTATTTGCTGGAAAACTGTGTCTTTATGATTAGAAAGAGGTAAGCCTCCCCAGTGGTATGATTGACTTCAGTGCAGTGAATGCCAGCTTAGTAACTCCTTTAAAGCCATCTGGCAGGTTATTGTCCAAGGACAATGGCTTAGGTTTGTACATTTTTGTTGCTTCTAAAGTGTGTTCTGCTCCTTGAACAACATATTGTATGGAGCAGTGAAATAATAACGCTTTCAAGAGTTTATTGTGGAAGATCTCAGACGTGTAATATAGTAAAGGAAAGTATTAAGAATATCTTTATAAGAAGCACTTTTTACATATACAGCATAAGGTGGGACTCCATTGGAGTCTCAGTGTAGACTGTTTTGTGACTTCTTTGCAATGTTGTGTGCATCCTGGTAAAAATCTATTCATTTTTTGCCATATATTGTTATTATTAACCTCTTACAGACAACATCTCCTTAAAGATGACACCTGCTTAGAGAAGTCAGGCTAGATTTACACTGTGTGTTTGCCAGATTTAGCAGTTACAGTACTGGACAGTATGTTCCTAGGTGGCAGGGACTTCTAGCAGCATAGATAACACTCCTGGCATACTGTTCAGTCTGGTAAATCTAGCTGTCACGGAGCAAAGGTATACGTCTTCCTCCGGATGGTCTTTTGAATCAACACGGACGCAAGAGGTCGGGAGACAACAGCAATTTATTGTAATCCACAAAGTTAGTAGCCGGCAGCGGTCACATCAACCGTAATAACAATAAGTCCACAGAAGTCACAATCCAATGATAACTTTGGTTCCTTGGTCCTGTAACTAAGTCCTGGCTCTCTGCAGAGCTGTGCACAGGCCGGCTCACATACTAACTCCAGCTACAACTATATACTAAGACTGTTACTTCCTCTATCTGTGGGTGGGAAGGGCTGAGTCACAGATCCTTCCCCCCTCACCTATACCAAGGAGAGCAGACTCCCTGTCTACTATGGACAATGCACCATCCAACATCTTCTTGGAGACACGGATCAGATTATCTCCACCCATTGTCCTCACTGGTCCTCACTAGTTAGAGGTATTTGCATACAATGTGCTAACACACTAGACCCTAATCAGCCAACTACACATTGCTGTATATAACAGGTTAGAGAATACATTCCACATGAAATATATATTACACATTGCCTATAGTATAGACTCTAACCATCCCGTGACAACCCCTCCCCCTCTCAAAACATGTGCATGACACAATTGGCCTACACAGGTAAATTGGGGAATGCACATCAGTCTCTATAGCTCATATGTCCTCCTGCCGGGATAACCCATCTGCGTTCTGGTGTTGGTTCCCTCGGCGGTACTGAATGGTAAAGTTGTAGAGTTGAAGGGCTGGCATCTGGCAAAAAATCCGGTCGATCCATGTTGGCGTCTCTCTGAGCTTGGCTTCGGGTCACTGCTCCCACAAAGTGGCACTGTAGATTTCCAACATCGTTGCCTAACAGAACATCGGCCGGCAGCCCGCTCATCACACCAATTGTGCATCGTTTTGGTCCATAACCATAGTCGAGTTCCACGGTAGCTTTAGGAATACGTTTCCGAGTACCTCCTGCCAACTCGATAGAAAGGCCAGGGCCCTCCTCTAGGGCCTCGGGTCGAACCACTCGGGGGTCCGCTACCGTTAGGAAAGCTCCCGAGTCCCGGAATCCAACAACTGTTCGGCCATCCAGTAGGACCTCCTGCAAGTGCTTCCGCTGAAGGTTTGCGGGATGTGTGGCGGAAGGCTGAATCCCATAGACCCCTGGAGGTGGAACAGATGGGTCATTCATGGAGTCATCTGGAAATGGGGCCAAACTTTCAGTCCTAGGGGTGGTTCCCAGGTAGTGAATAGGCCGGGATGCCACGGTGGCCCGTGCCCCCATGTTAACAGGGCAACTAGCTTGCAAATGTCCAGGCCGCCCGCACCCAAAACATCTGCGCTCTAGCATTCTTCCAGTAGGTCGTTGTCTAGGGACAGGGTTGTTCATAGCTGGAGGCCGATGGGCTGGGGCAGGGGTAGAGGGGGAATTGTAATCCTGAGGCCGGGCACGAAAGGTGGGTGGCTGGCTGAAGGGTGTCTGGCGGACTGTGGTAGTTTTCCGCTCCTCTGCAAACAACCTCTTCCACTGCGGCTTGATGGTCAGGCCCTCATCTGCAAGGGAAGCAGCTTGCTCCACTGTGGCTGGGTTCCGTTCCAGCACCCACTCACGGATCTCAGCGGGGCACTGGGAAAAGAACTGTTCCTTAAGTATGACTTGGAGGATCTTATCGACTGTGACAGCCTCCTCTCCTTCTAGCCAGCGCTTGCATGCTTGCTTCAACTTGTGGGCGAACATGTGGAAGGAGCTTCCCCCATTGTAAGACAAAGAGCGGAATTGAACTCGGTAGGTCTCTGGAGTGACGGCATAATACTTCTGCACCGCTCTTTTAATGGCCTCATAGTCCCGCTGATCACTAGGGTCCATGGCTCTGAGAGCTTCCGCAGCCCCATCTCGTAGGTGCCCCACCAGATACCGGACCCAATCCTTCTCTGGGACTTCCATCAGGTGGCACTGGTGTTCGAAGTCCTGAAAATATCCATCAACATCCCCAGCCGCTTCATCAAAGGTCTTGAAGTGTTTATGGGAGACATATGGTGGTTCTCTCACTGTTGGGCTGGGGGCCGACGTTTGATTATAATTCCGCGTAGTTATCTCAGCCATTCGCATTTCATGCGCCATTCTTTCCTTTTCATGCGCCATTCTCTGCTCCTCCTTCTCCGTTTCCTGAGCCCTCTGTAATGCTCTACTCCTTTGCTCTGCAGTTGCTCCTAGCCCCAGCACTGCCAACTCCTCCTCATACAAAACAACCCATCTGCTCTTTTGGGTCTGTACCTGCCACTCCCGTATCTCTCCAGTCTCCTGGGGGCAGCCCTCCTCATGGTCGCTTTGCAGGGTCATCTCCTCCAGTGCCTCGATCAGTTGATCTTTCGTTCTTCCCTGGTAACTCAGGTTTAGTTCCCGGGCCCTTACTTGTAGACGTGCCATAGTCCAGTTCCTGTATTCTGAGGTTGTGGCTCCATTAATCGCTGGGCTGCTGTAGTCCATCTCGCTGTCCGCTGTTGATCCCACCGCTGCCAACCAGTTGTCACGGAGCAAAGGTATACGTCTTCCTCCGGATGGTCTTTTGAATCAACACGGACGCAAGAGGTCGGGAGACAACAGCAATTTATTGTAATCCACAAAGTTAGTAGCCGGCAGCGGTCACATCAACCGTAATAACAATAAGTCCACAGAAGTCACAATCCAATGATAACTTTGGTTCCTTGGTCCTGTAACTAAGTCCTGGCTCTCTGCAGAGCTGTGCACAGGCCGGCTCACATACTAACTCCAGCTACAACTATATACTAAGACTGTTACTTCCTCTATCTGTGGGTGGGAAGGGCTGAGTCACAGATCCTTCCCCCCTCACCTATACCAAGGAGAGCAGACTCCCTGTCTACTATGGACAATGCACCATCCAACATCTTCTTGGAGACACGGATCAGATTATCTCCACCCATTGTCCTCACTGGTCCTCACTAGTTAGAGGTATTTGCATACAATGTGCTAACACACTAGACCCTAATCAGCCAACTACACATTGCTGTATATAACAGGTTAGAGAATACATTCCACATGAAATATATATTACACATTGCCTATAGTATAGACTCTAACCATCCCGTGACACTAGCGAACATACTGTATGGACCAAATTTCAAGGGTGAAACTCAGTTGTGTAAATCTAGCCTTAGTTTCACTTTCCTTCCCAGCAATGGTGATCAATATGAGATCAGTGGGGTCCTAGACCTGCCCCCTACGTCTTCACCAAGGTCCGCGCTCAGACTGCAAGGCCTTTTTGCTGTTCCTTACCTCGACGACTGGCATATAAAAGCTCTGTCTACTTAAATTCTCCATCACCACCTCCAGATAGCCATCTCCCTCCTGCAGAGGTTGGGCTGGCTCATCAATTGGGAGAAGTCAGAAATCGTTCCGTCTACCCAGAAAAGACTCCTGGGATTCATCATAGATTCGCAAAAGATGCAGATCTTCCTAACCAGCCCGAGGAGAGCGAGGATAGAAGCCACCGCACAATTCCTTTTGCGGACCTGCCGCTTGTCAATACGCACTGCTATGCGAGTCCTAGGCCTGATGTCGTCCTCGTCTAAGGCGGTCCCTTGGGCTTTATGGAATTTGCATCCCCTTCAGATGGAAGTGTTCAGCGCCTGAAACAAGTCTGTATGGGGATTGCACAAGAAGATCTGCCTTTCTCCCACTACCCGTCTTTCCCTCAGATGGTAGAGACACCTGAAAGACGGAAGGTCTCCGAAGGGGAGAGAAGTGAATTGTAGGTGTTCTCTGAGACCGGATATGAATACGGAGATTCGAAGATACTTTCGGTGTGGCGGGTAGATGGGAATATGAAGATAGGCGTCTTTCAGGTCCAGAGTAGCCATAAATTCTTCTTGCTGAAGGAATATTGTGACTGAGTCTATGCACTCCATCCTGAAGGGCTTCTGTTTGATGTGGAGATTGAGATACCTCAGATCTATTATCATGCGCCAGCCTCCTGTAGATTTTGGAATGAGAAAAACTGGTGAATAGATTCCCCGGCCTACTTCTGAAGGAGGGACCTTTTCCAAAGCCCCCTTTGCAATGTATTCTGCCACTGATTTTTCTAGGCAGACTTGTTGAAGAGCCGGGAGGGACCAGGTGATGATTAACCGGTCGCGAGGAGGCGTGGAGAATTCTATAGCATAGCCCTGATGGATGATTTGAAGGACCCAGGGGTCTGAGATGGTTAGACTCCAGGCCGCAAGAAATGCCGAAAGTCATCCTCCTACGGGAGGAAAGGTCACAGGGAGCAGCATCCCGTCAAAAAGCAGGTTTATTTTTGGGCTCCTCTCTGGAACCCCCCCGTCCTGCACCTCTTGGACGATAACCAGGGCGTCTTTGGAAATGTTGGGGGCGATAGTCTCGCCCTCTAGAGGAGGGGGCCCTCCTGCCCCTAGCGGCTTGAGGAAGAGACCTACCTAGCCCCTCCATGAGATCATCCAGCCCTCGGCTGAAAACCTTTCCCGGTTGGAAGGGGAGGGAGCATAGGGCAAACTTAGTGGCGGCGTCCACCCGCCAGGGCTTGAGCCAGAGAGGCCTCCTGGCAGCGGTGGTCAGGGCCATGGATTTTGAAGCCAATTTAAGCTGCTGTCTTGACGACTCACGGAGAAAATCCGAAGCTAAGCAAAGGTCACTCATGGAAGCTAGGATATCATCCCTGTTCACCCCAGAATCAATATCGCGCTTGAGGCGATCCAGACACGCCTTCAGACTGTCAGCTGCTTCGCTAGAGGCTATGGCCACTGATGCTTGGGCGGACGCAGAAGAATAAGCCTTCTTAAGAGTAGACTCGACTCTTCTGTCCAGGAGATCTTGGAGATTTGAACCATCCTCCAGGGTAACAACAGTTCTACAGGAGAGTTTGGAAACAGCCAGGTCCACTTTAGGTGGGGGGCCCCACCGATCCAGCTGTGATGGGTTGATGGGGTAAACAGATTTGAAGGCCCTGGATGTAACATAGGCCTTCTCAGGCTGTTTCCACTCACGCTCCATAAGGCCGACCATGGAAGCTTCCACTTGAAAGGCCCTCCGCCTATCAGAGGTGGACGCGGAGGCTTCCCCTTCCGTATCCTGGTCCCACGACTGGATGGACCTCAGCAGTTTATGGATCTTGTCATAAACTAATGGGTCTTGTCATAACTAAACTAAGCCATTCAAATCCATATATAGAAGCAGATCCGCACAACATATCACAACAAAACCAATGCAGTATGGCGCTGGTTTACCTAGACCTATCAATCTTTAGTCATAAGCATGTCCTGTACAGATCATTGGCTGGATTGTTTAATGTGTATTTGTGCAGCTGCAGATTTTATTGTACAATAAAAAGCACAGGCAATCATAGATGGATGCATATAGCAACATTGCATTGTGCCGCATCATGTTGCATAAAAATCCCACATTCTGTAGCACAATTTTAATGAGATTTTTAGTCATGTAAAACATGTTGCCGTGTAGCCTAGCCTCACTGCATGCAGTTTATAATTTCAATTCTACTTTGTCAGTACCGCAGAGGTTTCCAATTTAATGGTTGCATAATAAAATCTGCTAGAAATTGCTGCAATGAAAAGCTGCAGTTTAAAAAATTCAATTCTGTAGTAAAACAAACATAAAACCCCCCAGAAACAAATACATTGAATACACATTACATGTTTTCTTGGGCTGGAGCCCCATGTAGCATAAACAAAACAATTTTGTGCTATGTGTGATTTTACAGTACCTGCAAAGTGATTGGATTTTTGCTAGTCCCATCCACACACTGCAGAAAAATATCCACAGTGGACATGCTGCGATTTAAAAAAACATTGCATTTTTGTAAATCGAAGCATGTCATTTATACCTCTGCAGACTTTCTGTGAAAAGTGCTATGGGGAAAAACACGATTCGTCACCACCATGGTTTTTCAATCAGCATTTTTTTGCTGTGGCCTAAGTGGGGCCTTAGGCTGAGTTCACACAGGGTATTTTGGTCAGGATTTTGAGACCATATTCGCCTCAAAATCCTGACCAAAAAGACGGCTCCCATTGAAATCAATGGGAGACGATCAGGTCTTTTTTCCGAGAGCCGTTTGTTCAGGCTCCCGGAAAAAAGAATGGACATGCTCATTCTTCAGGCTGATTTACCTGAAGACACTCCATCCTCCCAACTAGGCCCATTCATTTGGGCCTAATCCGGAGCGGGGTGCGTGACTGGATGCCTGTGCACAGCATCAGTATCCAGTCGTGGCTACCCATATTTTGGACCGGCACCTGAGGCGGCCTCCGCCTCAGGTTCCAGTCTAAAATTCTCCGTGTGAACCTGGCCTTTTCTTCTCTTATGTCATTGCACTAAAACACTTATCTGGAGTACTTCCTACTCCATTCTTTGTATATGAACTGTTAAGACCAGCTGATCCATGAGGATGGCAGGTGTAGGACCCCCACTCCCTGTGAAAATGGCTGCAGATAAAAAAAAGCAATGTGTGTTTTGGCTGCAGCCCACTACATGGGGCCTTAGCCCCACAGTGATTTTTGTCATCATTGTGGGTATGAGATAAATAATATCTCTATTCACTTTGCCAGGACTGTAAAATGCAGTACTTTCTCACTTGTGTTTCCACAACAGCCAAAAATGCTGTTTTTGCTACTGGCGGATTGGGACATGAAAGTGGCCCTAGAAAAAAATGTAAAAGTGTCCCCATTTTATAGTCAGGCTCACTGCAAGTAAGTGGATTCCATACAAATAAACAGGGCCAGCACAAGTAGTTCCACCATGTAAAGCAATTCTGTGTAAGGCTGGGGCTCCACATTGTGAAAACATTTTACAGTACCTGCAAAGTGGATGTCACTCTGGCTAATCCCATCCACACATTGCAGAAAAAAATCTGCAGCGGAAATACAGCGATTTAAAAAAAATGTTTAATAGTAGTTATAATACAGGTAGAAAGTCTGCAGAGGAAAACTCAATGCATTTCCACAGTGGTCTTTTCTGCAGCGTTTTTCGTCAGCAATTTGCTGTATGGGACCTTAGCCAAATGTAATTTTGCACAGGACGGCTTTACATGGAGTGAGAGGCAGCAGTTCAAAGTGAATTACTGTGTCAAACTGAAACTGTAACTTACACAGGACTAAGGCTATTCTTCTCCTACCTTTAGATGTCTTCTCCACGCCGCCGTCAGTATGCAAATGAGTTCTCTCGCAGCACTGGGGGCGGTCCCCAGCGCTAAAACAGCACTGGGGGCATCCCCAATGCAGTGAGAGAAATCTCCAGTGCCGCCTCCATCTTCTTCAGGAACGGGCTTGTCACGGGATGGTTAGAGTCTATACTATAGGCCATGTGTAATATATATTTCATGTGGAATGTATTCTCTAACCTGTTGTAAACATCAGTGTGTAGTTGGCTGATTCGGGTCTAGTGTGTTAGCACATTGTATGCAAATCCCTCTAACTAGTGAGGACCAGTGAGGACAATGGGTGGAGATAATCTGATCAGTGTCTCCAAGAAGATGTTGGACTGTGCATTGTTCAAAAGAGACAGGGAGTCTGCTCTCCTTGGTATAGGTGAGGGGGGAAGGATCTGTGCCTCAGCCCTTCCCACCCACAGATAGAGGAAGTAACAGTTTAGTATATAGTTGTAGCTTGCAGTTAGTATGTGTTAGCCGGCCTGTGCACAGCTCTGTAGAGAGCCAGGATATAGTTACAGGACCAAGGAACCAAAGTTATCATTGGATTGTGACTTCTGTGGACTTATTGTTATACGGTTGATGTGACCGCCGCCGGCTACTAACTTTGTGGATTACAATAAATTGCTGTTGTCTCCCGACCTCTTGCGTCCGTGTTGATTCAAAAGACCTTCCGGAGGAAGACATATACCTTCGCTCCGTGACAACTGGTTGGCAGCGGTGGGATCAACAGCGGACAGCGAGATGGACTACAGCAGCCCAGCGATTAATGGAGCCACAACCTCAGAATACAGGAACTGGACTATGGCAAGTCTACAAGTAAGAGCCCGGGAACTAAACCTGAGTTACCAGGGAAGAACGAAAGAGCAACTGATCGAGGCACTGGAGGAGATGACCCTGCAAAGCGACCATGAGGAGGGCTGCCCCCAGGAGACTGGAGAGATACGGGAGTGGCAGGTACAGACCCAAAAGAGCAGATGGGTTGTTTTGTATGAGGAGGAATTGGCAGTGCTGGGGCTAGGAGCAACTGCAGAGCAAAGGAGTAGAGCATTACAGAGGGCTCAGGAAACGGAGAAGGAGGAACAGAGAATGGCGCATGAAAAGGAAAGAATGGCGCATGAAATGCGAATGGCTGAGATAACTACGCGGAATTATAATCAAACGTCGACCCCCAGCCCAACAGTGAGAGAACCACCATATGTCTCCCATAAACACTTCAAGACCTTTGATGAAGCGGCTGGGGATGTTGATGGATATTTTCAGGACTTCGAACACCAGTGCCACCTGATGGAAGTCCCAGAGAAGGATTGGGTCCGGTATCTGGTGGGGCACCTACGAGATGGGGCTGCGGAAGCTCTCAGAGCCATGGACCCTAGTGATCAGCGGGACTATGAGGCCATTAAAAGAGCGGTGCAGAAGTATTATGCAGTCACTCCAGAGACCTACCGAGTTCAGTTCCGCTCTTTGTCTTACAATGGGGGAAGCTCCTTCCACATGTTCGCCCACAAGTTGAAGCAAGCATGCAAGCGCTGGCTAGAAGGAGAGGAGGCTGTCACAGTCGATAAGATCCTCCAAGTCATACTTAAGGAACAGTTCTTTTCCCAGTGCCCCGCTGAGATCCGTGAGTGGGTGCTGGAACGGAACCCAGCCACAGTTGAGCAAGCTGCTTCCCTTGCAGATGAGGGCCTGACCATCAAGCCGCAGTGGAAGAGGTTGTTTGCAGAGGAGCGGAAAACTACCACAGTCCGCCAGACACCCTTCATCCAGCCACCCACCTTTCGTGCCCGGCCTCAGGATTACAATTCCCCCTCTACCTTTGCCCCAGCCCATCGGCCTCCAGCTATGAACAACCCTGTCCCTAGACAACGACCTACTGGAAGAATGCTAGAGCGCAGATGTTTTGGGTGCGGGCGGCCTGGACATTTGCAAGCTAGTTGCCCTGTTAACATGGGGGCACGGGCCACCGTGGCATCCCGGCCTATTCACTACCTGGGAACCACCCCTAGGACAGAAAGTTTGGCCCCATTTCCAGATGACCCCATGAATGACCCATCTGTTCCACCTCCAGGGGTCTATGGGATTCAGCCTTCTGCCACACATCCCGCAAACCTTCAGCGGAAGCACTTGCAGGAGGTCCTACTGGATGGTCGAACAGTTGTTGGATTCCGGGACTCGGGAGCTTTCCTAACGGTAGCGGACCCCCGAGTTGTGCGACCCGAGGCCCTAGAGGAGGGCCCTGGCATTTCTATCAAGTTGGCAGGGGGTACTCGGAGACGTATTCCTAAAGCTACCGTGGAACTTGACTATGGTTATGGACCAAAACGATGCACAATTGGTGTGATGAGCGGGCTGCCGGCTGATGTTCTGTTAGGCAACGATGTTGGAAATCTACAGTGCCACTTTGTGGGAGCAGTGACCCGAAGCCAAGCTCAGGGAGAAGCCAACATGGATCCACCGGATTTTCTGCCAGATGCCAGCCCTTCAACCCTACAACTTTACCATTCAGCACCGCCGAGGGAACCAACACCAGAACGCAGATGGGTTATCCCGGGCCGGAGGACATATGATCTATAGAGACTGATGTGCATTCCCCAATTTACCTGTGTAGGCCAATTGTGTCATGCACATGTTTTGAGAGGGGGAGGGGTTGTCACGGGATGGTTAGAGTCTATACTATAGGCCATGTGTAATATATATTTCATGTGGAATGTATTCTCTAACCTGTTGTAAACATCAGTGTGTAGTTGGCTGATTCGGGTCTAGTGTGTTAGCACATTGTATGCAAATCCCTCTAACTAGTGAGGACCAGTGAGGACAATGGGTGGAGATAATCTGATCAGTGTCTCCAAGAAGATGTTGGACTGTGCATTGTTCAAAAGAGACAGGGAGTCTGCTCTCCTTGGTATAGGTGAGGGGGGAAGGATCTGTGCCTCAGCCCTTCCCACCCACAGATAGAGGAAGTAACAGTTTAGTATATAGTTGTAGCTTGCAGTTAGTATGTGTTAGCCGGCCTGTGCACAGCTCTGTAGAGAGCCAGGATATAGTTACAGGACCAAGGAACCAAAGTTATCATTGGATTGTGACTTCTGTGGACTTATTGTTATACGGTTGATGTGACCGCCGCCGGCTACTAACTTTGTGGATTACAATACATTGCTGTTGTCTCCCGACCTCTTGCGTCCGTGTTGATTCAAAAGACCTTCCGGAGGAAGACATATACCTTCGCTCCGTGACAGGGCTCTTCACGCGTCTTCTTCCGGCACTAGAGGTCAAACTTCTAGGCCTCGACCAGAGCCGACTGCACATGCCCACAGACCACAAGAAAATGGCCGCTTACTTACTGTGTAAGCGCCCATTTTTCTTGTGGCTGTGAGAGACCAACTGAAAAAATTATGTAACACAGAAATGTTGGCCAAATGAAAAGGATGTCCAGTAAATGTCCTCAATACTTTAGTGAGGGCTGCTTTTGCATGAATGACTGCATCAATGCGGCAATGTGGCATGGAGGCGATTAGCCTGTGGTACTGCAGAGGTGTTATGGAAGCCCAGGTTGTATGATTAGAATAATCTAGAATTTCCTGGTAGATGACTCCCTAAACCATCATTGAGTGTGGACGTTTCACACAAGACACTATTGTGTCGCCTACTGAACCAGACTAAGGGACCTTTATAGATGCTTAAGAAGCCTTTGCAGCTGTTTTGGGTTAATTATTCTAATTTTCTGAGATAATGACTTTTGGGTTTTCCTTGGCTGTAAGCCATAATTATCAACATTAACAGAAATAAACACTTGAAAAAGTTTGCTCTGTTTGTAACGACTCAATACAATATATATGTTTCACTTTTTCAATTGAATTACTAAAAAAAATAATTAACTTTTTGATGATATTGTAATTTATTGTGATGCACTTGTATATACAGATACAGTGATCACATTTGCTGTCTAATGAACATGCTATTCACAGTATAAATACTGCTGCTACTTCCCTTCATGTAATCTGCTTGTGGAGCAGATGTATTATGAAGTCTCTTTTGCATTTCGGTTGTTCTAACATTTCATTATTGCTATTATTCTATGGATTCAAAGATTGCTCAGAATTTCTATTTCTAGAACTTATGATGACACATCCAGAAAACAAGTGATATGTAATGTGGGCTGATGACATTTTGTGGCAGAATAGTGTTTTAATCTAGTACTGTAGGTAGTTTGCAGGAAAAACAATGATTGACAGCAGACAGCATTTATGTATTTAGCAAATTCTAGACTATGTTTTACTTATATATTGGACTAGGTATATACAGTGGTCAGCCATAACATTAAGGTTAAGCCACACAGTAACTTTGCCCACAACTATAAGTAATGGTTGCAGCACCTTCTGGGTTGCAACGCATCACCATTCACTAACATGATTGGAGGAATTGCAGAGCGACACGCAGATCTTTGGTCAGTCAGCGCAAGTTGTGGACTAAGTTTCAATGTGGCTCTAGCCTAAAGGTGAGTTCACATGTAATGGCTGTGATATTGCTGAAAATCATGCCAACAGACAGCTTTTATCTTCAAAAACTCACCAATGTGACAGATGTTGAAGCAGTGGCCACTAAATGTAAAATCACCCTAGCAGGTGATAATAGGCATACCCAATTCTTAATGTTGAGATGTTGGAAACAAGTATTATGGGCAAGTGTAAGGATGTGAGTAACTTTGACAATGGCCAGAACATCTTCTAACAGGGTGGGCAGTCTGCAGTGGTTAGCACCAACCAAATATGGTCCAAGAAAGGACAATCAGTGAAACAACAATATGGTCATGGGCCTTCGTGTCTCATTGATATGTTTAAAGGGGCTCTATCACTGGGAAAAGTCATGTTTAACTAATCACATCCTTGCATAGCCTTTAGTATACCTTTAGTATGACTGGGTGGGCGTGTCTATAACCCGTACCTTTAGTATATATATATATATACCTTTAGTATATAGATTGCCTCAGTGGTTTCTGAATAAGTCCATTTTTATTCATATGCTAATTAGACTGTTGCATGATACATCGTGCACTCCTCTCCTGTTGTTTCCTATGGGAGGCTGCTGCCGCTGATGACTCAGCTTCCTGTTTGCCTCATACACATAGAAAATAATAGAAGAGAGGAGGCTGCTGGGAACTTTCTGTGCTGGGTGAAAGCTCATTAGCATATTAATAAAAACGGACTCATTCAGAAACCACTGAGGCAATCTACATACTAAAGGTAGGTGTGAAGTAGCATTTCTAAAGGCTATGCAAGCATGCTGTGGCGTAACTAGGAATGGCGGGGCCCCGTGGCGAACTTTTGACATGGGCCCCCCCCCTTCCTGACTGACACCGAAGACCTCGACCGACCCCCCCCCCCCCACGCTGCATTCCTGCGCGCTCTATTATGTCCCATAGTGGCCCCTGCACACAGTATTATACCCCATTGTGGCCTCTGCGCACGGGATTATGCCCCATAATGAACACCCACGAACAATTATTATACTCTGGGGTGTTTTCAGACCCCAGAGTATAATAATCGGAGACCGAGGGGAGATACAGACATAAAAAAAAAGTTACTTACCTGTCTCCAGCTCCGCTGCAGTCTTTGGTTGTGTTGGCCATCTTTAATAACACACTGATGTCACATGACATTTCATACCCTCCCTCCATCTGCCTCCAGTTTCATGCACCCCTCATCTCCACCCACATTTTCATGTCCTCTCCTCCATCTCTGCCCCTAGGTTACTGTTGCTCCTCACCACACATACATACACACTCACACACATACACACTCACACACACTTACACACAGACAGACACTCTCCATCCTGCATCTCCCTTCCCCCTCCCCTTCATTACCTCGCAGCACACCTCTCCTTCTCTTTCCAGGACTGTACGGGTTATAGACACGCCCACCCAGTCATGTGACGGATGACGTCACACAAGGTCCTTTCAGCTTTCCCCCGCTCTTAGCACAGTTAAAACAGTTTGTCTGTGATAAGAGCGGGGGTAGCAGAGGTAGCTGTCGCCGGGCCCCTTATGTCCCGGGCCCTGTGGCAGCTGCCTCTGCTGCTATGGTGGTAGTTACGCCACTGCAAGCATGTGTTTAGATAAAAATGACTTTTCCCAGTGATAGAGCCCCTTTAAATGATGGCTTTGATATAAAAGTGTCAGAACACTCAGTGCATTGCAGGTTTTGCTTAAAGAGAGCCTTTCATGTCCTCTAAGATAGGGCATGGAAATTGTAGCAGTAAGGTTTAGGTACTAATAAATGCAACAAAAAAGGGTACGGGGAAAAAGGAAAAACACAGACCACTCACTCTGTTCAGATGAAGAAGATGTCCATAGACTTGGTAAGGTGTGGTGTCCACAAACAACTACGACTAAGAGGATCATAAGTCCTCGAAACGCGTCAGTTATCATCTCCTGATGTGATAGCAAGAATTGTAATGTTTTCCATGATGTATGGTTTTTAACCACTGAAATTAAAGGCTAAGTTTTAAGAAAAAAAACAACGCGTTTGGTGCTGGATTCCGTATGCACTAGGTACTAATAACACTGTAGTCAGAGGGGCCAGCATCACAGCTCAGTGACATTGCTGGGCATTGAGGAATGTTCCCTTCACAATACAAGATTATAGAAGTGTACCATCAGTACAACGTTCAGCAATGATGCAGAGCTGAGGCCAGCCCCTCTGACAGTGATGTGATATCAGTGTCCTGAGCAGTGGGCAGTGTTCTGCTGAAAACACTTTGGTCCTGACATTTATGTGGGAGTTTTTTTGACATGTACCGCCTACCTAAACATTGTAGCACACCAAGAACACCCTTTCCTTGCAAAAATATTTCCTAACGGCAGTGACCATTTGCAGCAGTTTAATGTGCCTTGTAAATATGTTTTCAGAAAGGTCTGAGGAACATGAAGTATTCTAGGTGTTAACCCAAATCCCAAGCCAACTAAGCATTTGTGGCTGTGCTATTAAACAAGTTGGATCCATGGAGGCCTAACCTCACAATCTACAGAACTTAAAGGATGTTCTGCAAATTTATTGGTGTCAGATAACAGAAGATGGCTTTAGAGGTCTTTAAGGGTAAGTTCATACAGGGTTTTTGGGTCAGGATTTTCCGCCTCAAAATTCTGACCAAAAAAACAGCTCCCATTGAAATCACGACATCCGCCTGAAGACACTCCCTCCTGACTAGGTCCATTCATTTGGGCCTAATCCGGAGCGGAGTGCACGTCTTGGTGCCGGTGCACACCAGAGTTTGTACTCCATTCGGGGTTTCCGTCCCTGAACCCGTTTAAAAAATGTGGAGTGAAAAGCACTGCAAGCAGCGCTTTTCTCTCCGCATTTTTCACCCTTTTCAGACGGAAACCAAATGGAAACCCGGTGGACTCCATTATAGTCTATGGGGTCCATGGATTTCTGTGTTTAACTGCTTTTTTTAAACAGATTAGGTTTCCGTTTGGTGCAGCCCCAAGTGGAACCCCCTCCCCCAACGGAAACCAGAATGCAGGTGTGAACCTAGTGTAAGCCCTGAAGGGGCTAGATCTGTATTTGTGGTATGAGGAGGGCCTACACAATATAAATAATAAATGATAAAGTGGCTAATTTTATCACCAAATATTTTCTGAGCTTCCCAATAACAGGCACACAGTTTAAGTTTAGAGTTCTGAATGTCAGCCCACTCCTGAATTCAGAGATAAGCAAATTAGTTGCGATAGTGATGTTTTTTTTGTTTTTTTTGTTTCGTTATGCCTTTATTCTTTATAAAGAACTACCGCTTTCATTCCAGAAAACAGAACACTGAATAATATGTTTTTTTTCACAATGTTATAATTAATTCAATGGTCCCTCTGGAACTGATCTCGGCCAAGACAGCATGAACAGGAAGTGCTTTCCGTCTTATCCTGTGCTTAGGTTGTGTCATTTCAGTTTAACTCCTACACTCTCCTTCTTCCAACATACCCAGTCTTAAATTTAGGTTCACTGTTTTGTACTGTCATAGGGAATTAATAAGATGTAAGTAAATTCTTAATATATTTTTATTCTTATATCACTTAGAGCAAGAACAAATCCATAATACAGCAGAGACTTGTATTAATCAGATTGGAGACAATATTAAGTTCTAGAGATCTGCAGGGTATATAGAAGAGCGTCTCACTTTTATCAATGTCCTACTCTATTATCGCATCACTTCAGTAAAGGAGCATTACAATAATAGGAGTATGAAGTAATATGCAGTTCACTATTGCATAAATGTAAGTTTGTCTTAATAGAGATATAAATAGTAAACAATACTATTCAATATTAGGAGGCAGAAAAGTATTAACATACCATTATGATGAAAACATAATGGTATCGTATATACTCGAATATAAGCCTACCAGAATATAAGCCGACCCCCCTAATTTTACCACAAAAAAACTGAAAAAACTTAATGACTCGAGTATAAGCCGAGGGGGGAAATGCTGTTATGTCAGTCCAGGTAGCTGCAACGGGGCTAAGGGATAGCAGTAGGGAATCTCGCCCTGCACTACTCCCACTAGCTATCCCAGTCCCTGCCTCACGGGTGTAGGTCGGCTGTACTCAGGCTAAGCCTGACCCCGACAGCTCCTCTCTCACTGATACCGTAGGCCTAGAGGGAAGTGGGAGAAGGAATGCCCTATAAGATCTCTAGGGACTGGAGACTAAAGGGGGTCACCCCTAACGAACAAGTGAAGCTGCTACTGACAGGGACTGACAAGGGTGTGCGCTGACTAACAACACAAGCAGCACACAGGAAAAATGTGGGAAAGGATTCCCCCAAACCAATATGGGAAGGAACCTTACACTAGGAAACAAACACAGGGAAACTGAGTAGAAATCAAAGGATAAGGCAATTCACTCACACAGTCAATAACACACCGAGGTAGGATTGGTGAACACAGAAGGGAAAACACACAAACCAACTCGTTCACCCAAACCTCCCAAAAATCAACCACGGAACTTCCTCTATCCCAGAACACCACCTACTCCTCCTGCTAAGGCCTAGCTCTGTAAAAGCGACACTCAGCACAGAACCATGGGAGGCATGGGTTTAAATACAGAGTAGAGACCACTCCTCCCAGGTGCAAATGGGAGGACAGACTAATCAACCAGGAGATAAAGCTGCCTACCAGCAGTGCGCACGTGCAAGTCAGAAGGTGTGCACCAATACTCACGACAGGACAACCCCGCAGCGCCAGGATGCCACCCCAGACACTGCGCAGCCAAAAACTCCCCAGGTAAGAAAAATAGAAAGTAAAGAACCTAAATACTCCTAACAAATGCAGCAGCTACTGGAAAATTTCAAAAATTAAAATGGTCAGAGTTTTTGGGTGCAGTAGGTGCTGGGAAAGGGGAGAGGGTGTTTTGGTTGTCTGTATGCCCCTTCCCTGAGCTTGAGGACTGGGTCCCCCCCACCACCACCACCACCAACACTTGGAATTCAGCTTGGCTGAATATGGGGTATCTGCAGTGCTTCTATTAACCCCTTTCCGACTGAACAGGAACACTGAAGCTACCCTATATTCAGTAGCATGGGCACTTTCAGACACAGGGATACCTAATGTGTATGTGTTTCACAGTCATTTTTTATTTTTATATGTATTCTAGGGAAAGGAGTGATTTAGAACTTTTATTTTTTTTTTATTTTTCTTTTTGTTATATTTTTTTAAAGCTTTTTTTCCCCCACTGTTTTATGGGAGATTCTATACATTACTATTGCGGCTGGTCATAGACCCTCCCCCCCCCCCAAAAAAAATAAATAAATAAATAAATAAATAATTTTTTTTATCTTGCTTGACTCGAGTATAAGCCGAGGGGGGCTTTTTCAGCACAAAAATTGTGCTGAAAAACTCTGCTTATACTCGAGTATATACGGTAACAAACTACTTAGTTCATTATTACAAAGCCATCCACAACTTGTCCCCTCCATATATATCCGACCCAATCTCCCGCTACCTGCCCACACGTAACCTCAGATCCTTCAAAGACCTACTACTCTACTCTGCTCTCATTCGCTCCTCACACAATCATCTCCAAGATTTCTCTGATTTCTCTGGTGCATCCCCCATACTCTGGAACTCCTTACCAAGACACATAAGACTGACCCACACAATCACAGGCTTCAAGAAGGCCCTCAAGACTCACCTATTCAGGAAGGCCTACAACCCCCGATAACACTACTGTTACCACACCACCATCTGAACAGTCTCTACCCTCATCTTCGGTCTCTATCCCTCTTCCCTCATAGATTGTAAGCCCTTGTGAGCAAGGCCCTCTACCCCACTGTGCCAGTTGATCACTGTTAGTATTATATTTGTTTTGTATATTTTGTATTATTGTATGTAAACCCTCAAATGTAAAGCACCATAAAATTAATGGTTCTATATAAATAAATAAATAATAATAATAATAATAACTATTATTATTATTACCGTAGAAGCATTGAATGGTTGAGATGACTACTAGGCTCAGAGCCAACCAGACTAATGTCCTTCCTCCCGGGCCTACTCAGTGTTGTTTTGAGTGCCTCAACCATCTTGCAGTTTCTTGCTGTTGCTGGTGGACTACTGCTGTTTGGGCACTCACAGGGCCCCTAGATAGAAATTGTCCAAGAAAAGGGCTACTACTGAAAAAAATATGTGTCGGCAATGTTGTAGAAAATGTGAAGTGCGTCAAGTTACATTTGCATATAGCTTTACAGTGGACCTCCAAGATTCATTTTTGTGATGGCCCTAAGACTACCCATTCAGATACTGTCCGAACACAACCAATTAGGCAACCTGAATTTGAGTGTTCTAATCTTATAAAATTGAGAGTCACATGTGATAGTAGATACTAGTGGTTAACATTGTGGGATATTCCCAATGTACATTCTGTCAATGTAATATAATCCTCATATGAAAATGCCAGTAAAGGTTTTTAACAATTACCTTTCCAATTACAGAAATGTGTCAGGAATCTCATTATCCGCACTTCTACTTCTCTACCCGGTAGTTGTCATTGTCATTTTCTTCTGTGTGGTGTCATATAATACTTGTGTAATACACTTTTGTCTTCATTATTAGTCTTGTCCTTAGCCTGCAAGAACACTTTTTTTTCTGGCACTTTGATGAACCATTTGTCCCAAGTCACAAAGTCCATCGTGCCTTGCAGTGGTCTCTGGTTTATACCATATAGACTCTGCAAACAAGAGCAGTGTTGGATTATTGGTCGCTTCTTTACTTGTCTGCTGCTCCTATCAGTTACCTACAGTGTGTAGCAATTCCATTACCTTTGAATGCATAAGCAGCAATTCCATAACAAATGTCCTCCATCAGACAGAATGTATATCATAGTGGCCCCTGCACACAGTATTATGTCCCATAGTGGCCCCTGCACACAGTATTATGCCCCATAGTTGCCCCTGATCATAGTATTATGCCCCATATTGGCACCTGAAGACAGTATTATGTCCCATAGTGGCCCCTGCACACAGTATTATGTCCCATAGTGGCCCCTGCACACAGTATTATGTCCCATAGTGGCCGCTGCACACAGTATTATGTCCCATAGTGGCCCCTGCACACAGTATTATGCCCCATAGTGGCCATTGTACACACTCCTATGCTCCATTGTGGCCCCTGCACACACTATTAATCCCCACTGTGGACACCCATGAACAATTATTATACTCTGGGGTCTGCAGTCCTCGATGGTGTCTGCTATCTTCCCGGGAGGTCACATGACCCGGGACGCAGGCCCCGGTCATGTGACGTCAGTGAGAGTCACCCAACTAGGCCCAATGACTGTATGGAGCACGGAGCGGTAACTAAGGGTGCATTCACACTGAGTAAACACTAGCTTATTTTGTAGAGTAAAATTACACTTGTAAATTTTGCTATCCCATTGACTTCAATGACATTTTACAGGCGTATTTTTTACAGGCGTATTTTTTACAGGCGTATTTTTTACAGGCGTATTTTTACAGTTGTAAAAAAATATCATTGAAGTCAATGGGATAGCAAAATTTACAAGTGTAATTTTACTCTACAAAATAAGCTAGCATTTACTCAGTGTAAATGCACCCTAACAGTGTTTTTTATGTTACCTTACATCCCCTGGACCTCTGATCATTATACTCGGGGGTCTGAAAAGAACCCTGAGTATAACATACCGCCCAACTGTCCCGATTTCCATGGGACACTCACGCTTTCCTACCCCTGTCCTGCCATCCCGCGCAGCTCCCTACATTTCCCGCTATGTCCCTTTAATGATTTACTGATCAATCATTCCTCCGATCACCGCCTGCTCTTATAACAGATAAGAGGCTGCGGTGATCAGAGGAACGCTTTACTATGGTTCAAGGACCTTGTGTGACATCACACGGTCACATGACTAGGTGGGCGTGTTAGTGTCCTGTGCAGTGAAGAGAGAAGTGATCTGTGTAAGGTACTGAGAAGGGAGGGGGAAGGGGGGTTCTGAGATGCAGGATGGAGAGAGAGAAAGTGTCTGTGTGTGTATGTGTCTGTCTGTGTGTGTTTGTCATTATATTGGGGGCAGAGATGGAGGGGGGACATGAAACTGGGGGCAGATGAAAGAGGATATGAAACTGAGGGAGAAATGAAGGGGGGGAGATGAAACCGGGGGCAGATGGAGGAGGGGACATGAAATGGAGCAGATAAAGGGGGCACTTAAACTGGGGGACAACTGGAGAGGGCAATAAACTATGGGAGGAGCTGGAGGGGGGCCTGTCTGCCTCTAGTTGCCCCCAGTTTAATGTCACCCTCCAGCTACCCCTACGGTTTAATGTCTGCTTCTAGTTGCTCAGCGTTTAATGTCCCACTTCATCTGCCATTTATTCATTGCCCCCTTCAACTACCCCCATTGCTAATGTCCCCCTCCAGTTGATCCAGTTTCATGTTTAAACTGGGGCACCAGGAGAGGGACTTAATACTGTTGGGGTATACAAGGGGGGAAGGGGGACATTACAATGTGGAGACATATAATGTATGCGTGACTGTAGGAGGATTATACTGTGTCAGGGGACATGAAAAATGAAAGAGAATGGGCAAAGTCAACATAAAAGTGGGCGGGGCTAAATTTGCTGCGGAGTGTAGCATTTTGTCCCTCTCCCTGTTGTTCAAAAGTTGGGAGGTATGGTATAATAATGATGTTTGTAGGGCCCGTGGCGTCACGGTCGGTAAGTAAATAGGGCCCGTTACCAGCTGGAGTAACTCCAGCCTGTAACGGCCTATTAAGAAAAAAAAAAAAAAACGCAGTGGTAGTGGCTGTCGCCGGGCCCCTAATGTCCCAGTCCCTGTGGCAGCCTCTACCCCTGCTACTCCGGTAGTTATGCCACTTCTAGGAATGTACAATAACAGAACATTTAGTCTGACCTAGCCAGAGAGCAAGGACAAGTGGCATTAAACCCCTCTTAGACAGAGTGATTTAGCAGGCAATTTTAGAGAATGAACGCTCATACAATCACGTTTCTGATAATCAGCCTGGCCAAGGGTAGCAACTCTCCTGGGATACAGGTGTAACCACATCCAGTCCCCAGCCGCTGGTGTAACAGCAAAACCGTACAGCATGTAATGATATGCAGAGTACATTAAGAGGTTTTTCATTTATACAGAAGTGAAACACCTACATCCAGGATAGGATGACATGTGTCACCAATCACCCCATGAACGCTCGAAAAAAAAAGAACAGATAAAAAATCATTGTCAGCAACACATCACCCAAACAATGAAAGTAGACGCGTGGGGAACAATCGCTTTAGTGATCATTAAATTAAAAGATGAAATTTTGCTGTTGGGATGACATTTTAATATACTCATGGTCATTAAATAGTTAAGCAATGGCTATCACAGTGTACAATCTAGACATGTCTTGAAAACTGTGTATGCAATAGAAAAGCGATCTAAAAACAAGGAAGCAAAGAATATTAGTTGGCCACAAGACACAGGTTAAGGCAAGTAAAAAATGTATTGTTTTTGAGTTTACTGTACAGTTCGTATTTAGAATTGATTTATGTACTAATATTTTATATATTTTTATCCATTTTAGAACAGAATAGATGTACATACAAATCACACAGCCTGACTTCAAGTACAGGCTTTAATAAATGACTCCAAATGCCCAGAATTTCTTGGCATGACAAGGGTGCATAGCTACCAATATTTCAATTGGCCAGAAAGAGAAAGAATAGGATTTGCTCCAGAAATTGCACACTTTCATGTGCGTTTCTATGAAATAAAAAACAGTGATGCCTTGTTCTGAAATGCTGAGAAAAATTGGACCAAATTACTGGACCAAATGTTTCATCTACAGCACCCTATATTCCAACTTTGCTTAGCATCTTGACACTTTTTTGACCTAGGACATCTGTGCATGTTGGTTATGCAGACATAGATTTTATGAGTAAAGTGTAAGCAACCATGACATAGAAGGTTACAGGAGCAGGTAGTAACCACAGCAGGTCTGGTACTAGCAAGACTGTAATTATAGGTACAATATAAATCCTAGTCTCAAGGCTAGCCGAGGTCAAAAAGTCTAATCACTAGTCAACGCATACTAAAAGGGATAACAATATGTAGTCAAGTAAGCTTTCTTAAGACTAAAGCCCCATATTGTGGAAACGCAGCTTTTTTTGTTGAAGCTTTTGTTGCGTTTTTTTTTTTTTTTTTGAGCCAAAGCCAGGAGTGGATTCAGCAGAAGTAAAAGAACTTCCTATATATTTCCCATTCCTTTTCTAACCAATCTTGTCTTTAGCTCAAAAAATGCAATAAAATCTGCAATAAAAAGCTGCATTTCCACAATATGGGGCCCTAGCCTAAGTTAGAAAATGGAGACGTTAAGACATGGCACACACGTAGAAAAATAGCTTTTGCCACTAAGAAAAGCACTGAGGCTTCTGGACATGCATAGTACACTCAATAATCTCTCCTGGCTGTGTGTAAGGCCAGGCTAAGCTTGTAAAAAAGCAAAGTTTCTGCACAGCAGAAAACACTACATCCACACTAATCTCATCCACATATAGCTGAAAAAAAATCTGCAGTGGTAAAGCTGCATTTAGAAAAACGTTCATGTTTTTAAAAATCACAGTATGTTAATGACATCTACAGAAACGCTGGCATATAGGTATAATACAAAAACTCAGGCTAGGTTCACACCTGCACCTGCGGTCTGCCTGGGGATTCCGTTCTCCATTCCGCTTTAAAATTGCGGAGAGAAAAGTCCTGCTAGTGGCGTGACTATCCCGAAGTCACGGGGGACGCGTCAACTAGTGATTGGGCACGCCCAGATGACGTGTTATAAGGGGAGGAGCTTTTGGCTTATACCCCCGTAGATTCTTTGCAGACCCCCGAGTATAATGATTGGAGTCCGGAGATAGGTAAGAAACATAAAAAACACTGTTACTTACCTCTCCACGATCCGGGCAGGCTTCAGGCCTAGTAGTCTGACGTCTCTGACGTCACATGAACCCGGCCTATGTCCCGGGTCATGTGACGTCCAACATAATTGAAGAAGGATGACAGCGGCGGACTGCAGTGGAGACAGGGGACAGGTAAGTAACAGTGTTTTTTTTAATGTTTTTATTTCCCCTGGGTCTCTGATTATTATACTCTGGGGTCTGAAAACCCTCCAGAGTATAATAATTGTTTATGGGTGTCCACAGTGGAGCATAATACTGAGTGTAGGGGCGACTATGGGACATAAAAGTGTGTGCAGGGGCCACTAAGGGACATAATAGTGTGTGCAGTGGCCACTAAGGGACATAATACTGTGTGCAGGGGCCACTGAGGGATATAATACTGTGTGCAGGGGCCACTGAGGGATATAATACTGTGTGCAGGGGCCACTAAGGGACATAATACTGTGTGCAGGGGCCACTATGGGGCATAATAATGTGTGCAAGGGCCACTGAGGGACATAATACTGTGTGTAGAGGCCACTAGGGGAATAATAGAGCACAGAATTGCGGAGGAGGGGGTTGGTCGAGGTCTTCGGCGTTGGTCGGGGGGGGGGGGGGGCATGTCAAAAGTTCGCCCCGGGGCCCTGTCATTCCTAGTTACGCCATTGGTTGTATGAGTGACTTTGGCTCTTTTTGGGGAAGTACTCGGAGCTACAATCATCTCGCAGAGTGTGGGGGGAGGTCAGGCCTGTTCTGGGGTTGGATAATCATACTATTCCTTCTTTAATATCACTACCCTGTTAGTGGGTGGAGGGGATCTTGAGAGTGAAATCAGCCTATCAATTTTCCACACTTATAATTAAAGGGGTTGGCCACTTTCAGACCAATATTGACAAACAAATGTACAATAAAAAAGATATACAATTTTCCAATATATTTTCTGGATCAATTCCTCACAGTTTTCTAGATCTCTGCTTGCTGTCATTCATTCTGTTACTTCTAGTGGATAAATGTCTGACCATGGTCATGTGATTTATGCTCCATGGTCATGTGATGAGGACACAGGTGCACTGCTTGTTACCAGGCAGATGTCTGAATATTGTGCTGTGACTCTAACGAGCAGCACCTGTGTGCTCATCACATGACCATGGACCGTAAGTCACATGACCATGGTCAGAGTTTTATCCACTAGAAGTAACAGAATGAATGACAGCAAGCCGTAATCTATAAAACCCGGTTTCGCGGCGGAGAGCATAAAACGCTCACCGCCGCTCACGGCCGGACATCTCTCTCACCCATTCAAATGAATGGGTGAGAAAGAGTCCTGCAGGTTTCCGTCTCCTGCCTCTGTTTTAGGCAGGAAACGGAAACCTGCATAACGGAGTTCACAACGCTGATGTGAACGAGCCCTTAAGTGTACACAAATCCCCTACTTTCATATTAGTTTCCAAGTCCTTGTACACATACCCAAATTAAGTTTTCCTATTCTTTTCCATTCGGAGATGTGAACCTAGCGTCAAGAAAACTCTGCGGACTTTCTCTGAAAAAACTCTGATGCATTTCAGACACGTTTTTTTCCACAGCATTTTTTTTCTTTGGCTCGCTACATGCCTCATGTTGGTATATGTCCTGCTGCTGCTCAGTGAAATCTTAAATTTGGCACAATGTCATAAAAAAATTAAATGTTACACAACTTCTTGAAATGAATCATTGAATGTCCTGCGTAGGATAGCAGACAGTTCCCCACATAGCTTGAACAAAAAACAATCTAAAATCATAATACTGGTGTACTGTGAATTGCTCACTGTATGTGAACTCCACAGGTAAAACTGCTTTGATGCTGCATTTAGGAACATTCGGATCATTTCTTTATGTAGAATGTTCATAGGTCTTCTCCCACATTTTAAGATTTTTAAGCTGTTCCTGAAATCAAAAGGAAGCTTTCCATTTTATAATTGTTTTAATGACTACAAACTGAAGCAGTAATAAAACTGATGTTCTAGTCGGTTACAACATTAGGCTCTGTTCACACGGAGGAATCTAACACTGATTTGGGAGCAGATTCCACCCTGTTGTTTTCAGTGGGAGGCAGAGATCGCAGCAAGACATGGTAAATATCTGATTGGATTCTGTGGAGTCCCTGACGATTAGGCCCATTCAACTGGGCCTAATATGCAGAGAAAAGCCGCAACAGAAGGTGATTACCCTGCAATCCGGCTGTGGAAAATGAAGAGGAATTTCTCTTCATTCGTCACCTAGCCTTATAGATACATTGCTCTCCATATTGTTCTGAACAATATTGAACATAGAATACAAACAGGATTATTGAAATGACAAGTTGTTGCAGATTTGTTCTTCCCATACATCACAATGTTTTACAACATGAACATGGATATAAATATATACAGTTGAAGCCAGAAGCTTACATACACTATATAAAAACACATATGCATGTTTTTCCTCATTATCTGACATGAAATCAGAATAAACCTTTCCTGTTTTGGGTCATTTAGGATTACCAAAATTATATATATTTGCCAAATGCCAGAATAATGAGAGAGGATGTTTTAAGGCATTTTATTATTTTCTGCAAAGTCAAAAGTTTACATACACTAAGATTACTATTAGAGATGAGCGAGTACTGTTCGGATCAGCCGATAGAAATGAATGGATACACCTGGTACTTCCGCTTTGACGGCGGCCGGCCGCTAAACCCCCCGCGTGCCGGCTACGTCCATTCATTTCTATGCGAGCGTGCTGTTCGGATCGGCTGATCCGAACAGTACTCGCTCATCTCTAATTACTATGCCTTTTATCAATTTGGGACAGCCCATATGATGATGTCATGTCTATGGAAGCTTCTGATAGGTTTATTGGCAACATATGAGTTAATTAGAGACACACCTGTGGATGTATTTTAAGGCACCCCTAAAACACATCATGGGAAAGTCTAAAGAAACAGCCAAGATATCAGGAAGAGAATTGTGGACTTGTACAAGTCTGGTTCAACCTGGGGTGCAGTTTCCAGTTATCTGAAGGTGCTTCGTTCATCTGTACATACAATTATACACAAGTACAAACAAGATTGGAATGCCCAGCCATCATACCGCTTAGAAAGGAGATGAGCATGCTTTGGTATGAAATGTGCATATCAACCTAAGAACAAAATCAAAAGACCTTATGAAGATGCTGGCTGAAGCTGGTAAGAGAGTGTCATTATCCAAAGTGAAATGAGTACTGTATCGATATAAGCTGAAAGGCCATACTGCCAAGAAGAAGCCATTACTCCAAAAGAAATATAAAATGCACACAGGAACAAAGATCTTACTTTTTGGAGACATGTCCTGTGGTCTGATGAATCTAAAACTCAACTGTTTGGCCATAATGATCATTGTTACATTTGGAGGAAAAAGGGAGAAGCTTGCAAGCCTGAGAACACCATCCCAACTGTGAAACACGAGGGTATCAGAATCCTAATGTATTTTTCTAATCTACCACCAGTGGCCGCTGTTACTCACTCTGAACTATTGCACTTCCACTCCTCACCACAGGAGGCTGCTGTGTTTGACTTAGAATTTGCCCTTAACAAAGCTGGTCATTGTTTAATGATATGAAGCCATCTTGGTTCCTGTTTCAGTCTACTTATACACATGACGTAATTCAATCAGTGCTTGAGTGTTGTGACTTATTCCAGTCTCCTGCTCCTCAGAACTGTCTTTCCCAGACTAGTTCTACTCTTTGCTGATTTATCCTTGCGATCTACACTTCAAGTGCCCCTGGACTACAACTCTACAACACTTAATTGCGCCTGGCTGATGCCACCTGGCTACCGGATTCCAGCCGTGTATACCAGTATCATAAAAGAGGGTAGCAGTATATGTTTTGGGGTTGTTTTGCTGCAGGAAGGACTGCTGTACTTCACAAAATAGATGGCGTCATGAGGAAAAAACATGTATCAAAACTGAAGCAACATCTCAAGACATCAGCCAGGAAGTTAAAGCTTGGGGGCAAATGGGTCTTCCAAATGGACAATGACTCAAAGCATACTGCCAAACTGATTACAAAGTGGCTTAAAGATAACCAAGTCAGGGTCCATTCACATGGAGAAAAATGGTGAGAAATCTGGTGTGGAATTTCAGCGCTAAAAAAAGCCTCCCATTGACTTCAACGGGTTCTTTTTTCTGCTAGGGGAGGCTTTTTTTGCAGCGCTGAAATTCCACACCAAATTCCTCACCATTGTCCTCCATGTGAATGGACCCTTAATGTTTTGGAGTGGCCATCACAAAGCCCTGATCTGAATCCTATTGCAAATTTAGGGGCAAAGCTGAAATGGCAGGTACGAGCAAAGCGGACAACAATCATGGCTCAGTTAGACCAGTTCTGTCAGGAGGAATGGGTCCAAATTCCTACCAACTATTGTGAGAAGTTCGTGGAAGGATATCCAAAAGTTTGACTCAAGTCATAAAGTTTGAGGGCAATGGTACCAAATATTAGTGAAATGTATGTAAACTTTTGACTTTGCAGAAAGTAATAAAAATGCCTTTAAAATCCCGCTAATTATTCTGGAATTTGCCAAATATAAATAATTTTGGTAATCCTAATTGACCTAAAACGGAAAAGGCTTATTCTGATTTCATGTCAGATAGCGAGAAAAACATGCATATCTGTCTGTTTATATAATGTATTTAAACTTCTGGATTCGACTGTAGATTGGGGGAACAAAAAAATTAGAAATCAAAGAAAAAACACCAATAAAACTCAGCTCAACCTCTTTCCGTTACAGCCATTTTACTTTTTTCTCATTTTTGTTTTTTACTCTACGCTTTCCAAAACCCATATCTTTTTCACTTTTATGTTCACAGAGCCATATGGCTGCTTAATATTTACAAGATGAATTATAATTCTTAATGATGCCATTTAATATTCCATGTGATGTACTGGGAAAAAAATTCTGAATGGTGTTAGAGAAAAATTGCATGTACGCCATTTTCTTATAGGTTTTGTTTTTACAGCATTCACTATGCAACCAAACAATATTCATTTTTTAAAAGGTATCAAAACATTACAAATGCTATACAAAATTTGGTATCGCCGTGATTATACTGACCCACATAATACAGGCAACATAAGAATGCCATAAACATTAAACTCAATTGGCACACATCTGCTTTTTTTCCAATTCTACCTCATTCTGAACTTTTTTGAAACATTTTTTTTTTTCTTGGTGTCAAAATATTCTGACACCCATAACTTTTTTATGTTTCCATATGTAATGATACATGCGGCATCTTTGCAGGGCCAAATGTACTTATTTATACCATTTTGTACCATCTGTTGTTTTGCTTTTTATTAAAAAATTTGGGGGTAGATGAAACAGCAAAAAATTGGCAATTTTCTATTCTATTTCTATTTTCTGTTCTAGGGAAAGAGGATGATTTGAGTTTTTAGTTCTTTTTATGTTTTTTTTTTTATATATATATTTTGTTTAACTTTAATTATTACTTTTCTTAACATATTATTTTTAGACCTGCTAATACATTTCAGTGCATTGCAAAATCCATACATTTTTATTACAGGCTGCACAATTATAGGCTCCCAGCTGTCTAGGCAATGGATCGCTGCCCCCAGATCTTATCATGGGGGTCAGCAATCCTAGATAAAATAGCGGCAACTGTGCACTGTTGGCAAAATGGTGCCTCAGTTAGGCTTGACCAAGGCATCTGTAGAGTTAATGCCCTTGATCACTGCTGATACTGAGTGCTGCTGGGTTTCTGGAGTATTATATTCTCAGCTCTCGATCAGCTGTCATGTTTGCGGATGATGGGAAAGGGTTAAAATTTATATCCAAAGGACAATTGAAAAATACACAGATTAGTAACCCAGGAGAAAAAGGAAACTACATATTTATGACAGGCTGATCAGAAGGGCCAGCGCTGTCCTGGGGAGCCCCCTGGACCCAGTACAGGTGGTGGGTGACAGAAGGATACTGTCCGTGGTGAGCTCCATGCGGGAGAATAAATCCCACCCCATGTATGAGACCTTGATGGCACTTATCAGCACTGTAAGTGACCGTCTGCTTCACCTCAAGTGTGAGAAGGAGCGCTATCGCAAGTCCTTACTTCCAACTGCGGTCAGGCTACATACTGTAAATCTACATCAGGCCAAGCGAAGATCACTCCGCACAGAAAACTAATGATTATGACTATGAAGTCTTCCTTCTTTCTTCTTCTATTCCTTAGCTGCTATGGACTCCTGGTATATCTTCTCTTCACAGCTTATGTGTGTCTACTTCCGTAATATATTACTGTGTATTATCCTGTATCTGTATTGCTGTTGTAACATACTGAAATTTCCCCACTGTGGCACTATTAAAGGATTATCTTATCTTATCCTGCTGTGTCCCAATGCTATACTGCTAAAAGTGAAATAGCCACCCTCATAAGGGTGATGCCAACGTACAATTTCTACAGTAGAGATGGGGGATCCTCACAAGATTCGGTTCAACAAATATTTGTGAGGTTCGCCTGTTTGGATCATATTTGGATCATATGTTTAGTATGAGCTGTAAGTGTCATTATTGTGCTCTGAGGTGCAGCAACATATTATTGTTATAGTATATGAGTTTATTATATTTAGAATAGCTGTTTATTATGTTGCTGCATCTTCCCTGGGCCTCAACTGTTTATACTCTGGGGTCTGAAGAATGATAATAGTGGGTATAATAGTGATAAGTAGGTGATGAACTGCAAAAGTTTCAAGTTCAAGTTGGGCTCGAAACATTCCTGTTTGCTCATCTGTACTCCACAAATGCATGTATTTGGAAAACCATGCACAAAAGTACAATAAAATAAGATGAGTTCCTGCCAAAATGTTAAACAATAGAGATGAGCGAACACTAAAATGTTCGAGGTTCGAAATTCGATTCGAACAGCCGCTCAATGTTCGTGTGTTCGAACGGGTTTCGAACCCCATTATAGTCTATGGGGAACATATACTCGTTAAGGTGGAAACCCAAATCCGTGTCTGGAGGGTCACCAAGTCCACTATGACACCACAGGAAATGATGCCAACACCTCTGGAATACAACTGGGACAGCAGGGGAAGCATGTCTGGGGGCATCTAACACACCAAAGATCCTCTATTACCCCAACATCACAGCCTAACAACTACACACTTTACACACTCAATACCACCTCTCTGACAGTAGGAAAACACCTTGAAACATGTGTATTTGGCACTTGCAGTGAGGAGAGCTTGTCACCAGCAGTGAATTTGGCCCTTGTAGTAAGTTGAGGTTGGCACCAACATTTGTTTTGAAAATCAGGGTGGATTGAGCCTCTAACCAGCAGAGTTTGGGCAAATTCATGGTGGAGTGAGCCTCTAAAAACCCCAGTTTGGACCAATTCATGGTGGAGGGAGCCTCTAAAAACCCCAGTTTGGACCAATTCATGGTGGAGGAAGCCTCTAAAAACCCCAGTTTGGACCAATTCATGGTGGAGGGAGCCTCTAAAAACCCCAGTTTGGACCAATTCATGGTGGAGGGAGCCTCTAACCAGCCCAGTTTGGACCAATTAATGGTGGAGGGAGCCTCTAAACAGCCAAGTTTTGGGAAATTCATGGTGGAGGGAGCCTCTAAAAAACCCAGTTTGGACCAATTCATGGTGGAGGGAGCCTCTAAACAGCCCAGTTTGGGAAATTCATGGTGGAGGGAGCCTCTAAAAACCCCAGTTTGGACCCATTCATGGTGGAGGGAGCCTCTAAAAAACCCAGTTTGGACCAATTCATGGTGGAGGGAGCCTCTAAACAGCCCAGTTTGGGCAAATTCATGGTGGAGGGAGCCTCTAAAAACCCCAATTTGGACCAATTCATGGTGAAGGGAGCCTCTAAACAGCCCAGTTTGGGCAAATTCATGGTGGAGGGAGCCTCTAAAAACCCCAGTTTGGACCAATTCATGGTGGAGGGAGCCTCTAAAAAACCCAGTTTGGACCAATTCATGGTGGAGGGAGCCTCTAAACAGCCCAGTTTGGGCAAATTCATGGTGGAGGGAGCCTCTAAAACCCCCAGTTTGGACCAATTCATGGTGGAGGGAGCCTCTAAAAAACCCAGTTTGGACCAATTCATGATGGAGGGAGCCTCTAAACAGCCCAGTTTGGGCAAATTCATGGTGGAGGGAGCCTCTAAAAACCCCAGTTTGGACCAATTCATGGTGGAGGGAGCCTCTAAAAAACCCAGTTTGGACCAATTCGTGGTGGAGGGAGCCTCTAAAAAACCCAGTTTGGACCAATTCATGATGGAGGGAGCCTCTAAACAGCCCAGTTTGGGCAAATTCATGGTGGAGGGAGCCTCTAAAAACCCCAGTTTGGACCAATTCATGGTGGAGGGAGCCTCTAAAAAACCCAGTTTGGACCAATTCATGGTGGAGGGAGCCTCTAAACAGCCCAGTTTGGGCAAATTCATGGTGGAGGGAGCCTCTAAAAACCCCAACTTGGACCAATTCATGGTGGAGGGAGCCTCTAAACAGCCCAGTTTGGGCAAATTCATGGTGGAGGGAGCCTCTAAAAACCCCAGTTTGGACCAATTCATGGTGGAGGGAGCCTCTAAAAAACCCAGTTTGGACCAATTCATGGTGGAGGGAGCCTCTAAACAGCCCAGTTTGGGCAAATTCATGGTGGAGGGAGCCTCTAAAAACCCCAATTTGGACCAATTCATGGTGGAGGGAGCCTCTAAACAGCCCAGTTTGGGCAAATTCATGGTGGAGGGAGCCTCTAAAAACCCCAGTTTGGACCAATTCATGGTGGAGGGAGCCTCTAAAAAACCCAGTTTGGACCAATTCATGGTGGAGGGAGCCTCTAACCAGCCCAGTTTGGACCAATTCATGGTGGAGGGAGCCTCTAAAAAACCCAATTTGGACCAATTCATGGTGGAGGGAGCCTCTAAACAGCCCAGTTTGGGCAAATTCATGGTGGAGGGAGCCTCTAAAACCCCAGTTTGGACCAATTCATGGTGGAGGGAGCCTCTAAAAAACCCAGTTTGGACCAATTCATGGTGGAGGGAGCCTCTAAAAAACCCAGTTTGGACCAATTCATGATGGAGGGAGCCTCTAAAAACCCCAGTTTGGACCAATTCATGGTGGAGGGAGCCTCTAAAAAAACCAGTTTGGACCAATTCATGGTGGAGGGAGCCTCTAACCAGCCCAGTTTGGACCAATTCATGGTGGAGGGAGCCTCTAAAAAACCCAATTTGGACCAATTCATGGTGGAGGGAGCCTCTAAACAGCCCAGTTTGGGCAAATTCATGGTGGAGGGAGCCTCTAAAAACCCCAGTTTGGACCAATTCATGGTGGAGGGAGCCTCTAAAAAACCCAGTTTGGACCAATTCATGGTGGAGGGAGCCTCTAAAAACCCCAGTTTGGACCAATTCATGGTGGAGGGAGCCTCTAAAAAACCCAGTTTGGACCAATTCATGGTGGAGGGAGCCTCTAAACAGCCCAGTTTGGGCAAATTCATGGTGGAGGGAGCCTCTAAAAACCCCAGTTTGGACCAATTCATGGTGGAGGGAGCCTCTAACCAGCAGAGTTGTGGGAAAGCAGGGTGGAGGGAGCCTCTAACCAGCAGAGTTTGGGGGAAATCAGGGTGGAGGGAGCCTCTAACCAGCAGAGTTGGTGGAAATCAGGGTGGAGGGAGCCTCTAACCAGCCCAGTTTGGGCAAATTCATGGTGGAGGGAGCCTCTAACCAGCAGAGTTGTGGGAAAGCAGGGTGGAGGGAGCCTCTAACCAGCAGAGTTGGGGGAAATCAGGGTGGAGGGAGCCTCTAACCAGCAGAGTTGGTGGAAATCAGGGTGGTGGGAGCCTCTAACCAGCAGAGTTGGTGGAAATCAGGGTGGAGGGAGCCTCTAACCAGCAGAGTTGTGGGAAAGCAGGGTGGAGGGAGCCTCTAACCAGCAGAGTTGTGGGAAAGCAGGGTGGAGGGAGCCTCTAACCAGCAGAGTTGTGGGAAAGCAGGGTGGAGGGAGCCTCTAACCAGCAGAGTTGTGGGAAAGCAGGATGGAGGGAGCCTCTAACCAGCAGAGTTGTGGGAAAGCAGGGTGGAGGGAGCCTCTAACCAGCAGAGTTGTGGGAAAGCAGGGTGGAGGGAGCCTCTAACCAGCAGAGTTGGGGGAAATCAGGGTAGAGGGAGCCTCTAACTAGCAGAGTTGGTGGAAATCAGGGTGGAGGGAGCCTCTAACCAGCAGAGTTGGTGGAAATCAGGGTGGAGGGAGCCTCTAACCAGCCCATTTTGGGCAAATTCATGGTGGAGGGAGCCTCTAACCAGCAGAGTTGTGGGAAAGCAGGGTGGAGGGAGCCTCTAACCAGCAGAGTTGGGGGAAATCAGGGTGGAGGGAGCCTCTAACCAGCAGAGTTGGTGGAAATCAGGGTGGAGGGAGCCTCTAACCAGCAGAGTTGTGGGAAAGCAGGGTGGAGGGAGCCTCTAACCAGCAGAGTTGTGGGAAAGCAGGGTGGAGGGAGCCTCTAACCAGTAGAGTTGTGGGAAAGCAGGGTGGAGGGAGCCTCTAACCAGCAGAGTTGTGGGAAAGCAGGGTGGAGGGAGCCTCTAACCAGCAGAGTTGTGGGAAAGCAGGGTGGAGGGAGCCTCTAACCAGCAGAGTTGGTGGAAATCAGGGTGGAGGGAGCCTCTAACCAGCAGAGTTGGGGGAAATCAGGGTGGAGGGAGCCTAGTATTAGCAGAATTGTGCAACGCTTATGGTGGATGAGTATGAGGATGCGGAGGAATTGGAGAGGTTGAGTACAGACATTGAGTTTCATGTTGAGGTGCTTTACACAGGTGGGCACAAAAATGAAGGCTCTATCCAGTGGTGGTTCATTTTTATCAAAGTGAGCCGGTCGGCACTCTCAGCTGACAGACAGGTGCGCTTGTCAGTGATGATGCCACCGGCTGCACTGAACACCCTCTCAGATAGGACGCTGGCGGCAGGACAGGACAGCACCTCCAAGGCATATAGGGCAAGTTCAAGCCACAGGTCCAACTTTGACACCCAATACGTGTAGGGCGCAGAGGGGTCGGAGAGGACAGGGCTGTGGTCGGAAAGGTATTCCCGCAACATGCGCCTATACTTCTCACGCCTGGTGACACTAGGACCCTCCGTGGCGGCACTTTGGCGAGGGGGTGCCATCAAGATGTCCCAGACCTTAGACAGTGTGCCCCTCGTTTGTGTGGACCAGTGAGAACTTGGTCGCCTACTGGAGGAACTGCCCTCCCTGCCGCCAACGTCACATGCTGGAAACATCTCCATCATATTCTGCACCAATTGCCTGTGGCAAGCATTGATGCGATTGGCCCTCCCCTCTACCGGAATAAAAGACGAGATGTTGTTTTTATACCGGGGGTCAATTATAGCAAAGATCCAGTACTGGTTGTCCTCCATGATTTTGACAATACGCTTGTCGGTTGTAAAGCACCCCAACATGAACTCAGCCATGTCTGCCACAGTGTTAGTTGGCATGACTTCTCTGGCCCCACCGGAAAGTTCAATCTCCATTTCCTCCTCATCCTCCATGTCTACCCATCCGCGCTGCAACAATGGGACGATTCGAAGTTGCCCGGAAGCCTCCTGTATCACCATCACATCATCGGACAACTCTTCTTCCTCCTCCTCCTCCTCCTCCTCCTCCTCCATTAAACGCGATGAAGCGGACAGATGTGTGGACCTACTCTCCAGCTGTGACGGATCGGATGCTATCCCTGACTCCTCTGTGTGATCTGAGTTGCGAAAGTGGGCACACATGAGCCGCACTTTCACCAGTAGCTCTGGAACATTGGGGTAGCTCTTTAGGAAACGTTGCACCACTAGGTTGAAGACGTGGGCCAGGCATGGAACAAGTTGGAGTCCGGCAAGCTCCAGAGCTGCTACCAGGTTCCGGCCGTTATCACAAACGACCATGCCTGGGCCCAGGTGCAGCGGCTCAAACCATATTGCCGTCTCATCGAGGAGGGCATCCCTCACCTCGGAGGCAGTGTGCTGTCTGTCCCCCAAGCTGATCAGCTTCAGCACAGCCTGCTGACGTCTACCAACGCCAGTGCTGCAACGTTTCCAACTCGTAGCTGGGGTCAATCTAACAGCGGAGGAGGAGGCGGTGGAGGAGGAGGAGGGGGGTGTTCTTCTCGTGTCCCTGCCAGGAATGTTAGGCGGGGAGACGAGGTACACCGGGCCAGTTTGGGAAGCAGTCCCAGCCTCAACTACATTCACCCAGTGTGCCGTCAGTGAAATGTAGCGTCCCTGTCCGCATGCACTTGTCCACGCGTCGGTGGTCAAGTGGACCTTTGTGCAAAGCGCGGAACTAAGGGCCCGCCTGATGTTGAGTGACACGTGCTGGTGCAAGGCGGGGACGGCACACCGGGAGAAGTAGTGACGGCTAGGGACGGCATAGCGAGGTGCCGCAGTTGCCATCAGGTCCAGGAAGGCGGGAGTTTCAACAAGCCGGAACGCCAACATCTCCTGGGCCAGCAGTTTAGCGATGTTGGCGTTCAAGGCTTGCGCGTGTGGGTGGTTAGCAGTGTATTTCTGCCGCCGCTCCAATGTCTGAGAGATGGTGGGTTGTTGTAAAGAAGCGCCTGATGGTGCCTTTGATGGTGCAGGAGAAGGAGATAAGACAGGAACAGGGGAGGATGAGGAAGAAGTCAACAAAGTGGCGGAGGCAGATGAAGTGGTGTCCTGGCTCGTCCTCTGGAGTGCATCGCCAGCACAGTCAGCAGTGGCAGTGGCAGAGGCAGAGGCAGTGGCGTGAACGGCAGGCGGCCTTTGTCCTGCCGTTGCTGCCTGCCACTGATTCCAGTGCTTGGATTCCAAATGACGGCGCATTGCAGTGGTGAACAGGTTGCTCTTCTCAGAGCCCCTAATCAATTTCGAGAGGCAAATTGTGCAGACAACACTATATCTGTCCTCGGCGCATTCCTTGAAAAAACTCCACACCTTCGAGAAACGTGCCCTCGAGGTGGGAGTTTTTCGGGGCTGGGTACGAACTGGAACATCTTGGGAGATTCCGGGTGTGGCCTGGCTTCGCCTAAGCTGCTGACCTCTGCCTCTGCCTCTAGCTACCCTTTTTGGTGCTGCACTTGCCTCAACATCCACACTACTTTCCCCGCTTGACATCCCCCCTGTCCAGGTCGGGTCAGTGTCCTCATCATCCACCACTTCCTCTTCCAACTCCTGTCTCATCTCCTCCTCCCGCACAATGCGCCGGTCAACTGGATGCCCTGACGGCAACTGCGTCACATCATCGTCGATGAGGGTGGGTTGCTGGTCATCCACCACCAAATCGAACGGAGATGGAGGAGACTCTAGTGTTTGAGCATCTGGAAACAAATGCTCCTCTGTTAGGTTCGTGGAATCGTGACGTGGAGGGGCAGGTTGAGGGACAATGAAAGGAGCGGAGAACAGCTCTGGGGAGCAGGGACAGTTGGGGTTATTGTTCTGTGAAGCTTGGGAATTTTGGGAGGAAGGAGGACAAGACTGTTGGGTAATAGGAGGAGAGGAGGCAGAGTCTGACTGGCTGCTGGACAATGTGCTGTAAGCGTTCTCTGACAGCCATTGCAAGACCTGTTCCTGGTTCTCGGGCCTACTAAGGTTTGTACCCTGCAGTTTAGTTAATGTGGCAAGCAACCCTGGCACTGTGGAGTGGCGCAATGCTTGCTGCCCCACAGGAGTAGGCACGGGACGCCCTGTGGCTTCACTGCTACCTTGCTCCCCAGAACCATTCCCCCGACCTCGCCCACGGCCTCGTCCACGTCCCTTTCCGGGAGCCTTGCGCATTTTGAATTCCCAGTTAGAAACTGGCACTATATACCAGTAGCAAAAATTGTGGGTGCACGTAACCCCAATATATTCTTTGAATTACCAGTCAGAAACTGGCACTATATGGCAGTAGCAAGAAATGAGGGTATTTGTAACCCCAATATATTCTTTGAATTCCCAGTCAGACAATGGCACTATATACCAGTAGCAAAAATTGTGAGTGCACGTAACCCCAATATATTCTTTGAGTTACCAGTCAGAAACTGGCACTATATGGCAGTAGCAAGAAATGAGGGTATTTGTAACCCCAATATATTCTTTGAATTCCCAGTCAGACAATGGCACTATATACCAGTAGCAAAAATTGTGGGTGCACGTAACCCCAATATATCCTTTGAATTACCAGTCAGAAACTGGCACTATATGGCAGTAGCAAGAAATGAGGGTATTTGTAACCCCAATATATTCTTTGAATTCCCAGTCAGACAATGGCACTATATACCAGTAGCAAAAATTGTGGGTGCACGTAACCCCAATATATCCTTTGAATTACCAGTCAGAAACTGGCACTATATGGCAGTAGCAAGAAATGAGGGTATTTGTAACCCCAATATATTCTTTGAATTCCCAGTCAGACAATGGCACTATATACCAGTAGCAAAAATTGTGGGTGCACGTAATCCCAATATATTCTTTGAATTACCAGTCAGAAACTGGCACTATATGGCAGTAGCAAGAAATGAGGGTATTTGTAACCCCAATATATTCTTTGAATTCCCAGTCAGACAATGGCACTATATACCAGTAGCAAAAATTGTGGGTGCACGTAACCCCAATATATCCTTTGAATTACCAGTCAGAAACTGGCACTATATGGCAGTAGCAAGAAATGAGGGTATTTGTAACCCCAATATATTCTTTGAATTCCCAGTCAGACAATGGCACTATATACCAGTAGCAAAAATTGTGGGTGCACGTAACCCCAATATATCCTTTGAATTACCAGTCAGAAACTGGCACTATATGGCAGTAGCAAGAAATGAGGGTATTTGTAACCCCAATATATTCTTTGAATTCCCAGTCAGACAATGGCACTATATACCAGTAGCAAAAATTGTGGGTGCACGTAACCCCAATATATTCTTTGAATTACCAGTCAGAAACTGGCACTATATGGCAGTAGCAAGAAATGAGGGTATTTGTAACCCCAATATATTCTTTGAATTCCCAGTCAGACAATGGCACTATATACCAGTAGCAAAAATTGTGGGTGCACGTAACCCCAATATATTCTTTGAATTACCAGTCAGAAACTGGCACTATATGGCAGTAGCAAGAAATGAGGGTATTTGTAACCCCAATATATTCTTTGAATTCCCAGTCAGACAATGGCACTATATACCAGTAGCAAAAATTGTGGGTGCACGTAACCCCAATATATTCTTTGAGTTACCAGTCAGAAACTGGCACTATATGGCAGTAGCAAGAAATGAGGGTATTTGTAACCCCAATATATTCTTTGAATTCCCAGTCAGACAATGGCACTATATACCAGTAGCAAAAATTGTGGGTGCACGTAACCCCAATATATCCTTTGAATTACCAGTCAGAAACTGGCACTATATGGCAGTAGCAAGAAATGAGGGTATTTGTAACCCCAATATATTCTTTGAATTCCCAGTCAGACAATGGCACTATATACCAGTAGCAAAAATTGTGGGTGCACGTAACCCCAATATATCCTTTGAATTACCAGTCAGAAACTGGCACTATATGGCAGTAGCAAGAAATGAGGGTATTTGTAACCCCAATATATTCTTTGAATTCCCAGTCAGACAATGGCACTATATACCAGTAGCAAAAATTGTGGGTGCACGTAACCCCAATATATTCTTTGAATTACCAGTCAGAAACTGGCACTATATGGCAGTAGCAAGAAATGAGGGTATTTGTAACCCCAATATATTCTTTGAATTCCCAGTCAGACAATGGCACTATATACCAGTAGCAAAAATTGTGGGTGCACGTAACCCCAATATATTCTTTGAATTACCAGTCAGAAACTGGCACTATATGGCAGTAGCAAGAAATGAGGGTATTTGTAACCCCAATATATTCTTTGAATTCCCAGTCAGACAATGGCACTATATACCAGTAGCAAAAATTGTGGGTGCACGTAACCCCAATATATTCTTTGAATTACCAGTCAGAAACTGGCACTATATGGCAGTAGCAAGAAATGAGGGTATTTGTAACCCCAATATATTCTTTGAATTCCCAGTCAGACAATGGCACTATATACCAGTAGCAAAAATTGTGGGTGCACGTAACCCCAATATATTCTTTGAATTACCAGTCAGAAACTGGCACTATATGGCAGTAGCAAGAAATGAGGGTATTTGTAACCCCAATATATTCTTTGAATTCCCAGTCAGACAATGGCACTATATACCAGTAGCAAAAATTGTGGGTGCACGTAACCCCAATATATTCTTTGAATTACCAGTCAGAAACTGGCACTATATACCAGTAGCAAGAAATGAGGGTATTTGTAACCCCAATATATTCTTTGAATTACCAGTCAGAAACTGGCACTATATACCAGTAGCAAGAAATGAGGGTATTTGTAACCCCAATATATTCTTTGAATTCCCAGTCAGACAATGGCACTATATGGCAGTAGCAAAAATAGTGGGTGTATATAGCCCCAATTCTATTGCTAGGGGACTTGCAGTGTATTTCTGGGGTGAAGGTGGGGGGGGCACACCGTTGGAACGGGTATCGGGGGTATATATAGGGTATACGGGAATACACTGTCAGTGTATTCCATTCAGGATCCTGGGAAAGCTGGGTTGCGGCGATTGAGCCCGTCAGTGCCACGTTACACTGACAAGCTTCTCCCTGGAATTTAGCTCTTATAAGAGCTGTTGGTTCTCTTCTCCTTCCTATCCTAGCCTGTCCCTGCCTACCCAGAATCTAAGCCCTAGCTAACTGGACAGAAACCTCCGTCCCCGGTGAATTGCAAGCTCAGAATGACGCGAAGCTGGGCGTCGCTGTTCTTTTAAATTAGAGGTCACATGTTTTCGGCAGCCAATGGGTTTTGCCTACTTTTTTCAACGTCACCGGTGTCGTAGTTCCTGTCCCACCTACCCTGCGCTGTTATTGGAGCAAAAAAGGCGCCAGGGAAGGTGGGAGGGGAATCGAGTAATGGCGCACTTTACCACGCGGTGTTCGATTTGAACATGCCGAACAGTCTAATATCCGATCGAACATGAGTTCGATAGAACACTGTTCGCTCATCTCTATTAAACAAGCTGATAGTAATGACTATGCAAGGTATTCAACTGAAGCAGTGCAAAGCAGTGGGTCAAATAACACTGTGTGTCCATATCAAAATCACATGGTATAATAAATTTCATAAGCCAAATAAAATACATTTCATGTGACAGAAATTCTGAAATAGGGGGGCAACACGGTGGCTCAGCGGTTAGCACTGCAGCCTTGCAGCGCAGGAGTCCTGGGTTTGAATCCTGCCAGGAACAACATATGCAAGTAGTTTGTATATTCTCCCCGTAATTGCGTGGATTTCCTCCCATTCTACAAAGACATACTGATAGGAGAAAAAATGTACATTGTGATTCCTATATGGGGCTCACAATCTACATTTAAAATAAGTAAATACATTCTGGAAAAAAAAAATATATATATATATATATATATATATATATATATATATATATATACTCACCGGCCACTTTATTAGGTACACCTGTCCAACTGCTCGTTAACACTTAATTTCTAATCAGCCAATCACATGGCGGCAACTCAGTGTATTTAGGCATGTAGACATGGTCAAGACAATCTCCTGCAGTTCAAACCGAGCATCAGTATGGGGAAGAAAGGTGATTTGAGTGCCTTTGAACGTGGCATGGTTGTTGGTGCCAGAAGGGCTGGTCTGAGTATTTCAGAAACTGCTGATCTACTGGGATTTTGACGCACAACCATCTCTAGGGTTTACAGAGAATGGTCCGAAAAAGAAAAACATCCAGTGAGCGGCAGTTCTGTGGGCGGAAATGCGTTGTTGATGCCAGAGGTCAGAGGAGAATGGCCAGACTGGGTCGAGCTGATAGAAAGGCAACAGTGACTCAAATAGCCACCCGTTACAACCAAGGTAGCCAGAAGAGCATCTCTGAACGCACAGTACGTCGAACTTTGAGGCAGATGGGCTACAGCAGCAGAAGACCACACCGGGTGCCACTCCTTTCAGCTAAGAACAGGAAACTGAGGCTACAATTTGCACAAGCTCATCGAAATTGGACAATTGAAGATTGGAAAAACGTTGCCTGGTCTGATGAGTCTCGATTTCTGCTGCGACATTCGGATGGTAGGGTCAGAATTTGGCGTCAACAACATGAAAGCATGGATCCATCCTGCCTTGTATCAACGGTTCAGGCTGGTGGTGGTGGTGTCATGGTGTGGGGAATATTTTCTTGGCACTCTTTGGGCCCCTTGGTACCAATTGAGCATTGTTGCAACGCCAAAGCCTACCTGAGTATTGTTGCTGACCATGTCCATCCCTTTATGACCACAATGTACCCAACATCTGATGGCTACTTTCAGCAGGATAATGCGCCATGTCATAAAGCTGGAATCATCTCAGACTGGTTTCTTGAACATGACAATGAGTTCACTGTACTCCAATGGCCTCCACAGTCACCAGATCTCAATCCAATAGAGCATCTTTGGTATGTGGTGGAACGGGAGATTCGCATCATGGATGTGCAGCCAACAAATCTGCGGCAACTGTGTGATGCCATCATGTCAATATGGACCAAAATCTCTGAGGAATGCTTCCAGCACCTTGTTGTATCTATGCCACGAAGAATTGAGGCAGTTCTGAAGGCAAAAGGGGGTCCAACCCGTTACTAGCATGGTGTACCTAATAAAGTGGCCGGTGAGTGTGTATATATATATATATATATATATATATATATATATATATATATATATATATATATATTATAATCCATATAATCAAAGTTCATAAATACAAGTTGTTGACTGAACGATAGATAAAAAGCGCAATAAAAATTCCATGTGTAACATAGTTTTATGGTCTTTGCTAAGATGAGATAAAAAAATTAGCAATTGTTAATAATCTTCAAGATAACTGCCTTCACTTGTGAGAGAATTCAGACAATGGAATGGCTGAGAATAGAATAAATCAGAAAAGGCGTCAAGAAAACCGGTTGGCCAGGAAGTGGCTTCATCAGAAGGAAGACAGAAGTGGTGTAATGAGAGGAAATGTATAAATGATACACTATTGTAAAATCCAATCTGGCTGTTTATAGTGCTACATTTTCTTTCATACAGCTACGATGATCTCTCAGTTTGTTTTTGTTAATAATGCGACAAAATCATGTGTGTGTGTGTATATATATATATATATATATATATATATATATATATATATATATATATATATATATCAGTCATCTGTAAGCTTCAGAAAGCAGTATCAATATTTCTGCTGGATCTCTCAACCCTAATTCTGTGCTACATTTACTGATACCTTTATAGCACAGCTCACAGATAACTGTGATTTACCATGTAGGATTTTTTTTTATTTTTGTTTCAGGTGTTGGAATGCATATTCAGTAGATGGATATTTTTGTGTGTTATCCACAACACACATCTAGTACACAGTAAAGGCACACCCAGCTAGACACACAAGTTGTCGGATACACAACAATAGTGTATGGAATCATCTCCGGGAAACAGGAAGAGCGGCCACTTCCTCCAGAGGAAATGTGGGGAGGCTGGACACATATCTTTTATACAGAGCTCTGTAAATCCACAGTATACACAGTACCTAGAGCAACAACTATCTCAACGTGCTATCCAAGCATTCTCTTAGAGTGAAGTATAAAGAGATCTCCAATTTCTAACCAGGGATGTGAGGTGAGCTTATGTAGTGATATCCTACTTTGTATAGTTGTTTATTAGGGTGCTCATGTATTGTATAGTACATGTCTCAGTATGTCTGTTCATTTGCTCATTTTGGCAGTTTGCTGTGCATATTATTCCTGTAGTCTGTGAGTTAGACCACCCGTATTGTTGGTGGGATGACATGGCATGTATTGTAGTTAGTCTAAGCTGTATATACAACTGTTCAGACATAAATGGTAATAATACACAGGAAAATGCTTTGTACTCTATACATGTATCAGCTCCTGACTGTAGAAATTGATTGATCTATATTCATGTATAGTTGACAGTTTTATTTTATTTATCTTATAATACTAACCTTGGTTTTGTCTTAGTTATATAACAATATACTGTGAGCGCAGGTCCCTTAGACTTAGCATTGTTTTTCAGTCCAAATCAAATCCACAAAATGAAGGAGATCAGTCAATATAATGTTTTGGGATGAGTGGATCAAACATGAGGCCTATATTACTGTTTCCGAATTGTTATTGTCATTTAACTAGAATAATCCTAAAATATAATTTCCAGTAAATGACAATAATGAAAATGGAAATGATAGTATTACATTTAAAAAAAACAACCCCAAAGACCGTTTCAGAATCTAAGGCCGCAGCCCGACTATTGTACATGCAGGACAATGCTACATCCATCATCTTACTACTTCTCAGGAAGTTTCTAGATCTCAATATTTAGGATTTAAGGGTATGGCCTAATATGGAAATTTTTGCCCCCCCCCCCCCGAAATAAAGAAGGGCAAAGTGACTCTGTTTTATTTATAAATAGGGAGTGTATTTTATAGTTACTCTATTTTTCTTCAACATACATTCATTCAGACAATTTTGGCAAACATAGTACAAAACTTTGTCCTTTTTTGGCGTTTACTTGTTTGAACACAGAAAGCAACCAGTGCACACCCATTGTCTATGTCACGGGTAAGCAAGTGGATGGGGGCTGAAAGTCATAGATATAAAAGACCATGTGCTTGCCATAGCCCCTGATCAGCTGATCAGTGGAGACACACACTAATGTCTTATTTATCTATCTATCCTAAGGATAGGTCATAAATAAAGATGAGCTGGAAAACCCCTTTAATAAAGCCTAAGTGCCTCCTAAATGTAATACTGCCCAATTACCCCTTGAGATAAATAATGCCTCCCACTGACCCTTTATATAAATGATCCCCTTATATTCATAATGCCCTGTAATGACTCCTTATATAAATGATCTCCCTCCCCTATACTCATAATATGTGCACTGGACCACTTTGTACCTCTGTAAGTCATAAATTTTATATGAAGACATAGTGAGTTTATTTCTGTTGGAATCAGTACAAATCCACAGATTTCCTGTGGCTCTCTTCCTCTGTGGATTTAAAGTTTGCTTGGGGAACATAGGGGTTTTGGAAATCGCAGAATGTCAATTATACTTACAGAAACACCAGCGGCTTCCCTATAGGTATAACTGAAACAGAGAGTTTCTATGAATAGCCACATATAAAATGTAAAAAATCATGAACACTATTTATGGGTAAAATCTGATTTAAATAAAAGGTCATTTTTAGATGATATATCTCCCTTAAAACTTAAATCATTAGTCAATCATTTCAAGACCCAATTAAAGATATTGTCCAGTGCTAGCAAAAAAAATTATACAATTTTCCAATATACTTTTTGCTTCAATTCTGAATGGTTTTAGACATGGGTGAACTTACCCCTTTCGCCGCCCGAGGCAAACTACAGAAAGCCGCCGGGCTAGCGAAGGGGACGGGGCTTAGCGCCGTTTGCAGGCAGAGAGCAGGCACGGAGAAGACCTGCTCTCTGCCTGAGCGTGAGTGGAGGCTGCTGGAGCAGCGCTGCTCCAGTGGCCTCCCCAATCCACCGCTCGGTGCTAAGCCAGTCCAGGACAGCTTGTCCTGGACTGGCTTAGGTAATCAAAAATGCCTCCCTCCCTGAGGCCCTGGCATAGCGCCACCTGAAGCACTCGCTTCAGGTCGCCTCATGGGAGGTGCGGCGCTGGTTTTAGATCTTCTGCATGTTTTTAGATGTCTGCTTGCTGTCATTCTAGTATTACTTCCAGTGGACACAATCCATAGTCATGTGATGGACAATCAGTGGTCATGTGGTTAGCAGACAGGTGCACAGTTTGTTACTTGATAGTGCTCTGATTACTGTGCAGTGACTGTAATGAGCTGTGCACGTGTCTCCATCACATGACCATGGACTGATTTGTATCCACTGAAGTAAACAAACAATGACAGCAAGCAGAGATCTAAAAAACTGTGAGGAATTGATAAAGTATATTGGAAAATTGTACAACTTTTACAAGCAATAGTATTTACTGAAACTGGAGAAATCCGTCTAACTAATTATAATTGCAATTTCCCTTACATTTCTTATTAGTAACAAAAAAGGAAAGATAAAGCAAATCAAGAAAGCAATGATTATGAACGCAAGTAATTTTTGTTGTGTAGAGAGGTATTTTACACAGTTTGCAGAAACTTAAGGTCGGTGGTGCCAATGTTTGTAGGGCCCACTAAACACCTGCAGTCCCAGATCTCAGTATGGCAGGACACATTGTCAGAAGGGGCGGCTGCCCCAGGCCCACGGACTCTGTACATGACATGTGCTTAATAAAATTCAAACCTGTTACTATTTGTAAGCATGGTTTATAAAAAGACTCCCTGCGGACCTTATACACAATACACAGGATGTTCATCACTGTGACTGCAGAGCACAGGAATTTTCTAGAAAAACACCCGAGTTATTATATTTTTCTCAGGTTGTTCCATTACTCTTTCTTACAAACATCACATGGTCTTTGGACTGTTTTCAATTCATTATATAATACTTGTTCACATGTATAAGGACTTGCTTACCTTTCCAATTTATATTTTACTGTATGATGAACTGACCATCCAGAGCTTACTCAGGGTTTAGTTCTTCACTTAGTGTTTGGAGCACTTACAGGCCATAATCCAATTAAAAACATAGCAATGCTGCCACACCCTTATATAAGTCCCACAAATGTCCCTGCAGTTACAGATCGGTGAGGGTCATATACCGTTGGTAGTTGAGTCATGTGACTACTTGTGAACACACATTGCTCTGGACCTTGCGTTCAAATGACAACTCCTGCATTTGCCATGTTATGGATAAGACTAGCTTTCCTGTAGACCTAGTGGGTTTTTTGATGGGGAGATGCAAATCTAAAGCTTTGCAAGTATGAACAGGGGCATTTGTAGGACTTATATAAGTGTGTGGTAGCAATATTACATTTTTAATCAGAGAGTGACTCAGACTCCACTGATCAGGAGAAGAGGGGACTTTTGTCCCACGTCCTGAATGAGAAGGCTGGAGAAGGCCGAATGCTGTATCTTTATAGCCATTGTTTTTATTAAAACATTTCAAAATACAGAACAAAGGGTTAATGCAAATGAAATATAAGAAGGGTTCACATGATACTATAAACTATACATTGAGAGAAAAAGACATGTATGCTGGATTACAAGAAAGCACGTGTATGGCATACAGTAGGTATTACATTTTAACATGTGAACACATACCTGCGAGCAGAGGTTCAGTGAGCATAATAACCTGAGGACAGCATATGCAAATTGCGACCGTAAGCCAAAATACATATGCAAACAATAACAGCAGTAATAACAACAAAAGGAGGAAGAAGAACAACAGTAAGCCTACAAACAAAAGGGAAGCAAAGGATCGCTCGTGATCTCGTTGTAGAGGCATAATATAGAGAAGTACTAGTTGGGATGGTCCACCACCCAAGGGCGTGTAGCAGTCCTTCCCATACCAGATGCCAGGTATCTATGAAACTGAGGACCAAGAATTAGCATGGGTGGAATAATTTAGTCTTACAATATTACAACATTACCATATTGTCATCTCTATACATTCCAGGAGCGCCAAAGGGGATGCAGCCTAAAACAGAATCCTCTATAAGTAAGACCTATGTGGATATGGACAATTAATGAGTTACTAATGGAGGGAAGGATATCGACCAGATCTCCCAGTTCTTCCTAAACTTATCTAGAGTGCCACTGTTGCATGCAAACATTCGTTAAAATTGATAATTCAATGATACCATGGAGATCAATTTGGTCAGGGATGGGCAGGAGGTAGACTTCCATCTGTGCACTATGAGTAGGTGAGCAGCCCCTAGAATATGGCATACCGCCGTTTTGTACTTTTTTGTAGTTTGTGAATACCTAGCAAGAGTAATGCCAATCCTGGTGAACCTCTCCCCCCTCCCCCACACAGTGTATTAATCAAGTGTAAGACGATGGCTGGTCAGGTAATGGAGGGGATGTACATCTCACCCAGACTACTCAGGTGGGTGAGATGAGAAAACTCCAGGAATGTTTGTTCTCAGCAGACAACTTTCGTCTGCTGAGCATTTTGGTAAATGTTCAGTATTGGGCTGGATTTTTCGGAATGACAGGTAGGTTGGTAGTGGGACCAGTCATTCCACCCCCCTCCAGTCCACACTTTGGGGATGATCCAGCAGCGACTCAGCTGCAGAGAGTCTCCTCGTCAAGGTGGCTTAAGAAGCCAGCTCCAGCAGCAACACTTTAGCAGAGCTTGGCTGGAGAGCAAACAGAGAGGTCATATTTTTGGAGCTGTGTCCTGAATGATTCTACTGGCTTTTGGATTTCTGCTATTCTAGGTGAGGTAACCAATTCTATGTTTAGTTAGATCCTAGCCAGGCAGCTATTTACTTTCGTATTGTTTCCTTTTGTTGCTGCACTATATTTTTGAGTGAAAATAAACTCTACCTTTTGTTTTGGACTAAAGAAACTGGACTTGTGTGTCTGCCATCCCACCTAGCAACCCCAGACCCTGACACAAGGAAAACATTAAACACCCAGAAGGACTAGATAAGGGAGGCAGCACCAAAATACATGGCGCAATGAACCGATCCTCCTCACTCCCTCCAACAACAATATGTACATGTAGGGAAGATACCATGTAGGGAATAACATGCTTTGTGGATAAACCCCTTTAGACCAGGGTCCCACAGGAAAAAAAAGTGGTGTCTTACAGTGACTGCAATTCTAGCGAAAAAATATGCTCTGTGGACACGATGCAATTTCCAAAATTGTTGTGGTTTTGGAAATCACAGCACGTCAACTATACCTGTGGAAACACCAGCGGATTCCCTATAGGTATAATTGAAGCAGAATGTCTGCAAAGGAAACCTCTGCAGGCTTTCTGTGAAAAGCCCTGCAGGAAAAGCCACGATTAGGGTTGAGCCGATCTTGAGATTTCAGGATCGATTTTAAAATCCTATTTCCAATCATTTTCCATTCGAACCCGATCCCAATCCCAATTCCAATCCTAATGTAAGTCAATGGGATTTTTTTTAATGATCAAAGATCGGATTTTTAAAACGATCCTGTTCACTACACAGCGTGGAGTCCAAAAATTGAAGCCTCAATGCTGTGTAGTGATTAAAAAATCTGCTGGCTACTTACCCCCCCACTAATCTACAGAGAACTGCTGCTGCCTCCTCTCCTGTTGTGTATGCCGCTCCCCGGAGCTCTGGGCCGTTGTGCTCTCCTCTCTCTCTTCGCACGCCGGCAGAGCGCTGTTCGCGCCCCCGCCTCCCAGGTTAGTGTGACTGATGCTGTGAGAAGACGGGGCTTGTTGTGGCTCACTTGTGCATCACTCACGTCTTCCCTCCCTGTACCCGCCCACACTCTCCTAAGCCACAACAAGCCCCGCCTACTCCAAGCAGAAACACTAGCCTAGGGAGGCGGGGACACCCACAGCGCTCTGCCAGAGTGCGAAGAGAGAGAGGAGAGAACAATGCCCGGAGCTCCAGGGAGTGACAGCGGTTCTGTGCAGGTAAGTTGGTTGAGCAATCGGGATCAGAATTCCGTTCCTGATCTTTTTTAGGCGGGATCGGGATCCAATCTTTTCCCATCCCGATTGCTCAACCCTAGCTATGATGCATTACTGACACAGTTTTTCCCACAGCACTTTTTTGCTGCTGCCTGCTTAGGCTAAGGCCCAACATTGCAGAAATGCTTTTTTTTTTTTTTTTGCAGATTTTACTGCAGTTTTATGAGCCAAAGTCAGGAGTGGATGGAGCAGAATGGAAAAGTATAAGAACTTCCTTTATATTTCCATTCCGTTTATAGCCACTATAGAATTTAGTTTGAAAAACCGGAGCAAAATCTGCAACAACAAAAAAAAAAGCCAACAAAACTGCTTTCCAAATGTGGGACCTCGGCATTAAGTTACCATTACAATACATACTTTATGTGTAATGCAGTACTGAATAGCACAGAGCTTCTAAAAATGTACAGTTGTGCTTTTAGAAGTGATATCACATGTACTTTGAATTTCTTGTCTATTATAATTTCTGTTAAATGCCTTTAGGCACTATGTAAATAAGCTGTGGGTTGACCTGTGAGCTGTAGATCTCATATCACTATAGTCAAATGTGATTATACAAAGCTATTGTGAAAAAACGTGCCAGACTTTCTCCTGTTACATAATATCACAGTTCTGTACTGAGCACTTGCTGAGCATCCTTGTCAGGAAGAATATAAGACATCTGTGGACCAAAGGCAAAAATGCTGATATTGGGCCACAATAGCTGTTGGGAAGAAACATGAAGTAACTTGCAAATGTAAAATGCATATGATTATGTCAAGTTTTGTAAAACAGTGAATAGAACTTATTTCTCTGCATTTAGCAAATATTTTTTTAAGTTCTTTAAAGGGGTATTCCCAGTTCGATTTTTTTATAGCATACCCACAGGCCATGCCATGAATGCCTGATAGCTGTGGGTCCAAGCTAGGACTTGTACCTATTTTGAGAACAGTCTGAATTAAGACAAGAGGTGATTTTGTATACGCAGTTCTATCCTCTAACTGCCGCCTGCATAGGTGGAGTGATGCACAATATGGTGCTCACCTGACCATGACTGGCACTGCACCATTCAGCAGCTGGTGTGCCACTTGCCTGATCAGTCCTCACAGACCAGCTGCCCAGCCACACTACCATTCTTCCAGGTCACCTGCAAGAGTCCTTCAGACCCCAGAGTCGTCTTTGCAGAGTTCTGTACTGGGTAAAAGGTGCTCACACTACTGCAGACAGGATGCTCAGCAACCGCACTTAGGTGTAATCAGGTTTTATTGAAAATTTTTAGAACAAAGTAATACATAACATATGCAAGAGAGGCAAAGGCCAAAATAAATACAGAGTGAAGGCTGGAGGCCAATAGCGTCCAAACCGACAATATACACAGAGATCCTCAAGCACAGAAACGGGAGTAACCAAGACAAATAAAGAAAACACATGGAAAGACAAAATGAGAACAGGGAATAGAAAAAGGACCAGCAGAAGAGAGCAGGACAAGGAGGGGGACACAAAGAAAAGAAGACAGAAAAGAAGAGTTTATCATCTTCAGCCCTTCCTGTATGGCCCCTCCACCCACCCCATCTATCAAAGTTAATGGAACCCCTCTTACCCCTGTCCCACAGGCCCGATGCCTTGGGGTAACCCTGGACTCTGACTTATCCTTCAAGCCACATATTCAAACCCCCAACACCTCCTGTCGCCTCCAGCTCAAGAACATCCACCGAATCCGCTCCTTCCTCACCCTGGAAACTACCAAGATGCTCGTCCAGGCCCTCATAATCTCCCGCCTAGACTACTGCAACATCCTTCTGCATGGACTCCCAGCTAACACCCTCGCCCCCCTCCAGTCCACCTTAAACTGCGCTGCTCACTTAATCCACCTCACCCCCCGATCCTCATCGGCTTCTCCCCTCTGCCAGTCCCTCCACTGGTTACCCATAGCCCAGCGAATCGAGTTCAAGCTACTAACGCTAACATACAAAGCCATCCACAACCTGTCCCCTCCATATATCTCTGACCTAATCTCCCGCTACCTGCCCACACGTAACCTCAGATCCTCCAATGACCTCCTACTCCGCTCTGCCCACATCCGCTCCTCACACAACCGTCTCCAAGATTTCTCTCGTGCATCCCCCATACTCTGGAACTCCTTACCACGACACATAAGACTGACCCCCACAATCACAGGCTTCAAAAAGGCCCTTAAGACTCACCTATTCAGGAAGGCCTACAACCTCTAATAACACCATCACTGCACTGCCATCTGTACAGTCTCCCCCTCTCCTTCTGTCTCTACCCCCTTCCCTCATAGATTGTAAGCCCTTGCGGGCAGGGCCTTCTACCCCACTGTGCCAGCCGATCACTGTCAGTATTATATCTACCTGTATATCTTGTGTACTGTATGTAACCCCCAAATGTAAAGCACCATGGAATTAATGGTGCTATACAAATAAATAATAATAATAATAATAATAATAATAAAGACAGGACACGAAGGGAAGAGAGACGAAGGACCAGGGTAGGCAAGAGCTGAAAGACAGACGGAGCGCTGCCAGAGGCCAAACAGGGAAGCAAATTCCGTAGTTTCCTGAAATATGACCAACGGCCGCCAGAGGGCTTCAAATTTAGTGGAATCCGCAGAGTCCTCAGCAAACAGAGCCTCCATTTGTCTGATGAGAAGGAGCTTCTGTAGCCACTCCATTAGGGAAGGCACCACGGGGCTGCGCCAATGGCGGGGTATGACCGTCCTAGCGGCCATGAGAAAATGGCGCAACAAGACTCCCTTTACTTTGGATATTTTCCCGGGAATCAAAGAAAGGAGAGCCACTTGGGGAGAGGGAGACATAGAACGACCACTAACCTTTGAGTAGACAGAAAAGTTTTGCCAATTTTGGGAATCGCAGAGGCTACATGGTGGCTCAGTGGTTAGCTCTGCAGCCTTGCAGCACTGGAGTCCTGGTGTTCAAATCCTGCCAAGGGCAAAAAACTATCTGCAAGGAGTTTGTATGTTCTCTGTGTTTGCATGGTTTTCCATCCCATATTCCAAAGACATTCTGATAGGGAAAAAATGTACATTGTGAGCTCTATGTAGGGCTCACAATCTACATTAAAAAGAAAAAAATTGGGGAATTGCGGTGATTGGACAGTGGTTTTTACTGCAAAGTGGGCATAAGATTCGCTGTAAAACGTGGCAATTTTTCCTGCAGCGTTTCTGGAACAACTCTATTACACCAATAAAAAGCTATTGAACAATCCAGCTTCCAAAAACTTTCCAAAGCAATGACTGCACCAGCTAGAGTGACACATAGTAATCAAAACATCACAGTGCAAGACATTATGCAAACACAACACAATAAGCAATGCAGCTTACTAACAACAAGCTGTGTCACACTGCGCCGAGACAGTGCCTGTATCAAATGGCATCTGCAGGACTTCTAAGAATACCCAAGCCACCATTAACGCGTTTAGGGTCCATTCACATGGAGGAAAATGGTGAGGAATTTGGTGTGGAATTTTCCACGCTGAAAATAAAGCCTCCCATTGATTTCAATGGATTCTGCTAGCTTTTCTTTCCACTAGTGGAATTTTCTACTAGTGGAAAAAAAGCTAGCAGAACCCATTGGGATGCTTTTTCTTCCACGTGGAAAATTCCACACCAAATTCCTTCTTTTTTTTTTTTTTTTTGCAGATGTAATATAGATTATGAGCTCCATATAGTGATCACAATGTACATTTTTTTTCCTATCAGTAGGTCTTTGTAGAATGGGAGGAAATCCATGCAAACACAGTGAGAACATACAAACTGGCGGGGAGTTTGAACCCAGGACTCCAACACTGCCAGGCTGCAGTGCTAACCACTGAGCCACCATGTTGCCCTTTCCACACCAAATTCCTCACTATTTTCCTCTGTGTGAATGGACCCTTATTTATTTATTTTTTTCATAAATCAATAATAGAGGTGAATGAAACAAACTATGCAATATACTTCACTAAAGAAAACTGTCTGTTATAGCTACTTATTATCTAAGTGATGAGTTATTTTGGTCTTTACTCTATACACAAGTAGTGTCAGTTTACAGTGAAGTCTAATGATATGGGGAGGCGAGTAGGAGAGAGACAGAGATAAGACTTCATTTACAGAATTCAATTGTGATTTCTGTTAGTAGAAGGCTGGAGAGTAATTCCTGATAACTCTGCTGTGTTGTGTTAGAGAACTGTTTTTCTATAGTGCAAATGTCTCTCTGCTTTGAGGAGCTATTTTCTTCCTGCCCCTCCCCTCTCCATAGACTTCTATTTTACAGTTTTGATCAGTGGCCAAAGGAGGAAAATAAGTGCCACTACTATGTTTCTTTAATAAAGTACATTATAAAGTTTGTTATCTTTGCATGCACTTTAAAAAGTTACGCTTTAATAGGAATGTATTGATAGAAGGTCTGTTATCTATAAAGAACAAAGATGCTTTGAAGATGTTTAATTTTTTTCATGTTTTGTAGATGCCCTGGTTCACACAAAGGCCCTATGTAGCGACTCGGAGCCAAAAAACGCTCCAGAATGGACAGCAGTGGAAATGCATTGCATTTTTTCCACAGTATTTTTTGCATAGTACTTTCTGCTTCTATTATACCTATATGGGAAAACTCCAGCGTTTCTGTTAGAATAATTGACATGCTGTGATTTCCAAAAATATGAGGGTTTTTGAAATAGCAGCATGTCAGCTGTGAATTTTTTTTCTGCAATGTGTGCATCTGATTAGCCAAAATCCCATCCACTTTTCAGGCAATGTAAAATGCAATATTTTTTGCCACAGCCAAAATGTGTTGTCGCAACGTGGGGCCCCAGCACTTTTTTCATGTATTTTTTTCTCCTCATGCAAAATAAACTATATTGAGCCAAACGGGAGGAGAGTTATAAGTGAAGGTTGGCCGCAACATTATCGCCAGTAGCTAACCCACTGTAATATATAGAAGTGTGGTGAATGAGATTTCAATATCATCATACACTGAAGAAAACACATGCAAAGTCTGAGGAATTGCTGAGAAGTTAAAAGTAGAGGCAGCTGCATGGGAATTTCTGCTAAAAGTGATGGCGAAAACCAGCAGATTTTTTTTTTTTTTTTTTTTTGCTACGTGCACGTCCACTGTAGGAAGTCTATGTTGACATACCTTAAGGGTCCATTCACACAGAGGAATATGGTGAGGAATTTGGTGTGGAATTTCAGCTCTGAAAAAAAGTCTCCCATTTCCTTCAATTGGTTCCTCTTTCTGCATTATTAATGCAATAAAAAACATGCAGTTCTTGATTTTAAAAAGAATCATGTGAGCCCAGCCCTATATGTTCCATAAATTTCCAGCTGTAGTTAAAAAAAAAAAAAAGAAGCTAAATGTGGACAGAGAAGTGTGCACATAATGGCATGTTAGGTGTACTATAGGAGCTGCAGAGGTAACGGTCTTCAACCAAGCGTTCTACTCCCTGGAGGCCCATTACACCCCAATATTAGGATAAATTAGGCTTCAGACTAGACCTATATGTGGTCAACATGGAGAAGAGTAGAGGGGATTTATCAAAAATACTGCAAATAAAACATTAAGGAACCTCACACAGAATCCAATAACATTCTAGTTCTCATTTTAATGGGGCCTTTGGGAGTGATCTCCTGTAAATGCTTGCTACAGGAAACATATGAAATATTTGTGATAACTCTCCTCAGCTGACTTGTCTGGATAATTGCACAAGGATATGGTCATGCTATATAGACTTACCTCATTTTATTAATATTTCATTTTATATACTGACTCTATACAGTATTCTATAATCACATACCATGAACACAAAGCAATTACTTGTAATGCAAAATTCTTTTCAAGGTTCTCCTTCAATAGCCAGTTATACATGTATATTGGACTAAGAAATTCCCACTTGCTTTTTTTTAATTAAAATTATCCTGAGGCCCGTTAGACCTTTTGCACATGACCATAGTGGTTTTTCTATCCACAGCTACGGATCAGCATTAGCAAAAAACATGTCCATATGTCATCTGCAATCATGGATCTACAAAATAACTTGTATGGATCCACTACACTTGTCTGTACCACAAATGCGTTCAAATATAGGACATGCTTCATAATTTGCAGACCCCCTCTATGGTCCAGACACACTTTTACAAATATTGTGGACATGTGTACTGGGCTCATAGAAACGTATGGGTCTGCGCTTTATCTGCAATTGAGGTTAAAATTACAATTACAGTCCTATAAAAAAGTTTGGGCACCCCTATTAATCTTAATCATTTTTAGTTCTAAATATTTTGGTGTTTGCAGCAGCCATGTCAGTTTGATATATCTAATAACTGACGGACACAGTAATATTTCAGGATTGAAATGAAGTTTATTGTACTAACAGAAAATGTGCAATATGCATTAAACTAAAATTTGACCGGTGCAAAAGTATGGGCACCTCAACAGAAAAGTAACATTAATATTTAGTAGATCCTCCTTTTGCAAAGATAACAGCCTCTAGTCGCTTCCTGTAGCTTTTAATCAGTTCCTGGATCCTGGATGAAGGTATTTTGGACCATTCCTCTTTACAAAACAATTCAAGTTCAGTTAGGTTTGATGGTCGCCGAGCATGGACAGCCCGCTCTCAAATGATCTGAAAACAAAGATTGTTCAACATAGTTGTTCAGGGGAAGGATACAAAAAGCTGTCTCAGAGATTTAACCTGTCAGTTTCCACTGTGAGGAACATAGTAAGGAAATTGAAGACCACAGGGTCAGTTCTTGTTAAGCCCAGAAGTGGCAGGCCAAGAAAAATATCAGAAAGGCAGAGAAGAAGAATGGTGAGAACAGTCAAGGACAATCCACAGACCACCTCCAAAGAGCTGCAGCATCATCTTGCTCCAGATGGTGTCACTGTGCAGCGGTCAACAATACAGCGCACTTTACACAAGGAGAAGCTGTATGGGAGAGTGATGAGAAACAAGCCATTTCTGCAAGTACGCCACAAACAGAGTTGCCTGAGGTATGAAAAAGCACATTTGGACAAGCCAGCTTAATTTTGGAAGAAGCTCCTGTGGACTGATGAAACACAGATTGAGTTGTTTGGTCATACAAAAAGACGTTATGCATGGCGCCCAAAAAAAAACAGCATTCCAAGAAAAACACTTGCTACCCACTGTAAAATTTGGTGGAGGTTTCATCATGCTTTGTGGCTGTGTGGCCAATGCCGGCATCGGGAATCTTGTTAAAGTTGAGGGTCGCATGGATTCCACTCAGTATCAGCAGATTCTTGAGAATAATGTTCAAGAATCAGTGACGAAGTTGAAGTTACGCCGGGGATGGATATTTCAGCAAGACAATAATCCAAAATACCGCTCCAAATCAACTCAGGCATTCATGCAGAGGAACAATTACAATGTTCTGGAATGGCCATCCCAGTCCCCAGACCTGAATATCATTGAACATCTGTGGGATGATTTGAAGCGGGCTGTGCATGCTCGGCGACCATCAAACTTAACTGAACTTGAATTGTTTTGTAAAGAGGAATGGTCCAAAATACCTTCATCCAGGATCCAGGAACTGATTAAAAGCTACAAGAAGTGACTAGAGGCTGTTATCTTTGCAAAAGGAGGATCTACTAAATATTAATGTCACTTTTCTGTTGAGGTGCCCATACTTTTGCACCGGTCAAATTTTGGTTTAATGCATATTGAACATTTTCTGTTAGTACAATAAACCTCATTTCAATCCTGAAATATTACTGTGTCCATCAGTTATTAGATATATCAAACTGAAATGTCTGCTGCAAACACCAAAATATTTAGAACTAAAAATGATTAAGATTAATAGGGGCGCCCAAACTTTTTCATAGGACTGTATGTACATAGGGCCTTAATGCTGATAAATCTCGTTAAATGTAATCTTATAAATGTACGTAGAAGCAACACGGTGGTTAGCACTGCAGCCTGGAGTCCTGGGTTTGAATTCTGCCAAGGACAACATCTGCAAGGAGTTTGCATTTTCTTTCTGAGGTTGTGTGGGTTTCCTCTGGGTACTCCGATTTCCTCCCACACTACAAAGACATACTGATAGGGAATGTAGATTGTGAGCCCTATATGGGACAGTGACCACAACGTCTGTAAAGCACTGAAGCATATAATGGCGCTATATAAGTAAGCATAATAAATAAGTTACATACTGTATGGTGGCATTGCAACTCAATCTTATTCCTTTGAATGGGACTGAGCTGAAACAATATATATCACAGACCTAAGAATAGAGTACAGAACATGCTGTGACCTCTTCAAACAGCTCATCATCAATACCATAGTTCTGGAAATCCCTTAACCCATTTAATTGCATCTATTCTAAAAAGTGTAACCCGTTAGTGACCGTTATATAGACTTTCTACGTTGGCCACTAATGGGTCTTATGCTGCAAGGTCTCGCACACTGTGTGAAATGGGTGCACAGCTGGGCATCGAATCTTTATGCCCTTGTTTGGAAAGCTGCCAGCACCAGGCATTTAACCTTTTTTGATGCCATGATCAATAGCAACTGTACAGTGCTAATGCCTTTACATGACAGCTGGGGGCCTAATCAAGACCCTCAGGTCTGCCTTCAGAATATTCCTATTAGACCGCATGTCAGATTGTGACAAATAGTGTAATACATTGCACTACATAAGTAAGTAAAGTTTAAAAAATAAAATTAAAAAAACACACGGGACGATACGCAGCACTAAAGTGTTGCGGGAAAATCTCTGACGGGAACGCATCGCCGTTCTTCCCACAGTGCTTTGAACAGAAAGTTCATGAAGTTTCCTCCGCGGACTTTCTGTTACAATTATATCTACAGGAAAGCCACAGGCATTTACATAGATATAATTAACATGCTGCGATTTCCAAAACCACACGTTTTTGGAAATCACAGCGTGTCCGTGCTGCGGTTTTAACCGCAAAGTAGGCATGGGATTTGCATGAATCCCATCCACTTTGCAGGGACTGTAAAATGCTGCAGTTCTTGCTGTGCTGTTTCCAGGGTCGGACTGGGATGTCTAGGGCCCACCAGTGGAATTGTTTCTAGGGCCAGGACCCTGCAGATCAGTGGTACCGAGACAGGGCGGTTAAAGGTAATAACATGTTGGGAGCCATGCTACTCACGCACTATACCATGTGCACTACATATACCTACTGCTACAGCCTGTATGGCAAGTGAACAGCATGGCTCCTAGAAATGTTACCATTACCCGTAGCTGAAGTGTCCTGGAAAAAGCTGATGTGCAGTGGTCCAGGCTGTTGTATCATCGCATATGTAATATTGATGGCCTATCCTAAGGACAGACCATCAATATTAGAAAGATGGATAACTCCTTTAAAGTGGTTGTCCAGGAAATGGAGCAACTCATGTGGTGGGCAGGAGGTGTAAAATAAAAAACAAATAAATAAAAAAAGAATACTCACCTGCCCCCGGTGCTCCGTTGTCCGCCGGTAGTGTCTATTCGGTCTTGTGCTGGCGCCTCCTTGCTGAGAGTCCTGCACCTCATGTGATCGCTGACACCAATTAGGTACAAGATTTCCAGAAATGAAGCCATGAGACCAAATAGACACTACCAGCGGACAACGGGGGGCTGGGGACAGGTGAGAAGGCTTTTTTTTAAAAAAAAATATTTTTATTTTACACCTCCCTGGCGGCCACCACAGTGATCACTCCAGTTTATAGACAACCTGTTTTAAGGGGTTGTCTGGGCCAAATATTTTATGGCCACTTCACTGGTCCACCCTGGTCTTCAGCCTGAAGACACTCCCTCATCCCGGCTAGGCCCATTTATTGTGCCTAATCTGGAGCGGAGTGCGTGACTGGAGGCCGGTGCAGTGCACCGGCATTCAGTCAAGACTACCTGTTTTTTGGTCCGTAACCTGAGGCAACCTCCGCCTCAGGTTCCGGAGCATAAAACCCCGTGTGAACTTAGACTTATACCTATAGGGAAACTGCAGGTGTTTCTGCAGATATAAGTGACATGCTGCGATTTCCAAAACCGCAACAGTTTTGGAAATTGCAGTGTGTCCGCCATGTGTGTTTTTCTGCAATGTGTGGATGGGATTGCACTCATTATATACCTACACACTCAGGCCTGGTTCACATCTGCATTCAGTAATCCATTCAGGGAGTCCTCATGGGGACCCTCCCAAACAGACTACCAAACGCATTAGCAAGTGGTATGCAGTGAAAGCACACATAGACTATAATGGTGTCCATGTGCTTTCCGTGCGGTGTCCGCATAAAACATGACAGGACAGAAAAGTACTTCACAATCTACTTTCCTGTCCACATGACTCGTGCGGACACCGCGCGGAAAGCACACAGACCCTATTATAGTCCGCATACTTTCATGGGAGTCTTTCATGGGAGTCTGCATGGGGGGGGGGGGGGGAGGCCCCATGCAGACTCCCCAAACAGATCACCGAATGCAGATGTGAACCAGGCCTTATACATATACCATATATACTCACATATATACAATACTATAGCACATATACAGTACATTTATATACATTCATATACCATATGTCATATATATACTTATATACACACACACATATACATACACATTATTATAGCATACTGTATATACTCACACATACCTGTATACAAACATACAGTACTCACACAGTATACAAGACACATACTTTACACAAATGTACACATATATACATATTAAACATACAGATTTTACCAAAAGAATTTACTCACCTATTCCAGCAGTAGTAAACTCAGCAGTCGGCTCCTGTCTTCCCCACACGCTGCGATGTAAGAGGACTCCGTGTGAGGGGGAGGGGGGAGAGAGGAAGTGCGTGCGGGCAGCAGGGGAGACCTCACAGGAGAGCAGCAAAGCAGCTGCAGATAAGTGAAGGAAGTGGCCATTAGCTGATGCTGAAGAATTGAAGATGTGTACAGCTTCAGCATCAGCTAATGGGGGCCCCTGTGTGTGGAGACAGATGCATTGGCCAGGTACCCGGTTGGGGGCCCCTGGCCATCCCGATCGGGCCCCGACCAATGCATCTGCATTGGTAAAATGAAAACTTTAAGTCAGGGCCCACCGGGGGATTCCCCGGTTACCCGGCGGGCCAGTCCGACCCTGGCTGTTTCCATCACGTGGGGCCTTGGCCTTAATATTATTTTGTCACAAAAAAAAATTATACCAGGATTGCCAATGAATCAAAAAGTGTTATATTCCTCAAAATAGTATCAGTAAAAAAAAAAAATTCAGGTCAAGTCAGGTGTTTTCAGACACAAGACCTAGTGTGTGTGTGTGTGTGTGTGTGTGTGTGTTTCACAGCATTTTCTTACTTTTATATGTATTTTTGGCAAAGGAGTGGAGGTTGATTTGAACTTTTAATTCTTTTTACAAATTTTTTATTTCTTTATTTTTATTTCTTGCACCCCATGGGGATTGATCACTAATGCTAATGCATTGTAAAATACCATCATTTGGATGAAAGGCTGTGCAATGAAATGGAACACTGGTTGTCTTGTTCTAGGTGCTGGCGATACTACCATGCGCCGCCAGTAAAATGGCACCTTGGTCAGATTTGACCGAAGTGCCAGGGGTTGTGATTTTTGCAAGGAACTGATCGTGGACATTATCACCAGGTCTCTGATGTATAGTACAGCAGAGACCCAGTGGCTATGGTGGCCGATCAGCTCCGACATCCACCCGTACTATTAGTTTAGTTTTTGAGTGCAATTTTTTAGAAGCCACCATTTTAAGGTACATATAATGTTTTGTTTAGCTATTATTAAAGGGTATCTAAAGCATTTGTGACATTGATAAATGTTATCGCATACTTTATTATAGATTTAACAGATTTTGTCACCTTTCCAGGAAATCCTGCTATAAAATATACTTTCTGTGCATTTTGTAATCTTTCCATGGTTTTTCTCAATGCTTCTAACTCTTCTAACAGGCTCTTATGTAATGTATGGAAACTAAGGCTAAGGGAATCCTAAGGGTATGTTATGAACAGTTCCACGTGGCTAGCCGCGACAAGATGCCGATGCATTGCCCTGGCATCCCGTCGCGGCATTCCACTCCAGGTTAGGCCCGAAGAATGGGCCTATTTGGGAGGGAGTTTCACGCCACTGAGTCAGCTGCGGAGTCCGTGACAAAATAGGGTATGTCGCTTCTTTTTTCTGATCCAAAAAACCCTGTGTGAACATACCCTAACAGTCCCTGCAGTTCACAACTTGTTCAAATGAATAGGATTGAGTTGCAATACCAAGCAAAAATACTGTAAAACATATATTTAATTTTATATGTCAATTACATAAATAAGAATTATATAGTTATATCTCTGACATAAACTAAGGATCAGTGGTATTTCATCTTTCATGTGACACCGAAAATGGAGTTCTACCTGTATTATTTCCAGAGATGTAATTTCTAATCCCAATTGTAATTGTAAATAATATAATCAGAACTTTGATTTTGGTGTCTAGATTATAAGTGACCCCCAGCCTCAACTTCCCTGCATTATACAAGAGCCCATACACCCATTACTCCAGTGAGAAGTGGTGTACAGATTTCAGCTCTAAATAGAGAAACAAGGGAAAGAATAAAGGAATGCAGGATTTCACAGAAAGGAGCCAACATTAAATAATACAGTATATTGAATATATATGTAAATTTATAGATGATATGATATAATTGTAAATTTATTGATGATATGATAACACAAATAAGGCCAGAAAATCAAACTTTGGTTGAAAGTTTAGGTACACTTTAATGTTTCATTTCACATGGCATTTGCACTGCATTAAAATGACATTGAAACTTTTCTTAGTGAACATGCCTACAACATATTTAAATAAAGTTTTGTTATCTTTAAACTTTTAGTAAATAAAATGTCTTTTTGTGAAAAAGAAATTGCCAAGGAGGAACAAAATTCGGACATCAAGACATTTTTATTTTTTTCGCTGACGGAGCTACGTGAGGGTTCCTTTTATCTTTTGCAAGTGGCTATAATTTGTATTGGTACCATCTCCTATTATAAATGTTGTACATTTCAGCAGATGCCTTTTAGATCCTTTTTCTAGCAGGCGTCAATATATGACAGCCGGGAGGTCATTATTAAGCCTTTTGGCTGTCAAGACATCCCCTTGTAACTCTGTGATCTAGTGTGTGTGTGGGGGGGGGAGGGGGCATTCTTCTATACCTTAGGCACTGCTTCTATGTATGCTATATTGCAGTGCCGAATTATTAGAGTGATGAGATATTAACTAAGCAGCTCAAGGCAAACGTAACACAATGCAGCATAGTAGCACGCCAGATTTAAAAGAGGTTGGGATCACACTTATCTTGTATATTCCTATCAATGTTATTACAAATTTTATTCCAAAAGGTATCTCTGTGCAGTAACAAAAAATTTGCATAATAGTACATGCATAGGACATAGCATGGTAATACATAGTCAGTATTTTGCATCAGCGGTCCTAAAGCATAGAAGAAGTACAAATCTTACATTATACTTTTTTTTTCTTTTTGTGTTTTAGTCTGGATAAAAATTCTAAATAGGAACATCTCCCCCAAACCCTTTGGGTGCTGTAAATGGGAGGGGGGAAAGCAGAGAGACACTACTTTATTTTAGTCCATCTTGTGTTCAGCTTCCGATACATCATGGAATTGTGATGAATGCACTGGATCTTAGAATTCTATTCTTAATCTTCACTGGCTGGAAAACAAAACAATTTGCTATCATATTATTTTGCTTGTCTGCTACCCTAACTACATGCTGTAAACTTTCTGCTACTTTCTAAAATATGATGGTGCTAACAAGAATGACGTAAATTGTTACAGTATTAAGTGTTACAGTAAATTTTGTGTATGGTGCTCCATCAGTTCATACCCCTTCCCTACCTTTGGTTTGGTGACATTTCTGCTATGAACAGGCAGGTTGCTATGGACATGTTGTCTAACGACCCTTTTAGGTTTTTTTAGAAAGTGTATCTATAGCAACAAGACTGTCAGGCATGACTCTTACTGCTGTTCACCTTAGAGCAGGATCGGAGTTGTGCTGAAAGTCGAAAAGGAGAAAAGCAGATTGTCAGCAGTAAATCCAGCTATTCCTCATATCAGACTGTGGTAGTAATCAGATTTTTTTTTCTCATATATACAGTACATTTAGATAGGCGGCCCCTTTAGTCATCACAGAAGCAGGAATGAGCCTAATAATAGCATTCATTTAAATGGTAAAAATTAATATATTTATTTCATGTCTAGCTCAGCTACATGTACCAAAGCAGTCAGTTGTGACACAGTAATACTGCATTGTGTGTCCTGTGACTAATCATATACGGTATAATCAGAATCTGGTCTCTAAACCAGAATCCCAGTACCTGACTTTCCACACTAAATGGCTCATATATAATAAATAGACTCTGGGGATAACGTCTATCCATAGGGAGAGACCACCTTCTCAGGTGTGTGGAGACTTATACAGCCATAGTTGCTCCACTGCAAGGGAACATGGGAAGAATATGCAAATCTGTCTCCCAAGATGTAAGGGGAGCATAACAGAGGCACTGTCTCCCTATTTACATCTTGGGAGACAGATTTGCATATTCTTCCCAGATAATAAATAGTAATAAAAAAATGACTGTAGTGAGATGGTACCATCAGCCTTTTATCACCATCATATAAATATGGTAAATAATAAAATACTGTATTTGTTTTCTGATTTACTACATTTCTACCAAAACTGCACCCTTCCGACAGATCAGTACTGATCAGAATGACCATGCTGCAAATATAACACAGTTGGGCTGAAGACCCACATAGCGAAATACAGCAAAAATAAAAAAAAAGACACTGTGAAAAAACTGCGGCAAATACGCATTGCATTTTTTTTTACAGCGCTTTTCATTGCAAATTTGAATCAGCACACTTTCAGCCTCTGTTTCCGTGGGTAAAATTGACTTGCTTCAATTGTCAAAAACGCTTGCGTTTTTTTGGAAACACAGCTTTCCCACTGCTCCATTAACTTTGCAGGTACTGTAAAATACTGTGTTCTCTCAACACGGAGCCCTGGGGTTTTCTCAGACTACAATATTAATTATTTATGTTTAGGATAGATCATTAGTCTTAGATTTGTTGAGTTTGACATCCAGGACCTCCAATGAACCCCTCTTAGATGACAAATTCAACCGTGCTATATCTATAGGACACAAAGTATCACAGTATAACTGAATGTGCAACAGTAACTGCATTGTAAGCCCAGGCAGCAGGCTATTGTCACTGCCATGTCTCTGTATTCTAATGCATAAGCTATTACACACATGAGTGAGTCTACCTAAATTCCTAGTTTATATAATTCAACTTTCCTGCATAGTTTCCTGAGACAGAACAGTCACTTCCCTCCGCATCCCCCTCTGTCAGTTCACAGGAATCGTGTGAAAAGCATTCTAACACATGCATAGCCTTCCTCCCAGCACACGCAGCCATACACCCACTGACTACACACCCCCTTTCTAATCATTTCCTCAACCATTAGTTCTTGTCCATCTCACTCTTATCCTCCTGTGGGTGCCTCTATTACCATTTCCCTTTTTTATTTTCCACTTCCCCCCATCCTTTCCACCACCTCTGCTCACACTTTTCACATTCTCTCTCTCTCCCTTCTTTAGCAATCCACAACCTTATTACCATGGTGATGTCGCTCTGAGCTCTGTTTCTGAAACTGAAGAGAAGGTAAAAAAGAGAAGAGAATGAGAGAGAGGTAAGAAGAGAGTACCAGAGAACAGTCAAAGAAAGAATAGAGGGGCAGAAATGAGAGGTGGGAGGGGGACGGGGGTCTTGGAGGGAGAAAAGGTGTAGTGGGTAGGGTTGGAGGAGACAAGACAGGTGAACGGGGAAGCAAGAGCGAGTGTCGCAGGAAGGAAGACTGAAGAGGATGCTATACAGAACTAATGAGGAAATCTATGTATATGAGGGAGAACAGGACAGCAGGCGCAACATCTGAGAGGCCCAGATGCTCTCCCCTCTGTCACATTGTGCAGCCTCTTTTCCCTTGCCTGTCGCATTATGGGATGTATCACACAAATGCTTGTCTCGCTTTGTCTCCTGTGTTTTTTTTTGTATGAATTGTGTAATTGAAAATGTGTCTTGTGCTGTCAGTGTACACCGCTGTTAATAATGCAGCAGTGTGGGAAGGTAATTGCGTGGGGCATGCATGTGTGTGAGTGTGTAGGTGTACAGTATACAGCATCTACGCATATCAATGCACGTCATTGTTCATGTTATATGTGTGCTTGCAAATGAAGGTATGTGATGTTTGTCACTTATATGTGTCTGCTGAGAGAGTGCTCATTAGATGAGGTAACAGACTTGGGGAACATTGCACTGATTCTGTCTCCTACACAGAAAGGAGCTAAATTCATTAGCATTGGTGTTAGGTTCGTCCTGTGATGCAATAATTCTCCACAATATACCAGAGTCATTTATGTTGCAGTGCTTTCTGATACCTGATGTTCTTAAAGCCTCCATCCAGGTCACTCCTACTAAGTATCTGTTCAGCATATACTAGACCTGATCATCTATTCTTTACAGACACCTTAGTAATCTGTACTTTATAGAAACTATCAGCTCTGCATGTCCTAGTGAGGGTGAGATAGACTTGTGTCTTACACAACAGGCAGAGCTGCAGGACAGAAGGAGCAGCCTGGAACGAGAATGAGGCAGGAGGTGTGGCTCAGACTACCTCAGATTCCCTCAAGGTGCTGTAGCTAAGATGTAGTCATAGGTCACAGCTCTGTCCTAATAAACTCGATATAATCAGAAACTGCAGCTCTGAATGTGTGAGGAAGTATTACGCAGCAGATTCTCCTCTACTATCTTCTGGCTATGGCAGATCTCCTAGCAGTTAATCGTCACCTACCAGCTATGAAACATATGAGAATTACAGATGGAGCATACAGAGGGGAAAACTCCTAAAAATGCACAATATAAATCACATAATGGGTAGAAACAGACACTGTACTATTGTTTAATGCATTGTTCATTACAAGTTTAGGTAGGCTTTAAAGAGCATGTTATACAGCAGGAGGAGCATTTGTATTCTATTGATGTAAATCTCTGCCTATTCCGGGCTAAGGAGTCCAGTTGGTGTTCTATCTAAGTGACTGACAGCTTTCCTTTTATAAGCATGGATACAAATATAGCTGTCAAGATCTACAGACTCTTTTCATAAAAACTACACAATCCTCAATCCTCTCTGCTGCTCCTGTCCTATAACATGCTTCTATAGATCATTGTGACATGTCCCCTTGTAATTCTTGTTGCAGTACATCAAGGACAAATCTAACTGATATTTGCATTGGCCCCTGCTGGTAGAGTAATATGTCCCAGTGTATTCAGTGCAGATGGTTCTACTTACCAGTATACGTGCTGCACCATTGTGCCAATTGTAAGGATTTCCACATTGCCTGGGACATGTCATTGTAATGTGACCAAAGCAGAAAAACAGAGAGGCTGGGGAGCATAGCGATACTCATCACTGTTTGGGTGTACTGTTGGGGAGACATTATACTATGTGGAGTCCATTATATTAGGTGGGGCAATGATGAGGGCCATTATACTGTATGGGGTCGCAGCTCTGTCCTAATGGAATTGAGTTAAATAGCAGCGAATGTGCAAACACTGAGAACAGTAAAAAACAACAACAGATTTGATCCTTTCTACTGTAGGTACTGACTTACATATAATTTTGAGGTGAAGTGTATGTCCAATACCAATTTACCATTTACATACAGAATTGATCTGCATGAAAAGTCGAGTAACTTTGTAAATGCATAAAATTACTCATGTTGTATTGTTCCTGAGTTCTGGCCTGTATTATATGGGCTATATATTACTCTTAGTTGTATAATTATGGGTTATACATAACCCATGACATCTGAGTTGCATTAAAAACTCTTCTTTATGGCTTAAAGTGTTGAGCACGTCTTTTGGATTAAAGTGTGCACAGAAATTACTTTGCACATTTTCTGAAGTGTACAGAAGTCTTTACCAGTAATATGTCTCACTACAAAAATGTCTATTTCCAATGATGACTAACTGAACTGTGAATTCGCTTCTGGACTATAGTACAGGTAATAACTCAGATTCAATATCCAATGAGAAGTGTGATATAGACGCAAAGAAAAAAAGTATCTATGTAGAGTTTATGATTAATTCTATATAGATCAACTAAAACATAATATTAAGTGGACATGCATGCTAAATAGAAAGCAATGTATACATCTTTTGTAGTAAGATACCAGTTGCTCACAAGATAGTGCATTAAATTGTGGGGTGCAGAACCGTTCGATGTGTAGTGGCCGGTTTAGGTACTGCAGCAGTGTCCCATTGCAGTCTATGGGACAGTGCTGCTGTACATAAACTCGCCACTACACCTTGTGCAGTAGGTGAGTAGCCTGACTCCCAGCATTTTAACATTACCAGTGGCCATGCTGACCCAGAACAGCTGATTTACAAGAGTCCTGGCTGTTATACATCACAAATGTAATACTATAGGTCATATATATTAGAAAGGTGGTAACTCATTTAATATGAGAGGATTTAATCTATATTCGAGGCATATTACTGTGGGTGGGCAGGGAAGACTCTGGGTGAGAGGTGACACTATGGAGGGTTCCAAAAATGGGATGTCGCCTAAAATTTTAAGGCCATACTGTATGTTCTGCCCCTTCCCTCCTTAAAAAATGTGCACAATGTACTTACTGGGTTATCCCCCTCCATGCCACCCCTGCATATACTATGTGTTTTAGTGGAAATTGGCTAAGATCACCAGTAGCAGAAGTGTGCTTTTTGGTGTGATAGTTTACCACTATTGTTGTCATAATACACACAGCAAAAAACTAGGACAACAGACACTGCTTTAAAATGCAAGTTTTATGTTCAAGCTCAACATAAAAGCAGCAATTTATACTGTATGCTTTAAAATAAACGTCACTTCATGCGAGAGTGCCTGGTACCTTAAAAGGTTACTAACATTTCAATTATTTGATATTACAAGTGAACATAAGAAACTTTGGAATATGTCTTATAATAGAAAAATCCCTTTTCCTCTATTATGTGGATCTTTTCCTGCTTCCCCTTTTGTACTGAACTGCAATTACTCTGAAGTATATGACAAAACATCCCAAAGATCATATTTCTACTCACTATAGAAGTATATGGAGATAGGAGGGGAGCAGGGTGAAGGAAGGCACAGTGATAGAGGAGAGAGGCACAGAATAGACTGCAAGGAAGCATTCTGTCTCACCCAAAAATACTTCATTCACATCAATACAGGTCATTGCTTCTCTATAATGCCCTATTTGACCACACTGCAGCTCTGAATGTGTGAGGAAGTATTACGCAGCAGCTTCTCCTCTACTTTCTTCTGGCTGTGGCAGATCTCCTAGCAGTTAATCGTCACCTACCAGCTATGAGACTTATGAGAATTACAGATGGAGCATACAGAGGGGAAAACCCCTAAAATATAAATCACATAATGGGTAGAAACAGACTCTGTACTATTGTTTAATGCATTGTTCATTACAAGTTCAGGTAGGATTTATAAAGAGCATGTTATACAGCAGGAGGAGCATTTGTATTCTATTGATGTAAATCTCTGTCTATTCCGGGCTAAGGAGTCCAGTTGGTGTTCTATCTAAGTGACTGACAGCTTTCCTTTTATGAGCATGGATACAAATATAGCTGTCAAGATCTACAGACTCTTCATAAAAACCACACATTAATCCACTCAGCTGCTCTTGCCCTATAACATGCTTCTATAGATAAGACTGTACGTTCATTGTGACATGTCCCCTTTAAATTCTTGCTACAGTACATCAAGGTCAACTGGTAGCTATCCCGGAAGTCTAACAAATCTAATTGATACTTGCATTGGCCCCTGCTGGTAGAGCAATATGTTGCAGGTTAAAGAGGTTACCTGGGGAGTACAGTAATAACTACTACCAGTGTATCCACTGCAGTAGATAGTCCTACTTATCAATATACATGCATGTTGTTAGACCAATATGTTACCTGTTAAAGTAGTTATCTGGGGAGTATAACAAAAAGGCCCATGTAGCGGGCCGCAGCAAAAGAGCGCTCCGGAAAAACCGTGGTGGAAAGGCATTGCAACAGTTTTGGAAATTGCAACATTTCCGCTGCGCGTATTTTTATGAGATGTGTACACGGGATTCACTAGACTCTTGTACACTTTCCAGGGATTGTAAAACACTGCAGTTTTTGCAGAGGAGCAGCATGTATATTAGAAGTGTAGGAAAGTCTATCTACTGAAGTGAAAACACTTCAGGAATGTTTTATTCTTAAATTTTTAACTCCTTTAACTATGTATTGTCTACACAAAGCCTTCCTTTTCAAAAAAGGGCAGGAGTAATGAATAAGGGCCACAACTGATAAGATACAGCTCACAGACTAAAGCCCTGTTCACACGGGGCAAGAGGGGGCGGATTTTGGTACTGAATCCATGTCATAATCCGCCCCCTCACAATAGAGGGCTATGTAGACAGCTAGCTTACTTTTTTCTGTGAGCGGCAACATGCCGCTCATGGAAAAAAGAAGCGAACTGCCCTTTCTTGAGGCGGATTCCGCGGCTGATTCAGCCGCGGTGTCCACCTCATGGCAGCAATTTCTGGACTAGGCCCATTCATACTTCCCTCATCAGAATCAGGACCAAAATCATTCTGCGTTCCGTGTGAACCGGGCCTAAGGACTCAGTGCACATTAGGTTAATGTCTATGGACCCTGATTATTTTGTGAGAATACAACAGACAATATAATTAGAGATGAGCGAACACTAAAATGTTCGAGGTTCGAAATTCGATTCGAACAGCCGCTCAATGTTCGTGTGTTCGAATGGGTTTCGAACCCCATTATAGTCTATGGGGAACAGATACTCGTTAAGGTGGAAACCCAAATCCGTGTCTGGAGGGTCACCAAGTCCACTATGACACCCCAGGAAATGATGCCAACACCTCTGGAATGACACTGGGACAGCAGGGGAAGCATGTCTGGGGGCATCTAACACACCAAAGACCCTCTATTACCCCAACATCACAGCCTAACAACTACACACTTTACACACTCAATACCACCTCTCTGACAGTAGGAAAACACCTTGAAACATGTGTATTTGGCACTTGCAGTGAGGAGAGCTTGTCACCAGCAGTGAATTTGGCCCTTGTAGTAAGTTGAGGTTGGCACCAACATTTGTTTTGAAAATCAGGGTGGATTGAGCCTCTAACCAGCAGAGTTTGGGCAAATTCATGGTGGAGGGAGCCTCTAAAAACCCCAGTTTGGACCAATTCATGGTGGAGGGAGCCTCTAAAAACCCCAGTTTGGACCAATTCATGGTGGAGGGAGCCTCTAAAAACCCCAGTTTGGACCAATTCATGGTGGAGGGAGCCTCTAAACAGTCCAGTTTGGGCAAATTCATGGTGGAGGGAGCCTCTAAACAGCCCAGTTTGGGCAAATTCATGGTGGAGGGAGCCTCTAAAACCCCCAGTTTGGACCAATTCATGGTGGAGGGAGCCTCTAAAAACCCCAGTTTGGACCAATTCATGGTGGAGGGAGCCTCTAAACAGCCCAGTTTGGGCAAATTCATGGTGGAGGGAGCCTCTAAAAACCCCCAGTTTGGACCAATTCATGGTGGAGGGAGCCTCTAAAAACCCCAGTTTGGACCAATTCATGGTGGAGGGAGCCTCTAAACAGCCCAGTTTGGGCAAATTCATGGTGGAGGGAGCCTCTAAAAACCCCAGTTTGGACCAATTCATGGTGGAGGGAGCCTCTAAAAACCCCAGTTTGGACCAATTCATGGTGGAGGGAGCCTCTAAACAGCCCAGTTTGGACCAATTCATGGTGGAGGGAGCCTCTAAAAACCCCAGTTTGGACCAATTCATGGTGGAGGGAGCCTCTAAAAACCCCAGTTTGGACCAATTCATGGTGGAGGGAGCCTCTAAAAACCCCAGTTTGGACCAATTCATGGTGGAGGGAGCCTATAAACAGCCCAGTTTGGGCAAATTCATGGTGGAGGGAGCCTCTAAAAACCCCAGTTTGGACCAATTCATGGTGGAGGGAGCCTCTAAAAACCCCAGTTTGGACCAATTCATGGTGGAGGGAGCCTCTAAAAACCCCAGTTTGGACCAATTCATGATGGAGGGAGCCTCTAAACAGCCCAGTTTGGGCAAATTCATGGTGGAGGGAGCCTCTAAAAACCCCCAGTTTGGACCAATTCATGGTGGAGGGAGCCTCTAAAAACCCCAGTTTGGACCAATTCATGGTGGAGGGAGCCTCTAACCAGCCCAGTTTGGGCAAATTCATGGTGGAGGGAGCCTCTAAACAGCCCAGTTTGGGCAAATTCATGGTGGAGCGAGCCTCTAAAAACCCCAGTTTGGACCAATTCATGGTGGAGGGAGCCTCTAAAAACCCCAGTTTGGACCAATTCATGGTGGAGGGAGCCTCTAAACAGCCCAGTTTGGACCAATTCATGGTGGAGGGAGCCTCTAAAAACCCCAGTTTGGACCAATTCATGGTGGAGGGAGCCTCTAAACAGCCCAGTTTGGGCAAATTCATGGTGGAGGGAGCCTCTAAACAGCCCAGTTTGGGCAAATTCATGGTGGAGGGAGCCTCTAACCAGCCCAGTTTGGACCAATTCATGGTGGAGGGAGCCTCTAAAAACCCCAGTTTGGACCAATTCATGGTGGAGGGAGCCTATAAACAGCCCAGTTTGGACCAATTCATGGTGGAGGGAGCCTCTAAAAACCCCAGTTTGGACCAATTAATGGTGGAGGGAGCCTCTAAACAGCCCAGTTTGGGCAAATTCATAGTGGAGAGAGCCTCTAAACAGCCCAGTTTGGGCAAATTCATGGTGGAGGGAGCCTCTAACCAGCCCAGTTTGGACCAATTCATGGTGGAGAGAGCCTCTAAAAACCCCAGTTTGGACCAATTCATGGTGGAGGGAGCCTCAAAACAGCCCAGTTTGGACCAATTCATGGTGGAGGGAGCCTCTAAAAACCCCAGTTTGGACCAATTCATGGTGGAGGGAGCCTCTAACCAGCATAGTTGGTGGAAATCAGGGTGGAGGGAGCCTCTAACCAGCAGAGCTGTGGGAAAGCAGGGTGGAGGGAGCCTCTAACCAGCAGAGTTGGTGGAAATCAGGGTGGAGGGAGCCTCTAAACAGCAGAGTTGTGGGAAAGCAGGGTGGAGGGAGCCTCTAACCAGCAGAGTTGTGGGAAAGCAGGGTGGAGGGAGCCTCTAACCAGCAGAGTTGGGGGAAATCAGGGTGGAGGGAGCCTAGTATTAGCAGAATTGTGCAACGCTTATGGTGGATGAGTATGAGGATGCAGAGGAATTGGAGAGGTTGAGTACAGACATGGAGTTTCATGTTGGGGTGCTTTACACAGGTGGGCCCAAAAATGAAGGCTCTATCCAGTGGTGGTTCATTTTTATCAAAGTGAGCCGGTCGGCACTCTCAGCTGACAGACGGGTGCGCTTGTCAGTGATGATGCCACCGGCTGCACTGAACACCCTCTCAGATAGGACGCTGGCGGCAGGACAGGACAGCACCTCCAAGGCATATAGGGCAAGTTCAAGCCACAGGTCCAACTTCGACACCCAATACGTGTAGGGCACAGAGGGGTCGGAGAGGACAGGGCTGTGGTCAGAAAGGTATAACCGCAACATGCGCCTATACTTCTCACGCCTGGTGACACTAGGACCCTCCGTGGCGGCACTTTGGCGAGGGGGTGCCATCAAGGTGTCCCAGACCTTAGACAGTGTGCCCCACGTTTGTGTGGACCAGTGAGAACTTGGTTGCCTACTGGAGGAACTGCCCTCCCTGCCGCCAACGTCACATGCTGGAAACATCTCCATCATATTCTGCACCAATTGCCTGTGGCAAGCATTGATGCGATTGGCCCTCCCCTCTACGGGAATAAAAGACGAGATGTTGTTTTTATACCGGGGGTCAAGGATAGCAAAGATCCAGTACTGGTTGTCCTCCATGATTTTGACAATACGCTTGTCGGTTGTAAAGCACCCCAACATGAACTCAGCCATGTCTGCCACAGTGTTAGTTGGCATGACTCCTCTGGCCCCACCGGAAAGTTCAATCTCCATTTCCTCCTCATCCTCCATGTCTACCCATCCGCGCTGCAACAATGGGACGATTCGAAGTTGCCCGGAAGCCTCCTGTATCACCATCACATCATCGGACAACTCTTCTTCCTCCTCCTCCTCCTCCTCCTCCTCCTCCATTAAACGCAGTGAAGCGGACAGATGTGTGGACCTACTCTCCAGCTGTGACGGATCGGATGCTATCCCTAACTCCTCTGTGTGATCTGAGTTATCCCTGATGTCAATCAGGGATTCTCTCAGAACACACAAGAGCGGGATTGTAAGGCTCACCATCGCATCTTCAGAGCTCACCCTCCTTGTGGACTCCTCAAAGACCCGTAGGATGTCACAAAGGTCTCTCATCCATGGCCACTCATGGATGTGAAACTGAGGCAGCTGACTTTGTGGCACCCTAGGGTTTTGTAGCTGGTATTCCATCAAAGGTCTCTGCTGCTCAACCACTCTATTCAACATCTGAAACGTTGAGTTCCAGCGTGTGGGGACGTCGCACAAAAGCCGGTGTTGTGGCACATGCAGGCGTTGCTGGAGAGATTTTAAGCTAGCAGCGGCTACTGTCGACTTGCGAAAGTGGGCGCACATGCGCCGCACTTTCACCAGTAGCTCTGGAACATTGGGGTAGCTCTTTAGGAAACGTTGCACCACTAGGTTGAAGACGTGGGCCAGGCATGGAACATGTTGGAGTCCGGCAAGCTCCAGAGCTGCTACCAGGTTCCGGCCGTTATCACAAACGACCATGACTGGGCCCAGGTGCAGCGGCTCAAACCATATTGCCGTCTCATCGAGGAGGGCATCCCTCACCTCGGAGGCAGTGTGCTGTCTGTCCCCCAAGCTGATCAGCTTCAGCACAGCCTGCTGACGTCTACCAACGCCAGTGCTGCAACGTTTCCAACTCGTAGCTGGGGTCAATCTAACAGCGGAGGAGGAGGCGGTGGCGGAGGAGGAGGCGGTGGCGGAGGAGGAGGCGGTAGAGGAGGAGGGGGGTGTTCTTCTCGTGTCCCTGCCAGGAATGTTAGGCGGGGAGACGAGGTACACTGGGCCAGTTTGGGAAGCAGTCCCAGCCTCAACTACATTCACCCAGTGTGCCGTCAGTGAAATGTAGCGTCCCTGTCCGCATGCACTTGTCCACGCGTCGGTGGTCAAGTGGACCTTTGTGCAAAGCGCGGAACTAAGGGCCCGCCTGATGTTGAGTGACACGTGCTGGTGCAAGGCGGGGACGGCACACCGGGAGAAGTAGTGGCGGCTAGGGACGGCATAGCGAGGTGCCGCAATTGCCATCAGGTCCAGGAAGGCGGGAGTTTCAACAAGCCGGAACGCCAACATCTCCTGGGCCAGCAGTTTAGCGATGTTGGCGTTCAAGGCTTGCGCGTGTGGGTGGTTAGCAGTGTATTTCTGCCGCCGCTCCAATGTCTGAGAGATGGTGGGTTGTTGTAAAGAAGCGCCTGATGGTGCCTTTGATGGTGCAGGAGAAGGAGATAAGACAGGAACAGGGGAGGATGAGGGAGAAGTCAACAAAGTGGCGGAGGCAGATGAAGTGGTGTCCTGGCTCGTCCTCTGGAGTGCATCGCCATCACAGTCAGCAGTGGCAGTGGCAGAGGCAGAGGCAGTGGCAGTGGCAGTGGCGTGAACGGCAGGCGGCCTTTGTCCTGCCGTTGCTGCCTGCCACTGATTCCAGTGCTTGGATTCCAAATGACGGCGCATTGAAGTGGTGGACAGGTTGCTCTTCTCAGAGCCCCTAATCAATTTCGAGAGGCAAATTGTGCAGACAACACTATATCTGTCCTCGGCGCATTCCTTGAAAAAACTCCACACCTTCGAGAAACGTGCCCTCGAGGTGGGAGTTTTTCGGGGCTGGGTACGAACTGGAACATCTTGGGAGATTCCGGGTGTGGCCTGGCTTCGCCTAAGCTGCTGACCTCTGCCTCTGCCTCTAGCTACCCTTTTTGGTGCTGCACCTGCCTCAACATCCACACTACTTTCCCCGCTTGACATCCCCCCTGTCCAGGTCGGGTCAGTGTCCTCATCATCCACCACTTCCTCTTCCAACTCCTGTCTCATCTCCTCCTCCCGCACAATGCGCCAGTCAACTGGATGCCCTGACGGCAACTGCGTCACATCATCGTCGATGAGGGTGGGTTGCTGGTCATCCACCACCAAATCGAACGGAGATGGAGGAGACTCTAGTGTTTGAGCATCTGGACACAGATGCTCCTCTGTTAGGTTCGTGGAATCGTGACGTGGAGAGGCAGGTTGAGGGACAATGAAAGGAGCGGAGAACAGCTCTGGGGAGCAGGGACAGTTGGGGTTATTGTTCTGTGAAGCTTGGGAATTTTGGGAGGAAGGAGGACAAGACTGTTGGGTAATAGGAGGAGAGGAGGCAGAGTCTGACGGGCTGCTGGACAATGTGCTGTAAGCGTTCTCTGACAGCCATTGCAAGACCTGTTCCTGGTTCTCGGGCCTACTAAGGTTTGTACCCTGCAGTTTAGTTAATGTGGCAAGCAACCCTGGCACTGTGGAGTGGCGCAATGCTTGCTGCCCCACAGGAGTAGGCACGGGGCGCCCTGTGGCTTCACTGCTACCTTGCTCCCCAGAACCATTCCCCCGACCTCGCCCACGGCCTCGTCCACGTCCCTTTCCGGGAGCCTTGCGCATTTTGAATTCCCAGTTAGAAATTGGCACTATATACCAGTAGCAAAAATTGTGGGTGCACGTAACCCCAATATATTCTTTGAATTCCCAGTCAGACAATGGCACTATATACCAGTAGCAAGAAATGAGGGTATTTATAACCCCAATATATTCTTTGAATTCCCAGTCAGACAATGGCACTATATACCAGTAGCAAGAAATGAGGGTATTTATAACCCCAATATATTCTTTGAATTACCAGTCAGAAACTGGCACTATATGGCAGTAGCAAGAAATGAGGGTATTTATAACCCCAATATATTCTTTGAATTCACAGTCAGACAATGGCACTATATACCAGTAGCAAGAAATGAGGGTATTTGTAACCCCAATATATTCTTTGAATTCCCAGTCAGACAATGGCACTATACACCAGCAGCAAGAAATGAGGGTATTTGTAACCCCAATATATTCTTTGAATTCCCAGTCAGACAATGGCACTATATACCAGTAGCAAAAATTGTGGGTGCACGTAACCCCAATATATTCTTTGAATTACCAGTCAGAAACTGGCACTATATGGCAGTAGCAAGAAATGAGGGTATTTGTAACCCCAATATATTCTTTGAATTCCCAGACAGACAATGGCACTATATACCAGTAGCAAGAAATGAGGGTATTTATAACCCCAATATATTCTTTGAATTCCCAGTCAGACAATGGCACTATATACCAGTAGCAAGAAATGAGGGTATTTATAACCCCAATATATTCTTTGAATTACCAGTCAGACAATGGCACTATATGGCAGTAGCAAGAAATGAGGGTATTTATAACCCCAATATATTCTTTGAATTACCAGTCAGAAACTGGCACTATATGGCAGTAGCAAGAAATGAGGGTATTTATAACCCCAATATATTCTTTGAATTCCCAGTCAGACAATGGCACTATATACCAGTAGCAAGAAATGAGGGTATTTGTAACCCCAATATATTCTTTGAATTCCCAGTCAGACAATGGCACTATATACCAGTAGCAAGAAATGAGGGTATTTGTAACCCCAATATATTCTTTGAATTCCCAGTCAGACAATGGCACTATATACCAGTAGCAAGAAATGAGGGTATTTGTAACCCCAATATATTCTTTGAATTCCCAGTCAGACAATGGCACTATATACCAGTAGCAAGAAATGAGGGTATTTGTAACCCCAATATATTCTTTGAATTCCCAGTCAGACAATGGCACTATATACCAGTAGCAAAAATTGTGGGTGCACGTAACCCCAATATATTCTTTGAATTACCAGTCAGAAACTGGCACTATATGGCAGTAGCAAGAAATGAGGGTATTTATAACCCCAATATATTCTTTGAATTCCCAGTCAGACAATGGCACTATATGGCAGTAGCAAGAAATGAGGGTATTTGTAACCCCAATATATTCTTTGAATTCCCAGTCAGACAATGGCACTATATACCAGTAGCAAGAAATGAGGGTATTTATAACCCCAATATATTCTTTGAATTACCAGTCAGAAACTGGCACTATATGGCAGTAGCAAGAAATGAGGGTATTTATAACCCCAATATATTCTTTGAATTCCCAGTCAGACAATGGCACTATATACCAGTAGCAAGAAATGAGGGTATTTATAACCCCAATATATTCTTTGAATTACCAGTCAGACAATGGCACTATATGGCAGTAGCAAGAAATGAGGGTATTTATAACCCCAATATATTCTTTGAATTACCAGTCAGAAACTGGCACTATATGGCAGTAGCAAGAAATGAGGGTATTTATAACCCCAATATATTCTTTGAATTCCCAGTCAGACAATGGCACTATATACCAGTAGCAAGAAATGAGGGTATTTGTAACCCCAATATATTCTTTGAATTCCCAGTCAGACAATGGCACTATATACCAGTAGCAAGAAATGAGGGTATTTGTAACCCCAATATATTCTTTGAATTCCCAGTCAGACAATGGCACTATATACCAGTAGCAAAAATTGTGGGTGCACGTAACCCCAATATATTCTTTGAATTACCAGTCAGAAACTGGCACTATATGGCAGTAGCAAGAAATGAGGGTATTTATAACCCCAATATATTCTTTGAATTCCCAGTCAGACAATGGCACTATATGGCAGTAGCAAGAAATGAGGGTATTTGTAACCCCAATATATTCTTTGAATTCCCAGTCAGACAATGGCACTATATACCAGTAGCAAGAAATGAGGGTATTTATAACCCCAATAAATTCTTTGAATTACCAGTCAGACAATGGCATTATATGGCAGTAGCAAGAAATGAGGATATTTATAACCCCAATATATTCTTTGAATTACCAGTCAGAAACTGGCACTATATGGCAGTAGCAAGAAATGAGGGTATTTATAACCCCAATATATTCTTTGAATTCCCAGTCAGACAATGGCACTATATACCAGTAGCAAGAAATGAGGGTATTTGTAACCCCAATATATTCTTTGAATTCCCAGTCAGACAATGGCACTATATACCAGTAGCAAAAATTGTGGGTGCACGTAACCCCAATATATTCTTTGAATTACCAGTCAGAAACTGGCACTATATGGCAGTAGCAAGAAATGAGGGTATTTGTAACCCCAATATATTCTTTGAATTCCCAGTCAGACAATGGCACTATATACCAGTAGCAAGAAATGAGGGTATTTATAACCCCAATATATTCTTTGAATTACCAGTCAGAAACTGGCACTATATGGCAGTATCAAGAAATGAGGGTATTTATAACCCCAATATATTCTTTGAATTCCCAGTCAGACAATGGCACTATATACCAGTAGCAAGAAATGAGGGTATTTATAACCCCAATATATTCTTTGAATTACCAGTCAGAAACTGGCACTATATGGCAGTAGCAAGAAATGAGGGTATTTATAACCCCAATATATTCTTTGAATTCCCAGTCAGACAATGGCACTATATGGCAGTAGCAAGAAATGAGGGTATTTGTAACCCCAATATATTCTTTGAATTCCCAGTCAGATAATGGCACTGTATACCAGTAGCAAAAATTGTGGGTGCACGTAACCCCAATATATTCTTTGAATTACCAGTCAGAAACTGGCACTATATGGCAGTAGCAAGAAATGAGGGTATTTGTAACCCCAATATATTCTTTGAATTCCCAGTCAGACAATGGCACTATATACCAGTAGCAAGAAATGAGGGTATTTATAACCCCAATATATTCTTTGAATTACCAGTCAGAAACTGGCACTATATGGCAGTAGCAAGAAATGAGGGTATTTATAACCCCAATATATTCTTTGAATTCCCAGTCAGACAATGGCACTATATGGCAGTAGCAAGAAATGAGGGTATTTGTAACCCCAATATATTCTTTGAATTCCCAGTCAGACAATGGCACTATATACCAGTAGCAAGAAATGAGGGTATTTGTAACCCCAATATATTCTTTGAATTCCCAGTCAGACAATGGCACTATATACCAGTAGCAAGAAATGAGGGTATTTATAACCCCAATATATTCTTTGAATTCCCAGTCAGAAACTGGCACTATATACCAGTAGCAAGAAATGAGGGTATTTGTAACCCCAATATATTCTTTGAATTCCCAGTCAGACAATGGCACTATATACCAGTAGCAAGAAATGAGGGTATTTGTAACCCCAATATATTCTTTGAATTCCCAGTCAGACAATGGCACTATATACCAGTAGCAAAAATTGTGGGTGCACGTAACCCCAATATATTCTTTGAATTACCAGTCAGAAACTGGCACTATATGGCAGTAGCAAGAAATGAGGGTATTTGTAACCCCAATATATTCTTTGAATTCCCAGTCAGACAATGGCACTATATACCAGTAGCAAGAAATGAGGGTATTTATAACCCCAATATATTCTTTGAATTACCAGTCAGAAACTGGCACTATATGGCAGTAGCAAGAAATGAGGGTATTTATAACCCCAATATATTCTTTGAATTCCCAGTCAGACAATGGCACTATATACCAGTAGCAAGAAATGAGGGTATTTATAACCCCAATATATTCTTTGAATTACCAGTCAGAAACTGGCACTATATGGCAGTAGCAAGAAATGAGGGTATTTATAACCCCAATATATTCTTTGAATTCCCAGTCAGACAATGGCACTATATGGCAGTAGCAAGAAATGAGGGTATTTGTAACCCCAATATATTCTTTGAATTCCCAGTCAGACAATGGCACTATATACCAGTAGCAAAAATTGTGGGTGCACGTAACCCCAATATATTCTTTGAATTACCAGTCAGAAACTGGCACTATATGGCAGTAGCAAGAAATGAGGGTATTTGTAACCCCAATATATTCTTTGAATTCCCAGTCAGACAATGGCACTATATACCAGTAGCAAGAAATGAGGGTATTTATAACCCCAATATATTCTTTGAATTCCCAGTCAGACAATGGCACTATATACCAGTAGCAAGAAATGAGGGTATTTATAACCCCAATATATTCTTTGAATTACCAGTCAGAAACTGGCACTATATGGCAGTAGCAAGAAATGAGGGTATTTATAACCCCAATATATTCTTTGAATTCCCAGTCAGACAATGGCACTATATGGCAGTAGCAAGAAATGAGGGTATTTGTAACCCCAATATATTCTTTGAATTCCCAGTCAGACAATGGCACTATATACCAGTAGCAAGAAATGAGGGTATTTGTAACCCCAATATATTCTTTGAATTCCCAGTCAGACAATGGCACTATATACCAGTAGCAAGAAATGAGGGTATTTATAACCCCAATATATTCTTTGAATTCCCAGTCAGAAACTGGCACTATATACCAGTAGCAAGAAATGAGGGTATTTGTAACCCCAATATATTCTTTGAATTCCCAGTCAGACAATGGCACTATATACCAGTAGCAAGAAATGAGGGTATTTGTAACCCCAATATATTCTTTGAATTCCCAGTCAGACAATGGCAATATATACCAGTAGCAAGAAATGAGGGTATTTATAACCCCAATATATTCTTTGAATTCCCAGTCAGAAACTGGCACTATATACCAGTAGCAAGAAATGAGGGTATTTGTAACCCCAATATATTCTTTGAATTCCCAGTCAGACAATGGCACTATATACCAGTAGCAAGAAATGAGGGTATTTGTTACCCCAATATATTCTTTGAATTCCCAGTCAGAAACTGGCACTATATGGTAGTAGCAAGAAATGAGGGTATTTATAACCCCAATATATTCTTTGAATTACCAGTCAGAAACTGGCACTATATGGCAGTAGCAAGAAATGAGGGTATTTATAACCCCAATATATTCTTTGAATTCCCAGTCAGACAATGGCACTATATACCAGTAGCAAGAAATGAGGGTATTTATAACCCCAATATATTCTTTGAATTACCAGTCAGAAACTGGCACTATATGGCAGTAGCAAGAAATGAGGGTATTTATAACCCCAATATATTCTTTGAATTCCCAGTCAGACAATGGCACTATATACCAGTAGCAAGAAATGAGGGTATTTGTAACCCCAATATATTCTTTGAATTCCCAGTCAGACAATGGCACTATATACCAGTAGCAAGAAATGAGGGTATTTGTAACCCCAATATATTCTTTGAATTCCCAGTCAGACAATGGCACTATATACCAGTAGCAAGAAATGAGGGTATTTATAACCCCAATATATTCTTTGAATTCCCAGTCAGACAATGGCACTATATACCAGTAGCAAGAAATGAGGGTATTTATAACCCCAATATAGTCTTTGAATTCCCAGTCAGAAACTGGCACTATATGGCAGTAGCAAGAAATGAGGGTATTTATAACCCCAATATATTCTTTGAATTCCCAGTCAGACAATGGCACTATATGGCAGTAGCAAGAAATGAGGGTATTTGTAACCCCAATATATTTGAATTCCCAGTCAGACAATGGCACTATATACCAGTAGCAAGAAATGAGGGTATTTGTAACCCCAATATATTCTTTGAATTCCCAGTCAGACAATGGCACTATATACCAGTAGCAAGAAATGAGGGTATTTATAACCCCAATATATTCTTTGAATTCCCAGTCAGAAACTGGCACTATATACCAGTAGTAAGAAATGAGGGTATTTGTAACCCCAATATATTCTTTGAATTCCCAGTCAGACAATGGCACTATATACCAGTAGCAAAAATTGTGGGTGCACGTAACCCCAATATATTCTTTGAATTACCAGTCAGAAACTGGCACTATATGGCAGTAGCAAGAAATGAGGGTATTTGTAACCCCAATATATTCTTTGAATTCCCAGTCAGACAATGACACTATATACCAGTAGCAAGAAATGAGGGTATTTGTAACCCCAATATATTCTTTGAATTCCCAGTCAGACAATGGCACTATATACCAGTAGCAAAAATTGTGGGTGCACGTAACCCCAATATATTCTTTGAATTACCAGTCAGAAACTGGCACTATATGGCAGTAGCAAGAAATGAGGGTATTTGTAACCCCAATATATTCTTTGAATTCCCAGTCAGACAATGGCACTATATACCAGTAGCAAGAAATGAGGGTATTTATAACCCCAATATATTCTTTGAATTCCCAGTCAGACAATGGCACTATATACCAGTAGCAAGAAATGAGGGTATTTATAACCCCAATATATTCTTTGAATTACCAGTCAGACAATGGCACTATATACCAGTAGCAAGAAATGAGGGTATTTATAACCCCCATATATTCTTTGAATTACCAGTCAGACAATGGCACTATATACCAGTAGCAAAAATTGTGGGTGCACGTAACCCCAATATATTCTTTGAATTACCAGTCAGAAAATGGCACTTTATGGCAGTAGCAAAAATAGTGGGTGTATATAGCCCCAATTCTATTGCTAGGGGACTTGCAGTGTATTTCTGGGGTGAAGGTGGGGGGGCACACCGTTGGAACGGGTATCGGGGGTATATATCGGGTATACGGGAATACACTGTCAGTGTATTCCATTCAGGATCCTGGGAAAGCTGGGTTGCGGCGATTGAGCCCGTCAGTGCCACGTTACACTGACAAGCTTCTCCCTGGAATTGAAGTTATATGTAAGCCCAATATATTCTTTGAATTCCCAGTCAGACAATGGCACTATATACCAGTAGCAAGAAATGAGGGTATGTGTAACCCCAATATATTCTTTGAATTCCCAGTCAGACAATGGCACTATATACCAGTAGCAAGAAATGAGGGTATTTATAACCCCAATATATTCTTTGAATTCCCAGTCAGAAACTGGCACTATATACCAGTAGCAAGAAATGAGGGTATTTGTAACCCCAATATATTCTTTGAATTCCCAGTCAGACAATGGCACTATATACCAGTAGCAAGAAATGAGGGTATTTGTAACCCCAATATATTCTTTGAATTCCCAGTCAGACAATGGCACTATATACCAGTAGCAAAAATTGTGGGTGCACGTAACCCCAATATATTCTTTGAATTACCAGTCAGAAACTGGCACTATATGGCAGTATTAAGAAATGAGGGTATTTGTAACCCCAATATATTCTTTGAATTCCCAGTCAGACAATGGCACTATATACCAGTAGCAAGAAATGAGGGTATTTATAACCCCAATATATTCTTTGAATTACCAGTCAGAAACTGGCACTATATGGCAGTAGCAAGAAATGAGGGTATTTATAACCCCAATATATTCTTTGAATTCCCAGTCAGACAATGGCACTATATACCAGTAGCAAGAAATGAGGGTATTTATAACCCCAATATATTCTTTGAATTGCCAGTCAGAAACTGGCACTATATGGCAGTAGCAAGAAATGAGGGTATTTATAACCCCAATATATTCTTTGAATTCCCAGTCAGACAATGGCACTATATGGCAGTAGCAAGAAATGAGGGTATTTGTAACCCCAATATATTCTTTGAATTCCCAGTCAGACAATGGCACTATATACCAGTAGCAAAAATTGTGGGTGCACGTAACCCCAATATATTCTTTGAATTACCAGTCAGAAACTGGCACTATATGGCAGTAGCAAGAAATGAGGGTATTTGTAACCCCAATATATTCTTTGAATTCCCAGTCAGACAATGGCACTATATACCAGTAGCAAGAAATGAGGGTATTTATAACCCCAATATATTCTTTGAATTCCCAGTCAGAAACTGGCACTATATGGCAGTAGCAAGAAATGAGGGTATTTATAACCCCAATATATTCTTTGAATTACCAGTCAGAAACTGGCACTATATGGCAGTAGCAAGAAATGAGGGTATTTATAACCCCAATATATTCTTTGAATTCCCAGTCAGACAATGGCACTATATGGCAGTAGCAAGAAATGAGGGTATTTGTAACCCCAATATATTCTTTGAATTCCCAGTCAGACAATGGCACTATATACCAGTAGCAAGAAATGAGGGTATTTGTAACCCGAATATATTCTTTGAATTCCCAGTCAGACAATGGCACTATATACCAGTAGCAAGAAATGAGGGTATTTATAACCCCAATATATTCTTTGAATTCCCAGTCAGAAACTGGCACTATATACCAGTAGCAAGAAATGAGGGTATTTGTAACCCCAATATATTCTTTGAATTCCCAGTCAGACAATGGCACTATATACCAGTAGCAAGAAATGAGGGTATTTGTAACCCCAATATATTCTTTGAATTCCCAGTCAGACAATGGCACTATATACCAGTAGCAAAAATTGTGGGTGCACGTAACCCCAATATATTCTTTGAATTACCAGTCAGAAACTGGCACTATATGGCAGTAGCAAGAAATGAGGGTATTTGTAACCCCAATATATTCTTTGAATTCCCAGTCAGACAATAGCACTATATACCAGTAGCAAGAAATGAGGGTATTTATAACCCCAATATATTCTTTGAATTACCAGTTAGAAACTGGCACTATATGGCAGTAGCAAGAAATGAGGGTATTTATAACCCCAATATATTCTTTGAATTCCCAGTCAGACAATGGCACTATATACCAGTAGCAAGAAATGAGGGTGTTTATAACCCCAATATATTCTTTGAATTACCAGTCAGAAACTGGCACTATATGGCAGTAGCAAGAAATGAGGGTATTTATAACCCCAATATATTCTTTGAATTCCCAGTCAGACAATGGCACTATATGGCAGTAGCAAGAAATGAGGGTATTTGTAACCCCAATATATTCTTTGAATTCCCAGTTAGACAATGGCACTATATACCAGTAGCAAAAATTGTGGGTGCACGTAACCCCAATATATTCTTTGAATTACCAGTCAGAAACTGGCACTATATGGCAGTAGCAAATGAGGGTATTTGTAACCCCAATATATTCTTTGAATTCCCAGTCAGACAATGGCACTATATACCAGTAGCAAGAAATGAGGGTATTTATAACCCCAATATATTCTTTGAATTCCCAGTCAGACAATGGCACTATATACCAGTAGCAAGAAATGAGGGTATTTATAACCCCAATATATTCTTTGAATTACCAGTCAGAAACTGGCACTATATGGCAGTAGCAAGAAATGAGGGTATTTATAACCCCAATATATTCTTTGAATTCCCAGTCAGACAATGGCACTATATGGCAGTAGCAAGAAATGAGGGTATTTGTAACCCCAATATATTCTTTGAATTCCCAGTCAGACAATGGCACTATATACCAGTAGCAAGAAATGAGGGTATTTGTAACCCCAATATATTCTTTGAATTCCCAGTCAGACAATGGCACTATATACCAGTAGCAAGAAATGAGGGTATTTATAACCCCAATATATTCTTTGAATTCCCAGTCAGAAACTGGCACTATATACCAGTAGCAAGAAATGAGGGTATTTGTAACCCCAATATATTCTTTGAATTCCCAGTCAGACAATGGCACTATATACCAGTAGCAAAAATTGTGGGTGCACATAACCCCAATATATTCTTTGAATTACCAGTCAGAAACTGGCACTATATGGCAGTAGCAAGAAATGAGGGTATTTGTAACCCCAATATATTCTTTGAATTCCCAGTCAGACAATGGCACTATATGGCAGTAGCAAGAAATGAGGGTATTTATAACCCCAATATATTCTTTGAATTCCCAGTCAGACAATGGCACTATATACCAGTAGCAAGAAATGAGGGTATTTATAACCCCAATATATTCTTTGAATTCCCAGTCAGACAATGGCACTATATGGCAGTAGCAAAAATAGTGGGTGTATATAGCCCCAATTCTATTGCTAGGGGACTTGCAGTGTATTTCTGGGGTGAAGGTGGGGGGGCACACCGTTGGAACGGGTATCGGGGGTATATATCGGGTATACGGGAATACACTGTCAGTGTATTCCATTCAGGATCCTGGGAAAGCTGGGTTGCGGCGATTGAGCCCGTCAGTGCCACGTTACACTGACAAGCTTCTCCCTGGAATTGAAGTTATATGTAAGCCCAATATATTCTTTGAATTCCCAGTGAGACAATGGCACTATATGGCAGTAGCAAAAATAGTGGGTGTATATAGCCCCAATTCTATTGCTAGGGGACTTGCAGGGTATTTCTGGGGTGAAGGTGGGGGGGCACACCGTTGGAATGGGGATCGGGTGTGTATATATCGGGTATACGGGAATACACTGACAGTGTATTCCATTCAGGATCCTGGGAAAGCTGGGTTGCGGCGATTGAGCCCGTCAGTGCCACGTTACACTGACAAGCTTCTCCCTGGAATTTAGCTCTTATAAGAGCTGTTGGTTGTCTTCTCCTTCCTATCCTAGCCTGTCCCTGCCTACCCAGAATCTAAGCCCTAGCTAACTGGACGGAACCCTCCGTCCCCGGTGAATTGCAAGCTCAGAATGACGCGAAGCTGGGCGTCGCTGTTCTTTTAAATTAGAGGTCACATGTTTTCGGCAGCCAATGGGTTTTGCCTACTTTTTTCAACGTCACCGGTGTCGTAGTTCCTGTCCCACCTACCCTGCGCTGTTATTGGAGCAAAAAAGGCGCCAGGGAAGGTGGGAGGGGAATCGAGTAATGGCGCACTTTACCACGCGGTGTTCGATTCGATTCGAACATGCCGAACAGCCTAATATCCGATCGAACATGAGTTCGATAGAACACTGTTCGCTCATCTCTAAATATAATCTATATGGTGACATGCCGACGTTCGCGTGACAAATAATGTTGGAGAAAGGAAGGAATAGGCATGTTGAATTTCACCTTTGGTTGAAGTGTCTGACTTCCTTTTACTCTTCTTTCCCCATTGATGGCACAACAGACACTTGTCCACACTGATCATACACATGTATACTGGAGTCAGGAGGAATAGCTGTCACTTGAAGGAGTGTTTAGCTATTAAAGGTATCTTGGCACTTTATAGTGAACAGCAATATTTTTATCACATTTGATTTTTTTTAATTTCTCCAAAATTTCCAATCTGATTGAGATTTTTCTGTTTCTAGCTACAATTGCAGAGTTTCAGAATGACCAATACAACACAGAGATAGCATTGCGTTACCCAATATGTTGTCATTTGCCTTGAAATACTAGAGGGCTCATGAATTTGTTAAGCAGACTGTACAGAGTGGCAGTCTTAATACGCCACTTTCCTATAGTTTATACTTCTATGTCATTTTATTTGGATGAAAAATATTTTATAATTAACTTTTATTGCAGGTTCACTGATGCTCTTCATAACTTGGAATTAGCGGCTTAGAGAATTTAACATTCACTGACTTGATGAAAATGTTTCAGTAATACATGTACAATGCAAAATCCATTATCATTCTGAACATTAAGGTCAATGTTGAATTGAAATGTGACCTTCAACAGCATGACCAATTTCATGTAATTGTAGAGTTCTTCAAGGTGTCTTTCTAAATAGAAAAGGAGTAATGTAGCATCATCAGAATAATCTATTATAATGTACATATTTGAAGAACATTATGATGTAAGTAAATAGGGAGGTGTAAGAGGAAAGCACTGTCTACTTCTGAATTCCAAGACTGAGAAAAAACTAGCATCCAAGCATGGAAAACTAGACAGTCTCTGGTCATGGGTAGAAGGCTTAGTCTAGTTAGGCCCCACAATATTCATTTTTAACATAAATCTACTGTATATATCTGGGGCAGCTTTCACTTTTTGGAATTCTGCATTCTGAATATGATTATTTCAGTATATAATATGAGATATATATAACATTTCAGTATATAATATATAATTCAGTATATAATATGAAATAAATATAATATTTCAATATATATATATATATATATATATATATATATATATATATATATATATATATATTGTAAGCCGATGGCTGGTCAGGTAAAAAAATTAATTAACACAGAATCAATAATATTTTTCAATATTCATGTTCTGCCATAGTATACATGGAATTTCTTACCAAGTTCTTACTTATCAGTTCTATGTGTACTTTCTTAGAAATCTTTCCATTATTTATGGGTTATGTTCAGTATCCACATCATGCTAGAAGGGAATAGTTTGCGATACTCGTGCGCTGGTTCACTAGCTTCATCCCCACCTATTACTATCTATAGGAAGAAAGCTGTCAGTCAGTGACTAGGCTGGGACTAGCCCCAAAGCTCTTGAATTTCATGGACTACTTCCTATTAATTCTATTCCACCTGTAAAACACACAAATAAACGCACCCATCTTTGTTTTACATCAGTCTCACACTAGCTCATAGGTGAGCAGCTGATTCCTTTGGTTTGCCCCTGAGCCAAGGTAGGCCTACTTCTCCTGCACTAACTGTACTACATACAGATAGGCAACACTAGGACAGAAAAAGTCTAAGGCAAAATATAGGTAGAAACTGTGTTACTATAAAAATGTGTGTTGTCGCAGGTCAAATAATATGACATGTAACTGTGCAGTCGACTCCTATCCCTAATAAACCCAGTTCAGCAAGTGTTTCCTAGGATCTGGATGTAGGTACAAGATTTGTAGTGTACAGCAGTCACATGTCAGAGCAGCTAGCGGCATGGATCGGCACACAGACATTTGTCATAGGACATTTGAAGGCTTGAGACAAAATGCCATCTGTGTAACAGAAAAATTTCCAGAAGATTGTTTTTTTGAATCTATTCTTTTCCACTTATTCATTTTCCAGAGGCTTAAGGCTTTTCTAAGGTTTAAAAAAGTTAAAAATATGTATTCTGTGTCACTTCTGTTATGATATATATATTTTATATTCTTATTACTGAAGAATCTAAAGTTAGAAATATAGACTTGCACTCACGCATGTGTCTATTTTCACAAATGTGTGCAACAATAAAAGCACACTGTACATATCCGCAGTTCTGGCACCACCTTAACACTAATACAGAGTAGCCTTTTTGCAAGGACTATAAGGTATTATAAAGCTATGTTGGGTTGGAAACGTAAGAAAATCAAATATAATGTAGTTTCTTCATTGCTGTCATTTGAAAACCTTGTCATATCTTTTTTATGCCAAAAATAAATGAGATTAAATGTGCTCAAATTGAACCATTGACCAGGATCTATTAGTCTATTATACCTACGGTGGTTGATAACAAATCCATAATAACCATTCTCAGGGCTCGTTCACATCTGCGCCCAGGTGTCCGTTCTGCAGGTTTCTGTTTCCTGCATAAAACAGAGCAGGAGAAGGAAACCTGCAGGAGTCTTTCTCACCCATTCATTTGAATGGGTGAGAAAGATGTCCGGCCGTGAGCGGCGGTGAGCGTTTTATGCTCTCCGCCGCGAAACTGGGTTTTTTAATCCGGACACAGAGTCGGACATGCAGTACTCTGTGTCCGGATTAAAAAATCCGGTTTCGCGGTGGAGAGTCTAAAACGCTCACCGCCGCTCACGGCCGGACCCGGTCTGTGCTTTCCGTCTTCTGGCATGCAGAAGACGGAAACCACAGAACGGAAACCAGAACGCAGGTGTGAACCTAGCGTCACTGAGACCATTTTTACTCCACCCCAGTTAAAGAAATGTGTATGCCTATCTCAGCCAGTCAACTCACTGTGTTATGCCGATCCATAACTCCTGCTTAACTCTATGGATCTTACAGAAACAGTATAGAACAGACACATTTGGCTGTTTCCAGAATTCCCTACTAAAGACGTGTATTTTCGCTTCAGCCATGAAAGGCAGGCATAATCATTATTTTGCAGTATGTAATACTGATAAGGTCAAAGCCGTGTTTATGACTAATTGACCAATAATCCCGGGTAACTGTTGTCGTCCTAATTAATTAGATTGAGTACCAGGCGGAGAAGAAGTCACACCACTCTATATGTTATTATTAGTTCCTCTTTCAGCTGAGGAATGTGTGCTGATGCACTTTTATTAAAACAACGTGGGGTTAAATTCTAGCAGAGAAAGGAAGAGAGATAACAACAACATAAGTTTTCATATTAATTCCTGATTGGTATGGTACATCTCAATCAAACAGAAAAAGTTTAAGCAGTTCCATATACAGTCATGGCCAAAAGTTTTGAGAATGATACAAATATAAATTTTTACAAAGTCTACTGCTTCAGTTTTTCTAATGGCAATTTGCATATACTCCAGAATGTTATAAAGAGTGATCAGCTTAACAGCAATTACTTACAAAGTCAATATTTGCCTAGAAAATGAACTTTATCCCCCAAAACACATTTCAACATCATTGCAGCCCTGCCTTAAAAGGACCAGCTAACATCGTTTCAGTGATTGCTCCATTAACACAGGTGTGGGTGTTGATGAGGACAGGGCTGGAGATCAATCTGTCATGATTAAGTAAGAATGACACCACTGGACACTTTAAAAGGAGGCTGGTGCTTGGCATCATCGTTTCTCTTCTGTTAACCATGGTTATCTCTAAAGAAACACGTGCAGTCATCATTTCACTGCACAAAAATGGCCTAACAGGGAAGAGTATCGCAGCTAGAAAGATTGCACCTCAGTCAACAATCTATCGCATCATCAAGAACTTCAAGGAGAGAGGTTCCATTGTTGGCAAAAAGGCTCCAGGGCGCCCAAGAAAGACCAGCAAGCGCCAGGACCATCTCTTAAAAGTGTTTCAGCTGCGGGATCGGGCTACCAGCAGTGCAGAGCTTGCTCAAGAATGGCAGCAGGCAGGTGTGAGTGCATCTGCACGTACTGTGAGGCGGAGGCTCTTGGAGCAAGGCAGACTGACAGACTGATATTTTGCAAAAGGTACAGGGAGTGGACTGCTGAGGACTGGGGTAAAGTCATTTTCTCTGATGAATTCGATTGTTTGGGACATCTGGAAAACAGCTTATTCGGAGGTGAGCGCTACCACCAGTCTTGTCTCGTGCCAACTGTAAAGCATCCTGAAACCATTCATGTGTGGGGTTTCTTCTCAGCCAAGGGAATCGGCTCTCTCACAGTCTTGCCTAAAAACACAGCCATGAATAAAGAATGGTACCAGAATGTCCTCCAAGATCAACTTCTCCCAACAGTCCAAGAGCAGTTTGGTGATCAACAATGCCTTTTCCAGCATGATGGAGCACCTTGCCATAAAGCAAAGGTGATAACTAAATGGCTCAGGGAACAAAACATAGAGATTTTGGCTCCATGGCCTGGAAACTCCCCAGATCTTAATCCCATTGAGAACTTGTGGTCAATCATCAAGAGACGGGTGGACAAACAAAAACCTACAAATTCTGACAAAATGCAAGCATTGAGACGGGTGGGCAAGCAAAAACCTACAAATTCTGACAAAATGCAAGCATTGATTGTGCAAGAATGGACTGCTATCAGTCAGGATTTGGTCCAGAAGTTGATTGAGAGCATGCCAGGGAGAATTGCAGAGGTCCTGAAGAAGACACTGCAAATATTAACTTGCTGCATTAACTCATTCTATCTGTCAATATAAGCTTTTGTTACTCATAATATGATTGCAATTATATTTCTGTATGTGATAAAAACATCTGACAAACACACATAAAAACCAGAGGGCAGCAGATCATGTGAAAATATAAGATTTGTGTCATTCTCAAAACTTTTGGCCATGACTGTATAGCCAGATACTCCCGGTCCTGCGTGGTAACCTTGGGGCGCTGTCTTCTGGCAGCAAGCCAAGCATTTCTTTTTCTTGCACCCATCCTGGATGCAAGCACCATCTTATCATATAACATTATATCAGTTTCAAGCATAAGCAACTATATATAGCATTCAGCTTTAAAGGATAACAATGTTTTTCATACATTACATGATTATAACCTTCACAATACTGATATCAAATATTATCTTTTATAAAATATTGGAATGGTTCTTGATATCCAAAAACAATGTAAAGGACTTAGACAATTTACCTGCTTGACTTTAGGCAATTCACACCCCTTTACCCACTAGCACAGCCCTCTACAGTGTGAATACTTCAAATAATACAGATACTATAGAACTGTTATTGAAATTACTTTCTTCACTAACAACATGTTTCCTTTATGTAACAAATGGAGGTCCCCAAGTCCCATGTGTGACTGGAGCAGTAGTACACGCGTTTAAACAATTCTCCATTCATTTCTATGGACTGGCAGTGTACTCAGCTTTATTTGTCATAGAAATTAATGGAGTACTACTTCCTTTGACACAGGTAACCTGAGGACCCAGTGATCAGTAATTCCTGTGAGTATTGTTACTAGGATTGCCAAAGTTTAAAACCATGGATGAACACACAGCAAAACACTTTTTAACGTAGACTATATGTAACCAAATAGTAAATACACCAGAAATATAGCACGTATATCGGAGGAATAAGTACAGCCCATCATGACTAAATCCTACTTCCCTCCATTGTATAGCCCTTCGAAAAAAGCATGTCTTCAACCATATATCAATACACAAACACAAAACCTGGAGAAACCAGATGGTTGTAGACACTCAACATACCCAAGTAGAATTTTAGTATAAAAATATACCTTTATTCACCAAATGTAAAAAACATATACATAAATACAAATAACACACTGGACAAATACATAATACCGTTTGAAAAAACAACAGTACACATAAATGATCCTATAATAAAGGAATTATAGATAAAGTAATACACTCAGCCTGATGTAACACCTATAGAATACTGATGGATAGTTCCATAGAAAAAACATAGTAATGCCCTTCTTTAAAGAAAACACTCCTTTACTATACAAAAGGTCAGAAACTGACCAATAGTGTGTACTCAGGAGAAGGAAAATAGTTGCACATACCTAAAGCATATTGTTATTATGAAGGCAGAGCCACTAGTATAATAGACACATAAAAAGGTATATACTAGGAATAGGTTTACATCAGAAAAGAGCTCCAATCTTACCCATAATAAGTAACTGTGGTATAAGGCAGGATCACAAAGTGTCTGTTGCCAACCCGACGCGCGTTTCGGCACGCTATAAAGCCTTCTTCCGGGGGTGGAGTTTGTACGAGACATAGATGGCTTAAATATAACCCATAATGGCGGACCCAACCACTCAAGCTCTCCCGATCTGATCACATGATATACCAAATAGTACACCAACGTACCCAGCGTAGTGACGGCATATAGATAGGGGAGGGAAAGAGGGAGGGAGACACATAAAGGATCTAGATTGTCATGTGACGATAAATTCGGCGCATGCCCACTGCTCAATGCTTGGTGTGGTCACGTGGACGCGGACCAAGGAAACCAAGCCTCACTTTCATCCATGCCATGCAGCCGAAACCAGCCTACAGGAGCATGCGCACTTATATACGCACATTATTAAAACGGACCCGACAAAGAAACAAGGAAATACCTTGCCAGATAGCTACATCAGCCTTATTATGATACCGGACACATGTATCAAATATGCATAAAAAAGGAAGGATACCATAGAATACAAACAAACGATGAAGATGGGTGTACAGTGGGGCAAAAAAGTATTTAGTCAGTCACCAATAGTGCAAGTTCCACCACTTAAAAAGATGAGAGGCGTCTGTAATTTACATCATAGGTAGACCTCAACTATGAGAGACAAAATGAGAATACAAATCCAGAAAATCACATTGTCTGATTTTGTAAGAATTTATTTGCAAATTATGGTGGAAAATAAGTATTTGGTCACCTACAAACAATCAAGATTTCTGGCTCTCACAGACCTGTAACTTCTTCTTTAAGAGTCTCCTCTTTTCTCCACTCATTACCTGTAGTAATGGCACCTGTTTAAACTTATCAGTATAAAAAGAGACCTGTGCACACCCTCAAACAGTCAGACTCCAAACTCCACTATGGTGAAGACCAAAGAGCTGTCAAAGGACACCAGAAACAAAATTGTGTCGAAGCTGTAGTTACCAGACAGGATCAGCTGGGTGTAAGGAAGTGCAGACAGCACAGGAAACAGCAATACCAGGAGAAAAGTCCAGCACACCTTTGATCCAATAAAAGTGGAGTGTTTATTTGTGGCAAATAAACCACACACACATACAAACTGTCCGCTTGCATCAATTTACACTGCAAAGGTTGAAAATCACAAAAAAGAAATGGATCCATATGCATCCCTTTTTTTGTCAGACAAAAAAGCACAATATAACACATTTTTGTATTTGTTAAAGAAGACAGAAACAGATCAGTTTTTTTTTTTAAATATGGACTCTATATAAATGGATAGCCAGTGGAAAGCATCTGTCTTTTGCATTCATTTTGTTCTGGCCTCTTAATAATTGTTGTGCATGAACTGAGGGATTGATGTAGATTTATGGTATAACTCACGCCTGTTTTCTGATGTAAGTTATAGGAAATCTAATGGATCAGGGCGCCCTTGGCATGTCTAGATTCTTGGCTTGCACACTGTTTAAAAAAGAGGTGAATGTGGTAGATAAGCTGAGTTGCACCATTACGGGCTAAGTTGAAGTACTGTTTTGACACAGTCAGTTATTTTGGGCCAGTATGCGTAAATAAACAAACTTTGGAATACTCCTTTTTAGATGTACATATTTCTATCTGCCGGATATGCAACTATAAGGGGGAGTTCACACTACCGTTGGTGTCCGCTCAGCAGTGTCCATGGCTATTGTCCGTACAAGATTTTAGCAACGGACACTAGCTGGTCCGTTTGCAATTTCCATTCATTTCAATGGGATTTTATCTGTTGCCCTTTAGTGTCCGTTAACAACCATGTCCGCTTTTTCAAGTGGACAAAAAAATCCTACATGCAGAACTTTTCTGTCTGTTTGAAAAAAACAGACAGCAAGTGTTCATTATTTTTTCAACATTGAGGTCTATGGGCAACGAACATATAACGGACCGTTATGATAAGTGTCCGGTTTTTTTAAAACGGACACCTTCTGAGCAGATACCAATGGTAGAGTGAACCCTACCTGAGCTAAAACATTGATACCACTGACTGGTGCAGTAAAGTGAATAACATTCTATATGAGGGGTGAACCTAGCCTCTCTGCTGCATGAAGCAAACTAAAGGCTCCACCCCCTAAAAAAAAATGTATGCACATGGTACACAACCACTTTTTTTGGCTCCCTCTCAGTATACAGCACCCCCCCCCCCCTTTTTTGGCCCCCATACTGTATCTGACCATCTTTTTTGGCTGTTCCACATTATATGACCCCAAAAAAATTAGGACCCCACTTTATAGCCCCCCCAGTATATGGCCCCCTTTTTGCACCTCCACAGTATATGACCCCCTCTTTGCCTTCATGGTATGTGAACCCTTTTTTGCTCCCCCAAAGTATATGACTCCCCTTTTTGCCTCTTCACAGTATATGGTGCCTCTTTTTTTTGCCACCCCCTACATATAAGGCCTCCATTTTTATGCCACTCACACCAAATATATGACTGACGGGCGGCATTCTTTTTTTAATCTGCAGCTACTTATTTTACTTACTTCTATTTTTTACTCACCTGTCCTTGCTCCTGTGCAGGCCAGTGTTCTTCAGTATCGTGATTATTATTATTATTAATAATAATAATAATAATAATAACAACAATAATAAATGTATGTATATAGCACCAACATATTCCATAGCACTTTACAAAGTAGTGGACACATGAACAGACAATATGAGACATTACAAAGTGACAAAGAAATAAACATATCAAACATTAGGCGTGCGGGCCCTGCTCGCAAGAGCTTACATTCTATGTAAGTGCAGCGCCGCCTAGAGGCAGCAGTGGAGCTGGCCTGAACAGGAGCAAGGATAGGTGAGTAGAAAGTGTTGGCCTTTATTTATTGCAATAATACAATACACAGTGGCCAATTAGAAAAAGAATGCCAGCCACCAATTTATTCCATTCCCTCAAGCCACCTCATGGAAGGTGTACCCCTATCTATATGTTGTGACAGCAGTACCTGACACTGAATGAGATATATAAGGCATGTGTGAACAATCAATTCTTGATCAAGAAGTTAAAAAGTGGATAAATAGATATGAGCAAGGGCTCACGTTTTGATGCACAGATAACTACAGTGGTTAAATAATCTCCAAAACAGCAGGTCTTTTCAGGTTACAGTATCTGGTCTACTGCCACAGAAAAGTCACAATAGCACAATGAAAAAATAAATGTTCCTACCTATAGTCTTCCTTTTATTCCACTGCAATACTCGTTTTATTATGCCTTTATTCATTTTGATGAATATTCACAAGGTTGCCTCCCTCGGGTTTGTTTTGATGAATTATTGTACTCTGCTGTCTTCTCAGACCCCAGAGTATAATAAGTGGAGCCCCAGGGGAGGTGAAGGAAAATAAAAAATTGTGATACTCACCTTGTCTCTCCTCTCCGGGGTATCCCCCATGCATCCAGCTGCATCCAGCTGGCACCTTACGTCATCTTCAGGTCTCTTTTGATGTCATGTGCCTCAGGGACTACGTGTGGTCTGTTGACACCATGAGGTACTGACCCATCTCCCTATGTGACCATTGAGGCCCAGTAACAGGATTTTGTGCTGACCCCTGGGGCTCATGATGTAATTAGAAGCCTTAAAAAGATGCCAAAGCATTGCTGTGCGCTCAGGAGAGCTAACTGTTAGTGTTTGTTACTCTTACTCAACTCCCCTGGACCACCACTATAAGCTGTGCAGTACTACGCTACTGATGCAGTGGCTGATCTCTATAAGCCATCATATAGGGACTGTTGCGCAGCACTGCACAGCCTATTTGCCATTGATGGCTCACGACCCCCTGCCAGTCTACACATGATCTATCAGGGGGTTGCAACCCACAGTTTGGGAACCACTGCAATAAAGACTGTGGTCTGGTCTACTGAATCATATTTTCTTTGACAAGATGTGATTGGTTGAGTGTGTGTGTTGAAAAGTGAGGAAGAACTGGCTTTTGAAAAAAAAAAAAAAAGCCAACAAGAATTATCCCTTTATTGGAGCATCATTCCATTCCAACATTGTGTTGCTATTGAAAGTAGCAGTGGTGGAGATGTTTGTTTTATTTAGTTTTTATTATGCACTGCCAAGTATAGAATTTCCAGAAAAATTTGGGGCACATTATCAGTGTGCCTGGCCTGCCAGCTGAATAAGCTAGGATCTCAAATGTTAAGCATTCTTACCTGATAACAACACTTGGGAGACAGAAAAGAACCTGGATTATCCTGATGGTTATCCCTGTATATAACATGCTTCATCAACATCGTGTTGGCCGATTGACAATTTACAAAATTTCAAGAAACATTTGGCACACACTATCTGGCCTGGCTGCTGAAAAAGCTGGATTGTCTTCCAAAACTGATCATCGTAACTGGTAGAAACAGTTTTTCTTCTCACAGACAAGTTATCCACTCCATTGTGTCTGTGTTATGTTGCATGCAGTAATCACATACTGCTGCTCAATTGACAGTCCAGAATAAAATGGTCTTGCTCACTTGGTGCCACTGCCAATTCCATTTTACAAAATGAGCTGTTGATGCCATTTCATGTGAGTATGGAGAGGCCTAGATCCTACACGTCTGCTTGCACGCCCATGGCTAATGATCTGCTTATAGACCTTGCACAATGCCATACATTTGTCATTTGGTAATATTCAACAACAGTTATCATACTGGAGATGATCGCATGTAGCTGCTGCCACCAAAACCAGCAGTGGGAATGCATCTACATTGCCACCACTACTTTAATTTGCCTTAGCTCTACCCCTGGCAGATATTTTGGATGTTGGGGCTCACAGCAGATGAAATTCAGCATGGTAAATTACATGTTTAAGAGGAATACACAGAATCCTCGCTCAATATTTGTGGTTCGCTACTATTGAAAAGCTCTTTATTCTCATTAAGTCCTACCCACCAGAGGCATTTTTCGATTTTAATTGTTGACTCCCTGCCTTCCAAAAGCCATAAAATTTTTATTTTTCCATTTACAGAGCCATATAAGGGCTTATGGCTTGTGGGGCAAATAGTTTTTCATAATGGTACAATTAATTATTCTGTACAATGTACTGGGAAGCTGGAAAAAATTTCAGAATGGGGTGGAATTCGAGAAAAAGTGCATTTGTGTGACTTTAATACGGGTTTCGTTTTTACGGCATTCACTGTGCAGCAAAATGACATGTCACTTGTTTTCTTTTCATATATTTGGGGAATATCTATTGATTTCATCATTTTTTTATTCAAATTTTTTATCGGAGGCGAAACAGCAAAAAAACCCAGCAGGTTGGCACTTTTGATCTTTTTTCTTCTCACTATGGCGTTCACCATACATACAAAAAATATTTTTATAAGTTTGTAGACCAGGCATTTTCGGACACAGGGATACTTAATATCTATGTGTTTCATAGTCATTTTTTACTTTTATATGTATTCTAGGGAAGGGGGGTGATTTGAATTTTTAATACTTTTTAATTTTTTAAATATAATTTTTTAAAATATAGAGCAGCCTGCAATAGAAGTGAATGCCAGACAAGCCTGGGAGCCTTCAATAGTCTTATACATAGCAACATAGCTGGCTCTGGAACTCATTCCGGGCGCCAGCAATTCCCCCAAAATGGAGCCAGCTTTGACTGAGGTGCCAGGGACCTTAAAGAGGACCTTTCATGGCCTCAGGCACATACGGTGAAATACACAGCTAGAAAGCCGACAGTGCGCTGAATTCCCTGCACTGTTGGCTTTCCCGTTCTTTGCCCCCGCTGAAGAGCTATTGATGCTGCTACCATAGCTCTTCAGTGTCAGAAGGGCGTTTCTGACAGTCTTTCAGGAATGCCCCTCCTCACAGTAGCGTCTATTGCGCTGTACTGTGAGAGGGGGTGTTCCTTATCGCCCAGCCATGATGCTGACGGCGAGGAACGCCCCCCCAGTACTCATCTATGGATGAGTATTATCAGAAGTAGAGGAGGCATACCTCAGCATCATTGCTGGGCGGTAAGGAATGCCTCCTCTCACAGTACAGCGCAATAGACGCTACTGTGAGGAGGGGCGTTCCTGACTGACAAAAAAACAGAAATAATGGAGATTAATTTTTAAATTAATGAAGGCTGCAATACTGTATATAAATGAAGAAAAAAAATCCTTAAGAGATTATTTAAATTTTTTTTCAGATCTGTGCTTTGCTGTTAAAACAGCATTTGCTATGTATTTAATGAAAACATGTAAGCTCTTGCCCAAAAAAAGCCCTTAACAAAAGGGTTATCACTAAAAGGATTTGTCAGATATTTTGCCAGTAAAAAGTATGTTTAAAGATTTTGTATACAGATGAAACTGCTCTATTGCACAATAGTAGATACAATTAAATTATTATCAATAACTGGGTTATTTATCCTTTCTATGTGTCTGCAATTGTGTATTGGAGCAGAAATGCAGCAGTCTCAAGCTCAAGCAGCAGCAGCTATTACCTCACTTCCATCTATTGATTTCTCTCACTAATCCACCAGTTTAATTGCTGAATAAATTCTTCTCTTCTAACTATTGCTTGCATGCTTTTCAGAACTGTGTTTTGTATGAATCAGTGAGGTGAATCACAGATCTTTCACTATGTCTACTATTACTGCAACAAGCCTTTGATGATGCTTGCAGCTCATTATATAGTGTATATGACATCTGTAATGTAAGGTGTTCACTTATCACTGTTTATTGGCTGAGAGGCTGTCAGCTGATGTCAAGTTGGGCTAGGACATCAGAGTCTGAGTCACACAAACGTGTTTCTTCTATATTTTCTTCAAACATATGGTGGCTGATATTTTAGTTCATCCGAGACAAATCGCCATTTCTTTCATGATCTGAGTAATGTTCTGGAGAATTGCTCCAGAGACCTGGTAATGTTGTGGATGTTACTTTCATACGACCAATTTACTGTAAACACTGTTGCAGACCAAGTTTACCCCTTCACCAGTATTCCATAACACAGTGCCGTAACTAGGAACGACGGGGCCCCGTGGCGAACTTTTGACATGGGCCCCCCCTTACTGACGCCCGCTGAAGACCCCAACCGACCCCCTCCCCCCGCATCCCCAATAATGGCTAGTGACCCTTGCACACAGTATTGTGCCCCATAGTGACCCCTGCACACAGTATTATGCCCCATAGTGGCCCCTGCACATAGTATTATGCCCCATTGTGGCCCCTGTACACACAGTACTATGCCCTATAATGAACACCCATGAACAATTATTATACTCTGGGGTCTTTTTAGCCCCCTGAGTATAATAATCGGAGACCGAGAGGGGATACAAACATAAAAAACAATTTTACTTACCTATCGCCCTTTCCGCTGCAGTCCTCGGTGGTGTCAGGTTTCTTCAATGACGTCCGGGACATCACATGACCCAGGACATCAAATGACCGGGCCCTGCGTCCCGGGTCATGTGACGTCAGGGAGCGTCCAGAAGTAGGCCTGAACCTACCCGGAACGTGGAAAGGTAAGTAACATGATTTTTTATGTTCTCCTACCTTTCCTGAAAAGGTCTGAAAAGACCCCCGGCTATAATAATGATGTTTGTGGGGCCCGTGGCGTCACTTACTGATCCCGGGCCCCTTTAGTACTCACACTGATTGCGGGCATTAACGTCCCTGATGCCTCGGTCAAAGATGATAAAGACACCATTTTTCCGTGGATCGCCAGCTCCAGCAGTGAGATTCAGGGCTGGTGATCTGTTACTATGACAGCAGAGAGCTTATTGAAGGTTCCCGAGCTTGTCTCCTATTCATTTCTATTGCAGCTAGTAGTCTCTTTGCAAGACATTATCATTGTAATGCATTGCATTAGTGACCAGACCCCCTGGGGTTCAAGACATTACATAAAACAAAAATTATTTTTATCTATCTATCTATCTATCTATCTATCTATCTATCTATCTATCTCTCTCTCTCTCTCTCTCTCTCTATCTATCTATCTATCTATCTATCTATCTATCTATCTATCAATAAAATTTCAAATCACCCCCCTTTCCCTACAACACATATAAAAGTACAAAAAATAGTAAAACACATACACATTAGGTATTCCTGTGTCTGGAAACATCCAGTCTATAAACTTATAGAAATATCTTTCTTGTAGTGGAAAAAGTGCTAAACTGGGTTTTTCCTGTTTTGCCCATTTTTAATAAAACGTGATTGAACCAATAGAAATTCCCCAAAATGTTATAATTAAAAGGTACATCTGGTACCGCAAAAAAAGACGCCTTATATATCCGCTTATACAGAAATATAAAAAAGTTCGGAGTATCAGAATAAAATCTAAAGAATTTTATTGCAAAGTTTTGGATTTTTTTAATAAGTTAAAACTTTTTTTTTTTATAAAAAAAATAAGAAAAGCAAAAAAAACCTAAACAAATTTGTTATTCCCGGAATTGTACTAACCCATGGAATACAGGTGACAATTTCATTGCATAATGAATGCCGTAAAAACAAAGCCCATAAGAAAGTTGTCCAATTTCACCTTCACAGCAAATCCTATGGAATATTAAATGGTACCTTTGCAAAGTACAATTTGTCCCAAAAACATTAAGCCCTTATTCAGATCTGTGAACGGAAAAATAAAAAGCTATGGGATTTGTAAGGTAGAGAGTTGGAAACAAAAAGTAAAATGCCTGCGGCGGAAAGGGCTTAATACTATGGCTGATCAGCACATATTGATACGTAATCGCATTCACAGCAATGCCAATATTGTATTATGTTAGCCTAGACTATTACTATTGTGAAGTTTCACCTTTTGAATCTATTGTTGCTGCTGTAATTGTTATCTCTAAAATGGAATATGTTCTGTGGTCAGTAGATGGGAAATACTATAGGAACACTATACGATTGGCATAATGGTCTGGTCAACTCAACACATTTTAAGATGAAAATATGTTTTTGCTACATTTATTTGATCTATTTTTATAGAGGCAAAGAGGCATCTATCCACTGACCATTTCCATTGTCAAAAGGTGAAGCAAAAAGCTACACAGCCACATTTTATATTTATTTCTATATGGTTTACAGTATTGTTGTCTGCAATGTGAGTTGCTCATGAGAATCACATCACAATCTTTACAATTACGAATGGACATCATTAATATTATAATAACTAGAGCAATCTGTGTGTATCATGCAACTTTTCGACAAGCAAGCCAAAACTATATAAACATATTTTATTGTATTAAATAGCTACAAAACACCACAGACAAATTCCACATATGGACATTTTCTCAGGTGCAACAATTTTGGGTAGGCGTCCGTGCTCTGATCTGGCAGGTATTGAACCTCGACCTTCCATTAGACCCCAAGACTTACCTGCTTAAAGAGGTTGTCTAGGATAAATTTTTTGTTATAAAACATACTCACTTGTCCCCAGTGCTCCGGTGTCTCTCAGCGCAGTAAGGTCCTGCTGCTTCAGTATTTTCTTCTGGTAGAAGTCCCCACTGCACATGACCACTGAGGTCAATCAGCAATCTCAGTGAAGGACACAAGATGTCACCACCTGTGATGTCCTGTGTCTTTTCCTTAGACCACATGATTGCTGAAGCCAATCAGCGGCCTAAGGAAAAGGACACAGGACGTCACCAGAGACTTCTGGCAAAACAATGCACAAGAGAGTAGAACAGACGCGTCAAGCATCACATAGTGCATTATCACTGATAAGTGAGTTATGAAAATAAAGCAAAATGGCTTCTCACGTTTTTAGGTTGTGTCCAAGCCACAATCAACAAAGCAGGCATAAAGAACTTCCGAGATAGTGGATCACCGCTGTCACTGAACTACACCGAGGAGTCGGCGTGAAGGAAATGCAAATACATGGACCAGTGGACAAGTACTATGCATATCCAGGGGAAGTTTGTCGCAAACTCTTTATTCCAGAAAAACACCAATCTTAACACACAACGCGTTTTTAAAATTCCCCTTTTTTAAGTGTGCATCACACTCCAAGTATAGGGGTCTGCAGAGTTCAAGATGCTGCTCCAATTTCAAACCCCAAAAATGTGTTGTGTGTTATATTGGCGTTTTTCTGGAAAAAAGAGTTTGTGACAAACTTCCCCTGGATCTCCGCAGTCCTTATCCACTGGTCCAAGTATTTGCATTTCTGGCAAAACAAGACAGTGGAGCATCGGGGGACAGGTGAGTATGATTTTTTTTTTAATTTTTTTTTTAATTTTCACCTTTCCCAGTCACATATGAAATTTTTTTTTTTTTTCATCCTGAACAACTTTTTAAATACACCTTCCCTACTAATACGAAAAGAAGCTACGACTCCAGCTTCTGACAGTTTATAAATGCCTTATAGCCCATCAGTGGTGACAAACAGCTCCATCCTCTAACGTTGATCTCTACACTAGAATATATAACATTCGAACACCACTATTCAAGGCAAGTTAGAGGCAAGCAGGTACTGCCAAGCAATACAGTCTCTTTGGGACACCTATGCAGTTACTCAGCAACTGTAAATAACACAATGTAACATCTCTGCCTGGCCTCTGTTCAGGCCTGTGCGCTGCCCTTCGCTCATGCGCTGTGCTGCAGGAGGCATGTTCAGTTGTTATTCCCTGCTTTAGGTTCTTTAATTGTCTTAACACTGCCCTATTCCCTCACCTCTGTAATTGATTTTCCACCACACCCATCTCCTTCATCTTTGTTTCCCTCTGCTCCTCTAATAGTTAATCTTAGTCTTACCTTTGTCATTGACATCCTATCTTATTGTATTTACTGACTTCTGACCTGTTGGCTTTCCTTGTTACTACTCTTTTGAATTTTAATATAGTACTGTTTGTCTTTCTGGTTTGATCTTGGCTTACTTACTCTGCTTCTGTGTTGTTTTGTCTTGTCCTATTCTGTGCAACACTTATTCAGAGAAGGGACTGTCGCCCAGTTGCCCTGCTACCACCTAGGGTAGCTGAGGCAAGTAGACAGAGACGGGGGCTGGGTTAAGTTTAGAACTCACTGTCTTTCCCTTTCACCGTGGTTTCAGCAGCAGCACTGGGGAATTGCTCAACAAACAATTCCCTTATACACAACTTCCCCAATCTCTTCTCCTTCCTTCACCACATTCCCCCTCTTTCCCATCCAGTGTGTCCTGTCCTTTAAGTTCCCATTAAATATATGACCATTTCCAGACTTCTTGATGACGGTTTAGAACCAGTAAGCAGTTTTCTCCATGTTATTCCCTGTAATACCCTTGGCATACTCTCAAGTAAATTTTCTTTTATGCAACCTCAGGTTTCATTCACATTCAAGGATATTCAAATACATACATAAATATATGTATGAACTTCCAGTACACTACATATTTGAGAATGAAGCACAATATGGCTATAATAGTAGGTGCAACCAGTACCGCTAGCTCTGGATTTTTTCACAATCCATTAAAATAGACCTGGGTGTCAGTAAGGCATAAGAGTATCAAGTGGCCTGAATAGCTCCAATGATGTGTATGAAGATTGTAAAGAACATCATTTCTGATACCTATGACTCTGATACCTATGGCCATGCTAGTAATAATTACACATTACTGAATAGTAGATCTAAGAATATAACTTCCATATGGTGAGCAAATAAAAGCTGAACACAACACAATATAATGTACAAGAAATGTAAAGGCAAAGGGATTACTGACCCCAATGCACAGCACATCTGTGCTCACCAGAATACTAAGGATGAGTTGTATTAGAACATAGTTGTCAGTATAAATGGCTTTGTAATTAGTTTTAGGGGTTGGTATTACCCATAGGATGCCTCTTTCCCTTGGGTTTACAATCTTCATTGTGTTTACTGATGTTAGTTAATTTAGTGCGATACCCATAACCCCTCAACTAGAGGCCCCTCCAGGACGCAAATCGCTATTCCTGTAATGTTTTATTGAACCTCATTCTGTACTTAATAGTTTACTTGAGTAAAGCAACAGCATGTATTGTCTTATTTTGGTAATTTAGACTTTTTGCAAGGAGATGGCCATTTTGTAGTTTAGAGATGCAGACCACATGCCACTCCGTACCCTGTACTACATAACATCTAATACTGATTATACTAAAAATGTCATTATGTGTGAAATTCACATTATATGTTGTACTCTTACTATCTGGCTTTCTGTACTGTGAAACCTACATCAGATAGTAAGATTATACAGTAGATTGGGCACTTACTACACAGTCTGGAACGGTTCCAAGAATCACATCATCTAATCTATCATTCTTTCATCTCAAGTATTTACCACTTCATATTTAATGTGATCCACTTCATTCCTGTCCTGCCATAACTGAATTTACAAGTCTCATTCACCATCTGCTTCTCTGCAGAGTACAGATTACTTCTTCATAAATGCATACACTACTGCAGCTAACACTAAAATGTGTATATGGACCCCATGCTATAATAAAATGCATAGTGTCTAAAAAGTGGGAATTAGGAAGCTAGATAACTACGCCATTTAGAAGTGCCCATTTATATGGCAGGATCAGGTGCTCATTTTGAGGAAGATCCTATGGTGCCCTTCACTAAGATTTCTGTTTCTGAATAGTTAAGTTATAAACGTTTATGTTTAATGACGTTTTATTAAGAAATGTTTCAGTTTCAGTTCATTTGAATGGAAGTGGCAGTGCAGGATGCACACTTCTGTTCCAAACAAAGCCTGTGAGACTTCTGATCTCTGAAGATATCTCCAACACTTCTATAGTGTTGTATAGAAAGAAATACATGCTTGACCATAGCATGTGACAGGCAGCATAGGGCACCCCCCCCCTCCTTTTCATGATCACTGTGGGTCAGGAACCTTCATTTGTCTGTATACATACCTGCTGTCTAAGCGTTGTATTTGACTCAGACCTCTCTTTCACAGTAAATATTCAGACGCTTCCACACTCATGTCACTCGCACTTTAAAAACATCTCCAGAATCCTCACTTTTCTTACTGTGAGAACATAAAAACCCTCATTGTCGATATCATTCACTCTTGTCTTGACTATTGTATTTCTCTACCAATTGGTCTTCCAATGGCTGGACCACTGTATTGTATTCCAATACAATAGTCAAGACAAGAGTGAATCATATCGACAATGAGGGTTTTGATGTTCTCACAGTGAGAAAAGTGCAGATTCTGGACCATTGTACCAAACAAGCTCTCTGACCTCTTGTGTCCCCCTACCTCCTTATAGATTGTAAACTCACGTGAGCAGGGCTCTCACTTCTATTGTTTGATATAATTATTTTGTCACATTGTAATGTCGAATATCGTCTGTTCATGTACCCTGTGATTTGTAAAGTGCTTGGGAATATTTAATTTATGTCTTTCCTGTTGCTTATTCTGTATAGTAACAACATATTCTGCATACCTGTATAATCTAAATTCCCCATCCCAATAATGCACAAAGACAATTTTACAGGAGTCTAATTTCCATATGTTTTTGAAGGTCATATAGGAAATCCTCTTCGAGATCAGCTCTCAGGACATACAATAAAATAGTCTTTTGGTGGTGTGCTTCTCCGGCACAGGTTTGAACTAGCAGTGTGTTAGGATTTTAAGACGTCCACATTGTGAGGCCTTTATCTGCCTGTGTAAGGACTGGACCTAATAAAACAAATTGGAATCTCTGACATGCATTGTCCTTAATAAAGCTTCTTTCTCATCCTACTGCCTTAATAAAGCGTCTTCACCCATGGTGGACCTATTATTCTAAACTGCTCTATAGTACTCCACATGTTCTTATTGTATGCAGGATGGGACTACAGTATTACGTTGTATAAAGAGTATTTAGTATCATTTTAGGGCTAAGGTTATTAAATGAGTAGTGAATGACATTTAGAGGTCATGGTTAGTGGTGAAACAGGAAGCAGTAAATAGAAACATTACCTAATATAAACACAGAAATCATTATAGCAACAAAGGGCTATTGTAATGTGTAGTAAATGTGTGTATTCCGGGATTATACAATTGTATTCTAACTTACATCATTGTGGAATAATTGGAGTAGCTTCTCTTTCCATTTCTCTTCCATATTTTAGTGGTGTTGTGAAGAATGTAAACTAATAACAGTGCTGTAAAAAGATGTCGACCACTTTCTTATGGCACATAGAAAGTATGTGTTAATCTAAATGGCTGCTAATCTGTACTAAACCCGTAATACAATTTTTTATTTATTACTGCCTTGAGTTATTCAGAATTTGTATCATTTATATAAAAGAGAATCTGCTCCTTTTTACTATTTGGGGAGTCACTATAATATGCTATCCACCCGCTGTTCTATAAAGCGGTCCACAGGTCCACGACATCTCCATCAGGTTCAGGCTACAAAGTGACTAGCCCAATCCAAAAGATTTATATTGTTTCCCTCGTCGTTCAGATGTGGAATTGGCTTTGTATTGTCTTTCTACATAACTTGTAACATAAAATGTTCTAGCTGAGAGATTGTTCGGATCTTCAGTATTTTAAATAAAATTTAATTTGGGATGAATTCACGTGTAGTAGAACTGCCTCATTCATATGAATAGATTTGCAGAAGTCTATGCATGTACTGGCAGCCATTCTATACAGGTACATGGAACTGATTTTCAGCCGTGACAAATCTACCATGTGTCAATATAAAAATAGAGGGAATTTTCTCTCTTAGACATTTATGGCATATGTAAAGGATATGACAGTGATATGTAATATGTGAGTCCCACCAACTAAATTAGAGAGGTGAAAATGCATATACCGGTAGCTTTAAAGAGGTTGTCTAAAAAAAAGATCACAGGCAGGAATAGTCTTAAAATAAGAAAACCAGCAGTGCTTACCTTCTGAATTCCCCACCACTCTCGCTCTCCCCTGTTTCCCTGGTGGGGAATTTAGAGGGTAAATCATAAGACATCACCTGTCTGTGGCAAGTTTATTTATTTATTTATTTATTTATTTATTTATTTTTACAGACAACCCCTGTAGCTTGTACTTGAAAGAATAAAGTTGTTTGCTTTTGTGGCCTCCTTACCAGTCAGTGCACTGCTGACAGCTGATGACAAGATAGTGAGGGAAACCTTGTTCCCCTGATAGTTAGCTAGTGTGAGACTGTGGTTCCTTCAGCCCAATTACCAGGGGTGTAACTTGACAGGGTGCAGAGGGTGCAGTCACATCGGGCCCAGAAGTCCAACAGATTATCCTAACCACACTATGGTTAATTAAACTCCTTAGCACCCGTAACCATCACTATCAAGAATTCACTGTAGGGATAAGGTAAGGGCCCACGGACAATAGATTGCATCGGGGCCCACAGGACTTTAGTTATGCCACTGCCAATTACATAAAATGATTCTGGCAGTCCACTATCCTTCAACAACCCCTAGGAAAATGACCAGAGTGTCCTTATTTGAATGTCGTTTGCTTGACTGGTCTTGTGTTAGAGCCAGAACCCACCAGAAATTCATTTTCTATGTCCTATGGGGTATTTTTTATTTCATCCCAGATACAGAATTACAGATTTTCTTTCTCAGTGGACTGAGATGCTGGACAGCTCCTTTTCTTATTTTAGTTTCAAAGCGTAATGCTCAGTTCTTGGGTTCTGTAGATGGAGCTTGACTGTGCATTAAAGCCAGCTCTAGCTAATGTCAAGAGTTGAGCTGGTGGGATCACCACCTATCATCCCTATCTTGCCTCAAGAGTGTCACAACACCCCTGGTAAGTCTCTAAATTTCCTTGGTTGGGAATAGCTGACGTAAACTATTCACCTATCCATGTATATATCTTAGCCTGTTTGTTGACTGATTTTTTTGTGTATTGTTGTGTATTTTAGAATATTAACTTAAAATTAGCTTCAACACTTTAAATGTTTTAAAAGAATTATATGTAAGAGTTCATATCCAGACCTAACTGTAACATGTTAAAAACAATAATGAAAATTCATCTTCAATGCTGGCAAGAAGTACAGAAAAATGTCACTTAATTTCCTATTATGATATATTCAAAAAAAATAAAAAATGTGCAAGCTTTGCCAATTTGTTTCAAAAATAGAAACAAAGTTAGGCACAGGATAGATATTCCCATGGGTGAATAAAATGTTTAAATTTCTAAGCGCAGTGCATTAGTTTTAGATTACTTTATTTATTTATTTATTTATTTATTTATTTGCAGGCATAAAACAATTTTCCAAAGAGGTGGTAGTTGGATAAAAGAGAGGGGGATCCTCCACCATTTCATTTAGTTCCTCTTTAGTTCTTCTTTGAATGCTTGCAAATCTGTGATTCTGAAGCTAAAATATATTAGTGGTTATCCTCCTTTTTAAAATTGATGGTCTATAATTTTAGATTGGCGGGAGTCCGACTGTCAGGACCCCTACATATAAGCTGTTTACACATGCACCCAGCTCTTGGCATTGTTTACATGCAGGTGCTGCACTTCTAACTTGCTATTTTTAGTAACATCAAGTTTGGGTTCTGTAGTGGTGCCCAATACACTTGATTGGAACCCCATTACAGTGCTCGTTCCGTGCCGCTGCTAAAAGTATGGCGACTGAACAGTGCCAACATGTAACCAATGGCAGAAGCTGCTGGGGTCCTGACATTTTCAAAAAAGTGAAGGAATAGCTTAAAAAGGTGGCTAACCCCTTTAAGGGATTGTAAATATTGCATTACTCTAATATACTACCCTATATACAGTAACTACATACTAGAGGTATATCCTAATGCTGGGGCTCCACTGTTGCTTTTTTTATTGAGCTACATTTGCAGTCCCAAGAGATACTCCAAAGTGCTGCTGCTGTCACTCATTGGTTAAAATTGGAAAGTTGTACTACACTTTGCATACAAGATTTTATTTTTCACTTAAAGCAATAAGAAGCAAAATGGAAGAAATCTAGAGTAAATGATGATGAAAGCAAATGTAAGGTTCTGCTTCTGTATCCTTCATTTTGTCAGCAATAACAGATCAAAACAACAGGCAGAAAGTAGGCAGTGTGAACATGGCCTTAATTGTAACCTATTGATTTACATGTATGCTCCTTCTATGATTAGCAGCAGGCGGTCCTACATAAGGGAGGTCCTACAAATGTCTGACAGCTATCTTTATATGAGCAGTCATGGAAAAATTATAAAATTAACAAATTATAACGACTCTTCCGTAACTTCTCCCTACATGTAGGAACAATTTAGAAATCAACCAGAATCAACCCAGAATGAAGGTCAGGCAAGGAATGTCCAATATACAAGGCCGGGAGTTAGTAGCAGCATGAATCGCCAGGGATTTCACATGAGCCACAAACCAGTAAACACAGGAATATACTTCTGGCACAGGTCAGAACCTAAGCAATATTGTGCAGGGCTAATAAAAAAGAGAGACAAAGCATGTATCCATTAAAAGACGAAAGAGAGCGGTAAGTGTGAAAATATGAAAGATTTCAGGAATGCTTGAGGTAAAGCGAGGATACAGTTGCAATACATTCAAATCAGGATATGTGTGACGTTCCATCTTAAGAATAGAATCTTTGAAAGACTGAAGTGATGTATCCTCATATGCTGTTATAAATCTGATTCATTAGAACGTTGTATCTGGTTTCTGTCCACATTACTTAACTGGATCTCTAGCCTACTAGATAAACTAATGTAAATGTATTATATTGTTTTATTATTTACATCTAAGGGGCACATGATGTGGCTCTGGGGGAACATGAGGTTCACATGATGTTTAGGCCGTATTCGCATGACCGTGTTCCATTTGGGAAACAGAAGTCATTGTATCATAACTCACTGATACATTGAGCTCCATTTCACACAGCTCTGGTCAGCTATGGTCAGTCCTAGAAATAAGGCCAGCAAATGTGTGAATAGATTATGTGGTTCCTGAATCCCTATAGCAAACTAGAGTGCTGGATCCAAAAATGGATTCCTGGCATGTTCTCAGAAATGAATCTGTGATCCTTTCTACCCCACTTATCTTATTGAGTGATTTGTGACTAAGATTACATAATTGGTAGCTATAGTTATAAGCTGCTGCCATTTGGTTGCTTGTATGTATACTTCTGATAAATATAAATGTATTACACAACCCATAACTATATCAGCCTCATCTATCATTTGTTCCCTGGTTCAGTTCCTGTTGACACCAGTTATGAATTTATAGATTTTGAACCACAGTCCTCTATGTACCTGGAAAAGGCACCAAAATAGAAGATAAAGTATCACCCTTCTGAATTAAGAAATCAATTGTTTTTCACACTTTGGAATTGATGGTTCTCCAAAAGGGGTCTTAAAGAAGCCCCTATGGAATGCTCTACCCCTGATATAATATTGACATATACCAGCATACAGCATTTGTAAAAGGGCTAGATTCATGTGATGGCATGAGCAATTTGATGGCTAAATTCTTATGTGAGGGATATAATGAATTCATCTAACAATGGATGTCAAATGTGACAGACATGATAGGGTCCTTATATAAAAGTTATCATAATTAGTATTTGGAAGATGAGAGGTCGACCAAGAAGTTCATTCTGACCACTATATTGGGAGTCAAGAAGGCTACTTTTTGCAGGGAATTTGTTCTACAAGCTGCTGCAGCAAAAGAACTTGAAGACTAAGGGCATAAGTTTTTAAAAACATAGCATGTTAATTTTACCTGCAGGAACCTGTGTTTTCCCATAGACTTATATGGCATGTGGAACTTAAAAAATTAAAGGTAGAGCAGAAAAGCAGTGAAAAACACAACGTTTTTTTTTTTTTGCTGCATTTTTTTGGCAGCATTTTTACAACATGTGGCTTAGCCACAATTTTTACTTTTTGCTGCAGTTCCCCTGTAGAATGCTCTGCAGTCCCCCATGTAGCTTTAAACATTTGCTTTCAGTAACTGCCCCCTGCAGTACAATTCACTTTGCACTGTGATGTTATAGGCCGGGGCCCCAAGGAGCAGAAATGCCATTATTTGCCCGCGGCAGAAACACTGCAGGAAAAATCGCAGCATTTTACAGTAAGTGCAAAGTGGATGGGATTCTAGCGAATCCAATGCCCACTTTTTGGTAAAAACTGCGGTGCGGACACACCGTAATCTCCAAAACCGGCACAGTTTTGGAAATCGCAGCATGTCAATTATATCTACAAAAGCGCCGACGGTTTCCTCATAGATATAATTGTAACAGAAAGTCCGCAGAGGAAATCTTCATGAACTTTCTGTTTAAAGCGCTGCGGGATGATTTGCAATGCGTTCCTGTCGTGGTTTTTCCCACAGCGCTATATTGCTGTGGGACATCCCGTGCGGCCTTACGCTAGGTTCACACCTGCGTTCAGGGTCTCCGTTCTATGATTTCCGTCTTCTGCATGCCAGAAGACGGAAACCATAGACCGGGTCCGGCCGTGAGCGGCGGTGAGCGTTTTAGGCTCTCCACCGCGAAACCGGATTTTTTTATCCGGACACAGAGTACTGCATGTCCGACTCTGTGTCCGGATTATAAAACCCGGTTTCGCGGCGGAGAGCGCAAAACGCTCACTGCCGCTCACGGCCGGACAGCTTTCTCACCCATTCAAATGAATGGGTGAGAGACTCCTGCAGGTTTCCGTCTCCTGCCTCTGTTTTAGGCAGGAAACGGAAACCTCAAGTACGGAGAGGAGAACGCTGATGTGAACGAGCCCTTAGCCTCATTTGCAGCATGTGGATAGGACTTGTGAAAACTGGTGCTAATGTAGATGACAGTGGGCTGACCAGCTGCAGGCATACATCATGTGGCCCCAGTCTTATGGAGTCATTGGTGTCCACCTAATAGATTCTTTTGCCTTCTTCTGGATTAAAGATGTGTGAATATAGGCTGGACTTGTGTTTAAGTATATATCATTGGAAAAGTATTTTTTGGCTTCCTCTCATTACATTTTTTTTCTTCTCCAGGCACCAAAGTCCAGAAATATTTGAGCAGAACCTTAAAGAGGTAACATTATTTTAAAAAGCTGTATTGTCATAATGTTGTCATCTATTCTTTTATATTACATCTCCAGTGTCATTCAATGTCTGACAACAAACAGAATTCAGCATACTACACATATAAGCAATTCTTGGTCCCCGCTGCTCTATAATTTTTTTAATACACTTACACTGCTTCCTCCTGTTATTCAGATTATTAGGGACTATTTACCAAGTGATCGCAGAAAGCTAAGCTGAAGAAGGAATGGCGAGCCGGCTTTTGAATTACAGAGCAGTAGATCAGACCTTCAGCGCTCCTGTTCTTAGATCTTTAACTAAATAGGAATTGCACTTTAGATCGAGGCTATATTGGCTAAATCAGTGACTGTGCAGCATGTAACCACAGGCTATTATAGCTGCCTGTTATTCTGCAATTGTTGGTTTCCAGTGGGACCAGCTATGGGTTGTTCAATCCTAAACCTGCTGTAAAAACATGCCTTTAGCTGTGTAGTTCTCCAAAGAGATTGAGCAGCTTCATAAAAGGATAAAAGTTGCTTGCAACAGTGCCCTGTGATTATATGCCACACAATATCTAGTGAATGCTAGAGCAGCCTGCTCTGGAGTCCGTACAAGGCAGCTAAATGCAGTAAATGTCTTCAGGTGTTACATTAAGTAGGATTCTGCTTTTCATAAAATTATAAAAAATGAAGTCTTATTCTAATAAGAGGGAAACAATCCATGACCTATTACATTTTACAGTAATATAAATCGTACACTAATATGTTATTCCAAAGGTGTTTTTTTGGCTAAAAATATTGCTAATTCATCTTAAAGGGGAACTTTTACCACCTCCACCAATTCTATTCTGTGAAAAGTGCTGCAGAAAAAACCATGATGTGTTGCCGCCACATTTACTCTCGCAGCGGCAGCGCGTTTTTACTGCGGCCTGCAATGTGGGGCTTAGCCAAAGACCTGGGGCCCCACGTTGTGAAAACGCAGCATTATGGCCACAGCAAAAAATGCCAAGGCAAGAAACACTGCGTTTTATATTCCCTGCAAAGTGGAAAGGATTCTGGCTAATCCCATCCACACATTGCAGAAAAAAAATCTGCAGCGGAAATGCTGTGACTTCAAAAACGCAGCTAAATCTGCAACAAAAAAAGCTGCATTTCTGTATCGTGGGGCCTCAGCCTAAGGGCTCGTTCACATCTGCGCCCGATCTTTGTTTGTACAGGTTTCCGTTTCCTGCCCGAAACTGCATAAAACGCTCACTGGTGTTCACGGCCGGACCCAGTCTGACAGGTTTCCGTCTTCTGCCAGCAGAAGACGGAAACCTGAGTACGGAGATCGAACGCTGGTGTGAACCCAGCGTAACTAGCATAAAAACTCTATTCAGCTTATAACCTCACAAAAAAACCTAAAATAAAATGTATGGATAGAAGGTAATAATTTCCATTTCCAAAATGAAACTGAGTATTTTCTCTTTCAAAAAAAAATAAAAAATTGTTAACCTCTATAGTTTTCAAGAAAAACTGGATGCCAATAGTAACCTCTACATAGTGATTGTATCTGAACTGGTTCTAGTTATTATTGTTTGCTTTTCCATAAGTACATATCAGCTTACAGTCAATAACCTGAGATACTATGGCCACATATTGTAGTTCAATAGTAGGGGGATGGTAGGAAACGATCATTTTAGCTGTAACTGCCCTCTAAGCACAACCAGGATTGTTAATGGTTAGTATTAAGAGACTATTTCGTGGAAAACATTACAATAAATATATAAGTGAGATTGCTCTCCACTCATCACAAAGCACTTATTAACCTTCACCCTCCAGTGCAACTATTATTAAAACTATTTGTCAGTATCACCCATTCTGTTCTACTATATGGCGGTGAGGTTGAAAGCCCAGTATTGCCAATAATAGAACAAACACCCTGGAGACAATATAAACTTACCTACTGATACAGACATAAATTCATTTTCTCGGTTTCTGAGAAAAAAAGGCAGCTAGTACCATAGGGGAAATCAGATTGTTGTACATGGGTGGAGCAGAGATTAAAAATCCATGTATAGGTACATTTAAAATTCTGATTTTTGGAAGTTGCAAGGAATGGGAGATAAAGGGGTTGTGCAAGTTTACAACTTTTTCCCAGTCCACATTATAGATCATGGGGGTCCTAGCGGTCAAAAGAATTTGGGTCTTATGTACCCATTCCTCTATATAGGACTGATGAAGAGTAGTCAAGTACAGTGCTCAGCTATCTCTGACAGTCCCCCTGCTTGCTTGCAGATCTATTCAGAGAGGGGTACAAACTTTATTCTGTGGGGGCTGCTGAAGGGGGGACATTATAGTGTGGGCGAATCTGGAGGGGGACATTATACTGTGGGATCAGCTAAAGCAGGATTATATTTTGTGGGTGCAGCTGGAGGGGGACATTATACTGGGAGCAGCTGAAGAGGGATTATATTCTGTGGGTGCACCTGACGGGGGACATTATACTGTGGGAGCAGCTGAAAAGGGATTATATTCTGTGGGTGCAGCTGGAATGGGGACATTATACTGTAAGGAAATCTGGAGGGGAAATTAATACTGTGGTGGCACTTGAAGGGAGACATTAAACTGTGGGGGCATCTGGAGAGAGACATAATTAGGGAGCATAACATGCCAGGGCTACTGTTGGGACATAATACTGTGTGGGGGCACTAAGAGAAATGGATCGGAATGGGCAGAATCAAAATGGAAGTGGGTTGAGCAAAATTTTTAGCGGTACACATAGTGCAGTCACATATTCTTTCCCTCTTTCAGTCCTTTGAAAGTTTGGAGGAAGGTAAATATAGGAACTTATCTTTGTATATAGTATTGCTATCCTGCCTTATGAAGACCTCAAACAATACAATAGAACCCTTAGGCGACAAGTCCATAGTGAGCTCCTTTATGGCACAACTCATGCCGCACCACTACTTTCCTCTAAAAGGCACCAAAGCAAAAAACACCAAAAACTAGGCAGCTTTGTGCGGCAGCCTCCTAGAATGCTGTAGGTCTTTTGTAATCTTTGATCTTTGCAAAGATCAAAATCCATGGGTGAAATTTGCAGCTATAATTGATATGTCCCCACATATATAATGGCCCCCATACTGGCCTGTTATGCCTCCATAAGTATAATGTCCCCCTTATACCACCACAGTATAATGTCCTCCTTTTTCCCCAATACAGTACAATGGCGTTGTTATGCCCCCATACAATGACCCGGTATGCCCCTATAAAGTAAAATGATCCCTTACACCCCTATTCAACGACCCATATAATAGTTCCTTATAACCCCTTATTAACCCATATATCAGCCCATTGTCTCCATACATTACAATGCCACCTTCTGCCCCTATAATGGGACCTTTTATCCCCATACAGTACGGTACTGCCATATAATGTCTCCTTATGCCCATACACAGTACAGTGCCCATTTATTTCCTAATATACTAGTCTCTTATTCCCCTATATAATAGAGTGCGCCCTTATTACCCCATATAATGGCCCCATATAGTACAGTAACATCCCACATAGTAACATCCCCTAATCTCCAATACAGTACAGTGCCCCATTATACCAAAGCAGTCTACACAGCAAAGTTAAAAAGTGATCTTCAGAAAATAGGAAACTGTGTGTGTGCCAACTGTGTGTACCTCTTGATCTGCAAGTGATTCTGAAATTCAATCCTCGATAAATAGAGAACATAAGCCTGTGAAATCCACTTCTGCCCCTTCTGCATTCTTTGTTTTCTTTTTTCATTGGCTTCTCATTGGAGTACGGGCTATAATAAAACATGGAAACTGAGTCTTGAGTGGGAGTGGGGTGTCAGTTTAGTTATATCTTGGCTATTGTAACACAGTTGCATTCTCATGTTTGATATTAATACATATAAAACTGCAATCTTGCAGAAACTCAATTAATACGGCACCAAAAACACTGTTCTAGATTTTATAATGGCCGGCACATAACTGTTTAAAGTGTCACAAACCCCCCCCCCCCAACTCAGTTTTCCGGCTTTATTAGAGCCTGTACAACCACACTCCAGTGAGAGAAACAAAGCCAAGAATATATAGGGGCAGAAAATGGATTTCAGCACCAAATTTCACAGACAGGAGTCAAAGTAAAGTTTACTACAATATTTTTAATGTCACAAATGCTGCCAGAAAGAATTCCAGATATGTTTCCAATAATCTCATAATAATGATGACAGCCTGAGGCCACAATACATTACAGTGATACCAGCAGGTGTAATGGTGCCAGCATGCAGAGCAGAGGCAGGGATGTACAATACAAGCCTGTAGAGTTATGGGATCATTCTGGTTTTGATAATACTGTTATATTAGCGAATTGCTGGTTACGTAATAAATTGTTAGACTACGCTATGCGTTCATGGTGTAAACACAGTTTCTCTGTTTTCCAAAATCAAGTATTCCATATATACAGCCATACATATTTCACATATTTCTGCATATATATTGAGTAAACAAGATAAAACTTTAGATTTTATTTTTCATTTCATTGCTGCATATTTTATAGCACTCCATAAAGATAATCCAATGTTAATCCTGCATTCACATTGTAATACATAATATACACTACACAATTCTATTCATTCTGTGGGAAACAACACCTATCTCTAATGGTATCCTCAGTAATAAGCTGGGCCTGTATGAGGCTACAATGTGCAATTTATAAAGTAGATTATACTAAGCTATATACCTCTTGGTTAACAGCGGTGGGTATGACATCACCATGGAGAACTCTTGTGCACAAAAGCCCATCTCAGCACTTAAGCTCCCAGTAACTGTTGCTAGTTGCAGTCATTTCTCCGGCAACATGATTTATAGTAATTAATACATGAAGAAGGAAGGAAAAATATCTTTACCAAGTACGTGTGCTGCGTCTTTATGGCGATAGCACTTTGAGAAGTGAATATTCCAATAAATGCAGCTCCATAAAACATATGCATACTGTAAAAATATAGCGCTAAAATGAATGGAACTAGGTCACAAAGTGAGTGTCATAGGTCTACTCAAACCTTTACAGTGTCTCCTGCAGTTCAATAATATGGCATGCAGTGGAGATTTTTCTGTCACAATTCATATAGCAAAATAAAAAACTGTATAAAATGAAAAGCATACAGAGGTACAGTAAGGAACCACGCACACAGCTAAAATATGGTTGTATGTGTGAGGTCTTTTTCAAGGTTATTAGGATACTTCATCTAGGATTTTGTGAATGACGTAATTCTGATAATCCACAAATCAGTTAATACTATGGGTTATAGATGAATAAAGACCATATTAGTAAAAGGTCTAATAGGAACTCATCATATTCACTATAAATATTAGTAAAAGGTCTAATAGGAAGTCATCATATTCACAATAATAAAGCATACCTCTAGTTCTAAACAACTTTTCATGAATAGTACATGTGAATATAAGAAACTTTGTAATATATCTTATTAAGGAGATGCATCCCAGCGTCATTGCAAAACAAAGGCCTCTTGGAAGGTTGAGCATGATGTGAAAGGGAGCAGCCTTTATTGGGTTATTTCACTGGAATTCTGTCTTCCTAACTACATCAGGGAAGACAGGCTTGCACATTCCAGTGAGCGCCCTCTATTGGTTTGAAACACTGAGGCAGCAGCTGACTTCCTAATTACATCATGGAAGACAGATTTGCATATTCTTCCCATAGAATATGATATAGTATAGAGTTTTGTATTTTCACCTGCACTATTCATTTATACAAACTTGTTTAGAACTGGAGGTATGCTTTGAGTAATAATACATTTTTCACATGAATAAACCAATTTTTACACATGCATAAATTAATAAGCCTTTTTATGCTATCAGGCCTGGTTTACATCTGTGCTCGGTATTCTGTTTGGGGAGTCTGCTTTGGGACCCCCGAACGAAATACTAAACACATTGAAAAGTGGTGAGCAGTGAAAGCACACGGACCCCATAGACTATAATGTGGTCCGTGTGCTTTCGGCTCAGTTTCCACACGAATCATGTGGAGAGAAAAGTACTTCATGATCTACTTTTCTCTCTGCATGATTTGTGTGGACGCTGCGCAGAAAACACACGGACCCCATTATTGTCTATGCTTTCGCTGCTCACTGCTTTTTGATGCGTTCAGTATTCCATTCGGGGGGTCCCCAAGCAGATTCCCCGAACAGAATACCGAACACACATGTGAACCAGGCCTTTTGGCCACTACAGTTAGAGAAAACTGAAAAATATAATGCATACAGCATCTGGCAGCTCTCCTATTTTTGCACGTACTTGCATTGCCTATAATACAACAGTCCTAGAGCATCTTTTCTTATAACGCTGCCCTGTACCTTTCCTCACTTATTCCTACAAGAAATGATGAATTACTTGACAACTAAGAGTGTTTTCATATGGTCAGTGTTTGGCCAGTGATTTGCTGTAAAACCAAAATTAGGAGTGGAGACTACATAGAGCTAATGTAGAGGACAATGGAAAAACTGTCATCTATTCTGCATTTTCACCCTATTCCTGGCTTTGGCACAGGATACACTGGTGAAAAACACTGACCTGAGTGTTAGCAGTTGTGGGTTCGTCCTTACTTACTCTGACATTGTCCAGTCCGTGCTAAGAATATTAGGTTATGTATGGATAAGGTCAAAAGGCTACACATAGTTATCAAATTAATCATATATTTCTATCAATGGTACAGCACAGAGTTGTAAGAAATGACACTCCAGAATCGTCTCATGGGGAATGCAGTTATTCACTAAAACAGACAATATTAGTAGTAGTGACAGATCTCTTTTTTAACACATTGATACCAGAAAAAATAATGGGAAACAACCTGGATGAAAGACATAAATTATTGATGAGATAAGTAATATGATCTAGAGGGAAATTGCCCTTTGGGGATTAGAATCAATGCAATGAGCATTTATAGTGATTTAATATATAAGCTGTTGGCTGCAGTACATACAGTGATGTACATGTAGATCACCGTTATACACTGTCTACCAGTAAGTATTTGGACACCTGCGGTAGAATAGAAAACACCATTTATTCATATTCAGTAGCTGGTAGAACCCAGCAGATGCTTTCTTACGGATGGTATTGATCCACACAATACTCCCAGATGCCTGATGAAACTCCTGGTGTATGTGAGCCATCGGTTGGGTGCGGTTTCTCTGGCCGGCACTCATCGGTCTTTATCTCACAGTTTCAGGGGTCTGCCAACTCGGGGCACATCCCGACAATCACCGATCACCTTCCACTTTGTAATCACATAGACCACTGTCGATTTTGGGTAATTCCATTCGCTTGCTATGTCCCTAAAGGATCGACTATTTCTGTGGTACCCCACAATTACCCCTTTCTCAAAATCGGACAACTCTGCACTTTGTGGCATATTGCATGCGACTAATGCCAATGCACTAATACCAATTCTGTTTCCTATTTAAGGGCAGTAGGCAGAAGAATGACGTACATCACGACCGCAGATATCTTCATTTTCATGGGTGTCCAAATACTTATTGGTAGACAGTGTAGATGTGTACACTGACTTACAAAGAGCACTACAGCCACTTGTTCAATTAACCCATAATCCTTTAAGGGATTATTAGGAATCACTGAAGTCACAATTTAGAAGTAGTATTCTGCAAGTCCACAATGTGATCTTACAAGGAAATCTCATCAGCATGTAAGGATCATTGCAATCACTACCACGGACAGAGACATATGTCTTCAGACTCTTTACCTCCACTGACAGTATGCTAAAATTCCTTGGTGACTCTCTGCATTACTACACATTCATCTTCGAGGACATGGGAACTAGATATGTTAAATCATGTATTATTTACTGCATTTAGCTGCCTGTTAACATTTTGGTGCACAGCTGAGTTGCTTTCATGGAATGAAATTAACTCTTTAACACGTCTCCGCAGTTGTATCTGAGGCATTCATACAGTACATAGCGGGCATTATAATCACAGCACCTTTACCTTGCGATGCAGACAGGAATTATTTTTAAAGACCGTACATAGGGTTAAGCAATAAAAACCCACTGTGAACTTTGAAGTGACTACACGGTAATGTGATAGACTAGTATTGTTACAGGCCAGGAGGCCACAGAAAGTCAGTACAGAATGACAATAAGCCGCTGTGATCACATGATTACTTAGAAGAATTCAGCTTTATCACAAGCTGTTCACCAAAGGACGAGGCCATAGGATGTTTTAATGTTTTAGAGCTTGTATAGTTAATTCATGATCATGTGAGTTTGCATAATAGAAGGAGAGAGAGGGAGATACAAAGAAAGAGCTTTAATAATTCAAAAAATGCTCATGTTACCGGCATGCATGATGCTTCTTCTGCATCCAGCTATTCCTTCTCCTCCATTCTGCTGGGCTTCTATTGGATGTATTATAGAGCTTTACAAGGTGCACAATCTCTTCTAGCTGCCCCACTTTTCTTGCACATATTTAATATTTTGTTGCATATATACAGTACAATACTACTCCTTCAAGACATTGTTTAATTCAAGATTTCCCCATAGGTGCACTGCAAGAGCCTGTGGAAACTAAGCAGGCCCACCATACAGGCCAGCCCCACCGAATACCACAATTCATAGTACTGGCTACCCCTCTGTCGATCTTTCATTTAATAACAGATGAAAGACCCTTCTCTTCCTTAATAACAGAAAAATGCCCTTAAAAAATAAAACATATAGTGGACAGAATGTGAATACTTCTTTTATCTTGTATTGATTTTGTACTATGTATTTCTTTCTTAGCCTAGAATATGTTCTTCTAATAACAGGCACAAACGGAGCCCGAGGGATCCCATTGACCATAATGCAATCTGTTGTGTATCTTTCGGATGTCTGTCCTCTTTCAAGAGGACCTTTCATCACTTGGGGCACATGTGGTTTTATATACGGGGAGGAACACCCCCCCACCCCTCCTGATAGTGCTCGTCCATAGATGAGTACTGGGGGGGGGGGGGGGGCGCGTTAATCCCCGCTCTCACAGTACAGCGCTATAGGCACTGCTGTATAGAAGGGCGTTCCTGACTGACTGTCAGGAACGCCCTTCTGACGGCAAAGAGCTACGGTACCGTCACTGACAGCTCTTCACCGGCGGCACAGATCGTGAAAGCTGTCGGCTTTCCAGCGGTATATAAAACTGCATGTGCCCCAGGTGATGAAAGGTCCTCTTTAACTCAATTTGCCTGGGGAATTGCTGGACATTTTCTTACTGCAATCTCTGACGGATCTGTGTTGGGGAATCCAAACGGATAGTCCAGCAAAAATGTGAACGTAGCCTTAGCATAGTTAAATGTTAAAGGGTTTATTCATTCCCTGCTCTGGATATGCTTTATGACTAATATACAGTGTTGCGTGAAAGTTTGCACATGTTCTACATTTCTGCATAAATTAGACCTAAAACTACATCAGATTTTCATACAGTTTCTAAAAGTAGATAAAGAAAACCTAAATCAAACAAATACTAGACACGGTCATTTATTTATAGACGAACATGATCCAATATCACATATTTGTGGAAAAAGTTTGTGAACCTTTGCTTTCAGTATTTGGTGAGACAACCTTGTGCACCAATAATTGTGTCTAAACAGTTCTGGTTATTGTTGAATAGTCCTGCACTTTGGTTTGGATACATTTTAACCTATTCCTCTGTACAAAACAGCTTAAAGTCTATTACGTTGGTGGATTTTCTCACTTTCGGTCCATCTACAATATTTCTATGGCATTAAGGTCAGGATTTTGAAAACTTTAACTTAGTTCTTCTTTAACCATTCTTTGGTAGAATTACAAGTACCTGTGTGCTTAAGGTTACTGTCTTGCTGCATGACCAATGACATCTAAAGATTCAGCTCATGTACAGATGTCCTGACATTTTCCTTTAGAATTTGATGGCATAATACAGAATTTATTGTTCGATCAATGAAGGCAAGCAATCCTGGCCCAGATGAAGCAAAACAGGCCAAAACAATGATACTACTGCTATGATTTTTATGCTGGAATGCAGTGTATTCCTTTCTCCCAGTATAACTATTATTATTAGTATTACTTACTTAAAGGGGCTCTATCATTTGGAAATCATGTTTTTAGATAGTGATATGCCTGAATAGCCTTTAAAAAGACTATTCAGGTGCTGCTAGTAGATTTTGAAAAGAACCACCCTCCCCGTTTTTTTTTTACATATCAGTAAAACCGATATGCAAATGTAACATCATATACCCCCTGCATCATACCTTTATAACGCCCCCCTCCTTTGCTTGTGTTTCTGTGATGCCCTCCTCCTCTGTAGGTGTAACCGCCTCCATTCTCTGTAGTCTCCATCCCTGCGCTATGAAATCTCGGTAAAGCGCAGCAACACTTCCTTCTGAGCGCTCCTGCACATGCTCGAGTGCCATTTTCTTGTGCGCTTTCTTCCATTGTCCACAAGAAAATGGTGCTCAGGCATATGCAGTAGTGCACACGAGGGAGCATTACTGCACATGCCCAAGATTTCAAAGCACAGGGATTGAGACTACAGACAATGGAGGCAGTTACACCTACAGAGGAGGAGGGCATCACAGGAGCACAAGCAAGGGAGGAGGCGTTACAAAGGTAAGACGCAGGGGGGTGCACAATGGCTTGGGGAATGCCCAGGGTGCAAGGAGAGGTTCATTTACATATTGGTTTTACCGATATGTAAAAAAAACCAGGGTGGTATTTTCGGTATTTTCAAAATCTACTAGCAGCACCTGAATAGCCTTTTAAAGGCTATTCAGGCATATCACTATCTAAAAACATGATTTCCAAATGATAGAGCCCCTTTAAATTAAAAAGCTCTATTTGGGTCTTATCCATCAACAAAAAATTGTTCCAAAAGCCATCTAGCTTGTCTAGGTGATGTTTAGCAAACTACAGACGGATTGCAATGTTCTTTTGGTAGAGCAGCGTCACCCTTGAAATATTGTTCTACGGTGTTCTGATGTTGGACTCATGAACATTAATATTTGCTAATATGAGAAACGCCTTTAGCTGCTTAATCTTTTAAGAACACAGCCAAAAAAAACTTTAATGACCATGCCTCATTTTTCAAAACTGACATGTGTCACTTTATATGGCAGACACATTCAGCAGCAGGCTCAACTAGGTATGGGGCTCCTGGCAGGTGACTGGCCAGACCGTGGACTGTGGTACACTCCAATATTGCTGCGGGTGGGGGTACATATGGGGACGAAATCCCATGTATACTACAGTCTTTTCTGACCATGGCATCCAAGGGGTTAAACCCACAGATCGGAGCTCAATTGCAGCTAACACTCGCTCTTGATGCCACCTGATCAGATAGTGATATTCCAAAAAACTTTCTCTGATATGGCCACTACATGATCGGATCCTGAACCAATCAGGTTCAGATCATGTATCTGTGACAAGCAGCACCCTTTTCAGCCTGATGAGCACCAACAACTCTGCTTCTGAGGTCTTCAGAAATCTCCTTTGTTCATGCTATGATACACTTCCACAAATGTGCTGTGAAGATCAAATTTTCATAGATCCCTTTTCTTTAAATAAAGGAGGTTGCTCATTCTCTTGATTGCCATTCCATTGACTGGGAACAACTGTCTCTAATTTAATCTTCACATTATCTGCCAATGGTTCACATACTTATGCCACCCACAGATATGTGATACTAAATCATTTTCTTCCATAAATAAATTACCAAGTATAATATTTTTAATTCAGTTGTTTTATTTGGTTTTCTTTATCTACATCTAGGACGTGTTTGAAAATATGATGTAGTTTAGGTCAAATTTATACAGAAGCAGCACTGAATAAGCAAGCAACTGGTTGCTGCAGCTCTGTCTCTCTGTAACATCACTGATTCTGCTCTAACACAGCTACAGTGGCTTGCAAAAGTATTCATACCCATTGAACTTTTTTCACATTTTGTCACCTTGTAGACATAAACTTACATGTATTTTATTCAGATTTTAAGTGACAGACCAACACAAAGTAGCAGATAATTGCGAAGTGGAACAAAAATTATATGTGGTTTTCAAAATTTTAATCAAATAAAAATCTGAACAGTGTGACATACAAAAGTATTCAGCCCCCTTTACTCTGATACCTCTAAATAAAATCCAGTGCAGTCAATTGCCTTTACAAATCACTTAATTAGTTAATGGAGTCCAGCTGTGTGTAATTTAGTCTCAGTATCTGTTCTGTGAAGACCTCGGTTATTTGTTAGAGAACACTAGTGAACAAACAGCATCATGAAGACCAAGGAACTCACCAGACAGGTCAGAGATAAAGTTGTGGAGAAGTTTAAAGCAGGGTTAGATTATAAAAACATCCTAAGCTTTTAGCATCCCAAGGAGCAATGTTCCAAAAATGGAAATAATATTCTATAACTGCAAACCTACTGAGACATGGCTGTCCACCTAAACTAACAGGTCAAGCAAGGAGAGCACTGGTCAGAGAAGCAACCAGCAGGCCCATAATCACTTTGGAGGAGCTGTAGAAATCCATAATTCTGTCCAGAAATCTGGCCTTTATGGAACAGTGGCATAGGAAGACCATTATTGAAAGAAAGACATAAGAAGTGCTGTTTGCATTTAGCCACAAGCCATATAGGGGACACAGCAAACATGTGGAAGAAGGTGCTCTGGTAAGATGTGGGCAAAGTTGAACTTTTGGCCTAAATGCAAAGTGCTATGTGTGGCAGAAAAGTAACACTGCTCATCACCCTGAACACACCATCCCCACTGTGAAACATGGTGGTGGCAGCATCATGTGCTGGGGAGGGTTCTCTTCAGCAAGGACAGGGAAGCTGGTCAGAGTTGATGGGAAGATGGATGGAGCTAAATACAGGACAATCCTGGAAGAAAACCAGGCTGTAAAAATCTTGAGACTGGTAAGGAAATTCACCATTCAGCAAGACAATGACTCTAAACATACAGCCAGAGCTACAGCAGAATTGTTTAGATCAAAGAATATTTATGTGTTAGAATGGCCCAGTCAAGGTCCAGACCTAAATCCCATCTGTGGTAAACCATGTAAATTGCTGTTCTCAGACACTCTCCATTCAATCTGACTGAGCTTCAGCTATTTTGCAAAGAACAATGGGGTAAAAATCTCTATAGATACACAAAGCTGGTAGAGACATACTCCAACAGACTTGCAGCTGAAACTGCAGTGAAAGGTGGCGATACAAAGTATTGATATAGGGGGGCTGAATACTTTTTCACGTCACACTTTTCAAATTTTTACATGATTAAAATTTTCAAAACCATGTATCATTTTCCTTCCACTTCACAATTATCTGCTACTTTGTGTTGGTCTATCACTTAAAATATCAATCTCGTTAAAGTTTGTGATTGTAATGTGACAAAATGTGAAAAAGTTCAAGGTGTATGATTACTTTTGCAAGCCACTGCACATTTTAGTAGAATATTGTGCAGTTGGTTATATGACAGAGAGTTGGAGTGTCAGCAGAGGAGGCAGAGGAACAATACTTCTGTCCTCTACCACTGTGCTCTGACGTTTATGTAGATGGGTGATTCCTTAAGATAGGTTGTCAATATCAGAACAGTGGGAGATGGAAAACCGGTACCTCAAGCGATCAGCTGTCACAGCTTCAGTTGAAGGCATGGCCATTGCACAGTATATGGATCTGTCTGCTTTTGGCTTTGTGCAATGTGCAAATCAGGTGGCCTTAGCAGTTGATCAGTGAGGGAACTAGGTGTTGGCGTCCCACAATTGGATGTTGATGACCTTTACTAAGATTGGGTCATCAATATTAAATCACCTATTCACAAGATAGCACTCCCACAGTTTGTGAAAATGGGGCTGGAGTGATGTTCATGCATGTAAACTGCCTTTCTGTTCATCTTTGTGGGACTATAGCAAAGAAGATGTGTAGAGAGCAGTCCCATAGAGATGAATACAGTGGCAGCACAACGGTGTATCCGCCTCTCCAATCAGATGAACTACAAGTGGCCCCATTCTCACAGACTCATTACCTCTCCTGCAGATAGGCGATTAACTGTAAACTCAGGACAACCCCTTTAATGAATAAGGCTACTTAAAGTGAACTCTGACTTCAACAGTAATAAAAGGGGGAATAAATGTTTGTCCCTGTACTGTCCTGGGCCCGTCTGTACCTGTACCTATTTTCTACATGTTCTTATGATTTGTCCAAAGTAATCTTCACCCAGTTATTTCTGTATAATATATTCTTCTTCTCCTGTAGATATATATTCTATATTCCTCCTGTCTACTCTAATGCCCAGTCAGCATTCTTATATTCTTTCAGTTGCACTGTACTGATCATCTGCCACTTGCTATGGGATCCTCTTTAGTAAAGCAATCTCTGCCGCTCGTCCATTTGTACTACACTGAATAGCTAGAACTGGATTGTTTCTCTTGCTTTGCATGACAGCCTTTTCACTAAATGCTTCCTATCACTACATTTCAATCTATTAATACTGCCCTCATGCTGTTCTTATTGTATACATGTTCTGTTAGCGCCCCCTCAGTAGTACATATAGGGTGACGTAATGAATGCTGCAGCATGGACTAACACATTGAGACAGAATTTTGCTAAAATATTATCTTTTATGGTTTTGTAGAATAACTGCTTATCAGTAGGTTAACACCTTTGTCATCGTTTTAAGGTCTCATTTACACACACCCTCTTTAATAAAAAATACTATGAATTTCAATCCTCTTTAATGTAAGGCTACGTTTGTACTACAATAATTAATGTCATTTGCTGTCACCCATCATGAGATGACAGTAATGGACATTAAAAGTAGCAGAGTAAGCGGAACAGGCCAGAGCCTCCACTATCTGTGCCCATTGCCTTTGACTCTAATGTAAACATCATGATGGACGCTATCTTCCCTCATATTTGTTTACTTTTGCCATAAAAGTAGGAATTTATACACACATGCAAACTAGGGCATTTTATATACCATGGTGAATTCTAAGTATATAAGAAAAACGCTGCCTAAGCAGAAAAACCAAATATATAAAAAATATGAAAAAGTTTTATTTGAAAATACATAAAAAACATATAATCACATCACAAAAAGACATAATTTAGAAAGGAAAAGAAAAGGAAGGGAGCCAATGCTGCCAAATTACATGAAACATGGAAGGAAGTAATGTATAAAAGGGGCCACAAACAATGTGCATCACATAAGGCAATGTGTCAGTATGAGTAGATGCAATATAAACACAGAGTAGTTGTATTAACAAGACCACATAGTCATATAATAGTAAAGGGATAAAGTGAAAAGTGAAAAGACATGAGGAAAGTGGGGTACACAAGCCTGTAATAGAGCTCTAGGGAAGATAGGCTCCTGGCTGTCATACTCTTTTGTTGTGGACCACTGCCCCAAAAGAGATATCCGGGGCTAGTGATCAACCTCAAAAGATCTGGGAAAATAGTGCCTCAAATCAGCTTTAACTCAGGCATTAGGAGGGTTAATGCCCGCAATCAGTGTTGGCATTGCCATCAGGTCTCTGCTGTATATTACAGTGGAGACCTGGCAACTATGATGGCTGCTACCTTACATCTGCATAAGTACAGGGGATGTCAGGAAAGGGTTAAAAAACTTTTCATAAATTAGTAGTGTAGGTTAAACTAAGACACTTTGTAGTATAGCTTAATAAAAAAATGTTTATTTCTCCATTTATCTGGCTACTTTTCTGCTCTTTACACGACTGAGGCTCTTATCTTTAATAGCACTTGTTTCCTCATCCAGCCTCACACACAGAAGTCTATGAAGGGTGGAGACTACTGGAGGCTAGTAACTGAATTATTGCCTTCTTATGTACAATGGTAGAAAATTATCTTACTAGAGATAGTAGTGTCAAAAGAGATTAGTTACTATGTTTAACAGAGCTTTCACACTGCAGTAAGACTGTCTTTTTCAGTTGCCTCTTTCTCTCCCTTCCCACTCCATAGATTTCTATGTTAAAAATAGCAGCATGATAAATGGAATCTAAAACATTTTTTTTAGTAAGATAAATTTCAAAATTCCTTATATTCACTTATTAATTTACAAAAAAGTTGTTTAAAAATTGGAAACACTTTATTTCTATAGATCATACCTTCAGTATCTTACAAAAGTGAATAAACCCCTCACATTTTTGTCGTTAGTTCATTATATATTTTCATGGGACAACACTGAAGATCTGACACTTTGATACAATCTAATGTAGCAGTGTACAACTTATATAACAGTGTAAATTTGGTGTAAATTCAACACACAGCCGGTAATTTCTAAACCCCTGACAACAAAAGTGAGTACACCACGAAGAGAAAATAAACAAATTGTGCCCTAAGTGTTACTATTTTGTATAGTCACTATTATTTTCCAGCAATGCTTTACCTCCCTTGGCCATGGAGCTCGCTAGAGTGTTATAGGTTGCCACTAGAATCTTCCTCTATGATGACAACCTGGAGCTGGTGGATATTAGAGACCTTGCGCTCCTCCGCCTTCTGTTTGAGGATGCCCCACACATGCTCAGTAGGATTTAGGTCTGGAAAAATGCTTGGCCAGTCCAGCACCTTTACCCTCAGTTTCTTAAATAAGACAGTGGTCGTCTAGGTGTGTTTGGGGTCATTTTCATGTTGGAATACTGCCCTGGAGCAGATTCTGAAAGGGAGGGGATCATGCTCTGCTTTAGTATGTCACAGTACATGTTGGCATTCATGGTTCCCTCAATGACCTGTAGCTCTCCATAGCTGGCAGCACTCATGCAGCCCCAAACCATGACACTCCCTTCGCCATGCTTGACTGTAGGCAAAACACACTTGTCTTGACACTCCTCACCCGGTTTCCACCAAGCACAATCGACACCATCTGAACCAAATAAGTTTATCTTGGTCTCATCAGGGCTTTCTTGTGCATCATCTTTAGAAGAGGTTTCCTTTTGGCATGACATGGAAACAAACTTGATGCAGTGTTTCACATATGGTCTGAGTATTGACAGACTGATCCCCCAACCATTTTAACCTCTGCAGCACTTATACATCTTGCAAAGGCAACCTCTGGATATGACAGTGAGCATAGGCACTCAACTGCAGCAAGCCCTGTTCAGAATGGAACTTGTTGTGTTAATCCGCTGTACGGTCTTGGTCACCGAGCTGCAGCTCATTTTTAGGATGTTAGCAATCTTTTTATAGCCTAGGCCATCTTTATGTAGAGCAACAATTCTTTTTTTCAGATCCTCAGAGAGTTATTTGCCATGAGGTTCCATGTTGAACTTCCAGTGACCATTATGAAAGAGTGTGAGAGTGATAACACCAAATTTAAAGGGATTCTACCACTAAAACACATTTTTTTCTAGTTACCACGTCGGAATAGCCTTTAAAAAGGCTATTCGTCTCTTACCTTTGGATGGGCTCTCCGCCGCGCCGTTCGTTACAAAATACCGGTATGCTAATTAGTTCTCTCGCAACGATGGGGGCGTCCCCATTGCAGGAGCAGCGATGGGGGCGTCCTCATTGCAGCTCGAAAACCGACCGCAGTGCCGCCTCTCTGGTCTTCGGTGTCCTCCCCTTGCTTCTTCAGCGTACTGTCGGACGCCTGCGCAGTACGCTCTGTTCGGCGAAGATTGCCGAACGTACTGCGCATGCGCGAAATTGCGGTCCCAGCCATAGTGCGGGCACCGCAATTTCGCGCATGCGCAGTACGTTCGGCAATCTTCGCCGAACAGAGCATACTGCGCAGGCGTCCGACAGACGCTGAAGAAGCAAGGGGAGGATACAGAAGACCAGAGAGGCGGCACTGCGGTCGGTTTTCGAGCTGCAATGGGGACGCCCCCATCGCTGCGAGAGAAATAATTAGCATACCGGTACAAACCGGTATTTTGAACGAACAGCGCGGCGGAGAGCACTTCCACAGGTAAGAGACGAATAGCCTTTTTAAAGGCTATTCCGACGTGGTAACTAGAAAAAAATGTGTTTTAGTGGTAGAATCCCTTTAAAGCATCTGCTCTCCATTCTCACCTTGTAAGGGTCCATGCACATGGAGGAATGTGGCGCTGATTTTGCCACGATAACTCAGCACAGATATAAAGGAGTGCTGATTCTGCTGCGAGTTATCGTGTAAGAATCAGCACCACTTTCCTCCGTGCGCATGGACCTTAACACTAACATGTCATATGGCACAGGGGAGTGAAAATAGCAAATTGGGTATTTTCCTTAGGGGTGTACTCACTTTTGTTGCCAGAGGGTTAGACATTAATGACTGTGTGTTGAGTAATTTTGATGGCCCAGCAAATTTGCACTGTTATACAAGCTGTACACTGACTATTTTATATTTCGATCAAAGTATAATTTTTTGATTGTTGTCCCATGAAAATATATAATGAAATGATTACAAAAATGTGAGGGTGTACTCACTTATGTGAGATACTGTATGTATAGATATACCTTTTAAAGGGTTAAACACCTGCAATGACTGTAACTCCAAAGGCACTCTGGGCTAAAATAAATGATAAGATAATATATTCTGATGCAGTTTTTAAAGCCAAAATAAAGTGTGGCTCATAAAGGGCGATAAACTATAAAGGACAGATGGTACGTCTTGTCTTTATCAATCCATTCCAGATATTGGCTTCAAAAACAAACCAAAAGCATCAACAAAAACAGAATGTTGTCCTTACCCTAGTAGATAAAGTTTAGTTTTTCATTTTTTTTTTTTTTTTTTTTTAGAATTGTGTGTTTATTGCAATAATTTACGATCTAAAAACAGAGAAAAGGATTATATCATGAGACTAGGCACACAAATATTTAATATGACAAAATTTAATATATGCAAACAGATCAGGCCACTTAACAATAAGTATTGCCAAGAAAAAATGTTTCTTTTAATACAATATGTATCCAAACATTGATATAGCCTTGAAGCTGTTTATGCCCAATTTAAGTTACAAGCCCAAAATCTAGGTCTGCAATAATAAAAAAAAAATTTGATAACAATACTTCCTGATAAGGTTTCTGTGTTGGTTTAGACATATAGAAAAATTCAAATTTGCCAAACATACCACTCCATGTCAGAATAGGTTTCCTGGTTCTACACTATTGTAGATAGCAGCTGAGCATGTCCACTTACAGGGAGTCTATCACTGCCCTCAAGCTACTTTAAACAGCTACCATAGTGCTGTAGATTCTATTAGCAAAATAAAAATATATCTTCCATATGTTTCTTTATTCAGATGAGGCTCTTGGAGCAAAGGGAAAGTTTTCTTCTGTTAGGTAGGGGTTCACACTACCGTTGGTGTCCGCACAGAAGGTGTCCGTTTAAAAAAAACAACAAAAACAGACACCTATCATAACGGACACAAACAGGCAGTAAATGATGACTATCAGTTATTGTCCGTTGCCCATAGACCTCAAAGTTAAAAAAAACCGGACACTTGCTGTCTGTTTTTTCAAAAGGAAAGAAAAGTCCTGCATGTAGGATTTTTTTGTCCACTTGAAAAAACAGACATGGTTGTAAACGGACACTTAAGGACAACAGATAAAATCCCATTGAAATTAATGGAAATTGTAACGTACACAGCTACTGTCCATTGCTAAAATCTTGAACGGACAGTTGCTACGGACACTGCTGTCGGACATCAACGGTAGTGTGAACGCTCCCTTACTGAGCACTGCTGAATCATCACTGAACATGCCCATCCTGCATTCAGCTCCTCCCCCTGGGCAGTGTAAGAATCAACTAACACTGGGAGGATCAACTCACACTGTTGCCACACTGTGTGCAGAATGGGCGTGTTCAGTGATGATGGAGCAGTGCTCAGTATTAGAAGAAAACTCCCCCTGTGCTCCAACATATTCTTTTGAATAAAGAATAAGGCTAAGGCCCCACAGGCCGGAAACGCATTGCTGCAGGAAGAACCGCAGCATAAACGCATTTGAACAGAAAGTTCACAAAGTTTTCCTCCGTGGACTTTCTGTTACAATTATATCTATGGGAAAGGTGCCGGTGTTTCCATAGATATAATTGACATGCTGCGGTTTTCAAAACCGCAACGGCTTTGGAAATCGCAGCGTGTCCGCGCTGCGATCTTTTCCGCAAAGTGGGCATGGGATTCGCATGAATCCCATCAACTTTGCAATATTGTAAAACACCACAATTTTTCCCGCAGGCAAATCGCAGCGTTTCCGGCCCGTGGGGCCCCAGCCTAAAAGTGTCTTCTCTCAGCATCCCTAAATCAGCCCCAAATGAGTGGGGATATACTACATACACCTATTGCCATTCTCTAGTCATGGTACTTAGTTATATGCCTGCTCTTACTACATACATCTGCTGACATACTCTAGTCCTGGTATTTAGTCTCCTATATGTCTGTACTACATACACCTGCTGCCATGCTGTAGCCCTGGTATTTAGTCTGCTATATGTCTGTACTACATACACCTGCTGCCATGCTGTAGCCCTGGTATTTAGTCTGCTATATGTCTGTACTACATACACCTGCTGCCATGCTGTAGCCCTGGCATTTAGTCTGCACTATATACACCTGCTGCCATGCTCCAGTCCTGGTATTCAGTCTCCTATATGTCTGTACTACATACACCTGCTGCCATGCTGTAGCCCTGGCATTTAGTTTCCTATAGGTCTGCACTATATCCACCTGCTGCCATGCTGTAGCCCTGGTATTCAGTCTCCTATATGTCTGCACTATATACACCTGCTGCCATGCTGTAGCCCTGGCATTTAGTCTCCTATATGTCTGCACTATATACACCTGCTGCCATGCTCCAGTCCTGGTATTCAGTCTCCTATATGTCTGTACTACATACACCTGCTGCCATGCTGTAGCCCTGGCATTCAATCTGCTATATGTCTGCACTATATACACCTGCTGCCATGCTCCAGTCCTGGTATTCAGTCTCCTATATGTCTGTACTACATACACCTGCTGCCATGCTGTAGCCCTGGTATTTAGTCTCCTATATGTCTGCACTATATACACCTGCTGCCATGCTGTAGCCCTGGTATTTAGTCTCCTATATGTCTGCACTATATACACCTGCTGCCATGCTGTAGCCCTGGTATTCAGTCTGCTATATGTCTGCACTATATACACCTGCTGCCATGCTGTAGCCCTGGTATTTAGCCTGCTATATGTCTGTACTATATACACCTGCTGCCATGTACTAGTCCTGGTATTTAGTCTGCACTATATACACCTGCTGCCATGCTGTTGCCCTGGCATTTAGTCTGCTATATGTCTGTACTACATAAACCTGCTGCCATGCTGTTGCCCTGGCATTTAGTCTGCTATATGTCTGTACTACATACACCTGCTGCCATGCTCCAGTCCTGGTATTCAGTCTCCTATATGTCTGCACTATATCCACCTGCTGCCATGCTGTAGCCCTGGTATTTAGTCTCCTATATGTCTGCACTATATCCACCTGCTGCCATGCTGTAGCCCTGGTAGTCTCCTATATGTCTGCACTATATCCACCTGCTGCCATGCTGTAGCCCTGGTATTCAGTCTGCACTATATCCACCTGCTGCCATGCTGTAGCCCTGGTAGTCTCCTATATGCCCCTGCTGTGCTGCCATGCTCCAGTATGCTGCTATTGCGGTCTATGTAGAATGCCAGTCACACACAGCTGAGCTCCCACTCCGTGTTACATGTGGTTCTCCCTCCATGAGGTGCAGCCTTCACCTCCCTCCCGCCCTTTGCTTATTGGACCTAGTTACTGTTTCATTGATTTAGAAAAAAAAAAGACAAAACCCCTCACAAAACGCAAATGTGTGTCCGTTTCCCGGTGTGACTAAGACGCAGTGTCCCCTCGTGATACTATGCCGCCTCCATGTCTTCCCTCAGGCATCGCGCCCCTGATTCATGCAGTCCCCCATTCAGCCGCCGCTCTCCCCCTGTATTATATGCAGTCTGTGCTCTCTCTCACCCCCCTCTCTCCCCCTCTCTCTATTAGATGCAGTCTCTCCGCTCCTCCCCCTCTCCTGCTCATGTTGTGTCTCCGGTTCCTGAGCTCCCGGAGCGGACCGGACCCCCCTCACCCAGCCCCCCCAAGGGGCCCCCGAGGGATCTCGGGGCTCCCCGCACTCTCCGCTCCTCTCCCGGGGGAGACCCAAAGACCCCGGAGCCAGTGGGACAGTCCCCCCAGAGAGGGAGAAGCCCCATCAGCAGGGACAGACACCCCAACATCATCAGAGACTCCCCAGACTCAGACAGTGGAGAAGAGCCTAGCATCGGGGAGACCGAGAACGGAGAGCACGGAGCCGCCGTCACGCAACAATTCCGCTCCTCCATTGACATTGATCCCCTCAGCGGGGACAGAGACACCCCAATCCCTACCGGAGACACCCCGACAAGTAACTCCCCTACAAGTGACAGAGATCCCAGCAGAGACTCAGCCGAGTACACTGCCCGAGACCCCAGCGCAAGAGGCAGAGACCCCCCTGGCTCAGACAGAGACCCACCCGGCCGGCGGATGGAAGAGACATCGGGGAACGCGGTGATCATCAGGATCGGCATCCCGGACCTGCAGCAAACGGTAGGGTCATATGCAATGTATCCTGTATAGCAATGTCTGTGTATAGGTCTATAGGTGCGAGTGTATGTATATCTATAGAAGTGTGTGCTGCAGATCGTCCACCTGATCCAGCCTGACTGCATGTCTGTGCACCCTGTCTGCATCTCTACTGTATCTATACAGTGTGTGTATATGTGTGTCATGGAGCGGATCCTACACGGTACTGCATGTAGTGTGCATGCACACCTGTGCTCTCAGCCTATATAAGGTGTGTGTGAGTCGAAGATCCATCCATATCTGTCTGTCTATGTATCTATCTTAGATTTCATTATCTATCTTGCTTTATACATCCTTTTATCCCTAACATATTCAGATCTATATGTGTATCTATCTATGTATCTCTCTATTTATCTAGAATGGCTATCCTACTATCAATCTCTAGGAATCTATCTGTTCCTATGTATCTACTATATATATCTTATCCATCCTCCTTCTGCCACATGGAGTCCATTGAATCTTGGATTGTGCATTGGTATCTATATAAAGCCATTTTGTATCCATATTTCTAGGCGTAGAGAAATACACTATAGTTTCCTATAAATGCAGTGGTGGTGCTGGAGTACAGTGGGTGTTGGGTGCTGCCAGTTTGCAGTGCTTGTCCTCAGTGAATGGCAAGTGCAGTAGTTGGCAGCAGCTGGCCAAGTTCAGTAGTAAATTGGGGAGCTGTGCCAAGAAGGATTGTGCAGTAGATAAGCATGCCAGGCCATTACACATGCATCCACTATCTAACCATATAGACTTGATATGGCTAGAGGTGATAGCACCCACATCATACATGGCATGCACACATCATGGCATGTGATGGTTTAGTAATGTTCTTCAGCATTGTAATGTAATGAGCTGGCTGTGTCTATATCCTCATCCATTGTGGTAGCGAGCAGTCTGCTTTCTTGCAGTAGATTGCTGCATAGCTGTGCTGGAGAGGGTGACTGTAGTCTGCTGTAGCTCGCACTGATATACTGTAAAGCTTACAGCTGACTACTAATACCTGGATGCCATGTCTTGGAGATGACAGAGATGTGATTTTCTGTACTTTAGTCTCCTTGTACACTAGTGTAGGTACCAGTGGTGGTGGTTGTGCATAGTAGCTGTGCGTTGCTATGGAAGATCTTTGGCTTGACGCTGCCTTTAAATTTGCATATATATATATATATATATATATATATATATATATATATATTGCAGTATTTGCAATGTACAGATAGAAATGCTTCACTGTGATTTTGTATGTAGATGGCAGTGCTTCATGTATGTCAATGACACCCGGATACAATCACAGGCTGCTTTAACATGATACTGTAGATGGCAGTGCTTCACCATGGTACCATGGACAGCAGTTGAAGAAGCAATAATGTATAACACTACAGAGGGCGCTATTTCAATGTGATGATATTCAGATACTCAGGATAGCAGGTCCTATTGAAATTCATACTGCATGGTCTGTAGCATAACATGAGGTGCTTTCATGGTACAGTGCGAGTATTCCCCAAGGGACAATGCTTAAATATTATCTTGGTCCCATCTTCAGTCCTTTTTTTACAGGATCCATGGCAAATGTAATGAATCCCTTTGGCTCATAAAGGGTCTGTGGAAAACATAGCATACTGCACTATTCAGAGCAACAGGAGCAAAGGAAATCTGATAGAGTGGATTGTTAACAGTAGCGTGAACAGAGTTTATTCCGTTCATGGAACTGGGGTTCATTCAGTTCTGGAAGGCCAAGTCTGGAGTCTGTGCCTTGAGCCTTGTTCACACTACCACAGTTTGGACGTGTGCGGATTGGTTCTTTTGTTATATAATGGTTATGTAGCTTCGCTATAGCTATGTTTTATGTCCTATGTGCATATACGTCTATGTATAGATATCTACGAACTTTCACTTATGTAATTATATACTATACTATTTATTAGGGGATTCATCCTACAAAGTATGGGTAGCAGATCTTAGGCCTTGCTGACATTTGCATCATGACTTTATGTGGTGCCCATACAACCTTATTGAGTATAATGGTGTCTGTCAGGTTCTATCTTAGTGCCTGTTATTTCGCAGGGAATAATAGCAGATGTTAACATAACGTTACCTATGTAATATCACAGTAATGGTGGTAAGTGACTGAAGAGTGTTGCACTGATGGGTGCTGAATGGAGTCATGCATTCATATTACTGCTCCATTTAAAGTATACCTAGCCTTTCAATGAACATTGCCTAAATCAATAGTACAGTGTGTACAAGAGGTGTAACACTAGATCTGGTCATGATGTGACTCATGTTTTACAAGATTCCCTTCTTCAGACCCTACCTGTAGTTTGCCTTCCCTTCTGAGCTGGTGGTGGCATACACTACACATAGCATCCCCTCATTATTTCATAAGTCTTGACTCCAGTTTCCTTGTCACCTCCTACTAATCTTCATAGTCACTTTTTTCCTTAACAAAGCTTCCTTGTCATTACCTTCCACCATAGTCTCTCCTATAATTTGCTTCCTTCTTACAGTGTACTGTTTCTTCATGTAACTTTCTTGTCACCTTCTACCTCTTCTACCTCCGTCTCTTCTTTAATTTACTACCTTCATACACCTTACGCTAGGTTCACACTAGTGTTGAGCTCTCTGTCGTTTGGGTCCTCGTAGAGACCTAGGGACCCGAAAGAAGGACAGCCTGTCTGCCAAAAAAGTGGTTACTCGTAGACACCCAGTGGGGTTCAGCAGGTTTTATCCTGAAACCAGTGTAGACACAATCTGCAGCGATGGCTTATATAGGGACTCCAACACAGATATGAAGCTAGCTTTACTGGTAACCTTCTACCTCTGCAGTGATTTCTGTATGTTTCTTCCTTCATACACATTACATATAACCTTCTGTCTCCATCACATTGTCCTTGTCACCTTCTGTCTCTACAGTCTCTCCTGTTACTTCCTTTCTTCATACAGTGTCCTTGTCACCTTCTGCCCCTACTTTCTCTCTGTAATTTCCTGCCTTCATACAACTTTACAGCTTCAACCTCCAGAGTGTCTCCTGTGATTTCCTTCCTTCATACAACTTCCTTGTCAGTTTGTACCTCTGCAGTCTCCCCTGTAATTTCTTTCCATCATACAATGCCCTTGTCACCTCTACCTCCACAGTTTCGCCTGTCATTTTCTTCTTTGATACAGATTCTTTGTATCCTTCTACTTCCACAGTCTCACATGTGATTTCCTTCCTTCATACAGCTTCATTGTCACCTTCTACCTCCACTGTATCTTTTTCAATTTCCTTATACTTCTTCCTTGTCGCTTTCTACCTCCACAGTCTCTCCTGGTATTTTCTTCTTTTATAAAGTTTTCTTGTCACTAGGGACATAGCTATAAGGGGGTGCAGAGGCAGCAGTTGCTACTGGGCCCTGGAGGCTAAAGGGGCCCAAGGCTTCTTTACAGTACCGGTAACATACTGGTATCATATATAGCACATGATAAGTAGGGCACTGTAAAAGATTTTGCATTGGAGCCCCGGAGCTTCAAGTTACGCCTCTGTTTGCCACCTTCTACAGCCACTGCTTCTCCTGTCATTTCCTTCCATCATATTGCTTCCTTGTCACCTTCTATCGCCACAGTTTGAAACCACCAACTCTGACTCCTCTGCTTTCCCGAGTCCTTCCACTGACAACCATGGTTAGTTAGAGCACTATTCTCTTATTCATAAAAAAATGGTAGTGATTTGACTTTCTATGAAAGTAATTATATATCAAACTATACATCTAAGTAATGAAATCATATTAAATATTATATAAAGCAATTAAAAATAAATAGTCAAAATAAAATATTAAGCCGGAATCAGAAAAAAGCTCATTCAAAATAAAATGACTCCATACAAAATTGGTTCCAACTCCGACTCCACAACTCACAACAGTTTCGCCTGTCATTTCCCTCATACATCTTCCTTGTCACTATTTGCTGCCATAGTTTCTCATGTCATTTAAATATTTTATACAGCTTCCTTTAATATCTCTCCTTTAATTTCCTACCTTCATACAGATTTTTGTCACCTTCTACCTTCACAGTCTCTTCATACAGCGTCCTTGTCACCGTCTCCTTCAAGTCACTTCATACAGTGTCCTTTTTTTATGTAGATTGTGAGCCCCATGTAGAGCTCAGAATGTACATTTTCCCTATCAGTATGTCTTTGGAGTACGGGAGGAAATCCACGCAAACACAGGGAGAACATACAAACTCCTTGCAGATGTTGTTCCTGGCAGGTTTTGAACCCAGTATTCCAGCGCTGCAGTGCTAACCACTGAGCCACCGTGTTGCCCCTTTCATACAGTGTCCTTGTCACCCTCTCCTGTAATTTCTTGCCTTTATGCTACTTCCTTGTCACCTTCTACCTCCAGAGTTTCTCCTGTCATTTTTTACTGCATACAGATTCCTTCTTACCTTCTACCTCCACAGTTTCTCCTGTCATTTTCTTACTTCATACAGATTCCTTGTCACCTTCTACCTCCAGTCTCCTATGCAATTTCCTTATTTTATACAGCTTCCTTGTCACTTTCTAAGTCCATGGTTTCTCCTGTCATTTCCTTCCTTCGTACAGATTCCTTGTCACCTTCTACCTCCAGTCTCTCCTGTAATTTTCTTCTTTCATACTGCACCTTGTCACCTTCTACCACCACTGTTTCTCTTGTCTTCATTTTTTTTTACACAGCTTCCTGCAGTCTTCCCTGATGTTTAGTTCCCTTATCCAGACAGCGTACTTCTCATCTTCAGACGTGGCACACAGGTGTTCCGATTTTCACATACCCTCCCCCAGTAACCCGGTCAATAGTCACTTTCACCATGGCTACCACACTGTGACATCACTGCAATGCAGGAGAGTGCAGGGGGCATCGCCAACTATTTAAAGTTTTTTTTCCATACCTATTTATTTCATAGGTATGAACTGGGGCTTGAACCCAGGTATGCAACACTGTTTCCCAAGTAACTGAGCCACAGGCTCAATTATTATAAATGGAAGAAATATATTAAATACATTTCTTAAGTATATAATGTACAGGCATATAGAGATATTTCTCTGTATATATCAATACACCTTGTAGGGAAAGTAAACAACTATTGAAGCTTGATAAGAGAAAAAAACGCTCATCGGAAAAAAGATAACTAAAATAGAACTTTAAATTGATGTGGGATCACTATGGTACTTTACTAAGGCAAGAGATGGCGGATTTTGGCGTGGAATCCACGGCATAATCCGCCCCCTCACAATAGTGGTCTATGTAGACCGTTAGCGCTCATGCCGCTCACGGAAAAAAAGAAGCGAGCTGCCTTTTCTTCCAGCAGATTCCGTGCCTGATTCAGCCGCGGCGTCCGCTTTGCGGCAGCACGCTACTAACAAGGCCAATTCATTTGGGCCTACACCGGACCGAAGTGCTGCGACTTGACCCTATTCTGACACAGCTTCCCACATCAGAATCAGGACCAAAATCTACCATCTGCGCCCCATGTGAACATGACCTAAAAGCTTTAGTACTGTTGTTTTTATGAAATTATTATAAATACAATATATATTAGAAATAACCAAAGTTTTAGCATAGTAAAGTAAATCACATTAAACCTAGTTTATTCATGCACGTTATTAAATTGTAAAACATAGTAACATAGATATATTTGGTGTTGACAAAACTGTCACAAAATGCACAATACAATTAACATAATATTTAATGTGAATACTAAATGGCATAAATAATAAATCACAATTGTTTATTTTATTTAACCAGTAACAATATGGTGCCTAATGTTATTGTATGGGGTCTGAGTATAAAGGCCAGACCCATAAAGGCATCTCCCATTTTTGCTGAAATTTGACATTCTCAAGTCCCCCTATGAAGGATGCTCCCAGGTTGACATTTCTACATCTTTTTTCTTAGCAGACAACTTTACATGTCACCATCTTCTGAGACTACCTATTGCTTTCTTCCTCTATACATGTTGTCATCTCCTTCCTTTCTAGTCTTCCCCATTATTTCCTTCCCTACTCAGATCACTTGTCGCCTCCTTCATCCACAGTCTTGCCTATCATATGCTTCAGCAGAGTCTCAGTCACTTTCTTTTTCCAGACAATTCACCTTCTCTCTCCACAGTTTCTTCCCTCCTCTAGCATTCTTATTGCTCACCTTGTTACTTTGCAGACGGTAGTATGTACTTTATCCAGACAACTTATTTCTGAGTTCCTGTCCCACTTTCCTAATCATATTTTCTTGCCACCTATTTCATCCATAGTCTTTGTGTCATTTCCTTCCTCTGCTCATCTTTCTTTTCTTCTCCTTCCTTTATAGTCTCTCCTGTCTTTCCTTCCTTGTTATATCTAAAATGTCTCTCTTGCTTCATCTATAGTCTCCAATTTAACTTCAACAGCACTTACTTGTTATCTACTCAGTCTGGAAACATTTTTTCTGCCTTATTCCACATAGCTTACTTGTTATTGTCTTACTCCTTACATTTCTTATTACCTTATTACGTACACCACATTCCTACTCTCCCTCCTCATCGGCCCCTGTCATCTTCACACTTCTTATACAGACTCCCTGTTCTTCCCTTTCTATACCCATAGCTTCCATTGTAAACTAAAATGTCATACATAGCCTAACTTGTCCTTTGCCCCCCTGCATATCTCCTCTGTCCCCCAAACACAAACTTCACTTTGACAAACTTCAGTAAACCTGCTACTAATGAAAAAAAATGTGAGACATAGAAATATGCTTTATTTTAAGAAATCTACCACTGTTCCTTCCCCCACGGTAACCATGGTGGCATGTAAACACCGTATCTGCGTCACATTGCTATGACAAGGAATTCACCCCATATGTTTCCTTCTTTTTACTGTACCTTTGCTGCACTTATATTTGCTTAGAAAATTATGATATTAAAGCAACAAAGTAGACATGTTAGGTCCTGTTCACATTAGTTTTATGCCTTATGTTTACTCATATGCCAGGAAAATCAGCCAACATATGCAGCAACCCCCCCCCCCCAAATGTGTACAATGGTGTAGCATTGGTGGCATGCGCCTAAACATATGCCTAAAGGACACCATTTTGGCATAGGTTGGGCCAGTGGCAGCCTATGGATGTGTTCACCAAATGTGCAGACAGTAGTTCTTCTCATACACTGAATGTACAGTAGTCTTAAAATGATGAGCAGTGGAACCAATGTGAACACACACGTACACACAATTTGTTGTATTGTGACTGTATACTTTATACAATTATCCAACGCACATTAATAACATAGGAACTTAGTGACCCTTAAAATAACCCCCTACATGAAATGAAGCACAGACGGCCCGTGAAGTCATACAAGGATACAGAGGATGATTATAAAGGACAGATCACTAAACTATTAGTAGGATAAAGGTGACTATCAGGAAACTGCTCTACATACACTGAAGGAAGTGTGGAGTGCTACTTCAACATATCCACCTCTAGGAGCCAAGTCCAACAGTTATGAGCCATAAATCACATGTTGTAAAGCGGGGTCACAAAACCCATCTGAGATGAGATTATTGCATGCTAGGAAAAAATTAGTAAATGTAACTTCTTGCTTCAGCCTTTCCTAACAGAGAGTAATTGAGGAGGCGCGCACATTGTATGATAGCTACCACGTGCTCTCTCTGGTGTTTGATAGGAGACACGATCCTGGTGCTGTCAGGCCTAGCATCGAGTTCCCAGCTTTCTGCATTAAATGGAAGGGGTAAGGAGGCAAATTCGAATTTTATCGTCACCATGTTGACCTGTTTTTTTTCATCAGTGGGTAACAGTCCTGTTATTGTGAATAAGTGGAGTCCAAGCAAAAATCTGCTTCAGGTCATGCAAAGACTTCTCTCACTTTAGGACTGGGGAATCCTGCATTTGTTCATTCATCTTTGCCTCATACAAACTCACCATAACCCTAAGGCCACCTCTCTTATCTTTGGCTTCTGTGGAGATGGCGGGCCCAGAAAAGATGCATGGAGGAGGCTAGCTTTAGCGTGGGCCCCCTTTAGCAGTTGCAGGTGCTGTCTCTATAGGACATGCAGGCTTATGGGGACATTCCATGAAGAAGACTTGTCACAAATGACTGAATATTGTCATGACCCATGATGATAATAAGCTCTGAGCAGGTTGATACTGTCAAGCAATAGGAACCTTGTTAGAGACACATCTGCATAGTGGGAATGTATGTGAAAATTATGGACAGCTGGCACATTGTTACAGAAAATCAGGGTAGAAGATAGGCCTAAGGTTCACTGGAATGCTATAAGAACCACAGGATACCGTGTGCACATAACAATTCAGTATACATTATGTTGCCAGATATAATGTAACTGCTATTCAGGTATAGGAAACCAGCATCAGCAACCATTCATTTCACAGGCCACAATCTGGGAAAGCGGGTTCATAAGTATCAGAGGACTTGTAATCTGCCCTACTAAAGCAAGTCTTGACAAAAACATCATATTTTTCACAATGGGGAAGAGTAATTTCTTCTATTGCTCTCGTCTTTCCAAAGCCATTAAAGCACAAGTGTATAGATGGGAATTTTGTTTTCTTCCAAGGCTCTATGAGCTGATACTCTGTAAGCATTTATTGCTATTGTATGCGATTGTGACAGAGAAGAGCCCATCAGGTGTCCTGAGTAATATCCCCCTCTAGCACACATTTCAGACTGTGTTAACTAATTGTTTAAGTATCACAATGTGTCCGAACCAGTGGAACGAATACAGATTTAGAGGTATTTTACTCTCATGAGGATCAGTAGAGTATGGAGATTGACTTCTTTACAGTTTCCTTAATACTATCCTTTATTCTTAGAACTTCAATATCTTTCTCAGTGCTTCACAGCCTAGAGATCCATGAGATAATATCTTTGATTACTTTATATGATCTCATTGACACTTTCACTTTCGATATATTCTTCATAGACGATAACTAATTTCGATTGATGGAAAATAAGATTAGATGAGTTTTTTATTATTTTGTTAAATTAGTCTCCTAAGCTCCATAAGTGTAACTTAGTGCTCCTGATATTGTGCGGAGACCCTCAAGTATGAGTTGACTACTGGTTGTCTCAGTGGATCTAGGGAGGCATATTTTACAAAGGCAACTATACGGTGCACAGGACTTTCTAACCTTTCATTGACTAACCAATTGACTCCTTTTGTGCTTTTTTAATGGCCAGTTGATGAGACACAAAAAATATTTAGAGGCCCTGACTTGTGTCTGTGACATCCTAATGCTGCTTTCAAGTTCTTTGTTTCTGCTTAATGCATAAATTTCTACATAGAAAAAAAACAAAAACAAAAACAAAACAGGTACATTTAACTTATACATAGGATTTAATAGAAAAAGTGTGTGCCAAAAGTGTTGTGTTCCTAGCATTTTTTTTTTATTTATTGGATTGGGAAATCACTAATGTCTCCATTTTTTTCATAACTGATACAACAGATTCATCCATATAAAAGTATTCAGCATCTCTATATATGTATAATACAGCCAATAACCACCATATAACCAAAGGGCTTCGCTTCTTCTTTTGCCCCAGTTCTCAATGTGATTGCTGCTCTCAGGGACATAGCTATAGGTGGTGCAGTGATATCAATAAAAAATAAAAACCTGTCTGTGTCACTGAAAAAAGGCACAAAGCGTATTTAGATAACCCAAGCAGGAAAATATTAAAGACCTCAACGCTGCATGTACAAAATAAATGAAGCCAGGGAAATGGCCCAGTGGTTAAAGGATGTCCATCAGCTTCCCTTTCACCTTTCGTTGTGTTGGGTATCTGTACTAAAGTCCAGACAGCTTTCAGGTTTCAAGAAATTGCTTTCTGAAATATGCAAATTAAATTACAGGTACATGGTATGCGTGATCACACCTCATATGCACCTGGAAGCTAATTTACATATAAATTAAGATCAGCATTTATTTACTTATTGCAGTAATGTGTGCAGTAAAGTGCACAAGTTACTCTATGCACTTTACCTGTAAGCTAAGGCACATTAAATTGAAAACCTCTGGTTTACTGGCATAGCAAAATGTGTTACTCGTTACTGTCATTAAAAAAGCATCTTGTTGTTAAAGAAGCCTTTATATGGTTAAGACCCCACATTGCGAAAGCGCAGCTTTTTTTGTTGCAGATTTTGTTGCGTTTTTTTAAACCAAAGCCAGGAGTGGATTGGAAGAATAAGAGCTTCCTATTTATTTCCTATTCCTTTTCTAGCCACTCTTGGCTTTGTAGCGTGACAAAATCTTGGGTCTACCAATTAAATAGTTTTAATGTACAACGTCACCTAAATATTATTTAAACCAAGAGTAGGAAAGCGAGCCTACCCAAAAAGGACGTCTAAAACATAACTTTTAATAATATTGATAAACAATTCCCCGCCTCCTACCCAAGCCAGGCAACTATCCCTGTACGGCTGTAGACTAATGCGGGGAGATGGGGGTTATGTTAGAAATAGAGATGAGCGAGTAGTACTCGATTGAGTAGGTATTCGATCGAATACTACGGTATTCGAAATACTCGTACTCATTCCAGTACACTTGGAGCTCAGGCTGTACTTTACTTTTGCTGATCCCTCTGGAGCTGTTGCTTGACCATATCCCAAGCCTCTGCACCATCTCCTGTATAAGAAGATTGACAACAGAGGCTCAAGTCTTAATTACAAACCAATTAGAACATGTAGTGTTTTTATATTGCACAGAAAACTGGTTCATGGCCACAATGTAACTTCTGAAAGCAGCAAAGGAGAGGCAGTGGAAGTATCAAGGGCAAAGAGGAACCCGCTGTTGTACATATTAGGGAAACCCTAGCAGGCAGCAACTGAAGTAAGAGAAAGATTTCTGATAACTCCTGCCAAAACTGAATTTTGGCACAAATGATCCTTGCAGAGGCAGTCATTCCAAATGGAGCTTCTTTATCTAATCTGTTAAATGGTCTTTATTTAGTTTTATTAGTTTAGCTCTTTTTTTATTTTTTTTATTGACAGAACGAAGTTTATTGCCTATTCATTTTACTGTCGCTATGTGAACAGTACATGTGTGGTAACGTCTTTGCTTCTATGCAGGCGTGTGATCTGATCATGTGACTGCATCATTCCTGGCTCAGTGTGCATGCATGGTGAAGCGCAGGTAGCCAAGCACTGAGCCAAGTGATAGTGTGCTTATGTGATATTGTCGCATGAATGCATGGATGACATCACGTGGGCCATTTTATTTCTGTACAGCCAGTTTTATACACTATATATATATATATATATATATATATATATATATATATATATATATCTCGATTCATTGCCGCTTCTTGTAATTGAATTACATATTTGTCAAACATTTACTTCTACGAAAAACCCTTTTAATATAGTTACTACTACCTATGCCATAGCAGTTGGTAAAAGTACCCTGCAAAGTCTTTTCCAGATTGCTAAGATGAAGGATTAAACATTTATTCATAATGTAACAACGCGTTTAGTTCAGTAAATGGCGCGGCTCAAGTATTATAATTACCAAGTGTAGTCATGTAACGCACATCTGTTGGTCTGTTCTTCATTGTGAGCTCAGATTTATCATCTCCCGCACATCTGCTCTATCAAATTTCCACAGTGGCGTCATTCATGGCAATAATTATTTTTCGGCATCTGTAAAGCACTTTATGTCATATAAGAGGCTCTAGTTGTGTGCTGAAGTGCGAGGTGGGATGTGTGGTGAATAACTATATGTCCATTAAATTGTCATGTGTTTATTGGTAATATTAATACACAGGTATGCGGTGACATGATTACATTAGCTGATGTTGGAGTATTGCTTCGTATATAATATGCTGTTAGGTTAAATACTTTAAGAATGGACATAGTACAGTATTTGAGTAATATACTAGTTACATATTCTTTTGAGTATTTTAGGTATGTTGCAGCCATTGCTGCTGTCTGTACAGTATCCTTCTATTGTGTTTAGGAAGAGTTTTACTGGACTGTCCGTCTGGATTGATGCATTGACTGTCCGGGCAGCTGAGCTTTTCACTTGTTACCTTGTTATCCTCTCACATGTGACGCTTCATTGATTCTCTATGGAAACAATATAGTGTAGCTCATGTGAGGCTTTTCCTGTAGACAGCTGTGAAATACTTGTAAGAATAGAATTCAACCCAAAAGTTGTGGTCACTGTTTTACATGGTTTGCCTAAAATAAACTTTTTATGTTGTGGCAATCAAAGTCAATTAACTTATTAAAACTAGGAAGGTTGTACCCTTAATATTGATGGGATGAAAACCTCCTAATACAGGTCCTCGGTGGCCGGGTTACTTGGTCAACGTCACATACCATGAGATCACTGTTAGGTTTCCACAGTCTATTTTTATTTTCACGGATAGCAGTTTACATGGAAGTCACGTGTGCAAATTGAATGATTGACGATTATCTGATTTTGCCAAGATAAAATGCCATTATTTTCTATAACGTGTTCTACATCTAAATACGCTATATTTTTTAGCTTTATTTATTTACTTATTTATGTATTTATTTATTTTTTATCTGCATTTATTTTATTTGTTTTTTTTTCACTTGTTCTTACTAAAATAAAACCAACAAGGGATTTCTACCCTTGTTTTCAGTTACTAAGTGTAAATAGTTTAATACTATATACAATATATAAAGGGAATGATGATAGGTCCCTCGTGTTTGTGAGTCTAGCTGGAACCTAGTAGTGGCCATGGAGCAAAATAGTGCTGCTGGGTTGTATAAAGTAACTCAAAACAGTTTCAGGATAAGTGTACATTAAGGGGTGTCACTATTTCTGGTCATAATGTGACTTCACATTCTGCTGGTTTTATCACTTTCTACCTCTGCATGCAGTTGCTATAGTTTGTGTTTGTCTGAGCAGATGAGTGGAGACTAGACATACTCTGCACACAATAAGTAGAGGAGAATCTGCTACATAACTATCCCTCTAACTCACATAGAAATGCCCATAGGTACATTCAGGAAATAGAAGATAGAAGTACTGACCTGTACTGATGTGAATAAAGCGCATAAGTTGCAATACAAAACTCCTGTTTAGCTCCAGTATCAGACTAAGCATGTATTTTCTCTCTTATCTCTTGAGCTTCCTGCTCACAACTCTTCCTCCTTTTAATCCCTTCCCAACATCTGCTGTAATAGTACAGCTGATGGCGGATGCTCTGCTGCAGCACGACCACCATTGTTACCGGGTCTCTGCTGTAATGTACAGCGCAGACCCGGAGTTAATGCCCGTGATCATTGTCCACTCTGATTACAGGCCAGGATTCTCCCCCAAAGTCATAAAAACACCTTCGGGGGCCAGTCTCCACTGGCACCCTACCTTTCTTGTTGCAGGCTGGCTCCTGTGTGGCAAGTTCGCTGGATCCGTCCTGTTCCCATGGCAGCTGAAAGTCTTCTGAAGGCTTCCAAGCCGGCTATAGAGATATTACTATTGCGGCAATTGCAGGTTCAAGTTCCCTAGGAGGGCTAATAAAATAGTAATAAAAAAGATAAAAATGATTTTAAAAAAAATTATATATATATATATATATATATATATATATATATATATATATGAAAGTTTAAATCCCTTTCCCTAGAATATATATAAAACTAAAATATTGCTGTGAAACACATACATATTAGGAATCCCTGTGTCCAAAAACTCCCATTCTATAAATTTATAAAAATATTTTTATCATACATTGAATACTGTAGTGGGAAAAAAAAAATCTAATTGCAAACCACCGTTTTTTGCTTTTTCACTTCTGATAAAAATTTGAATAAAATCAATAAACATTCAACAAAGTAGTATAACTAAAAATTACACCAGGCCCTGCAAAAATGCACTTTTTCTCCAATTCTACCCCATTCTGAATTTTATTCTCAGCTTCCCAGTACATGATACAGAATAATACATGACACCCTCGTGTGGCTCTGAGAACAGAGAAATAAAAAATGTGTAGGGTTTGGAAGGCAGGGAGTCAAAATCAAAAATCAAAAAATGTCACCGTCGATAAGAGGTTAAAGACATGTGTAATCTGAATCACGTGACCAGAAGTCCATATCAAACATGGATATAGCAGACTTTTTGGACTGAAACTCCGAGGGCTGATAGGAGCAGAAAATGACATTTCTGTCAAAGTTTCTTATAATGACCTGTAGGGTATTTGCGTGTTTGGCCAAAGTGGTGCACCAGCATACTCAATCCAAGTATTGTGGTGTTTGTGTATTATATTCCAAACTGTACCTGTATACTAGCCTCACTAGATAGCTTTACAAGTGAATAGAGGGGTAGGGGGTGTCCTTGATAACATGGGTGTGGCTTAAAATGTGCCAAAGTTGCTTTACTATGATCAATTTTATCCATGTCTATAGAGGTCTAGTTTTGATCTGTTGATATGGAAATCTACAGTGTGATGAGGATTGCACTTTTTATGTTATTTGCAGCAAACATATGCCATCTACCATTGGGGTTTATGGATACAAACTAGGGCTCTATGGACATAAAGTTGCTCAGGAGCTGTGGTACAATTGCAGCTACCACATCCCTTCTGTGATTTTAAAGTGTACCTCCAGTTCATAAAGGAATAATACAGGTGAATATAAGAAACTTTGTAATATGTCTTATTCAGGAGTTCTCTACACATTAAAGGACTTGTCAAGGCAAAAGTGGGCAATAAAATTATTTTATAAATTAAAAAAAAGTCATACTCGCCTTCCCTCAGTGTTCCGGTGCCATCCCAGAGTGGTCCAGTCCTCCTGGTCCATTGTTATCACGGAACTAGCTGTGATGTCCCGAGATCTCTTACCGAGGCCAGTCAGTGGATTCAGCTGAATGAATCTGGGACATCACAGCCAGCGAGCAGTTTCATTTTGAGAAGACAACAGGATCAGAACCCCCTGGGAGGACACCTCCTTCGCCTCCTGCTTCTTATCTTCAATCTGATTGCTTATTTACATTATATTCAGCATCACGCATACAACTCTAGGGAGCAGGGAGGGGTTGAGTAGGATTCTCCTTCTGGCTCCTTTATTGATTTATTGCCTCATTCTGTGTACAAGTAGCCACTTATCTACAACCTAGCAGTGTTAAAAAAACAAGGAACAGCTAAGTGTAATAGCAGCAATTATTTGAGTGTCTTTTCTATCCACCTCCCCTTTTATAGACTAAAGAAAAGAGAGAGACACTGAGCGCTCTAAGCGTAGTAGATCTATTGAAATGGTGGTAAAAAATATTTATTATTATTGATTAGACCAGATGGCCTCTCACCTGAAAGGTTGTGAGGTATCACAACCCCGATATGGATTATGTTAGTAAACAATCTAGGTGAGAGTGGCAGCAGAATCCACAATATACCGGAGTCCCGGAGAGAGGATGTATAGAAGGCAAGAACCGAAGGTTCAAGTTGAAGTGGAAATCTGCGCTCCCTGGTAGGTAATAGGTATTGACACAAAGACCAGATGTCCAAGTATGGATTTATTGAGAAACAAGAGTACGACGCGTTTCGGACCTCCAAGGGTCCTTCTTCAAGTGCAAAGACAAAACTTGACACGTCAGACTAGATGCATCTAGCCTGACGTGTCAAGTTTTGTCTTTGCACTTGAAGAAGGACCCTTGGAGGTCCGAAACGCGTCGTACTCTTGTTTCTCAATAAATCCATACTTGGACATCTGGTCTTTGTGTCACTACCTATTACCTACCAGGGAGCGCAGATTTCCACTTCAACTTGAACCTTCGGTTCTTGCCTTCTATACATCCTTTTTATAGACTAACTAGAGGGAGGACCCGGCTTCGCACGGGTATATTACATTTTATGTTTGTGTACTGGCCCCATAAGAATTGTCCAATTTTGCACTGGTGTATTTTGTATGTGGTTTGTGTGTATGTCCATAAGCGTCATGTGATTATGTGTATCTCATTTTGGATGTCAGTGAAAAACCTGTGATCAGTTGTTATGGATACCTGGAGTAAAGCTGTATCTAATCCTTCCCCGTGTAGTACTGTGTTTAGATGCAAGTGTCTAATTCTTGTTGGTGTGGTACTTTGTGCAGATGCACATATCTAATCCTCCCCATGTGATATTGTGTGAAGAGGCGCGTATCTAATCCTCCAGTAAGTGAAACTGTGTGCAGACGCGCGTATCTAATGACTCTGGCGTGTGGTACTGTGTGCAGATGCACGTATCTAATCCTCCTCCATGTGGAACTGTGTGCTGAGACGCGTATCTAATTCTCTGGCATGTGGTACTGTATGCAGAGGCCTGTATCTAATCCTCCCCTGTGTGGTATTGTGTGAAGAGGCGCGTATCTAATCCTCCCCCGTGTGATACTGTGTGCTGAGATGCGTATCTAATTCTCTGGCTTGTGGTACTGTGTGCTGAGGCATGTATCTAATCCTCCAAAGTGTGATACTGTGTGCACACACGTATCTAATCCTCCCCTGTGTGGTACTGTGTGAAGAGTCGCGTATCTAATCCTACTGCATGTGGTACTGTGTGCAGACGCGTGTATCTAATTCTATGGCGTGTACAACTGTGTGCAGACGCGCGTATCTAATCCTCTGGAGTGTGGAACTGTGTGTAGACGTGTGTATCTAATCCTACGGCATGTGGTACTCTGTGCAGACGTGTGTATCTAATCCTATGGCGTGTACAACTGTGTGCAGACGCGCATATCTAATCCTCTGGAGTGTAGAACTGTGTGTAGACGCGCGTATCTAATTCTACGGCATGTGGTACTGTGTGCAGACGCGCGTATCTAATCCTCCCCTATGTGGTACTGTGTGTAGACGCGCGTATCTAATCCTACGGCATGTGGTACTGTGTGCAGAGGCATGTATCTAATCCTCCAAAGTGTGGTACTGTGTGCACACACACATATCTAATCCTCCCCTGTGTGGTATTGTGTGAAGAGGCGCGTATCTAATCCTTTGGCGTGTGGAACTGTGTGTAGACGCGCGTATCTAATCCTACTGCATGTGGTACTGTATGAAGATGTGTGTATCTAATCCTATGGCATGTACAACTGTGTGAAGACACGTGTATCTAATCCTCCCCTGTGTGGTATTGTGTGAAGAGGTGCGTATCTAATCCTACAGTGTGTGGAACTGTGTGTAGACACATGTATCCAATCCCCCAGCATGTGGTACTGTGTGCAGACGCGTGTATATAATCCTATGGCATGTGGTACTGTGTGTAGACGCACTTATCTAATCCTCCCCCATGTGGTACTGTGTGCTGAGACGCGTATCTAATTCTCTGGCTTGTGGTACTGTGTGCAGAGGCATGTATCTCATCCTCCAAAGTGTGGTACTGTGCGCACACACACGTATCTAATCTTTCCCTCTGTGGTATTGTGTGAAGAGGCGCGTATCTAATCCTTCAGCGTGTGGAACTGTGTGTAGACGCACGTATCTAATCCTACTGCATGTGGTACTGTGTGATGACGCGTGTATCTAATCCTATGGCGTGTACAACTGTGTGCAGACGCGCGTATCTAATCCTCTGGAGTGTGGAACTGTGTGAAGACGCGTGTATCTAATCCTATGGCGTGTACAAATATGTGCAGACGCGCGTATCTAATCCTCTGGAGTGTGGAACTGTGTGTAGACGTGTGTATCAAATCCTTCAGTGTGTGGAACTGTGTGCAGAAGTGCGTATTTAATTCTCTGGTTTGTGGGACTGTGTGCAGACCCGTGTATCTAATCCTCTGGTGTGTGATACTGTGTGCTGATCTGTGTATCTAATCCTCTGATGCGTGTATCTCAGTTTGGATATCAGTGTTGTATTGTGCATGTGGAGTGACCGTGTGTATTGCAGTTGGAATATGAGTGAAAGTCTTGCAGGTTTGTATTGGCTAAGGGGGGGGGGGGGCACTGTGTTTGAAATGCTGTATCTCAGCAACGGTACGTCCGAGCGAGTTGGAGTCTCGTCTTAAACCTTCCCGGATATCTGAAGTATCTCTGTACCAAATTTGGTGAAGATCGGTCCAGTCCTTTGGTTCGCATTAGAGCACAGACAGACAGACAGACAGACAGACAGACAGACAGAAATTCATTTTTATAATATAGGGAGATATGGAGAAACTAAATGACTGAAAAGTGAAGGAAACATTTTTCTTTATTTTAACTCGTGTTATTCATTTATGTAAAGTTGTTTAGAACTGAAGGTACAGTTTAATGTTTTCCCATAGGAAAAAGGAACCATGTAACCATTGCAAAAAATCTGAATGGCAGCAGTGAACCCTCGTCTAAAAATATGCTGAAAAATGCATCTAAATTGCAACTTAAACCTAACTTGAAGACTTTTATTAGCCCATATGTTTCTCTTGGAGTGACATGCTTGCCATTCAAATGTATAGCAGACTGTGTAAAAAGCGACTGTCCCCAGGGAGCGAATGCCACTTTTTGCAAGCACCACTCTGCTGTGTATAATAAAAAGGGAATACCAATTTGGAAACTTGATGCAAATTTCACCATTGGTATCACAGCAAAAATCATAGCAAATCTTTTATATAATAATCATCATCTACAATGTGTCCACAATTCTACTGTGGAACAATTTGCTACATATTGGTAAGAACTAAACGTACTTGGTGTCAACATGACTGATATACAGATTTAATCCAGTCGGTCAAGGAATGGAGACATCACTCTTCCTAGTTATAAGGTACTTCCTGTGACGCCTATTTTACAATACATGTACATGATCTAATTGCTATTCGGGGTTATTACCATCTTGACAAATCAATGCTGAGAAGGGTATAACCTTTCCCTAGTCCAAATCAATATGGTGGAATTTACAGGAGCTGCTCTACTCTGATCCTGTAATGCCCATAGAGGTGAGTGCTACAGAAATAGCATAGCACTGCTGTGCAACATTGTCTCCATAGCTTCACGGTTATGGAAACAGTGTAACTACATGTGCTACATTGTTTCTATACTCCCATTCACCTCTATGGGAGTTACAAGAACAGCATAATGTGGCACTGATTTATTTTCACTTTTTACTCCCTTCCATCCAAAAGCCATTGGTTTTTTTTCTTATTTTTCTGTTCATGGTACCATTTAATAAAACATAAGATGTACTGGGAAACTGGAAGAAATTAGAATGGGGTGGAATTAGAAAAAAAAACCTGTGCATGTTCCACTTACATGTTTTTTTTTTCACCATTCACTGTGCTGCCAAAACGACATGTTACCTATATATTGTAAGTCACCAAGATTAGTTTTTTTAAAGGTGTTTTAAAAAATAAAAACATTTTTTCTTAGATTCGTAATATTCTGATAACTGTAACGTTTTAATATGAGCATGAGACAGCATAAGGCGTATTTTTTTTTTGGGGGGGGGCAGATGTTCTTTTAATTTCTACCATTTTGAGGGATGTCTGATGTTTTGATCTAATACTATTAAAATTTTTATGTGAGGCAAAACCGCGAAAAAAAACAGTAGTTTGGCTCTTTTCATTTTGTTTTCTAGAGAAGGGAAGTGATTTCAACTTTTAGTTGTTTTTAATTTAATTTTTTTTTTTTTTTTTTTTAGATTGTTATTTTTAGACTCTCCAAGGGGCTTGTAACCCCAGGGGGTTTGATCACCAATTCAATACATTGCATTGCTAATGTATTGCAAAATATTGTGAAATTGCTATACTTCTATTATAGGCTGGCTAGCGCAGTCTGTAACTGTACTGTACTGTAATGACAAGCCTGGGAACCTTAAAAAGGTAATAGCTGTCATGGTAACGATGATCCTCCCAATATTGTTGCCGCCAGGAAAATGACACCAAGGCAATAGCAGGATTAATGCCCCCGATCAGTGTGGCAATGATTACAGCCATTGCCACTGAGTCTCTACTGCATAATCCTGCAGAGACCTGGTGTCTATTGTGGCCTCTGTGTTCCTAAATGGCCGCCATATTTAAAGACCCAACATCCACCGTATTATTACAGGATGCTGGGAAGGTGTTAATGGATAAATGACAATATTTTGAATGTCTTCCTCTAAAACAATATATCAAATCTGCCCAGCTTCTCCTGCTCTATAACATGCTGCCTGCAGATTACATTGCATTTTCATGTAACAGGTTCCCTTTAAAGGGGCTCTATCACTGGGAACTAAGCAGATCCTTGCATAGCCTTTAGAAAGGCTTTTCCACACCTACCTTTAGTATGTAGATTGCCTCAGTGGTTTCTGAATAAGTCCCTTTTTATTCATATTCTAATGAGCTTCCAGCCAGCACAGGAAGTTCCCAGCAGCACTCGTCTCTGCTATTATGTCCTATGTGTGTGTGCATACAGGAAGCTGAGTCATCATCATCAACAGCAGCAACAGCCTGTGCTGTATACACTCATAGGAAACAATAGCAAAGGGGGTGCACGATGCATCGTGCACCAGTCTAATTAACATATGGATAAAAACGGACTTATTCAGAAACCACTGAGGGAATTTACATATTAAAGGTAGGTGTGGAATAGCCTTTCTAAAGGCTATGCAAGGATGTGATTAGTTAAAAATGACTTTTCCCAATGATAGAGCCCCTTTAACCTCCTCAAAGACAAGGAAAAGGGACTGAAAATCAGAGATGTGTAAGTCTTTAGTCAGCAGGCATAAGCTTTGTTAGGGCAACTTGGTGTATTTTGGTCAGTATTATATATCAGTATGTGTAAACGAAAACATGGAAGGGAATTAATTTTTTATTATTCTTTTGGTCTCCTTCCAGTTTTGGCCTAGTAGTACTGCTGTAAAATAATGACCAATGTATGCACAAGAAAAATCAGCCTCAGGGTGGGAAAGTATAAGGTATATAAGTGTGCTCCCAAAATTTCTGTGATTCCAAAAGCCCTAGTTTGTGAGGGCAGAAAAGCTCCAATGTAAATGTATTCAGAGTGTGACAGATGCATATTTATATTGTTAATAGAGGAAATCTCTCAGGGTTTCCGGTCTCTGGCACCTTCAAAATCCCCCAAGTGGATGGCAGCCAGTGGAAAAGATATGGGGGTGTGGGATCCCTCTGCATGAGTGTTTTCTCCAGTTATGATAATTCATGCTTTCTTTTCCATTGAATTTGCTATTTTCCTGCAGATAATGTTTTGTGCCGCTACATACAGATACATTTTTTATTCATTCCTGCTGAAAATATATTTAGGTTGTTATATTTTAAAGAGGATCACATATATTTTTATTTACTAATTAGAAATCTGATACTGGTAAATAATCTTGTTTTTCCAATTTGTTTTTAGGCCACAGTGACCTAAAGACTGGAGATGCTCATTGACTTCTAAGTGTTCAAGGCATGTACTGTGACCTGTGCAGGGAGGGCTGGGCCCTGACCATCACTTATTGTCTGTGGTGGACCTTATATTATCTACGTACTGTATCAGATGACTGGGTAGGAGTGATCTATGCAGAATTGGAAGTGCCCAGCAATCCTCAGGCTCAGTTGCCAGAGTACAGAGACTACTGGTACTTCAGAAAACAGATAGTGATCTGGAAAATAGAGAAACATTCTGCAGAAATTCTTAAAATATATATTTAATATAGAAATTTGATTTAATCCCCAGGTCATTTTCTGGTGTCATGTTATCTTAGGCTATTTATTAAAGGTCAGGATTTGGTTGATATCTGGGTCCATATGGAACCTACGAAAAAATTTTAAAGGAACTACCATATTTTCATTTGCTTGGTTCTTCTTCTAGATTGGCTTATAAATACCAATGAAAAATACTCACTACGTGAAATTGGCATTATGAACTGTGAGGCTTTGTGGCTCTTTATATGGAGGTGTAATAGGTCTTCGTCTGTACCTCCAGTATGGGGGAACACCAATATTTAAATACCATTATAAAACAAGCAGAAAAATTGTGGCATTCTCCATCATATGCTGTATATATGAAGTTATTCTTCCCAAGAAGCATTACTTTTAAGGACGGATGGTTCCAATCCTGTACGGAAGCACACAGGGACTTATTGGAGATTAGTTTATTAGTAGTTACATCCTAAATGTATTATTAAAATATAATAGTCTATCCTATGTGTTCATTCACACAAATGTACAGTGCATATGGGCAACATGGTGACTCAGTGGTTAGCACTGCAGCCTTGTAGCCCTGGAGTCCTGGGTTTGAATCCCAAAAAACATCTGTAAGGAGTTTGTATGTTCTCCCCGTGTTTCCTTAGATTTCCTCCCATACTCCAAAGACATATTGATAGGGGAAAACATACAATGTGAGCCCTATATGGGGCTGACAATCTACATAAAGAAAAAAACAAAACAAATGTACAGTGCACTTGGCACAATGGCATGTACTATTATTTAAGAAGATACAAAACAGCAACACACGGTTGTGGGAATAGATCCATTAATGTCTATGGGGCCGTGTGCTGGTAGTTGATAAACCAGGCTAGCACATGGTCACAGAACCCTGTCATGTGTAAAAACATGTTAATCATATATCCATCAAGTACAAAGAGCTAAAAGGTGGTGGATGGAGGAAAAGTAAAATAATGTTACGATAACCTTGTTGATCCAGAGGTAGGCAATACATCCTTTTAATGCTTAAAGGGGTTTTTCAGGCCAAATATTTTTCTTTATATGTGATTAAAATAAATTGATATAGCATTCAGTAATGTACTTGTATGACATACTGCATCCCATCTCCCCTATGAGCACTGGTCCCAGCATCTTACCTTTCTGTTTTAGTGTGTCAGTCACAGTCGGCAGAGATAGAGAATAGGGGACAGCTCCGCTACCAAAATGAACCAATAACCAGCCTGTTCACACACAGCACTGGCCACAGGCAAACACAAGCCAAAAGTCTAGGTACTGAAAGTGAGAGATTGTTCATACAAGTACACCCGCAAGTTTATGTTAAACATATATAATGGAAATTTTGAGGGGATGGAAAACCCTTTACACAAATTTCATGTCAAATAGAAAAATTTGAAACAATCTTCAAACTGGATCAACCATTAACTAAGTATTTTATGCATTTACATAAGCTGTTATTTGTTTCAAGATCCTAAGCCTACATTTCAAGCAATTTATATTCTACCCTACTAGCAGTTCCTGAGATTGACAATTCCACAGTGAATGCTACACAGACATATATACAGTAATGAATGTTAATACTGGCAGTCATGTCAGCCTCTCCAGTCATATCCAAAGCATCATTTCAATGATGCTGTCAGACAGCATGTCCCAAGCAACCAGTCTCCATCAGTCTACACTCACCGGCCACTTTATTAGGTACACCATGCTAGTAACGGGTTGGACCCCCTTTTGCCTTCAGAACTGCCTCAATTCTTCGTGGCATAGATTCAACAAGGTGCTGGAAGCATTCCTCAGAGATTTTGGTCCATATTGACATGATGGCATCACACAGTTGCCGCAGATTTGTTGTCTGCACATCCATGATGCGAATCTCCCGTTCCACCACATCCCAAAGATGCTCTATTGGATTGAGATCTGGTGACTGTGGAGGCCATTGGAGTACAGTGAACTCATTGTCATGTTCAAGAAACCAGTCTGAGATGATTCCAGCTTTATGACATGGCGCATTATCCTGCTGAAAGTAGCCATCAGATGTTGGGTACATTGTGGTCATAAAGGGATGGACATGGTCAGCAACAATACTCAGGTAGGCTTTGGCGTTGCAACGATGCTCAATTGGTACCAAGGGGCCCAAAGAGTGCCAAGAAAATATTCCCCACACCATGACACCACCACCACCAGCCTGAACCGTTGATACAAGGCAGGATGGATCCATGCTTTCATGTTGTTGACGCCAAATTCTGACCCTACCATCCGAATGTCGCAGCAGAATTCGAGACTCATCAGACCAGGCAACGTTTTTCCAATCTTCAATTGTCCAATTTCGATGAGCTTGTGCAAATTGTAGCCTCAGTTTCCTGTTCTTAGCTGAAAGGAGTGGCACCCGGTGTGGTCTTCTGCTGCTGTAGCCCATCTGCCTCAAAGTTCGACATACTGTGCGTTCAGAGATGCTCTTCTGGCTACCTTGGTTGTAACGGGTGGCTATTTGAGTCACTGTTGCCTTTCTATCAGCTCGAACCAGTCTGGCCATTCTCCTCTGACCTCTGGCGTCAACAACGCATTTCTGCCCACAGAACTGCCGCTCACTGGATGTTTTTTCTTTTTCGGACCATTCTCTGTAAACCCTAGAGATGGTTGTGCGTGAAAATCCCAGTAGATCAGCAGTTTCTGAAATACTCAGACCAGCCCTTCTGGCACCAACAACCATGCCATGTTCAAAGGCACTCAAATCACCTTTCTTCCCCATACTGATGCTCGGTTTGAACTGCAGGAGATTGTCTTGACCATGTCTACATGCCTAAATGCACTGAGTTGCCGCCATGTGATTGGCTGATTAGAAATTAAGTGTTAACGAGCAGTTGGACAGGTGTACCTAATAAAGTGGCCGGTGAGTGTATAAAGAATAGCAATCTTATTAGTATCATATTATTAGTATTTACTGTCTTTCATTAGTTTCATTGTAAGTGCTTTTTCCTACAGGCTAGTTACCATGTTCTAGGTAGAAGTGTCCTATATTTTTAGCACTGAATTGATGTCATGGTGAAGAATAGACTGAGAATACAGCTCACCCTATGACTTTTGGAACAAACCCTGCATTACATATTGGAGGCTCCAGCAGTTATAAATGTGCTCATACAGAGACTGGGAAGCAGATAGCAGCTTGATTCCTTATTTTTTCACATTTGCTCTTCTAATGCCACAGTTAATATAATTTCTTCTGGCTACGGCTACATGGGCAACCATACTGGTTTATATTGCAGACTCATTCTCATTAGACCATTACTATTGCCAGAGCACCGCCATCTAACTGTGCTAAAGTGTTAGTGAGTCCATAGCATTGTACACTAATCCATAACAAATCCCTTCATCTATTGCACTTCGCATTCTGTGCTGAATAATTTTATACCGCAGTGTATGCAGTGAGTAGATTTATTTGCTGACATCACAAACTAACCTTTTCTATGCCAGCTTTTTCAGTGTCTTTCTTATGGTCCATTCGCATGGAGTTTTTTGGCCTGGAAAAAATCCGCTTCAGGAATTAGGAAATGTTTTTACCTCCAGCACAGTTTATGGACCTGAAAAAAACAGTAGCGGTTTTTCCACACATTTTTTTGCCAATTCCATGTGAATTTTCCACCTCCCATTGACTGCGTTGGTTTTTGCAGGCAGAATCCACCTGAAGGAAGCTTTTTTTCCACTAGTGGAAAAAAAAGCTAGCGGAACCCATAGAACTCTATGCGGAGGCGTTTCAGCGACACAGATTCAGTGTCAAAATCGTCACCAAAAAACTCAGTGTGGATGGACCCTTAGGCTGAGGTCCCATGTTGCTGAAAGATTTTGCTGCGGTTTTTTTTTTGCCAAAAGTAACTACAAAAATAATGGGAAACATAAAAGAAGCACTTATATTTTTCACTTCTCATCCCACTCCTCCAAAAACCGGCAGCTTTTCTGCAGCACGGGCCTTAGCAACCGTGTGCTAGATCAGTGTGCTATCTGGATTTTTCCGGGTGTGCATGAGCCCTAAGGAATACAAAAGGAATGGAAAATATAAAGGAAACTCTTATACTTCTCCCTTCTGCTCAATCCACTCCTGGCTTTAGCTCAAAAATTATGCTGTGTTTCCGCAACGTTGGGTCTTAGTCTAAGGCCAGGGCCCCACGTGCTGTAAACACCACGATTTGCCCTCATGAGAAACACCATGGAAGAAATTGTGGCGTTTTACAGTCAGAGCAAAGTGGATGGGATTCTAGTGAATTCCATGCCCACTTTGCGGTAAAAACTGTGCTGTGGACACATAGCGATTTTCAAAACCGGCGCATTTTCAGAAATTGCAGCATGTCAATTATATTTACAGAAATGCCGGCGTTGTCCCCATGAGTATAATTGAATCAGCAAACCTCTGTTGTGTTGCCGCTGCAGTTTTTTGCCACGTGGAGCCTTAGCCGTAGACAACCTGCAGCTATAAAGCACTGCGGGAAAAACACGGCGGCAACGCATCGCGTTTCTTGCCGCAGCATTTTAAACAGAAAGTTCGCAGATTTTTCATCTGCGGACTTCCTGTTACAATTATATCTATGAGGAAACTGCCAGCGTTTCTGTAGATATAATTGACATGCTGCGATTTCCAAAACCGTGCCGTTTTTTTTACTGCAAAGTGGGCATGGGATTCGCAAGAATTCCATCCACTTTGCAGTTATTGTAAAACGCTGCGCTTTTTCCCTGTGGGGCCCCAGCCCTAAGGAATTTTCTGGGCTTTTGCGGGTTTTTGATATTGATAACATATCCTTAGTCTGACAACTGACACCCACATGAAACAGCTGCTTGCCTCCAGTACCAGAACAACACAGTGTGAAGATCCAGAAGCAAAAGGTGGTACATGTACATTGTGTACAGTGTTCATGGAGGCCACTGATCTGATATTGATCATATATACTAAGTATCGGTCTCAATATCAAAAACTAGCAACAAGCCAGTGTAATCCCCACTGACACTAGATACCCAGCAATTATGAATGGATAAACACTTCTTAATAATTGTGGGGCATCGCAAGCCATCTGTGCACCAGAAAATGAAATGTAGGCCGGTTAGTTGCTGGTGTAAATTGCAGTCAGAGCTGCTGCATTTTCCTACCTCCAGAGTGTGACTTTGACTCCTTTATAAATGGCTGACAACGATGGGAAGTCAGATGCAATGCAATATTAAATTTAATTCCCATGTAAGGAAATGTGAGCAAACATTTCACCTAATTATTTATGCAATATTAATAATCATATAGCATCATTACAAATCATTTTATTTTGAAGCTGTAGATGAAGTTAATAACTTTTTCTGACTCCACCCAAAGTTTGTCCAACTCTATGACTCTGTCCCCACAGTCCTGTTTCAGCTATAGTAAATTATAATGTATGTGCCAGCTATACAGGCCTTGCCTTGTTCCCTCTTTACCAATATTTAGGAAAGGGGCAACAGTGGAAAACCTTCAAACAGTGGCACATTTGTGTGCAAACTCAGCATTCATCAACATTTGCCACTTTTTGGCACTAGAAAACTGGCATAGAAGGGTTAATAATTCACCCCATGTGTTTATCATTCCATAACATATAGGCAATGTCCATCCTCATAATGAACAGAGTTTTCTAGAAAGTTCTGCTTCTACTGTACCTTAAAGGGAACCATCTGGATTTTCCACCATAAACTGTCCTCATCATGTGCAGGATTAAGTCATTCCCTTTCCATTGGTGCCCCTCTGTAATTTTTGTGTTGCAGCAAAGTGAAGTTAGTGGGTGTTCACACAGAGGAATTTGACAGAGAATTTAAGGTGGAATCTACCACAAATTCCGCCTTAAAGCTACCTCCCATCCATTTCAATTGGAGGCATTGGCTGATTTTTTTTTCAGCCAGACGAAAAAATGAGCATCCTGCTTATTCTTCAGATTCAGCCCAAAACTCCCATTGAATTAAATGGGAGATGGAAATTACACCTTTTCCATAGTTGTAGAATCGGACACAGAATTTGGTCCTACGCAATAAGGGAGCATTCACACAGAGTATTTTGGCGCAGATTCTGACTCGGAGGCTTTTTTCCCTTGTGATTTCAATGGGTTCCATGCAGAAAACGACCTCAAATCCTCCAGCAAAAAAACTCAGTGTGAACATACCCTAAGGCTTTTTAGTACAATGTTCCTGATTTCTGATATTACTGATATCCTTTCATCTTGTTAACGGCCATCACAATTTTCTGTGTACACTTTTGTACAACAAATTGGGTTGTCCAACAATACATACAGTATACAAGTTTATTAGTTATTTGAGTGTTATTCAAACGTGTTAGCGTTCCAGGGCCAGAGTGTAATGACAAACCTTGTGATCACATTGCCACTACATAACAGTAATCTCAAAGAATGTCTGGGAGATCAGAAGACTTCCAGGTCTCTGAGAATTATACGCCAGCCCCAGTGCTTAATGAGCACTATTTATATAATACAGAAGGCAGCATTTTTACTCATTTTGTGCTATTACGTCTTACAAAAGTAATTAATCATAATATGGCCATAAAAGAAAAAAAAAAGATCAAAAGAGATGATTTTAGCAGTCATCCCATTATTATCAGAGGGAATATTACAATGGAAGATAACACCTCTATTATAAAGTTAAAGGCAGATAACACAGGATCTACCATTGTCAGTAGCTAATGAATACATCTCATTCAGAGATTTCTTATGTCCACATGCCTGCTGCCAAGCAAAGTTCTAAGAGCAGCAACTCATGCAAAATGGCTGCCCTTATTTAGAAACAATAATGCTTCAGCATGTGATACTAGAGAAATAAGGTAATAAGTGTCCGTGAAATTACAGTATGCACCACCATTGCACTCATACGGGTGACTCAGGAACCATGTTCTCATAGCCACGTCCTTATGGATGGATCACCAGCAATCAGACGTTTATCAGCTATAAGTAATGAATGCTGTTTGTGGACAAGCCCTTTAAGTTCCAAATAAATTAACTGTCATTCAAGAACCTTCCATATACGTAAAAAGTAATCGCCATAGTCTGGAATATGTTGGCCTTTGGTTTTATAAATACATCATTCCAGTTTCTTATCTCTGCTAGGTCTTTTAGTATTGCTGTACCAAATGCTTGGTTCCATTTTGTGACTTTACTGCTAGATTCTTGTTTTCTATGTTGGTTCTGTGATGAGAAGCTTTTTACTAATTCGGTGTCTTCAATGTCATCTTTGGCTTTTTTTTTCTGTGTCACAACCTTTGGTTTCTGTATATTAGCTGAAGCTCTACTCACTCCTGGAGCTTTTCTTTGTAAAGGTCTTGTGTTTTTTTTTTTTTTTTTTTCATTTTATGAGTGTAGTGTCATCTGCGGAACAAAGGTTGTTCATGTTTCCTTTCCCTGAGTCATCAGTCAGTGCAGAGGTGGAGTACGTGTGTGAACAGCTGGCTATTAATTCTGTGCTTTCTCGTTTCCATAGGAAATGCAATAAATTTTAGATCTCTGGGCCCCTTATTATCCATAGATTGGGGCATCTTGAGTCGCCTGTATTTCTTCACTAGTATCTCAATGGTGAGGTAGAGCTGAGCATGCCTAATGCCTAATATTCTATATTACCCTGTGAAAATTATAGAAATAATTATCACTTGTCTGTTTCCATAACTACTATATGGTTATAAGGTGTGGCTGATGCTTTATTGTCATTCCATACAGACTCCTCCTCCTGGCAGACATACTTGTGAGGAGGAATAGGTCTCACTGGATACTAGTGGTTGGTGGTGTAGAGACTCTAGCAATTTAACATTTATTATCAATTAATTAATTAATTAATTAATTCATATTTATTTATTTATTTAGGTTAGCTATGATAGGTGATAAATGTTCTTTGTTGGAAAACCATTTGAGGCTGAGGCCCCACGTGGCATAAACTCCACAGCAAAAAAAACTTAGCGTTGTACAGTTACTGCAAAGTGGCGAATCCCATCCACACATTGCCCTGAGCCAGAGCCCCGAAACTATCACTGTAAGCCCTGGTGGGACGTTTGAGTGAAAAAAAAAAGGCTGCCATTGCGGAACATGTGGTGAATAGAGGAAAGCAGACCACACAAATACACCAGACATCCGTCGTGAGAGCTATGGGGCCTAGCTGTAAGGGTTTGACCAGAAGAGGGAATAAGAGTAGTAAGGAGTCAGCCATAACTTTTCAATCTCCATCCATTTGGAATATGTTAAAAAGGAAGACCACGCCAGCACACTTTGTAGCTGGGCGGCCCAGTAGTAGAGGACCAAATTAGGGAGAGATAGACCCCCTTAGCCTTGGAGGTTATTATGCTCAATCTAGAGAGACTTTGTCTTCCTCTGGGCTAGACAAATCGCAGAATGGAGCACTGTAAAGAATGAAGGTCCTTCAAAGGAGCTGGGATAGGAAAGGTGTCAAATAAATAGAGCAATTTAGGTAGTGTTATCATTTTCAATGCAGAAATCTGGTCGAATAGAGAACGGAAGGAGGGCCATCCACTTATCTGAAGAATAGAGAGAAATTTACTGGTACAAGAAGGGGAATGATTTGGTAAGGTGGATACCGGGATATTTAAGAGAGGACTTTTGCCATCTATGTGGAAACCAGGCTTTATGTATTGCAACATGGGGTGGGGAGATTTGAATAGGCAGAGCTTCTGTTTTAGAAGTGTTAATTTTATATCCTGGAAGGCGACCACACTGTTTCAGAAGAGTATGGAGGTTACGGAGGGTGAAGATTAGCGAGGGTCAGAAGAAACACTTCACAAACAATGGAAGATTAAATTCACAATCTTGGACCTAACTCCACTAATATCTTGGTGCAAGCGTATAGCTGCCATTAGTGGCAGGCTCTCACACACAAATTGGGTAGTCCCGCAGGCATCACTCCATTCCTGAGCTTCGAGCGTTGTGGCTGCTTCTGGTCACCAGGGGAGGTAAACTCTACACTTGGTAGCAGTTTAATGCTGCTGCAACGGCAAGAGAACTGACAGTGACTTGCCTTTGACACGAGTGACGTAGATCTGTGTGTGAGAGCCCGTCCACCATTGGCCATATAATTGTTTTGAGTCTAAGGTTGTCTGGTGAATGGATTGTCGTTCATTGAACAAAATAAGACATCTCCTGAAAATAAACCCTAATCTATCTTTAGAGCAAAAAATAATATAAGACCCTGTCTTAATTTCAGGGAAGCACAGTAGGAAGGGCCAGCCTAGGCGAGCAGAAGCCTTCTCTGCATCTAAGCTGAGCACCAGAAGTTCGCAACCAGACTTGGAGACAATGTCAATAAGATCAGTCATTCTCCTGGTATTATCTGCCCCTTGTCTATAGGGGACAAAGTCAACTTGATCTTGAATCAGAGATGGGAGACATGCATTATAAGTCTGTAAGCCAGAATTTTGCTGAACAATTTAAGGTCAGTGTTCAGAAGTGCAATGAGTCTAAAATTTTTACAGTCTGAGTGGTCCCGTCCCAGTTTACGAATAAGTGTAAGGAACGAGTGACGTATAGAATTAGGTATAGGAATTACAATCATAAAGGCATTAAACAGAGACACAAGGCCAAGGTTGAGCTCATCTCTATGACCATAAACCCTTTTAAGCAGGGCTGTGGAGTTGGTAGGCCAAACCTCCGACTCCTCTATTTTTTTTACCGCCTGACTCTGACTCCTATTCTGGCTCCTGCTATGACTCCTTCATAAATGGCTTGGCCTGGTTCACATCTGTGTTCGGTATTCCGTTCGGGGAATCTGCTTGGGGACCCCCAGAATGGGATACTAAACGCATTAAAAAGCGGTGAACAATGAAAACACACGCACCCCATAGACTATAATGGGGTCCGTGTGTTTTCTGCACAGTGTCTGCAATAGTCATGCAGAGAGGAAAGTAGTTCATGAAGTACTTTTCTCTCCATATGACAGGCAGACACCACACAGAAAACACACCCCGTTATAGTCTGTGGGGTCCATGTGCTTTCATTGCTCACTGCTTTTTAATGTGTTTGGTATTCCGTTCGGGAGTTCCCATGCAGATTCCCCGAATGGAATACTGAACGCAGATATAAACCAGGCCTTAGAATTTTCATGAATAAGGGGATCTTTACCATGACTGTAAGACTGCAAACCCACAGCCCTGTTCTTATATGGTTTTGTATTATAGAAGTCTATTGTTTTTTATTTATAGGTGTAAAAATGTAATAAATTCTTTGTAAAAATTCTGTCATTTTTCTGTATCATTCCTGCTTCCAAGGCCATGTTGTCTGCCTGTATTTCACTCTCCAATTACCAGTAAAGTAACTAGCTTGTTAGCGATTGTAGACTTCAGCATTTTCCTGAACATTACATTTTTCAGTCTCTTGCTTCAGTTTTTGGAACATAATCCTGTATAATTGTAGTAGTGGATGCATCTGCACTAAGCTGACCAGACATCGGTCAATCAATCACAGAATTATACTGTATAATAGCCTTATCAACATCTATACTGACTGTACAGTAGTTGATGTCTTCTTCCGATAGAAATGATCTAGTCCAGTCTACGTTATTGAATATACATTCATAAAAGTTTCATCTGCCTTCACTATAGCTTGCCTACCTTGGCATATGTATGGGCTAGTTTTCATTTGTTTGCACTATATACTTGTAGGCTTGAATAGGGAACGCACATATTGAAATCCATATTGAGATCCTTATTTTCACAAAGAAGTAGGGCCACATCTATGCACAAGTTAAAGGGGTTTAAGAGGACCTTTTAGGATAGGTCCTCAATATCTGATAAGTGGGGGTGTGACACATGGGATCATCTGCTTGAAACTGTTGTTGTAATGAATTTTCAATAACACGTGAAGGTTTTACTAGGAGTGCCACTTCCTATTTCATATCTGTAGATATAGTAAACCCTTACTTATACTGCTGTTAAAGTGAATTTGTCACATGCAGTGTGGTCTGCAAGCAGGATGATTAAAGCAGGAGGATCTCAGCGATTTTACATGTATAGTCTCATTGACATTTATTCTTGTTTATCTCTGAAATATAAAAAAAAACAAAAAACTTGAGAGTCTTCAGTAGTTGATACCTTTTTTAATGGCTAACTAATAATGATGACAGATTACAAGCTTTTGAGGCTCTCGGCCTCTTCCTCAGGTATAGTATAGTATAGTGTTTATCTCTGCTCATTCTGGGTTTAGGAGTCTTGTATGAATGTGTATGTATAGATACTTGTCAATTGCAGATGGAACTGCTCATTGGACTCCCAAGGTGTGAATGAGTACTGACTAGATGACAGGTATATTAGAACGTTTCTAACATATTGGTATATTAATCTGGTTAGCGCCTTCTGCTCTGTAATACGCTGGCCACAGCAGCACAGGTTGACACTTTGTAGTTGTTCGATATTTTTGTAGTTCTTATTGTCATTGCTTCCGACTGGCAACATTGAGTAAATGTAGTTACCAAAGGATGGCTAAGTGTGATTCATGCATTTTCATTAGCTGGGATTACAAACAAGATCAAAGCAGTTTTATTATTTTATTGCCTCGCTGCCGTGACTAACTTTCTTGCTAATTTCTTGATCTTGTCAGTAACTTCATAAATAACCAAAGACCTCTGTCTAGATAAATAATTCTGCCTTTTGGCCATGTACTGCCACTTATAGTAAGGAAACAAAAAGTTCCTTGTTCTGGCTTTCCCTCTTTCTTCCAAAAATACCACAAATAAAATGGACCTGGCTACTATTTCTCTCCTTCTTATCCAGTTCCATAATTTATAAATATGTGAGAACTTACCAAGGCTAAAAAAATGTAAATGTCACTGCAGACGGCACAAATGGCTGCGGACTTCAGCAGTCACATGCAACATTACAGGTGATGCCCAGCCATTCATTGGCCACAGAGATCACTTGTTATCTGCATATTAACAGAATACGGGGGGACAGGTGGTGAACCAGCACTGGATCGCCGGGGGAATGAAGATGCAAGAACTGATTCTTTTTTTTTTTTTTTTTTTTTTTTTTTTTTGCCATTTGTAGCTATATTTAATTTTTTTAATGAGGTTGTTCTCATCAGATCCCAACTGTCAGGCTGTCAACCCAGCCCTGTAGATAGATGTGTTTCCCCCTGGTGAATCGTGCCTCTGTTTTGGAAATATGGGTCCTAATGACAGACTCCCTTTAAGGCCCTTTTACATGGACTCATAATCGGCTGAACAAATGTTTGTAAAAATTTCCTGAGTAAATTTGCTTGGCATTCAGCTTCCAAATGAGCAAATGTTTGCTGGTAGAATGTATCTTTTGTTGGGGACAGGGCATTAAGCTCATCATGTGTCATGGTTTGTTGGCAGCCCACTCCTCATTTAAATAAATGCATACTGTATGGGGACTGCATTTACAATCACTAATCTGCATAGGGTACGATGATGGCCACATGTAAGTGGCAGGTATTGAGTGCCAGTCAACTTGCTGTATCGTAGATCAACAAGCTAAAGAATACAAAAGCTGAAAATTCCCTAATATTTTACATTTGACCACTGTTTACATAATTTTATAGGTTATCATGACCCCCAGGCTACAGAAGGTAACTAACAATCCTAAAACAGGGAACAATATGTGCTGGACTTTTTTTTCTGGAGACGCATGTTATATCTATTAACACTTTGCTGCCTTTGGTTGGCCATACCTCAGTTATATGCTACCCTATATATGTGTTTAGCAGTAGGCCACATCGTACAGGTATTTTGTGGGCATTTGCGGGTTTGTAGACTAATGCATGACACTTTCTATTGTCTATGTTCCTGTTTTTGCTTCTCATTTTATTTGAGGTCACTCAGTACTTGCGTGTGTTCGTGTCACCTCAGCACTGCTTTAGATCATTACACGTACCTGGAAATAAAGAATTGTGAATGAATCATTCTTCTGAGAAAAAAGGCAGATCATTACCATGCAGTTATCTCTGCCACCCTAGGCTGCAGATTGCATATACAGACAGACTGCCTAATCTATGGAAGGAGTTCGTGTTCTATAAATCTGTGTATGTAGGATGTAGCTAGGAACAGGCTTCTTGCCAAATACTGGAGTTTTGTGGGATCTGGAGCTCTGTGAATCGGTTTATTTTAGGACTGATTGATAGATGGGGGTTTGGGAAAAGCAGAGCATTCTTCCTCCTGTTTTCTCTGTGCTACAGAGGCGTCGGAATATGAAGTATGTCATTAAGTCATGATAAGGAGTGGATACTATGACACACTGTGCTCGCTACAGGAGGATTGTACTGGCAAGGCTGCGTTGGTTCAGGTGTGTGGGCGTCTGGAAGTCTTGCTAATCTAGGGATTTCTGTGATTCTCAGCTCCGAGCTGGCTCTGACCTGTCTCTATGTATGAAAAGACTGAGGTTTATATGGTTATATAAAGCATTAGGAGATTGTAAGAAGAGATGCCATGCTGTTTTAATTAAACTAATACAAATGCTATGAACTACAGAAAAGTCTAAAATGATATGTAACGTAGAAGTAGTGGCGGAACTGACACCGATGCAGCATTACTAAAGATAGTCTTCTATATTTTACAACTGTTCACATACATGTGGCCAATGTTAAGTCAGCAGTGGGAGATAATACCGTATGTGACTGTATTACATTAGCATGTAAGTTACCACTGCAAATGAGATATTTTGATAAGGGACCAGTAAAGGAAGAAGGGGAATGAAAAGAGAACATTCTGCCTCAAAAATCTACCTGCAAAAACTCAGTGTGAACTTAACATGAAGAAGGAGGAAAACAGTATGCACTATTATGCCATTGTGAGGCTGAGAAACACAGTTTGTTTTGTTGTTGCAGATTTTGATACTTTTTTTGAGCCAAAGCCAAGAATGGCTATAAAAGGAATGGGAAATATACATGAATTGTATACAATTGTATAAACATGGGGAGAACATACAAACTCCTTGCAGATGCTTTTTTTTGCCCTTGGCGGTATTCAAACTGAAGACTCCAGCGCTGCAAGGCTACAGTACTAACCACTGAGCCACCGTGAGGCCCCCAGCTCAAAAAAATTTGCAACAAAACAAGCTGCATTTCCTTAGCCTGGAGGCGTTTTTCCATAGAGGAATCTGACAAGAAAGCTAAGTCCAGATATAAGTAGGTATGGGTATGCATAGTACATTGATCACTTTCTCTACCATAATGTAACAATTAGATATGACAAATGAGGACCATCTATAAATACAGCAGGGTTACAGAGAGGTCTGCCACACCAGCTCACCAGAATATATTTTTATGGGGCATAGCAGGGAACGTGTGTGTGTGTGTGTGTGGGGGGGGGGGGATTGCATAACAAGAGATGAATAGCACCACGGGTCCTGGATTTTATGTATTGCATATGTGTGTACAGTAATTTTCATATGCGATGATAGCATTTATCAGTCTTTTTCACATTGAATTTCTCAGTGCTCCACCAACTTTATTAATAAGCATATGCCAGCCAGTTTATCACCTCAGTCTTTTGTTATTAACACTGGCATAAAAAAAAAATCCTCATCTTAAAAAAATACCCTTCAAAGAGTGCTTGTGCATCTGGTTGAAAAAGAGGTTCAATACAGGTAAATGTAAAGTTGTACATCTAGGTATTAATCTGCATATGTCCTTGGGGAGTAAAGCTGGGAGAGTCACTGGTGGAGAAAGACCTGGGTGTACTTGTAGATCACAGATTAAATAACAGCATGCAATGTCAATAGGCTACTTCTAAGGCCAGCAGGATATTCTCATGTATTAAAAGGGTTATGGACTTGCAGGACAGGGATGTAATACTATCACTATAGAAATCATTGGTGCGGCCCCATCTGGAATTTGCAGTTCAGTTCTGGGCACCAGTTCATAGAAAGGATGTCCTAGAGATAGAAAAGGTACAAAGAAAAGAGGAATGGAGGAGATTAAGTATAAGGAAAGATGAAAAGTATTGAGTTTATTTTGTTTTCTTCTGATCCTTTTGCACTGCCTATTACTTGATCAGAATGAGTGCTCATATGCCAAATACACTGGCTGATACCAATGGAGAAGCATTGAATCTATGAAATGGCCTACCTTAGGTGCTGTATACAGCAGTGACAATGGAAGGCTTCCAGAAAGGCTTAGATTCTTTATAATAGTACATTGAATTTCCTACATAGACCCTTATTTACTTCCTCTTCCAGCCGCTGTTTCTTCAGTGGTGCTATGTATCATTGTTAGTACTGTGTATACCTATGGTTTTCTCTTAGCCTCCACTGTGGTCTGTAGACCCAAAAGTAAATATGGCGTCCTTGCTTTACCTGGCATCCATGCTCTGAATAAGCCACATCATTTTGTGGGCAGGAGTAGGCTAGAGGCAAACCATCAGTACACAGAGAACTTACATATCTATATTGCATGGATACAAAATAAATCTCTGGAACACTGTAAATTTCTATTTTATTTAGGGTAGTCCACAGTTTATCTGGAATGGTAGGACTGAGTATACCAAATATAAAAATGAGACTCTATCTTTTGACCTAAACAAATATATTGCTGTTACTTATTTTCTTTCTCCTTTCCTGTTACATAGACATTGATGTGACAAATTACACCATTAAATCCATTACAACCCACAATAAACTGTTGTAAATAATGAGTAAGAAGTGTAATAACTTTAATACAGTATATTACTCCATAGTGCAAAACACCTCTATGTGAAGCTGTATTGTGATGTATCAATGGTCGAGTCCATTCAGAGCCAGCTGTACTCACCTGCTATCTATTTTAGCCAAGAGAAACTGCCATGATCATGTATGTTTTACAGTTTCATGATACATAACATTGGTGTAAGTTCTTAAGGCCACAGTGAATGCCAAGATTTCCATAATCTATACCAATCTGATATTGCCATCTCTGTGTATAGCTCTAGAGTCTTCACAAGAAAGTGGGCAGTACAGGCAGTACTAAGTGATCATCACTACGGTTAAATTTAGTAAAGTACAGAGAGAACGCTGCTGTTTTTAGAACCTGGAAACACTTTGTCTCAATGAGGTTTTAATTTATTGTATTATTTAGTCTTATAGCGAGACACTGTGAAGTGCTAAAGTAAGGCTATGTTTGACAGATATGTAGTATTCCTTTTCTAGTCATAGATTGTTTTCATTTATACACATACTGTATACAGTACCCAGTGCTTAGAGCCCACCAGTAGGTATATTTTCCTACTATACAGCTAAGGACGGGTTTACATCTGCGCCCGGTCTCCGCTTCGTGGGTTTCCGTCTTCTGCCCGAGAAACTGGACAGGAGACGGAAACCCGGCAGTCAGTGTCCTCCCATGAGCGTCTTCTGGTCTCCGTGGCTAAACCGTTTTTTTTTTTAACCGGACACAAAGTCCTGAATGTCCGACTTTGTGTCCGGTTAAAAAAAAAATGGTTTCGCCACAGAGAGGCAGAAGACGCTCACGGGCGGACACGTTGCAAACCCATTCAAATGAATGGGTTTTAAAACTGCTGGTTTCCGTCTCCTGTCCAGTTTCTCGGGCAGAAGACGGAAACCTGTAAAGCGGAGACCAAGCGCTGGTGTGAACCCTCCCTTAATGGAAATTTTAGTCCACTGACTTTTTTAAACTGTCAGCTGTATGCGGTTATTTAATCTATGATTTACATGTACAACCAGCTCCTTCTTTACCAGAAACTCTCCCAGCTTCATTCCTCTTAGGACAAATGTTGTGTGCAGAATATTATTACCCAGATGCATAACTTTACATTTATCCACATTGATCATAATTTGCTATGTGGATGCCCAAAAACTCAGTCTGTCTGCTTGTAACTTACGTACATCCTCCATAAACTGCACTGTACTACATAGCGTGGTGTCATCTGCAAAAACAGAAACAGAGACACTTCCGCCAAGTCTAGCTCTTTGCATTGTTTAATAGTCACTGCTCCACTGATTCTGACACAGTTGGAATTTTTTCTCTAGCCCCCATCGTTCCCCAGCAATAAGTGCTGTTACTTTTGGTGCCTAATATGCTATTTAGCCTCTGCAATGTGAAGAGGGTGATGTTAGGCAGGAGCAGGCAATGATTGTGATTTTGAGCTCTGACACTGTCCATCCCCGATGGGAGCTTTGAATCTTGCCCCCTTTCTTGCTACTGCTGGACGCTACCCACCTGACATAGTTTTGGTGCCTGATATGTTACATAGACTCTACTAAGTGCATTGATTGCTCAGGAATGGTGGGAGCTAGAGAATAAGAAATTCCAACTGTGCTGGGATCAGTGGACCAGCGACTATTAACAGATACTAAGAACTAGAGATGCTGGAAGCAGTGAAATATCCTCTTTAACCAGTTTTAAATTCAATTAATAACTATACTTTACAAGCCAATGAGCCTGATTTTTCACAATAAATGTATTTGAGAGCCAAATGCATATGGAAAGTTAGGGTACACTATGGGGAATATTTATCAAGCAAAATGTGCCAGAATTCTGACATAATTTGTGCTAAAAAAAACCTGTCTAACATGCTGTGCACCACATTTATCAAGGTTATTAGACAAGTTTTAGACGTACATGACAAAAGGGGCATGGCTTTCTGAAAAGGGCTACCGGTTCACAGGAAGGGAGCATGGCCTAAGTTACATCACTACAGTGCAAAAATGTACCAGAATTTTGGCGCATTTTGTGGCGTACATTATACATTATAGGAGGTATGAAGTTAGACTAGACAGTCTAAGAATGTGACATATTTATCAAACATCATCAGACACTCTAAGGCCCCGTTCACACGGGGCAAGAGGGGGTGGATTTTAGCGTGGAATCCACATCATAATCCGCCCCCTCACAATGGAGGTCTATGTAGACTGCTAGCGTTCTTATTTCTGCTAGCAGAAACATGCCAATAAAAGAAACGAGCTGCCCTTTCTTCAGGCGGATTTCGTGTCTGATTCAGCCGCGGTGTCTGCCTCGTGACAGCACCCTCCGGACTAGGCCTATTCATTTGGGCGTAATCCAGAGCGGAAAGCCTCGACGGGTTGCCGTGTACGGCACTGCACACGGCAGCTGTGTCAGAATATGACACACAGAATCCCTGTGTGAACGCAGCCTAAGAAATGTGTCGCAGATTAAGACTGTCTGGTTTTAGTCTGCCCCGTATCCACAGCCTCCCCTCTGTCCAGACTTCTACTCACCTCTTCATAAAAATAAATCAGATTAGTCTGACAGCTTCTGTCCTTAGTAAAACCATGCTGTCTATCACTTATCGTACTATGAACAGTCACATACTCCTGTATATAGCTACTTAGTTTCCCCACAATGGATATTTAGCTCACTGGGCTGTTATTGTCTGGGGAACACGGAGAGCCTTTTTTGGCAATAGGCAATTACCTCATGCCAGTCCTTTGGCCCTATACAAGTCACTGGAGAATCCCTAAAAACTAAGAATAGAGGTATAGCAATGACTAGACTGAGTTCTTGAAGTACTTGTGGGTGTAATTCATCTGGAGCCGGAGCCTCGCTCACATTTAATGTGATTAGCTTAGCTTGGACCATTTCTCCCACCCTGTACCTATTTGCCCTGTCATGTGGTGGCCTCCAGGTATCTACAGGTTTCATCTGCGTGATATTACCGCTTATTGTCTATTAAAATTTCTTTCCTCAGCTCAAACTGGCTCTCAGAAAATTGTCAAGTACGTTTGGCAGCATTGAAACCATGTTTTTCTCTCATATTGGTCTATAAACAGTGGGGAATCAATGTGATTGTAGAGTTTGTACATCAGCCTGGTGTACTTTGGTAATTGTTGCTTTGCGCTATCTCTATGTACAGACAGTGGTGGCATTAACACCTATCACTTTGGAAAAGGTCAGATGTAAGACATTGGCGTCAGTTGGTAGCAATTAAATGGTGGTGAACATTGTTCAAAATATGTATTTGTGCTCTCCATTAGCAATTTACCTGACTGATTCCAAAGGCTGATGAATACTGATACTTTTGTCACCATTACACTTCTCTTTAGGGCCATTTCTTGATCTTCGCTTTCTTTCTTAGAATGCCAAAGGTGAAGTTTGGAGTGAATGCGTCTATGGATATGTTATGGAGATGTTTGACTTCAGTGTGAATTCATGGCTTGTGAAAATGATTGTCTGTGCTAGTTCACATACGTTGTTCCACTGTTCACCATAGTCAGCATGGTAAATTCATCATGTCACATGCTAGTTATTCTGAAAAAGATAAATCCTGTGTCCAATGTACAAAAAGACTAACTTAATATTTTGTATCTTTCTGATGTTCAGAAGTGCCTCCGGTTGAACCCTGATGCTCCAGTTTGGGTGTCCAAACAGCGCATCTTGTGTACCCTGAACCACAGCTTGAAGGACGTTCTGAATTATGGACTCTTCCAACCAGCATTTAATGGTAGAGCTGGGAAATTCCTTGATGAAGAGCGACTGTTACGGGAATATCCACCTTCTTTGGCCACACCTGTACCCTACCTTGAGGTAATATTGTGGGTTTTTCCCTAACCTGTCATTGTATAAGATATGGTAAGATCACAGTATCACACAGCTTTATTGGAGAACATATTAGAAGAAGAAGCTGTTTATGTTTGCAAGTTACTTTTCTTGGTCATATACTATCTTAGGGGGCATTCACACTTGCGCCCTAGTCCGCCCTGTGTCATTCCCCGGCGAAACTGGACAGGGGACGGCTTCCTGACAGTCAACTTTAAAACCCACTCATTTAAATGGGTTTTTAAAGGTAACCACCAGTGTCCGCCTGCGGCCTCTCCAACGGGAAACCATTTTTTTGGCCAGACACAAAGTCCTGCATGTCTGACTTTGTGTCTGGCCAAAAAAAAAAAAAAAAAGTTTCCCCTGCCCTTATCACATATTGTATAGCTTCTTTTGTGTAAATTATATTTTGCATTTTGATCAGTGGAAGTATCTCTTAATGTAACACATGTATACACAATTCTTGGCTGCATATTTGTAAGTTACCTGGGCGTGTTTTCTTTGCTTTTCCTATTTTCTTAGTTCCGCTATAAGAGAAGAGTTTACACACAGACACTACTGGATGACAAGCAGTTTGCCAAACTTCACACCAAAGTAAGTAAAAGAATGCCTTATAATCCAGACACTACTTAATAAAAGTGGTTAGATGTCTGTCAATTAATAGATATCTCTAGTAGAATTGGTAAATTACTTAAGAATTGTAAGTTCAGTGTAGATGGGCACCTAGAAACTCACTAGTGAATATGACAGTTTTACAACGTCTGGTGCAGTGCCCTGATATGGCAGCCTGTCACTTGTTTGAGGCCCCTACTGTATCTCTTCATGGCTATATTCATATGTGTGTTGGAATCTCTGTTTGGAGCCTTGGGCACAGAGTCCGCCCGACTTTTTCGTCCAGCAATTATATAGTGGTGTAGACACGGGAATAGCTAGACACACAGGCTCGCTCCCTGCACTTAGCCCCTCCTCCCTCCCTCCTGAGAGCAGCAGATACATCACTTGACTCATGAGCAGCTAAGTCAGGGCTGTGGCCACAAAGAATTGAATAAAGTAAGATAGTGGACAAACAAAGCAGTTTTGCTGAAGCAGTGTATTTAGGAAAAGTCTTACATTCACATTAACAAGCAGTATAGATAGGATCCTTGTGATGGGACAACCCCTTTAATGAAGCCTTTATTGGATATTGTAATTAGCAGAACCAGTTAAAGGGAGTCTTCAGCAAGAAATAGGTGAGAAACCTAACTTTTTTATTCATATACATATACCAGGGAACATGCTTTAGGGTGTGCCTTAGCTTGCCTGGCCTTTGGTCTCAGATCTAAATTTGCAGGTATAGCGCTGTTCCCATTATTTGCATATGAATAAAACAGCAATATAGATAAAAATTGCGCTTCAAAGCTGAATAACAGAGGCATTTTTGGAGACTGTAAAATCACCTCCACATTGTACTGTGACTAGGTTTATAACCAATTTACTGCTGACAGACTCCCTTTAACCCCTTCCCGACATGCGCCGTAATAGTACGGCGCGTGTCGGGTCTGTAACTATGGCGACCGCCCAGGAGCCGGGCGGCCGTCATAGCCGCCGGGTGTCTACTGCTTTAAGCAGTAGATAACCGGCTCTAATGCCTCCGATCGGTCCCCGGACCGATCGGAGGCATTAACCCCTCCGGCGCTGCTGTCAAAGGCGCCGGAGGCGCCATTTTCCCGGCGGCGCATGGGCGCCGCCATTTTGGCAGGGATCGCCGGCTCCTGGAGCATGCTCCAGGGCCGACCCCCCCGTTGCCATGACAGCCGGGAGCCTTTGTTAAAGGCTCCCAGCCGGTCTGCAAATTCTCTCTTTTGCAGGCTGGTGTATACAGCCTGCAAAAGAGATGATGCTTTTTTGCAATGCATTGCAATGCATTAGCATTGTAATGCATTGCATTAGTGATCAGACTCCCTGGGGTTCAACACCCCTAGGGGGTCTAATAAATGCAAAAAAAAAAGAAAAAAAAAATATAAAAAAATATAAAAAGTATTAAAAGTTCAAATCACCCCCCTTTCCCTAGAACAGATATAAAAGTAGTTAAAAACTGTGAAACATATACATGTTAGGTATCCCCGCGTCCGAAATCGCCCGCTCTACAAATCTATACAAATATTTTTCCTGTTCGGTAAACGCCGTAGCGGGAAAAATAGTCAAAAGTGCCAAACCGCCGTTTTTTCACTGTTTTAATTCTGCTAAAAATTTGAATAAAAAGTGATCAAAGCAATAACATTTCCCGAAAATGGTAGAACTACAAAGTACACCCGGCCCCGCAAAAAAAGGCGCGTACCGTACCTATGCATCCCCGTACACCTATGTATAAAAAAGTTACGGCCGTCGGAATATGGCGACTTTTAGAAAAAAATTTTTTTAACACCGTTTTGGAATTTTTTTTAGGGGTCAAAATGTAAATAAAACCATATAAATTTGGTATCCCTGGAACCGTACCGAAACACAGAATATAGGGGACATGTCATTTTGGCTGCACAGTGAACGCCGTAAAACCAAAGCCCGTAAGAAAGTCGCAGAAATGCATTTTTTCTTCAAATCCACCCCATTCTGAATTTTTTTCCTGCTTCCCAGTACATTATATAGAATAATTAATGGTGGCATCATGAAGAAAAAATTGTCCCGCAAAAATTAAGACCTCATATGACTCTGGGAGCGGAGAAATAAAAAAGTTATGGGGTTTAGAAGGAGGGGAGTCAAAAACGAAAATCAACAAATGCCATCGGCGGGAAGGGGTTAAACTGCACCATAGGGAGACGCCATACAGCTCCACATGAAGTGCCTGTATCTCAGAAGTATAGAGCAATAAGTCATCTCTAAACCTATGTAGGTATTACTGCACATGGCTCTGCTTTGTATATGAGTATAAGAAGAACCACAATCTCCTTTAAATTAAAGGCTGGCAAAATCTACAAAGTAGTAAGCCATATATCATTATTTATATATGTGGGGTAGGGACATATGTTTCTTTTAGCAGCCCAACAACTTTTAGGAATCTGTATGAAGCAAAAGTCCCACATTTCTTTCCTTCCTGTTGCTAACAGTAACTAGACATCTGAGACCTGATAAAATTCTGAGTCCATGTTATTGATCCCATCACTAGAAGAAAGGGCAAAGGGGAATTGTGGGGTCAACTGGTATCTATGCAAAGTCTGCCCATAGCCTATAAAGCCTTGATATCTAAGCAAACTCACCAGAAGTCTTGGGAATCTTGTGTTTAGGTTGGTGGATGAGATACGTTTGCTTTTTCTCCCATTGAATATCGTGCCTTGTGACGTGCATTGTATGCTACAATGTATGTTTTTTTCTCACCTGCTTTTAATCTATTTACTGTTTTTATTGAAATGTGAATGTCATCTAAACAATGTGTGAACGAATGTGCCAAAAGATTACAAGAAAATTAGGTCCATAATTACAACATAAGCCTCACAATAGTGCTAACCCCCTACTTGTAGCCATGTTTTTAACAAGAATCGGCAATTAATCCACATCAGACTGTGGAGGATTCAAAGGATTACGCCCACACAGCAATTCAGTCATATAGTAAATGGTATGTTGGAAGAACTGCATACATCTGACTTGTATACATTTGGACTTAAATTGAATGGGTGCCATTAAGGAAAAGGCTTAGAGGTGAGACATATTTCACTCTAAGAGTGTGTCATAGGTAATTGGAGCAAGCAGAGAGTCCTGAGTACATATCTGAAGAGGGTGAACTACAATCATATTGTCACATGTAAAGACTCATTTCTTCAGAGTGTTTGGTCAGTGTGTACTCATGCTATTGCATTTATTAAAAGGATTTCAGAAAGCATCCCTAGATAGTCGTAGTCTATCCTTGAATTTGTATTTTTTTTTTTTGCAGGAAAAATATATATTATATATTATTTAAGACTGGAGCTGATATTTTTTTTTATTTTGTAGGCCTTTTGTAGCAACAGTGACCATAAAAAAATCCTAGAAAATAATAAATATGGAAGTAATTCTTCCATTATTTCCTCCGATAAGCCAGAGCCTCACGTGGCGTAAATGGCCATGGTGGAAATCCTGTGGCAAAAACTGCAACATTTCATAGTCACTGCAAAGCCAATCCCATCCACACACTGCAGAAAAATATGCACAGTGGAAATGCTGTGATGTCCAAAACTGTTGAAGCTTTGGAAATCACAGCATGTGTATTATACCTAGAGAAGTGCTGGTGGTTTCCCTATTGGTATAATGGAAGCACAAAGTCCAAAGAGCAAACCTTATTCTGTGAAAAGCGCAGCGGGAAAAGCGGTGATGAGTTACCACCAATGAGTTTTTTGCTGCAGCCCGCTATGTGGGGCCTTAGCCTTCCTGTGATCCTGTTGCGGGAATGCAACACTTTTGGCTATTGTTGAAACATTGGAAAAAAAATGCTGTGAAAAAACTGCGTTTTGAAAAACGCGGGAAGTCAATCTTATTTGCGGAAATACAGCATTTTAATATCACCCAGTGTGTATAAAGCAGTGTGTTTCGCTCCTTCAAGTGTCCTATGTGAGTTTGCCTATTTGCTCTAAATTCTGTGAAGTAAACACTCTACAGTCCTTCTCCTCTGATCTTTAGTGATGTCTATAGCAGTCTTCTAGATGGACATTAAAGAGGACCTTTCACCGATTTGGGCACAGGCAGTTTTATATACTGCTGGAAAGCTGACAGTGCGCTGAACTCAGCGCACTGTCGGCTTTCCCGATCTGTGCCCCGGGTAAAGCGCTATCGGTCCCGGTACCGTAGCGCTTTACAGTCAGAAGGGCATTTCTGACAGCCACCAGGGACGCCCTTCTGCCCAGCAGCGCCTATCGCGCTGCACAGTGTGAGCGGGGAGGAACTCCCCCCTCCCTTCCTGATAATACTCGTCTATGGATGAGCACTGTGAGCAGAGGGAGGGGGCGTTCCTCCCCACTCACACGCTACAGCGCGATAGGTGCTGCTGGGCAGAAGGTCGTCCCTGGCTAACTGTCAGAAACGCCCTTCTGACACTAAAGCGCTACGGTACCGGGACCGATAGTGCTTTACCCGGGGCACAGATCGGGAAAGCCGACAGTGCGCTGAGTTCAGCGCACTGTCAGCTTTCCAGCTGTATATAGAACTGCCTGTGCCCAATCTGATGAAAGGTCCTCTTTAAGGGTAAGTTCACACTGGGTTTTTCGGTCTGGAACCTGAGGCAGAAGCCACCTCAGGTTCCGGACCAAAAACTGGGTAGCCGCGACTGAAAGCCGGTGTACTGCATCGGCATCCAGCCGCGCACTCTGCTCTGGATTAGGCCCAATGAATGGGCCTAGTCCAGAGGAAGGAGTGTCTCCAGGCTGAATCGCGAGGCGACTCGGCCTGAAGAATAAGCATCTCGCTTCTTTTTTCTGTGAGCCGGAAGAAACAGCTCCTGGAAAAAAGACCTGAGCGTCTCCAATTGATTTCAATGGGAGCCATCTTTTTGGTCAGGATTTTGAGGCGGATACGGCCTCAAAATCCTGACCAAAAAACTCTGTGTGAACTTAACCTTACTGCTGTCAATCAGAGTAGATGGGTGGCGTTATAGGGTGCTTCCTGTAGAAAGCCAGGGACACTTGAGAGACTGGCATGTGCTAGAACAAAGCTCTATATTCAACCATGGTTATTCAATGACACACAAAGATACATTTGAATAGTTTTCCAGGTCTTTTAGTGTTGTCAGTAGTTTTACAGGGTCAAACCTGCTGACAGACTCCCATTAATACAATATTGATGATCTGATAAATAGCATCAAAAAGCAAACAATAGGACCATTGACCCCTCTCTACAAAAAAAAATAGTCAACGTTAGACAATAAGCTGTGTGTCTGAAAATGGTGCCACTGATGTAATTCATCCTGCAAAAAACATACAGACAGATACATGAATCAAAAGATAACTAACATAAGTTTTGAGCCTTTGAATATAGTGCTGAAAAAACGTTACACCATGAAGTCTCAACATAGGTCATATCCATAGGGGATAACAATGTCTTAAACAATAGTGAATAGTTCCTTTCTTTTCCATAATCTGGTTCATATTGTACTAAATCCACATGACCATCTAATACCATTGTCTACATAGGTACTGTAGCTACAGTAGCATGTACTTAAACCAAAAAACATCAAATAACTATAACAAGGATTTTCACTAATAAGTCAAAGGATAAGGACATTTTTGCAACCAATTAGTTGTATTGCTTCAGAAAAAAAAATCTTATAGTTAATATTGAGTAAATTTGCCCTACCATTGTACGTCTACAACTTCTGTACAAACCCATGTGTCTAAATGGTTACATACTAAAAAAAAACCCTTGTGCCTATTCCTGTCACGGCAGTCTTCTCTCTTCTAGCTATTTTCATGGGCCAGAGTCCTATTTCTGGGACCCCTGCTAATTCCAAGAACAAAGGCATTGTAGCCCCTTTATTTTGAGAATCTGTATTGCACCCTTTAGTTACCCCCACCCCAGAAAGTAAGGGTGTATATCCTAGCCATATGCCATCTTTCCTTTTAATGGCACTTAAATATCATGAGGATGAGAGATTTTCTTTATATATCTCAATCACACAATTAGGCTACATGCAGATGAAGCCAGAAAAATCCTTAAGAAACTGCTGTAATGTACTATACCGATGTCCGACCTGAACTGAATTGTGGTGAATGCAGTTAAGTATTGTGAGATTAGCTCTTTGGGGAAATTGCTCCTTGTAGGGAATGTGTATAAGTAAGAAAACCCCACTAAACTCACCTGGTAATTTTCTTACCACTCCAGTACCACTTTTCTGGTGACCCTGATAGGCCTTGTTGACTTCCACTCTAGTGGTCGGATGTAGCCGTCAAATGCTCATTCACACCACTCATCTTCATTGCAGGACAGGTCAAGAAGACCGACTTGGACCACCAAAGTGGTGCTGCCTGGGATTTACTAAGCCAGTACAAATCAGTTCTTACTGTAACACTTTGTTTTTAGCAGTGTATTTTAATCCTGGACAACCCATTACTATGGGAAGGCGATAACCTTTCTTAATATGAATGGTTTTAATAAATCTGCTATTAGCATTTTTCTTATTTGTTCCAAGCTATAGTCAGCTGCAGCTATTATTGCACTTGCTGTTCCATATAAAGCATAGTCTCTAGTACAGAGGTAACACCCACGTTCCAGAACAATACAATTAAAATTAGCTCAGTAGTCTAAACAATTGCAAAAAGTACAATCAGGGGAAACACAAGCAAGGGTGTAAAGGTGGCGGGGGTCAATGAGAGTGTAAATATAAATAGGGGTCAATGAGGGTGTAACTGTAAATGACTGGTGCAAGGGGTAAATCCTACTGTTCATATGACTAGACTGCAGTGTTTGCTCCGGGACTATCTAGGCTTTATTGCTTTGATCTGTATGTTCCCTGGATATTTCAAGTTTTAATTCCCTGTTACATAATCCAGTACTTTCTTTGTGCTGGTGTTAACATTTACATGGCATAGGTTTTAGCTGTGGGTTTTTGCATTGCAAGTGTCTATGTAATAGAATCTCCCCATTTCCTCCACCCCTCCTTGCTCCTGCTGCTTCTGTGGCACTGGTGCTCACATTAGACTGTCAGAGATGCTCCCATTTTCCCAGCGTTATATGTGCTGTGCTAGTTACCAGAAATACATCTGTGACAGAGAACACATGCTTTCTTATCTATTTAATGCTCAGTCTTGTTACATGGTAGTATAAGTTAAGTATTTCATATTCAGTCTGAATCAGGTATATAACAGTATAACAGGTATATATCAGTGGAATCAGGTATATAACATGGTTACAGTTCTAGCTTCCAAGTATTACAGAAAGTGCTGACTCTTTAGTGGCTGGTGCATAGCGTGTCCATAACCTAGTCACAGTAATAGCTGGTGTTACTTCTTAAGCTGAAGCCAAAACAGTGTGTAAAAACGTGTGAATCATGTGTGGGGAAGGTAGCTTGGGAGAAACAGCGGTGTGGGCCCAACCAGTCAAAGTCAGGGACACAAATCTTACAGCAAACAGGTTTATTTACAAAAACACAGCAAAATAAATAAACTTTTACGTCAGGCACAAAAAATTAGCAAAATAAAATACAGCCTTAACCTCAGCAAAACAGTAAGGGAGCGTTCAATCTACCGTCGGTTCCCGACAGGTAGTGTCCGCTCCTAGTGTCCGCTCAAAATCTGGCACGGACATTAGGAGCGGACACTAGCTGTGTCCGTGACACCTGTCATTCACTTAAATGGGCATCGGGTGCGTTCTTTTGCACTCCGTGCCTGTCCTTCCCTGTCCGCAAGTGAAGATGTCCGACTTCTCAAGCGGACAGAAGAACCCTGCATGTCGGGTTTTTCTGTCCGCTTGAGAAGTCGGACATCTTCACTTGCGGACAGGGAAGGACAGGCACGGAGTGCAAAAGAACGCACCCGATGCCCATTTAAGTGAATGACAGGTGTCACGGACACAGCTAGTGTCCGCTCCTAATGTCCGTGCCAGATTTTGAGCGGACACTAGGAGCGGACACTAGCTGTCGGACACCGACGGTAGTGTAAACGCTCCCTAAGAAACAAAATCCTGCTTGTCTGAGCTACTAACTAAACAGTAATACTAAGCAGCCACACGAACAAACAAATAAGCACAATACAGTCTCCCTGGACTCACTGTCAGAATAGAACCAGATGCCTCCTCTCACTCCCTATATCTTCCCTGAAGATCAGGCTCTGCAGTGTTTTCTGGCCTAGTAATGACCCACATGTGGGGCTATTCCAGATCCGCCCTGGACCACACATAAGTCAGAAATCTGGGGGAGATATAGCATAATTCCAGCACTCTGCCTGTCACCTTCTCACACATGAGATATGTTGTGCCATATACCTCACTAATTTGACTGAATCTGACTGAAAGTGTGATGTCCTCTAAATACATTTTTAGTTATTGAGCAGAGAACTATGCATTTTAGTGGGAGTGCCTTATAATAATTGTATATTCTATAAAAGCTTTAAGTTTGGTGCAGGTATTACTTCTAGGACTCCCACTTAGGAGGTGAATGAGGGTCCCTTTCTCCTCCATTTGCACTTCAAAAAGGATGTTTGCAACTCTCTACATTGTGTGTGACTTGCTAAAACAAGCAAGTGTTTTACTAGTCCCATAAACTACAAAGAAGATAACCACACTCATGCCTCCTCTTTTCCTATTTGGAGCGTCGGACATAGTTCAGGAGACCCAGAATCTTTCAATATATAGGGGTTCAAGTGATGAGCACGGTGCATTTTTAGCATATAACCATTCCTGCTGCTTGCCACTCGTCTGTGACATGTATGCAGCTACCAGACCCAGACAAGCATTGCTGTGGGCCACGCAGAATACCATTGTGGAGCACGCGCTGCCTGAAAAATCATCTCCATACAAGTGAATATATCAGTATTCTCCTAGATTTCTGCAAGCCCTTCCAGCTGAAAGAAACAATTACAGAAATTTCTGCGGAAATAATCGGCTGCATATGAATTTACCCTTTCATATCTTTGGTTCCATTAGTCAGTCCCATGCACATCTATAGTTAGATCTTATAGGCTTGTTTGTGTAGGCTCCTATTCACATAGAGCAGTGCATACAATCACATTTAATTGCTTCCCTTTCCTCCTCCTCCAGCGGTTTCCCCATTATTCATTCATTCCTTCCTTCAAGCTCTGTTGTCAGACTGTTGCTTGCAGGTGAGAGCAGGAATAAACCATGCACCGATCTACAGCTCTTGTATAGATATTTGCTATTTTCCTGGCCAATTGCATAACATTACAGTTTCATAGCAAAGTACATAATTATTAGTGCAGCAATAATGACCTAACACTAATAATAATGTAGTACTATATAATTACCGTATATGTTATGTAAAGAGAGCAATGCCGGAATAAATGACACAAATATACACACAGAATATGTCATTTAAAGGGATATCCACTTTAGATGAGTTTATGAGTGCAACAGCCAAAACGTTCAATAAAATCAGCTGGTATGCTGGGAAAAGCCGGTGGTAGCCAAAGATGTCCGTTCAGTGGGCACACCAAGCTCATTTTTGTGATAGTTTGAAGGAAGACTATACCTAGAAATGAATGCTAGAAGGAAGCCAAAGATATGTGCCCACCTTGCTTCAGCAACATGCAAAAAACTTGTCAGACTGACAAACAGCCTTGTAGAAATCCTGCAGAGAACAAAGATTCATTTCTTGCTGATCTGTTCCTTTTCCGGCTGGTAAATGACTGAGGGTGCATTCACACGGTGGAAAAAGGTGAGGAATTTGGTGTGGAATTTCAGCGCTGAAATTCCACACCAAATTCCGCACTATTTTCTTTTAAGCATAAGTGCAGTAGGGTTTGCCAGAGCCTCAGGTTTTCATTCCTGAATATGGGACTCATGGAGTCCGTGATACACCCAATCAAGTTTCCTGGTAACACACTTTTTACTAACCATCTACGCCAGTTTTAGGTAGATGTGTGACACACTGGAGTGCACCCGGATTATTAAGAAGACAGAACTTATTAATAATTCAGGTGCATCTTGCTCAGCTGGGGACTTTATTAAAACTGATGTTGCCCCCATTGTGCTTGATATATAGCTGAATTTACAATAGCTGTCTGTGACCTGATAGATACGGTAAATATTTGGTCTTGTCACCAGTTGTACAAGCAAGCAAAGCACCTAGTAACTTTATTTGGTTAAAGAGGACCTTTCACCACTTTGCAACCTGTGCAGCTTTCTGCCCCATGTTATAGATGCAGCTGCATAGACTGTAGTGCACTTTGAGTTACCTCCCTAGACCCCCTCGTTTTGGAGCTGTGAGCCCCGTAAATTTTGGCGCCCTGTATGGTAATTAAGGCTTTAGTGTCAGAAGGGCGTTTCTGACGATAAAAAGAAAAGCTACGTCAGTCTGACACTGTCCAATTAGCAGTGGACAGTGTCGGAGCTGCTTCTCCTGCCTAATCTCGTGAGTTCTCGTGAGATCAGGCAAACGTCTCTTCACAGGGCTGCACAGAAGACCCGGAGAAGCGATCCAGGCTGAGCACTGAAGTGGATGAAGGAGAACTTCAGTGACATCTTCACAGGTAAGTGAAGAAACCCCTAAGCAATGAGCATAACTTCCCTGTACACCCTGTGGTCCTAGGTCTAGCCCCTATACAACGAGCATTAACCCCTATAGCCCCCTAGGCAATGAGCATTAACCCCTATAGTCCCCTAGGCAATGAGCATTAACCCCTATAGCCCCCTAGGCAATGAGCATTAACCCCTATAGTCCCCTAGGCAATGAGCATTAACCCCTATAGCCCCCTAGGCAATGAGCATTAACCCCTATAGTCCCCTAGGCAATGAGCATTAACCCCCTATAGCCCCCTAGCAATGAGCATTAACCCCTATAGCCCCCTAGGCAACGAGCATTAACCCCTATAGCCCCCTAGGCAATGAGCATTATCCCCTATAGCCCCCTAGCAATGAGCATTAACCCCTATAGTCCCCTAGGCAATGAGCATTAACCCCTATAGCCCCCTAGCAATGAGCATTAACCCCTATAGTCCCCTAGGCAATGAGCATTAACCCCTATAGCCCCCTAGGGGTTAATGCTCATTGCCTAGGGACTATAGGGGTTAATGCTCATTGCCTAGGGGGCTATAGGGGTTAATGCTCGTTGTATAGGGGCTAGACCTAGGACCACAGGGTGTACAGGGAAGTTATTCTCATTGCTTAGGGGTTTCTTCACTTACCTGTGAAGATGTCACTGAAGTTCTCCTTCATCCACTTCAGTGCTCAGCCTGGATCGCTTCTCCGGGTCTTCTGTGCAGCCCTGTGAAGAGACGTTTGCCTGATCTCACGAGAACTCACGAGATTAGGCAGGAGAAGCAGCTCCGACACTGTCCACTGCTAATTGGACAGTGTCAGACTGACGTAGCTTTTCTTTTTATCGTCAGAAACGCCCTTCTGACACTAAAGCCTTAATTACCATACAGGGCGCCAAAATTTACGGGGCTCACAGCTCCAAAACGAGGGGGGCTAGGGAGGTAATTCAAAGTGCACTACAGTCTATGCAGCTGCATCTATAACATGGGGCAGAAAGCTGCACAGGTTGCAAAGTGGTGAAAGGTCCTCTTTAAGCCTTGCTTGGCTAATTCAATAGTTGACTAATACAACCTTGCATTGTTTTATTGATTATCATTTATTGATTATCATTGCATTTAGACTGATTTATGAGAACAATTACAATCACGCAAAAGATTTATTGTCTCATGGTGGGATCTTTTACAATATATAATAAGGATTGGGACCCTATCTCACCATCCACCCAGCTACATCCATCACACTTCTCTAATTAGATATGTGTTACCAAACAGTATTGAGCCTGACTATACGCAAGTCTTAAGATTGTGCTTGCCAAGCAGTATTAAGACTGACTATATGCAAGTATTGTGCTTACCAAGCAGTATTGGGACTGACTATTTGCAAGTACTATTTGTATTTCATCCTATGATGAAGAAATTGAATACTGTGTAGTGCTTAGTGTTCACTTTGGCAAATGAAGGACCTTCTGATATGTTAGTGAGTGTACATAGTGCAGGGAACGCACCGATGAGCTTTTTATTTCCCTGCATAATCCCTTTAAATGAAAGCACAATATACCCCAGCACTGACTGTGACTGGAACGCTGTGTGGCAGTAGCCTGAGTATTTTACCAAGTTATTTTTATTACATAGTAGTGAATATTACTATCACACTGCCCTTACATGATCAGCTTCTGCTTCAGGTTCTGTGATACAGTTTTGAAGCCAAAACCAGTTGTGGATCATAGAGCGGTTTTCAGATGAAGTTCTTGAAGCCAAAACCATGAGTCAATAAAAAAATAGGGAATTACTCCTGTTTTCTCTACATTTTCTCCATTTATGATCCACACCTAATCGGGGCCAGGGCCCCGAGTTGCGAATGTGCAGCGCTTTGGCCACAGGAGAAATACAGTAGCAAAAACACTGCATATTTTGGAGATCCAAGGGACATGCATTGAGATAGTCAGGACCTATAAGTATCTGGGTGTGCTCCTCAATAATAAACTAGACTGAGCTGATCACCAGGATGTGCTGCACAGAAAGGGCCACAGCAGACTCTACCTGCTCAGGAGGCTGAGGGCCTTCGGAGTCCAGGGGACACTTCATAGGGCCTTTTTTTAACTCTGTGGTTGCTTCAGCCATCTTTTTCGGTGTGGCCTGCTGGGGGAGCAGTATATCAACCAGGGACAGAAATAGACTTGACAGGCTGATCAGGAGGGCCAGCTCTGTCCTGGGGAGCCCTTAGGACCCAGTACAGGTGGTGGGTGACAGAAGGATACTGTCCGTGGTGACCTCCATGCGGGAGAACAAATCCCACCCCATGTTTGAAACCTTGATGGCACTTAGCAGCACTGTAAGTGACCGTTTGCTTCACCCCAAGTGTGAGAAGGAGCGCTATCGCAAGTCCTTACTCTATGCGCTTTTTAAGAAAAATGGCGCAGTCTTTTCCGCATCGTTTTTTGGCAGCGGCTCACTACGAGGGACCTTAGGCTTAGTTCACATGGAGTTAATGCGCGCGCGTTCTGACACGTATGCACATGTCAGAATGTGAGCGCTCAAAACAGATCCCATTCATTTCAATGTGTCGGCTTACGGGCGCTACACATTGAAATCAATGTGAGGCTTTTAGCCTTCACACGGAGTAACGCTCCGCGCATTTTGCCACAAATTACATGTGTAAAAATACACGTGTAAAATGTGGTAAGTCATTGAGTTCAATGACTTTTTTTTTTTTTTTATCGTATAACGCGTAATTTTGCGGGCGCAAAATTACACGCGTTATATGCCTGTAAGCCAATACATTGAAATGAATGGGATCTGTTTTGAGCGCTCACATTATGACGTGTGTATACGTGTCAGAATGCGCGTGCGTTAACTCCGTGTGAACTAAGCCTACGCCTTAAGGACAGACAATACATCTCCTTTTTTAATCCACTTGGTTTTACATTCAAACCTGCATCAGAAAATCTGATGCATAAACTGACCTCGTAAGAGCAACATCAAGATGACATTTTATCCTGGCATTACTAGGGTCCTGAGGCCATTTCTAAAATGGTAAAATATTGGTTGCAATTCATTGTGATTGAATCTAATCATTTCTTATTTGTCATTTCCAATTGTACTTTCTATTTTATTTACCTACTGCCTCATTTTCTCTCCTTGTTTTTTTGTTTCCTGTTTTCCTCCTTGTAGGGGAATCTAAAGAAATTCATGGAGTACATTCAGCTTCAGAATTTAGAGAAGGTGACCAGGCTGCTTGAGAGGGGTCTGGATCCCAACTACCAGGATCCAGATACAGGAGGTAAGATGCTTTAATTGTGGAAATATAGTTTAAGAATTACATTAAAAATGTAATGCAATGTTAATGTAAACTCTGCTGTCTTTGGTGCACATGTTGGGAGAAATTTCATTTCTATAGAAAATCTTCAACAGAATAGAGCATGCTACAGATCTGAAAATTCACAGCATGCCCTCAAATTTGCACAGATTGAACTACACCTACTTATAGTTAAACAGCACAAACTTAGGAAGCCTGAAAATACACCAGATTTATCACAGCGACTGATGCTGGATGATAAATCTGGTGCATTTTGAGACTGTCTACTGTAAGTTTGACACCCTTTTAGTTGGCAACCAGACCGTAACCAATGACAGTAAGGAGTAAATAGTTTAAGGGATACTGATCTGAAATTTAAATTATTATATTCATACTGACTTCCATTTCACTGCTGTGCACCCACTAAGAGACTTTTCATGTATAGACAGGACAAGTCCTGGAATCCTAAGGTTGGGTTCACAGGGTTTTTGAGCTGGGTTTTGACACGGAATTCGAGTTAAAATTCGGCTCAAAAACCGCCTCCCATTGAATTCAATGGGTTCCTTTTTCCACGAGCGGTTTGTTCCCACTTGCGGAAAAAAGAAGCAACATGCCCTTTTATTGAGGCGGATTCTGAGACTGAATCAGCCGCGGACGTCTGCGGCGCGACACTCCCTCCCGACTAGGCCCATTCATTTGGGCCTAATCTGGAGCGGAATGTCGCGACTGGATGCCAGCGCACTGTATGCACTGCATCGGCATCCAGTCGTGGCTAGCCATTTTTTGGACCAGATTCTGAAGTGGCCTCAGCGTCAAAATCCGGTCCAACCCCCCCCGTCCCCTTGTGAACCTAGCCTAATACATGATATGCGTGCACTCAGGAGCCCTCTCTATGCACCATATAGCTGGTTTGCAGGCAAACAAGGAGGGAATGAGTAAAGATAAGAAATTTCTGCTTTGACAAGAATGAAGGTGACCCTTCGGCCAGGGCCCCATGTGGCATAAACTCTGCGGTTTGGCCGATTGCAAAATCCCATCCACACATTGTGGAAAAATGCACGTGCAGAAAAATTGCTGTTTTAGCAATTGCAGCATGTTAATTATACCTACGGAAACACGCTGAAGCATTGTACCCTATAGGTATAATGGAAGTAGAAAGTCTGCAGAGGAAACCTATGTAAAACACCCTGTTTTATTTCCATGGCATTTCCACCGTGGCCAAACTTCGCGCCACATGGGGCCCGGGCCTCAAGGAGTTTTCCCATGGACATAACCATATTTAAATTTGTAGACAATTGAAAGTTTAACCTTTTTGTAAATATCAGTAATTAAAAATTATGTAGAATTTTAAAAATTTTCTCTAACCATGTTAGTGGAGTTTTTTTTAATCTTAATAAGTTGTGACCATATTTGTACGATATGACCATAAATGCAGGGACTATCTATGATCTGGTATTTGTCAGAAACCCAGCCATGATTTCCTTATTGTGGCCCCCACTAAAATGGCTATATAGTGTACAGCATTCGGCCAATCAACGCTGGTTCTGCTGGAGGCTCGTCTGTGAGGAGGTGGAGTAAAAGATTGGACCACAGCAGTCTCCATTGTGGTTCAATCTTAGACTCCGCCTCGTCACAGACGAGCCTCCGGCAGAACCAGCGTTGATTGGCCGAATACTGTACACAGTATAGCATATGGCCAATCAACGCTGGTCAATACATTCCTATGAGAAAAAGTCAGCTCCTGCATAACTGAATGCTGCCAGCTCTCCCGACTACCAAAGACGAGCCTGCTGCAGAATCAGCTTGATTTGCCGAATGCTATACATTGTATAGCATTCGGCCAATCAACGCTGGTTCTGAATCGAATCTTTACTGCGTATAGCGAGTAGTATTCGAACGAGTATGAGTATTTTGAATACCGTAGTATTCTATCAAATACCTACTCGATCGAATACTACTTGCTCATCTCTAGTCATAACCATTGGCAACTGATCAAGACAACAGACTATCATCACTAAGAAAGTTAGAGAAAATCTTTAAAACGTTCCAGAATTTTTAATTACGTATATTTGCAAAAAATTTTAACTTTTAATTATCTACAAATATAGATATGATTATGTACATGAGAATACCCTTTTAAATGTTAGGAATAAAGTAAAAAAGCGCTCCCCTTTTCACTGTAATTGAGATAAGGTAAAGGCTAGTCACACCCCAAGTGTGAGAAGGAGCGCTATCGAAGATCTTTCCTCCCAAACGCAGTCAGACTGTATAATCAACATCAGGCTAAGTGAAGATCACTCCGCACAGAGAACTAAATGATCCTGAAGTCTTCTTTTCTTCTTAGTTACTATGACTTCTAGTTTCTTTACTATCTGCTATGAGCTTGTATGTGTTCTTTCTTGTAATATATTACTGTATTATCCATGCTGCTGTAACACACAGAATTTTCCCATGATGGGACTATTAAAGGATTATCTTATCTTATCTTACCTTATTACTTAGCAAGCACTTTATCCCTGTATTCTCAGCTTCCTTTTGGTCCTTCCATTGACTCACATGACTTTCTCAATGAAGCAGACTTTTCTGTGTGGAGCGCTAGTCAGTCTCTATGTATTCCTATGAGAGACTCACATTTCATAGCCTTTCATAGAGAATCTGACATCCTGTCCACACAAAAGACAGTGTAGGATCTGAGTCAGTCATGTGGGACTACGGCAGGAACGAACACAGGCTGAAAATACAGCCTAGTAAATATTTTATTGCCGCCACCACTTACCTGATCGCAACTATAGACAGAGGCGAAAACATTTCGGAGTGTGCTTCTTTAAGAAAAAAATTGAAATAATACATAATACAAATAGTATAAAGTGGTATATTAATAATAAATCTATATTATACAAATGTCACTCCATAGTCCACTGCTGGCAATCTGACATCTGCACAGTTGTTTTGTATTATGTATGGGATAATATAGGGTGCTGAGTATTTCAATACTTTGAAATGACTTTTTACATTGTGAAGTGAGTGGTAGACATATCCATTTCCAAGGCAAACTGTTGAATACTGTGCAGTTAAGGATACACATTTTCTTGGAAATCTTGTGCTGTCTCATGTCCTTCATTGCTTATAATCTATACTTCTGTGTTCGCTGTTTCCTGCTCTTCATGTCATGCTTTAATCCATATCTCATTAGCACGTCACCATGGATTTGCTGTCATTTCAGCTTAGTGTGAATTTCTATACCTGTCTGAGCAGCTTTTATTCAGTTTTGCATATTTAAACCTTTCTTACGTTGAGTATTTTAGATGTCTTTGATGCTTTGATCATTTGTTGTTCATATTATGTTTTTTTCCATTTATGCTTTCAGTAATAGATTAGTATTCCTAAAATATCATTGTAAATCTTCATGTATTATTAATTCATTTACTACTTAAGCTTCTGTACAACAAAACAATACCAGGTGCAACTCAAAATGATACCTCCCACCGAAAAACCTCTACTTATCATATCTCGTGATCCTTATTCTTCTTCTACCAGACTGATGTAGGGCCCCACATGGCGTAAACGCCGCAGATTTGCCATGGTGGAAACACCACTCAAAATAAACGTGGCGTTTTATAGTCCCTGCAATGTGGATGGGATACATTGCGGAAAAAAACTTTGCGGTTTTTGAAATTGCAGCATGTCAATTATATCTACAGAAACACCAGCGGTTTCCCTAGGTATAATGGGCCCGCTATGTGGAGTCTTAGCCTAAAACAGTTATTGATATTGATTATATTTATCTGATGTCAATTTCATCTTCACAGAGTGCCCTCTCACCCTTGCTGCGCAGCTAGATGGAGGAGCAGAGCTGGTTAAAGTCCTGAGGAGCGGTGGTGCACACCTGGACTTTAGAACACGTGAAGGGCTAACGGCTCTGCACAAAGCGGTGCGATACCGCAATCATGCCGTATTAATGGTAAGTTCAATATGTAGCCTCAATTTAGACTTCCCAGAAATACAGTATCGATTTCTTAAAATCTGAGGGAATATGCCTCAGGATAATATTGTTATTAAATTGATCGAATTGCTTACTTTTTACTTCCTTGCTCTTTCTTTTACAATATGCTCTATGGGCACACAACCCTTTTCTCACCGGACAATCAGACCCTTTTGGATTTAGGTGCTTCTCCGGACTATAAGGACAGTCGTGGCTTAACCCCACTTTATCACAGTGCAATGGTAGGGGGAGACCCATACTGTTGTGAGCTATTGCTTCGGGACTATGCTAGCCTTGGCTGTGAAGATGAAAATGGATGGCAGGAGATCCACCAGGTAAGACGTCGTATTGGATTCATATAACTGCTGCAGAGTGTTGCACCCTTTAAAGCGTACCTATCGTTATGTCAGGTGAACATGGCATCTTCCTTGCCATGCAGCAGACTATAGTTCCCCTTTTCCTGCCTTCAGGTTCACTGTAAATGATCAGAGATGTTCTGAGCCCCCACCCTCAAAGCCATCTATAGTAAACAATATATACTAGACAGTGAGGATGCGGATGCAGCCACAGCGTAATATAACCTATTAGTAAAACGGCACTGGGAGATAGGAAAGAAGTTAATGGGGGTTAGAGACAGGTTATTGGTCACAGAAAACAGTACAATGCTGACATCACACCAGAATGAGTCTGTCCGCTCCGCAGGTAGCATGGAGAAAGTATATTATATTTACAGAAACACGTGGGAGACCCAGAATAAGTTGGTTGGAAACAACATTCCCGGCTGCACTACATCTAATGTACGTCTACGGCTGTCCCTGGAGTGATTGTAATTTTCTTTTTTGTAACGATAGGTACTCTTTAATGACTGCTGTTAGGTTGTGATCATCATACCATAAATTAAATCCTGGGTGAGATCTTGGCTGTATGACAGGTCTGATGTTCTGTGATAATATTTTCATATATACATTTGCTTTTTGCTTCATTGGTTTTAATAGTCTTGAAATTCTCATTGTGTTATTGCTTATTTTACTTACAATCCTTGTACTTATTGTGGTTTCTTTCTTTGGCCATATAGACTGCCTACAGTGTCTCACATCTGTGGATCAGTGCACTTGTGTGGCTTTGTCTTTTCGTACTCTTTTATATATTATCTGTGCTCACTGGGCATCTTTTAAGTAAGCCCCTAGTTTTATGTCTTCACCTTGAGAACCTGATCTCCTCCTACTTTCTTCACACGTTTCTCAGGCATGCCGGTACGGACATGTTCAGCATTTGGAGCATCTCCTCTTTTATGGAGCCGACATGAGAGCACAGAATGCGTCGGGGAACAGTGCTCTGCACCTTTGTGCTCTCTACAACCAGGTGACACAAGTTTACAGCTCCACTGTCGTTCTTATGTTAATAGCTATGTTACTAAATATTTAGTTATATTAACATTATGCATTATGTACTCCTATTTTTGTATATCCATTGGCATAGAGAACCTTCAATGTAGGCATCTGCCATTGGTCCATTATGTCACTTTTGCTATTAGAGAGGTCAGATCCTCATCAGAAATCAGAACAATTTTGATGCAAACATTGATGCAGATCTTGTGATGGTTTATTACAGCAGTGTAACATCCCCTTAATATGGCCCCTGCAGTTTGTGTCCCCCTTAATATGGCCTCCACAATGTAATTCCCCAATTAATATGGTCCTCAGAATATAATGACCCTAAATATGATCACCATATTATAATGTCCTATGTAAAATGGCAACAACACTAATATTGCTCTTGACATGGTCCTCACTGTATTATGCCCCCCTTAATATGGTCCACAGAGTATGATGTCTTCCTTTATGCCTCCGCATTATAATGCTCCTCTGAATATGCCTCTCTTCATTCCACCTACAGTTCACTCTAGTCCACAAAATACCACCTATAAGTGGTAAAAAATACTTACATAGTATGGTTGAAAAAAGACATATGTCCATCAAGTTCAACCATTGGATGTGAAAGGGTGTAACCTTTTATGAATTTCTATTAGCATCAGTGTACATATGTTGCATTCAGATTATTTTTACTCAGATACATAACTTGACATTTATCCACATTGAACCTCATTTGCCATGTGGATGCCCAAACCCTGAGTCTGTCTGAGTCTGCTTGTAACCTATGTACATCCTCTGTAATCAGAAACCTACTTACCATGTGTTATCTATAATATTAGTGTTATACTCTTCCATACCTCTGATCAATATGTGACGCACCCAAGGTATCAGTGTTTCTTCATTGTATAATGTATTTATAAAGTCTTGAAAATCTTTTGTCCATACTGAAATAAAGTACTTTACTTTTTACTTGTTAGATTCATTCTATATTCGGTAAATGCTAGCTATTGTGCAAGAAGATATCAGTTGTAAGGATTGGATATTTCCAGTCCCTACACTGATTCTTCCAGTTATGTTGCTACCCTGTCCTGCCCCGGGCTCTTGTAATCTCCTGTGCATGCTGCTAATATGTAGCTGCTGGAGATCACAGGTGGAAACAGAACTTCCACTGTGCACCATATAAAACGGCTGACTGAGCTCTGATGTTTCTCAGACTCATTACCAGGGGAAAGCTTTATTCATGTGAATAGTTCCCTGCAGAATCACAGGGGATTTTTACACATCTGCTCCTCAGCTCAACTCTTTATAGAAGAAGTGGTGCAGAAACATATGTGAACATGGTGCTAGTGCTGCCAAATTTACAGATTGAGGACCAGGGTATGGGGCATTGCAATAAAGAGAAGCGGTACCATGCAAAGCTATCAAATAAATGTTCCAGCAAAGTGACAGGTGTGGTTGAACTTTGCCGCCACATACAGTACCTGTCAGAGCAATATACACATAGTATATTATTTGCCACACAATGGCTGAAATATTCATTTAAATGTCACCTCTTACAAGGCAAAGGCGTGCCATTTCACTCTTTATATTTACCTCTTCGAGGACTGACTGACAGTGTTAAAAGTACAAAATATTATGTATTCTTTATAACTGAAATTTTCATTCAGGCCCACAAACTGAGAACTGCCAAGCAAGTGTGACAAAGAGAAAAAAATACAAACTAGACATTGTTTTCTTTTAATATTTTTATCCTTGTAACACTGTCGATTAATGCCATAATCACACTTCTTATTACAGATTTTATCATTCACGGTGAAGTTTGTATGTTGCAATACATGTGAAATAAGGCCCTTCGAAACCTCATGGAGACTCACACTGAATTTTTATTGGTTTATTGGTGCTGACTTTGTGATGTTTTTTTCAAACAAAGCCAGATCAGAATTCAGTGGGAAGGAGAGGTAGAAGTTCTTCCCTTACATTTCACATTCCTTCTGAATCTGCTCTTGGTGCACCCCCCCCCCCAAAAAAAAAAAAAAAAAAAAAGCAACAACTGCAACTATAAAGCAACAAAAACTTGTGTGCTGTAAAGGGGTTGGCCGCTTTCAGACCAATATTGAGAGACAAATGTTATTGTTTGTACAATAAAAAGATATACAATTTTCCAATATACTTTTTGTATCAATTTCTCATAGTTTTCTAGATCTCTGCTTGCTGTCATTCATTCTGTTACTTCTAGTGGATAAAAGTCTGACCATGGTCATGTGATTTAAGGTCCATTGTCATGTGGTCCATTGTCATTTGTTTCTCAATATTGGTCTGAAAGTGGCCAACCCCTTTAAGCCTCATACTGTATACGGCATACAAATCTGCACCGAATTTAGAGGGAATTTTTGACTGAGTTCCGTTCGACTGACCAGAAGCATGGAGAGCAAAATATAGATGTAATTGTAGCAATAGGTTGAATACTGTGGCAAATTCTACAACAAATATACATTTAATACCTGCCCCAGATATGCTGCGCGTTTTGCAGCAGATTTGCAAATAAAAACACGACATAAAAACCACTGTATATGCCTGAAATACACTTAACTGTAATACCTGAAAATATGTCAGATCATGGAGAAGCATTAGTACCAGTGGAAACTGTCAAATATCATTTGGATCCACTTGATCACTTTCATAGCACATTTCATGTTTTTGTGCAGAAAACTATAATTGTCCAGTACTGTTTGTACATCACCTACTGTAGAAAAAGTATTAGAAGCAGTATCTGTCCTCAGCTGACCCTGTTTCTTCTTTAGGAGAGCTGTGCGCGGGTTCTTCTCTTCCGTGGAGCAAGTAAAGAGATTAGGAACTTCAACAACCAAACAGCGTTTCAAGTAAGGAAAATTATTATTTTTTCTTTAAAAGAAAACTAAGGCTAAGGCCCCATGTAGCAGGCCACAGCAAAAAAGCCATGTGGGATAAATTGCAGTGGCAACGCATCGTGGTTTTAACTGCAGTGCTTTTCATGGAAAGTCTGCAGAGGTTTCCTATGGGAAACCCGCAGCATTTCCGTAGGTATAGTTGACATGCAGCGATTTTACAAACCACAACGGAATGAATAGCATCATCTGTGTTGTATTGTTCTTCAAAGTGGGAAGTAAATCATTATGAAGTATTGATACAATTGTGAAAGCCTAATATCGTTCTAAACCAAAAAACTCAGGCATGACTATAGTTTACTAAATTGTCCCCCTCTCGAATCCATTAGATCACACAGACTTCTTAAACATACAAGTATTTAAGGCTTTTTTTTTTTTTTTGGGGGGGGGGGGGTAATTTTTTTACTAGCTTTTTTGTGTGGTTTTTGTTTGGAAAAAAAATATTTGACATTCTTTTATTGTCACATTCCCTATAGGCTGAAAATGGCTGAAAAAATGCCATATCCAGAGTATGCCCGTAATTGTGTAATAACACCATAAAAATGTACTTCACAATATCCTGTTGACCTTCAGTTGGACATGATATTTTTGAAGGAAAAAAAACAAAACAGTAAAAGACAACCAACCACCATGAGACCTCATGCACACATCCATTTTTATCTGCAGTGTTCTGCCCTTTTTTCTTCATGGAGTCTATGGAGCAATGCACACTTCCGTTTTTTTTCTAACGCATCCTTGTATCCATTCTTTTTTCTATAGCGCATGTCCTATTCTTGTATTTCACTGCAGATTTTTTTGTCTTAAAACTTTGACCATTGATCATGATGCCTGGACTCCAGCACTATAATCATGGTCAGGAACACGCCTCAAAATCAGCCTTTAAAAAAACCTCCCAATAGAGTTCTATTGGGAGGCTTTTTTTGGAGGCTGATTTTTCCGGAAACGGACCCAACTGCGTATAATGAGGTTTGTTGGGTTTCTATTGTGGTGTACATCGTTTTGCTGGATACAGTGTCCCAAATACAGGACTTTTTCATCTGGGACTTTTATAGAGTATGCAAAGCAGACTACTGACACAAATGGTAGCATACCCTTTAAGGCAATTTACTTTTTATAGTGATCTCTTTTGAGACGGTCTACTTTTTTTTTTTACCTGTATCTAAACTTTATTACCCAAAAAATATTTTGCAAAACCAACCATTCGATAAACAAAAAATTCTCATAAATCATAAATATCCAATAGATATTTCCAGCTCTTAATTTGTCCTCATATCCAGTATCACACGTTCATGAGAAAATAGAACTAGTATCAGACACACTGTAACTGCAAAGCAATGGTAGTGTAAGCGAGGGGAGCACTGCAGATTGTTACAAGGACACCCGTGATGTCCCTGTGATGAGCAGATAATCTCTGCCTATCTATATAATCCTTTATTAATCTGGATTACTGTCAGTCTAGTGTCAGATCCCCTCCCACACTGTAACCATCTGTTGGTACGCAGCAATATGTGTCATATACTGTTTATTTATGTGTCAGCTTCATTCAAGTCATTATACAAAGAATCAATGATGCTGAATTGTGCCTTGCAACCTGTCACATTGGCGGGAGATCTCTTGAATTTGGTAGTTTTGCAATATGGATATTTTAGGTGCATTTACAGGTATTGGAAGAATACAAATAATAGCTAGTCATAGTTGTTACTTCATATATTACAGCTCTTATCCCGACTGCACAGGCAAAGGAGCCTTTTCTGCTAATACAGAGGAGATGGTAGTTGAGAAACCCTTTTATTTAGAAAAATGGAATTTGCACAGAAATCCTAGATAAATCCACTCCCTCTGAATAACTGTGTGTGTTTAGAAATGCTGCAGAAAAATGACCTTACTCCTTCACCCTGGCTTTTTATTCATGGCCCAGCGATGCCGAGGTTGGACACCGTTGCTGTTTCATGCACAATCCATAGTCTCTGTGATAATGAATTGCTGATTTTCTAATTATGGTGTTACTGAATGTGACAGAGCTCTGGATGACCACTTTGAAACATAGCCTCCTGGTTAAAAGACTGCCATATGACTTCACTAAAGGCATGACATGACCTCTATAGGTAGAACTTGTTCATTACAGTTGCTATAGAAAGGGGATTGCCCATTCCTAGAGAGTGGAAACAGATCTTTAGGAAGGCCAATGCCTAGAAATCAAGGGGCTACACGAATACCCTTCAAGACCTGACAGTGATAGTGAATCGCAATGCAAGACCGTCGTACTGCTGTGGTCAACAATTGTGTCACATCTTTTTAGTAAGATGTGGTGTGGAACTGTCAGAATGGGTTTGGGGAAATGGAAAATTAAGTGAAAATAACATAAAGGGTAACACAATGGAAAGATAATGGACTTTACATATACTTTACATTCACATTAGTCAGGATGATGCAGTATCTGCCTATACATGCAGCAGAAAATAACTGTATGTCTCCTATAGAGAGTAGCCCTATAGATATTTATGTGTTACAGTTTTACCCAAGCCAGATATTGTATGGAAACGTATTAAGAAGGTGTGCACAAGGTCCCATGGAAGACATGGAATCCACGGAGTCAACGTTGTTGTTTGTTTAAGCATGTTTGCTTCATTTCTATGAGCCCGTACACATGACCGAGAATTACAGTCTGGGCCGCAAAATATGGAACAGGTCCTATTCCTGTCTGATTTTATGGCCCTGCTTCCGTGGCTCCTATTCATTTTAATGAAAAGGCCACGGATGACTTTCGATCGTGTGCAATCGGCATAAGACTGAGGACCCACATTGTGGAAATCCAGCATATGTTGTTGCAGATTTTGCTGTGTTAGGGTGCATTCAGACTACGTAACGCCGGGCGTGTATGAGAGCCGTACACGCCGGCATTACGGCAGACTGCCGAACACTTCCCATTCACTTCAATGGGAGCGCTCGTAACAGCGGCGTTTACGAGCGCTCCCATTGAAGTGAATGGGAAGTGTTCGGCAGTCTGCCGTAATGCCGGCGTGTACGGCTCTCATACACGCCCGGCGTTACGTAGTCTGCATGCACCCTTATTTTGAGCTAAAGCTAAGAATGGCTATAAAAGGAATGTGGAATATATAGGAAGTACTTATACTTCTACCTTCTGCTCAATCCACTGCAGGCTTTGGCGCAACCCCCCCCCCCCCCTCAAAACACCACTACAAAATCTGCAATTAAAAAAAAAAAACTGTTTCCGCAATGTGGAGCTTCAACTCAAGGGTATGAGCATGCAATAGAGAGAAATTTCCATTATTGGAGACTCCAGTCTGATAGCCCAAAGTTAGAACACTACAAAGAGGGCAGGTGGACTGATACCTGCTGATCATGGGAGGGGTAAGGGGTCCTTGCTGTCTGTTATGGGGATTGCTTCTGTTTATGTTCTGTTTTCTGTTCTGTTCAATGAAGACTTGTATCTTCTCCTTTTATTTCATCACAGGTTGCTATAATCGCAGGAAATTTCGAACTTGCTGAAATCATCAAAACTCACAAAGAATCCGACATTGGTAAGTGGCAAAAAAATCACCATTTGACAACGAAATGAATGGTTTAAGTAATGGTGTATTCCTTCTCTTTGAACTCCTTTTCTGTAAAAATACTTTGTACTTGTACTTGTACTATTGTACTACATCAATTCATTTCTTTTGTGTATTTTTTTATCTAAAAAACACAGTAAAAACTTCAGTATGTGAATGAGAATTTTTATAAACCCATCACCTCCTTCACGTTACAATGTTTATCAATCTTGTTGGCAAATTTTATATACTCTTGTTACTAATTTCACTTCTCGCTTTCCACTCTGGTCCCTGATTTTTTTGCTTGTTATATACTGCACACTTATGCTTTAGGGAGCCTTCACACGGAGTTATGGTGCGCTCATTCTGATCGTAAAAACACGTTCAGAATGAGCGCGTAAAAAGCAGCTCCCATCAACTTGAATGGGAGCCGGCATACGTGTGCTCCCCATTGAAATCAATGGGAGGCTTTCTTCCCTATTGCTTTCAATGTGATACACGCATAATACATTGAAAGCAATAGGGAAAAAAGCCTTCCATTGATTTCAATGGGGAGCGCACGTATGCCGACTCCCATTCAAGTCAATGGGAGCTGCTTTTTACACGCTCATTCTGAATTTCTATGATCAGAATGAACACACCGTAACTCCGTGTGAAGGCTCCTTTATTGTTTACTTTTACCATGCCCTAATGCAAATTTTTGCTCTCTTTTTGACTTGTACTAGTGCCTTTTCGGGAGACTCCAAGTTATACAAAACGCAGACGTGTTGTGAGCTGTGTGGGTCTCTCGTCACCGCGTTTTCTACAGCGTTCCGCCAGTGACAACAACCTCAATTCGGATGGGGCTCATTACTCTCCAGTTCCATCACTCCGTGGTCTTCCCCCCCAGCTGCTCACCCAGGGGCCTGACACCTCCGGAGGAGCAGCTGTGGGGGATAGTAGCCTCGCGAGCACTGCCAGCTCCCGCAGCACACACAGCCGATCTCCATCATTACATCGTGCAAGAGAAGAAAGAGATACAGACAGCCACACTCTGCGGAGGGGAAGAGGAAAGAGCAGGTAAAATATTTATTATTAAGTTCAATGACAACTATATAAATGCATGAACAATAGGTCTCCCCTACTGGTGACTGAAGGCAGATGCTATAGTCAAGGTGTTCCATGTTATCAGTGTGTGATTTGTGCTGGTTTGACTAGTGGATCGCTATGATCATAAAAACAATGGGGCAGTGGCACTGGTTGGCATGCCCTAGCCATGGTCAAATTTTACCAGACACAATGCCAATTTCATCTGTGCACTGTGTCTGGTATTGCAGCTTAGCACCACTTACATCAATGTGGTTGGGCTGCAATACCAAACACAATGCACAAGAAGTCTTTGGCTGTGTCTGGTAAAACTTTAAGCCTAAGGCCCCACATTGCGTAAATGCAGCTTTTTTTGTTGCGTTTTTTTGGGCAAAAGGCAGGAGTGGATTGAGCAGAATGTAGAAGTGTAAGAGCTTCCTAAATATTTCCCATTCCTTTTGCTGTCACTCCTAGATTTGGCTCAAAAAAACGCAGCAAAATCTGCAACAAAAGAAGCTGCGTTTCTGCAATGTGGGGCCTTAGCCTAAGGCTAGTACCCCACATTGTGTAAACGCAGCTTTTTTTGTTGCAGATTTTGTTGCGGTTTTGTGAGCCAAAGCTAGGAGTGGATTGAGCAGAAGGGAGAAATAAAAGAGCTTCCTATATATCTCCCAATCCTTATGTAGCCATTTTTGGCTTTGGCTCATAAAACGCAACAAAATCTGCAACAAAAAATACTGCATTTCCGCAACGTGGGGCCTCAGCCTAATTGCGCCAATTACATGTTGACATGTAAGGGACACTTAGGATATGGAATTCAGTAACAGTATACACTGTCCTGGCAGTAGTGGACCAGTTTAGAATAAAAGATAAAACATGATGTCTCAGTAATTGTAAATAGGTTATTCCACATTGAAACAAAATTACTCCATCTTGGTAAGAATTGTCCCCTGGTTACACCTCGCAGCTTCATTCATGCATAAACACAGTATAACAGCTGCATCTTTTCAAATCATTATTATCAATTTTAACCCTAGATGATAAGTTATGATAGAATTTTTCAGTCTTGATAGATTTGCAACCTACTGTACTTAAAAAGGGGTGTCAAGAATAATGAAATTTCCAAAAACTGAATTGGGGCTAATGATTAGATAGATAGATAGATAGATAGATAGCATCCACCACATCCACCTGCCTGTGTCACCATTTCCATATTTATTTGTTCTCCTTGTATGTCTCTCAGTGTGGTTCATTCTTGTGCATTTACTGCATTGTTATTATTAAAAATCAGGAAATTTTAGAGAGAATATGAAAAATACAGACATCTTGTGCAAGTTTAGAAGTTTGCCTTTTGGTTGGGTTTTCATAGAGTAAGCTGTAAGGCAGGGGTAGGCAACCTTTTCTGTTCGGTGTGCCGATTTAAATTAAAAAATCAAAGATGAGGTCCTCAGAGTGCCGGGCAATAATTGTAAAGCCGACGACACCTACACTAAAGTCATATAGCACAGGGGTGCTGTTATACTGCGCTCCCAGCCACATGCGCTTACCACTATTTGCCTGGATACACATGTTCTTTTCCTTTAGAAGCAATGTAAGTACATGCGTAACCCACAATTAGTGGTAATGTATGTGACTGGGAGCAGAGCGAGGTCATACCTGTAAAGAGCTGACACACAATGTACCTGTATGCTCCATCCAGTCCTTGGCCGTTAGTAACTTCAGTTTTCTGTAAGGGAGCGTTCACACTACCGTCTGTGTCCGACAGCTAGTGTCCGCTGCTAATGTCCGTTCAAAATCTTGTGCGGATATTAGTATCGGACACTAGCTGTGTCTGTGACATTTTGCATTGATTTAAACGGACACCGGGTGCGTCCTTTTACTGTCTGTGGGTGTCCTTAACTGTCCGTTCTCAAAGATGTCCGACTTTTCAAGCGGACAGCAAACCCGACATGTAGGTTTTTCTGTCCGCTTGAAAAGTCGGACATCTTTGGGAACGGACAGTTAAGGACAGGCACGAACAGTAAACGAACGCACCCGATGTCCATTTAAATCAATGCAAAATGTCACAGACACAGCTAGTGTCCGATACTAATATCCGCACAAGATTTTGAACAGACATTAGCAGCGGACACTAGCTGTTGGACACAGACGGTAGTGTGAACGCTCCCTAAGTGAAACGCAGATTAATTTGTCACTTTTAGTTCCTGGCGGTGCAGTAACAGCAAAACCCCAGCCAGGAATTAATGGGGGTCACACTTACACCAAAGTGACTGCACTGGTGCCCAGGAACTGGATTTGGCTATAATTGCATCTAGTTACAGTGTCACCACCCAATAGAATCACACTAAGGCTGAGGCCCCACATTGCAAAAATGCAGCTTTTTTTTATTATACACAACTAAATATAGGGCAAAAATTGGCAAAGCAATATAAATAGAACACTATGCTAAAAAAGCGCACTGCCACAGAAAATGTTTAGCAAAAAATATATAAAGCTTTATTTAAATACATTTTAAAACATATATAAGACAGAAATAATGAATGGGGTGATACAACCAAACAGAACAATGAAGGCCCTTCATTGTTCTGTTTGGTTGTATCACCCCATTCATTATTTCTGTCTTATATATGTTTTAAAATGTATTTAAATAAAGCTTTATATATTTTTTGCTAAACATTTTCTGTGCCAGCTTTTTTTTATTGCAGATTTAGCTGCGTTTTTTTTCCGTCAAAGCCAAGAATGGCTAGAAAAGGAACGGGAAATATATAGGAAGCTTCTTATATGTCTCCCTCCTGCTCAATCTACTCCTGGCTTCGGCTCAAAACCCCCCCAGCAAAATCTGCAACAAAAAAAAGCTGTTTCTGCAACGTGGGGCTTTAGCCTAAGGCCCCCACGTTGTTGGAACACAGCTTTTTTTGTTACATATTTTGCTGTGTTTTTCTGAGCCTAAGCCAGGAGTAGATTGAGCAGGAGGGAGACATATAAGAAGCCTCCTATATACCGTATTTTTCGGACTATAAGACGCACTTTTTTTCCTCCCAATATGGGAGGAAAATGTGTGTGCGTCTTATAGTCCGAATGCAGCGTGTGCAGCGTCTGTGTCCCGTCTGTGTGAATCAAAAGGAGAGCAGCACGGTGCCTGCCTGCTCTGCCCCTCCTTCCCTGTCTGTGTCGCGTGTTTGCAGGAGCGAGATATGAGAGGCAGGGAAGTAAGGGCGGGCCAGACAGGTGAAGGAAGTGTGGTTTCAAGCTTGCCGAGAAAACCACGCCTCCTTCTCCCGTCTGGCCCGCCCCTCCTTCACTGCCTCTCAGATCTGGCTCTGGCAATGAAGCCACACAGACAGGGAAGGAGGGGCGGGCCAAACGGGAGGAGGAGGCGTGGTTTTCCCGGCAAGCTTGAAACCACGCCTCCTTCACCCGTCTGGCCCGCCCCTACTTCCCTGCCTGTGTGGCTTCATTGCCGGAGCAAGATGTGAGAGGCAGTGAAGGAGGGACGAGCCAGACAGGTGAAAGAGGTGTGTTTTCAAGTTTGCTTAGAAAACCACACCTCCTTCACCCGTCTGGCCCGCCCCTTTTCCTCTTCTTGCATAGCTTCACTGCAGGGTGTCTCTTTCCATCCATGGATGAGATAGATTAGATATAGATAGACAGACAGAAAGACAGACACAGACAGACAGACAGATAGACGGATAGACAGATAGATAGATAGATAGATAGATAGATATGTTCAAATCACCCCCATATACCCTAGAATACATATAAAACAAAAACATTACTGTGAAACACATACACATTTGGTATCCCTGTGTCCGAAAGCCCCCGGTTCTATTTACATTGGTGAAATATTATATTATTAGGTTATTAAATATTTCACCAATTTTTTTTCCTTAATTTTTTTTTTCCCTATTTTCCTCCTCTAAAACCTTAGTGCATCTTATGGTCCGAAAAATACGGTATTTCCCATTCCATCTGTAGCCATTTTTAGCTTTGGTTGAAATAAACCACAGCAAAATCTGCAACAAAAATGCTGCATTTCTGCAACGTGGGGCCTCAGCCTTACGACTCCTGCGTACAAGTGGCACGCATGTGGTTTTCACTGACATATACATTAAAAATTAATTGACAGGGCTGCAAATGCAGACAGATATAGGGGATGTATAGGACACATATAGAACCTGCTCAATAGTTTTCAGTTCTTCAATTTGGCCCAGATACACAGCCACAAAAAGAATGGCTGTATATATGGGTCAATTGAAATATATAGGTCTGTACTTTATCCACAGTTGTAGATAGAGTCTGGTCATCTGCATTGCAGGTTACAACTCCATGTGCCTCATATTAATAGCAGTTAACCCCATCATATCCCTCACATTAACCCCCTGTGTGCTTTACATAAGGGACACTGATATGTGAGACATATGGAGGTAATAAGTGAATATCTTCATTATATAGGTCCTTCATTAGTACCTCTATATGTCTCACATATCAGTAACCCTTAAGTGAGCCATACAGGGGTTAATGTGAGGGACATGATGGGGTTAACTGCTATTAATGTGAGGCACATGGAGTTACTAAAACTAAAATAATAACCCCAAATGCCTGACATTAATAAGAATAGTTAGTAACACACACGTACCTGGTGTTTTTACTTTCACTTTGCTCCCCTCCTCCTCAGGCTGCAGACGGCAGGAGCTCCTCACATGTAGCAGCAGGTCCAGGGAGCCCTTATCCTGTGCAGTGAGAGGCTCACCTCTGATTGGTGGCAGTGAGAGAAGGGGGCGTGTCCTACACCGCAGCTCTACCAGAGCACTGAAAGGACGCTCTCTCTCTCTCAATTTTGTGTATGAAAGTTGCAGACTGGCTGCCGTGCCAGCAAAATATGCCTCGCGTGCCAGGGGTTGCCGACCCCTGCTGTAAGGGATGGTCAGTTGATTTCAATTAGGGTCAGGCATCACTTAGATGGAGTCTGTCAGCACTAAAATGGATAGAACAATACCTTGTAGAGGTGATTCTTCAGTTTCCAAATATACCTCTGTTTTCCAGCTTTGGAGCGCCATTTTCATGTAAATCATATATATTTACTTATTGCCTTGCCTGAAAATCTATAGGTGAGACTAAAGTCCAGGCAAGTTAAAGCACTTTTCCCTCATTTGGATACAAATGAAGTGTCCATTTTCATGAAAACTGACCCTTCAAGGCTGAATAACATATTCGGAAACTGTAGAATAATCTCTATATTCAGAAATATTGTGCAGGAATAACAGGAACAACACATACTAATGTTGTGAGAAAGAATATCCAGGAGTGTTATTTCATGATGAATACTGTACCAAACATGTCAGGAGAGGTGACAGGTCAGTGTATTTCTCCTGCTACATATATGAGTGCGGTAGAATTGAACAGTAACATGACACCTATGAAAGATTTAGGGTGCCTTCACACACAACAGATATTTCCCTGATTTTTCCCAGATATTTTCCCACACACAGCAGATATTTATAGGTTAAAATGGGGTCCATGTGCTTGCCGCCAGATCTCCGCACATAACACGCGGACAGGAAAGTAGTTCACAATCTACTTTCCTGTCCGCGGACAGTGCGCAGCAAGCACATGGACCCCATTATAGCCTATGGGGTCCATGTGCTTTTACTGTACAGCACTTGCAATAGCGTTTGGTATTCCGTTTGGGGGGTCCCCATGTGGACTCTCTGAACGGAATACAAACGCAGATGTGAACAAGGGGTAAGAAGACAACAGGCAATGCAGATGATACTAAACCTTTGACATTACTTGGATAATAATGCTATAATATTATTAAGTATATTTATGTATTAATCCTCTTTAATATTTAGACAGTGCACACTTAGACAACGCTATGTTATCACAGTGCCTGATGTTCAGTTATAAATCTGGTATTTCTTTAGACTGTCAAGTATATTAGTTAGCTTACCTTGTACCAGAATTTTGCACAAAAATTGTAGCATAATTTCAACCCACATTGGGGCACTTTTACTTTGCAGATGAAACTCAACTATGGTGTAAAATGTGAATTTTGGCACATCTAGGTTTAGGACAGATATTTCCAACTCATTTGACAAAGGTGTATGACTTCACAAAAAATGTAAATCAACTAATAGGTGATGTAAGCTTAGACTAGACGGTTTAAAGATGGACCAGATGTATCATTCATAATCAGCCACTGTCCGATTGAGTTTACTGTTTGAGACCAGAGCCCCATGTGGTGGAAACACCGTGGAAAAAAACACGGCGTCTTACAGTCACAGCAAAGTAGATGGGATACTAGTGAATACAATCCCCACTTTGTGATGAAATATGCAATTGGACATGCTGCAATTTGCAAAACTGTCATGGTTTTGGAAATCGTAACATGTCAATTATACCTGCGGAAACGCTGACACTTTGAATGAAAAATGCTGCGGAAAAAATTTGCATTTCCGACACTTTTTTCCACTGTATTTTTTTGCTTTCTGGACACTGACAGGCTAGCAATATAGTAACTATATAGAGAGAGTGAAGGAGATGAGCAAAATGGGCAAAAGATGTGAATGCTTTATCATTAACGTCATGCATGGAAAACTGCATGCTTAAGGGCCCGTTCACATGGGCAAAGAGGGAGTGGATTATGGCGAGGAATCCACGTCATAATTTGCCCCCTCACAATGATGGTCTATGGAGACTGCTAGTGGATAAAAGAAGCGACGTGACCTTTCTTGAGGCGGATTTCGCCTCAGGAAGGCAATAGAAGTGAATGGGAGGCGGAAATCGCATCACGTTTTTTTTTTTTTTTTTGCCAAAAAACGCATTGCAGTTTTTGGCACGGTTTTTGCCAAAAACCGCAACCAAAAACCGTGATGAATTTTTTTTTTACGGTCCATTCACTTTCCAGGAGGGGAAAACCGCCTGGTGTTGCCAAAAACCACTCCAGAAAACACAGCAAAAAACGTCTCAAGGTCCAAAAACCGCTTCCTAATTAGGAAGCGGTTTTTTCCCGGACCAAATTACATCACATATAATTCACATGTGAACTTAGCCTTAATGTGTGGATTTCAAAAACCACATGCACTATTTGGATTTCTGATCACAACACATGTTTTTAGCAAAACTGCACTGTGTGAACACAGTCTCATTGGGAAGGGACCAGATTTTGTGATTGTTCTTTACAGACATTCTCACTCAATAAATAGACAGATACACATGCATATTCTTATATACTATATATTTGCATATATATATATATATAGAGAGAGAGAGAGAGAGAGAGAGAGAGAGAGAGATCCACACATGCATATACACTCACCGGCCACTTTATTAGGTACACCATGCTAGTAACGGGCTGGACCCCCTTTTGCCTTCAGAACTGCCTCAATTCTTCGTGGCATAGATTCAACAAGGTGCTGGAAGCATTCCTCAGAAATTTTGTTCCGTATTGACATGATGGCATCACACAGTTGCCGCAGATTTGTCGGCTGCACATCCATGATGCGAATCTCCCGTTCCACCACATCCCAAAGATGCTCTATTGGATTGAGATCTGGTGACTGTGGAGGCCATTGGAGTACAGTGAACTCATTGTCATGTTCAAGAAACCAGTCTGAGATGATTCCAGCTTTATGACATGGCGCATTATCCTGCTGAAAGTAGCCATCAGATGTTGGGTACATTGTGGTCATAAAGGGATGGACATGGTCAGCAACAATACTCAGGTAGGCTTTGGCGTTGCAACGATGCTCAATTGGTACCAAGGGGCCCAAAGAGTGCCAAGAAAATATTCCCCACACCATGACACCACCACCACCAGCCTGAACCGTTGATACAAGGCAGGATGGATCCATGCTTTCATGTTGTTGACGCCAAATTCTGACCCTACCATCCGAATGTCGCAGTAGAAATCGAGACTCATCAGACCAGGCAACGTTTTTCCAATCTTCAATTGTCCAATTTCGATGAGCTTGTGCAAATTGTAGCCTCAGTTTCCTGTTCTTAGCTGAAAGGAGTGGCACCCGGTGTGGTCTTCTGCTGCTGTAGCCCATCTGCCTCAAAGTTCGACGTACTGTGCGTTCAGAGATGCTCTTCTGGCTACCTTGGTTGTAACGAGTGGCTATTTGAGTCACTGTTGCCTTTCTATCAGCTCGAACCAGTCTGGCCATTCTCCTCTGAGCTCTGGCATCAACAACGCATTTCCGCCCACAGAACTGCCGCTCACTGGATGTTTTTTCTTTTTCGGACCATTCTCTGTAAACCCTAGAGATGGTTGTGCGTGAAAATCCCAGTAGATCAGCAGTTTCTGAAATACTCAGACCAGCCCTTCTGGCACCAACAACCATGCCACGTTCAAAGGCACTCAAATCACCTTTCTTCCCCATACTGATGCTCGGTTTGAACTGCAGGAGATTGTCTTGACCATGTCTACATGCCTAAGTGCACTGAGTTGCCGCCATGTGATTGGCTGATTAGAAATTAAGTGTTAACGAGCAGTTGGACAGGTGTACCTAATAAAGTGGCCGGTGAGTGTATATGTAACTATATAATGTGCACAGATTCCCGGATGGGTCCGATGGGACACCCTGTCCTTGCAACCCAGGGCCTGCACATGGTCTCGCTCCCCCCACTCATATGTGTGTGTATATATATATATATATATATATATATATATATATATATATATATATATACACACACACACACAAATAAATAAGTATACTTGGTGTGATTGAAAACCTGCTAGGAGGTGCAGTGGGTAGATGCTGGGAGGGGCTGCGTGGAAATGCTCTGACATTCCCATAACCAGGAACTAGAAACCAGGAAGTATTGTATGAGCCTGAAAATGTGAGATATGGGAAAAATGGTCCAAACACACATAAAGGAGGCACTCAGATATGTTCATTCATTTAGAAGCATTTCCTGCCTTTAGTCACATTTTCTTAGTTCTGGAAAACCCCTTTAACTAATAAGCAAATGTGGTCTATTGTTTCATGATAAGCCATGCCCTTTCAGTGAGCCGCATAAGCGCTGTGCGATTATGACCCAAATCCTAATTACCATTAATTGAAAACTTTACCTCGATTACGATTAATGAACAATTATTTTAGAACACTCCCCTTTTTACATGCCAAAATAATTAAAGTAATCAGTGTGATGAACTTCACATATTTGAGCTGACGTTAATTGTTCAGCCCTAAGCCTCTCCCTCTCTTGCCAACATGTGTCTACAGCTAAGGCCTCATGTAGCGAAACGCAGATAAAAAACTGTGGAAGAAAACGCATTTTCCTTTATTTTTCCTGCAATGTGTGGAGGAGATTGTATGAAGTCTCATTCACTTTGCAGGTACTGTAGGTCTTAGCCTAAAACAGAAAATAAATGTGGTACATTATCTTGGCACAAGTTACGGTAAGCCAAATTCTGGTACATTTCGCTGTATAATCCTCCCCTACTGTATTTAAAAAGGACTCAAATTCTACCTTTTCATTTCTTGTATTGAATGGATATGCAGAAGGCAGTGGCGGATCCAGGGTTTGCGGGGCCCTGGGCAATTGACTTTGGCAGGGCCCTACTTACTGGGGGTCTCGCACTTCTAACCTGTACTTCCCAACTGTTGAAGACTAGAAAGAGGGAACAAAACGTGTGGCGCGCGCAGCGCGCCGCAGAAAATTAGGCCCCGCCCACTTTTATGTTGACTCCACCCATTCTCATTCAATTTTCATGTGATTCCACACAGTATAATCCTCCTACAGTCACCCGTAAATTATATCTCCCCCCATTTTCATATACACCCTTCATCTACCCTAGTTTCATGCCCCCCCTCTATCTCTGTCCCCAGTTTCATGCCATTCTCCCCCTTTATCTGCCTAGTTTCATTTCCCCCCCGTCTCTGCCCCAGTGTCATGCCGTTCTCCCCCCTTCATCTGCCCCAGTGTCATGCCGTTCTCCCCCCTTCATCTGCCCCAATGTCATGCCATTCCCCCCCCTTCATCTGCCCTAGTGTCATGCCGTTCTCCCCCTCCATCTGCCCCAGTGTCATGCTGTTCTCCCCCCCTTCATCTGCCCCAGTGTCATGCTGTTCTCCCCCCCTCCATCTGCCCCAGTGCCATGCTGTTCTCCCCCCCTCCATCTGCCCCAGTGTCATGCCGTTCTCCCCCCTCCATCTGCCCCAGTGTCATGCTGTTCTCTCCCCCTCTATCTGCCCCAGTGTCATGCCATTCTCCCCCCTCCATCTGCCCCAGTGTCATGCCATTCTCCCCCCTCCATCTGCCCCAGTGTCATGCCATTCTCCCCCCTCCATCTGCCCCAGTGTCATGCTGTTCTTCCCCCTTCATCTGCCCCAGTGCCATGCCATTCTCCCCCCTCCATCTGCCCTAGTGTCATTCTGTTCTTCCCCCTTCATCTTCCCCAGTGTCATGCCATTCTCCCCCCTCCATCTGCCCCAGTGTCATGCTGTTCTCTCCCCCTCTATCTGCCCCAGTGTCATGCCATTCTCCCCCCTCCATCTGCCCCAGTGTCATGCTGTTCTTCCCCCCTCCATCTGCCCCAGTGTCATGCCATTCTCCCCCCTCCATCTGCCCCAGTGTCATGCTGTTCTTCCCCCCTTTATCTGCCCCAGTGCCATGCCATTCTCCCCCCTTCATCTGCCCTAGTGTCATGCTGTTCTTCCCCCCTTCATCTGCCTCAGTGTCATGCTGTTCTTCCCCCCTTCATCTGCCCCAGTGTCATGCCATTTTCCCCCCTCCATGTGCCCCAGTGTCATGCTGTTCTCTCTCCCTCTTCATCTGCCCCAGTGTCATGCCGTTCTCCCCCTCCATCTGCCCCAGTGTCATGCCGTTCTCACGTTCTCTCTCTCTCACACACACACACACACACACACTCACCATTCCTCGTTCCCTCGCAGCTCTCTCCCTCATACACATATTGTAGCCGCGATGTGATGACGTCATCACATCGTGGCTACAAATGCCGGAGCTCAGCGTTAAAGCAGGAGCTGAGCTGTGACAGCTCCGGCTTTAAACGCCTATGCATTCAGCTCATCGGCGTCCTACCGCCGATGAGCTGAAATACATAGGCGTTTAAAGCAGGAGCTGTGAGCTCAGCTCCTGCTTTAACGCTGAGCTCAGTTGGAGTCGGGACATGCCGACCGGGACCATTTTGTTAGGTCCCGGCCGCGCCGCGGGGCCCCGGGCGGTTGACCGGCTCGCCCGGCCCTGGATCCGCCCCTGGCAGAAGGTTTTACAGACTCCTTTATCATGTACTGTAACTGATTTTCCATGAACTCTGCCTCGGTATCTATCTATCTATCTATCTATCTATCTATCTATCTATCTATCTATCTATCTATCATCTATCTATCTATCTATCTATCCATCCATCCATCCATCCATCCCATTGAAATAAACTAGTAATCATGTTTCATTGCTTTAATACTGATGCATAAAAGGGAGTCTATCATTGCCTAGATATTTTTTTTAAATAAGTATATCTTTACATAATCTTTAGAAAGGCTATTCTAGGCATACCTTCCATTCCTTGATCCTTGCAGACGTTTTTCAATGAAACAGCTTTTTTTTTTCATATGCAAATTACTCTTCAGGGAGCACCGGAAGCCTTATCCCTGTCTTGTGAGCACCCCTGCGTCATCAGCTGCCTCCGTTTCTCACCGGCCCCTTTTTGAAAGTTGATCCCTCCTTCTACACCTCTTCACTGCTTCCAGAGCAGCTTGTCATGTATAGTGTGATTAAAATCTCACACATGTGCTGTATGTAACTAGCTGCTCTGGAAACAGTGAAGAGGTGTAGAAGGAGGAATTGTCTTTCAAGAAGGGGTGTTGAGAAACAGAGGGGGCTGATAAAGCAGGGGTGCTCGCAGCACAGGGATAATGCTTTCGGTGCTCCCTGAAGAGTAATCAGCATATGTAGAAAACCGGGTTAATTCAAAAACAGCCATAAGGATCAAGAAAAGACAGGTATGTCTAGAATAGACTTTATAAAAGGCTATGCAAAGATATGCTTATTTAAAAAACAATCTAGGCAATGGTAGACTCCCTTTAAACAGAGATCCATACAAAGAATAGACAGAGAAAGCATCAGTGAATATGAATCACTTAGTAGAATAGAAGCTTCTCCAGGAATAGGCTTGTAAATAATGTAAATTGAATTTACTTTTTCACTATTGGTGAAGCAAATATCCTGCACTTCTAGATTCCTGTTCTGCAGAACAGTCTCATGCTGTGTTTTTCATTAGCATTCCTATGATAGACCCAGCAGGACCTTATGCTTGAGACATGCAGGGGAAATTGTATACTCAATTAGCTGATACAATCATACATTATATTAGGTACAGTATATGGAAATTGTCTTTTTCTCTGAATACCTGTAAGTTGAGCTGTATTAAGTGAACCATTGTTGCTCAGCAAAGTAGTGACAAAGGTATTAAATTTACTTTACCAGGCCATAAGCCAGGGGGACCCACAGGTTACCCTCACCATACTAAGGCTGATTAAACTACTTTGATCTCCTTTCTGATTTCTTTGATGGTACATATACTTATTACTCCTGCCCTCTGGTGCACTAGAGTGAGAAGATTTATAAAACACAGTCTTCCACTGAAAGGAAAGAATTAACATTTTAAATACCAAAAGTGGAAGCCAGTCTGCGTATAGCCAAGAAGGTGGACAGAGGCTGTGGCAGAAAGGGGGCACAATTATTGTGTGGGGGGCACTGACTGAATGGGAATGATGAAAAGCTTGTGTGCGTAGACATGTTGTGGTGAAGTGTTAATGGTAGTTTCGGCTCGGATAGAGATGTAAAAGTAAATGTAAATACTGCTAAAATGTACAGATGTCATGGGGCTGATGTTTGTGAAAAGAAGTTGGGCCAAAGCTGAGCATTTGCAATATGGTGCCTGGGCCTTTAGTCACGCTCCTCTCTGCAGCTGTTCCATTCAATTGAATGAGGCTTCCAAAAATCCATGTGCTTGCCATAAAAACAACCCCGTTTAGATGAATAGAACTGATTTTCAGGCACAGAATTTTCTGACAAATATAAACTGTTAATTTTCCCCCTGCAAAGTTATTTCTTTCATTTGCTAGCATTAGTTTCCATGTTACAAGGGTCAGGTCTGGTCTTGCAGGTGGCTAGTGTCATGCTGCGCTCCCAAGGACAAGCATTAGTTTCCTTAACCCCTTCCCAATATCCGCTGTAATAGTATGGCGCATGTCAGGTATTTAAATATGCCGGCCTTCTCAGGGAGCTGAGCATCTGCCATAGCTGCCAGGTCTCTGCTGTATTATAATGCTCGCGATCATTGCCTGCAATGCCCTCAGCACCACCATTTTGGGTAGGATCACCGAGACTCGGAATGAGATCCGGGGCCTGTTTTCGTTGCTATGACAGCCGGGAGCCTTTTGAATGCTCCCAGGCTTCTCTAGCATTCATTTGTATGACAGGCTGCTTTATGCAGCCTGTCATACAAATCACAGTATGTTGCAATGCATCGCAATTAGACATTTTGTTTCTACCAAAATGGTATAACTAAAAAGTACATCTGGCCCTGTCCTATGCATCCCAATGCACAGAAATAATTTTATATTTCAGATGAATAGGTTAGGGTCATGTGACTCAATCTGTATTTTCACCTTGTGAATCGCTGCCTCTGTTACCAAGAATTTTTTCAATATGCAAATGAGCTCATTGGTGCAACAAGGGCATTGCCACTTGCTCATGCATGCTGCAGCCTCTTTCCATATGCCGATGATGTCATGTTCACCGGTCACATGGTACAACAGCAGCTCTCGATGGAGGTTCTGAATAGCGCCTCTAATGCAGATGTGAAAGTAATCTTACTGAACTATAGCTTAGTTACAAAAATGTATTCAGTCATATCGCTATTTCCAAAAGAGGCCAAGTTACTGTGTATCCATATTTTTATGTTGTATATTTATCCCACTGTGTTTAGTAAGGGAAAAACACCACAATAATGCCATAAAAGACACTAAAATGAGAGCAAAGGAAAACTGGACCAGCTAGCTGTCATCTATTGATTTGTGAAAAGCCACAGCATGAGAAATATAATGTAATTTTTCATTTGTCTTTTTTGCTATTGGATTGTTTTATTATTTTTGGCTGTGAGATTTGTAATGTGTAGCTACATACGTCAGTATACATTTAGCTCCAGGACAGTATACAAGTACTGTAGTGTTTTTTCTGCCATACTCCCTCTCATACTGTTCTTGCTTATCTGGATGAGCTAGTACATTCGCAAATGTTGTCTCACTTAGAAAAGCAGTGTCATACTGCTGATAACGTGATGGTGTGAAAGCTCTGAGTTTGCATGTTTTTTTCAGTAGAATATTTTTTTAAAAGAATAATGTTTTTCTGTTTCGCAAGATTGAGTGGTTCTTTTGTAACATTCTTTGAAGCATATTTTAACATTATGTAAGCATGGTAAGATCTTTTGTGTTTATTTTCTTGCTTTCTGAGATTTATGAGATAAAGGGGGTGTCCAGGCTTAGAAATACATGCCCGCTTTCTTTTTTTTTTTTATGTAGATTGTGAGCCCCACATAGAGCTCACAATGTACATTTTTCCCTATCAGTATGTCTTTTTTGGAACATGGGATGGAAATCCATGCAAACACGCGGAGAACATACAAACTCCTTGCAGATGGCTTTTTGCCCTTGGCGGGATTTGAGCACCAGGACTCCAGCTAGGCTGCAGTGCTAACCACTGAGCCACCATGTGGCCCCCTCACATGCCCGCTTTCGTCCAAAAACAGTGTCACATCTATCCACAGGTTATGTTTAGTTTCTGTATTCAAAACTCATCAACATCAGTGGAACTGGCCTGCAATCCCAGACACAACCCATGGACAAGCGTGGCGCTGTTTTTGAAATATGGCAGGGAGGTGTCCGACCTAGACCAGTATAATCCTAATATACCTTTTCCCCGGAAGTTCTACAAGGGGACTAAAATATTATTGTTAAAGCGTACTTAACCTTTCAATGAACTGCATAAATCAGTAGTACAATGTGTGTAGATGAGGAAAAGCACCATTATAAACATTATAACATTGGCCATTATAAGACTAAGGCCTGGTTCAAATCTGCATTCGGCATTCCGTTCGGGGAGTCCGCCTGGGGACCCCCTGAAAGGAATACCGAACGCATTGACAAGCGGTGTGCAGTGAAAGCAAACGAACCCCACAGTCTATAATCACCATGTGATTTTCACACGGTGTCTGCACGAGTCATGCGGACAGGAAAGTAGTTCATGAAGTACTTTTCTGTCTGCATGTTCCATGCGGACACTGCGCAGAAAATACATGGACCCCATTATAGACTGTGTGGTCCGTGTGCTTTCATAAGCTCACTGTTTGCCAATTCCATTCAGTGGGTCCCCATGCGGACTCCCCAAATGGAATACTGAACGCAGATGTGAACCAGGCCTTACAATCTGCATTATTTTTTTATGTTTTCTAGTCTGTGGGCTCTGTTTTGTATTGTAAACTTGTCTTTATTTAGTTTTCCAACATTTTTATAATAAATATTTTCTTTAAACAAGAAGGGGAAGAGGGAATAGGATATAAAACATGCAATATTTGTTATTGAACTAGTAAGATAGATGGACATTTCAGGACACCATTTTCATCTCATGGTTGCTGCTATGTGGAAAGCACATATGAAAAAAATAAAGTGTTATCAGACAGGCCTAAGAAATCCAAGGTGGGGGTGAAGATGTAGGTAGTGGCCTCCCTGAACTATCTCCTGGCTCCCATTTCTAATCTTCAGCTGCTATAGAGCTGGTGGGTGGTGGCTAGTTGCTGTTGCTCCTCCCCTTTCCTTAATCTCCTTCTGATCTTCTGCCTGTCTTGCTATAATAAAGGGCTTCTCAAATGTTTTTGACTCATGCCTTACCAGTCAAGCCATTGTGGTACCTGGGCCTTACCAGCTAAGAATTACTATAATGGAGTGGCAAACAAATGTCACTGTGCTGTACAGATAATACACTCATTATTGGCAACCAAGTACCGCAGTACACCACACGTGACATAGATAGCACCAAATCACACAGTGCAACACCCAATACCTTCCCAGAAGCGCTAAATACAAGTGTCCAGTAGAAAATATCTCCAAGATGAGCCAAACACTACACTGTGACACAACATCTCCTCCCAGCAACACCAAATACCACTTTACATCACAAAATACCACAGTACAGTTCAGTGGTAGCAATACTGCCTCACAACCTTCCCCTCTCCTAATGGCCACTTCATTCTCTGCTCCAGTTTCCAATTCTACGCCATTGCTAACTTTATTCTCCCCAGATAAAAACTTCCAAACTTGCATCAAATCATTACCCAATTCCACAGCTCCCACACTGTCAGGCGCATCCCCACAACAGACAGGGGAACTAAGGGAGCGTTCACACTACCGTCTGTGTCCGACAGGTAGTGTCCGCTCAAAATCTGACATGTAGGGTTTTTCTGTCCGCTTGAAAAGTCGGACATCTTTACAAGCAGACAGTGAAGGAAGGGCACGGAGTGCAAAAGAACACACCCGATCACCATTTAAATAAATGACAGGTGTCACAGACACGGCTAGTGTCCGCTCCTAATGTCCGTGCCAGATTTTGAGCAGACACTACCTGTCGGACACAGACGGTAGTGTGAACGCCCCCCTAAGAGAAGAACTTCCTACCTCCAGTACAAGTCTATAATGCCTCTGCCTCCAGTTTAGAACATTCAGCATGCAGACTGTAGTTTAGCTGCTCCTGAGTGAAGGATCTGTGGACTGTTGGAGATTATACCATCCCACATCCTTAAGCCTTTCTAGTCTTGGAGACTGCATTGATAATGCAAAGCTGGCACTATCAGTGCAGGTTTCTGCTTTAAAGTCCCTGGCAGGAACCTACCTCCCAGTTTGACAAGCAATGCTGTAGCAAATTCGAATCCAGCAAATATTTCAAGTGAAAGTCACAGTAGCAGGGAAAGAGGGTGCAGGAAAAGAGCCAGATAAGTGGAGAAAGAGGCATTTTTACCTGATAAGATATACTATAATGTTTACTTAGATTCACTGAAGAGATTGATTAGACCTCAAAAATAGAATTAAAAAGATAAAATGTAACTTTTATTAAACTATGCCAATAAAATTTTTAGCACATACAACACACACCCTATAATGAGAGTTTTTACTCAGTGCCAGGGAGAAGGTATGAAACAATGTAACCACTCTGAATACCACTAACTCCCTACCACTATAAGCCAATGTGGCTATCAGCATAGACCCATGGGTCAAAAGAAATACACTATTTTAGCCGGCAGTTGGCTTGAGCTAGTCTGCTTTAGGACTTAGCCAGCAATTTACTCTTTCCCCCCCTGGTTGGCGCGGCATAAAGCCGGCACTCCAGAAGGCTGGGGAATGTTTTGCTGAGCATGGTTTATAGTCCTATTCAGGGTCTATGCTGATAGCCACATTGGCTTGTAGTGGTAGGGAGTTAGTGGTATTCAGAGTGGTTACATTGTTTCATACCTTCTCCCTGGCACTGAGTAAAAACTCTCATTATAGGGTGTGTGTTGTATGTGCTAAAAATTTTATTGGCATAGTTTAATAAAAGTTACATTTTATCTTTTTAATCCTATTTTTGAGGTCTAATCAATCTCTTCAGTGAATCTACTTAACAATAGGTATTAGTAAAACTATTTTGTGCTGTGTAATATAATGTTTACTTATATTTACTTGTACTATTGCTTTAGTCACCACTAAGGCCGTGACCCCACATTGTGGAAATACCACGGCAAAAAATCGTGACGTTTTACAGTACCTGCAAAGTGGATGGGATTCTGGCTAATCTGCAATGAAAATGCTGCACTTTTAACCCTTGTTTTTTTGTAAATCACAGCATATCAATTATACCTAAGAAAATGCTGGCGTTTTCCTTTTTTTGGTATATTAGAGACAGAAAGTCCACAGAGGAAACCTCTGCAAACTTTCTGTGAAAAGTGCTGCAGAAAAAATGCAATGTGTTTCCATGGCACTTTTTGGCTGCAGCTTGCTACGTGGGGCCTTAGCCTTAAAGAGGCTTTCTCAAGCTCATGTATTTAAACAGGGTGCCAATAGGAATGTCCTGAATTCTCTGCAGACAGATATAACATCACCACTGACCATGGGCAGTGATATATTTCAAAGAGTTTTCTATATATACTTATATGAGATTAAAGCTTTTCCGTTTAGGTTTGTTATGGACTAGAACATGCTTTTCATATACCCTTTTAGAGATTTGGCAGGCAAACCATTAACCTTGCTGCTATCTGTCCTCGGCAGGTGCTTCAATCACTCTACACTGGTGACTAGCACCACGGATATTGTGTTTAGGTGTCCTCGTCTTAGTGGTACACATTATTGAGATAGAATAATATCTACACAATATTTCAGCCCTGGATTCCAGGCATACGTGAGCAGGGAGAATGCAGCCTCGTGATAATAGCCCGGGTTCTGCATTTCCTATTGAATCTTCCAGGCATTAAGAGTTTAAGCATAATATGTGAGTTGTACGGTATGCAACAAATAATTTGGCTTAAAATATTCTTTCATACAAGCAAAATGAAAGCATTTATTGTATACAGCATACCTTGTCCAAAGTGCACCCCACGTGCGACTGATAGCCACATTGGTTACAGCAGAAAGTCCTTTAACCTTTAATAGCTGCCTATAAAACAGACATGTGGGCTGCATTCTGGCCTTACCTCAGCAGCAATATGATCACTATGTGAAAACCCACCTTGCATGTTTGGTTCTTACATTGCCTAAGAAAGTCCGAATGTGTACAATATCTGACAGAGAGAGTGACTGACTAAGCAAAGACCAATCCTATCATTTGTGATTGTGATTATATTTACACAGAAACACTATGTCAACTACCATATTTTAACATTACTCTAAATTGTTGTACACATATTAAATACACTTTTATTACTTGTTTGTGTCTTATCAAAGGTAGGGTTCATTGACATTGCTATATTACATAGTTTGATTAATTAAAAAAGACACTGGTCTTTTAAAGGGCTATTCCCACCTTGGCAAATGTCTGCTGAGATGATAATAAATACTCCCCATCCCAACCTCTAGGCCTGGACTTATGGAGACAGCCAAGCAGTCCTGCACTTCGTTGCTCCTGTAACTCCCATAGACATGAATGGGAGTTATGGAAACAGCATGGAACATTAGCTGTGATGTTTCTGCATTTGTGAAGCATCAGAAACTGTGTAGCTCAGCTGTGCTATGCTGTTTTCATATCACCCATTCATCTCTATGGGAGGTACAGGAACAGCATAGAGCAGCGCCGCTTGACTATTCCAATAAGTCCTGTCCACTGATGTATTACCCTTGGTTCACATCTGCATTTGGTAATCCGTTCAAGGAGTCCGCATGGGGACCCCCTGAACGGACTACCGAACACATTTGCAAGCGGTGTGCTGTGAAAGCCCATGGAGCCCATAGACTATAATGGGGTCCCTGTTCTTGCCACAAGATCTCTGAACGAGTCATGCAGACAGGAAAGTAGATTGTGAAGTTCTTTCCTGTCCGCATATTCCCTGCTGAGATCTTGTGGCAATCACACGCACCCCATTATAGTCTATGAGGTCCGTGTGCTTTCATTGCACACCACTTGCAAATGTGCAAATGCGTTCGGTAGTCCGTTCAAGGGGGTCCCCATGCGGACTCCCCCGAATGGATTACTGACGCAGATGTGAACGAGGCCTTACATCCGTGAAAAAACAGATGACAGCTATTTGTCATCCGTTTTTCATAGACCCAGAAACATACACAGTATTGAAAATGAAACAAAAAAATTGATCTGCTTTTCACAGATCACTGACTATACTGAATAGTGTGTCAACATTATCTATACAAAATAAAAATGTCTTCATTAACTATAAGGAATACTATGTTGACATTATGTGTATAAAATAAAAATGTGATCATTACCTTTATTGAATATTATGTCCACATTAACTATACTGAATACAATATTTAAATTATTGGCAGATGTCTGACGCCTTGTATATTAATTTTCTGGCGTAAAAGGCATAAAAAAATGTAATTTGCCCAAAAAGTTTTTCCATTTCCATGCACTTGCTACTTTCTGGAAAAAGGGGGTGTGTAGCAAGGATGTGCAGGGGCAGGGCAATTGATCCCGCTAGATTTATTCTCCTTTATGCCAGAAATACGGTATTAATGATGCAAGAAATTTATGTCAACTTAGCCTGAGGCCCACGTGGTGTAAATCAAGCGATTTGCTCGTAGCAGAAACGCCACAGACAAAAATTGTGTTGTTTTCAAGTCAGAGCAAAGTGGATCAGATTCTAGTGATTTTAAAAATCGCAACATATCAATTATACCTACGGTTTCCAATTAGGTGTAATTGAAACAGAAAGTCCGCAGAGGAAACCTCTGTGAACTTTCTGCGGGAAAAACTGCGATTTGTTGTCACTGTGGTATTTTTCTTTTTTGCTGCGGGACAGTACGTGGGGCATTATAGAAGATTTCCCTGCAGATTCACAGCCTAGTAAAGGGTGTGCCTTATTTATGCAGAGCCTCACCATCTACTGGCGATGGGGTTCTGAAGACTGGCGTTATCTCACCAATTATCTATACTAAATGCAATGCAAAAATTAGACAGATTTACTAGTAATGTCTAAGAGTTATGCTTATACAGTTTTAAATCCAGATTTATTAGTTTCCGATGCTGGATGATGAAAGTGTTACATTAGACTATATAACTTTATGCCTCCTATTAGCAAAATGTGGCAAAACTTTGGCGCACAGTGTTGCAACTTAGGAGGTGTTCACACTACCGCTGCTGTCTGCCCTTTGGGTTTTCATCCTAAACTCCAGGGAAACTGGACAGGGGGCAGCTTTAAACCCATCCATTTGAATGGGTTTTTAAAGGTAACCGCCGGTTTCCTTATATAGTCTTTCCACCTGGAAACCGTTTTTTTTTTTTTTTTTTGCATGGACACAAAGTCCTGCAGGTTCAACTATATTTTAGTCTTAATATGACATATGACAGTCATCATAAATTGATATTTTGGCATTTTTCTATTTCATTTGGAAATTGATAGCAGCACCGGATATCAAAGGTGGGACATGGTTAACAACAGGCTAAAAAATTGTGTACTAAAGAACAGGGACATTTTTAACTTAAGACTATGGGACATTATATTACTGGGATAACTATGATGATAGGAGTCCATCTCCCGGCATGAAGGTCAGGTCGGTAAATCTGGTGAAAACATGGCTGAAACTCTGTCATGTAAATCTAGCCTTAAGAAATGCAGGATTTCACAGAAAGGAGCCTAAGTTTGTTAATAAAGTATATATCAAAATGTATTAATGGCACAGATCAGCGGTTGTCAACCTGTGGGTCGCGAACCCTGGCGGGGGTCGAACGACCAAAACAAGGGGGTTGCCGCATACCTCCCACCCGTCCCGGTCGGTGAGAGCTATGTCTCGGTTTCAACGGAGGACGCAGTTGAGTTGAAAACACAGGCGATTAAAGCAGGAGCTGTCACAGCCAGCCCCTATTTTAACGCTGTGCTGCGAATTCTGTATGTGTAGCCACGATGTGATGACGTCACATCGCGGCTACAACTATATGAGTGAGCGAGACTGAGCGGGCAGCGAGGGAGCGTTGGAAGGTGAGTGTGTTTTTTTGTTTGTTTTTTTTTGTATTAAACATTAAGGTGGAACATGAAGGGGCAGATGAAGGGGGGACGGCATGACACTGGAGGCAGAGATGGGGGGGACATGAAACTGGGGAAGAGATGGGGGACATGAAACTGGGGGCAGATGAAGGGGTTATATGAAACTGGGGGAGAGATGGCGGGGGGACATATAATGTACGGGTGACTGTAGGAGGATTATACTGTGTGGGAGCACATGAAAAATGAATGAGAATGGGCGGAGTCAACATAAAAGTGGGCGGAGCTAAACACGCCACATATTTTCTCCCTCTTTGTAATCTTCAAAAGTTGCGAGGTATGCCTAAAGCCATCAGAAAATACATATTTCTGATGGCTTTAGCCACTGAGAGGCCGTGCTGCTGTCTGCAGCAGCGCTATTCAGCTGGAATGCACGCCGTTATGGACGCGTGTTCCAAACTGAATGGGGTCACCGCAACATGAGGAACTGTATTGTGGGGTCACGGCATTAGAAAGGTTGAGAACCACTGGAACAGATAATGCTAGAAAATCAAAAGTAGTCCAAAAGTTTAGTTATAGTTTAACACTAACTCTATGCAAATGGATGGCCATCTTTATATTCACATACTAGACTTGAGAAAGCGCCTGGGTTGGCGCGAAACGGTTGTTGCCCACACCATTGTATGTCATTTCTTCCTCCCAGTTTGTTTTAACTATTATGCTCTAATAAACGAAAAAAAAAAGTTTTAAGAAATGTCTTCAGATGTGTGAGTGCCCCCCTGCTTTTTTTCTTCTACAAGTTTGGCACCATCCTTATATTCCCTTAGGCCTGGTTCACGTCTGAGTTCGGTATTCTGTTCGGGGAGTCCACTTGGGAACCCCCTGAATGGAATACCGAATGCATTAAAAATCAGCAGAGAAACCACACAGACCTCATAGACAAATCATGTGGAGAGAAAATTACTTCAAGCAGCACTTTTCTCTCCGCAGATTTGTGCGGACACCGTACGGAAAACACACAGACCCCATTACAGTCTATGGGGTCCATGTGGTTTCTCTGCTAATCGCTTTTTAATGCATTTAGTTGTATTTAGTATTTCATTCTGGGAATTCCCAAGTGGACTCCCTGAACGGAATACCGAACACAAATGTGAACCAGGCCTTATACTGGTTACAATGTCAACACTATTGATACTAAATACAATGTTGGCATTACATTGTAAACAATGGGGAAAATTTAGAAGTTTTCATCTATAGATTACATTCTTGATATAATACCCATACTGATTATTATGTGGATATTTGTCAAACAGAATACAGTGTCTGTGCATTACCTTTACTGAGCGGAAGTGTTAACTGTTCTGCTTACAGTATCAGTATTTTCTATACTAATTTTACAATACCTATTGTTGATTAAAATGTCAGCCTTATCTCAACAGATTACAGTCAGAACTTGATCGCATGTCCGCACTTACTTTGTGGACGTGTGAGGTCCCTGATATTCTTGGACACCATTGTTGTGTGTTGTCCATGGTTGATCTGTGAAAAACAAATCAACATTTTTTTTTTCATTTTCTATACTTTTCTATGTTACTGGATCAATAAAAAAACAGCACAAGGGTGTGCTGTCCATGATTTTAATGAACCTATAGACTACAATGGAGCTCCTTGCTTCATAAAATGGAACAATATAGTGCATGACCCCAAAGATATCTGCATTCACCCATTAAAATCAATTAGTGCACATGTAGTTCTTGGCTATTGAGGATATGTGAATAAGCCATTAATCTTATCTATAGTAACAGTATCTCACTTCAGGGCACATTTCTAGCAGTGGTTGCTCTCAATGAAGTGACCTGAGTATTTCCAAGCCTGTTACATTTTCTGTAATCTCCTCATGTACATTGTGGTCTCTACCTAGTGGTTTCACACTTGTTGCATTCAGTACACTTGACCAGTGTTGTAATGTAATGCTATTATCTAGCTGAAATAAAATGTGTGCCTTTAAACGCAAGTTGTCATGGCAACTAAACAGCTGTTGTTTAATAGAGCCTACATTATACGGCATACGGTATTCATGGTAAATACATGTTTCAGATGAATCCGTAGTATGCCTAGCTTTTATCCTAGTTTCACATGGGCTAACTACATTTCTTGGAATAAATGAATTTTATTGCTAAATTTCAAGGGCTGGATCACTGATCAGGATGGGGTGTGTTTTTTTAGATTGTAGTATCAATATTTCATTTGATCTATTTTTCCTTTTACCACTGTTTAGGTCACATAACCCAGTCCAGCAGATTGTTGGAAATTGTAAAATTTTATTACTTGGACTCTGTTCAGATCAGTGTAGTGGCTTCCACTTTTACAGGAGCCATGTGCTCTCCTATTGGCTTAGCAGGCACTAGTGCTCCAGGGCTCCCCATTTACAGCATGTTTCTTCATCACCGCTCTCTATAGGCAAATCGGGCTTGCCCCAGCGCACTTGCACATCCATAAAGAGATGATCATCTGCAATTTTATGATAAAGACTACTCCATTATACGGAACAGGATGGTTTTTGGTATCCTAGCACATAACATATGACACTAGGTTCACACTAGCATTGCATTTCCATTGTTTGGATAGCTAAAACAATGGTAACACACAATGGGGCACATTTACCAATCCAAGTCTGACACTTTTCTGTCTACATTCGAGCCAAAATTCATAGTGCACAGCGTTTCTGAACAATGTGCACCAAATAGACAATAACAATACGACAGGCTAGATACTGTTGAAAATGTGCACCAGAATGGGCGTGGCTTAAGTGTCTCGTTTTACGACACATTTATAAAACAGAAAAGAACGAATATGGCGCAGATTTCCTAGTGCAAAGTAGACCAAGTTTAACATGGTGTAAAGAATTTGCAACAATTTACCTTGTGCGCCAAAAATTTCTGTTGTGCGCCATATATTTGTCTCAATAAGCAAGAGATGATTTGTATCTGTTTATGTTATACTAAGAATTGTAGGGTATTTTTGGATGCATGTGCCAAATATTTAATCCTTACAGCCTGCAAGTTAAGATTTTTGTTTACAGATTGTCTCCATATTTTTTTGTCAAATATTTGTCCCCATTTTTGCGCCAAATATTTGTCTCATGGTGAGTCAGAATTTTGGAACTTCTAGACACCATCTATATGTATAAAATTACAAATGGGATTCATAGCTTAAGACAATGCAAAGATAGACAGTATTGCTTAATATGCCCCATTGTCTGTCGTTTTTAAACTGAAACCTTTCCTCTGCCGATTCTTATTAGAACCTGTGACCCCAGAGCAGATATGAATAGAGCAGATATGAATAGAGCTTGGGGCAACACGGTGGCTCAGTGGTTAGCACTGCAGCTTTGCAGTGCTGGAGTCCTGGGTTCAAATCCCGCCAGGAACAACATCTGTAAGGATTTTGTATGTTTTCCCCATGTTTGGGTGGATTTCCTCCCATTCTACAAAGACATACTGATTGGGAAAAAAATAAAGTACATTGTGATCCCTATATGGGGCTCACAATCTACATAAAAAAGAGATATGAATGGGGCTTGAGGAATAAGAGGGTTGGTTCTACCCTAGCAAAACACCTGTATGTTTAAATGCCCAACTCATACTAATTTCAGCATTGGTAGAATTAGTTTTATCAGAAATAGGTGTGTGTAAATCTAGATTGTAGTGTGGTTTACACACAGATATTTGGCTTTAACATCTTACAGATACTGGATTACAGTGACTTGGCCATTTACACACATTTTGTTATGGTTGAACCAATCCTCGTCCTCCTATTCTTTTCTAATCTTCCCAGAACAAAACCTTCTTGTTCCCTATAATAAAGTTTACTTAAGGCTGAGGATCCACGTAGCAGGTCGCAGAAAAAAAGCATTGTGGGAAAATTGCGGCTGCGACATATTGCTGTTTTTCACAGAAAGTCCACAGAGGTTTCCTTTGCGGACTTTTTGCTTCCATTATACCTAGAGGGAACTGCCAGAGTTTCCGTAGGTATAATGGACATGCTGCAATTTCCAAAACTGCAATGGTTTTGGAAATCACAGCATTTCCACTGCGCATATTCTTCTGCAATGTATGGATGGGAATCGCTAGAATCCCATCTACTATACAGTGACTGTAAAACAGTGCGGTTTTACGCCATGTGGGCCCTAGCGTGCAAGTGATTTTTCAGGAGTTGTTTACATGCTACAATCATTGTGACTGGAACATTTATGAAACAGAAAAAAATGAATATGGCGCAGATTCCCTAGTGAAAAGTAGACCAAGATTAACATGGTGTAAAGAATTTACGACAATTCACTTTGTGCACCAAAAATTCCTGTTGTGCGCCACATATTTGTCTCAATAACACAAATATGGCAGAAATATTTTTATGCACAATAGATCAGTTTTCTGACAGATTATACAAACGTTTGTCAGATTAGTTGCAGAGATAGATGGCCATTAACAATTAGTTTTTAGCATCCATTTAGCAGATCTGTTTCATGGATCATGACGATAGATGACCAACCATTTGCATAAATCTTATTTTTGTTAGAAACAAAAGTGTGATATACACTCACCGGCCACTTTATTAGGTACACCATGCTAGTAACGGGTTGGACCCCCTTTTGCCTTCAGAACTGCCTCAATTCTTCGTGGCATAGATTCAACAAGGTGCTGGAAGCATTCCTCAGAGATTTTGGTCCATATTGACATGATGGCATCACACAGTTGCCGCAGATTTGTCGGCTGCACATCCATGATGCGAATCTCCCGTTCCACCACATCCCAAAGATGCTCTATTGGATTGAGATCTGGTGACTGTGGAGGCCATTGGAGTACAGTGAACTCATTGTCATGTTCAAGAAACCAGTCTGAGATGATTCCAGCTTTATGACATGGCGCATTATCCTGCTGAAAGTAGCCATCAGATGTTGGGTACATTGTGGTCATAAAGGGATGGACATGGTCAGCAACAATACTCAGGTAGGCTTTGGCGTTGCAACGATGCTCAATTGGTACCAAGGGGCCCAAAGAGTGCCAAGAAAATATTCCCCACACCATGACACCACCACCACCAGCCTGAACCGTTGATACAAGGCAGGATGGATCCATGCTTTCATGTTGTTGACGCCAAATTCTGACCCTACCATCCGAATGTCGCAGCAGAAATCGAGACTCATCAGACCAGGCAACGTTTTTCCAATCTTCAATTGTCCAATTTCGATGAGCTTGTGCAAATTGTAGCCTCAGTTTCCTGTTCTTAGCTGAAAGGAGTGGCACCCGGTGTGGTCTTCTGCTGCTGTAGCCCATCTGCCTCAAAGTTCGACGTACTGTGCGTTCAGAGATGCTCTTCTGGCTACCTTGGTTGTAACGGGTGGCTATTTGAGTCACTGTTGCCTTTCTATCAGTTCGAACCAGTCTGGCCATTCTCCTCTGACCTCTGGCATCAACAACGCATTTCCGCCCACAGAACTGCCGCTCACTGGATGTTTTTTCTTTTTCGGACCATTCTCTGTAAACCCTAGAGATGGTTGTGCGTGAAAATCCCAGTAGATCAGCAGTTTCTGAAATACTCAGACCAGCCCTTCTGGCACCAACAACCATGCCACGTTCAAAGGCACTCAAATCACCTTTCTTCCCCATACTGATGCTCGGTTTGAACTGCAGGAGATTGTCTTGACCATGTCTACATGCCTAAATGCACTGAGTTGCCGCCATGTGATTGGCTGATTAGAAATTAAGTGTTAACGAGCAGTTGGACAGGTGTACCTAATAAAGTGGCCGGTGAGTGTACATTCATTTGGACCAATTTTTATGAATGCACTCCATATTTTTTCCTATATGAGGGACCATTCACATGGAGGAAAATGGTGAGGAACTTGGTATGGAATTTTCCACGCTGTGAAAAAAGCCTCCCATTGATTTCAACGGGTTTTGCTAGTTTTTTTTCCCCCACAAGCAGAAATTTCCGCAAGTGGAAAAAAAGCTAGCAGAACCCATTGAAATCAATGGGAGGGTTTTTTTCACCGTGGAATATTCTACACCAAATTCCTCACTTTTTCCTCTGTGTGAATGGACACTAACTATCAGTATGTAAGATTACATCATGATCAGCAATATATGAAAGGGATTTCTCTTTTCTTGTTGTGTTTTCAGTTTATATATTCCAAAAATAGTTGTGCCAGTCATTACCCAAATAAAAGCCCCTTTAGGCTGAGGCCCCACGTTGCGGAAACGCAGCTTTTTTTGTTGCAGATTTTGCTGCGTTTTTTTGAGTCAAAGCCAAGAATGGCTATAGAGGAAATGGAAAATATAAAGGAAGTTCTTATACTTCTCCCTTCTGCTCAGTCCACTCCTGGCTTTGTCTCAAAAAACAGCAACAAAATCTGCAACAATCTGCATTTCCGCAACATGGGGCCTCAGTCTTACACTGACCAGTATGTTGTTCAGGAACATTCGTCCCTGGTCATTACGTGAGTTGTCGTCAGGGCAATATTCATTTTACATGGGGAAATACGTTGCTCACAGTTGTGAGTTTTATGTATTTAGAAATGAGTTGATGAACCAATAAGTGATCATATGTTAATTTAGGCTCCACATTGTGGAAACGCAACTTTTTTGTTGCTCTCATTTTTTGAGCCAAAGTTTTCAGGATTGAGTGTTCCGAGGAACGATTATTCTGAATAATTAGACTAATTATTACTCCTTGTAATGGGGCGTTCCTGGTTTGTTTGTTTTTTAAGTTTTCAAGGCCTTTCATTGAAGGCTATGGAGAAAATCTGCACTAAAAACCCAGCATGTGTTGAGTTTAAGAACAAAAAACAAACAAAAAAAAACATGAAAAAGAAAAACATCAGAAATTGGATCTAAACACTGTCTGAGCTTAGTTTTTTTAGGGTGAAGATAGATAGTCCAACTGCTAACGCTTCTGAAACCTTGCCCACTCTCAGAGCCCATGAGCCATCTGATTTTGTGGGTAAAATGAGGTATTGCCTTCAGCATTATGCAGCCATTGGCCACCTATCTTATTGTATTCTTAACTATTAGGTTTAGATGCACACAACTGAAAAAAATGAAAATGACATCCAAGTGCATTGCTTTATACATTCATGTCTATGGGAGCTATGGATCAATTCAGTTCCTATGACTTGGAGCAGAATAGAAATCATCTGTGCCATTGCAAAGGAATGAATCCGAAGCCTCCATAGGCTCCATATTGGAAGCACACATTGTGTGCATGGGGTCTTAAGATATTTTAATATCTCCAATAAAAAGGATACAATTGCCCTACTAGACTGTATGCTTAGGAGCTGCTATATAACACTTAAGAAACTAAAGAAAATTCAGTGGGTATCGATATATTTCCTGGCGTAGTATCAAAGCCTTGGATTAGTGTATTAATATCCGCTCACTAATCATACGGCTAGAGTAAACCCACTAGGTTGTGTTTATAGGAGTGTTTGTATAACTCCTAAAAGGCTCACCCAACTTTAGGGTGCATCAATATGTATCCTGCCCCATTTGTAAAAGTGGCTAAGTATATTCATGTCTGCTCCAATAGAAAAAAGCATATGGTATATGGTTATTAAGCCATCTATTAGTATATGGTTATTAAGCCATCCATTAGTATATGGTTATAGTTAGGGTGTAACTTGATGCTCTTGGGTCCCATTACAGTATCTGTAAAGGGGCAAATACTTGAGTTGTGCCATTTAGAATTGTGGTATATTTTACTGTATGTGACTGAGAGACTTTTGGGGCCTTGTTACGGTCCAGGGCAAGGTATCAACTGCTACCTCTGCACCGTCTATAGTTATGCCCCTTATTTTCAAGTCAGGTACTAGACGTGTTGTATTAACTATGCTATTTTTTGGATGTTCAGCTGGGGTGTCATAGACCTCTGGTGCTTCCCCTCTGAAATGCCAAATGTTGCCCACATCACTCTTCTGCATGATTTTGCACGGAATACATGCACAATTTTCACTGTGCTAGTAGTTCATTTTAAACTAGTGGGTCTAGTAACTCACTCCTATTGTAAACTGTATGTAAACTGAATCTGTGAATTTATTTTATTGTGTCCAAGCAGACATTTATGGAGCCTAAGAGTCCTAAGTAGCACAGCATCTAAGAAACTAGGAGAATTTAGAAAGAGATAGCTACCTAGCCTCTACAGTATAGAAAAATGTATTATTGTGCTGTGATTTTGCTATTAACAGAAAATGCTTATTTTCTGTAATCCAGGTTTCTGTGTATGCCTGGTAGCTAATTCTGATGCTGGTTTTACATGCAATTGACTAATAGTTTTTGATGGATCTTTCTTGTAACGCAATAGAGAATCGATTGGATCATTTGGTTCTGTGTAGCATGACATTGTCACATAGTAGTGAATGACATGATTTTGTCCACTCCTTTACCATCTTTTCGAAACCTCCAATATCTATTACTTTCCATCAGGTGTCCATTTTGGGCCTCCATGTTTTGTTCTTACAGGTAGTAAAATTTCTGTGTGAGAATATGATGTGTACGGTGACAACACAGACTCGTGTGACCTGCATATTAGATCTTCATTGTCTATTCAATGTCACTTCACCTAAGCACAACCTCTTCAGCAGCATACCTCTACAGCCTTCCATTTTCTGACGACATATGCATGCTGTGATACAGCCAACCTGCTTCCTGCAAGGAGTATTCCTGCTAGTGCAGCCTGCATATTCAAGTATTGACTCCATCTAATGTGGAGCGGTCTCTCTGTTTATAGGCAGTCTCTTTCTGTCACACATTTTGCATTAATATTCAGCTCCCATCACACTCTCTCTGCAGTAATTCAAAATCTGTCAGGCAGCCGAGAGAGGAGGGAGAGGGAGCGAAAGTCAAAGGGAGGGAGGTAAGAGTGAAGGGAAGAGAGAAGGGACAAATATTGTTTGAGAGGGAATAAAAATAATGACACAGAATATCTACATTTAGTAAAGACTGGGAAAGAAACGCTGACATTGGAGGAACAAATACTAAAGGAGTGATATACATAGTAATAGGAAGGAAAGGCATGAGAATGTTACTGGAGGCTGAGAAAAAAACAGGTCTTGCAAAGCAGGGCATGTGGTAATAAAGTATGCAGGGGGAATAAAAAAATACATTGGGGAGAAGGAGTAAATAACTACCAAGGAAAGAATGTGCCTGGTCAAGAGGAATTTAGGTCCTATCTACACTGAGCATCCAAAAGGAGGGATTAGGTAAAGAATAGAGTAGAAGAGGAAGAAGAAGCTGTGAGAGGTTAATCAGGGAGGAATGGAAGTGAGAGAGAGGCCACAGAGATAAGACCAGTGATAGACGATGAAGGGCTGTCTATTGATCAAGGTGAAGATTGGTGAGTGCGGGGCGGGGGTTAGCAGGTCTGGGGATTGTAGAATACAGGGGGGAGAGAGAAGCATGAATGGATAACCCCCCTTCTCCTCCCTCTGTCCTCCCGCCTCACTCTCACCCTCCTCTGCTGCTGACAGTTTAACTGAAACGGCAAAAGAACAGGGAGAACTGCAGACAGCCGTGCTTTTCCTCAGCTTCTTCATCCATTCATTTTACAGTCCCTCCATCTCTTGATCTCCCCAGCTCCTTATGTTTATCTTCCCGTATTTCTGTCTTGCTTGTCTCCCCACATCTTCATTTATTTCCCGTCCATTCCTCATGATTGCTCCTCCTCTGCCCTTTCCTCTCTCCTTTGGATTGCTACTCCCCATCATTCTGACTCACTATATCTCTAAACAGCCCTTCTATATCTCTTTTTCATTCCTCTCTCAGTTTAATCTTGATTCTTCCCTCCATCTTATCTTATTCAACAGACACCCTCTTTATCTTATTGCTGTCTTTCTTGGAATACTTTTTTTCATTTTGCTTTTAATTTGGTGGGCTGGGTGGAGTGGAGAGGTGATTTAAGGACAAGTAGAGAGCAGAGTAGCACTCAAGAAGTTGGGGGCACTACACAGAAGGAGAGGACGGCTTAGAGGAGGTTTATCAACACTATGAAATTGGGGAAGTGTCTGTGGCCCAGTATGTTAGTCTGGGGGCCCACAACAAGTGTTGAGGGGTACCACTCACCAACAAAGTTGAGATGTCAGTGAAAGTTTGGAGAAGTTGTGACCTACTGGCCACCCATATGGCACGCCCACATCCACTCAGCACCATCACCTATGTGTTTGTTTACAGCCCCGGGCCCCTGGATACGAGGAGCACCGGCCCTCGGGGGCCCAAAAGAAAACTGTACAGCGCGGTACCTGGGAGAACATTCATAGCAGTGAAGTCATACGAACCGCAAGGACCTGGTGAAATCCAACTCAACAGAGGGGAAAGAGTGAAGGGTGAGTGTAAGACTCAAACATTTCATAGTTGAGGGATCCCATGAAATCTAGTAAGCTTATGGACAAATAATAGTGATTGCCATGTGCGATACACAAACTGCATAAGTGAGAACTGCACGAATGTCAAGCAGTTTGCCAAAGTGACACTCATTTATATTATACAGTATATGGCATCCAGTTATAGGAAAAATTTCAGGTTTAATGCATGAAATCCATAAATCATGTATGTACATTTATTAACAAGACAAATACACCCAAGAAATACATACCAAGGTTCTTGGATGGACTGCATGACTTACATTATATGTTACAGAAATGTTGTGACAGAGATGCACAGATGCCCATTATGTGTTACAGGAGCCACATCGCCTCTCCTTTGAGGTACTTGTGTCACAGGAGCCCTTTGCAGCTGAGGTGGCGATATCATGAGGCCTCCCCACCTCTGAGGTGTATATTTTACAGAAGTTCCACCCCCACCACCTCTACAGTATGCATGACAGATCCTTGCCCATGTACCATCTTAGAGGTCTGTGTTTAGTGATCTATGACCTTCTTTGATATACATTTACTACAAATGGACCTGCATTCCACTCCATTGCAGTCGGCCTGTTATAGAGCAGGAGGGCTGATCAGATTGTTACATGGTTATGTGAGAAAAGGATAATGTGTATTTCATTCATTTTAATCCCTGTTCTTTATAGGCTCCGGAGTCCAATGGGTGGTATATTACTGACAGCATACTCTGTATAAGTGCATTTGCATAGATCACTGTCAGCCATCTGACTAGAAACACTCACTGGACTGTAAAAATTGCAGATAATACTGGAAGTTTTCTAACAGATTAGACTGCATGTTCAATGTTCCAGTCTCCTCCAGTCCTCTCATGTGATGTGACTGCTATAGCCAGTCACTGTCCTCCTGGGTCATGTACGCATGAACAGTATGACATCACTGAGGCCATTGATTACCTGCAGAGGTCATATAACAATGATTCAGATGTTACTTCTTCCAAACCAACAGGGACCAGGACAGTGGCTTTGGAATGGAGGGACATTCTGTTTAAAATTTAAGATCTCTTATTGCTGTCAAAGAAAGGAAACAGTCTTGTTTACAACCAGAGGCTTACAAGTCCTACAGCCCTTATATCTGTCTCAGATGGGGGATGCGGCAATGTATTCAGTGTAAGCAATTAGCTGTGAGTTAATCATCTGGTTGTCTTACCTAGGCTCTGTTTACACAGTGCTGCTGAATATACAGTATGCACTAGATGTAGGAAATTGGTTGCCATATTGTTGTGTACATCTGCCTTTAACTTGCATTGATAAGAATGGTTTACCCTATCTAATAGTTTTTACATGATGATGGTAGACATCTTGTCAGAGAAACCAGGAGACTCTTCCAATGTATATGCTAAAGGTAGTGGTATAAGGAGCTACAGGGGCAGGCAATAGTAGCAGTTCCCTGGATTCTGAGGGGACTCCAAAGGTCCCTCTGCCACATAAAATACACCACTATTCTAAATAAATAGTGCAAGGAACATAATGACCCCACTCTAGATTTTGCATTAGGGCTCAAAAACATAAAATTCCCTCTCTGGCTAAAGGTAGCCATGCACAGTAAAAAATTATCAGTTGTTTGCTGGGTTTGCCATAGTAGAAATGGTTGGATTCTTCTTTCCTCCCATAAACCTTAGAGCAGGGGTAGGGAACGTACGGCTCTCCAGCTGTTGCAAAACTACAACTCCCAGCATGCATACTTGCTCTGCTGTTCTTGGAACTCCCATGGAAGTGAATAGAGCATGTTGGGAGTTGTAGTTTCACAGCATCTGGAGAGCCAAAGATTCCCTACCCCTGCCTTAGAGCAATGACGGAACCAGACAAAATCATCTAATGGAATATAAGGGCTCGTTCACACGGTGTAACGTGCCGCGTGATGTGGCACGTGTACGCCGCGTGACCCTTTGCGTGCCGTACACGCTCCCATTCATTTCAATGGGAGCGGGGGATCGTATGCGCCGCACTAGTTTGCGGCCGTGCATTTATTCACGGCCGCAAAGGGTCACGCGGCGTACACGTGCCACATCACGCGGCACGTTACACCGTGTGAACGAGCCCTAAGGTGTACCTAATACTTTGAATGACTTTTCACGATAAGCTGCCAGTATATCAGGGGTAGCACTATTTCTGACCATAATATGACTTCTATTCTGCATTTAGTAGTTTTCTCACTGCATGCTCCATCTCTGATTCTCAGTTTTTTCTGACCTGGGAGCAGAGATCAGCTGCAGTGATGTTTCCCATAAACCGAACATGAACAAATCAGAAGAATCTGCTCCTTAACTCAATTACTGAGGAACTTCATGGAGGATATTATAGAGCAGTACTGAACAATATATAAATCTATAAATAAATATAAATCTATCCATGTAGAAACTTGATATGAAGCTCCAGCAGCCTCTCTGCCTGTGTTTGTGCCTCTGCATTCTCCTTCTTTAGATGAGGGCCTCATGTGGTAGAAAAGCCACGGTTTGGCTGAAAAGCTGTGGAAAAAAACGCTGCAATTTTTACAGTCCCTGCAAAGTGGATTGGATTGTAGCAAATCTCATTAACACATTGCAGAAAAATACACAGTTTTGAAAATTGCATTGTGGAAATTGCGGACTTTCCCTATAGGAATAATTGAAGCAGACGCAATGTGTTTCTGCTGCGTTTTTTCCCGCAGAGCTTTTTCGCTGCGGCCCACTACGTGAGGCCACAACTTTAAGGCTCCATGCACATAAATGTGCCCTTTGTCAGAGTAGTAGCCATGCTTTTCACAGACTCATTATATTTTAATGGCCCCATACACACACCTGTGTATTATCAAGGGTCCATGTATGGGGTCATGGTGAGCATGGGCATGTCATATATGTGTCCATTTTGCAGCCCAGATTTACTGAAGGCATTTAAAGGGTCCATGGAGGCATGGGCCGCAAACAAATATGATCCATGAGCTTCTTGTGCCATTTTACCACATACTGGCACATGTTTGTGTGCTTGTAGCCCTAATATGGTTTATCTTCTCTCCCTTCCTCCTCCCACCTCCCCTCCATAGACTTCAGTGGAGAGACTTATTTTGATGCTTATGTCAGTCTTCAGAGACCAGACCTCTGTGTTATTGTCAGTAAGGATGCAATCAGGATACATGGAGAAAGAAGCACTTTTCTCTGATTAAATTTATTACAGATTCTAAACGGGTTGTCCTGCATAAACTAAAACTTTAACAATAAACTAAACCCCCTCCCCGGCCTGGCTTCTAATTTACTCCCTTTAAAAAAAAATAAAAATGTATATTTATCCATAAGCCTGTGGCGGTCATGTGACTGTCCCAGGCACATTCTTTATTTCCTGGTGACGTTCTGTTTTGCTGTTTCCGGGGACAGCGTCTGTCTTCCCCCGTCCACTTCATACTCGCCAATCCTCATGTCCTCTTCTTCTGCTGGGCATCACTTCCTTCACTAGTGAGCAGCGTTCTATTGTGCATGCGTGGTATGGCTGCTGCTTCTCTTCACTTCTGCCAACATTCTATTGCGCAGACGCCAGCTGGCTCCCAGGTGCGGGCAGAAGAGGGGACAGCAGCAAAAAAGTTATCCAGGACGAGAAGACAGGTAAGTATGATGGGGTGGTGAAGGGGTTGGAAGGCTGAGTTAGTTAGGTAGATAGAGCTAGTAGTCCACAGGCTAGATAGGGAAATGGGTGGTTGTGAGGGACGAAGTGAGAGGGGTGATCTGAGTGAACTGCAATGCATCATGGTAATCATAGATTAAGACAGCAGGAAGCTACCCATGTAAACAAATGCAGAGGATACCAGGAACTCCCAGAGAAAGCAATTATTAACCCATTGATTGCACTAACAGACCTTTTTTTAAAAAATATGTTTTTGCCCAGAAAACCCCTTTAATGTAATGATTTATGCAAAAATTGTTAGAAAATGAGTACTTCACGAATAAAGATAGTGATTAAGTTTCTAAAAAAGCAAATATTCAACAAAATATGCACCTAATTAATTATAAAATATCAATATATGTACAATATAATAAAAAATAATTATTTATTTTTAAATCATAGTCTGAGTTGGTAACTTTATCCTGACTCTGACTCCATCCAAAGTTAGCCACAACTCCAATGCTACAGCCCTGGCTGCTTCTGTGTTTCACTCACATTACAAAAAACACATTGTAACAAACCTTCATTTGTTAGAAACATTCTTGATTAGAATCTAATTTTTTTATTTATGAAACACATCCAAAATCATTGTAAGGCTAAACCATACCATAGGGGTGCTGCCATACTGTGCTCCCAGTCATGTGCGTTTACTGCTATTTGCCTTGCTACACCTGTACTTTTCCATTAGAAGCAATGTAAGTACATGTGTAACCCACAGTTAGGGTGCATTCACACTGAGTAAACGCTAGCTTATTCTGAACGTAAAACACGTTCAGAATAAGCGGCGTCTAAAGCAGCTCCATTCATCTCTATGGGAGCCGGCATACGAGCGCTCCCCATAGAAATGAATGGGATGCTTCTTTCACTCCGAGCAGTCCCATTAAAGTGAATGGGGAGTGCCGGCGTATACGCCCCGGCATGAGCAGAGCTTGCCGTATACGCCGGCACTCCCCATTCACTTCAATGGGACTGCTCGGAGTGAAAGAAGCATCCCATTCATTTCTATGGGGAGCGCTCGTATGCCGGCTCCCATAGAGATAAATGGAGCTGCTTTAGACGCCGCTTATTCTGAACGTGTTTTACGTTCAGAATAAGCTAGCGTTTACTCAGTGTGAATGCACCCTTAGTCATAAATGTATACACTGTCTACCAATAAGTATTTGGACACCTGTGGTAGAATAGAAAACAACATTTATTCATATTCAATAGTTGGTAGAGCCTCCACGAGCGGTAATTACCGCCTCAACCCTCCAGGGCATGCTTTCCACAAGTCTTTGTATGACGGCTAGTGGTATTTTATTCCATTTGATTTGGAGAAGACAGGTAAGTTCTTTCACCGATTTTGGACAGTTGCAGTTTTGGGGGTCTTCCGACTCGGGGCACATTCCGACAATCGCTGTTCACCTTCCACTTCGTAATCACATAAGCCACTGTCGATTTTGGGTAGTTCAGTTTGCTTGCTATGTCCCTTAAGAATTGACCATTTCTGTGGTACCCCACAATTACCCCTTTCTCGGACAGCTCTGCACTTTGTGGCATTTTGCATGCGACTAATGCCAATGCTGTTTTCTACACGATATTTAACAGCAGAAGGCGTGACGTACATCGCAACCGCAGATATCTTCATTTGTATTTGCATGGGTGTCCAAATACTTATTGGTAGACAGTGTATGACTGGTAGTAGAGTGAGGTCACATCTGTAGGATGGTGACACACCATGTACCTGGATGCTGCATCTGGACCCCGGCCACCAGTACTTTCACTTTTCTGTAAGTGAAATGTGAAATAGTTTCAGCCATTTTTAATTCCTGGCAGTGCGGTAACAGCAAAAACACAGCACTGGTGCCCTGAGACTGGATTTGGCTATAACTACTTCTTGTGTCACCACCTGAAAAGAAACACTCTAACGTGAGGCCCCTCATTGCGGAAGCACAGCTTTTATTTGTGGCAGAATTTGCTGCATTTCACTAAGCCAAAGCCAGAAGTGGATTGAGCAGAAGGGAGAGGTATAAGGAGCTGCCTATATATTTCCGATTCCTTTTGTAGTAATGCTTGGCTTTGGCTGAAAAAAATCGCAGCAAAATCTGCAACAAAAACGCTGCGTATACACAAAGTGGGACCTCAGCCTTAGGCCACCTGCATACAAAAGGCACGGATATGGTTTTCACTGACCTACACATTAAAAATGAATTGACAGGGCTGCTGTGTAGATCTGATATAGGACTGGTATAGGGTTTGTATAGGCCCTGCTCCATAATTTGCAGATGTTTAATTTGATCCGGACACACAGCTGCAAAAACAACGGCATCTATGTGTATGGACCCAATGAAATATAATAGTCCATGCTTTTATCCACGATTGCAGATAAAATGTGTGTTCATGTGTATTAGGCTTAGTTCACACGGGCACAGAATAGCGTATTTTGGACCAAAATACACCTGCCGCAATTGTCAGTCGCAGCTTCCCGCTCCGGAGTAGGCCCAAAATGAATGGGCCTAGTTTGCAGGGTGCTGCCGCGAGGCAGACGCTGCGGCTCAATGAGCCGCGGAATCCGCCTGAAGAAAGGGCAGCTGGCTTCTTTTTTCCATGAGCGGCAACATGCCACTCGTGGAAGAAAGATCGCTGGCGGTCTTCATAGACCACCATTGTGAGCGGGCGGATTATGACATGGATTCCGTGCCAAAATCCGCCCCCTCTGTACCCGTGTGAACGAGCCCTTACAGTTTAACAACTACATGTGCGTAATAGTAATAGCAATTAACCCCATCATGTCCCTCACATTAACCCCTGTGTGCTTCACATAAGAGTTACTGACATGTGAGAGACATGGGGGTAATAATTAAGTATCTTCATCATTGAGGTCCTTCATCAGTACCTCTCTATGTATGTCTCACATATTAGTAACCCTTATATGGGACGCACAGGGATTAATGTGAGGGACATGATGGAGTTAACTGCTATTAATGTGAGGCACATGGAGTTACTAAAACTAAATTAACTCCAAATGCCTGACACATGTACCTGTTATTTTTTACTTTCACTTTGCTGTACAGAGCTCTCCTCCTCCTTCTCTTCTTTTCAGGGATACAGACAGGATTTCATCACTGTAGCAGACAGGGTGCTTGTGCTGCACAGTGTAACATCCGGCTCCTGGGCTTTCCTCACCACTCTCTAGCAAGAGAGGAGGGAGTGTCCTATATCATTGTAGTAGCAGAGCACTAAAGGACGCTCCCTCTTCTCTTAATATGTGCAGGTCCCGTGCAGGCTGCTGTGCCAGCAAAATATGCCACATGTGCCAATCATGGCATGCGTGCCAGGTGTTGCTGACTCCTGGTGTAGAAGAGAATGTGAAATGAATCCATACATTGCCCATTTCACTTCACCATTCATTTTCTTCTGATTTGGAGAAGGATCCTGAGTAAAAAGCAGATTGAATCCTAATCAGACTCCTTGAGTGACAGTGAGAGTCACCCATACACAGTGATTGACAGCCTTCTGTATACTGTATGTGGATGGGGAAAGCAGGATTCTCACTGTCTCTTCTAGGAGTCATGTCAGGGAGTTACTCAGAAATTATTCCTTAACTCATAAGTTACTCTCAGGACAGTCAAAATCACTTGACCAGGTAAACTAAAAAATGAAAGAACTTTACAAATAGTCTGTTCAGCTTCTATATTAATCTACAGTATATGTTACCATCATAACAGACTAGAGAATAAGACCACGTAATTCTCCAATTCTTATACTCTGTAATTTAATAAAATCCTCCTACACTGTTACTATGTAAATATGTCAACAAAGTTCACTCCCTCAGATCCATTGCTTCTTGGCAACCCAGTGACCATGTGTGAATTGAAAGGAGTAATATATAACTACTAGAACAGTCTATACACAGTGTTTTTTCTTAGTCTGTAACCATGGAGATGGCTAGATATGTAGAGTAAACAGCAAATGATAAAATGTATCTTTTAACAAGATAGGAATAAAGACATACAGTGTTGCTTCTTTTTATTTGGAAGCAATTAAAGACGACCTTTCGCTCCTTCCAAGTCTAAGTCTTTGCATCTTTCAATAGATGTTCCTCCGCTGTTTCACGTGCAGTTGGAATTTTTTTCTCTAGATCCTACCTCTTCTCAGCAATTGGTGCAGTTATTTTCTGCACCCAAGTAAAGCTCTTTATTGGCAGTTAAGCAGGTTCTGGATGTCTACTGTATACCAGACCCAGCCTAGTAGGTAGCAGCCTGGCACAGCCTACTGGACAGTAAAGAGCATAGTCAGTATACTGAGTGCTTACAGTGCAGATTACTAAGGAAGGGTGGGAACCAGAGGAATAGATTCAACTGTGCAGGAATCAGTGGAGCTGCACCTACTGAATGATGCAGAGTTATAGGTCCTGAAATCGTTGCAGAAGTTTATGTACATATCCCTTATTTTAAGATTTTTATATGCTACCAGACATCCCCGTAAAGGTACTTCATGTGGACTTACTGAAATGCACTCAGTCCTACTATAGGTCTCCTGTGAGAGTTGCGGATAGTTCATGTTGCTCAATCTTTTCCATCTCTAGCTCTGAACTTCATGCTTTTGTTCTACAAGTTAAGTACAATACTTCATCTTGTAGATTTCATATATATTTTGTGAATATACAAGGTTGCTATATATGTGGTGACTTTCTATGTTTATATTACAGAATAATAGAAAACATTTTTCCCAACTTACCGAATAGTCTTTATGTTTGTGTTTGCTGTAATACGTCACAATTGTGTAAGTGTGAATTTGTATTTCACTGTACATTGCTATTTTATAATTTTATTGCTACTGTTATGTAATTCTTGTGTGGCTTAATAATTCTTTGAGTGACTGTTGTACTGTGAGAGTGTTGGATCTTCTTGTGTCTTCATCTCATGCTTTGTCTCACTGGCTGTTTTATTCTCCATGCTCCATTGCAGATGCTCTCGTTCATAACGTAGGTAACTATCACACCCCTTCACAAGTGGATGGTGCCCTTCACTCTCTGTAATTGTTTATTGCCCTTATACCCTTTCCTTACCCCTCTTTGTGTTTTGAACACCCCTTTCAAGAGACAGTAAGTGTGAGCTTTGGTCCTAAAGACCAGATATATTTTCTAATTAGATTACATTTGTGTGCTGGGCCAAACCAAATTCTTGTTATAAGGGGTTTTGGCCTGTTGCAACATGGAACAGAACATGGCATAACTGCTCAGCTTTTACAATATTGTAGTTTCCACCTGATTTTGTGGGATAAAAATATGTTTGTCCTGAAATTGCCAAGCTGACATTCTCTTGTTTTGTCTTTGAGGAATAGTATCTCTTTATGGGTTTTCAGCTTCTATATGAACGCATAGATGCTGTCATTTTTGGGCTGGCAATGCTAATGTATTCTTTGTTTTCTTATGTTTTTTTTTATTTGTATTAAAAAAAATGCATGCTCTGTTGATGGAGTCCATTGTAGTAGGGTTGAAATGGATGAAAAGCAGTCTTAACAAATGAGAAAGAACTTTTTGTTGAGATCTGTGCTTCTAAACACGTTTTATTGAAGAGTGAATTTATCACAACAGTAAGAGTTTACAGCTCAATAACCTCACATCACAGTTGTGTATTTCTTTAATGTTAAAAAATAATAGACTGCAGTTTTATTTGCTTAGGTAACAATTAAAGGGATTATGCCAAGTTTACAACTTAAGTCTCTGGTGAGGTTTCAACTGCTGATCACCGGAATCTCTCTTGGGTGTCTCTTGTACCTCCATCTGAACAGTGTTATAGCTGCTCGCTGCTGCCTCATTCATCTTTCTGGGGCTGCTGAAGAAATGACAGCTACAGAGCTTGGCAGTGTCATAAAGCCAAAAGGTATCTATTTTTGTGATTGATCAGACAAGTATCATCTATCCTGTGGATAGGCAGTAAGTTGTATACTTGGCACAACCCCTTTAAAGCGGTTTCCAGGGACTTACATATTGGTGACCTATCTTTAAATCATCAGTATGTGATCGGTTGTGGTCTAACACCTGGAATTTGCAGGATTTGTGTTGTGGTGTGTTATCCTGGTGAATGTAGCAAGTAGACCATGGGCTGACTACGGCTATGAAGGGTTCGGGAAAGAACATACTCAGAAACAGCTCTCAAGTAGGATATGGCATTTAGGCAATGCTTGGTTCATATTCTAGGGCCTAGAAGACATTCCCCTCTACATGTAGTATTATAGTGTTGCCACTTGGGTCTATGGATTGGCATAATTGATATCAAATTTTGACCTTTATGGTTTGAAAAGAATCAAAACATTGTTGCAGACTTTCAGTTGTCTGGTTTTGGTGAGCATATATTTATTGCAGTTTCCTGCTCTTAGCTGATATTAACGGATCCCTATATTTTCATCTGCTGTTGTAGCCCTTCCATTATAGAGTTCAGTGTGCGGAGCATTCAGAGTTGCCAGTGCTGTAACACATGGTTGTTTAAGTTAGTCATCCTTCTTTCGGCTTAAAGCTTCTGGTCTGGTATGTTTCCTCTGATTTTGCTCATTAACAAGTTGTTTTTAGCCACAGAGCTAGCAGATTCAGTTGTGTACTTGTGTCACTGTTCAAGAAGTATGTCATTTCATAGCACCCATGCACTGCCAACTGATAGATGGAAATGCATAAACTTTATGTCAGAAATCTGAATTCAGCTGCTTCTGCTTATAGGATACTGTGCTGATCTGAGAAGCTTCTGCAGTATCGGAGGTTCCCTGGGCTTATACAATTAGCCACTGAGGAAGCATATAAAAATTCCTATCCTCCTGAATTCCTCCTGCTAAGTTAGTACTGTAGTTTGGCTCTGAACCCTGATGTGTGTGTTGGTTTGCTTTATTCAGCCTCATGACTTGTTTCTGGTTATTTGTTTTCCTACTGTTTGGCTGTGTATTGGATATATTCATTTTGTCTTCTGATTCTGTCTCTGATGTTACCTCTCTTGAACTTAACCTAGGCTATGTATTGGATATCCGCTTTGTCTCCTGATTCTGCCTCTGATGTAGCTCCTGGAACTGACTGTTACCTTGGAAGTTATTCTCCTGTTTCAGATCTGTCCTGTTAGTTAATTGTGGGTTCTGGTTTGGTTTCAGTTAGTGGAGTGTTTATTTGTTGTATAGTTGCTGTTGGTGATAATGCGGACCTCAAATTCAGCAAAGTCCATTTGGCCTTTTGGCTAGCTCTTGTGAATATGTTTGAGTGTCTGGGCTTTCAGCGCTGTATAGGATATAAGCAGCTGTTGTACTGCTTTCTGTTATCAGCAAGATCCTGCTATTTTGTGATATTTGTTTCTGGAACTCTAACATAACACTTGCAAATGTGAGAAAAAAAAAATTGTTAAAACCAGTGTATTTACAGTCAAAGAAAAATGACAATCTAAAGCAATGTAAAAAAACAAACAAACCCTAAATATACTGAAACATGTTATTTACATACACTTTAGTATTTTGGTCAATTTTTGCATCTGTATTTGTAAGCCATATCCAGTGGTGAAACCTGCAGAGAATAACTATAGTAGAAAGATTTGTCTATTATCTGTGTTTTGAATCCATTCCTTATTGATACCAGTCTCAGCTTGAAGTAGGTAAGGATGGGGCTACACCTGCATTTTATTACACAACAAAAGATCTATGTAGTATCGCTGTTCATAGAAATTCATTGAGTATCTTGAAAAGCTCATCTAAGTCGCTGTACTGTGAAAAAGTATCTAGTGTAGCCCCAACCTAAAGCAGTTAAAGTGGGTGTTTCAGATTCAGAAATATAGTTTTCCTTACATAAAACATGAATAGTTTCAGTAATAATCTTGCAAATTTAATGGGTACCATATCTGCCATCAGACCCAGAGGACTCACCACAGAAAAACAGGCCCTAAATAGACCCAGTTGCGTGTTTACGTAAGAATGTACTTCAAACCAATATTAGTGAATTGCAGGGTACTGCCAGATCATATGAATAAAGGCCCTGCTTCCCACTACATCTGATGCAGTTGTCCATTAAAGATCTGCACATCTGTCTTAAAGGGGTTGTCCCATGAAAAGCATCCTATCTATACTGCTAGTTTGTGTGGATTTAAGACATTTCCTAAATACATTGCTTTATCAAAACTGCTTTGTTTGGCCGCTATCTTAATTTATTCACTTAATTGTTGACACTACGTTTCTATGGCCCTTGGGATTATCTGCTCAGTTCCCAAGTGACTAGCTGCCTGCTCTCAGGGGGGGAGGGAGGGGCTGAGTGCTGGGAGCAGCTATGAGCTGTGTGTGTCTGACAAGCAACGGAGCTCCTCAAATAGGGTAGGGGGGAGGTGAGAGCTCCGGGATTACTGTGCTGTCTTTCTTTAGCTTTTCCACTTATCAGCTGGTTTAATTGAATTTGGCTGATAAGGGCTGAGATAAGGAGATCTTTACCTCTGTATGTAATGCAAGCTGACTCAAATCCAGCTCTGCTACATCAGCTTTATACTGTGGTAATGCATTTACAACCAATCCCTCATTACTGACTGCAAATATAGCAGATAGCAGAGCAAGTGAAACCCTGCCCACCAATGTGCTGAGAAATCCAGGAAGTGAAGAGAGCACAGAGCCCTGCAGGCTGCAGAACAAGAGTTATGGGAATACCTCTTTAAGTCACACTGGTGTAATATCCTGTGAAGCCAGTTACCTCCTATCATTTGGATATGCTTATTAATGATAGAGACTACTTTTGAGTGGTGTTCAGACCTCACAGTGGACTCCGGTGGTCCACATTCTAGGTATATCGCTTCTTTGGCAGCTTGACCCCATGCTGCATTCTTAAGTTGTGGGTATCAGAAGAAGGAGGTAGAGGGCAAACTAAGATCTTGCATTAGAGACGCAAAGGATCAAAAAGTACCATCCTGGTACAACTGAATGAGGCATTTAAATCTGTAAAGCATTGCACCTCTCTTAGATTGGGATTACACTGCAGAGGGATAAGGGGCAACCTGTCCATGTCACACTGTGCAACCACAAGCCTATTCCGTATGGTTACTTCTTCCAAAATGTTCAAAGTGTAACATCAAAGTGGATACATCATCCCTCTACATAGGCCTATTATCACATGGCAGTATTCTGGTCATTTTTGCATCAGCATTTGTAAACCAAATCTAGAGTAAAAGTATAATGAAAACAATTACAATACACCTCTTATGTGCAAATCTTTGTAATAGGCCACACATGACAGTATTTAGGAAACTAAGGAGTGGCTCCAAAAAATAAAATGGGTGCACATATCTGATCTTTTTGTAGGTACTTTTCATGGTATTAGAACATAAAAGGCCTCTTACATTTCCTGAATACTAATAGTAATAATATGAGCGATATGAATATGACCTTAAAAGTTCTGTCCTGTCTATATTGTGGTTATTACTTCATTTATATAACTTTATTAGAAATTAGGTTATGCTCCACTGCTTTGCTTTTAAAGCTCTTATAGACTTCTGCGTATATTCTCAAGAGTAGGGTGGAGAGAAAAAAAATCTATAATTACCATGTAAAACAGGAAAATGTCATTTAGAATGGGTTCTATGAAAAATCTCTTCTGCAAAGAGGACATTTCATGTCCTCAGACCACTTATTTCTTAAATACCCCTAGACAGCAGCTCCTCCACCAAGTCTAGCAATGTGTTTGCTTTAGTAGCTGTTCCAGTTACAAGCCTTACAAATGAATGGTGCTTTTAAATATCAGAAATGTTTCAATATATCTTAAGACTATATTTTTCCTTCATCACTTAATAAGTTGTTCTCCTGCTCCTTATCTGCAGTCCAACTGCTTGTTTACATTATATTCCTCTAAGCCTAGGTTCACATCTGTGCTGGGCTCACCACTGTTCAGGTCCGCCTGTTGGGTTTCTGACGTTTTTATCCTGAAACCAGGGAGAGAAAAGTCCTCTGGAAGTTTTATCTCCGCTGTTTCTTAGCAGTTTCTGCGGAGTCTTCATCAAGCACAGATGTAAACCTAGCTTCATTGCTGTGTTTCATATATAGAGCTCTATGGAGAAGGAGGGACAGATTAAGATTAGAGATGAGCGAGTACTGTTCGGATCAGCCGATCCAAACAGCACGCTCGCATAGAAATGAATGGACGTAGCTGGCACGCGGGGGGTTAAGTGGCCGGCCGCCGTCAAAGCGGAAGTACCAGGTGCATCCATTCATTTCTATGGAGCGTGCTGTTCGGATCGGCTGATCTGAACAGTACTCGCTCATCTCTAATTAAGATTCTTTTGCTGGCTGTCTAATTGATTTATTGTCTATATGTACTAGTAGCCTCTTATCTACAACCTAGCAGTGTTAAAAGAGTTTAGAATATCTGAATTATAGGAGCAGTCTAGCAATGTGTTTGCTTTAGTAGCTGTTCCAGTTACAAGCCTTACAAATGAATGGTGCACGCGGGGGGTTAAGTGAGGGGTGCCTTTTCTATCCCCCTCAGTACTTCATAGACTAAGGGCTCGTTCACATCTGCGCCTGTACTCCGTTCTGCAGGTTTCCTGCACAAAACAGGGGCAGGAGACTGAAACCTGCCGGCATGTTTCAAGCCCATTCATCTGAATGGGCTTGAAAAGTCTCCGGCCATGTGCGCCGGTGAGCGTTTTATGCACTCCGCGGTGAAACCATTTTTTTTTAAACCAGACACAGAGTCGGACATGCAGTACTCTGTGTCCGGTTTAAAAAAAAATGGTTTCGCTGCGGAGCGCATGCAGGAGACGGAAACCTGAAAACGGAGTTCAGGCGCTTGTGTGAACCCAGCGTAATATGTAGAAAGTATCTCTGCCTGGTAAGAAAGAAGAGGTATTTCTTTAATAAGATATGTTACAAAGTTTCTTATTTTCACCTGAATATTCATCTAGGCCAGGGGTGCTCACACTTTTTCAGCATGTGAGCTACTTTATAACATGACCAAGTCCAAAGATCTACTACCCACTTCTTGTGGGCAGGGCCGGGGTGGGGCAGAGAGTGAGAGCAGGAGGCAGCAGCGTTCTTTGGTTACCTAGTAACGGCCCTCGCTCAGCATGATGGGAAGCCACAGAATGCCCACAACATGGAAGCAAGGCGGCTGCCCAGGGATCCCTGGTGTCTGCGTGTTCACAGCGCAGGCTGAGAGTTATCTGGAGATGACTCTCAGCTTGCGCTGTGAACAAGCACTCCGGACACTTGCAGGCCGGGCAGCAGCAGCTCCAGGGGATGACGCGCTCCCCGCTCTTAGGGATGGAGGGAGTAGCCGGGGTGCTGCTTGTTCACAGCGCAGGCTGAGAGTCATCTCTGGACACTGGCAGGCCAGGACCGCCATAGCCCTGACTGTGAACGAGTGCAAAGGCCTTGCACTCGTTCGCAGTCAGGGCTGCGGCGGCCTCGCCTGCAAGTGTCCGGAGATGACTTTCAGCCTGCGCTGTGAACAAGCAGACACCGGGGATCCCTGGCTGCATCCCGCGATCGACCCATACGTCCTTTGCGATCGACCGGTAGATCGCGATCGACGTATTGGGCACCCCTGATCTAGGCAAAGGTGTTTATAACTGGAAATTTGCTTTAATAATTCAGGTGAAAACGGGATTGTGTGAATCCGGAAACAGCGTAGATTTCAGGTATAAATTACACCAGTTTTCTAGAGTGAGTTTTAGTAAATTTATCTAACCCACCTTAGTCTCCGCAATACTCTGCCTACTTTCATAAAAGGTGGCAAGTAGGTCGCACAACCAGCAATGCAGCACATGTTTGGCACAGTAAAGGGTTGTGCTTTAAAGATGTGCCACAACTACAGCCATGTACATCAGTTTTCTGACACAGAGGGAATAGTAAATTCCCCCAATGTTGTTTGGCGAGACAAGATGAAAGTGGAGATATTTGGCCACAATGCACAGATATCACATTTGGTGAAAACCAAACACTGTGTATCAACACAAACACCTCATACCAGCTGCCAAACACAATGGTGAAGGGGTGGTGATTTGGTCTTGTTTGTAGCCATATTCCTTGTGTCATTTTTGCCTTTTTTTCTGCACTGCACTTTATTTCTGAAACATTTGTCCTTTTCCCCCAAAATATTATGCTGCCCTCACCACTTTTTGTGGTAAGCTTAAAAGGAGCAAAGTGTACATAGCTTTTAAAGACACATGTAAACCAACTAGCACATATACACCGGTGCACTTACATCATAAATGTAAATACACTCATTCTCTCTCATTGTCGCATACCTAAGACCTGCATCTCTTTGATGAATTCAACAAGTTGAGCACAAAGACCAAATCTTGCGAATATTTGTTGAAATGAATCTTGTGAGGGTCACCTATCTCAAGTTACTGTCTATATTTGAATAAAATTCTGTAGACTTCTTTGCGGCAGCCACCTCCCATATTAGCACACTGATGTTCTCGTGAAGCTCTCATGTATCATGGGCAGCATTGTGGAACAGTGGTTAGCAACTATATATGTAGATAAGACACAAAACTCACAAATCACAATAGGTGATTTCATAGCTTAACTACTCTCCTCTGTGCACATAGCAGTTAATAGGTTCTACCCCAGACCTTTGTGTCTATGGCACACGGTCCATCTCCAGGAAACAGAAAGATACAAATTATTTTAGGCTTAAGCTAGATGCACATCCATAGAAGACTCTGCCACAGAGTCCAACAAAAATCGGCAGAGAGAAAAGTCTGTGGGTGTCCATGGGTAACTGCTGTTTTAGTGGATGGGCTCTTCATCATTCTGAATTCCAACTCATGTATAAAAGGGATTAACTTCCTTTTGGCAAATCCTTATTCATCTTAATTCTATTATTCTGACCACTTTGGACTTAATGTTACATTTTATGTATGACATGGACAAAGGAGCCAATAAAGACATTCGACAGAAGGAAGGGCTACTTATATCAGCCCTGGAGCACAGGTAGGATACCAAGGCAGAAAGAGGCCTAATAGAATGCCTGGCTTCATCTGGGACACATTAGTGTCAGACAAAAAAGTCAAATCGAAGTTTGTTAAATTTTAATCCTAATTAATTAAATGCTAATTTAAAATGGGTAGAAATTACAGAATCATTCTTTTTGAAGGGTCATCTGGTGGTAAGCTGATACCATGATTCTCTGCTGCTGCCGCTACACGACCAGTGGTCCTATATAATCATTGGAGGAACCCAGCCCCAAGTATTCATTCCATCTGCAGTCCTGCACAGGGACAATCAAGCATTATACAGTTCCCATAAAAATCAATACGGATAAACAAAGAACAGCACCGAGCTGCACATAGTGAAGTACCGTACAGTGAGGAAGTCAATAAGACAAGAAAGTTGCTCACCTTGAAAGGTTGTAAACACAACCGTTTCTCTCAGTTTATAGACCACTTATGGAGGGGAGGTCTTTTGCCCCTAGGGGAGAGCCAGCGGGATCCACGTCACTCTAGGTGTAGGTAATGGCAAGGATGGACCGGACAAAAAAGAGGATCTCTGCGCTCAATCCGTCGTCTTTTAAAATTTCACTTTATTTTGGAAATATAAACACAACGCCCTTTTTCAAGTGTATGAACTAAATAAAAATAAGAACAATAGCCCCCCAAAAAAGGGGGGGAGTAGCAGCAATAAGCAATCCAATAGAGACTAATAAAAAATATACATAAGTAAAAAGCATCCAAATGTTTCTTTGACAATTTAAAAAGTGTATTACACAACATGTTGTCACTATAGCATGGAACTAATAAACTATTATTCATAGAGAGAATACCCTCCATATATGTCTTAAGTCAATCAGCATGATAACAAACCAGTTGTTCATGACAATTTAAAATTACTACAGTGAGGAACCAACAGGCTATTCCTCATGGAAAGAATACACTCCACTTATGTCCCACATCAATCAACATCCTAACACACTAGTTAGTTCATGTATAGGGTTCATATTAAAAATGGTGAAAAAGATAATATTAACAGGTACATCAAATCACCCAGGCTAGAATCAGCCATGTAAGGAGACTAATGTTAGGGAATAAAGCCCATACATATCAAAAATATAATTAGAATATGGTGAGAGGATATTGAAAAGGTCTTACCTTATATCTCACGTCGAGCTGGATGCTTAATCCAGCCGACGAGGACTAGACCTTTAAATAACATTGGTGGCAGTGGATGTTTGTGCGCCTTTTTTGATATGTATGGGCTTTATTCCCTAACATTAGTCTCCTTACATGGCTGATTCTAGCCTGGGTGATTTGATGTACCTGTTAATATTATCTTTTTCACCATTTTTAATATGAACCCTATACATGAACTAACTAGTGTAATACACTTTTTAAATTGTCAAAGAAACATTTGGATGCTTTTTACTTATGTATATTTTTTATTAGTCTCTATTGGATTGCTTATTGCTGCTACTCCCCCCCTTTTTTTGGGGGCTATTGTTCGTATTTTTATTTAGTTCATACACTTGAAAAAGGGCGGCTAGCCCGAAACGCGTTGTGTTTATATTTCCAAAATAAAGTGAAATTTTAAAAGACGACGGATTGAGCGCAGAGATCCTCTTTTTTGTCCGGTCCATCCTTGCCATAAAAATCAATGGACTGTCTGTGTAATGCTTATACATATTGGGTTTTCTTTGCTAGTGCTGATGACTGGGGCAACCCCTCTATTAACACAGAATTCCCTAAAAAGATATGTGAAAATTAGTTTTCAAAATTTGACAACTCTCTTACAAATAACCTCTCACTGTCATTTTCTCATATTCATGTTTCAATTTTTTAATGTTATTACATATGACACTGTATTTTAAGTGGCTGACACATATGTCATGGGACCACCATTTGGAATTATTCCTAAATAAAAGCTCTTGGTTTTCCCAGTTAGACAGTCGGTGTAGACAAATTATTCAAGACATATGTTGTTTGGAAAAGGAAAGCTGCAGAGCAGGGTTCTTGAATTTGAGACTGTTATGATAAAATTCACAAAATTAAAGTTTTCTTTACTTGATATTTTAAATATTATTTTAAATACTAAAAAATCTGTGATCAGAAACCTTCCTGAATTTTTTTTTGTTTGTTATTTCTTGTGTCACCTGGTTGTTTTTGCCTCTGATATGCAGCTGGATGCATTTATGAAGAACACGGCTCATATTCTTGTGCAGTGACCTCTGTACAGATCATAGAGCAGACTTTTAATGCACTTTTATCAACCTATAGAAGTCAATGAGTGGTTTGTTTTTTTTCTGATTGAAGCAAAAAAAAATGATGCAGCAAAAATTGCAATGCCAATGGATCACGGTTTTTCTCACAGCGTTTTGCACAGAAAGTTTGCAGAGGTTTCCTTTGTGGACTTTCTGCTTTAAAGATATATATAGGGAATCCGCTGGTGTTTCTGTAGCTATGATTGACATGCTGCAACCACTTTGCTGTGACTGTAAAATACCACATTTTTTTCTGAGACTTTTCTGCCACGTGAGGCTTTGGCCCTAAATGGGTGTGAGTAGCACCTTAGATTAGGTTCACATCTGCATCAGAGTCTCAGTCTCAGAAAATAAGCGGTGAAAAAAAAAGTCCTCTATGGAAAACTTTTTTTTCTGCCGCTTTCATTGGTTCTGTTTTAGTGATCTGTCACTCCATTGTTTGGGTCCCTCAATGGACCTGAACACTAGAGTGCAAGTGCTAGAAACCAGCGTCACGCAATATGGCTACCTCTTAATCTTGTAAAGAAGTTAACATAAAAATATTCAAGCAGGTAAAGAATAAATATTTTTCAGTATTTATCATTAATTATTAAACTTTTTTTTTTTTGAAAAAAAAATATAAAAATTTTATTTCAGCATCCTTGTTGCGTATTATTAGAATAAACTCCAGAGGCGCCTTATAATTTCAGACAATCCTTTACACAACCCAACTCTGTGTCCTGAGGATGAATTGTTAATATGCGTGTTACGCTTTCCTATTTCCAATGTTGTCATAAGAATTAGCATAGTTACTTTGATATGGATAGATGTTGGACAACACATCTAGTGAAACTTGGACTGTAACTTCTTTGGACTACAGCTGTCAACACAGAAAAAGAATGGCTGCCAGTTTAGTTTATCTGCCACTTATCAGGGGCTCAGTTGATTTTCATTGACGTCTTCTTCTACCAGTTCTTAGCAGCGTATACTGTACTACAACAGCGGTTACAGTATTTTGGACATTGTACTTGTCTTAAATGAAGCTCTGGCAACTAGGGGGTTAACTATCTTTTCTTATGTCTGCCTAGTTCCTGTCTGTTATGATTTAATATTTAATTAAATAGTCTAAATGACAACAATGTATACAAGCATTTAAAATTGTCTAGTCCCTTGTTATAGAATTCACCATTTTATTTTAATAAGGGTCTGTTAGCAAGATGGCTTCTTAGAGGAAACCTACAAATTCTTGATATTCACCTGTAAGGGAATTGCTAAAGGAGCAATTTCCCAGAGCTACTGGTGAACCCTCATGGAAGGGGCACAACAAGACAGTGAGCCCTAAGCTGAACCCACCGCTGCCCCTACCTGCTTGCCTCATTGCCCTAGGCAACAGAGGACAACTGGTCGACACGCCTTTCCTATATGTAAGTGACAACACAGAACGCAGACAAGACAAAGAACATCAAAGGGAGGTCAGCTAGCCAAAGGTCCGGTAACAGCAACGCAGTACAAAATCGTAATCCAAGAGAATAGTCACAAGAGAAGTCAAGGGTCAGAGATCAGTAATACAATAGTAGCAGAAATAGGTGTTTAGCAGGGATAAAGTCTAAGGACAGAGTCACAATAGCCAGCAAGCCTATGTGGGCTGATGGCCTGTATATAGAAAGCCCAGGACCCGCCCTAGACTTGATTGGTAGACAGGCTGTCAATCACAAAGGCAAGGCTAGAATTAACTTTTTTTTTTTTTTTTTTAATGTAGATTGTGAGCCCCATATAGAGTTCACAATGTACATTTTTCCCTATCAGTATGTCTTTTTGGAATATGGGATGGAAATCCATGCAAACACGGGGAGAACATACAAACTCCTTGCAGATGGGTTTTTGCCCTTGAGTGGGATTTGAACACCAGGACCCCAGCGCTGCAAGGCTGCAGTGCTAACCACTGAGCCACCGTGTGGCCCCAGAATTAACTATTTGATGAACAGATAGAACCAAGGTACAGGAGATGGGTGTGGTGGAAATTCAAATACAGAGGATAGATAATAGAGCAGTGTTCACTCAGTACAATGAAAAACTCTAAGCAAAGAATCAAACTGTACACGCTTCCTGTGCCGCAGGACGCGCAGAGACCCGAACAGGCAGAGATGTTACATCACCAGAAACAATAATACACTAAATTAAATAAGTAACCAAGAAGTAAGTGTAAAAGTGCACATAACAGAACTAGTAGTCCCCTTAATCCTGAAATTTTTGAGAAAATGATTACAATATACTGAGCAGTTAGTTTCTTATACTGCACTGCCACAAACACGTTTATTCTTTGCCCATTAAAAAGGATGTTGTAAATTGTAGTGAAGATATATGTATATATATATATATATATATATATATACTTCTCTACACAACTTCTCATTTGTGGGCAGGAGATAAGTTTCTCCATTTATTCCTATGAGGCCCATCGATGTGAGACCAATAGGAATGAATAGAGAAACTGACTTCCTGTCCAGACATCAGATTCTATCCCAGTTGGAGAGTCACTATGTAAGTCACATGACCAAGTTAAGGACCAGAACAGAGTAGATAACTCACAAATTCATCCACCATTAAGAGGATTTCCTTCACTACAATTTACATAAAGTACTTTTTTTTTCATACAGGTTTTACTTTACACTGTACACTTTTTTTCCCCTTATGTCAGTTCATTATGTTGGATGGCAAAAGGAGAGTAATATTGTTTCCAAAGCCAGTCGCAGTGCTTAAAGGGTGGTGAGAAACATATTTCTCTAATATGGTATATTCCAAAGTTTCTCACTTTAGCTGAATGTGTTTTTCCAGCAGCTTCCTCCTCCTCCTCTTTCCATGGACTTTTTTAATATTACAAAGTTTCTTATAATTACCTGTAATATTTATTCATGAAGTGTTTTCTTATAATTGGAGGGATGTGCCACAATAATGATGTAACAGGGAGCAGATGTCTGGATCCATTGTGCCACCTACCAGAAGAAGAACCAACTCTGGGACCAGACCAACTCTGGTATGAGACACCAGAGGGTACAGACATAGGGATAGTCAGGAACCAGCTGAAGTTCAGTGGCAGGCAGCAGACAATCGAAGTTGTAGACAAGCCAATGTGAAAGGCAGCAGACAGCTCAGGTTCAGAAGTCCAGGACAGGCTGAGGTCATACACTGGTAGACAGCAGAATAGAATCAGGATCAGAAGCATGGCCAATCACACAGCAGTGTAGTATGGAACCCATACAGAATGAGAAGTGGTAGATTCAATATTGCTTTGGCACAGTTCAGAGGGTTGAGAAGCTTAATGTGGGTGGAAGCTACTTGGAATTGGCTGAGGAGCGCACACATGTGGGTTTGTTAGGCCTTCAGGGCAAGACCAGATGCTACGAAAAAAGGCAATATACAGGAGCAGAGAGTGTCAGAGACCTCATGGAAAGCATCGGAGGCAAGCCAATGCCTGTGTTTGTTAGGAGAGCGAGCATGACGGTGGGCAAATGCTGGTTGTCAGAATAGTTTATCAATATCAGTTTAGTGGAGGTAGACCATTAAATTCAGAAGTGGTTGGTAGTGGTACAGCAATAATCCATATAGTGCAACGTTTTAGGCAAGACTGCCCTTCCTCAGGATAGGCATGTTCTAGATGAAGTTCCAGAGAGGACTGACATAGAAGCAGCTATTCTGAGTTTAAGTTATCAAAATGATACTTCTGGAAAACCCCCTTAAGGCCAGGGTAAACCGCAGTATAAAAAAAAAACATAGCAAACTGCGGTATATTACATTAACTGCAAAGTGGATGGGATTCTGGCTAATCCTTTATACACATTGTAGCAAATAATCCGTAGTATGTCAGTTAGGTAGGGTTCACACTACCATTGGTGTCCGTTTAAAAATAAATAAATAAACGGACACCTATCATAACGGACAGTAACTGATGGCTATCAGTTACTGTCCGTTGCCCATAGATTTCAATGTAAAAAAAAAACGGACACTTGCTGTGTGTTTTTTTCAAACGGACAGAAAAGTCCTGCATGTAGGATATTTTTTGTCCACTTGAAAAATCGGACATGGTTGTAAATGGACACTAAAGGGCAACAGATAAAATCCCATTGAAATGAATGGAAATTGTAACGGACACAGCTAGTGTTCGTTGCTAGAACCTCGAACGGACAGTAGCTACGGACACTGCTGTCGGACAACCACGGTAGTGTGAACGCTTCCTTATACCTACGAAATAGCTGGTGATTAGTGTATAGGAAGCAGAAAGTTTGCAGAGGTAAGCTCTTTGAGCTTTCTGTGAAAAGGGCTGCAGGACAAACTGCATACATAATATATATGTATTACCGTATATATGCATACATGTATATGTATGTGGTTTTTACATTAATATTTATTATGCCAAAATGTAGTGGAAAAAAATAAAACTTTTTGAAAGTGGTTTGTAATACCAATTTTTTTCCCAAATAACATAAATAACATAAATAAATGAATCTTGGCAAAAAAAAAGTCATTGCTAACTGATCTATTATAAAGTAGTCAAGAAGAAGGCTAAATATTAGGCACCTGCTACAGATGATGCTAGGAACACCAGAACATCAGAATGGAAGAGTACAAAAAAATATAATCGGTTACACTCAGAGTTCAACAGACTCCATTGACTATAATGAAGTCCGGCAGGTGACTAATGTTCTAAAACTGAAACCGCCAGATAAAAAAGTCCTCTGTGTAGGATTTTTACCTTCATTGATTTTCAGACAGAGAAGCTCCAGCTCTAGTATAGATGTGAACATAGCTTTACCCTAATTATTAAAGGTTTACCAGTATCCCTTAGGGAATTGGTAGAGGTCTCCTTTAACTCCTGGAATGCTTTCTTCTTTTGATTTTCTTTAGTCAATTTACTACTTTTTGGGAGATAATCTGTCACGTAAAGGGATTCAATCATTAAAACTGCATTTTTTGTAGCTAACACTTAGGAATAGCCTTAAGAAAGGCTACTCTTCTCCTACCTTTAGAAGTCTTCTCCGTGTCGCCATTCCGTAGATATCCTGGTTTTCAGCAGTATGCAAATGAGTTTTCTCGCAGAACACGTCGCGGAGAGGGCATTCCAGAGGAAGACTAGGCTGTCACTGGAAAGTTTTTTTGCAGCACTGGGGACGCCCCCAATGCTATTTGAGCTCTGGGGATCGCCCCCAGTGCTGTGAGAAAACTCATTTGCATACCAATGAAAACCGGGATATCTACGGAACGGCGGCGCGGCGAAGACTTCTAAAGGTAGGAGAAGAGTAGCCTTTCTTAAGGCTATTCTTATGTGTTAGCGAGAAAAAATGCAGTTTTAAATATTGAATCCATTTAAGTGATTCATTTCTCCTTTAAATGTGTCATGTTCTTCTCTAATAGTCACTTCATAATTGTAACCCAATGTCTGTACAGTATTCATTTCTCCAGTTTAGCATGTCTATTATTTCCCAGATATAATCTGACCTTCATTTCATTTTATTTATTAATCAGAACGTCATTGTGTGCGATTTTCTGTGGGATGAGACGGTGAAGGTCATCTCTCCTTGAACAGCTCACAGGATTTGTTCAATGAATGGTGTAATACATGTCCAGCAGAAGGATATGTACTGTATCTTTCCCTATTTTGGTTATTTGCTGTTCAATCTTTGTGGATTAAGAGATCTAGATATTCAGTGGAACACCATCTATATTATGAGATGTTCTCAATAGAGACGTTCCTGGTACAATCGGCACTCATCTCATAATACCGCATTGATGATATCCTTTTGATGATAGAACTTATCTGAAGGAAGTAATGGTTCTCATTGAAAAGATCCAGGTAGTGTTAGCAGAGTTACTACAGGCAATACTCCATGGGAAAAAGTATGCAAATCAGCTTTCCTCCAAAAAGGAAGCACATTTTCTTGTGTTAGCTGAACCAGATACTCACACTTGTTCATTTGGGGGGGGGGGGGGAATCTTTGGTTTATCTGTAATGAGAATTTTTTTTTCCTTTTGGAGGACAGTTGGTTGGCTTGATAGAATTTAGAATTTTGCTTGATAGAAATTATAGCTGCTCAGTTATAGCAGTTCAGTTATTACGGTATTATATTTAATAATTTCATCATTTATGATCTGTACTTGTTAACTGGTTTCTAAGTAGGAGTAAAGACATTACCATTTGGATAAAATAGTGTAGCTGGAATGATAATATTGAGTGTGGAAAAAATGCTGTAAATACAGTGGTAATAGTTTAATTTTGTCAGTTACCAAAATGAAATGAGTAAACAATTGAGAAATATTTGGTGTGACCATCCTTTGGAGGAGGAGTCCTGGAAGTAATGATACGACACCCAGAATGCCCAGATCCCAACACAGTCTGGGATTACATAGAGACCAAAGGAATTGAGCAAGCCTACATCTACAGAAGCTCTATGGTCAGTTTTCCAAGATGTTTGGAACAACCTCCCTGCTGAGTTCCTTTAAATACAAATGTAGCTACAAGAATTGATGCTGTTTTGAAGGCATAGTCCGAAAGTTAGGTCACGCCAAATATTGATGTGATTTAGATTTGTCTTTTGTTAATTTACTTTATTTTGTTAATTGACAAAATTACACTATCAAATGCAAATATTACCGTAATACTTCTATTTTTGAAGTTTACCGCATTTTTTCCACACCTAGCTAAAATTTTTGCACAGCACTGTATTAGGACTCAGTTTGGCCATAATGCTAATGCTGTGACAAAAACTGCAGCGTTTTCTAGTGAATACCATCCATACATTCCGGAAAAATTCTTGCAGCGGACACACTGCAATTTTCAAAACCGTTGCGATTTTGGAAATCACAGCATGTCAATTAATTATATCTGAAACGCTGGAGGTTTCCCTATAGATATAATGGAGGAAATCTCTGTGAATTTTCTATGAGAAGCTCTTTGGGAAAAACCAGTGATTCGTTGCCGCCATGTTTTTTTTCCCGCAGCACTTTTATGATGTGGCCCACTATGTGGAGTCTTAGCCTTAAAGAGTTTTGTACTTGCTGTATCCTGGATAAATATATCTTAAATGGCGTCTGTCACCTGAGTGAAGCATATTAAACAAGCACCATAGATCGGTCAGACTCGCATGAATATAATACTTTTTTCATTATGAAAATTTGGGCCTCGTTGTAGAGAGATTCAATTATTTAAGAATATGCAGATAAGCAATCTGGAGCATTTTGGGCGGCTCTGTTGCTCCAAACTGCTATTCTCAGACACTGTTCTACTCCTTCCTCCTTCATTCTTTAAGTGAAAGGGCCAGGTGAGATTTCAGCTTAGATCCCTGGCCCTGTCTCTCATAGAAGGAAAGGGGGAAGGCGGACGTACGAGAACAGTCTGGGGTATAGCAGTAATGAAAATGACAGGCATTTGTAATAAGCTTTTCTCTCATAAGGGACTCAAAGCTCAGGGAACATTGTGGAGAAGGAAAGTTAGTGGTTTGCTGTACAGGCACTCATTCACACTAACTCCCAGAAGTCAGTTGTTTTACAGGAATCCAATCAGCATATTTTTTGGACATGTGGGAGGCAGTACTTGGTGGAAACCCATGCAAACACAAAGAACATAGTAATTCCATGCAGATGTCGCCCTTGGTCACCTTCTAACCCAGGACTCCAGCGCTACAAAGCTGTAGTACTAACTACTGAGCCACCCTGCAGCCATTGGTCCTACAGATTTCTTATTTGCATATTCTGAAATGAATGAATATCTCGGTAATGGAGGAGCTATTTTTCATGGGGGGAGAAGTGTTAAAATTAGGTGAACTTGATCTAGCTAACTGTGTTACTGGTGTAGTATCAAGAATGAAAGAAGCTTTATTGGCACTTCCGAATAGATATTTGGCATTGCCAAAGCAAGTAAAGTGGGAGGAAAGACAGACTCCCTTTAATAATTGTATTATGAATAGTAATGTAGCTTTCTGGTCTACTTTGCATGTCAAGCCATCTCCATCTACCTGCTGTCAGTAGATGCAAATATTCTTGCTTACATCTAGAAGCTGAAAACCTATACAGAGCTAACACAAGTTAGTTATATTTAGTTATATGTCAAGTCATTGCAGAATATCTCCAATTCCAGGTTCTAGTACTGTAAGGTGGTCTTACAGGGGAAGGCTTCTTATAATACTGAGCGCTGATTTATGATATGTTTTTTGATCGCCCTTGTTATTTCTCAGTGCCGTGACATGCCGTGACCGTTCCTCCCATGCATTTTGCACCATAATGGCAGCACATACCCTGACAACGTGGGAGATATGCTGCCGACTAGTGATCATATTTTAGACCAGATAAAAGATGCGATCAGGCAACAAATAAGTGTTTGTTCATTTGGTAGTTGAGCAGAGAATATACGGTTTTCCTTCTCGTCCATCCAGTCATCGGTCTGTGTAATACATTCTTACAGACGGTTGTGATGGAAATGGTGCGCTGAGCAGTTGTTTCTCATGGCACAGTACAAGTAACAGAGGAGGAAGCTGGAGCTACGTTTTTGTTAATACGTTTTACTTTTACTACCTTCATCCCTATTTTGATCCAGTTGTTTTTCCCCTCTGCATGTTACATAAGATACCTTGTCCTTTATTCTCTTGAATTCTCTACTGTCTTCCTTCAGTTTTACATCACCTTTACAGTGTATTGTTCAATGATATAATGCATCATCTACCTTTGATTATTCCTGACTTTGTTTTAGCAAAACTATAGCCCCTCCACATAGATCTTCTTTCTGTGGAATAAAGAGCAGTAAGACAGACATTTCACAGCTCTAATATGTATCCTAATAGATAACCTTTTTATGTATTTTCTTTCATTTTGATTTATCATCATGTTCACTTGACAGTAATGTTAATACAATTATTGTTTGATATTAGGTAGGCTTATATAATTGTTGTTATATAATAATGAATGTACAATGTAGACAAAAAGAATCTAGGAAAATGATGTTATTTTTAAAGAGAGATCCAAAGTTATCATATGGTAATTTTTGGTAACTTCACACTTAAGGCATTCAGACACAGGAGATACAAGTTGGCAGTAATGGTTGACAGTTTCAGCTGGTTCATCCAATAGTTGTATCCATGTATCCAAATATTTCATAAAAGATCCCTTGCACTGCATGTCTCCCATCAGATTTCCAAATAAAATGAAGTCATTGAATTAGAGTTTTCAGGGCGTTCATCGACAGTAGTGCATTTAAGATAGTTAAATATTGGTATAGTTCACCTATGCACATTATGTCATGTTACAGAAAACAATCTGGCAGGTTGAAGTTTATTTAAAAGTGAGCTACGGCAAAATAGAGGTTTAAGGATAGGGGTAGTTTAAGAGAAATAATGAAATAAATTAAACAGAAAGACATGGACATAAAGTATCTCTGGAAGAGGTTGACAAACCTGGGTCATGTCCCAAAAGCAGGGGTTCTACAACCTGCCATTAGAACGTCTCATTACAATCACCGTTACTCTAATTGGAGAATTAGCATAATTATACATGTAACATATAGTTAATTCTAAAAAAAAATGTGGCCTGTCTCTTGTCAAGGCAGCTATTTCTAATATTTAGGCTAATAGGTCCAAGATTGTTGGACTTGTTGGTTTTAAGTTTTTCGACCATAGGTGAACATCCTTGAAAGGAACAAACAAGGCCACATGTGAAAATGCCTTTAGTAATGTATAAGCTGCAATACACTGTAATACCAATTGATCACTAGTAAACACTATAACGATTATTTTTTATTTATATGGTACTGTAATAGAAATATAACTTCCCCTACATTCTTTTTTTATTAGGAATGCAGTCATCTTCATGTTGATTGCTAAGAAGGGTTGCACATATACAGTCCCATTGTACTCCTGTGAGGACAGTCCTGTCTAAAGTGTAGTTGATGATGACCTACCCAAACCATCTGCCTGGCAAATCAGCTCTGTGTTCTCAGCTTCATATGAAAGATGTATGGCCAGATGAACTGCCTTCTGTCAGACCGCTGATTTAAGGGACTATTCTCATTTTAGACATTTCTTTAAATGTGTGATATATGAAGGTGCCAACGCTGGGGGCTGCAGGTTTATATATCTGGAGGATAGCGGTGCATGTCTGCAGCCCTCTCCATTCTCGTCTGCGGCAGTTAAAGGACCTCTGTTCTGGATATAGGCATGGGTCTTAGAGGTGGATCCTGCAGATCTGCCATAAATACCTAAGGTGGGAATACCATTTGATCTACACATTAGTTCAGTAATTGAACATATGTGAATCTAGATGCTTACATTTGAAGTCATAGATTAAAACTGAAAAACACAAGTGAATCTTCCTTTTCAGCACAATCTGCAGTTTGTGAAAAGTGTTCTATAAGGGTTCATCTAGTAACTTGGCATTTTACATTGGGTCCCTTTAACGCTAGGTTCACTTTATGAGTTACTATTGCCTCATTGTTTGACTGCTTTGCTGTTTACAGTGCTGAGTATTGGTGAAGGCGGATTTTGGGAAGGATCAGTGAAGGGTCGAAGTGGATGGTTTCCTGCAGACTGTGTAGAGGAAGTGCAGATGAGGCAGCCAGATCCACGTCAAGGTATGACAAGCATAGTGGTAACCAATGTGCACATCTGTTTGAGTTAAATGGAAAATTTCAGCTTGTATTGTATCAGTGGGCACTTTAAAGTTGTACATTAAAACATGGCAGGACTTCACTGTGACTCATATATAGAGGGCTCTGTCTTTTAGAAACTCGTGAAGATCGGACAAAGCGTCTCTTCAGACATTACACTGTTGGTTCATATGACTCATTCACTTCTCATAGGTAAGCAGTTTCTAATATATTTAGAAATATGTAAAATCCTAGATAAATTTAAGGTAGTCATACATCTTAGATCACTGATGGCGGGCTTCTATGATTATTCCAAAGCCCCTCACCCCAGTATTCTTGCATGTGTTCTCAATGGGAAAGTGGAGTAAGCGACTGTCAGACACCTACTGCAGTAGCCTTTCTCCTTTGAAAAATAAAAGGTCAGGCGTGCTGCGATCTAACAGCTTGATCCTTCTTTCCACTGACATATGTCATCAGGGTAGACATCCCATACACATTAGATGTTTGTCCAGTTATTCCTAAAGAAACAGGTTTGGATGATGTTCATCTAATGTGTATGGCTATTTTAGAAACTGAAAGTAGTAGGACCCATTTTAGGCATCTAGATTTTGTCTAGATTTAGTACAGCGTGTACAGGGTTAATGCACAAATTTGAGTACATGCCTTCTTAGCTTCATATTTGTGGAAAGATGGAAGCTTGGCTGGTCTTTAGAATCATTTAGAATGACCTGTTCTTTGGATTTTTGCAGTGATTATGTCATCCAGGAGAAAGTTGCTCGACTGCAGAAGAGGGAACTAGAAGGATTTGGTTTTGTGTTGAGAGGCGCAAAAGGTATGTCCACACATGCTATGTTATTCAACTAGGTACAAAGTAGAAAACTGTCAAATGGACTCTTTTAGAGTAGTATGTTTGATGTGAGAGTGTGGAAATCCTTTTCCACCACCTTTAAAGGAATTTGGGATTTTAGGAAAGTTTCATATGAGCAGGCAGTGATATAAAATAAAGCCCACACACGACCAAATAAAATTAATAAGGGTAGCGCGAGGAGGGGGCGTTTAATTTACAGTATAATATCACCTATCAGTGTGCTGTCTTGGTAAATGTCCAAGCAAAGGGGTTGAAAGTATAAATTTCAATAGTTCTGTTTGTTCATATAGGGTTGTATAATATACTAATGAGACTATGGTGGCTTCTCTCAGCCTGTTCCAGCTATTGGGAAACATGCAGAGTTCAGATTCCCTCTTTAACAGTTGGGGCTTATGATTCATAAAGGAGGGGATGGGAAATAAAGGAAGGTAAAGGGCTTAATAAACAGCAAAAGAACTGGAGAAAAAAATGCATGCCTCAAACAGAAGAGTCCTCACTGACAGTCTCCCCAGTCAGTGTCAGGAAAACAGGTAACGAAAAGTTGTCCTTGCCCCAAAGCAGTAGCTTTATGGAGATGGGCTCCTAGAAGGGTGATGAGGCTCTCTCAAGTTTTGAAAAATCACTCCACCCTTTTTTCTTTACTTAATGAGGCTTCCCTTCAATCTATGAGCATAATGAAAAATAACTTTTTCAAAAATATCTGACTGTGGGTACACTTGGGCTAAGCCACATCTGATGGAAACTCTTAATTCCTGTGGCTGCAACCTAAGTAAGGGTGCATTCACACGGAGGAAAATGGTGCTGAATTTGGTGTGGAATCCGCGCCAGATTCAGCGCTGAAAAAAAAGCCTCCTATTGACTTCAATGTGTTCTAACACCACAATGAATAATGCAAACACTTTTTGCTGTTAGATTTTGCTTCTTTTCGATTGTGTTTTTTGTGCACCATTTTTTAGCCACATTTTGCTCCTTGTAGCTTTAGCCTAACTCTCTGTTTTATGTTGCTGTACAGAAAAGACATACAAATGGAATAAATGTGTATTGTAAATGACAGGATAGATAACAATTGTGTGATTTTTATGTGAGAATTTCTAGTTGCAATTTGTTAACTTCTCATGAAATTAAATCTTCTTGTAGCAGAGACCCCGATTGAGGAGTTCACACCTACGCCAGCTTTCCCTGCTCTGCAATATCTGGAGTCTGTGGATGTCGATGGTGTAGCATGGCGAGCAGGCCTTAGGACAGGAGACTTCTTGATCGAGGTGTGGAATCCTTGTGCTGTCATATACCCGAAAGTCATATTCAGAAATGGTTGCTTTGTTGCTTTTTTGCCTCTGAAAATCGAAAACTGCCAGCAAACACGACATTCTATTGTCATAGAGTACTAGTAGAATACGCGCGGCTTCGCTCGTGGAAAGTATGTTAAATTATTGGTTATGCTAAAGTCAAATTTTCAGTGTCACACTGAAATTGACATTATCAGAGTTCTACAGTAAATCTTTTTTTCCACCTAAAATTTTCATTATTTTGGCATTTTACTAATTTGTCGTAACATTGATGTGAACAGCAACTTTTTTTTTTCAACAATTTTATTGATTTTACATATTCAATACATATTATGTAGTATAAACTATTACAACTATTTTAAGGAGCTGACATCTCAGTAATGAAAACCCCCTCACAGGCAGACTTGTGGAGTTGCCCATAGCAACCAATCAGAGCTCAGCTTTCACTTTACCTCAGCAGCCTCAGTGATGAAAGCTCCCTGTATAGTAAGTAATAATGACAATCTTACTATGAGGCAGTTTTCTCCTGACTAATATTGCTGCTCAGTAAGGCTGCTTACACACTACAGGATTTTCAGGGGTCTCCGGGCCGTGGATTCTACAGCTATATAGACTTCTATGGAGCCTGCAAAATTCACAGCTTTATGCACAAAGAGGTCTATGGAACCGCCAAATCCATGGCCTGGAGGCCCATGAAAAATACTGTAGTGTGCAAGAAACCACTAAGGATACCTGATGTCTTTTGTCAGTGCGTGTGCGTGTGTGTGCGCATGTATGTGATCCATGTGTATGTATGAGTGTGTACATGCAAGTGTATGGTCCGTGTATCCAATCTCATGACGGGTGGGACACTAGCGAGATCTGTATAGAGCGGGCTACTACATATTTTGAGTTTTATATATATATACATTGTAACTAACACAGTTTCTATAAATACATATTGTATAATGATGTTTCAAGCCAGTAAAACTGATGGCTGGACTTTGGTCCTGATTTTGGTTCCTACTTTTATCATTTCCACTTTTTAGAAAAACAACTTGACCTATGTAAATGTAATAGAAAGCTGAATGTGTACTGAAATCAGCTGATTAAGGGGTTAACTTGGGTCTCTTTACTGTACACCTGGCACAGCACATTACATTGTATAGAGGATCTGTCTGGTGTTGCAGATCAATCCCAAATGCATAAGACTGAGCTATAGAAACCCATGTCACCAGTCTAATAACCCATCATTATAAGGCTGCATTCACACGGAGTAAACGCTGGCGTTTTTTGTGTGTTTTTTGCACATAGCGCCGCGTTTACGCCGCGTAGCGTCGCGTTAACGCCACGTATACGCCGCGTTAACGCCGCGCTATTTAGCGGTGGCGTTGCCCGGCGTTAATGCGGCGTATACGCGGCGTTAACGCGGCGCTACGCGGCGTAAACGCAGCGCTATGTGCAAAAAACACACAAAAAACGCCAGCGTTTACTCCGTGTGAATGCAGCCAAAAAGTCTCCGAAAATCCCCTTCTCACAGCTAAACCATCCATACCTGCTTCTTTATAATATTCTACCTTTTACCTTGAAATTTTCTAGTTCCGAACATGTCTTAAGTTCTGGTTTTCCCTAAGAGTTCCTCATTTCTTTTCACCAGGTAAATGGAGTAAATGTTGTGAAGGTTGGTCATAAACAAGTGGTATCTCTTATTCGCCAAGGGGGTGCTCATCTAACCATGAAGGTTGTATCTGTGAGTCGCAAACCTGAGAGTGAGGAGGCCATGCGTAGGAGGGGTAAGAATATATTCATTTGTATTACTACAGTGTATGTTGCAAATGATTGTGAGGACAATATTTAGATTTTTGCCTGCAGTTCCTTAGTGCGTATTTGGTATGTTGCAAAGATTGTCTTTTATTAAATCTATTGTCTACTACACATCAATGATAAATGACAAACACCTGGCAATAAAGCCTTCTATTTCACACTAATGTACAGTTGTGTTGCTCTGGGGTCCTACAGGCTTAGTTTACTCGGTAGCAGTGATGATGTGCCAGTAAAGCTCAGTAGGGAGGAGAGTGGCAGTGACAGTGGATGCAGCCAGGTAGTCTGTAGGATGAGCAGTGTTTAATGTAGATAAAATCTGTGAGTATCTTATTTTTAGCTTAGTTTTTAATTACAGTATATTGAGCAGCCTCTGTAAGAATGTCCAGCACCAGTAAAATCCAGTAAAACTACATTAGATTTCTTGTGTGAGATACCAGATTCCTAGAATTTTCAGGTTAATAGGATTGGTTAACCGAGTATAATGTAGATTTAAAGATAAAGAAGAAGATATCAAACAGTTATAAATATACAGTAGATAACGTGTATGAAATTGCTTCTAAGCCTATATTACATTTGCATTAAGTGTCCGTCCAGTGCACATACTTTTTCCCATGGTGTTTTTTTTCTTGAAGAAAAAAAAAAAACACCCTAAGGCCAGCCACATGTGGCATTAACCGCAGAAAACACAGTGTTTTACAGTCTCTGCAAAGTGGATGGGATTCTAGCGAATCACATCTACACATTGCGGAAAAATATACGCTGCGGACATGCAATGGTTTTGGAAATCACAGCATGTCAATTATACCTACAGAAACACTGGTGTTTTCCCTATAGGTATAATGGATGCAGAAAGTGAAAAGCACTGTGGATAAAAACAGTGATGCATTTCTGCAGCGCTTTTTGGCTGTGGCTCACTGCATGTGGCCTTAGCCTAAAAATGCCTTCATTAATGTGTGTTTTTAATGGCATTTTTATTCTCACAGCATTTTTCCTTTATTCCATCTATAGGAAGCTCCTGAAAAAAAGTCATAAACCCCATGAAATATAAAAGAAAAGGCCACAGAAAATGCCACATATGTAAGGTTATTCATAATTTCTTATTGAATAACCTGTAACATTTGAACACATCGCTTATAAGGCTGAGGCCCCAGGTTTTGGAAATGCAGCTTTTTTTGTTGCAGATTTTATTGCGTTTTTTTTTTTTTTTTTAGCCAAAGCCACGAATGGCTACAAAAGAAATGGGAAATATATAGGAAGTTCTTGTACTTCCCCCTTCTGCTCAATCCACTCCTGGCTTTGGTTAAAAAAACCGCAACAAAATCTGCGTTTCCGCAATGTGGGGTCTCAGCCTTATGGTGTTTTTCACAGTAAAAAAAAAAAAAAAATGCTGAGATAGACATATATACTGTATATGTATAAAAATGGGAAAAAAACCCAATGTTTTACAGTCATTAAATCTAACGAATCCCATCCACACATTACAGGAAAATAACTATTGTGGTTTTGGACTGCCGGCGGTTTCCCTATAGGTATAATTAAAACAGAAACTGTCTGTGAAAAGCAGTGTGAGAAAAAACTTGATGCGTTGCTGCTGCAATTTTTACCTCAGTGCTTTTTACTGCGGCCCACTATGTGGGGCTTCAGCTTTAAAATCTGACACACAGGTCAATGTTTCTGCAGTGTGCAGGCAAGATTTATTAAAGGGGCTGTCCAGGTGAAAATGGACAACATCTTCAACTTTTAAATCAGCCGGGGGCATTAAAAATTTTTTTTAAATTTCATTCTCACATGTCCCTGATGCTCCGGTGTCCTATCACTTTGCTACTGAATGGGCCTCTTCCAGAGTTTAGCTCAAGTCGCCTCTGATTGGCCTCAGTGGTCATGTGACCACTGAGGCCAATCAGCAAATGCCATGCAATGTCACTACCTGTGACATCAAGGGTCTCTTCCTGAGGCCGCTGATTGACGTGGGGCCCCAGCCTTACAGTATATCATACAGAATTTTACATGGTACCACTACAAAGTTAAATTTGTCCGGCAAAAATCAAGTGCCCAGTATGGCTCTGTGAACGGAAAAATAAAAACATTATATCTCTTGGAAGTCAGGGAGACAAAAATTGAAAAATGCTTGTGGTGTGAAGAGGTTAAAATTATTTAACTAAAATATAGGATTTTGTTCAACTTCTTCCCACATTGTGACATGCGTTTACGTCACCGGTGGGAGGTAATTTTCCCACAGTGTTTTACATGTACGTCATTGTGATCTTGAGCAGTCAATAGAAATGAAGCTGTAATTGAGGAAACTCCAGTCCAAGGTGTTTAACCCCTAAAGCACCACAATCAATGCTAACTGCAGTGTGGACAAAAAGAAACCGCCTGCCAAGCATGAAAGTTTGCTGCTGACCGTGTTGTTTCTATTGCAGGCCCCCAGGGCAGGTCATGTCTTAGGTATGCCCTAACAGATGCTTATGTATTTTTACTGCAAACGGAGAAATGCATTTTCATATAGACCTAGGACAGTACAAAAAAGGTTTAGAAATGAAAGTCCTGTAAATAGACTCAATAAAATAAAAAAAAAGAATATAAATAAACAATTTTAAAAAAAATTCACAACACCAAAAAACACTGTAAACAAAAGTTTTTGATAAAATAAAAGTTAATGAACAGTTAAAACACATACATAGTACTTACCTAATACATACTAGGTATTCTCATTCTCGTAATGAACTATACAATACAGTTTATTGAAAAAATAAGAAAAAGAATGGTGAAATTGTTCCATTATACAAAGTATACAAGTGAGACTCTACAATATATGTACATAGAAAATATACCTTGGGCTACGGACCCACGTTGTGAAAACTCTGCAGTTTATAGTACCAGCAAAGACAATGAGATTTTGGTTAATTTCATCCAGAGTGGCAGAAAAGCAGCATGTTCATTTTAGCTTCGGAATTACGACCATTTTAATTTTGACCGTTTTCAAAAATGCCTGAGTTTTTGGAAATCGCAGCATGTCAATTATACCTGTGGAATAGCTGGCATTTTCCCAATAGATATAATATGGGCAGAAAAACCACAGAGAAATATGACTAGGCAATTGAAAATGGTGCGGGAAAAAACATGATGCATTTCCAACATGGTTTTTTTCTTGCTGCGTTTGGCTATGTGGGGCCTTAGTCTGAAGATTTGTGTGCACAAGTCCTATACTAACTTAAATGACTCTATATTTCTGCTCATAGAAAAGGGTAACACAATGCTGCAGGATCAGACTGTACACAGGTTTGTTTGTAGTCTGTACCTGTAAGGACAAAGGTCTAGAAGAAAACTGTATCTGGGGAAATAATGATCGTGCGTTAGATGTCAGTGTTCCTGATCCTTTGTTCTTACAAGATAAGACTAGAGATGAGCGAGTAGAACTCGATCGAGTAGGTATTCGATCGAATACTATGGTATTCGAAATACTCGTACTCGATCGAGTACCACTCGCTGTTCGAATGTAAAAGTTCGATGCAGAACCAGCATTGATTGGCCGAATGCTATACAGTCGGCCAATCAACGCTGGTTCTTCTCCTACCTTTAGAAGTCTTCTCCGTGCAGCTTCCCCGAGGCGTCTTCCGGCTCTTCATTCACTCTGCCAGGCATCGGGCCTGGGCAGAGCCGACTGCGCATGTCCGCTTGTAGTGCGGGCATGCACAGTCGGCTCTGCCCAGGCCCGATGCCTGGCAGAGTGATTGAAGACCTGGAAGACACCGCGTGGACGCTGCAAGGAGAAGACTTCTCGGAGGATCCAGCCCAACCCTCACTCGTGGACTTGGTAAGTATAATTTGATCGAACGTTGCCTACACCTGAAACGAGCATTTTCCCCCCATAGAGTATAATAGGGTTCGATATTCGATTTGGGTAGTCGAATATTGAGGGGCTACTCGAAACGAATATCGAACCTCGGACATTTTACTGTTTGCTCATCTCTACTTAAGACACTTCCAGAGGAGTCTAACAGTGGCTTAGTCCCATCTTCCTATTGAGTACACATGTGCTCACAGCCACCTATGGGTATAAGGGATCAGGAAGAATAACTATCGGAAGAATGAACACTTGGCTGACAGCTATGTATGGTGTATGTCCGGCTTCACTGTTCTATCGCTCTGCTGTATTTTTGCCCATCACATCTTCACTAATAAAAAGCTGACACAGCTTTAATGGCTCTTGCACGTAACAATGCTTTGGAATCTGATCTGCCATGTTAATTAATTCTTCTGGTTATCTACGATCATCACAAGTGTGTTAAGCGGATTCCTTTCATGTTTAAAGATCAGATGGAGTTCCTTAATCTCCCACATTTAATAGAAACACGCTTTTTACTTTGTGATGTTGAGACATTCTGTGACACTGTTCCTTGGCTGGCTTATACTATATATGACTCCCAGTTCTTTCATGTACATACCGTAAATACAGCAGTCAAAGAAAATTACGCTTTCTTTTAAGGAAATGCAAACATGTATTGGATTTTTATCAACTGAGTTTTCTTTGTGTTTTTTCTTCCCCTTCCTAGGGAAAACATTTGTGATTCCATAGCCAAACTTAACATGCTTTTTAGTTTTTGAAAATGCTACTTTTTCACTGCTTTCTTTCATGCAATGTCGGGATGAGATTAAACATGATCTCATTCACTTTGCTGGTACTGTAAAACCAGTGGCGGATCCAGGCTTTGCGGGGCCCTGGGCAATTGACTTTGGCGGGGTCCTGCTTACCGGGGGTATGGGGAGGGTCTGGGGGTTGGCAATTAGCCCTTGCTTGCTTGCGGGGCTGGTTAAGGAGTCGTGCTCCTAACCAACTTGCATTTTTCGCTTAGGTCCGGACCGCAGGGCCCCTCTGGCTTGCCAGGCCCATTTTTTGTGGGCTTCTTTAAGTATTTCACACTGACGCAATAATTTCGGAGTGAGAAATTTCAATATAACAGATTTCTATGTCTCTTTTACTCTTTGCTTGCTTATGGGCTGGCTGAGCTTAAAGGGGCTCTATCAGCAAAATTATGCTGATAGAGACCCACATATACGTGAATAGCCTTTAAAAAGCTATTTGAGCAGAAGTATAAGTACTTGCTTTATATTTACAATTCCTTTTGTAGCCATTCTTGGCTTCGGCTCAAAAAAACGCAGCAAAATCTGCAACAAAAAAGCTGCATTTCCGCAATGTGGAATCTCAGCCTAAGGCTAAGGCCCCAAGGGCCAAAACCGCCGCACTAAAGCGCTGTGGGAACAGCTCACACTGTACAACGCGATAGGCGCTGCTTTGGAGAAGGACGTACCTGACAGACTGTCAGAAACGCCCTTCTAACTGTAAAGCGCTATGGTACAGGGACCGATAGCGCTTTACCCGGGGCACAGATTGGGAAAGTCGATAGTGCGCTGAATTCAGCGCACTGTTGGCTTTCCAGCAGTATATGGAACTGCCTGTGCCCAATCTGATGAAAGGTCCTCTTTAAAGGATATTTCTTAAAAGTATACATTGATCGCGGCCCAGATTGCAGCATTTCCAGCCCGTGGGGCCCCGGCCTTAGTCAGAATATAGGTTGATACATAAGAATAAAATACTTTTGTTATGTATTATTATGATTCAGATTTTACGTAATACCATGTACTTGGTTGTCAACTCACTCTAAGCAATTCACACGTCAATATTTTGTAGTATTATACAAGCTGTATTATTCACCATTTTCTGAGACTAGGTAGTCGGTGACACAGCTTAGGTAAGATTAGTTGATGGAATAGTGAATCATACATGGCTGTTTAATGAGATACCTGTTGGTTTGTAGTTTGTTTGGTCTTTAAATCCTCTAGTCATATAACACTGGTGGGCTGCAATAATAGTCAGGATAAGGCTAGAGAGAAGTCAAAGCAGACAGACCAACCAGAGATGAGGTTGCAGGACTGGAAAAAAAAAAAAAAACCCTTCTCACCCCAGCCATGTTTTTTTGTTTTTTAAACTCCATCTTCCAAAAGCTATAAATTACACTTCAATTCACAAAGCCATATGAGGGCTTTTTTTTTTTTTTTCAAATGATATACTGGGAATCTGGAAAAAAAAAATTAAGAATGGAGTCTACCTGCATTTGTGACATTTTCATATGGGTTTGTTTTTACAGTGTTCTTTGTGTAGCAACAATTATATGTTACCTACGTTCTGTGAGTAGGCATGATCACAACAATACATAAGATATATCATTTTTTGTTATGTTTTCAGACCTTTACAAAATCCAAATGTTTTAAAAATAAAAATTCTTTGGGTTACCATGTGCTGAAACCCAGAACTTTTTATATTTCCGAATACAGAGCTGTGTAAGGGGCATTCTTTTTTGTAATTTATATCAATACCATTTTGAGGATTCTCTAAAATTTTGGTTCCTTTTCATACATTTTTTTGGAGGAAGGTAAAAGGGCAATAAGTGACTTTTCAGACTTGGGGAGGTGTTTTATGTTTGTTTTTGTCAATATTATATGTAATCTAGGAAAAAGAGATGATTTGGAATTTTATGTATCCTATTAATAAGTTTGTGAGTTTGTGGGTTTGTGAGTTTGTGTGTTTGGATGTTTGGATGTTCGGATGTTTGTTCCTCAATCACAGAAAAACCGCTCCACCGATTTGGCTGAAAGTTTCCACAAACATAGTTAATACACCCCATTGCGCAATAGGCTACTTTTCGTCACAATAGCGCACATACGTTTGTGCCAGGACCCCCACAAAACCCAAACTCACACCATCATCTCTGCAATCTCACACACTTTGGACCATAGCAAGCCACAAAATTCATATTGCCCTCTGCAGTCTAGCCCCTAACCCCACACAATCACATATACATATACTTTACCACTTTGCCCCTCGCCTTAACGATACTCCAGGAGGCTCTCTTTAACGCTCCGGAGCAGCCATGTTTGCCGACCCCCACCGCTCTGACAATCCGTGACACCACCCACCCATGTCAATACCCCTAGGCGGTCTAATAAATGCCAAAAAAAAAGTTTAAAAAAAGGGAAAAAAATATATATATATATAAAAAAAAAAAAAAAGATTAAAAATTCAAATCACCTCCCCTTTCCCTAGAACACATATAAAAGTAGTTAAAGACTGTGAAACACATACATGTTAGGTATCCCCACGTCCGAAATCGCCCGCTCTACAAAGCTATACAAATATTTTTCCTGTTCGGTAAACACCATAGCGGGAAAGATGGTCAAAAGTGTCAAACCACCATTTTTTCACTGTTTTGATTCTGATAAAAATTTGAATAAAAAGTGATCAAAGCAATAACATTTCCTGAAAATGGTAGAACTACAAAGTACACCCGGTCCCGCAAAAAAAGACGCCCTATACATCCCCGTACACACACGTATAAAAAAGTTACGGCTGTCGGAATATGGCGACTTTTCAAAAAAAAATTTTTTAACACAGTTTTGGATTGTTTTTAAGGGTCAAAATGTAAATAAAACCATATAAATTTGGTATCCCCGGCATCGTAACGAAACACAGAATACAGGGGACATGTCATTTTGGTTGCACAGTGAACGCCGTAAAACCAAAGCCCGTAAGAATGTCGCAGAAATGCATTTTTTCTTCAAATACACCCCATTCTGAATTTTTTCCCTGCTTCCCAGTACATTATATAGAATAAATAATGGTGGCATCATGAAGAAAAATTTCTCCCAGGAAAAATTAAGACCTCATATGCCTCTGGGAGCGGAGAAATAAAAAAGTTATGGGGTTTAGAAGGAGGGGAGTCAAAAACGAAAATCAAAAAATGCCATCGGCGGGAAAGGGTTAACTTCAAATACCTCTGTCCCAAAGTCACTATGTAAAGTTTCTCACAACACCGTATAGCAGCTCTAATACAAATTAACTTCAACACAAAAGTCTCACGTATTCTCTGAATTACAGCAAAAACAAGATACAAACTTACATTTCATATCCCATACCTTATACACAGTACGAAAACCTTCCCCATGCCTGTATATACCCACTTCTACAATCACCGCAGACGAAGTCGCGGGTAACAGCTAGTATTACATATTTTTAAAACTTTTTTACGTTTTTACTTTTATTTTTAAAAGTAGGTGGTGCGATTACATTTACCGTTCACTGCAATACTAATTTATTGCGGTATATTGTAAAATTCATTAATTTCTTTTACAGACTGCCTATAAACACGGAAAAATCTTGCAGAGAACACAGGCAGACCAAGCATAGTACATTACTCCTGCTCAACCTAGTTGTCTTAGAGCTAAACAGGGGACATAGAGAAAAATTGAAGCTGACTGTACCATACCCCTGCCCTTCTCCATTCCCTACGATCCCCTCAGTTTGCCAGAGTTGTAATTTGTCCATAGACTCATTGTACCATGTATCCTGGGACTGCCTCCTGATACAAGGCTGTTGGAGGGGAGTCAGATCTATTGCTGACAACCTCTTTCTTCAATTGATACTCTTAGACCCCTTAATTATTATTATTATTATTATTATTATTATTATTATTTATATAGCACCATTAATTCCATGGTGCTTTACATTTGGTGGTTTACATGCGGTACACAAAATATACAGGTAGATATAATACTAACAATGACTGACTGGCACAGTGGTATAGACGGCTCTGCCTGCAAGGGATTACAATCTAAGAGGGATCGAGACAGAAGGTGAGTGGGAGACAGTTCAGATGGTGGTGTGGTGACAGTAGTGTTATTGGGGGTTGTAGGCCTTCCTGAATAGGTGAGTCTTCAGGGCTTTCTTGAAGTAGTCTTCTTGCTTAACTTGCCACTTAGATAGGGAAGAAATCTGCCAAATTCTTCCTTTATATCTGCACTAAGTCTCTTATACCTTTACATTGGAAATTAATTAACACCCCCCCTCCCATCTACTCCTGACCTCAAGAACCTCCTGAGCCAAGAACATTCAAACATTCAAAACTTGGAATATGTAACGGCAAGCCTAAATAATACAGTGGTGGCTTTTGACGCAATTTGGTCCTCATGGGATACCGATTGCATGCTACAAAATCTCTGACCTTCTTCCCCTTCTCTTTTTTCCCTACTCCTTTTCACTCTCTCCGTCTTCCTTGTCCTTTTGTTTTATCTGTTGTACCCCTCTTCTTATTGGTTTTCCATTTTAGTATTTGTGGTTATCCTGTGTAGTTTTGTATTCTCTACTTGTTTGTTACTACATTATAAAATTTTATAAAAATTACAGTTGAAAACAAAAACATTGATGCTACTTCTGGAGCACTGTCTATAAGTCACAGACACACCACTGCCCTGTAATAGAAGGTGCTGAAGGCTTGATGGGCGGGGGAGTTTGTGACTTACAGACAGTGTTCCAGAGAAAGCCTTATCACGAATCAAACTGGGAGCCACACAGAGCAATGGAAGCAACAGAGGGAACCAGGCAAGTCCATTATGCATATTTAATGTACAGTCAGGCTTTGGGGGTTTTTTTGGGGTTTTTTTTTAGCAAGGGGGAGGGTTACTTTAACTAGACTGGGGCACAGATTGTTTACTGGAATTTTTTTCAATACATTTAAAATGACTAAATATCACAATGCATCGTGTTCTGAGCGTGTTATGCTACATCTGTACATAGCAGACAAGTCAAAAAGGACACACAATGAAGACAAGCTTGCATCCGTTTTATTGAGTGTGCTCCTTCTCGGCTCAATACTCCTCCCGCTGTGAGACTTGCTCTGCGTCTTTCATGGTAGTGGCAGCTGTGTTCTAAGGAGGCTGTAGGCACAAGTTGGCCTTGGGAGCTGTTTTCTTACAAATGAGAGCTTTCCTTTTGTGGCAGAAAAATTGCTTATGCCGACCTCCAGCATTACCAGTTTCCCGGGCAGTATGTGAACAACTGTACTTGGAAAAGCTGCACCTTTACAATTTCTATTTGCATCATTAAATTGTGCCCTTACTTGAATCTCTGGATGACGCCCTAGACTGTTGCCTCTCCTGCCTACCCCTTGTCCCGGCCCAGAATACACATTCTATAAAAAGACACGCAGAAAAAGACAGATGCATTATAAGAAACTCAGGGTGAGAGTCACTTGAAGTGGCCAGCGAATCTTTACTTTAATACGCCAAAGAACTGATCTAGATCATGTCCCCCAGCCTACAGATAGAAGCAGCCAGCTCACATTTACATTCTGTTCTTTGGCTTTCTGCCCAGCAGTCTGCTACCACCAATGCACCCTACACCTACTGCAGATACCAAACTTCCTCTGCTAACTAAATTCCAAAGAAATAAAAAGAGGTTTTGTATTCTTTTTTATTTCTATAAAAATGACACAGTAGATTCAGTGCAAGTTCACGGCTATAGACTCCAGCCTATGTCAAGGCTAAAGGATAATAAAGACATTACAAGCAACTAGTATGCGGCAAACTTTGAAGTATTCTTCATTTGCAAAGAGCCACATGAATGTCAGATTAGTAAATCTATAAAATACTAGCCTCTGCCTGCGACTTCTTCTGCGTGTTGGTGACGTCGATGATCCACCTATATTGAGCAAATTGCTGCCATCGATGGTTTGCCTACTCCAGTATTTTGGCTGCTCTCAAGCTGTCCTGCTGCTGAATTAGTTCCTTACGCCGTGCCTGTGATTGTTTTGGCATCTCAGCAGCTCGCAGGGACACCATATAATGAGCATGTAGTTGGAGTCGATTATCCGCCTGCTCCAGCGTTTTGGCAGCTCTCAAGTTGTCCTGCTGCTGAACTTGTTCCTCACGCCGCGCCTGTGATTGTTCTGGCATCTCAGCAGCTGGCTGGGACATCATATAATGAGCTTGTTGTTGGCGTTGATGATCCACATGCTCCGGCGTTTCAGCAGCTCTCAAGCTGGCCTGCTGCTGAACTTGTTAGTCGCACCGTGCCTTTTGATTGTTCCAGCATCTCAGTAGCTCACTGGGACTCCATGTAATGAGTGTGTTGTTGGTGATCCCCCTCAGTCCCGCTTAAGGAGAACTCTGTTAACTTCTTGCTACCTTCATAGCTCTTGTTGCTTTAGAATTTTGCGACAAATTAGATTTTGTTTTTCCAGTATGTTTAAAATTAGCAAACTGCCAATTTGGATTAAGGTTGTTTTCCCATCCAGTGTGTCAGCACTGCCTGGAGCAGATCAGATAATATGCAAATGTGTGTACACAATGAACTGAGGATTAGCTGTGTGCTTGCTTATAGTGATAACAGACCTGGCTTCATCAGCCTACTGCCAAGAGCAGTATAATATAGTATGTGAACATAAATTCATAACAGTCGTGAAGCCATGTCATTTACTGGGATGAAAAGTAGCCTATGTTTTAATTGAGATTACAAACTATCTATTTGCCAAATTTCATTCAAATCCATTCAACTGTTTTTGCATGATTGAGCAACAAACATCCAAATATCTATAATATTATTAGTAGGGTACTGTATATATATTTAGTCTATATGTCTATAAGGGATGGGTATTTATGACCCAAAGAAACTCCACTTTTTACACAACACACCACCATATATATCCCATGCCACTGAATTCTGGTGTTGGTTATTCACATATCAGTAATCCTGATGTATAAAGTACAGTTACTGACATATCCTTTAGCCAATGACAGCATGAGACAGGATGATGTGGATGCAAAATAATTGAAATAATCGATGTCAGAAAGTTTACATTGGCTTTCTGTTTCTGTTATATTGCGATTAATTGTCCAGCCCTAATGGCTGGTATGTAACGTAGCAGAAAGCCCACAGCAGTAAATAATGATACTATACAGTAGACCATTTTAGGATGCTTTCACATTCTGATGATTTTGTTGCAGAAATTTTCGTGATTGAAAATCAGTTGGATTCATCGGAATGGGATGACCATAGATATTTGCTCCCACTCAGATGATTGGAATTAATTTTTCAGTGGCAAATTCTGACAGCACTCTAAGGGTCCATTCACATGGAGGAAATTGGTGAAGAATTTGGTGTGGAATTTCAGCGCTGAAAAAAAAAATGGAAGGATTTTTTTTTCAGCGCTGAAATTCCACACCAAATTCCTCACCTCACCAGAAAAAGGAACCCATTGAAGTCAATGGGAGGCTTCTTTTTCAGCGCTGAAATTCCACACCAAATTCCTCACCATTTTCCTCCGTGTGAATGGACCCTAAGAGTAAGTTCATATGGCAGAAAGAGGAAGAATTAAGAGGAATTGAAGAATGAAGAGCAATTTGAGGTGTACATCCACCTTAGATTACTCTGCATTTTCCAACTTCCGACTCCCTTCAGCACTATTTAGAGCCACAGATGCTGCGACTGAGTCAACCATGGAATTTGTAGCAAGATCAAGCAGGACCTTTACTTTTTTCAGTATCAAGCATCTACCTCTGCCTCCCATTGGAATCAATGGGAGATGGAATCTGGGTGGAACCCACCTCAAAATCCACAGCAGATTCTGTTTTGTGAACGGTCCCTAATAGTGCAAGCACCATATTTCCCCCAAAAAATAATTATTTCATGCATATTACGGTACATTGTTACAGATTGTAATATGTAAGGCTACATACACATGAATATGTACTTTGTAGCATCTGTGAGAAAATGGAATGGATGGCACATGGATGATATCCATGTGCCATCTGTGTCCTCCTCTAACACATTCATTACCTGCAGTGAGCCCAGGGCAAAACTCAGGACAGGTCCTATTTCTGTCCATTTTGCAGCCTAGGCTTGTACATGAGGTCATAGAAAATAATGGGTCAGCGTGATAGCTGTTAAAAACATGGCTAGCACAAGTTGTATGCATGTAGTCTAAGGAACAAAATTGTACTGTATAAAGTGGAATATAGTTTAATGCTAAATACTGACGAGATAAAGAATGAAGACATAGCTCATATGGCATTCAGAGTTTGCACATTTCATCTTCATAAGTTTTGATTGTTTCCATTGAGCCTATGATCTGGATTTACTTATGTTAATGGGTAAACTCCATGGCTTTATGTACATGGCTGGTGGCTTTATGTACATGGCTGGTTTCTACCATTTACATACTGAAAAATCTTGCTATGAAATGGAGTTGACAAATGTAGAACACTTTCTAGAGCACTCCCTGGCCAAATCATGCATGTTTTTGTTTTGCAAGGTTGTAACTGTTATTTTGCCAAGATTGAGTTTGTCATAATTTACAATTTTGCTTCAAAGAAAGAAAAGAGTGAATGTATTTTAAGATGTTTTCTTAATTCTAAATCTGAACTTAATGGTAGGGGTCCAATTATTCCTCCCACTCACATAATTGCCGCTCTTCAGCAGACCTGTCTGCCCCATTGCAATAGGCTCAGAGGACTGCTTGCTCCTTCAGGTTGTTTGTCCCTTTGTTACTGATAAAACTGTGCAGAATTGAGTTGATGGTGTTAACCAACTTGATCCGTTGTGAAATGTCTTATTTTGGATTGCAAAAGGGTTTTTTAGGCTAAAGCCCCACGTAGCAAGCTGCAGCTAAAAAGTGCTGTGCGAAAAACAGCAATGGAAACACAACTTACTTTTTCCCGCAGCACTATTCATAGATTGTCCATAGAGTTTGCCTCTGTGGACTTTCTGCTTCAATTATTGAAATCACAGCATGTCCGCTGCGCATATTTTTTTGCATGTCTAGATGGGATTGTCATGTGCATGGGGTCTTATGAGTCATTTTCAGATGCCACCAGCAGAGTGATTGTAGCGGAACTCCTCTGCAAGGTGCGATTTTTCTCTCTTCTAGGAATGTATAGATCTCTTTATCGTTAACAAAACTTCTTATTTATTAGATTCCAATTTAGTGTTTTTGGACAGGGCTTTTATAAAGTATGATCGGACCTTTGTGATCAGGTGCATTTTCTGAATGGATGCTTTCAGATGTTTCACTGTGTAATCATAGATGGTGAAAGCAATGAGCAATGAGCTGTACTAGCAACTTTAAGCTCAACCATGTTAGAAGTCTATTGAATAAATCCTATCCACCTGCACCATTAGGCCTCGGGCCTACTATCGCTTCATTGATGATATCCTAATCATTTGGACCGGGTCTGAGGAACAGCTGAAAACCTTCCATGAACAGTTCAACCAGTTCCATCCCACCATCAACCTGACGCTCAATCACTCCTTCTCCGAAATAAACTTCCTGGATGCAGTCATCAAGATACAGGACAACAAAATTGAGACATCACTGTATCGGAAACCAATTGACCGCCCTACGTACCTAAGATGGGATAGTTTTCATCCTAAACACATAAAGAACTCCATTGTATACAGCCAGGCCATCAGATACCATCGCATATGTTCAAACCCTGCAGATAGGGACGAACACCTTGGGGGCCTCAAAAACACATTCTTGAGGCAGGGTTACCATCCAAGAACAGTTGATAACCAAATCACCAGAGCCACCAGGATACCAAGATCGGAGTTATTAAAATACAATACCAAACAGGAGAACACTCGGGTACCCCTGGTTGTCACATACAACCCCCACCTGGAGACGCTGAGAGGAATCACACGCAAATTACATCCACTACTGCAAAAAGACAATCGTCTAAAATCCATATTTTCTGACCCCCCTCTCCTATGCTACAGACAGCCACCAAACCTCAGGAATATGATTATTAGCAGCTCACTGTCACCTCCAACTAACAAAGGAACATTTCCATGTGGACAGAAGAGGTGCAAAACCTGCCCGCACATACTGACCACTGACAAGATAGAGATACCAAACTCTAACAGGGAATATCAAATCCCAGGTACGTTCACCTGTAACACACCTAATGTGGTGTATTTGATCATTTGCACCAAATGTTCCACTGAAAATCTGTATGTTGGAGAGACTGGTCAGAAACTCCGAATGAGAATTAATTCACATCGCCATACAATCAAACAACAGAGAACTGATCTTCCCGTGCCAAATCATTTTTGCCAGGAAGATTATAATATCACCAATGACATGAAAATCTTGATCTTAAAAGGGAACTTTAAATCAAGGAAACAGCGACTGATTTATGAGTACAAGGCCATGACCCTATTCCAGACGTTGGACAATGGGATGAACATCTCACGTGGGTTTATGTCTTTTTATACACATCATTAAGACAGCCATTAAGATAAGAACTGAGGGATCTGGCAATTGATTGTTTGTTGTTATAAGTATATAGTAATAAGCCTCTTCCCCCCTCCCTCCTGTAATTCTAGCCCTGTGTCCTGTTGTACATAAATATGCAGCCTCTAGAAAGTGTCTTTTAGTTATATCTGAAGAAGAAGCTCAGAGGAAAGCTTCGAAACGTCATATTCTGTCATCATTATGAGTTAGCCATTAAAAAAGGTATCACCTACTGAAGACTTGCAAAGTTTTTTTTGTTTTTTATAAGTCTATTGAAGTCAGTTAATCCTTGTAGGCACTCTCTAGAACCAGCCTATACATGCTGTTACAGCTTCTGACTCCCCCGTTTAAGCACAAGAAAGAGTATTTTATGAAATATTAATGCTTAATGTACTGACACTTGGTAATATATATTAAGGTAAGTACAAAAACACCATTAACCATAATATTTCCTAATACTAATAGTATGTGTTCACTGTTATAGTACAATAAAGATGATTATCAATACAGATAGCAGCATGAGCCAGAACTACCCAAAAGGCCTCTTAAAGTGTACCTCCAATTATAAAACAAGTTTTCATAAATGAATAGGCAACCCAAGGTAATATAGGTAGTCTCGAACTGCCCATAGGGGAGTAGTTAAATCCCCTAGTTGGATCTTTACCCAGATGGGCTAGTGGGTCCTTGACGCTGAAGACCTGCAAGAGTAGCACATTGCACCATACACTTACTACACTACATACAGAAAGTAAGCTACCAGTTTATTAGATATAGTTGTATTGGTGCACGAGATGGCATATAGGCACACCGACCACGATTCTCCCTCCTGGATCTTTTTACATAGAAGAAGGGGAGGAAGCTGCTGGAAAAGACACTCAAATAACTACAGCTACTACACTGTGAGTGAGAGAGATCTTTTGACACCATCACTGCACAGAATGAAGCAATACATCCATTAACTACCTGGCAGCAGCCCACTCCTTGCCCGCCCTATACCATAGACTTCTGTGTGTGAGGCTCAACCCACATAAGGAGATAACAGTCTCTAGAACAGTCTCTGAAAAGCAGCCTGGAGAAGGATACATATTTCTTTAATAATATTAAGATATACCAAAGTTCCTAATATTTCTCTGTACTGTTCATTTCTGATAAGTTGTTTTATAATTCAGAGACATTTTTAATAAAATTGGCCACGTACTCGAGGAGCACATATACTTGAACTCTGGGAGTCTTAGAGAGTACAACCAAAAGAAAAATAGCAAAACAAGTACATAAGAAATAGCAATGACAGCAGTGCCAGGACTGATATCTCAGTGGGTTTTGTGTATAAAAGAAAAACATATAATATATCAAAATTGTTAGTCAGTGACTATTTCCTGCATCTACTACTTCATTCAGATTATGTATCATACATAAAATATTGAACTACATAAAATATAATTGATCATGCTCTCTGGAACAGTGGATTTCATGTCATATCTTTGTTATGGATTGTCTATTGTTTACTGCAGTTCTTAATGCCTCATTATTTCTACATTTTTAGTCATTGATTTATTGTGTAATGTGTTCCTCAAGAATTGACAATAGTTTATGAGGCAGAGAAGGCCATAGCCGCCAGTATGGAACTGGCAACACACCTATGAAATATAGTGTATTATCACACTAGAAAATACGTTACTGACATTGTTAAGAAGTATGGCATGAAAAAGAATTCCTCAAGACTGGTGTTACATGTGCCAATCTGATTGAACCATCCAGCGAATCTCATCCACACAACAAGAAAAAAACCTTTGCAGCAGAAACGCTGCGATTTCCCAAACCGTCACGATTTTGGAAATCGCAGCATGTCAATTATACCTACGGAAATGCCAGCGGTTTCCCTATAGGTATAATGGAAGCAGAGAGTCAGCAGGAGAAACAGAAATGTGTTTTTTTTTTGTTTTTTTTTTGCTGTGCCTCAGTATGTGGAGCCTTAGCCTAAAGTTGCAAATTTGTATGCAATACACATTTGCATAAAAATTTGCGATTGTGTTTTGTACATCTGAAAACTGACCTAGGTGAATGATAAACTACCCCAATGTCCCATGCAATACATTCATTATAATGATTTTGATGTATAAGAAGGAGGAGGGTCCTTTTATCTGTCATTGAATCCAGGATTACCTTCTTATGCAGGCTTCCCAGGTACCTTGAATGGACTTATGCGAATCCCTATTAGAATATTAATATGCCAAAATAAATGACTATGTTCAACAAAACAGTTAAACAAAAACAGTCAGTAGACATTTGTTCCCCTTTAAATGTATGTCAAAATGCAACTTATTAAAAATACAAACAAAATAAGAGCTGAGATAACAATGTTGTAATAAGAATTATTCACTTGGTTTAGCTTTGTCCTACTTATTATTATAATGTGATCCAATAATGTATCCTAACAATGTTAATGTAGTCTCTCCTCATTTCTTAATTTCTTTTCTATATGTTAAAGGGGCTGTATGAGCCAGAGCAGAGAATTGCTAAGAGTGACTATCCTTTAGTAGGATCATGCCTAGCCTTGTGCCACTAGGTTTACAGTCTGCTGTCTGTTGTGCTGTCCTTCCATGGACGGGAACAATGGATAAGCTGACCACTAACAATGTGCATGCAGGACATTTTTTTGTCCGCCAATTACAGGCAGACATTGCGATGGAGTCTGACGCAAATGTGAATGTAGCCTGATGGTGCCTTTTCCGTGGATTGCAAGAATACAGCTGAGCACTGGAGGTTCCTGATTCAGGCTGATAAAGGGTTGTCCTGGTGAAGAACCCCTTTAAAATTAAACACTGAAATGGCACTATGGTGTCGTTGTATTGAGTTTCATGGCTATCGTAAGCTTTCTGATTGCAATAGGGCAGATATGTATAAAAGATGTAAAAAAAAAAAAAAAAAAAAGCAGCCATAGCAACAAGATGACTAGATTTATTACCAACCTCAGCTGCAAAACTACCAGATTTTATCTGATGGGTTGCTATAGACAGTCCCTCCAGTTTGTTTGTTTTTTGGTTTAATGTATCTTGCAAGTACACATCTCACCTGTACAGTTTTAGTATATGCAGTCTGAATACTCACTTAGTTGGGTACATGAAATAATACCTCATCTCTGAAGGTCTGTAAAGCATCAGGGAATTTCAGGCTTTTGATTTGCATATATTGTTATGATCATACTTATTCTTGAGTTCATTGTCCATCCGTTTATTTATCTATATAATATTTCTAGCCATGTAATTATCTATCTAGCTATCTATCTGTCTTATGTTATCCTACTGTGATATCTATCTGTCTATGTATTTATCTTTCTCATGTCTGTTATCTATCTATCTATCTATCTATCTATCTATCTATCTGTCTATCATCTTTCATGTGTTCTACTGCACTATGCATGTATCTATTTATCTGTCTTTCTGTATATCTATTTTTTTTCTGTCTTATGTTTGTGTTGATCTATCTATCTATCTATCTATCTATCTATCTATCTATCTATCTATCTATCATCTTTCATGTGTTCTACTACACTATGCATGTATCTATTTATCTGTCTTTCTGTATATCTATATATTTGCCTGTCTTATGTCTCTGTCTATCTATCTATCTATCTATCTATCTATCTATCAATCATCTTTCATGTGTTCTACTATGCTATGCTTCTATCTGTCGGTCCTTCTGTCTATATATGTATGTATCTGTCTTCGATCTATTTGATCTACCTTTCATGTGCCCTATGCTGTGCATATATCTATCTTTCTATCTATCTATCTTTCCATCTATCTATCTATCTATCTATCTATCTATCTATCTATCTATCTGTCTGTCTGTCTATCTATGTTATCTATGTCTATCTCATTTGTGTCTATGCATGTTATGTGTCTGCTTATGTATATGTCTGCAGTCTATCTCTCTGTATATATTGCTATGTCATTATGTAGATATATGTCATTATCTGTCTCTTTATAGAAGTGTAATATAGAATATTCTCTGTTACATGTGCAGAACCTTCTGAATGGCGCTTTGCCTTTGGCTTGGAGTGTATGGGTCATGTTTTCTGCGTCTGAATGAATTAGTGATGATCTTAATTTGTTCTACAGTTTTTCTTCTCATCCCTGGAAAATGAATTTTCAGTTTTTCCATGCAATGGAGTTTCTCTCTCCATCTGGATAGCAGAGTCTTTTTGTCTGAAGATAGTATGAGGTCTTTAAGTATCAGTGTCTCTTTGTGGCGTAGCCTGTCTCTCTCTTCCTCCCTCCCTCCATCTGAAGCGTGAAGCGAGGGTTACCATGGAAACGCAGCAAGACCTGCTAACTGTATCCCAGTGCGTTCAGGATAGAGGGAGGGAGAGAGACAGAGGAGAGGATGACTGAAAAGAGGGAGATGAAGAAGATAGTCTGAGGAGGCTCAAGAAACACACAAGTTGTAGAATAATGAGAAGGAAAGAAGGAGGAGACGCATATAAAAGATGTGAAGTGTGTCCTATCTAGAAAACAGCAGGCTCTAATCTGTACTGAGGAGACGTGTGGGGCTGCTGCATGCGACGCAGTCAATCTGCATTCCAGAAATCTGTTGCTGAAGATTACTATAGGCTAGTGCAGAAGTCCTAAGTGGCTGCAGTGCACCCGCTACCCCGTATGGCTGTGCCAGGGGTCCTAGCAATAGGCTTCCACAATGAAGTCAAGGCGCAGGGTTGGGAAGCTGCTAGCGCAGTGCGATCCCTCATCTCGGGAGTATGAGGAGATGGTTGTGGAAAAACGGCGGCTCCTTCCGGACCCTCGCCGCCTGCTGGATAAGACATGTAAGGTCACTTCTCTTTTTCTTCCAGCTCCCCCACCTCCAAAGAGAGCACCAAGCACTACTCTTACACTGCGATCCAAGTCCATGACAGCTGAGCTGGAGGAACTAGGTAAGATGGGGGCATAATGCAAAACTTAAGGAGTAGGTAATACTGTGAAGCATTAGGAATTGTAGCTTCTTGTAAGGGACATATTCTCATGTCTGACAGTACTAGTAGGAAGGTGAAGAATGTTATATAGCCATGTTTTGTAACTGTGATACGGTGTACTGCCATTTATTATAAGGGTCATATGGTATATATGCTATAGCATAATCAATAAAGCATGGATACAAGCCAGGGATACAGTAAAGCTGGCACAGAACCTGCTGGTATATGTAAAAGGTTTTCGGTAGGTCTGTGGAGTATGACCGTTCAGTATGACATTGCATTTACCTAGGACAATCCCACAGCCATATACATTTGTCCATCATGAAATATTCTCTACCCAGGTTTCTTATATCTTACATATACATTGTAAATGCTTGCTTGTAAGTGCCTAATATAATGTATGGATTTACTTCCCCAAGTATTCCCTGATATACGCAAATAAATGAAAACCCCTGAGGTACGTTGTACATTCATCATAACCTCAATGGCGTAAATATTTTAAAAGATAAGTTTTCTGTTAAAAGATTTCACTTGTACACGCTCTGTTCATGAATTATATATTAAAAGTGCATCTTCACTCTGTTTGACATACTCTTGGGAACACACATACTGCAGGTTGAGATACTCTGGTGTACCTAGTAGGATATTCTAGTCTATTCCTATAAGAATCACTTTGGCTGTCACTGCTCTTATTGGGTCCATTTCCATCTATTCTCTCTTACTATCTTCTACAATGTCCTTTTATTGTATTTACTTGCCTCACTCCTGTCACTGTATATAAGGGTGTGGCATTATGGTATAATACATATATATACCTCTTTTAGGCTGTACTGAAGGAAAAAGAAAATAATTTGTTTGCTATGTGATCTTCATAGACATTTTAGTTTAACTATTTAAGGGAATTTGTTAGTCTCTTCCTACAACAATAGGTCGTGGACATATATGGATAATTGTGACTGTGTAGAGAGGTATAATACAGTGAAGAAAGCAAGTTTTATCATATATGTAAATGCAGTTGCAAGTGGCTGGTAGGAGGTTCCAAACCTAGGTAGTACTTAGTCTTTTGTCAGTAAACCCTACTCCGCACTTCGCCCTTGGTCTTGTTTGACAGCCCAGTTCTGATATTATATTTTCCTGCGCTCATATTTCACATATGCGCAGGATTCCTCCTACTGTAAACATTGGCATCAGTGACGTACTGCATATGCACCACATACACATTCAGTTCAGGTGAGGGCGATGTCAGACAGAGGTAGAGCCAACAACCAAGTCCAAGGGGATGAAGCAGGTGTACTGAGGGGAGCCTACCACTTCCACACAGTAGAATCCCTTTAATTATTGACTTTATGATTGCTTAGGTAACATGTAATATATCAAATTACTACTATTATATGTACAATAGAAGTATAAATCTCCCTAAAATGTCACTTCTCTTTATGTACAATTTAGTTTTTTTTTCTCATTGCTATTTAACATGTACTGATGAATGCATCAAAGAGTAAACTTGTTTATTGCTTCCAGAACGATTAGATGAGATTTTGGTGGCTTCTGATCCTTCCATGAGACCAGAGATTGCTGAGGCTGATTCAAGAGCCGCTACAGTCAAACAGCGACCAACAAGCAGGCGCATCACCCCAGCCGAGATAAGTGTAAGATCAAGCAACAACATAAGCTAATATACTTCACACTGCTTCGTAACACTTGCAATGTCTCCCACATATGTTCTATATTGATTTGAAGTTGTGTACTCTGTCTGTTCATATGTTTTTTTTTTTTCATCTATTTCAGTCGCTGCTAGAGAGACAGGGAATTTCTTCACATGCAATATCTCAAATCCCTGGTGAAAAACCTCATATTTCTCTCCATCATGGGATGTCTCGGACAAAGTCTGTGGGTAAGTTAAAGCACATCTTTTCTCAAAAATTAAATCTAACTCTAAGGTATTATATGACTTTAGATCTCATACATAAATCCTCATCTACATCATTTGTGTGTGGTATGCTCTCTCTGATTGATCAACTTGTTTTTAAATTTTATTTTCTATACTTTTTATGTTTCTGGGTCCATGAAAAACAAATGACACATGGATGTCATCTGTTTTTTTTTTTTTCTCACGGATTCTCACGAACCCATAGACTTTCATTGGTATGAGCCATCAGTATCCATGAAAAAAGGATGTGCTTCCTGGTGTCTGAATAAGCATATTGAAATTAATGAGTATGTATGGCACCTGTGAAAAAAGGCAGACCCCATATGTACTTGAAATGCGGACGTGTGAATGGGGCTTTGTCGCTGACATCAGGGACCAGTGAGGCCCAATCATGTGGCGTCTATGCGTCACAATGCCTTGTGATGCTGAGGCTCAATCAGTGGTCCCTGATGTGAGCCAGAAGCACCAAAGACACCAGGGAGCTGCGTAGGATCCCAGGAGAGGTGAGTAAAATCTTTTTATGCTTGGTCACCTTAACTAAGCCTCCTATCATTCTCCTGAGACCCTAGAGTATAATATCAGTTTTGGTCCATTCATAACAAAACTGTAAAAGGGGCGTGATTTAAAAGGGCGTGACCTAAATAATTACCATTAATCTTGGCGAAAGTCTTCACACTGGACTGTGGAGTGACCTGTAGAAGTGTTCACAATAGACTGTGGACTGGCTGGTGGTAGCATTTATACTTGAACAATGTACCATTGTACATTAATATTTCCCATAACACCATGAAAAATTTTAAGCACTATAACTGAAGAATTGTTTGCTACTGTATGAATAAAAGTTGTAATTTTGTGTCTCTCCCTTAGGTGAAGATGAGAAACTATCAGATTCATTCCTTGATGGACGATTCCCACGCAGCACCTCCATGCAGGATTCCTTAAGGGAGGGTCCTATAATTCCACCTCCTCCACAGAAATCTGCTCCCCCACCTCCATCGTCCTATTACTTTGACACTGGGCCACCCCCAGCTTTTTCCCCTCCACCTCCTCCTGGTAGGGGGTATGATACAGTGCATTCCAGCTTTAAACCAGGTTTTGAAGCCAGACTCCATGGGCTTCCACATGGAATGGGATCTGCAGAGCTATTAAGCATGGATCGTGCCCTCCCACCTCCTGATCGGCAGAAGCGTGCTCGTTCCATGATCATTCTTCAAGATACATCTCACCTCCCTGTGGAGCCTACAAGCATCCCTCGACCTGGCCCATCCCCGACACCTCCAGAAAAATTGAAAAGAAGAAGTCGGGCTGTGGACAATCCCTATGCTAATATGGGTTTGTTTGCACCAATGAAACCCCAGCGCAAAAAGAGTCCTCTTGTGAAACAGCTTCAGGTGGAAGATGCACAGGAACGAGCTGCTTTAGCCATGGCTGGAGGGTATTCACGGGATCCCTCACCATCTCGACGCAGCCCACGACAGAGTATGATGGAGTTAGGAAGTGCACACCATGATCCATTAGGTAGTAGCCCTTTTGCAACAGCACTTGCTGGAGTAATGAAGGAACGTGAGCGACGGCTGGATGAGAAGCGTAAATCCACAGTCTTCCTCTCGGTCGGAGCCCTGGAGGGAACACCACCTTCTCCAGACCTCCCCTCTCTGCAACCTTCACGCTCTGTTGATGAGCGATTGTTGGGGAGTCGTGATGTCCTCCTACCTTCTCCAGGTTCTTCACTTAAGTCTTTGATGTACAGCAGTCCTCATTCTACTTTCATCCACCCTCTTACTGGTAAACCCCTTGATCCGAATTCACCTCTTGCACTTGCGCTGGCCGCAAGAGAACGTGCTCTTTCTGCCCAGGCACCCTCTCCTCCTCCACCAAGGACACCTACTCCAGTAAGGAGCCCAGATTCTGATAGAGCTCCTCCACTCTTTCTGGAAATTCAAACCAAAGAGGGGGAGGTGGGAATGGAGATAGAAGGATCTGCATCACCCATATATAGCCCTTCTGGGGCATCTATAAAAGGCCAGTGGGGTGTTCCATTGAGGAGAGATGGAGAGGGCCGTGCTGAGAAAAGTCCAGAACGACCTGAGAGCAGGGTGGAGGAAAGAAAACCTATGATTCTAAGCATTGTTGACACCTCTCAGCAGAAAACAGCAGGGCTTATTATGGTGCATGCTACCAGCAATGGGACAGAAGATAAAGAGCAGGAGGCACCAGCTACCACTGACCAGAAAGAGGCCACACAGCCACAAGACACTGAAGAGAAGGCTCCATCAAGCTCTTCTTCTGATAAAACACTTGGTCAGGGAAGCTCAGAGGAGGAAGTCGAGCCTTTTGGGGCTAATAATCTGCCACCAGCCATGCTGTCCTCAAGTGATGAGGAAACAAGAGAAGAATTAGCAAAAATTGGGCTATTGCCTCCTCCTGAAGCTTTTGCCAATGGAGTCTTGGTCACCAAACCTGGCACCTCCATCAGCCAATTGTCTCGGCCTGGTACTTTGGCTGTGCCATCTGCCAAGCAAGCTAGTGGTGTACCACCCTCAGGGAAGCCTTCTGATGCCCCTCTCCCCCATCCAGAGTCAGCTACTGACTCAGGTGTGGAGGAAGTGGACACCAGGAGCTCGAGTGACCACCATCTGGAGACCACGAGCACCATCTCTACTGTGTCCAGCATGTCCACTCTATCCTCAGAGAGTGGGGAGCCCACTGACACCTACACCTCGTACGCTGACGGTCAAACTTTTATACTCGAGAAGCCACCAGTGCCTCCAAAGCCCAAACTCAAGTCTCAACTGATGAAGGGCACCGTGACCTTCAGGGACCCCCTGCTCAAGCAGTCCTCGGACAGTGAGCTTATTGCCCAGCAGCAACTTGCATCGGGCCGTCCGCGCTACCTCTTTCAGAGAAGATCTAAGCTATGGGGAGATCCAATTGAGAGTCGGCCTCTTTCACATGGGGGCCCTGTGGAAATAGAAAAGCCGTCTGTAATTGGGGAGATCAGTTCTCGACTTCAGCTGCTAAACAAGGACACACGGTCACTTGGGGAGGAGCCATCAATCCCGGGAATGGACCCCGGCAAGAAATCTCCAGTGGTGGCGGCTCGGTAAGAAGAGACTAGTTAGAATAAGTTACTTAGATTAAGAAGTACTTGGTGAGAAATGACTGGACAGAACTATACAACTATAATAGGCAGAGCATGATTTCAGACAGATACAGCAACACAGTAAAATGATCTATCTACCATTATAGAAATTAGATGATTTACTTTGTGGTCATGAGAGTAGTGTTTTAGAATTCCATAATATAAAAAATAGTTTTATGTCAGTCTATCCATTACACAACAGTACCTATAAAATGTATTCCTCCACTTGAGGAATGATTTTTTTTTTAATTAGGGAACACTCTTGAACCAAGGTGAATTTAATTTTATTTTTTTCAGAATATATTTTAATGTCAAAATGAAAACAAATCTCTGCGAAGTAGTCTACAGTAGTTACAAACACTCCATTGTCTAGTGTGTATATGCCCGTAAGTTGTCTAATGACAGAGAGTAAATAGATTCTAAATGGCTGCACTAGGTCATCAACATTTTTTGACCAATATCTATTCAGCATTGACTTAAAGGGGCTCTATCATTGGGAAAAGTCATTTTTAGCTAAGCACATACTTGCATAGCCTTTAGAAAAACTATTGCGCACATACCTTTTGTATGTAAATTGCCTCAGTAGTTTTTGAATAAGTACGATTTTATGCATATGCTAATTAGGCTCCACCGTGCACTCTGGAAGTGTCTGTGTGCAGCATCTGCTCTATGTGTATGAGAGGCTGCTGTACTGATGACTCATCTCTCTAAGTTATTTTGTGGTTGTATTCTCTTTGCCAGTTCATAAAACTGACTGGCGAAGCACCTGAAATATAGTTGTATACCATGAAAGCAAGTAAGTAAGCCATAATTGTAAATAATCACATTACTACATAACTGCTCCATGAATAGACAACCCACTACAATCTAAAAATATATAGAACAAGCTAAATACCAAATTCCATGTGGGTGGTCACAGGTACATATTAAATTAATAGCATGCTTTATCATCAAACAAATCTAAATCAACCCCCAAAAAAGTATAAAATAGTAACGCAAATGCACACAAGCACATATATGAGTCATACATTGTAGAAAAGGCCACCAAAGTGCAGCCTCTCCACTGATTCTGACAAAGTTCTGTCAAGTGGGTGGTCTCAAGCAAGAGTACACGATTCTGTGCTTTCTGACACTGTGACGACTCTCACAGAAACAGAGACAGACAGTGTCAGGCTTGAGATTGACTCTTCCTTGACTGCTCTGCCAAGTACGTTGTACAGAGTTTACTTATTTTTCCATAGATTTATATGGGGTGGGGAAGGTAAAAATGAATAGTATTTTTGGATTATACTATTGATCGCCTGTCCTAAGGATGTCATCAATAGCAGATAGGTGGGGATCGGACACCAAAAACCACCACAGAATAGCTTATTGAAGGGGCTCTAGTATTTGGACAAAAGCTAAACTCTTCACTGTTTAGCAAGCACAGCACTGTACATTGTATAATGTCTGTGCCTGGTGCTGCTGATATATCCCATTGATGTAAATGGCACTAAGCTGCAACATGGCCATGTGACCAATAGAAGTGATGGCACTAGCCTGAAAAGAGGCAGTGCTGCTAACCGGCGAGGGTTTTAGGTGTCAGACTTCGCCCATTTCATATTGATAGTCTTCCCTAAGGATAGGTCACCAGTATCCTAGTCCCATAAATTGTTCTGTGTTTATCACTCTAACTTTGTAGAGATATTGTTGCCATTTTGTCTAGTTTGTTTCTAGTGTAAAAGTGTTATTAAATCCTCTGTGGGGAGATTACTTGTTATAGGGGCTGTATCTCATCATGCCTGATAGTAGCGTCTTCCATTCTTCACAGCCTTGTTTGTTATATGACAAATGTCTTACAATTTTCAAGGTATTGCTTTGTTTTCTAACATAGTGTTTATGCACATACAGTCCACTGTGCAGCATGTATCACATTTTTGTCATGAACTAGGAAAATAATGTAGAATTCACCGTCATCTCCAATACTCGATGTTTCTGACAGTCTCCTTTATTAACATATACTTATCTCATACTTCTGTTCAGTGTATACTGAGTTGCATGCCTCCGTTATTGTATATATGAAGCATATGATTCTCACAACGTCATAGGTCGCTTATCGTATTTACTACTTTCACTGAGCTGCTTCTTTTCTGGCTCATCTTTTACCATGATACACAGCTCGCCCATTGCTTTTTAGTGAGGCGCACAATCTGCTTTTGACTTCATCTCCATCCTCCTTCATTCATTGCTTTTGAAGCGTCTCTTTTAAATCCTGCCAAACCTCCATTACTTTATTGCAACTTTCAAAGACATTTCAGAGTTTCAAAGGCTATTGGTTTTCTAGCTTGAAAAATCCAGTTTAAAGAGAAGCCGTCACCTGGATAGATTTGGATTAAATGAAATTTTTGGTATGATGTCCAAGTTCAGTGTGCGCTAAATGGCACTGGAACGTCTATTGGCTCTGTTGTATGCAGAGAAACCTCAGAGGAGGGAGGGAGATATGTGGCTATATTTTCTCCAGTTCTCTGATGGCCACTTCATACGTTTTTTTTAAGTAAGCACTTTCCTTTTGTAGATTGCCACTTTTCTAGGTGTGATCATTTTATAACCCTTTTTACAATGTTGCGTTGTTCCTGATTCATTGAGAATATGTAGTCAGATTGCACAACGAGACATCAACATACCATCTATTATAACATTTATTACCCCCAGAGATTAGCATGATATACACATGACATAAAATGCTATTTTAGGTTCATCACTCCAAAGTGGGTTCCTGTGTGCCAGTACTACTACAGATGCCCAAAATGACATACATTATGTTCCTATAGAGATGATGGGTTAAACTTCATGTTTGAACAATGTCTCCATCATCATTGTTAACACGATAAGAAAGACGGTGAGCCTCCTATCCTCTGAGATAGATCCCTAGATTTGTTGATGTGTGTATGTCTGCATCATGCTTCAATGGCTATCAAGTATCAGGGGGTGTTACAGTCAGTACTATATACAAATACAGAAATCTGTCCTCCAAACGTCAGAAAACTTTCTTTGTAATGTTATCTTTAGGTAGATAGGTATCCTGTAAGCCAAAGTCTGAGCCATGAAAAACATACCTAGGAATAGCATTTAAACCAGACTCCTCCAAATGGAAGAAACATCCATATGTCAACAATTATTTCAGGGTTTGTACTTCACATCAGTACAAAACAGGGAGCTGGTTTAGAGGCCTATAGTTGATGTGGGTACTGTTTATCCTTGTGGAAACCCCAGCTGAGTCTGAATCTGGCTATGCTTCCCGAGATAAGATATGCAGTCTACTCAAAAACAGCTTTCTACAGATGGGTATCTCTTCCTATGGAGAAGTCTCTGGCTTGACTGTAATCCGTAGTCATGTTTCAAGGCTCTTTAAAGTTTGAGATATGGATTTACAGGGAAGCTTCCTACAGATGACATTAAAGAGTTCTGTTCCTTCTTGAAAAGACCTAATTTGTATTTTAATTGAATAAATTTGCTTATCCACAGTGAAGTTGGAATAGTTGATGAACATTCATCATAAACTGATTCGTAACACTTTGACTTAACCAACCACTCACACAACCTATACCACCCTCCAAAACCATCATGGAGACAGTGTGCCTAAAGTTGTCTGTGTATGTTCTCACTAGGGATCTATGTCTCAGGATATGAGGGACAGGCTCATTGACTTGTTCTGGTGCTCGCCGTCATAACTTTGATAACATTATTCACTCATTGAACCAATTCCCAGGATGATTTGTTTTGTCATTGGTTGATATGGGACAAGCACAATCGCGCTTATGATCATCTATATATAATGCATGTGAATTTGGCCTTGTGTAGTATTATTCGTTAGATACTACATTGTTAAACAGACTGACACACGAGTTCTCCTGGAGGTAATGGACTCAGTATGAAATATTATGTCATGCATATCGTTTTATTTATAGATTTAGCATGCCTATATATGATATTGTGATAATGTCTGTTTGTCTAGGGCCAGATTAGGATTTATTAAAGACCCTGGGCATCATATTTACTGGGGGCCCCTATCACCCTGGATCCTGGACTCCACCTTGACTCCCACTTTGAGGAGGAGTTTCAGTAGTGTCTATGGGACTGACAGAAACAACAACGCCATTCCAACTCCTCTTTTATGACAGTCAAAATGACGCACGCACAGGTGTACTCACCTCTTCTGGGCTGGACAGGATGACTGTTGATCACTCTTTACTGAACATTACACGTACAAATAGTGACTTCTCAGGCAGAAGTAGTAAATCCTGGGCCCCATACAAAACTTTTAAAAAGGGCTCCCAATTTTTAGAGACATTTACAATTTACTACAGTTTTTTTTCCTTTTTGGTAGTTTCCTACTAAACTCAATAGACGTGTAGATAAATTTGACAGAGAGGTAGACAGGAAGATAAAAATTCCTCCACTAGCATCTTCCAATTATGAAGCAGTTTTTGGAGTCCAAACCATATAGCAAATATCAGCCCATGTAGGGGACTTTTTCAAGTGCCAGATAATCATTTTTGTACTATTTCCAAAGACCAATAGTTGAAATTTTTCTTTGATATTTTCTGTTATACTGTGTGGTATGCAGATATTAGAGTGCCTACTACACAGCACCAGGAATCAGCCATGAATGGTGGACTTGCAAACCATCAAATCATGTTGACTGAAGAGTCAGTTGTTTATTATTCCCATGACTGAGGCGAATCTTGGCCGTGTGTTTCAGGGATCTGAGGAGGATCCATTTTCTGCACAGAACCATTTATCTCAGTGGGCAAATCAGGTCCATTTTCAGGGACACCTCACACCCGAAAAACTCAGTAAAGTATTAAGCTCTGAGGAGTATATGGGTCATGGTATAAATATGACCTGTTCTAGTCTGCTTCAGTCTACTATATCAGCTTGAAGTTCATTCATAGTATTTCAGTGAAGTAGGGAAATGCTTTATTTTTCTATTATTAAAATGCAGAAATGTGCTTAAATTGCTGTCATACATTAGAGACTGGGAATGGCTGTCAGCTAATACACATCAGACATTGCTAATTTCTCGAGGAGTGGGACGTGCAAGTCACTTTTATGGTATTCCTCTCAGCAGTGCACAGAAGGCATCTACAGTGATTTGTCACACATATATAATAAAATATTATATTTTACCATTTTAGGATTTAACAAATTGCTTATTATTTCAAAGGGGAACTCCCTTTTTAGAAATTTGTGGCATCCATACAGGATATAACATAACTGTCAGAAAATCAAGGGACAGTCCTAACTGGTGCCATGACCGCTGTGAATACAGCATACATATCTAAGATGGAAACACACTGCGGAAACTCAGTGTCTTTTGTTGCAGATTTTTCTGTGGTTTTTTAAGCCAAAGTCAGGAGTGGCTTGAAAAGGAATGGAAACTTTTGTTTTTTTAAAAAAAAAAAAAAAGGAGCAAAATCTGCAACAAAAAACACTGCGCTTCCACATGGGGCCTCAGCTTTGAGCTGGGCCCCCCACTGTGGATTTTCCGGCTTGTTCTGGTCCCCAGAAAAAGAAGTGACATGCTCATTCTTCAGGCCATTTCGCCACGCGATTTGGCCTGAAGACAGTCCCTTCTCCTGACTAGGCCCACTCATTGGGCCTAATCCGGAGCGGAGCGCACGACTGGATGCCGGTGCAGTACTCTGCTTTAGATTTTATATCCCGCAAAACCTATATATGATAGAACTCAGCTTTTCTCCCTCTGTTATATGCTTCTCTTACATAGAGCAGCAAATTTACCTGAAGGATATATTAAAGCTAGTATAACACAGTCATGGTTGGCTTTATGGCTGCTAAATCTAGAATCCCTCAATTGTGGAACTTACTCAACAAGAGCAGGTTCCACTGATGAGGTCTATTTGCATATTCCTTACCCAGAATTCTTAGCAGTGCATGCATGGTGTAATAAGTCAGCACCTTATTAAAACACATTACCCCTTCTGACCCACTGAACCCTAGGTATATCACAGCAGAACTGTACCAGAAGCACTTGGGTGTTACTGCACTAAAATAGACTCTCAAATAAGTCCATATTATCGTTTTGGATGTTTCTTTGTCCAAAGCCAGGCATGTTGCATTATGTGTACAGCATAGTGAACAATTGAGCTGTTTTATAAATGTTTTAGTCATAGCATAGTGAATGTCAAATCAGAATGAAGCCATTTGTACCAGTCTATTGAAAATAGGACAAGGTCTTCTAGGTTGTTTTCTGAAGAAGATCCTGGGTGACATTTGGTAATTTGAAGCAAATCCCTTAGGGTAGGTCCTGCCCTAGACAGCTTTTTCCATAGCACAGCCTTGCCAGCTCTACTCCCACATATTAAGAAATCTAGCTTTTTACAACTACTGTTAAATAATATACACACACATCTGGCCATTTAATGTGTATGGGGTAAAGAAGAATCAAGTATGTGGAATTTCAACAAGCTAAGTTTTGGGATCCCACAGGTGATTAACCACAGTGACTTTTTCCCAGGAAGAACACATGTATGTTTAGCTGAAGTGAGCATGCATATGTATTGAGGAGATACAGGTTTATCTACCTTTTTTTGCCACTGTTGCTTTCAAGAAAGCACAGTGCTGAAAATATGAAAAAAAAGATTCTGTGAAAAAAAAAATGGATGGCATATCTGTTTTTCACAGACCTAAAGACATTGGCAAACCTAGAAATACTTTGAAAAAAATTATGATTTGCTTTTCATGGATATAAAAAAAACAAACAAACAAAAAAGAAACACAGATCAACCAGGGACAGCACACAAAGGGTCGTGTACTATCCGTAATTAAAGGGGTTTTCTGGGCAATTATTTATTTATTTATTTTTTAAAGTGTCTTAGTGCTATTAATGGGTTAATAAATGCACCCATATACCTTTTAGCATGTTTTGAGTGATTTATGGGTGTCTCTGGGGGCCCCTGGTGTCTTCTGCTTTTGTTTACAGACTTCTGCTTCCTGCTATGTAACTTCCTTACTAACCATTCTCACCTTCATCCTCCCTCCTTCTTCACTCCCCCTCCTTCCAAACTCACCCCTCCCATACACCACCTCCCTGTATTTCTAACTATTCCACCCTTCCCTACCTACTCAGCCCAGCCCCCAACCCATATTATATACTTACCCTCTACGCTTCTATGCTTCTTCCTTTGACATGGCTCCTCCTCATCCTGTACTGATTCAGTCTTCTCCAGCGATGATCCACCTCTATAGTGCATACATGGACATGCAGTAGAGGTGAATTACCGACAGCAGTGCACACACACCGCTTGAAGAAGAAGAGAAGATCACACACCCTGTCGAATGAGTACAGAGGGAGGAGCCATCTTGTCGAAAGAAGCCTGGAGGGTAAGTATAATGGGGTGAATGGGGGGGAGTAGTAGTGTCCATCCATTTCCAGATATGGGGGAACGGATCAGGATATGGGAAAATATGAATTTGAATAAAATGCTCTGCTCCAAACTGGAAAGGATCCCAGAGTCGTCCAATATATAAAATTTAACTTTTATTTCATTTCCATTAAAAAGAGGGTTACACGAGTTTTCAAATCAAGATTTTGCTACGCGTTTCGGTACCGGAGTACCTTCCTCATGGCATACACGTATACTGAACACACGGCTATTTAAACCACCAATGACCCAAAAGAAACTCCACCCTGCTAATACTATTAACCCTTAACCTATAATTACACATATGTTTTTAATTACATTGTCCCATATATTAAAAAAGAAAACACATAATAAATAAATCCATAACCATTTCATAAATATACATACATAAATAAATAAATAAATCACTTTAATGCAAAAATAGAGCTTCATTACCTTAGACCATGATGTTCTTAAGTATTAACCAAAACCGTTCCGTCTGAATAGATTCCTAAAACACTCCAATCCTATAGTGTCCGAACTCCCACAGACATAGTTGGACAATGATTTCCGGACATGTGACACATCACGTGCGCCAAAGACCACGTGATTCAATAACCCAATGAGATCTAAGCCTATCATCTTGGATCAAATAACTCCACCTAGTAAATCCGATACAAAATACTCATAGAGTGCATTGAAACCAATACACTCAATGATACATCGTGCGCAGAAAGAACAAGAGATACATCCCCCAGGCTACTCAATAAATATACGATAAGTCCGAACGAATGTTCAAACCTACCGGTGACCTGGTATTAAGTCGCATAATCCAATGCGCTTCTCGCAATAATAGTTTTCTCTTCCAATCTCCACCTCTTGGTGGTTTATGAACATGTTCAATTGCATAAAATTTAAAGCTTGACAGAGACCCCTGATGAAATAATAGGAAATGTCTGGAGGCATTAGAAATGTTCTCCCCATTTCTTTTATTAATACAATCCGATATGTGCTCCGATATTCTCGTTTTTAATGGTCTCGTAGAGCAACCCACATACTGTTTAACACAAGTAGTACACTCAATTAAGTATATAATATGGTCGCTATTGCAATTCAAAAACGACTTAATATCATATGTACAGTTTTTCTGACTATCCTGAAAAACCTTTGTTTTTCTACTATATTTGCACATATTACATCGATTAGAACCGCATGCAAAAAATCCTTTGAGGTCCAACCAAGTACCTGGATGATTACTATTGGTGTTATTAAACCTACTAGGAGACAGGCTATCACCAATGGTCTGTCCCCGTTTGGCTATAAACTGAATTCCTTTATCTAATATCTTACTAGTGATATTATCTGACAATAGAATAGGTAAATTCCTCTTAAAGATGTTAACTATTTCAGGGAACTGGGAGCTATAAGGTGTAGAAAACACGATCTTCTCTGAAGATTTTATTTCATTCTTGCTTTTGCTGTCAACTTTATTCATGTTTTTCCTGTCTCCTAACAAAGAAGATCTAGATTTAGAATCCACTATTTTTTTTAGCTCGCCTGAGTGACCACTCGGGGTAACCCCTAGAGCGTAATCTATTAAGTGTGATATTTTCCTGTTGTATATAATCTTGGTCTGTTGAACATGCTCGACGAGTGCGGATTAGTTCGCCTACCGGAATAGACCTAATCGTATGACCTGGGTGATGACTATTGGCTGATAAAATTGAATTGCCTGATGTTGGCTTTCTGAATAGACTACTTTCTACCCTATTCAATATAACATTACCTTTCAAAAAAATGTCCAAAAATGTGATTTCAGTGTTGTGTTGTGAAAAAGTAAATTTCAAATTTAACCCATTGGCATTTAAATAATCGACAAACTCTGGCACGGCCGCTATATCGCCACACCAGACGATGAGAACATCATCTATATAGCGGCCGTACCAGAGCATACTGTCCCGAAAGGGGTTATCCAATGAAAAAACTCTCTTCTCCTCCCACCATGATAAATACAAATTGGCTAAAGACGGTGAGAAGGAAGCCCCCATGGGGGCTCCCCTAACCTGTAAATAAAACGTGCCATCAAATTCGAAAAAATTATGTTGTAACAAAAATAAAGTAACCTCCAAAATATACTCACACAAACTTTCAGAAAATAAACTGTATTTGGATAAATGAAATGCCAAAGCTTGTATAGATAAATCATGGGGGATGCTCGAATATAGCTGCTGGATATCACAAGTAACCCAAGAAAACTCAGATTTCCATATAAAATTCTCAAAAATCTGCAACACAGCCTTAGAGTCGCGAATATATCCAGGTGTTCTAAACACCAGCGGCTGGAGCAACCTATCCAACCAGGTACACAAATTTTCGTTGATAGAGCCAATACCGGCCACTATTGGTCTCAGTGGTGGAGGTCTTATATTTTTGTGTGTCTTGGGTAAACCGTGGAATGTGGCTACCACAGTACATTCCGGTACCAGAAATTTAGACTGGTTTTTAGAGAAAATACCCAATTCAACACCTTTCGCTACCAGGTTTTTAAGTGAATCTAAAAATTCCTCAGTAGGATCTTTCTGTAATTTCCTGTATGTCAATGAATCCTCTAAGATATCTAAGCATCCCTGTTTGTAATCCTCCCGGTTCATTATGACAATCTTGCCGTCCTTGTCGGCCTTTTTGATTATTACATCTTTACAATTTTTCAATCTATATAAGGCTTTTCTTTCTTGGACGGTCAGATTGTTGCAACGAGAACCTTTTTTATTTTTCTCGTTGAGAGAACACAATTCCTTTTCCATAACCTGCTGAAACAGCATATATACTGGGGCCCTTGATTTTAACGGGTAAAAACTAGGGTTTAACCCTTTAGCCCCCACCCTGTGTATGGAATGGTCATTATAATTCTGGTTCAACTCCTGAAGTTGGACTAAACTAATTAAAGCAACCTGTTCTTTAAATAGTAAATCCTTAAAAATATTATCCGATTTAACTGACCCAACTTCACCCAGACTCAGTACATTATCCACATAATCCGTTTCGACAAAATTATAAGACATTCCAGTATCAACAATGTCAAAAGAAATAGCCCCGTCCTGTAAATCATTAGGATGTCCCTGAACCATACAATCCTCTTGTGCAGAATCCGCATCAAAAAAATGTCTCTTGACAGTCAACAGGCGTATAAACTTATTAATATCCAACATAGTGTTAAATAAATCAAAATCCCTGGTGGGGACAAAGTTAAGTCCTTTAGATAATAAGGTTAATTCGTCAGCTGTAAAGGAAAAAGACGACAAATTTTCCACATTTTCTATTTGACTTCGAACACTCTCAACTTTTATCTCCGGTTCTGTAGTGTATTGGCACGGGTGATATATCTGCGATCTGTTCTTACGGGAACATTTCCTCCCCGCTCTCCTTGTTCGTTTTTTGAGGTGGATCTGGTAAAGACCCTTGACTTGTTATATACCAAGGCTGGAGTTGTTGAAGAACTTGATTGTGGATCCAAATTATCCTCATTAGAGCTGCCATTACGTGAGAAAATAGACGATTCTGATCCATGTTCATTTGAACTAAAGGATACCCTTCGATTATCCCTGTATTTACGTACACCACTTTTCAATATGGATCGCGGAGTAGTATTTTTAAATGATGACATTTTGGGATATACATATCCAGTTGAATAGTCCCTTGTATCTCTAACAAATTTCTTTTTCTTTATACTCATAATTTGTTGTTCCAGAGTATCCAACTTTTTAAATATGTCATTTCTCATAGTGGGATAACTGGCATCTTGTTCAAATGATTTAAGTTGATCCTGTATCAGAGTAAGATCCTTCTTGATGTCATCAAGTTTACTTTTTTCTTTATCGATAATCAAACCCATTAATTTGAGGGAACACTCTGATAAAATGTTATTCCAATTTGTTTCAAATTCCTCATCATATAAGAGAGTCAGAATCTTTTTAAGACGCAACCCACGGGGTATCATTTTATTCTGTACATATTTTTCAAGGGTAATTTGATCCCATGAAGTTCTTAATTGTGTAATTATAGGTTAAGGGTTAATAGTATTAGCAGGGTGGAGTTTCTTTTCGGTCATTGGTGGTTTAAATAGCCGAGTGTTCAGTATACGTGTATGCCATGAGGAAGGTACTCCGGTACCGAAACGCGTAGCAAAATCTTGATTTGAAAACTCGTGTAACCCTCTTTTTAATGGAAATGAAATAAAAGTTAAATTTTATATATTGGACGACTCTGGGATCCTTTCCAGTTTGGAGCAGAGCATTTTATTCAAATTCATCTATCGTTGTCTGGTCGGAGTTCACACAGCAGCTCTTTGTCTCCTGGAATTCATTAGAGATCCTTCATATGGTGAGCTGAAATTTACCCCCCCCCCCCCTTTTTTATGGGAAAATATACTTTTTTTTATTACTAATGTTATTTAGAAAGTAGGGATTTCAAATTATCCTGGACAACCCCTTTAATATGGATATCACACATCAGTTAAGACATGATTAATGCCTAAGAGCAGAAACAGAGTTAAATCCTTGACAGATAGAAATATACTAGGGTACAGCTGACATTAAAAATACTGGCATAATGGGCCAAAATTTAATATTTTTAAATATAAAAAAAACTGAGGATTTATATTTTAATCAGTTTTTGTGCTTGTAATGAGCTGAAATAATGCAGCGTGCAAGAAAAGTAGCATTATACTGAAGTGGAATATTTAGTATTACATTGGGCTCACAGAAGGTCTGTCACATAAGACCTCGGGAAGATGCACACTAGCTGTTTGGAGGAAGAGGAGGGTATTATCTACTGGGGCAGTTCGTGTCATGGTTATGTAAGGTCTTTATTACCTATAGTAATAGTAGTGGAAAATGTTTGCTGTGACTGCTGTAATAACATATAAGGCTAGGTTCACATCATTTGTCTTCTCCTTCTAGGAGTAGTACAACATAAATAACAGCAGTGCAGGATCCATCATATAACAGACAGGAGCCCATTGACTATTATGTGATCCGCTAGATTTACTTTTATGGTGTCCATAATTTTACTGGACCAAATAGTGCAGAATTCTGTGCAGCATTGGTAACAGCATCTGTGACAGGTGTGAACACAGCCTAATACATTGTGATTATTTATATGTAGACTATTCACCTTATGCCATAACATTTCAAAAAGCTGATTTTAGTACACTCCCTCAGACATGGTACATGTATCTGCGACTCAGCCAGTATCTCTGCAAAACTCCTTTTACCCTTTTATTTCACATTACACATTACAGCGGCACTAGAAATAACTTGGCATCATCCATCACTTTCATTGCCTTAGACCACTCACAGGGCGCAATGTCAGTCTGAGCCAGTGCCTGTAGATAAATTTTGGCAGGTCATCAGCCTGGACATGCGAACACTAATCCTTTTTTCTTGGCTTACAAAAGACAGCAACAAATGGGGAACCAAAGCCATCCATAAGGAATCAAAGCAGGAAACAAAGCTTTGGAAATGTTCCTGTTTTGTCCTATTACTTTATGTAATAGTTGTATTGCAGATGTCAAGGCTTCAGAACCTAAATTCAGGTGTTCGGACATTTAGTATTTGATAGATACTAGTGGATGACTACAATAAGCTCTGCTTGTTGTTTTTCGACCTTGTTTAGAGCTAAGCACTCCCCCACAGAAAAACATCAATTCAAAGTATACTGAAGGCTATAAGTTGTTTAGGAGATGCTGAACAGCATAAATAATTTGGAACATATACTTGTCAAGGCTATAGTGCTATGGTTCTATAGTATAGTGTATGTTCATCCATTTATGCCTCCAGATGATTGTAAAATCTTGAATGTCTCCTGCCACCACTAGGGGGTGCAGTTTTTACACTACTCAGGTTACTAGATGCTTTCTGCAGCTGTGTATGGAAGAACTCACTACCGTAGCTGTGATAAAAGACAGTCAAAATTCTATACATTTGTATGTAGTTCAGGGTATTAAAGAAATGGAGTGCCATAGTCTTATCAAGTACAGTATATAGGACTATGCAGCAAATATTTTTATGGTGCTGGTTTCTTAAAACTGTAATAGTAGAACAGTTTAAAGTGTTTGTCCAGCCATAGGCAACCCCTTTAAACTGATATACACAAAGCCATGTTGGGGTCTGTTCACATGTATCAGATTTTGGCATAGATTACATGGCTAACTGCATCCTTTGAATTTGAATAAAGTTTCTGTAACTCTGTTCACATGCTATGGAAAATGTCCTGGTGAATTTTAGCTGTATAGAGGGTACGCCCCTAGAATCATTTTACCTGATGGGCCTAGATAAAGTGCTATCTGCTGTCCACTTGGGCAAGAGATCAGGATCCTGAACAGATGGCCTTATGTGTTTAGCTAGTAGGTGTCTATTTCTATTAAATGTGATGTCCTGAGGCATCAATGTTGATTAAATCAAAGTCACAGTGTCATTTCAGCATAATCTGTTAGATAGGCAACTAAGAATAAGGAAAAATGCGAACAGCGCCTCACTTAAAAAGATGTAGAGCCAGGTGAGCGGCAGCCCAGGGCCATAGTCCATATTCACCCCACTAATTCAAGATGCAGAAAAAAAGACTGGTAAACCAAACGCTATTTCAGCATTGTTTAGACAAAGTTAAAATTAAAGGGGCTGTCCAGTATTAGAAATACATGACTGCGCTGTTCCAGAACAGTGTCACACTTGCCCACAGGTGGTATGTGGTATAAAGCTGATCTGCCATGCAAAACTCATGCACAGGTGTGGTGCTATTCCTGGAAGAAAAAAGCCATTTTTTTTCTATTCCTGCATAACTTTTCTGGATATGAAAAATGTACTGAAGTCTCAGCATACCTATCTCTCCTATACCTTTCTTCTAACATACCTATCTCTCCTATACCTTTCTCCTAACGTACCTATCTCTCCTATACCTTTCTTCTAACATACCTATCTCTCCTATACCTTTCTCCTAAAGTACCTATCTCTCCTATACCTTTCTTCCTTTCTTCTAACATACCTATCTCTCCTATACCTTTCTTCTAACATACCTATCTCTCCTATACCTTTCTTCTAACATACCGATCTCTCCTATACCTTTCTTCTAACATACCTATCTCTCCTATACCTTTCTTCGAACATACCTATCTCTCCTATACCTTTATTCTAACATACCTATCTCTCCTATACCTTTATTCTAACATACCTATCTCTTCTATACCTTTCTTCTAACATACCTATCTCTCCTATACCTTTCTTATAACGTACCTATCTCTCCTATACCTTTCTTCTAACGTACCTATCTCTCCTATACCTTTCTTCTAACATACCTATCTCTCCTATACCTTTCTTCTAACGTACCTATCTCTCCTATACCTTTCTTCTAATGTACCTATCTCTCCTATACCTTTCTTCTAACGTACCTATCTCTCTTATACCTTTCTTCTAACGTACCTATCTCTCCTATTCCTTTCTTCTAACATACCTATCTCTCCTATACCTTTCTCCTAAAGTACCTATCTCTCCTATACCTTTCTTCCTTTCTTCTAACATACCTATCTCTCCTATACCTTTCTTCTAACATACCTATCTCTCCTATACCTTTCTTCTAACATACCGATCTCTCCTATACCTTTCTTCTAACATACCTATCTCTCCTATACCTTTATTCTAACATACCTATCTCTCCTATACTTTTATTCTAACATACCTATCTCTTCTATACCTTTCTTCTAACATACCTATCTCTCCTATACCTTTCTTCTAACGTACCTATCTCTCCTATACCTTTCTTCTAACATACCTATCTCTCCTATACCTTTCTTCTAACGTACCTATCTCTCCTATACCTTTCTTCTAATGTACCTATCTCTCCTATACCTTTCTTCTAACGTACCTATCTCTCTTATACCTTTCTTCTAACGTACCTATCTCTCTTATACCTTTCTTTTAATGTACCTATCTCTCCTATACCTTTCTTCTAACGTACCTATCTCTCCTATACCTTTCTTCTAACAGGGAACTTGATCCCTGACCTTGCACAGTAGATTGGTATAATCCACAACTTAGCCTGACTGAAGAGAACTAAACATGGTGCTGATCATGTTCCCCACCCACATATATGATTAGACCCATGACACACCAACAGAGTTATATTACATGGGACATATGCTGGAACAATACACAGAACACAATCAAAGCATAGTGGAATAGGACTAATGTTAGAATAATAATTATAATTGTATTCACGTTTATAATATGGTTGCCTCGGCTTCAGGTGCTCTTGAGTCCACCTGGCTGTTGATGCTCATATTATAGCACATGTAGTCAGTTTTTATGTTGGGTGTACACCTATTGTGATCTTAGGCTTCTTTCACACAACCATTTTTAGTTTACCACATGTGCCAAGACACATTAAGGTAAATGGTGGCCAAAAGAGCCTGTGTTCAGGTGGTACCCAGCCGGTTTTGTGTTTCTTTGCTGCATGGTACAATGTACTTGGCTGTGCTATCCCATTGCCTGTTGAATCCAGTTAAGAAAAAACAAACTATACAATGTAGTATATTTTTTTTTACATAGACGTCTATGGAGCTTGAATAGTAGCTGTGCAGCAATATCCCGTCACTGCCACAGTGTACAGAGCTATCTGCTTGTACAGAAATTGGAGCAGCCTCTCTATAAGCCGAGGGAGGTGTAAAAAACAGCATACTCATCTGTCTGGTGCTCTGTGACTTTGGCCTTTCACCGTCACCTTGTTGCTGGAAGTCGTGCATACCATATGACCCCTGATAGCAATCGCTGGCCTCAGCAGTCTCTGGACAGGGACAGGTGACATCGCTCACATAAATAACTCATACCTGGGGCGCCGGGGAAAGATGAGTGTGTTGGGTTTTTTTCTTTTAATTTCACACCTCTCCACAGGAGTTGGTCCCTGATGCTGAATCTTTTCCATATTTTAAAATTGTAGTGTTGAAAGAAACAAAAAGGCCTGCTCTGGAGAATAATAGATATGCTGGGATTTTGTCTTATAACCACAATTCTGCTCAAGTGTTACTTGCCTAAACAGTTTCCTGAATAATCCACCGCTAATAACAAAACTCTTTGTCAGCCACATGAGCCTGTACATCTCTTATGTCATATAACACCGTTGCTAACTAATCACATGAATCACATGACTAACACCATGTTTAGTCTCGCTCCATTAGAACATGGGCACATTACACAGTCCTGATCCATACCACATCCATCCATGTGAGAAGTATTTCTAGAGATATATTAGAAAATAGTAGTATTATTAATATTATTATTACTTTATTTCTTCATAAACAGGAATACAAGAACTATGTATAGAAAATGAATAGATGATATATATATAAAAGATTTATTAGAATAAATGCTTGTTCCAAATGATACGTTCAGCATAGCTTATAATGAGTCCAGGTTTGTCAGAGCTCTATGTATGTTCTGTTCTGTGTGACTTGCAGATCACAACCATCTTACCTGACTGTAGTTTGGTTAATAGCTCCTCTGACTACTCTGGGAGGAGACTGTCATGATTTATCTGTTCTTGGTGCTGCAATGTTAACATTTCTCTCTCCCATCCCATTTTCCACTCCATTTCCTTCCTATCCCTTTTTTTCCGCTTTGCTATATCCCTTTTTCTCTCCATTTTTTTTTACCTGGTTTTGGTCCTAATTTGACACCTCTTCCTTCCTTCTCTGCCTATTTTGTTATTTCTCTCTTCCTCCCCTTCGCACATATTGCATGTTGATCCGTCTCAGACACTCAGATGTTCGGACTTTTGGCACATTGTGTAAGTCTTTGCATGCAGCCACCAATCAGCGGCAGGCTCTGTCTGTGTGTCTGTCTTCTTCCTTGACCTGTCTTGTGATCTCCAGCCCGAGGGTCGGGGGGGTCAGTTTGCCTTCTCGGAGGTCAGTGGAGTCATATTTGGGAGTCTAATGGATTTTTATATTAACCCTGCCAAGTTATTAGGTCCTATGATAAGCCCTTCTTTTTGAATCCTGTCTAAAGCTAGCCATATACTTTAGATTAATATTGGCTAGACCAGATGATTTTGGCAGGAATGGCTGACCACCTAATGTGTATGAAAAAGAGAATCAGGCTTTTGGGTTTCCGCACACCTGTTCCTTTTACTCTTAGGAAAGACTAGCCACTGTCAGAGATGTCTGGCAGCAGCTACCCTCTCTCCTCATTCAGAAAACATGTATGTGTATGAGGAATTGGGGTAACCGGGAAGAGCAATTGTCGGCCTGACAGCCATCTAAAGTATATGGCCAGCGTACACATTGACATGTAAAATAATAAACTTGTATACAGATAAGGAAACTCTCCAGCCATGGCCAGTTTCCCTAAATCCCTAACTGCTATATCCCCTCAGTATAAATGTGTCATACTTCCCATTTGTATAGTAGCAGAATTCTTTCCTTACTTTCACTTTATTTCCATAAACCCACAGTTACTAAACGGTGGTAAGAGAATACATGCAAAGTTAGTAGCCCCCTTTAAACGTTAATAGATGGGGGCTGACATAGTTCTTTTAAACAAATTCCATTGTGATAAACTGTTATTATAGACTTTCTAGATATTCAGGATATATGAACTGTACTAAATGCTTGGTTACACCTTGTCTTAGAATAGGTCTATAGGGTTACGTTCTAACTAGTGTAGAAAACTGCAGTCAATATGGCCATTGCCTGCTCCCTTTATACAGTACATCTACTTATTACCACTTATTACATTGTCATTGTAGAGTTTTAGCCCAAGGATCCCTTTTTTTTCCAGCCGGACGGTTTGTGACACTTTTATGCCTTTAGGTACAGTCATGCTACTTTGTAATGTAAAAATGTACAATTGATTTCCAAAGGATGACTGCGATGGGAGCAAGTGTTACTGCATTGTATTATTGCACAGTTTTATTAATGACAACCATGTTTTAGATCTGACTTTTTGCATGTGGTATGCCTACAGTTTTCATACACTACAATATATGTTTCCATATTCATTTACACCAACTGTAAATGTTCTAAATATAAGAAAAGAAATCACATGTGCGGTGTATTGTTGTGGTGTATGTCATATGCCATATGCTCCATAACCTCCATGACAGTGGCATTATGTCAGTGCAGTGATGTGAGGATTTCTACAGCATATATACTTTAGTCATACTTGTGGTACTGCCGTTTAGTAACTGCCAGCAGACGTGTGCGCTTGTCTCATAATCTCACTACTTCATATTAGGCCCTTAATGATTTCTTCTTCCAGTTTCTTATCTCATTCAAGTGTTTTTATCAATTTCCATGTCCCCCAGAGAGTAGGGTCATAGAAATTCTTAAAGGAATGTGATGTTAAAAAGTTTAGTTTATATTTAACGTATATTACTTTCTCTCTCCTTCTTGCTCATTCTGTTTTCTTCCCTGGTCTTTATCTTTTTACTTTTTTTTGTTGCATTGGTAACATTTCTTCTGATATTATATGTCTTTACTTATGTGACCTCTTCCCCGTTTCTTGGGATTTAATCCTAATAATATATGTGTTCCCTGTTTTCCTAAAACATCATTTCCTACATTTCTTCCTATATTCATACCTAACACTACACTTGACATGTCTAATCTTTCCTATATTTTCTTTTATGACCCTTTTTCTTGCTCTTTGCATCTGATCACTTTCTGCCCTTTCCCTACATTCCCGTTGATTGTTTCTCTTTATTGCACTTCCTATCTCCCACTACTTTGTCCTCTCTACTCCCTCTCCTTATATGTTTTCTTTCCCTATCACAGCTTGTTCAGCAGTCTTGGAGAGTTGCACACTATTTCCCAGCGCAGCTATGGAACATCCTACACCGTGCGCCCCGGGACCCGACACCCCTTGACTCGCCGAGCACCCAGCCCTGTACCACCTTCATCTGAGAGGGTGGAGCCCTTGGGTGGAGCACGTTCCTATACGCTTACACCCCCCACCATACTGAAATCCTCCAGTCTCTCAATTCCTCACGAACCCAAGGAGGTGCGTTTTGTTGTAAGGAGTGTCAGTGCCCGGAGTCGTTCTCCTTCCCCATCGTCTGGGCATCCAATGCACAGTTCTCGCCCATTCCTGCAGAAGCCCCTTTCTATGTGGAACAAGTATGATGTAGGCGACTGGCTAGAGAGTTTGAACCTTTCAGAACACCGTCTTAAGTTCCAGGACAACGAAATAGAGGGCTCCCATCTACCTGCTCTTACCAAGGATGATTTTGTAGAGCTGGGGGTAACCCGAGTGGGTCACCGCATGAACATCGAGCGTGCTCTTCGCCAACTAAGCACCAGCTGACCCGGTCAGGAGCTGCGGTCCCAACTCCCGGGAGGGCAACTCCGCACCGCTGCGGGGGGAGGAATTACTTTACACACACATAAGGACAGTCACACACCTACTGATGTACATAAATGTGAACAAGAACAAAAAACAGAATGCCTTGAACATACTGGAAGTGGTTCCCACTGCTCTGAGCCTTTAAGTGGTGCCCATTGCTGTACACACACACATACAGTGACTATTACATGTGCCAGTTTAATCACCCTCAACCTGTCACATGCAGACACACTTACTCTGGCACACACTGACACGCAAGTGTTGACCCACACATCGACTGAAGGGAGACCATGTACATTAAGTGATAAATCAGATGCATAATACTCTGAAAGTATACACCACATGTAATGCCACAGAAATAATCCTCTCCTTGTGCGGTGCAATGGGGCCCAGTAACTGATCCCCCCCTCCTTCTTTCTATGCCAAGGAGGGGAGGTGGGATCAGTCACAGGGTCCCAAGGCCAGGCCACTGTGTGTTAATGCCACCTTTTTTTTTTACCTGAATCAACAAAAGAATCGCAGTCAGACAGTGACATCAGTCTGCAGGGGAACGGGGTTGAGCTGCACACCTCCCATACCAAGATCTGACTCAAGTCCTGGAGAGAAATCCATGGATTGGGCTGGAAGAGGCCGCAGGTTCCAGCCACCGCCACTGTGGGACGCTTTTTATGCATCTTTTTAATTAGCTATATATTTGAAGAAAAAAAAAAGACTTTACCTATATATATATATATCTCATATAAATATATAAATATATATATCTATATATATCTATATACACGACACTCTCTCACTGGACTTTTTATATACAGCAGATCTGGGGGTATATAGAGGTATATGCAGATACTGCAGTACTTCATTCTGGGGTTTTGAATTTTATTTGATTATTTTTTATTTCTATTGGAGGTTCTGAGCGTTTTTACAATAAACCCCTCACCATGCCACCAGCATTCTTTAGAATGGAACATGCATATCTACATCTGAATTCCATCCTATTTGGGGTTACTTTCACTGGTTTCTTATTTCATTCCAATGTCATATTTATTTGCACATGGGTTTTCATTAAAATTGGGCCATTCATTTAAAAAGGTGAAAGATTTGTCCTTAAGTTGTGACTATTATGTCTGACTGTTCTGGGATATTTCTTACTGTGTTCTTCTTGCATATTTCCTTTAATGTGATATTCCATAGGGGTTACTGCTTATTCTAGCATTTGAGGTGAGTTTTTATGGTTTCATTTGGTTGGACATTTAGTTTCAAATTTGGGGGTCACATTTGGATCTATGGTTTTTATTTAATTTGAAAGCATATTGAATTATTCCAGGGTTTTTGTCTATTCAGGTGTTCAGAATTAGCAATTATTTCCTCACATTGCTTTTTGTGGTTTAGCCGGAGAAAGAATAGACCCCATGTAAACCATCGGAAATGTTGTACATATTCCCTAAATAATTGTCACCAAGAATCTCCCTCCCAATTAATTGGTTTCCTAAAAACAAATGCGGCTGTAGTGGATATTGTATATGTCCCTGCATCCACGGTCACCTCTAGTCAATACCTTGTGCATTGTTACGATTGTGACCATTGGTGGGAGAGGAGGGAGGATCATGGAGCCGGCTGGGTCCTCTTATGTACTGTGTCCCTGTACACCTGAGGATGGATTACCCGAGGGTGACCAACCTGGATCCGGTGTGCCTTATTGCCATGATAATCGCTTCAGGTCCCTAAAGGGGAGAAGCAGTGTAATGTTATCCCATTTCCTGCAGTGCCTTATCGCCATTGTGGAGCTTAGACAAGACCCTCTGACTGTGCTACACTAGCAGCTGCCAATAGAGCAAATATACAGTACCCAAGATGGAGCTATCGCTGCTGCTTCTCAGACTGGAACTCTACAGCCCATTCCCTACACACCAATGGAGCCTCATGAAAAGGGTTGTTTATCCAGTTCACTGTTTGGCAGAGGGATGTCAAGAAGCGAGGTTATTAAGGCCACGTGCTTCTGCAAGGAGAGACAGGACACTAAAAAATTCAGTATCAATTGACTTTAAGCCCCATTTACTAGGCTACCCTTACTGATACTAAAATATAAAGGCAGCCACAGCAACAAATTTTATGTGAATATTAATTATTATTATTTCCAGGATCGCTTAGCAATATAACAACAACAATAAATTACTTATTGGCACTTGCTCATATTTTTGGGAATGAAAAGGCAGATTTTTAAAAAATCTAATTTAATAACTTCTTGTATTTCTTGCCTCTTAAATTTATTATATCTTGCATGATGCAAGAGTCCAGACAAAATCATTACTTATCAAATATACTAAAGACCCATAGATCGTGCGAACATGCATAGATATATGCTGTTCTAGTTAAAAACAAAAAGACCATTACAGAGAAGACCGTCGGAAATATATTCCAATTTGCTTTTGAAAATATATTTGTTTTTTTTACCATGAACAAGTAATACCACCTAATTTTACACACGTAGCAAAAGTCAAAAAAATATATAAAAAAATAAATAAAATTAAAAAAAACCTAAGTAATAATTTATGAACACACATTAATGGAATTTAATGAAAGCATGAGAGAAATGATGTGCCAAATTGAAGATAATAAAATGTAAAAAAAAACACTTTGCATATTTTTATCTTTCTAGAAACTGCTTCTATTTGTGTTGACCCCTGTTATACACTGTGTACAATGTATATAGCCCTATATCTACTCTGTAAAAAGGATGAAAAGCTCATCGCTATTATTTATATGAACCCTTTCCCTTTTTTACTAGTTTAGGCACCGCATCCCACTGTTACACATTCTGTTCCTATCAAAACCCATGTGTAACTTTTATTGAAATGTTCTAAGAATTTTCCAACAGAAAATTCCTCTCTTCTTTTTCCGGCTTTGCCAAAGCTTGAAGGGGAGGGACCGATGTTAATGTCTGATTGGGGAATCGGGATCCTGCCATGGGGTAAATATCATCTGGTGCTAAAAAGAGAGGGTTGTGGTTTAATCTGCACCTCTCGTATCTTAATGTTTTTAAGGCTTTCGTACCGAGTGTGTGTTTCCCACAGAGCATTGCACAGCTACTGGGGCAGTTGTTCGATGTGTTGACAGTGGACCTAGAACAATGGAGAAGTCGATAAGGTTGTGACTAAACTGCGTGCTGAAAATGATGGTTGGTTTGGCCACAAAAGCAGAGTACAAGCTCTATGTACAGGCTCTTGCTTCTCCAGATTATTTTACATATATGGCTGCATGGGATGGATAGCATGAGCATTACATTATGTTGTGGGACTTTATGACCAAAGAAAAATATTAGGACATTGCTGCTAGCAAAGCCACAGGGCACAATGGAAACTGGTATACAGTTTTTATATCTATAAGTAAGTGTTATTTCTATTTCTACATGTCCTTTGGGACACGTGGTGCCCTATTAGTCAAACTGGCCACTGAACATGCCACACAAATTTTCTCAGTATAGTGTTATCCATGTGAACATCATGCATTGATAATGAGCACAACAAAGTGATTATGTATAATTACTCAATAGATATTTCTATTACACATAGCAAACAATCATTCTCTTCATTTTAGGTATTTCCGTATCTTGTTTTGCATTTTTATAACCTTTTTTCTCAAAAGCCATGCATTGTGGCGCCTGACTGTGCACCATTGCAATACTGCATTACCATGTTACTAATAATGAAACTGTGTGACTTACATGGATGGAGGGCTCACCGTGAAATGGTAAACTACAGATAGTACCCAATGTCTAAGCTCTTGAAATATTCTTATGAATTCAGTGTATATGTCCATGATTATACTTCCTACGGCATACTAAGACAGAGCGTGGGCCTTTGGTGCATGGATTTAGCAGTGCAGAGAGTTACAGTAAAACATTGAGGTCCTCAATTATGAAAACATGGTCTACTTATCCAGGCTGTATCTGTATGCACATTGCCAACAACTAAATATCATAGAATCTAAGAATAGTAATGTTGTTGGTGTCCTGGATAGTATAAAATCCTCAACATACAGTCATTCCAATTTGAAGATACCTAAAATAAACTCCACCTTCCAGTGCTGAGGACAGGCTGTGAAATGCAGCAGTGAAGTGCTGGTTATGCTTAGCACTCACCCACTGGTGATGCCTGCTGCTTGCCCAGGTGACCCATCGGGAGGCCCAAAGGATTCCCTGGTACATTACTACAATGGTAGATTCTTCTCTACTGGAACCTCGAGAGGATTATACTTACCATATGCCAACTTTTATTTATAGTTATTTCCTCACAAACTGTATATCTCAAGCTACCCATGAAATAACGTCATGTAAGGTTGTGGCATGTGCAACTCTACAAGGGGCACTACACGTGTTTTACAGTGAACCATTCCTCTAAACATTGCAAAAAACTAACAGCAAGTCTGGTTCATGGAGATCTGCCCACCAAACCATAGTAGGCTTTTATGGAAATTTGAGGGTCTCATATTGCACTGATTTTCCCACTAGCCTGGCTTGCACAATGGCTTTTAAGCTAGTATGAGCCATTTCTGTTTTAGTCTTATTAAAGTACTTTTCACACAATTTCATGCAAATAAGGTGCTCAACCATCCCTATACATCAACACACTTCTGCCCCTTCAGCACTCATTGTTGGACAACTCCATCCTGTGCAGTATATATTTATTTAAAGTGACCCTCCAATCCTCAATAATAAATGTCTTAGTAAATGCAGTTAGAATAGCTGGTGTACCCCTTTAATCTCCCAGGCATGGTTCCTGATTCCCAGTATGCTTTCATTTCTGTAATCAGTATCAGATTTTCAGACTATTCTGTGTACACTGTGTTTTGGTATTGGAAGACCCCCTACTTTCATCTGTTCCATCCAAAGCACAGTGTGCACAGAGTAGTCTGAGGCTCCATCACATCTACGTTCGGGTTTCCATTCAGGGAGTCTGCTTGGGGACCCCTCGAATGTAAACCTATATGCATTAAAAAGCAGTTACCTGGGAAACCAGCGGACCCCATAGACTATAATGGGGTCCATGTGGTTTCCGCTCAATGTCCACACAAAACATGTGGAGAGAAGTCCTACAAAGCAGCACTTTTCTCTCCTGATGATTTGTCCGGAAACCACACAGACCCCATTATTGTCTATGGGGTCCGTGTGGTTGCCTTAGGCTAAGTTCATACGTGAATACCGTGTGGCGTAATTTGGTTTGGGAAAAAAATGCTTCCTAATTAGGAAGGTTTTTAGTCGCGGCTTTTGCCAAAAACCGCACTAAAAACCGTGACGCAGTTTTTGGCAAAAAAACTGTGACGTGGTTTCTGCCTCCCATTCACTTCTATTGACTTCCTAAGGTCATGTCGCTTCTTTTTTCCGCTAGTGGCAACATGCGGCTAGCGGAAAACAGAACGCTAGCGGTCTCCATAGACCACCATTGTGAGGGGGCGGATTATGAAGTGGATTCTGCGCCGTGTGAACGGGCCCTTAGATAACCTCTTTTTTAATGCGTATAGGTTTCATTTGGAAGGGGGGCCCCAAGCATACTCCTCGAACGGAAACCTGAATGCAGATGTGAATGGGGCCTAAGAAATGGGGGTCATTGTACAGAAATAAGGAGGCCCTGCAGCTTCTCAGACTGCACTATGCACACAGGTGAAAATTTATCATGCCTTGAACGCCACCAAGTGGTGCAAAAATTTTAAACTTTTTTGTTTTGTCTATTACACCACCCTCACTACTTTCCGGAAAGGAAATGTGACAAAGGGAATATGGCATGGGCAGGGCCACTGGTCATGTCAGATTGCTGGTCATTTATACCAGTTAACTTCCTTAAATAATGCTGGAAAATCTATGCCAGCCATGAGCTGGTATAGATACAAGGCCTGGCAGAGGATGCTCCTCATCCTCCAGCAGTGCAGGTAATGTCAAGAGTAACAAACTCCCCCTGGGCTTTAGTAGTCACTAATCCCTGATCTCAGCTGGTCCATCCAAAAGCAAGGGGGTTGTCCTAGAAGCTGATTTTACAGAAATATAGAGGGAGGAGCCATGCTTGAAAAGACATAAAGAAGGCACCAGGCACTCTAACTATACAATATGCATTTTATTGTGAAGGGGAGAGCCACTTTATTTATTGTAGATGCCAATGCATCCGCTACACACTTAATATGGGATAAATGTATGGCTGTATGGAGAATATTCCTGTATCTAACACCGTTGCCTTTCTCTATATGACACTCGACAAAACTATTCCATGCTTTTCATTTATATTTTTGTGCAGAAAATTCGATAACCCGAACCCTATTCTGTTGCATTTTAGAATTCTATGAAGAACAAGTGTATTAATCAGTGTTAGAACTGATGGTAAAATACATGGATGTGCTTTATACCATGTAGACACCTAAAATGTATTACACGTTATTATTCTAGAGTCATGAATGTTGAATTGACATTGGTATAAGTGATATCCTGCACACGCAGATGGTATTACAATGTTGCTAACCTGTTCATGAAGGGAAAAGAATGAAACATTGGATCAGTACATAGATGAGATGTAGCAGGGCTGATTTGTCACCCACCTAACGACATGAATATTGGAGTTAAGTTAATGAATTGTAATGAGTTGTACCAAAGTCATCTATGCTACATCGGACATACATATCTGTGTAGTGCGTGCACGCATACTCCTCATGTATACATATATGCTATTGAGGATACATGCTACAGAATATAATGAATACATGAATGTAAAGTAATGTTTTTTCTGCTGTCAGAGAGAAATCATTTTGTTGGACACAGGATTATTCTCTATATGTTTTTCTTATTTCATGGGGGCTGTCAGGTGAAAGAGGGGTAATGCTATGTGATTTAACTGTATCTTAATGCCAACCCTGCAGGAATATTATCCTTGTGAGTGATTGTGCTGACCCCGCTTAGCGGACCTGTAGTGGGATGCATTGGCTCTGCAGTAATGCCGCATTATTTCTACAAGATAATAGGACACATTATTGGAGGATTTAGCCCAGGAGGAGAATACGTTTGCCTGCTGGACTAATTGCTGTAAGCTCGACATCATATTGTACAAAGCATGGAGGATTAGGCCAGATTAACGTTGGTACACTGATTGGAGTACTTCTTCAGATGGCTAGTGAACACTGAATGTCGACCCTAAGGAAGGGTCAGAATGCCCTATTTGGGCTTCGTATATAACTTTCTTTGTGTGTGTTGAGAAAGACTCTGTGTAGATGCAACATATTCCCAGTATGAGTTCAGTGTGTTCAGGGGACATTTGATAAATGTAAGGCTAATCTTCTCTTGTATGTTTGTGTGAGCAATAACTGACAGTGGGAGTATTTCACATTGAAGAGATGATACAGGGAAAGGTTGTGAGCTCCGTTGTTTCTTGGAATAAATACGGTTCTTGTTGATAGTATGTGAGCTAGCCAGTGCAGGGAGCATGGTAAGCTTTTACCTCCTGCTTTTCTAAGGTCTCACACATTTCCAGCAGTACTCATCATACATGCTAACACCATCAGGGGTAGAGTATGCCACATCTACACTAAAAAACACATACAATTTGGATTCCATCTGGGTTTTAGTTTGAGGACGAGTGTGAAAGCGTTACATCAAAATACATGCAGACAATAAAGTTTTGGGGTGTCCCATCTAGGTGCTCATTCTTGATGCAGGGCTTGAAGGAACTGAAGATGCACTATATAGGTTTTGATGGGGGTTTGGGTATTCTTCCTTGATGTTTGTGTTGGCATCAGGTAGTCTTTATTTTGGTGGTGATATTAAGGGCGGGGTGTCTGGGTTTCTTCTCTTACCCCTGCATAGGGTGTTACTTGGTGTGCTGGATGACGTAATAAATTTATAACAAATTTATCTTGTGTAATTGTCTTTATTTCTCAGTTGTGAATTTTTAAAAATAGTTTCTTAAAGTAATTTACAGTGTCTTACTAAACTACTACCCACCGCCGTTGAATGGATCCCTAAAAAGTAAAACTGGAAACAAACTAGATGGACTCTAATATCCTCGGTGATCTTGAAGGTATATTTTCTTGATCAGAGAGATTATAGTAGTGTACAAAGCTCCTTAGTAAAGAAGCACCTCTTGACCATTGGCAATTGGGTATATTAAATGTGGAATAAAATAAAAGCATGCCCCGGAGAGACCATAAAATATCCCCAATGAGTGATTGTTTCTTTGATCTCCTATTACATATAGTAAGAGAACCAAAGTTTCTTTAAAGATATAATATACAGCCTTTCTGAAGGCACAAATTCTCTTTTTGGAGACCCAGCTAGTGGAAATTCTTCAGAGCAATCCTAGGCAAAAAAAAAAAGTGCCAAATATCTCCAAAAGGAATGTTTCTCTGATGTCACCAATACTTTGGTTGTGTACCCTGTAAAGCTCTATCATTCAAATATGTACTATCCTGATTTATGGACTGTCTATAAAATGCTTCATGCGGAGGGCGATACATAACAGTCACTACTGATGATGAAGTGGTCTTCTGTCTTCCAGTTCTTGTGGTAAAGTAGAACACCGCTCAATCTTCCTGGCTGGTAATATAAATTACTTTGCATAATAAGGAGCATATTGACATGAGGATAATCGCTGCATTCTTCTGGGGCAATGCAAGCAGACAGTGATGGTACTGGCTCTAGCAGCTCATAACGCTGTGGTGAGCCACCGTAGCACAAATAGCAAGACACAGAGGAGAAAACAGGGTGAACTCTAAGATACAAGATCATACCGGAGCAGAAGCAGCCAGGAGGTTGATCTGCAGGAGAGTATATACAGCTTACATAAAATAATCCAGCACGTGATATACAATCAGGTAATGGGTCCAAGTGATAGAAGATTAGGTTTTCATTTCATTACATAAGACGGTAGGTTGTTTTTTCCAATACCAGTAACTAATCCAAAACTGCTGAGATTATAATGAAGCTATTTATATTTTTGATATTAAAATAGGAAACGCTAATAAAAAATATCAAAAACATATTAGAGGTTCAATTTTTGTGATATGCTTGACCATAATAAGCCATGCTAATTTATTTTATATATACTTCATATGAACAACTGCTAAATTATACTATACTTTACTACTAGATAGAAAATGAAGCATAGACTAAATGGTGTCCATATCACTTATAAGGAGTTCTACATTCAATCCCCTTATTCAATGTTGGCTAGAACGTGTCCTGAAAAGCTAGCCAAAATTGCAGCAATAATATTCCCTAGTGGCTAGTGCCAGCATGAGTGCTTTCCCATCTGTGTTGTACAAATGCTCTCTCAGTAGTCACATGTGAGCATCCTGTCCAAAGTGACTGGCATACAAAGGTGCCAGGAAGTCTCGGCGTACATGTAGCTGAAGTATAAGTAGCTGTACTTTTCCAATGCAGCCACTCTTACATAAACTCCTTTAAAAATTTGTCAGATTGTCGAGATTTAGACCCCTGATCTGATCTGATCTGAATTGATGGCCTATCTTGAGGATGTGTTGGTTCTTCTGCAGTTATAGTTAAGCGTTCCAATCCTGGATGTTACTCTGTGCATAATTTTAATTAAGCTTTGTAGGCTCTTCAGAACATTGGTATTGTGCTAATAATATTAGGGACAATACACACTTTGATAAATTGTGCGCGAGCAGCAGAAAAGATGGTGAAAAATGCAGCAAAAACTCAATGAAAAACGCTGTGAAAAAAAAATGAATTTTCAATGTATTTTTTTCAGCTGTGATTCGCTACTTGGATCCTTACCCTAAAGAGGTTTCCTGAGGGTTACAAATATTGATGACCTATCTTTATCTACTCCCTGCTTCACCACTCAGCCGCTGTCTTTGCTCCCGGTGTCCTGGGAGCAGGAGGCGCGATTTAGTGACGTCACTTACATCGTGTCTGTTGCTCCTTGAAGACTTTGGGACCAGAGAGGAGTAAACGGGGAAACAGGGAAAGGTGAGTATTAAGGTTTGTTTTCATCTTTCATTATATACAGTGGGGGACATGAAACAGTGGAAGCATTCTGGAGGAGTGGGGGCAACCTGAGGGGGACATGACACTGTGGGGGCCATACTGTGGAGGGACATGTTACTGCGGCGGCAACCTGGAGGAGGACATGACAGTGTGGGGAGACATACTGTGGGAGCAACCTGGGGGGACATGATAATGTAGGGGAAACCTGGGGGACATATCATTGTGGGAGCAACCTGGGGGGAAATTATACTGTGGGGGAAACCTGGGGGACACGATACTGCAGGGGCAACCTGTGGGGGCATCCCGAGACAGACATGACAGTGTGAGGGCAACTTAGGGGGATTCATGACTATTTGGGGGCCACTAGCGGGGTGGGGGATATGAATTTGTAGGGGGGGACATGAAAATGTGGGGGCAACCTGGAAGGAGACATTATGAGGGGCATTATGGGGCCACTATGGAGGCATTAGCCACTATGGAGCATTATACCATGTGGGGGCCATCGAGGGGGATTAGAATTTGTACAGGTCAGGTATTTCTAGATGGTGGTAATGGGGGGGGGGGGGGAGGCTCACTTATGAAACACTTGCACAGGGCACACCAATGTGTTAAAACGGCCCTGAATGGAGCCTCCATGGACAGGAGCAGGAAGCAAAGATCATGAAATTGGCATATAAACAGATAAACCACCTATATGCAACATCAAGGTAAGATAAATTATGTGGTATGTACATATATAATCTTGTTTAAGGGAAAAAGCAAGAATTTACCTCACAAAACAGACTGTAAGCATATGAAATCTAGGAAGCCCTGTTAGTCCCTTTGGAATAAAGATATAAAAGAAATGCTCTGCACCACCCAGTGCACCTAGGGGAAAAAGAACAATGGCAACATGGTGAACCGTGGTGAGAGTTGATTCAGCTGCAAGAGGCCTGGTACGGGGGTGGAAGTGTGAATCCCAGGGTCTTCTTCATTCTCTGTGGTTCCAGACAAGGCGGAGGAATCGTTTTGTGTTTCCATTGTAATGAATTTCTGTGTTCCTGCTGGAGTGGAGCAAGAGGGAACTGGTGTACCTCAAGATTCTTGAAATATATTGAGTTAAACCTGAAGAGATTAGGGCTTTAAGGTCTGGAGGCATGCCCGGGTACTGATCTGAGGAAGGAACATTGTACAGTATCACCTACAGGAGGGGAAGTAGCATTGCAAGTAGCCACTCTTATGGATGCCAGGAGACAGTGCTGTGGCAAAAAGTAGGCCTCATCCACCATTGTGGGCCCCCCTTGGTTCATATAGCATTCTAGGGTGTAGTCATGGCTGGAAAACATTCTAGTCAGTGGACCCAACTGGAATTTCCTCTTCCTGTTGTTTTTGTCCATGTGCAGAGGGTTAAATAGCCATTAAGGCAGGGTCCAATAGCCGAGTCTTCAGAATATGCAGATACCACCACTGGGCACCAAGTTGTATCCCCTGTTTTATACTGCCTTTTAATGTTTTGTGATGTTCTTAGTAATAAGTTATTTTAACTAAACTATGGAGTGTCAACCCAAAAATCTAAAAGAACCCAACAGGAGCACAAATGGACCTTGTCGAGGGTGCGAATATGTGGTCACTACCGTATTGATGGTAGATCTCAGGCTCTGACCTAAAATGTTAATTTTATCATATATTATTCTATATGTGTACTCTCCTTGTATTTAGTCTTATGACACAATTGTAGTGTGAGGCGTCTCAGCAGAATCCAAACTTTAGATTTGACACAACTGTGGCTCAGAGGGTCCACTATTAGTGTCTGATATTGCACATTGTACATAAGCTGATCGAAACAGAAGTGTTAAAGTTGTATGATGTTTATTAAATCAACTATAGAAAATGTCCTGTGATATTTAATATTCAGCAATGAATCAGGTGTGACCCTGTTTACTGTAGAAGGGTCATTTTGTATGGTTGTTAGTGTCCTGCTCCTCTGCAATACCACTGGCTATCAATATATCGCACTGGGAAACTTACAGTAAAGAGGTTTTCCAAGGTTGTCCCCCTGGGAGGAAGGGGTGCACTAATATAGACATAAAAGAGGTAATACTTACCCCTAGTCCTGATGCTGTGTCAGGTCTCCTGTTCCATCCTGGGCCACTAGTGAAGAGGCTCTGGTGACCACTGCGGCCAACAATACTCAGTAATATATTAGCAGTGACATCACCCAACATCATGCTACTGCTGAGATTACAATTTTTTGCTTTTCTTGCCATCTCATATTGCAGATGTGATATCAATCATCTGAATAACCAATTGCAAATAAGGAATTAACAGACCACGTTTCAAGAGTTTCTCCTCACAAAACAAAGAAAAGTTAAGAGAATAGCTAATAAAGTAATGTATTAAGAATTTGTAGGGCCAGGAAAAGGGGTGGCCGAGTTGGTTGTTGTTTATGGAACCACTGGATGAGGGGGAACTCTTCCGTTAAAGCTCTGCTTACTAATAATAGGCATGGCTGATGATGCTTTAAGTCCTGAAGTCCACCGAGCACTTACCCAGCACACAAGAATAGAGAAAACTGGCTGGTTATAGAGAACAAGTCACAAAAAGGGGGAGTGTGTTCCCAAATACCTGCCTTGGGTACAACTGCTTACGGTGCGTTCACACGATGTAACGTGCCGCGTGATATGGCAAGTATACGGCGTGTGAGAGTTTGCGTGCCGTAAACGCCCCCATTGATTTCAATGGGAGTTAGGATCGTATACGCCGCATTATTTTGCGGCTGTGACTTTGCAAAATCACGGCCGCAAAATAAAGCGGTGTATACGATCCTAACTCCCATTTAAATCAATGGGAGCGTTTACGGCGCGCAAACTCTCACACGCCGTATACGTGCCATATCACGCGGCACGTTACATCATGTGAACGCACCCTAAGGTATACACATTTTGTCAAGATAATCTCATTCCCTTCCACTTACTGGATGTCACTTTCTGACCTCAAAAGATTTCATTGGCGGAAGTTATAAGTATCTTAAACATTTGGAGTAAATTTCTTTATCTACTTTAGTGTAGTGTATTATGGGATGTCAGCTATACTTTTAGGGATGGGCCAGGAAATGTGTACGGTGGTGCAGATATACTAACACCATGTATCTTTTAGACAGTGTAAAGTCAGACTAGACGGTCTTAAACTGCACCAGTTTCCAACAAAACTGGTGCAAAAATTTGGCACAACTTCCAAATTTATGGCACAATGTCTGGTTCACAATGTAGCATATTAAAATAAAACTCAGAGTGCGCAAACTGTTGTACCGTAGTTGTCTTAAACACATAGGAAATGAGATGTAAAGCATGTATGCCATGTTTATTAGTTTATGCACCCCAGTATCTATTATCTATTGTTTTTTACCTCAGCACACAGTTAATAGTTTCTTCCTTCTACATACACGCCATATTCAATTTTCGCATTTTTTATTTAATGTTCACCTGTTTTTTACTCTTTGTAAATTTGTTGTTGGTTTTTGAAGGTAATAATAATTCCAGCACAATTGTTGCATGTAGTCGCCGTCTCACCATCTTATCTGTATTATTATTGTTCTTCTATGCCACCAGATGGCAATATTAACTCATGTATTAGAAAGCCAGCAAAACTGGCCTGCAGCAGTGCTCTGAAGATAGCAAATCTATATTGCCGCATGTTACACAAAATGCAAGTAAATACTTTATATGAGTGAGTATTAAGCTCAATGCAAACATTACATTAATGATATGAACAGGTCCCACCAACCAGCTAATGTGTATGAGGGCCCCCAGACCCTCCATTAGATACCAGGGAAGAGAAGAATTGGGCAGATGGATTTTAACATGCTTCATCTTTTTGTTCGTAACCCTTAGTGACCTAGAAATTTTACATTTTATTTTTTTACTGCCTGCTTTTTAATTTTTCCATACAAAAGCTGTATGAGGTCTTATTTTTCACAAATTGTACGATGGAGAGGCAACGTGAAGAGGTAAAATGTTTTGCTGTGTTTACAACTGGTTTCCTCTTTGTAACCTTAGATTTGGTCCATGAGTTCCCAGGGTCTGGTAAAAGCTTCTTACTCCTTTCTTTTCTCATTGGGCTGACCACCTAATGCTCTATTTTTCTACTCTTTCTGGTCTTGCCATCTGCGAACAATGTACCAAAACTAAGGAAAACTTCACAACAATATGAGCTAATAAAAATGTATTTTGATTCACACTATCACCCAGGAGTTTCCACCCTAAACCCCCGGAGAAACTGGAAAAGGGTGGACTTGCCGGCGGTCAGATTTAAAACCCATTGTATGCGGCTTCTCTACTTGAAAACCGTTTTTTTTTTTTTTGTTTTGTTTTTTTTGCACAGACACAAAGTCGGACCTGCAGGATTTTGTGTCCGTACAAAAAACTGGTTTCCGGGCAGAGAGGCTGCATAAGAACACCAGCGGTTTGCCTTAAAAACCCATTCTAATGAATAGGTTTTAAAGCTGATCGCTGGCAAGTCGTCCCCTGTCCAGTTTCTCCAGGATTTAGCAAGGAAACCCCAGGGCGACAGTGGTGGTAGTGTCAACGATACAGACCACAGCAGAAAAGCATTGTGTTTTTTTCCGCAGCGCTTTTCACTGAAAGTCTGCTGTGTTTTCCTCTGCAGACTTTCTGTCCCTATTATATCTACATGGAAAACACCAGTGTTTCCTTAGGTATAATTGACATACTGCAATCTACAAAAATGTACAAAAAGTCCGCAGATGTTTTGGAAATCGCAAAACCATGATAGATATGCATCTTGGTTTTTCCCACAGGGCTTTTCACAGAAAATCTGCAGAGGTTTTCGAAATTGCAGCATTTCTACTGCAGATATTTGTCTGCAGTGTGTGGACGGGATTAGCCAGAATCCCAACCACTTTGCAGGTACTGTCTTCACTACGTGGGGTCTCGGACTATAAGAAGCAAGTCTGCAGTAACTCTAATGTTTATAGAGAAAAAAACTGCATAGGGTTATGGGAAATTTTATGGTATAAAAGGACTCAATTAAACAGCAAGCAGGGTGGTTGTTTTTTTCCCTTGTTGGTGGAGTTAACAGTGAAAATCTATGGGACTGCAACAGCCTGAATTGTAAGGATTTTGTTGTACACAGTATGGAAATTTTCTAATTTATTCATTTTTGTTACAATTGGACTTCCTAAAATAAACTCCTTTGAATTTATTTTCATCCATCAAGGTCTGATTGTGTTTTGGAAAATCCCATCAACACAATTTACTGAGAATCTGAAAAAAATTCAGAGTGCGATAGAACTGGAAAATAAAGCTATTGTGACATTATCTGGCTTGTTTTGTTTTTACGACATTCATGTTACCTATATTCCACACTTCAGTATAATCATGGCAATACTATGTGCATTCTCATGAAAGCAGCCTTGAAAGTGCAGGGGGGGGCAACATGGCGTAAGCTCCGTAGAGAAAAACACAGCATTTTACAGTCTCTGCAAAGTGGATGGCATTTTAGCGAATCCCATCCACACATTGCGAAAAAATATGGGCAGCAGATATGCTGCGACTTTCAAAACTGTTGCTGTTTTAGAAATCGCAGCATGTCAATTATTCCTACAGAAATGCTGGCGGTTTCCCTTTAGGTATAATGGAAGCAGAGAGTCCGCAGAGGAAACCTGTGTGGACTTTCTGTGAAAAGTGATGCGGGAAAAACCGGAATGTAATGTTGCCATGGCTTTTCCCACAGCGCTTTTTTGCAGCGGCCAGGATCGGTAAGTGAAGCCGCGGGCCCCACAAACACTATTATTATACTCAGGGGTCTTTTCAGACCCCATGAGTATAATGATCGGAGGCCCAGGAGAGGTAAGGGAACATAAAAAACAATGTTACTTACCTCTCCGGCTCCAGACAGGTCTGTGTCCCAGGTGATGTGACATTCTGGACGTCATTGAAGATGGTCGACACCATCGAGGAGTGCAGCGGAGCCAGTGTTTTATATGTTGATATCCCCCCCCCCCCCCAAGGTCTCCGATTATTATACTCTGGGGTCTGAAAAGACCCCAGAGTATAATAATTGTTCATGGGTGTCCACAGTGGGCATAATACTGTGTGCAGGGGCCACTATTGGACATAATAGTGTATGCAGGGGCCACTATGGGGCATAATACTGTGTGCAGGGGCATGATAGTGCATTCAAGAATGCGGAAGGAGGGGGGGTCGGTCGGTCGGGGTCTTCAGCATCAGTCGCATGGGAAAGCCATGTCAAAAGTTCACCATGGGGCCATTGATCAGACACATTTTGTGGAAATGTTCATAAAGATGCCGCTGAATAAAATGGCGTCTAACCAAGTGGCTGTACAGCAAGGAATACTAGAACCAGAACTCATTTACCCTATAAACATTTGCTGGGAACTTGGTTTAACAGAAGTTAAGTGGCTTGAGAGCCTTGGTGCCAAATGATGAGCTCAACATTTCTAGGTAATATTTGTCCTACACCGCCACACACACATAATGTACTGCAAATAACACACAGGAAATACAACATTGACGCAACTCCATTTTTTATTTAATGCTGAAAGGAAAAATATGAGCTATGACATGAAAAAGATAAATTCCATTGTCCCCTCAAGAGTCCTTTTTGGAGTCTGAAGTTCTTGCATCATAGAACAGAGCAGGTTCTCAAGATTTCTAGCCAACAACCAGAGGACTAATAATAGCACAAGTTTCATTTCTTAACATAACAGGACCACTGGTTGATAGTTACTATTTACTAAGTTCTCTTAAAGGGATCTGTCAAACCTGCACTGCATTTGGACATCGGGACTATCTTAGCTCAGTATGGAGGAGAACCTTAGCTTTTCTGATGATATGCCCCCTATGCCACACAAGATGCATATGAATGCTTTACATAGAAGAACTTCCATAACAATACACTATCATAGGCAATTCTTATATGATATCTATAATTCTGTTCTTCTCATCCTCTCCAAGGAGACTTGATGTAAAGTGTGGGTTCAGTCTCTGCACCTAATGTCTACACAGACTTCATGCTATACATTTTGTGTCTTCATGCCGTTATTTCCCTTGACTGCAGGTCTGGCATGACAAGCATAATATCAGGACAAGGGGAATGATCTGCAGATTCTCATACAAGTAAAGGAGTAATGAGCTGCTCATCTCTGTACAAGGAAGGGTGATGGTGACACGAGCTGCAGATCGATCGTGAAATGTTCGAGTGCTTGTAGATGTGGCAACTAGAATATCAACCCTCCCAGGATTTACACAAAATATCATACACAATTGTATTATTTCAGTGTATACTGTAACAGAAAACATTGCTTTTAAAACCTTTATTATATCTACCAGCAACATAGAAAGTAAGATTTGAGACAAGTCTCAGCAACGACATTTTGCATTTTTAATGAAGGCCTTTTTGCTGCCTCCATTTTTGTTGCTGGACTAAGCAGTCCGAACCTGCCACATTAAAAAGTTACCACTTGGTACTACATAAGATGGTCAATGATGGAATCTAGTCACTGTTATGAGAAAACATAACTGAATGATGAACTACAGGTCACTGGAAGCAATGGGGCTACTACAGTAGTAGATAAACTGTAGCAGAGAACTGTACATGGCTGAAAGGCGGGAAGAGTATTCCATGTGCAAGCTGCAGACTAGTCAGATCATATGTGAATAAAAGGGACCAGTCTGCTTATACAGGGAGACTGAGTGGGCCACCAGTAAAGAAGAGATCATCTACAGGGATGTGCTAGGCGGATACTTCCAGAAAAAAATCTGCTGATCTTGTAGATAAAATATGTAGCGGGAAATATGGTTAACTGGAATCATTTGCAGGTGTTGAAAGGGGTTAACATGAGGCACTGCAGTCTACCATATCAGGTCTTAATGTGGGGTATTCCACAGTATAAAGCAGGATACCAGTTAACCCAACATGCTCTGCAGTCAGTAGCAAGGAAAGGGTTACACTGAGAGGCTCTACAAACTGGAGCAGGGATTAATTCAAGGTGCTCTAAAGACTGTCGGAGGTAAGGAGTTAACGTGAGAAGATAGACAGAAAGCTTATAGGAGAGTAACGTATGATGTATAATCTGTATAATAGAAATTATGTTATTCCTACTTAGGATTTGTGGTGGGGGATGTCAGGGTTCATGCAGACGCACTGCTTCTTGTGTCCTGGCTGAATGGTGGTGACATAAATTTGTATATATATTTATATTCCCAGTACCCCCTCCCCAATTCCCTTTTTAATATCTACAATTCCCAGGTTACTCCAAGTAAATATCTTCTGTGGGACAACTGAATTCCACATGTTCCTGATAGAATTCCTGGAAGGCGCGTCTAGAAAAAAGTGGAGAGTGAAAACAAAAAGTCAGAAGAAGCATAAGCACTGCCCATCCTAATATCTACTACAGGAAATGTTTTATTATATCCAGGTATGTTACATCCAAATTGTAAGAATGGAAGGCAGTAAAGGGGTTATCCAGGAAGAATAAGTGACCTACCTCTTTCCAGCCCAGGGTCATCAGGCCATGTGATTGGAATCAGCTCCCATCCCCCGGGTCTTTCCGCACCCACCCTCATCTCTTGGGGCATTCTTGTATTGCTCTCTTGTTACTTGTGTTATAGGGGCTAGCTTTACTCTCTTCTGCAAACAGGAGAACTAAGGAGGAGGCAGAGCAACCAGGGGATGGGGGCTGGGTCCGATCATGTGGATCCAGCCCAGGAATCTCTTGCTCCAGCTTCAAAAAGTCGCCAGAAGAAGTCATTTAATTTACACTCTCCGGACAACCCCTTTAAATGTCACAATGTCCATGAACCTTCTAAGGAAGACATCCCCAGTTAGGGTTCAATCATTTTGGAACACAACCAGGCCTCCTTAAAACAGAAGGTATTCACATGCTCACTACCACAACAGCATATAGGGATAGTAGTCAGGTGAATTTGTTTGGGGCAGGAGGCAAATGTGGATGTAGCAGAAATGAGTTTGTGGGGCAAGAAAAGTGAATGTAGCAGAGCTGAGTGTATGAGGAAAAAGGTGGATACAGCAGAGCTAAGTTTCAGGGAAAGAAAAATGGAGAGGATGTGTCAGAGAGCTGTGTCTGAAAGATGAAGATGGAGGTAGAGCTGTATAACACGTGTGTAACAGGAGGAAGGAAAAATAAGTATAGTAGAGACAGTAAGAAGCTGAAAAGCATAATAGATAACAAATATAGTTGACTTTTTTCAAATGGCACTACATATGGTAATTGAGGGGTTCCAAATAATTCTTGCCTGAAAGGGGGTCCAGCTTTCAGAAACTTTGTGATCTACATTATCAATAGTGGTCTATAAAAACATACGACCGATTTTACGATCCACCCTCTATTATTTATTTTTACATAATTGTAAATTGTGTTGGCAGCGTACAAGGATCTTGACAATGTAACTCACCCCACACACTCAGCCACGCGCCGCATTGAGTCTTGGGAAACAAACACATGGCATGCAAACCGATTCAAAACGGGGTGTTTCGTAATGAAGCCAAAATAACTAAAAAGGAAATATGAAAGGTTAAGTCACATAAACAGAATAAGGAAGCGCCTGTAAAACTCAATCCATTTACTCTCAAGATAAACAAGTAATGCTTACTAAACAGTCCTGGATAGCGCACATTCTAAGACACCAGAAAAGATATCCAGAAAGTATACGGTATTATCATATTACTGAGGTCAAACTTTCCTTCCCATGACATCAATAATAACATGTATGTATTAAGACATTTCAGATTCCCTTACACATTAGGCAATGGTTGGCTGAATAGTTCTCTTCCTATTACAACTTAAACATGGGGCTGATCTTCTGGAGGAACAGACATGTTGAATTTCTAGTCTTCTGCTGAATTCTCATTCTTAATCAATCCCCAGTACGTGGTTGGGTTTATACATAGCACATACAATGCATAAAATATGTACTTGGAATGGTTTCAAACCCAGGGATCAGATAAATATAGTTGAAGGAAATATTATTTATAATGAACTTGGGTACAAGAGGGGGGACTTCACAGTGGAAGAGCAGCAGGCTCCCTCGCAATGCCACGAGTAGGGTGATACCGCCCACACTATGAAGCTGCCTCCCTCCCTCATAGTTGTAGTGGTGCATGTACTTACAGGTACATGTAAAATTCTACCGTCATCTTAGGCCTCTTTTCTTGACATATACTTGTTTAAAGTTGGTGAGGGGTTTGGGTAGACTTAGGCGCAGCCAATATTTGCCCTGTGATTTAGTAAGGATAATAACCACAATACATAGAAAGTCTAGATAGAATTATTGATCCTCTTCCCTTTGCAAGTGAGTAAAATCTCCCCCAAAAGTAAAGCACCATGGAATTAATGGTGCTATATAATTAAACAACAATAATAATAATAATAATAATAATAATAAAATCTCAGCTCTGTTGCCCATTTAGATATCTAGCAGTCCAGAGCTGCAATAGTACACACATCAGATTACTTCTTACCAGCTGTTCCGTGGATGACAACCACAGAAGGAAATATTTTTCATTTGGAAAAAATGACTGCAACGTTCATCCTGCAAAATAATAAAAAACAGTCAGTGAAAAGTACAGTGTGAATAAGACCTTATCTCCTTATGTCCAACTACAGGATTGTGAGATACAGAATAATGCACCAAGATCCCATAATCTAACACCACATAGGCCTAGAACCGTTAATTTATCCATATTGGAACATAATGACTAAAGGTGCCCATACATACTAGAATAAAACTGATGAAAATGGACAATTTCAATAATCACAAACATTTGTCATGTGGAACATTAACAGTGAACAATCGCTTTAGCCAATAGCACATGGAAAGAAGTTGGACATATTTGAAATAAATTCTGGATGGCTTGTTCTGACTATTGTGTCAGTCAGTGCTGGTAAAAAGAGTGTACAAGTCCACCAACATGAAAATTGGGCATATCTCCTAAATTTTCAAGGCTGTGAACATCCTTCTTACGGGGTATAAGATCGTCACCTGTAGAAGGGTTAACAAATTTCCAACATAACACTATAAAGTTTTAGATGCCATGCACAAGTACAGAAATAGTCTAGCAGTCTTCTTACCAAGGTGTCTAGAGGGTAGATTAAATATAGACTAATGCATCTCAATAAATCAGAATATCATCAAAAAATTATGGACTGTTGCTTAGTGGTCAAAGGTGTTTTCAGATGAAAGTAAATTTTGCATTTCATTTGGAAATCGTGGTCCCAGAGACTGGAGGAAGAGTGGAGAGGCTGCTGTATACAATCCAAGCTGCTTGAGATCTAGATCTTCATAGTGGGGGACAGCTACAGGAAGAGTCTCAAAATAATACACACGCTTTGGAAGGAGGGTCATCGTTACCGCAGTTATATGGCTAATAAATGAGATGTGTATAGGGCACAACTTAAAGGGGTTTTCCCATGTCAGCCTTTCAGCCAGGCTGCGGGCAGTGTCTGCTTCTCACTTCCTCTATTTCTCTCCCCCCTCTACTAAACGAGACAAACAACACTTCTGATAATATGCAGATGCCTGTACAGAACTCATTGTTATCTGTGTGTTTACATAGAGAGATAACAAACTCAGATTTATCAGATAACTACAATTATCTGAATGGATTGTCCTGCCAGCAAGAGCACTGAGTAAGTGATGTCACTTGTCCTATAGGTCCGTGGTTACAGCAACACAGTGTAAACATGGGGGGAATAAATTCACATACCAGGTAAACAAAGCAGAATTTCTAAAGCAATATATTTAGGAAAAGGCTTCAATTTACATAAGCTACCAGTATAGATAGGATCCTTGAGATGAGACAACCCCTTTAAGGGCATGAAACAAGTGTGAATAGTTTACCAAATAAAAAGAGGCATAGGTGGGAGACAGCTAAATCCCCAGGTAACACAGTAAGTGTTCTTGACACTGAAAATCAAAATTATCTTTGAGGAGCTTACTTTATAACCCCAGTAGTCAGACATAGTTGTGGAGGGTTCACCTGGGGTTAAGCAGTGTGATGTGCAGGCTAGTGAGAGTAAGGAGGACATCAGCAGCAAAAAGTCCTTGTCTAGAACTTTCACATCTGTAATATTGGGGTTTAGGCATAGTCTAGTCTTCTGTAGGTTTGATGCATAGTGTGAAATGGGGAAGGGTGCTGAAGATGTGTAGGGAAGTTTCACTATAGCTATGGGAAGAGAGTAGAGTGCTCTGATCACTGTAAGGAATGCCCCTGAGAAACCAATAACATTCCAAAGTGCCTTCAATAAAAGACCAATCAAGGCAGTCAAAAGCCTTCTTCACATCAAGGCTAAGGAGAAGAGAAGGCACTGCAGAACAGAAGGCTATGTCAATCAAGTGCACAGCCCTTCTGGTGCTGTCTACCCCCGATAACAAGAGACAAAACCCACATGGTCTTTATGAACAAGAGAGGGGAGCCAAGCGTTTAGTCAATTAGCTCATATTTTAGTGAATAATTTGAAGTCCAATTTCAGAAGGGGCGATGAGTCTATAGTTAGAACACTCTTGCAGATCCTTTTCGGGTTTAGGAACTAGGTTAACATGAAAAAGAAGAATTGTTTGCAGGATGGGGCTGTCATCTAAAAAGAAATTAAACAGCTTTCTCCTATAGGGTATAAGTTGCAACTTAAAAGTTACAGAGCACAAGTACGTGAATCGGTTGGGTGTCTTCCCATTAGGAAGGTCTATCACTACTTCTGCAAGCTCCACATCAGTAATGGCAGCAATGACATATCTACCAGACAGCCCCTTACAAGCACAGAATCAGCATAGAGAGAGGAGAAGGAATGTTGTTCTGTGTTGTGACCTACATGGGAGTAGAGGTGTCAGCACGCAGGACCTCCATGACATCTCAACTTTGGAGCATCTATCTAAGCAAATTCTAAGCTCTGTTGTTAATTGAATCAGATTAAAACAATTTATTTTCTAGATGGACAATCCTTTTAATTGTAGAGAATACAGGGGAGAGGTAAATGGTGGTCTATCAAAGAACTAAGCAGATGCTCTTAGGAATCTGGCCACAACGTACATATAATACTAGTCCTTGGGCAGATGTTCTTATTTCAGCTTGCTCTTCAAAAGATCCTTGATGGTTTTCTTTGAGTCAATAAAAATGTTTTTCTCTTCTCATCTCTTAGAAGTTTGCTAAACCAATGTTGTATATTTACACAACTGCAGCTTTTGCCATTTTCAAACTACTTGGAGATTTTATATGAAAGTAGTCACCAGTACCAGTGACGCTGGGTTCACACCAGCGTCTGAACTCCGTTATCAGGTTTCCTTCTTCTGCATGCAGAAGACGGAAACCTGTCATGCCGAGTCCAGCCGTGAGCGCCAGTGAGCGTATTATGCGCTCCCTGGCGAAACCGTTTTTTTTAAACCGGACACAGAGTACTGCATGTCCGACTCTGTGTCCGGTTTAAAAAAAACGGTTTCGCCGCGGAGAGTATAAAACGCTCACCGGCGCACACGGCTGGAGACTTTTCAAGCCCATTCAAATGAATGGGATTGAAACATGCTGGCAGGTTTCCGTCTCCTGCTCTGTTTTGTGCAGTAAAAGGAAACCTGCAGAACGGAGTACGGGCGCAGATGTGAACGAGCTCTTACATAAGCTGGTGAGAAATAGCAATGCCATTACAAAAGCTTTCTACCAGTGTCTGGGATATAGACAGAAAAGGGGGTAACACTGCCTATGATGGCTATAAAATGCAGTATTTTTTCCTATTAACATCACTGGAAATTCCAATCATGTATAGATGTGTCCACCCTTAACTTAGCTTGAATGTGGTAACCTGACTTCTCATCAAAGCAATTAAATACGTTATTGGAACAAGTTATCAAATCCTCCAAAGGCTGCAATCCACATCACAACCACTGGGTGGCTATGTATAGAGACATATAGATACCACAATATCATAACACAATATTGTCTCAAAAAGCTATTCATCTTGTCACATGTACTGTATCTGGACAGTTTATAGAAAAACAATACCATTGATTTCTATATGAAAGCCAAGTAAAATTACAATCTTTGCTAGCCTATCACTAGTTTGAAGCGCTGTTCAATACACTGAAAGGGATATAAACACTGAGTGACAATGAAGGAATAAACTGGCAATAAAAATAAAGACATGAATAACAAGTAGTAAAAAAGAACATATATATAGTACAGACAAAGTTTGGACACATCTTCTCATTCAAAGAGTTTTCTGTATTTTCATGACTGAAAATTGTAGATTCACATTGAAGGCATCAAAACTATGAAGTAACACATGTGGAATTATATACTTAACAAAAAAGTGTGAAACACAGAAAAATCTGTCTTATATTCTAGGTTCTTCAAAGTAGCCACCTTTTTCTTTTATTCCTGCTTTGCACACTCTTGGCATTCTCTTGATGAGCTTCAAGAGGTAGTCACCAGAAATGGTCTTCCAACAGTCTTGAAGGAGTTCCCAGAGATGCTTAGCACTTGTTTGCCCTTTTGCCTTCACTCTGCGGTCCAGCTCACCCCAAACCATCTGGATTGGGCTCAGGTTTGGTGACTGTGGAGGCCAAGTCATCTGGCGTAGCACCCCATCACTGTCTTTCTTGGTCAAATAGCCCTTACACAGCCTGGAGGTGTGTTTGGGGTCATTGTCCTGTTGAAAAATAAATGATGGTCCAAATAAACGCAAACCGGATGGAATAGCATGCCGCTGCAAGATGCTGTGGTAGTAATGCTGGTTCAGTATGCCTTCAATTTTGAATAAATCCCCAACAGTGTCACCAGCAAAGCACCCCCACACCATCACACCTCCTCCTCCATGCTTCACGGTGGGAACCAGGCATGTAGAGTCCATCCGGTCACCTTTTCTGCGTCACACAAAGACACGGTGGTTGGAACCAAAGATCTCAAATTTGGACTCATCAGACCAAAGCACAGATTTCCACTGGTCTAATGTCCATTCCTTGTGTTCTTTAGCCCAAATAAGTTTCTTCTGCTTGTTGCCTGTCCTTAGCAGGCAAAAGATGTCCTTTTCTAGCAGCTATTTTACCGTAAAGGCCTGCGGCACAAAGTCTCCTCTTAACAGTTGTTGTAGAGATGTGTCTGCTGCTAGAACTCTGTGTGGCATTGACCTGGTCTCTAATCTGAGCTGCTGTTAACCTGTGATTTCTGAGACTGGTGACTCGGATGAACTTATCCTCCGCAGCAGAGGACTCTTGGTCTTCCTTTTCTGGGGCGATCCTCATGTGAGCCAGTTTCTTTGTAGTGCTTCATGGTTTTTGCAACTGCACTTGGGGACACTTTCAAAGTTTGCCCAATTTTTCAGACTGACTGACCTTCATTTCTTAAAGTAATGATGGCCACTCGTTTTTCTTTACTTAGCTGCTTTTTTTCTTGTCATAATACAAATTCTAACAGTCTATTCAGCTGTGTATCCACCCGACTTCTGCACAACCCAACTGATGGTCCCAACCCCATTTATAAGGCAAGAAATCCCACTTATTAAACCTGACAGGGCACACCTGTGAAGTGAAAACCACTTCTGGTGACTACCTCTTGAAGCTCATTAACCCCTTCCCGACATGCGCCGTAATAGTACGGCGCATGTCGGGTCTGTAACTATGGCGACCGCCCGGTAGCCGGGCGGCCGCCATAGCCGCCGGGTGTCTACTGCTTTAAGCAGTAGACAACCGGCTCTAATGCCTCCGATCAGTCCCCGGACCGATCGGAGGCATTAACCCATCCGGCGCCGCGGTCAAAGGCGCCGGAGGCGCCATTTTCCCGGCGGCGCATAGGCGCCGCCATTTTGTCAGGGATCGCCGGCTCCTGGAGCATGCTCCAGGGCTGACGTCATGTTGCCATGACAGCCGGGAGCCTTGTACAGGCTCCCAGGCTTGTCTGCAAATTGTCTCTTTTGCAGGCTGGTCTATGCAGCCTGCAAAAGAGAGGATGATTTTTTGCAATGCATTGCAATGCATTAGCATTGTAATGCATTGCATTAGTGATCAGACCCCCTGGGGTTCAACACCCCTAGGGGGTCTAATAAATGCAAAAAAAAAAAGTAAAAAAAAATATAAAAAAATATAAAAAGTATTAAAAGTTCAAATCACCCCCCTTTCCCTAGAACACATATAAAAGTAGTTAAAAACTGTGAAACACATACATGTTAGGTATCCCTGCGTCCAAAATCGCCCGCTCTACAAATCTATAAAAATATTTTTCCTGTTCGGTAAACGCCGTAGCGGGTAAAATAGTCAAAAGTGCCAAACCGCCGTTTTTTCACTGTTTTGATTCTGATAAAAATTTGAATAAAAAGTGATCAAAGCAATAATATTTCCCGAAAATGGTAGAACTAAAAAGTACACCCAGCCCCGCAAAAAAAGACGCCCTATGCATCCCCGTAAACTTACGTATAAAAAAGTTACGGCCATCGGAATATGGCGACTTTTAGAAAAAAAAATTTTTTAACACAGTTTTGGATTTTTTTTTAAGGGGTCAAAATGTAAATAAAACCATATAAATTTGGTATCCCTAGAACCGTACCGAAACACAGAATACAGGGGACATGTCATTTTGGCTGCACAGTGAACGCCGTAAAACCAAAGCCCGTAAGAAAGTCGCAGAAATGCATTTTTTCTTCAAATCCACCCCATTCTGAATTTTTTTCCTGCTTCCCAGTACATTATATAGAATAATTAATGGTGGCATCATGAAGAAAAATTTGTCCCGCAAAAATTAAGACCTCATATGGCTCTGGGAGCGGAGAAATAAAAAAGTTATGGGGTTTAGAAGGAGGGAAGTCAAAAACGAAATTCAAAAAATGCCATCAGCGGGAAGGGGTTAAGAGAATGCCAAGAGTGTGCAAAGCAGGAATCAAAGCAAAAAGTGGCTACTTTGAAGAACCTAGAATATAAGACATATTTTCAGTTGTTTCACACTTTTATGTTAAGTATATAATTCCACGTGTTCATTCATAATTTTGATGCCTTCAGTGTGAATCTATAATTTTCATAGTCATGAAAATACAGAAAACTCTTTGAATGAGAAGGTGTGTCCAAACTTTTGGTCTGTACTGTATATATACAGTGTATATATATATATATATATATATATATATATATATATATATATATATATATATTGTCAGGGTCTGGGGTTGCTAGGTGGGGTGGCATGGTTAGTGATCAATTTAAACTTTCTCCCCAGGAGGTAATACCTCAGAGCATCCAGCGCCCACTTAATGGCCAAACATTCCCTCTCTACAATGGCATAATTTTTCTCAGCGGGGGACAGCTTCCTGCTCAGGTACATTACTGGATGCTCCTCACCATTTACAACCTGGGACAGCACTGCTCCTAGACCTGCATTTGAGGCATCTGTCTGCACCAGGAACTCTTTCCTAAAGTCAGGGGCTGTCAGCACTGGCTGCTGGCATAGAGCTTGCTTTAACTTCTGGAACGCCTCCTCTGTCTCTGGTGTCCAGTGGCTCATCACTGACTTCCCACCTTTCGTCAGGTCAGTGAGAGGAGCTGCAATAGAGACAAACCTCCGATAGTAGCCCGCAATGCCAAGAAATGCCCTGACTTGCTTCTTGGTTAGCGGTCTTGGCCAGTTCTGTATTGCCTCTACTTTATTGATTTGGGGCTTTATTACCCCTTTGCCTATGACATAGCCCAGGTACTTGGCTTCCTCCAGCCCTGAAGCACATTTCTCAGGGTTGATAGTAAGACCTGTCTCACTTATGGAGTCTAGTACTGCCTGCACCTTACAGAGGTGACTCCCCAGTCTGGACTATGAATGACCACATCGTCCAGGTAAGCTACTGTATAGTCACGATGTGGCCGCAAGATCTGGTCCATCAACCTCTGAAAGGTAGCAGGAGCTCCATGCAAACCAAATGGCATAACCCTGTACTGAAACAGCCCTTCTGGAACAACAAAGGCAGTTTTCTCCTTGGCTTCTTTAGACAAAGGTATTTGCCAGTAACCTTTTGTCAGGTCCAGTGTGGTTATGTACCTTGCAGTACCCAACTTCTCTATAAGGTCATCAACCCTGGGCATGGGATAAGCGTCAAACTTGGAAATCTCATTCAATTTTCTAAAAATAAGGACTCTTTCCCCTGGGTTAAACTCTCGGACTCTGGCAGAACGATTGTAAATTCTGCTTTGGGCCTCTTGTGTTCTTTTCAGATGTTCTTTTACAATTGGCATCACTGTTGAAATGCGGTCCTGCATTTGAGCTGCATGCTCTATGACACTACGGTATGAGGAAGCCTCAGTTTCCCAGGTTTCTTTGGCTATATCAAGTAATCCCCTGGGGTGTCTACCATAGACTAATTCAAAAGGGGAAAAACCTGTAGATGCTTGTGGAACCTCTCTAATAGAGAACACCAGGTATGGCAATAGACAATCCCAGTCATGACCATATTTTTCTACCACCTTTTTAAGCATATGCTTGAGAGTCTTATTAAAGCGCTCCACTAACCCATCTGTCTGGGGGTGATACACAGAGGTCCATATGTGGGTAATATTAAACAGCTTGCATAGCTCTTTCATCACCTTTGACATGAACGGTGTGCCTTGGTCAGTCAGTATCTCTTTAGGTATGCCTGTTCTTGAAAACATATAGAATAACTCATGGGCAATACTCTTTGATGTCGTATTACGCAAGGGAACCACCTCAGGATAGCGAGTAGCGTAATCTAAGACAACCAGAATATATTGGTGACCTCTAGCTGACTTGACTATTGGACCGACCAAGTCCATACCAATCCTTTCAAAAGGCACTTCAATGATGGGCAGGGGAACCAAGGGACTACGTAAATGTGGGGCTGGGGCATGTACCTGACACGTAGGACAGGATGCACAGTAGTCCTTCACTTCCCTGTACACGCCTGGCCAATAAAATCTTTGTGGAGAATCCTCTCCTGTGTTTTCTCCACCCCTAGGTGCCCCCCGAGCACATGATTTTGAGCCATATCAAGTACTACACGGCGGTATGGCTTTGGTACAAGAAGCTGCTCCACAATTTCCCCATTAGTTTTTGCAACCCGATACAAGAGGTCATTATTCATAGCAAAATGTGGGAATTGGTGGTCAGCATCAGGTTCCTGAGGCACATTGTTAACTGTCACATTATCACGAGCATTAGCAAGCGTGGGATCTCTCAACTGTACTGTACCAAAATTATCCCGTGAGACCTCTAATTCAGGTATGTTAGGCTCAGGAGCTGGTGAAGAGGCATCATCCTCCTCTCCAGGTAGGACCTGTAACGGAAAGGTGTCGCCCTCCTTATGCACTTTGGGCGTAGGCGGGGTTTCCACCTTTGGCTGTGTGGTTGTACCTTTTCCCCGTAAATCCCAGAACAAAGGGAAATCACGTCACAAAATTACATTATGCATAAGGTTTTTTACAACACCCACTTCCTACTATAGTCTCTATTGTGACCTTGGAAATGGGGTAGTCTTTGACATTCCCATGGATGCAGCAAACACTGATACATTTGTCCGGGATAAAGTCCCAAGCTATCAAGCTGGCATGCACCAGAGTGAGCAGGCTACCAGAGTCCAACAACGCCTGGACAGAATGGTCATTCACCTCAACTTGGCAGACCTGAGGCCCAGTCTCTAGTCCCGGTGCCGCAGCACAGACAGGTCTGGCAAATAATGATCGACGCCCACCAGCGTCACAGTCCATTGGCTCAGAGGTGACTGGGCAGCAATATGTCCCCGCTCATGGCATCTGCAACACTGTATCAGCCCTGGTTTCTCCAGAAGAGAGTCCCTTCTTGGGCTGGTGGACTGCCTAGAAAACACATCTCCGCTCTCAAATAACGGAACAGTCTCACCAGGAGGTGCCCTCCGCCGGGTGTTTCTGGGGGATGGTCGTGCTGTAGGGTCATCAATGAGTTCCGCCTCAGTCGCCAGGTACCTTTCCAGAAGGCTGACGAGCTTGTTGGCATCTTTGGGGTCTCCATGTCCAACCCAGTGCTACAACGCAGGAGGAAGAGCTCTGGTGAACCGGTCTAGGATCACCTTCTCCACCATCTTTGCACGGGTACAGGTGTCTGGTTCCAGCCACTTTTCACCACGTGAATCAGGTCGTACATCTGGGATCTGGCAGGCTTGTCCATATGGTAGCTCTAGGTATGTACCCGCCAGGCACGGACAGCGGTGGTTACCCCCAGCCGAGCAAGAATTTCCACCTTTAACTTATCATAGTCCTGGACATCTTGCTGGCAGAGGTCATAATAGGCCTTCTGGGGTTCACCGGTCAAATAGGGTGCAATGACGACTGCCCAGTCAGCAGCTGGCAGTTTCTCCTGTTTGGCCACTCTCTCAAACACCGTCAGGAAGGCCTCCAAGTCATCATCAGGGGTCATCTTTTGCAAAGCTCTTTGCACAGCCTGCTTCTCATTTCTGTGCTCCACAGGTCTTTGCGGGCTAGTGACAACAGTCTCTTTAAGGAGCGCAATTTGCTCCATCAGCAAATGATTTGTTTGTTGTTGCTGCACATTGGACTGTACAAGATGCTTCAGTTTCTCCTCCATAGCCTGGGTCTGTATATTTTCTCCAGGAAGCAGTGGACGTGTCTTTGCCCCTAGCAACTGCTGTATGCCCGCATCCTCCACCAATTGTCAGGGACTGGGGTTGCTAGGTGGGGTGGCATAGACACACAAGTCCAGTTTCTTTTAGTCCAAAACAAAGGCAGAGTTTGGCTGGAGAGCTGACAGAGAGGTCATATTTTTGGAGCTGTGTCATGAGTGATTCTACTGGCTTTTGGATTTCTGTTATTCTAGGTGAGGTAACCTATTCTATGTTTAGTTAGAGCCCAGCCGGTAAGGTATTTATTTTTGTATTGTTTCCTTTTGTTGCTGCACTAGCTTTTTGAGTGAAAATAAACTCTACCTTTGTTTTGGACTTGTGTGTCTATGCCACCCCACCTAGAAACCCCAGACCCTGACAATATTATAATATATATATATATATATATATATATATATATATATATATATATATATATATATTGAATCCAATGAAAACTACTATAGGTTGAACTTGATGGACATTTGGCTCAAAGTTTCTGATGGCAGTCCTGTGTGCTATACCTGCATCACTAAAATCTTGCATGTGTGTGAGATGCTCCATGGTCTTGTCATTGCCCATACAGTACTGTGCCTGAACCGACCATGGAGCTATTGGGGCAAGCACAGTACTATAGGGGATGATAATACAGTGTAATTACACAGTAACACTGGATATAATCAGCACATATGTAAGATTTCAGTGAAGGAGCTGTAATGTAATCTATTATCGGGAAGATGCTAGGTAGTCCCCAAGTTCCGCAGTCTGACAATGCCAACATGGACATACCCAGAAGTCATATTTTTAACTAAAGCTATTACTTAGAAACCACATAAAGAAGATAAACAACCAGAAAATAAAACCATATTAGAAAAATAGTTTGTCTAAAGACACAATAACAATTAGTAACATAGAATATAATGAAACATGCTTCTCTATACTATTCACTTGTGAGCTAAAGCCTTAGTAAATCCCCACGGTATCAGAAAGCTTCATCTCTACGATAGGTTCCTGACCTACTACTGGAATTTCTAGAGCAATTGACAGTCAGCATTGAACCTCTTTGCCTTGCACCTTAATAGCATGTTGCAATGATCAAGTTGTTACTGCAAATTGCCATTCTAGTACAATGCTGTACAATGGTGGTATAGGTACAGAAGCCATCACTTGTAGCAGCCATCTGTAATACACAGCCGACACACAGCATCAGCCAAGATCATCTGAACAAAAATATGACAACAATAAGTAATTCCTATTATTCATCTGTAATAATCTTATTCTCACAGTCACTTTACAGAACAACCTTTGCAGTTCCTTTCTCCGGTCTTACCTCAGGTCGGTCGTTTCCTCTTAGAATGAGTTTGATCCCACGCAAGGAAATTTCCAGTTCACAGCTAGCAGGCGGCCGCAGATGCACTGTAAGCTTTCTTGCAGTCGCAATCTGGTTGTGGTATAAAATACAAAAGCAAGATTCAGGATTTCATCATGCAGTAAGTTCCTACCCGTGATATAGCTAACTGGCCTACCATGAGTAATAACTCTACTACTCTATGTGTTATATATGGGTTTCTACATTTTACTGACCATGTCCTGGACACTCACCTGTAAACTAGCTGCCACTTTATGCTGCGGTATGTAATGTTGTGACTGTTCAGCATTCTCATTACAGGCCCCTTATGACTAATGTATGTATACATTGCATAATAACAATATATGTTATTTATATAGCGCCAACATATTCCACAGGTAGCGTTCAAGTACAGACAAAGCAAGACATTAAAGAGTAGTAAGTCTATTCACACAATGGGACTCAGGGTTCTACTCGCAGGAGTTTACAGTCTAAGGTAAAGGGGATGACACGAGAGGTAGGAGGGGTGGAGATAGGAGAGGATAGGAGGTAGCATTGCTTAGACAGTGGATAGAGCTTACTTTCATTACACATAAATAAAGCTGTATGAGTTAGAAGCGTCACAGGATCGTGTTCTCGAGCTGCAGTGGGGACGCCCCCATCGCTGTGAGATAACTAATTTGCATACTGGTAAAAACCGGTATTTCTAAGGAACGGAACGGCGGAGATCACATCTAAAGGTAAGAGATGAATAGCCTTTCTAAAGGCTATTCCGACATCTTATCCACACAAAAAGAGGTTTTAATGGTAGAATCCTTTTAAAGAGACTGGGTGGCAAAAACTGATCCCTCACTGGCTATGACTCTTATGTCCAGCATTCCAGTCCTAATTTTGTATATCCTCTCTCCTTCCAGCATAATATGATTTGGTAAATGTTATTAGAAAGTCAGGTATGTGGAATCCCCTGCATCATTGCTTAGTCACTTACCTTCTGCATGGCTGCACACAGAATACCGTTGCCCTGATGATGTGGAACCTCAACAGAACCCAGAAACTGCACATCAAACATCTGAACCCAAGGAGAATTTCCTTTGATCACTGCATAGTCAGTAAGAAAATATATATTAATGTACTAGAGACATATTCTAGACAAGAGACAGATGGCAAAACTACGAAGCTTTTACACTGTGACCAACACGCTGAATCAGTTACATAGATGGCCTTTTATAATAGAAATATTAGTGCTGTACTGGCAGAAGACATGTCTACAAATGGTTTTCTTGAAACTTCACCTGACTTCTGTAGAACCTTACCAACATTCTCTTTCACTGGGCACACAACTTCATGGGCATAAAATGAAGGGAAAATCCCTCGTTCTCCGGTCCTCATGTTATAACCACGACACCATGAACCATCCTCACATTCCACCAGTAATGGATCATCAACATCTAGCTCAAGCTCATCTTCATGACGAGGAATAAACCTGAATAACAAAAAGTGAAAATAATGACCATGTTCCCCAGCATAACTATATATACTATACAAAGAGCACTTTCTATCTTATCTTATTATATTATATTCTGATTGCTTACTTAAAGAGGACCTTTCATGTCCTCGGGTACATGCAGTTTTATATACCTCTAGAAAGCCAATAGTGCTATTAATTCAGCGCACTGTCAGCTTTCTCGTTCTGTGCCCATGGCTGGGGATATTGGTGGCATTAGTTTCGGCACGGATCTCTGTCCACTGTCAGAGGGGTGTTCCTCTAACACAGCTCTCCGAGAAGTGAGGAACGATTCCCCCACCACCACCACCCTGTACCAGTCTATGGACGAGTATGTCAAAGCCCATCAAGATATAAAATAGCAATAAACTAATTAGCAGTAGATATAGTCCTCAGGTTTACAGAAGGGATAGAAGTCCATATGCTCAATAGCCTCCAAAAAATCATTTATGAAATTGAGACCTTCTTTTAAAGGTAATTTTATGATTTTGCTGCCTTCCCTTGGTTCCAAAAAAATCCAGATCTCACCGCATAGTCTGATCAGAGAATGTATGTTTATTAATGGCTCTTGCAAAATGTATATTTTGTACTGCCCCAAATCAGGGCTGCGTTGTACTCTTAGAGGTAATATGGCTTAGACCTAGAGGGTTTATCAAGGGTAGAGGGTATTTTCTGATGTCTGAAGTATTGATAACGGATCATGACAGACAGTGCTAGCACAATGGTGCAATAGATCTATATATTCTATACAAAAATCATGAATTACAACACCTCCAAAATGCATTTTTACAGTTAAATATGAAGTTCGTTGTTGGACCATCTGGGATTTTATAGGACTCTAGGTTTGGTCAATCCTGACTTTCCAGTGACCAATAGAAAATAGGCAATGAATATACAATACACTAGTATAACACTGATCACAATGAACTGAAAAAATTGAACTTTATGATGGACATATTGACCTGCAAATACAATACTTAACCTCAATCCTAGCAGTGGTTCAATCCACTTGTGAAGTAAAGTTGTATATTTTGTTAATGCTTTGAGTTTAGAAGAACATAATATTGTATAGTGGTGGTAAATTTAACATTTGTTTTTACAATTTGTGTGTCATACATTTTTGCACCTAATTATTCATTCTAATTATGTATTCTTATTTGCAATGTAGTGTGAATTTACACTGGTTAAACTGTAGGGGGAAAATAAAGCGTTGCTTGGGTTGGGTGTACTGAATGACTGGCTGTTGGCAGTCAAACAAGGTAAATTCAAGGCAAAATGAGAAACATTCTTAAAAGTGAGTTATTACAGCATAGTATTCTCATACCTGAAAACAGCTCTGTGAGTCTGTTCACGCTCTTCTCCATTGAGAACACAAGAAAACAAACCAAATGACTCAGTACCTGAAAAAAATTCAGATTACAGGATTATTCAACAAAGGTGACAAATGTTACTAGAAGGCATGATACAAAATAAAAACTGTAAAAACATTGTCAAAATTAAGCAAGTGTTGGAAGGCTACGAAAGGAGGGATCACATCAAACATAAATATATATTTACACATATTAGAACATTACTAAACAAATGATTCGCAACATACATATCTATCTAATAAACCGTTAACTTACTTGATGATCGTGATGTACTGTTCACAAAAACATTGAGAAACTTCTTTGAGAAAGGCATGTTGGGCTCGGGTGATGAGTCTTCAGAGGAAGATTCATTTTCATGGGCTTCCACATCATCCCCAAATTCATCCTCTTCCAAGTCACAGGCATCACAAGCTCTAAGAAGGTCACTGCCATCGCTCAGTATAGATGTACATCTCTGAAGACTAACCAACTCAAGTTGAGTGTGCTCATCCACCACCAAAGTGTATTTCATTGAATCATAAGCCAAAGAGTCATCTATGATTCGAGATTCAGATGTAGGTCGCTCCATAAATGACTCTTCTCCAACACAATTATGGTAAGGAGAACTCTTTAGGCTTCTGTAATATGAAATATCTTCATCCTCCTCACCAGTATAATCTAAGTTGAAGCCGTGATTAGTTTTTGCAGTAGAAATGTCCATTGTGGGTTGATTTTGATCCAACTCTTGACAAAGGTCATCACAAAGATCATTGTCCTCTAGAATGCCAGAATCTAAGTCACGATCAATATCCCAGCCATCTCTTCGTTCCTGAAGAATTTGTTCTGTGCCAGGCCAAGGCTTTTGTTCAGCTATATGCCCTGGAGACTGGGGGCGACATTTAGCAGTATGAGATAATCCCTCCAGTTGAAGGGGAAGTCCTTCAAAAATTGGTGTTACAGTGTCACATGAGTCATGCAGAACATACAAACCAGGACCATTTTCTTCTCTATCATGATGACTAAGAGAATGTTGCAATGTCTCCATATCTACCAGCTCTATACTCTGTTGTGCTGTATCCAGCTCTTGTGAGGGTTCTTTGGAACTTGTAATATCAGCAGCTTCAATGTCTGGACTAACTGTTTCAGGATCTAGCTCAGAAGCAGGAGAAAGAGTATCACATGATGGACTTGTCTGTCTTTGAAAACACTCATCTGGACATGAAATGGGATATGAGCCTTCAGAAATCATCTTATTTACCAGATTGCTAAGCAGCCAAGGGGAATCTGAATCCTCACTTAGATCAGCTTCTGATTCGGAGTCTGAATCATATTCACTATTTGCATCTGTTTCTGGCATTAGCTTGGGCCCAACAGGTAAGTAGAATGAGCGCCGAATACTTTCCAGACTGCGTTCTTTATTTTGATCTGTTTTCTCTTGACACACGTTTACTTCTTCGTTCCATGTACCATATTTTTCCTCTGGTTCCATCATCAAAGGTCCATTCTCTTCCTCCTTGTCAAGTAGGATGGAATCTTTGATTCCCTGGCGCCCTCCTTCTCCCACATGATCTGGTTCTGGATCAGAAGTTGGAGAGCTTGCTTCTTCAATAGAGTTGGTAAGGTGAGAGGACCTTCCACTACTTGACTCACTGGTTAAGTCCAGTTCTGTTTCTGATATTGAGGAGATCATATTACCAACAAGTCTACCCCCATCGCAAGCAAATGCTGCTTCTATTTCACCTTCTATGTCTGAATCAGAGCCAGGGGAGCTCAGATCCTGGCTGCAATGTCCTGTTGGCAAGAATCGACCTCGACTGGTCAAATCAGCCTCAATACCAGGGTCTGAAGATGGAGATGTTGTTTCATTAGAAGAGTTTGATGGATGTCCTCTTGTGTTCCCCCTCTGTTCAGGACTCAAATCTTGTGGGTTCACTAGAGGTGGTGTAGATACTCTTAACTCTGAATCTGGCACCCATGGCTCTCCTTGACTGGACACATTATTTCTGTCTGCAGCAACCCTTGAAACATCGTTGACTTCTTCACTTTCCAAATCTGTCTCTGCATTTTCGCTGTCATCTTCTTTTTGAGTTTCCAGAGCAGCGTGGGTAACCTGGGTATGGGAGACCAGTTCTGTAGATTGAAGATATCTGGTATTAGTTTATTAAACATCATAAAATCATTAAATACTTGGCAAACATGGGGAAATCAAACACAGAAAATGCATACTGCACCTTGAGAAAAAGGCAAGTGGTATCAAAACAAGAGGAAAAGGGGACAAATAAATGAATTCATTCTAAGACAAATGATTTCAGCATGAACAAAGAGACATTTCCACCCATGTGGAATAAATCAAACTAAAACAAATGAGGAAATCCAGGAAAGTAGTTATAGACAGCCATGCAAGGAATGAGTCTAACTCTCTCACCAGTCTCATTTCTCTCAGGATCTGCCCAGGTGTCACTCTGAGAAATGAATCCGCCGTTGTTGTTAAGTGTGTCCTGAGATTCAGAGAATAGAACATCTCAAAATAATCCAATGAAATTGGTGGCACCCAACATATGGCAAATTAATCATCAAAACATTTTCATAGGCTAGGGTTACACAGGGGCTTTTTATTACTCAGATATTGCTCTGAAAAACTCATTGGAAGGATTTAGTATAAGGAAAATATTTGTTCTCGTACCGTGTTAGCCAGTGGGTAGGAAATAAAAACAAACAAACTTGATAGTCTTCAGTAGTTGATACCTTTTTAATGGCTAATTAATAATGATGACAGATTACAACATTTCGGAACGCTCGGCTCCTTTCTCAAGTAAATTTAAAAACCATTTCTGAAGGATGCAGATTTATGTACAAAAGGGCACATAGGGATAGAATTCCAGGAGGAAGGGGGGTAGAGGGTCATTAGCAATTGGTAGAAACAATGTAAGAACAATGTAAACAATTCCAGGTTCTAATCAGTTCTCAGGGTCTCAGGTCAGTGATTTCTGTAAGATGCCATAAAACCATGTGACAGGTTTAACCCCTTCTCCAGTGTTTGAAGCGGGGTCATAAGTTTATACTCATGAATCCGTCGCTCTTTCTTTGACTTAAAATTCCCTGTTAAAACCAAAATTTTCATGTGATCGGTGATATTATGATCCTCATTGCAGAAATGTTTTGATATGGGAAGGTCCATTCCTGAGACCCTGAGAACTGATAAGAACCTGGAATTGTTTACACTGTTCTTACATTGTTTGTACCAATTACTAATAACCCTCTACCCCCCTTCCTCCTAGAATTCTATCCCTATGTGTCCTTTTGTATATAAATATGCATCCTTCAAAAATGGTTTTTAAATTTACTTGAGAAAGGAGCCGAGAGTTCCGAAACGTTGTAATCTGTCATCATTATTAGTTAGCCATTAAAAAGGTATCAACTACTGAAGACATTGGAAGGATTTAGTAATATCTTGTGTCAAAATTTGGCAAGTGTGGAATAGTGACATAGACAAGACAAAACCAGATTTATCTCTATGATGCTCCTGATTTATGAGAAGGCGGGAACCTCATCATAAATCAGATACATCCTCTGGTGACGTAGAGATTGTCAAGAATGGTGTACAAAACACTGGTCCCTGTAAGTCCCTCATCTCTTGAAGTGTAGTAACTATTTTCTCATATTCTGAATACTCAGAGTGAGAATAATACAAAAAGTCTCCGTGTAGCCCTAGCTTATATTACTCCAAAGTAATGCACTGGTCACTTTTATTTAAAAAAAAGTAATGGTCCAGAGTTCATTGAGAAATTGCATTGTATAATTATTCATATGAATACAGGTACATTTTTGTTATCTTCTTAATATTTCTGAAAATTTGAAAATAACATATAACAAAATAAAAAAGAATAAAGAAAAAAATATAGGTTTAGGATAAGAAACCTTATAAACAAAGAGCAGCCAACAACAGAACCAGCAGGTATAAGAAGACGCATAGAAGGAAATACAAATATTATAACAAAATGACTACAAACTGTGGGTTTTAAAGTAAAGATCTACTGAAGGAGGGAAATAAGCCAATAAAGATAATAAAATATGAAAGGTCAAAGAAAATAAGACGATCAGTCTATTCTGCAATAACACTATATATTAAGACACACTGATAATGCTAGCAGATTAACCCCTTATGAACCAGGGCAATTGTACTTTTTTTCTTGCTTACCTTCTAAGAGCCTTAACTTTCAATTTTTTCTGTCAAAACTAATAATATGAGGGCTTAGTTTTCTGCAAGATGAGTTGTATTTTTTAATAGTAACATTCAATGTTCCATATATATATTGCACAACTGACAAATAATTATTTCTGGGATGGAATGGGAATAAAACACTATTGTGCCATTGTTTTTTGGGTTTAGTTTTCATGTACTGTATGGTACAAATGACATGTTGATGATGTTGATACAAGTTGATATGTATTCTGTGGGTCAATGTGATATCAGCAAGAACAAATTTATATATTGTAATTCTTTGTTTTGTCTTATTACTTAAAAAAGTTTCTTTGTGTCACTATATTCTGACATCTTTTTTTTTTCTGTTGATGAAACTGACTGAAGGTTTGGTTTTTTTTGCAGGGCAAGCTGTAGTTTTAATTTATACCACTTTTCAGTACTTACAACTGTTTCATGACTTTATGTTAATGTCTGCAATAAATAATATCTCCCCTGTTTAGCAGCGAGTGTAGTATGGAATAGATACAGCCCCTAAGCTCCATACTTCTATCTGTTCAATGCTACATACCTTGGACATTAAGGTATTAATATTCCTTTAACTGTACAATTCATTATTTTGAAGAAAGATGTAAAGACTTCAGCAATATTGAGGTATTTTAGAGACCTGCATGCTGGCAATACTAAATGTTAGTGTCTTCTGGGATTGAACGAGACTCACAGAGGAAGTGATTATAGAAAGAAACTTACTAACAAGAAAACCTATTAGATATTCATATTCCATACCACACAACCAGATGGAATGAATATATGATAGCATGATATAGAATTATTAACATAATTTCTTTCCTGTTTGCATCGCTAGTGTCCATAAACCTTGCTAGTTTGTGACTTTCAAGATATGCAATGATTTATATTTGTAATAATGTTATGTATATTGTAACAATGTTTATATCACCTCATTTATGATAATATTGTTAATACCATCTGACTCTTTATCATGTGACCATCTAAGGCTGGGGCCCCACGTGTTGTAAGCGCCGCGGTTTGGCTGCAGCTGAAACCCATCCACGGATTGCAGAAAAATATACGTAGCAGATACGCTGCAATTTCCAAAACCGTTGAAAAACTGGGGGAAAAAAATGTAATGCATTTCAGCCACAGTTTTTCCTGCAGTAGGGCCTTAACCTAATGGTGAATTCACATGACAATTAGGTCATGTGGTTGGTTAGTCATATGACATTAGTATGGTTTTAGTTTGCAGTATAGGAAGGGTTTGGTGTGCAGTTCACTAGCCATGTGTCGGTAGAACACATGGGAACTAGACAAAAACTGCACATTTTATACAGACATTGCTGGTTCTGGATCTTCTCTTTTGTGTGTTTAATTATACTGATGTGGTCATCCACACACAATGTCCGGTTATAAGCGAGAGGTGAGCCGATTACATGTTTTGTGATGTGATAGTGATGTGTTTCGTGAATACCTGCATACACATCCTGCATCCAGAAGCCACAATTATGTCTAGCTTACTCTTATGGGATATGCCATTTGAAATGTGCTAATGTAGTCACTTGTGTATACAGATAAAATGTGAGCACCCTCCTGTGGTTTGTAAATGTCTTCCAAGATATGTTACTTTATACAGATTTTATGTCATTAAGTGTTATTGTGGTAAGTTTATATTATATCTTCTATTGAGAAGGAACTGTTGATCAAACCTTCTCATTTATTATTTTCTATTATTCTCAAATTAATAAGAAACCACTACTTATGAAGTAGTTTCACCTTTGAACGCCATTTTACAATTAGAGATCAGCTACATATAATGTTATGTAAGTGTATAAATAAATTGCTTTGCTCATCTAGTATTCTAGTCCATTTGTATTATTATTCAGTATTATGCTGGAGATCGAGCTGGCAGGGACCATCAAATCCTTTTTGTTCAGTGTCTACACATGTTCTGCTAATATACAGACCATACAGTAATATAAAAGAAAGAATTAAATGAAATCTTCCAGAATTCAGTGCAAGGCAAAGCACTGCATTATAGGAGCTCAGGACTCCAGTAGATAACACAATAGTTATTTTAGCTGACCTTACTTGTGACCTTACTTCTGAATGACAATGTGGGACTGTTGGGATGGAATGGGATTTCCTGGACACTATGAAGGAAAGCGCTCCACACTCAATATGGAGTGTTAGTGATTCAACTAATCTACACTCCATCTATGGTTTATCCCTCTAACCTGTAAAGAATGAGTTGGAATGTTCGAGGTCCAAAAATCTGATGTGACCTGCTGCGCTCATTTACTTTCAAATTATGATAATAAATATTGTTTTCATATGCATGTAATCTCTAGATTTTAACCATCTAATTTTTTTTATTTCTACATTATTTCAGTGTCTCACCTGTGTTCGAGGGGCACTAAGCTTCAGGGTACATGGCCTGTTTTTCAGGGAATCTTCAGGTGGCAGAGGAGAAGGACTTGGTGATGGAGGTGCTTCCACATGTTTTCTGTTTTCTTGAGGTGGGAGTTCATCTTCTTCCTCTTCTTCATCCTCATCTTCTTCCTCATCAATCATTTCAAATTCCTGGAAATCCTCCTGGAAAGTGCAGAGGGCACGGGTAGGATCACATCTTCCAAAGCCAAGACCTTCCTATAAAGAAAATAACATAATTCTTATATTAGTTCTAGTCAGAATTAGCTCATGTCTATGACCTGCCATGTAGTGACTGGTGCCTGGTCCTTAGTAGGACCTTTCATTCCTTCAAACACCTTAAAAGGGATGCATCATGAAGTAAAGTTTGTAGGACCTTTGTCCCACTAGACATTTAACCTAGGCACAGCAAATATCAAAATTGCAGGATGTGGCTGACAACAGAGAGCAGTAGAATTAGCTATCTAAGTCTCACACAGGGCTGAGAGATAGATTCTGGGCACCCAAACTTCTTCACCTGTTTCTCCCGCAAAGCTAGATGGACTTGTGCTAAATTTAGGATACACGTTATCACCACAGAAACTAGTATAAGAAATAAACACTCTACAAACTGCAGTCAAACCAGAAGCCACAACATACTGATGCTTCTTCCACTTCATGTCTATCTATGTACTGTATGGTCAAGGGACACTTCAAACCAGTCACCTAAAGCCATATCCACAAGAAAGACCTCTTAAACTTGGTTACCTCTCATCTTTGAACTGCCTGTATATCTTGGAGTGCTGATGTGTAACAGAGGTCCCCCCAAGCAAGAGTAAGTTATTGCTTACATTCTGATTTGTTATATTTTAGTTGCTTGCTTATAAAGTTGCTTTATATATATATAACTTATCACTGACACATGATTTGCACAAAATCATGGAAAACAGCATTTTAAACATGTATCTAGATGTAGTACTATGAAATTGAGGAAATTAGATTAAAATTATAACTGGGATTTTTCCGTCATAATACTCTCAAGTCCTCTAATCACATCTTGTAATAAGCTGATTATGATAATCTACTCACAAAAATGTATTCAAGTCTGCAAAAGAATGGAGTTACAGCCTAAGTAGTTCATTAGAAAAGGCTGCCTGGCCTGACAGAGACCAAGGATGTAGCAATATAGTACAGCACAGAACACACTGAAGGTAGGGGACCTTGGCAGAAAGGCCTGCAGAAAGAATGCACAGTACATGCATTGTCAGGAGGAACCTAAGCTGAATTCTCTGGAGCAGCAAAATTTGGCTATGTTCACAGCCTATGCTTGGTGAATATGTCAGGACATTCTTCAGGCATACAGTGTTTATGTAATAGTCCTATAGACTCTTAGTAGTCAGAAAAAGGGCTGGTTTAACACATTGGTGGGCCCAGTGCAATGGTTTAATGACTAATGACTAATTAAACTGCTACTGCGCATGCACCCGTGCCATTTTTTATCAATGGCAGTTCACGAGCGAGGAAGACGGGACCCGAAGACATCGCTGGAAGAGGAGGCGTGGCTGAAGAGGACGTCGGACCCTGAATGCCCGCCCACCGTGCACGATAGCTAAGTACAACATATTCTTTTTTAGAGTTTTATTTTAAAACGGGAGGGGTAGTTTAATATAACTTTAGCAGTGCCTGAATAGCCTTTTTAAAGGCTATTCACGCATACGTCGGGCTCTATCAGTATAATTTTGCTGATAGAGCCCCTTTAAGTGTACTGAAAAGAAAAATGGACTGTATTTTTGAATACAAATATATACCAAAAAACTTGAGACACATATGCACATGTCCTGTGGGATTGAATAAAGCAAAGTACTTCCTGCTGCAGCCATGGTGTCCTGGCATGGGCATGGACATCTGCCAGCTATAGCCAATTACTGCCACAGCAGTAACATATTACAGTCACTGACTGCCTACAACAAGCGGAGAAAGCTATGTTACATTATGATAACCATTTTGGTCTCGGTCACTACATTGTAGCTATACTAGAAAGCAAGCCCATTAAAGGGGCTGCCCACCTTTACAAAACTGATGGCCTATACTTAAGATCACTTGTTTCTTAGAATGCATAGCTCCTGGTATTTTTTTACATGCTGGGAGATGTGCTGCTCACTTGCTGTACTTTTAGCAGTGGCGGTTATTGGTAATGTAGTAGTGTCCCATTCAAGTCAAACAGATACTGTGACGTTACCAATAACAATGCCGAGAGCTGTGTGCTGTGGGGAACAGTTGAGCTGCAGCATTCAGGCTCCTGCTAAACTAAAACTGATGACCTATCTTAGGGCCCGTGCACACAATGTAATGCGACGCTCATTCTGACACGTAAACTCGTGTCAGAGTCAGCGCTTCAAAACAGAATCCCATTGACTTCAATGGGTTCGGTTTAGCGTGCGTAACACATTGAAATCAATGGGTTAAAATGCCTCCCATTGATTTCAATGTGTTACGCGCGCTAAACGGAACCCATTGAAGAAAAAGATTGGGATCCCGCTGTATAGAGCACTGGTAAGACCACATCTGGAATACTGTGTTCAGTTCTGGAGACATCATGTATAAAAAGATATAGAAAAAATAGAAGAGGTGGGCTACAAAAATGGTAGAGGATCTGAAGCATAAAAATCAGCAGAGGCTTAAAGAACTTAATCTTTACTAGTTGAGAAAGATAGAAATAAGGATTATGAGGGATGTGTTTCTAATAAAAAGAACTAAACATGAGAACAACGGGATACAATCTGAAATTATTGGGGAGGGGGAGATCAGAAGCAATGTCAAGAAATATTATTTCACTGAAAGAAGTAGAGACTTGGAACAAACTGTCAGTAGATGTGGTTGGCAAATCTACAGTAAACGAGTATAAAGAGGAACTTTTATGCCCTTATGTATATGTGGTTTTATATACCGCTAGCAAGCTATCGGTGCGCTGTCGGCTTTCCCGTTATGTGCCTTGAGGCTGGAGATATCGGTGCTGTTAATTTTGGCACTGATCTCTCCCCACTGATCTCTCCAGCCCTGGGGCACACAATGGAAAGCCGACAGTGCGCTGAATTCAGCGCACTGTCGGCTTTCTAACGCTATATAAAACTGCATATGCATGGGGATATAAAAGGTCCTCTGTAAGCCTACCATGGATAAATATATGTCTAGCCTAACATAAAATGGATATAACATAAGGACAGACTAGGTGGACCACGTGTTCTTTTTCTGCTGTCAAGTGCCTGTGTTTCTCCATTATCATCACAGAAAACTGAGGAGATAACATTAGTGATACTATGGACAGGCCATGTGAACCAGTGTGAGACGCTATTTGTTATCAGGTATATGCTCTCCATCATAGAGCGGGCACCATCTTATTATGGCTAAATGTCTTAGAAGGCCATCATGTGATTAGTAATATGCTATTATTTCTTGTATATTCTTAACATCTTGTACAATACCTTGTCACAGTGGTCTGAGTCATAGTTTAATCCAATTCCACAGTCATCTGTAATTTCTGATAAATCTTCATCATCAAATTCCTCCAAACTGATGTCTTGAGATGGCCTAGTTACAAGAAAAGCGATGACAATGTATCAGAATCCAGAGCAGTGACAACGTATGGCTGGAGAAGACTGGTAAGCAGAACAAAGAACAAATATGTTTTGCAAATTAAAAAGTCGTCCCTTCTTCAATAGAGGGCAGTGCTACAGTCAGTGCATTTCATCTATAGGGATTTCCCAGGCATCAACAACTTTATAGGAACAGTGCAGTGAGATTTCTTCTGTATTTAGAAACACAATCCATCTCATTGTTATCTGCTAAGTCTGCATTCCTCCCTATAAAAGCCTTTCAATGGCTGAACCTTCACTAATGGATGTGTCTTGTGCTTGTCTTCAGGACAATCATTAATGGCTTTCCACTGAAGCATGGAAAGCAAGAGATGAGACTAGTGCACTGAGACTGCCATTAATAGTTACCAAGCCAACGTATGATAAAATGTGTTAAAGGGCTTGCATCACAATTATAACCCCACATAATATCATTTATTAACTGAAGTAATATAGAAATGCTTCTGTGCTTATATATAGCTGTAACATATTCGGTATTCGTCTCATTGCCTATTAGCTCATTTAATGTTCTAAGTGTGTTGAAAAAGAAACCACGAATAGTACACGGATTCTTAATGTGTGGCCTGCATAATATAGAATTTACTCTGTTGCCAATGTGCAAGAACATCCAGGCAGTGACATTGAGCTACTGACCACTAACATGTGACACATGGACCTTCTAAGGGTGCATTCACACGAAAATGGCACGAATCGCCACGGAATTAGCGCCGAATCCGCGTCAGATTCCGAACGGCAAAAAAGCCTCCCCATAGAACTCTGCGCCATTTTCCTCTGTGTGAACGCACCCTAAGATGAAATCAAAAAGAACACCAGGGGGCACCATAACCTTTATTGCCTGAACGCTACTTTACTCTTTACATACCAAAGTATTCTGTAATACATTGTATATTGTCAAATATATTGCATTTTTTTTCTTTCATTGGTCCTGAATTTACAGCTTGTTTTAGTTAAACTACAAATAAATTCTACAGCCTTCAGAGCTGAAATCTCCCATTTCTTTTGACAATTGTCTTTCTTTACCATACGCACATTTATCACATTTAGGGAAAAACTAAGCTGCCAAAACCTTCAGAAAGCAACCAGAGATGTGTCTGTAATACAGATTGTAATTCAGGATCGGTGCAAGAGAAGTAACGCAATATATATACAAAGTTACTCAGTATTTCATATATCTCTATATAAGCTGTAAAACAAGCGTGAAGCTATTAATATATCTTCCATATAATAACCAATACATCTACAACAAATGCACAGTGTTGGAAATTCTGATGGGGCAAATCTATCACATGAAGGGCACAAATGGATCCTGATCCCCATTAGCTGTTATGTGGTCCATTAGATATCCATTAAAATGTCCATCATTTTGCCATGCATGCAGGACTTTTCATCCGTGATCTCAAATGTCAGACACAGATATAAACATAGCCTGAGCTTGTCAAAGGTACACTATATTGTAGAAATCACAGCTCTCCATAGAGAATATCATGTAAATCAGTCCAGTTTATTAAGCATTAATGTAATTTAATATACTGAAAATGTCCGATGGGTAAAGACATATTTTCCTGATGTTTTGACCCTCCAAGACCTTATTAGAAAAGTTGCAAAGGTTGTGCAATGAGCAGAAGTGGACAAGCAAATACAACACATGGTGCAATTTAGAGAATACATTGTATTATCGCTTAATAAATTGTTACCATTATACAGTATTCTATGGAGAACGCTGTAATATATTACTTAGGGATTCTGTCACACACAATGATCCTCTCCTCTTACTTTCTTCAAGTGCTGACCTCTATGTGTATTACTGTCAGAGATAGAAGACTTAGCCCTGACAAAATGCTAATTTCTGCATTATAGGAATATTATCCTTCAAGGGAATCTGACATGAAAATGTCTGTGCTATTTGTAGGCAGCACATTATAGCCAGGATTTGCTGAGTAGACTGATGTAAAGTTTTGTTAAAAAATATTTAGTACAACCAGCTCTTTCTCTACTGAGAAGTCAAGGAAGCGGTCCTATAGGGGGAGGAGCTCAATTACTGAAAGGACCACCTCCTTGACTACTCAGCCTAGAAAGAGCAGATCTTTCAATACATAAATGCTGAGTTATACTGAATCTTTTCCTGCAGAATTCTATATAAATCTGCTCAGCTCCTCCTGCTCTATAACTTGCTGCCTACTAATTCAACTGCATTTCATATGTGATAAATTTCCTTTGAGCATTATATATGCAGATGTATTACACTACCACTATGTATAATAGAATATTCAGAGATGAAACTGCTTCTGTGATGTGAGGACCAGAATGTTGATGCACTCACAGCACATGGATCCAGATCTGTGCGCCCTCCAGCAGGTGCATTTACTAGACTAGCTGTATATCTGTGGTTTGCGTATAATAATGCACATCACACACATAATGACAAACACACAAACTGCTCCTCGCTTTACCTCAATATGTGTGTTTCTTACAACATGAGAACTAATAATAGTGATTAGTAAGGTCGTCTAGAAAATGTTGTGACTATAGCACAGTAGTCAGTAACAACTGCAAGACTAAAATGGAGTGTTTCCACAGCTGTGTATCTAAAGGAGTCTTACAATTTTATTTTTATGTAACACATAGGAAGGCCTTAAATAATAAATGGTATATATCTGCCCATTTGGTCGGGGATCCAGAGTCTCCTTTCGGGTCCCTGGACTTGCCTTCTGCCTGTGCATAAGCCAGCCGATGCTTTCTGTGAACATAGTATCCCTGCTCAGCCACTCATTGGCTGACACACTCATGTACGGGCTAAAGGTCAGGAAGACCAAGGAAGCAAATCGAAATTCTCCGCTGGATCCTTGGTCAAGTGGACGGATAACTATACAGCATTTGTTATCTTAAGCCTCACTATCTTAAAAAAAATGAACAAACATGATCTAATGGAATACCCATTAAACATCCAAAACCCTGAGCTATCTTTCTCTTGCAAGCTCCACCATCAGCCCTAAAGGCAGGATGTAGATGTTTGACAACTATATATTTTGTAACCTGGTAGCCAGGGAGTCCTTCCCCTCCTATGTGCATCCCTATGCAGATTCATGCTTCAATTAATATGTCAGTACAATTAGAAACATAATTGAGTAATAATGAGGAACAAAGTTAATTTGTCCACCAGGGAGGTAATAGACATATCTAGCTTATTTGTAGGGGCTTGTCGATAGGATCTTGCTGTCCCAAACACACGCAGGATGAAATAGTAACAGGTTTGGAGTTAAACAGAATTATTGAGACTATGGGGGCATTCACATTACTGCTGAATGTCTGTTCTGATAGGGTCCATTAAAAACGCCATAGGCATCAATGTTAAAATATAACAGATGCTTAACGTCCATCGTAAGTCCGTTATTTTGAACAGACGTGCAAGTCCTTCACCCCATGTTATTATGTCCTCTAAAATTACGGACTTGACAGATTTGGTGAAAACGGACACTATGGGACAACAGATCAAATCCAATTGAAATCATTGGGATTTTTAAAGGATTTATGACAAATCTGCTAGTGTCCGTTAATATTTTGTTACAGATGCTAGAAACGGACTCCAATAGTGGTAGTGTGAACTATGGCCTAAACAGTATACCTGTTTTGTTTTATTAAAGTTTTAAGGACAAACTGTTATGTATGTGGACATCAGAAGTCACAGTATACCTGGTCAATATTTGGTTTATGTTCTGCAGTTTTGTAGCAGTTTCTCCCTCTGCATGCTATATCTGTAATGTGTAGTTCTTTCTGAGTTGCAATACACTGCACACAGTGCACAGAGATGCAATCTACTCTGTAACTCTCTCTATGGTACTCAGAAACAGCCAGCTTCTATTAGATGCCTTTCTGTTCATATCTTCTGCACTTCCTACTCACTCCTCCCCTCTCCATAGACTTCTACAGACATGTGTAATAAGAGTCATGTGACCTGCTGTCCATATCAAGATGGCTACAGGGATGTTCACAGTAAAGGTCATCTTAGCAGAGTAAGGGGAACAGCTAAGCAACCTGATAAGAGCAAAAAGAGGCATTTGTCTCATTTTACCATTTAAAAAAAAAAAATGTTTAGCCCTCCTAGGCGGATTGAACCTGCAATTTTCAGATCGTTTCTACTATAGAGTGCAATACAGTACTATCCCGCCTGTCACACCAGTAGAACGGTTCCTGTGATCTTGCCACTTAAGAGCCTTTCTATCAACCAAAAGTGAAAGTTCAGTGGGGAATGGCCCAGAAGAGGGAAATGAAGGTACTGGGGTCTATAATACAGAGTTAATGCTCACAATAATAGGAAACTCCGATCACAGACATTGCTGAAGGGTTTCTGCAGAGAAGGGCCTTGTCGACCACATAATCTCACATCTATGCCAGAAAACTGGGGTAGATACATTGATAAATGTACCCCATTCTCTGAGATTAAAGCCAAATCAGAACATCTCTTCCAAAAGGAAAAGTGCTGTTTTGAGGTTATTGTCCCTCTTTGTCCCAGAGTTTGGTTGGATGAGAGGTCACAAGGGGTAACTGGAATTTTTTATATTTCAATACATTTGGTAGTATTTGTCCTGAGTCAAAAAAAAGCTGCTCTAAGAGCTAATTTACATGTATTGATATTCAGACAGATTGAGCACCGATCAATGATATGCTATAACACATGATTTTCTACATAGTGACATAGTGGGTTGAGAAAAAATACAACTGTTTTAGGCTAGAACTACAAGGCAACTTTGGCTGTGATTTGTCATCTGAACAAAGACGCTGTATCACCCTACAACTCCTTCACCAATGTAAGTGAATGGAGTTGCACTGGTGACCTAAAAGCTGCTGCTACTGCTACTTCTAGTTGGAAAAAATGCCTCACTGCTCAATCTTTTTACAAGTAAACCCTTGTAATACCCTTGGGATTGCAATGTGGCTCCATTCACTTACATTGGTGAAGTAGTTTAGGGTGACATAGCAATGTTTGGTCAAGTGACAGAAGTTGCGGCCAAAGTCACCATGTAGCCCTAGCTGTCCACTTGTTCACCCAAAGAAAACCACTGTATTAGTGACTCAGACCCAATTTACCAAATAGACATCGTACACCAATTGCAGTAGACCTGTATACTATAGTTTACAATGAAGATATCTTACACTTCTTCAAACCTCACCACATTTTCCGCCATTATCAAAGTCTACAGAGCATGTTCAGATAGTAAAATATAATGCTTCCAAACTTTGTTACAAAATTGTAATTCCACACAGTGACCCTGTGTTCTTTATTCATTTTGGGATACATATAATTTGTTGCACTGGGTTTTATTAGGACCATTTACTGTTTTATTTAAGTATATCATATTCACCCTCAGTCTTCATTTCTATGGGCAAAATAAGTTTAGTTTCTCCATTGTTTGCCTCAGCCTTTATCTCCACCAATGAAAAGTACATGGAGGAGAAATACTAAGTGGAATCATTCATCCATCCAAACAGTCCCATTATGTTGGCACCTCATCCCCTGTTTACAGACGGTGATGTGTCACCTAAAAAAAAATATTTATGCCACATAAAAGGTTAAATCAACCAACAAACCAGACAATCAGCACAAAAAAATGAAGTCATAGATATAACAATATCACAAAAGTAAACTACACTATATGAATTTATACAATAACATTTCCAGAGAATGACAATCTGTCCTGGTCAGGTAATGGAAACACAAGTCTGAATTGTATCAAGTTATTCACTTGTAACTTTTATACAGTAGGTTTATAACATTGTGCGCCAATGTGAACACCACAAGGCCAAGACAAATTTTTGTTCTCATAAAAACAATGGGCTGATCACTTTCATGTCCTTAATACAGTGTTATCAAATGTACATATAGAATATTCATTCATACATGATCTTAGAAATAAGGCATTTCCCTTGACAAACACCACTCAATCTCCAGTTGGACTAACATGTTTTTTCTTTTTTAACCACTGATTCCAAGTCTGTCCGCTAAAACGTTTACATGAATTATTAGAAATTTCTTGTACTATATTTGGACGACTGGCCTAGAAGGACTATTGTGGTTCCAACTAGTCGTGGGATAGGTGTATCTTTTACACATCTCAGCACAACTTGGTGTATCTTGGTGCATCTAGTTTGGCCTAGACGATGCTTATCAGAGAAATAAGGTGTGGCTTAAATATGCCAAGAAGCATCAAAAAAGTTCCAAAATTGCGTTATAAAATCTTGTGCATTTTCAGACTGCCTGTCTAAATTTACATTGTCTAACTAGTAGTAGTTCTGGGCCACAGTATCCTCCACTCTGCATATAAAACTAATCTGATGAATCTCTATGTTGTACTATAATTTCTAACAGATGGAAATATCAGCAAGGATTAGGAGGATGGACATAGGGAACTGATGCAGAGATGTCAGTTGATGCAAACGTCATCAAGGAAAATGATGGTTTTATCTAGATCTAAGACTGTCTCTAATGTTCTCCTACTGTAAGCATCTTCATTGTTCATTTTCTGCTCATTATACTGCTCACTGCAATATTAGTTAATAAATGTACTACATGGACAATCTCTCTGATGTTTTTAATTTTTTAAGTAATAAAAAAACTTTTACTAGTATTCCATGTTAACAGGCTACCCTTATTTATCCCCTTTTCAACCTTTACCATCCAGTCACCGACATTTCTCAGATTGTGAGATCTGTTTACTTAGAAATCTTATAATTACAATACTCTTTATTAGGGTATGTAGCATGGGTGGGCAATTAATTTTCCCATGGGGCCACATGAGAAATTGTAACGGTTCTAGAGCGCCATGTGAGTCGCAGCAAATTTAGCTCCACCCACTTCTCTGCTGACTCCGCCCATTCTCAATCATTTTTCCATGTGCCCCACAAAGTAAAATCCTCCTACAGTCACCCTAACATTATACACCCCCACATTATAACGTTTTCCTCCAAATGTCCCACAGTATTAAGTCCCTCTCCTGGTGTCCCAGTATAAACCAGCAGAAACTAATGGGGACATTAAACTGGGGGCAACTAGAGGCAGACAGGTCCCCCTCAAGCTACCCCCCATGGTTTAATATCCTCCTCCAGCTGCCCCAGTTTAATTTCACCCTCCATCTGCCCCCTAGTTTAATTTTCCCCCTATATGTGCATTAAGTTTAACTGCCCCCTACATCTGCCCCTAGTTCCCCCCTCTTTCTCACACATGTTGTCTCTTCTCTCTTTATCATCCAGCAGCCCCCATAGCCGGCAGCTTGCAGGAAGCACACAGTCCTGTGTGGCTCCGCCCACTAACGAGCCATAGCCGATCCTGATGATAGGCTGTGATGACATCATCACAGGTCCTTGAACATCTGCCCCCTAGTTTAATGTCCCCCCTCCATGTGCATTCAGTTTAACTGCCCCCCTACATCTGGCCCTTGTTCCCCCCTCTTGCTCACACATGCTGTCTCTTCTCTCTTTATCATCCAGTAGTCCCCATTGCCGACAGCTTGCAGAAAGCACACAGTCCTGTGTGGCTCCGCCCACTAACGAGTCATAGCCTATCCTGGTGATAGGTTGTGATAACATCATCACAGGTCCTTCAAAAACCTTCCACTAGCTATGTGGGCCGGATAGAAGCAGTCAGAGGGCTGGATGAGGCCCGCGGGCCGCACATTGCCCAGGTCTGGTATATAGATATCATAGAGGCGTTCCCTCACTTAGGAGCCCCCTCTGTGGGTCAGAGTCGGCCGTCCATGCATTACATATTAATCTAAGTGTTCTGCATGTAATTCTACATTTCCTTTTCAGTATCTGCTTCTGGAGAAATGTATACCTAGACGGTTTTCAGAGACAATACACATTAAGAAAACCACCGAAGGATACCTAGTAGGAAAATAAAATAAAGAACTTTCTTGAACCCTATGTTTTTTTCGATTACTGGTTTACAAACATATGGCCACAAGTTAAGCTATTAAGACTTAATTCCAGACACAGCTATTGAGAAACATGAAGCCAACAAAACCAAACGTAATGAGAATCCTTTAGTAAGTAAAAGATATTGGGGTCATTGCATTTCACAGATTGGAAGTGTTTAGAAATAATTTGTGTTACTATGCAAGGGAATAACAAACCAAGGTTGATTATTATTATTATGTTTATTATTTGGTTTGTTATTTCTTTGGATAGTAACACAAATTATTTCTAAACACTTCCGATCTATGAAGTGAAATGACCCCAGTATCTTTTACTTACTAAAGGATCCTCAATTACATTCTGGTTTTGTTGGCTTCATGTTTCTCAATAGCTGCATCTGGAATTAAGTCTTAATAGCTTAACTTGTGGCCATATGTTTGTAAAACAGTAATCGAAAACAAACTTAGGGTTCAAGAAAGTTCTTCACTTTATTTTTATTCTGTAAAGATTCCTGACCACTCATAATGTGGCAGGTAAGTATGTAAGGAAATGGAATAAAAACCATTGATTTACCTACATTTGAGGGTACAGTGCTTTTGAATCCAAATTCCTCTATCATTCTTGCAACGGATTTATTTGGAATATGACCAATAGATTTGCAATATTGATAATACTAACTACTTGCAAGCCCCCCAAATAACAATTCTATAGAATCTTTTCTTAGAACTCTCATTGTCTTCAATATTGTCTACAATAAATTGACAAATGAATGGTACAATAACTGTTGTGAAAGATTTGGGTCCTCCTAGAGATAAGCGAACCAGTGACTGCTGGTGGTGCGTTCCATGTCAATGGAGCGCCACACACTGCAAGGAAGCCCAGAAAACATAAAACCAGATGAGTATAAATGTTTATTTACCACATCTCTCCTGGGCCATCACTTATTATACTGATCTGAAGAGACCACAGCAGAGGCATAGCTAGCGGGGGAGCCGCAGCCTCCTCTGCCCACCTACGGGGCCATCACAAAGTAGCAATTTCATTTGATAAAGTTGAAATACGTGGTAGAGGAGGAAGCTGTTGGCTTCCTTCTCTTATTCTTAGTTTGCAGGCTACTGTACCTTCTAATAATGACCAATGACCATGAGCCCCATGTAAAGCAAATATCTACCACTATATGGTTACTGTATGATGGTAATATTGGGGGGCAGACTCAGATACATTTTTCCGCCTGTGCTGAACCCCTAGCTATGTCTCTGGAACACAGAGTTAATAATGTCACCTCTGGTCGCAAAAAAGATTCTTCTGAGGTTCACACATTTCTAGTTCCTACATACTACGACATGATGCCATCTAATCAGTGCTAACAGTATCAGGCTGTGGAAAGTCACACACTACTGACAAAGGAATGATAATGTCCAGCTGTCAATATTTCAAACACATCCTGGATGAGTAGCAGAGGAACAGCATAATGCAACGTTCATATGAAAAGTGTTCTAACAGTTATTAATGAAGAGGACAAATAGTTACTGAAACACACAGTTCAGACAATCTGTGGGAGAAGTGGCAGAGAGAAAAGTCCTGCATGGAGGACTTTTCTCTCCACCGGTTTCAGTATAAAATCAGTGGACACCTGATGAACACCCAATCGATAATATTATAGTCTTGGGAGTTAGCTGATGTTCTCTGTTTTAATGGTCCAGATCACTGTTGTTAAGGTCCCAAACAACAGAGAACCATGCACAAATGTGAACCTAGCCTCAGGATAGCAGAATGGTCATTGTTAAATTGACTATACGTGTCTAGAAAGAGTCAGTTCCCAACTGATAGTTGCCATCCTGTCTATCCTTTAAATCTCTGATATACTGGGCGTCCTATGTACTTTTTATGCACTTTCTATGCACATTTTTCACATTTCACAAACACTTTGGACTCAATTTCTGCATTAAAAACATATTGTGGCAGATTTACTTTTGTGGCTATGACTATGGTGTAAATGTGTCACATTTTGGAAGTACTCAGTTCATCTTGGCACAGTTTGGCATATCTAGTTTGAGATAATAGTCACTTAAAAGGCAGGCATAGGTTTGTGGGGAAAAAGGCACATGGCTTAATGTGCAAATTTTGGATTAAAACTCTGGTTCAAAGTAAGCAAACTAATAGGTGTTATTTAGTCTATACAATGAAAAAATGCACAGATCTATCACTCTCCATCAGTAACTGTGATAAACCTAGCACATGTTCCTACTGCCTGTCTATGTTGAAGCTTACTATTCGAAAACATATTTGAGCTCAACCTAATTGTCCTTCCAACCATCCAACATGTAATAAGGGTAAGGACACTCATTCAGGTTCTGTTGATGCAGTTTCTGAAGCCGGAGTCAGTAGATTACAGTAAAGAGAGAACACAGGAGAGATGGTAATTCTTTCTTTTTAATCCATTCCTGGTTTGAGCATCAAAATCTGCATCAACAAAACCTGAATGTGGATCTTACCCTAATGGAGTTTCACCAAATCATTCAATGGCTTTCAGTACTTCAAGTAACTATGTAATATGAAAAAAGTCTAGTAATAGACGTTAAATCCACTAAATCCCTAGACCATATTTCCATAATTCTCCTGTCTTTCTTTAGCTAAAGCAGTGATCAGTCTACAAAGACCCAGAAAGATCAAATATAAGTTGGTTTTATGAAGAGAGCAGCTAAGATGCCTCCCATTATTGTAGCTAAAGTTCTCTGACTGCAGGAGAGGTGGATTTTATTCATGTTCCTTCATTCTTTAGCAGTGATGATGGGCAATAGATCAGACTTCAGTGTAGCTATTGATTCATGTTATGAGTCATTTCCTTCTAAGTAAGAGCCATCTTTGTTAGTCTTCTGTATGGGTCTATAGGATTGTAGACTGGAATTCTGCTTTGTATTGGGAAATAACATCATAACTATCTTACTTATCAAATATTACTAACAATTTTACATTGGGGAATTTTTATGAATGAAGTATGTAACCATTTTATATAAAAAGTCATGGCAGATATTTTATGTGTCATTTCTTAATGCCCCCATACAAATAAGAGCAATGTTGGTTGGGTGATGTATATGGGAGGCCTCCAGACAGATAATGTTGGAGGTGAGACAAGTTGGCATGTTGAGTTTCAGCACCTTTTGTTCTTAGAGGAGATAAGCTACTGACAGAGGTGTTTTATGTCTGAGGAAGAGGCCTAGAAGCCTCAAAAGCTTGCAATCTGTCGTCATTTTAGTTAGCCATTAAAGGTATCAACTACTGAAGACTCTCAATTTGTTATATTTCATATCCACTGGCTAACACGGTACAAAGATATTTTTCCCTTATCTCTAGTCACTGACACATGCACACTAAGGCAAACCAAACATGCATATGTGTATGGTAGAACTGAAAGACAAATTGTTGGCTGAACAATATGTTATGGGCACCTTTATAAGTGACATCGAGAGCATAAAAAGGGCCTACAAAGACATGCTTTGCTCTCATTCCATTCTCATTCCCTATTATAACAAAAACAGACAAGAGGAGGCCTAAACTACATTGGCAATGGATAGGAGCACAACTCAATCCCAAAAGGTTCCCATAGTTAACCTTATTACAGTATATTCTGCGGCTAAAGGTGCACCACAGAGTATAACTGACACCTACAGAAAGTGATTTATGATAATTTATTATAACTATTTCGCCCAGATAGCTCTGGCCAAACATTATTAGCAGCAGAAAATATACCATAGAAGGAAGAAATGACATCCACATATAAATGCTATATGCAATCATAATTTTGTGACATATTTAGTGTCAGTAAATCAGTAAGTAAGTCAACCTGAAATAAGTGAAGTGAACCGGTCCTAAAATTATTTATAAGCACTACTTACGCTAGGTTCACACCTGCGTTCATCTGTCCGTTCTGAGCTTTCCGTCTTCTGCATGCCAGAAGTCGGAAAGCTCAGACCGGGTCCGGCCGTGAGCGGCGGTGAGCGTTTTATGTTCTCCGCCGCAAAACCGGATTTTTTAATCCGGACACAGAGTACTGCATGTCCAACTCTGTGTCCGGATTATAAAACCCGGTTTCGTGGCGGAGAGCATAAAACGCTCACCGCCGCTCACGACCGGACATCTCTCTCACCCATTCAAATGAATGGGTGAGAGAGACTCCTGCAGGTTTCCGTCTCCTGCTCTGCTTTATGCAGGAAACGGAAACCTGAACTACGGAGTTCACAACGCAGATGTGAACGAGCCCTTACAATGAATTGGGAACAGAAACGCTGGTACTCGTGGCTGTATCTATGAGGATAGCCCTGGACAGCACCATTCTGGCTCTAAGAAATTTCTGGAAAATGGGTTGGTAATCGTATACAAATCTACATTAGGCTAATACAGAATACTGCAGAGGTAACATCGTCATTCTGGTGAAATGAGCATTTCCTACCATGTTACACATTTTAGTGATCATTTATAAGCCCTATTTTTAGAATATGTACTTGTTCCTAGGGTATAATATATAATGAATATAAATGACCGCTCTTCTATCATATCATAACAATAAAGCTAAGCCGCTGTTTCTATTCTTTGTGATTGTACTTGAAATGGAACCATTTCTGTAACATCTCAGCACTACCCTTAATAACATTACTCTATCTGAACTATATGAGAGTTGTAGAGCCAAGAGTTTCATGCTTTTAGATGCTGCAATAAAATGTAGGACCATACTACACCATAATATCATATAGTCTGTGCTCTGGCTATAGCAGCATAGCCCTGAATATGGTGTTCATGAAGGTGGAAACAAGTTGTGAGGAGTAGTAACATATGTTGTGCCATGTGGTAATATGGTGATGCCCATGTTCCAGCTTGCACAATATGGTTGACAATAAAGCTGGCCATATTAGGATTTTGAAAAGCTGAAAATATCAATGTCTGGCATGATCGGCTGCTTTCGACCGATTATCAACCAACTTGCGCTCAGGGAGATTTATTAACTACACCATTTTGGTGACGTAAAAAAAAAAAAATCACAGACCTCACGTTTGTGACTTTTTAAATGCCATTTTTATACCGCCCTCTTCACTTTCTGAAATTGAAGTCTGTTAAGGGCCCATCGCCCCCTGCCATATTTATTATCTATTATGCCTGAAATCTGAAACCATGCACCCTCCTCAGCCAGCACAGGAAATATAAAGACCAGCACTGAAAATGAAGGTCTTCATAAATTTTCCCCACAGCCAATAGGTTTGTTTAGTTGTTAATGCCAATCGCGGGGTTGTTTGTGTGAACAACTGATCATTGATTGGTCTGCTGCATGATGGCAATCCAAAATCTAATGTCATCTAATGTCTAATGGCCATCTTTAGCCTTGTGCAGCCTTGACATTAACGTGTCAATTATGCATCCATTACATTAATACATTCTGTGGGATTAAGACTTCAGGGAAAAAGTTTAACTGTTTGTATAATGTCACACAACGCGGCCTGAGATGATATTTATATCTATTAAGATTCAAGTCTAAAAAATTCTTTGCTAAAAGCTCCACATCTGTTCCATCAGAAACTGCAGCTTTACTTTAAATACTCTTTACAATTTCTTATTTCAATAAAGAGAAAACATACAAATAGATATACAGTACATGGAATCAAATTCTTGCATACAAAGCCAATCGGTATTAATAGTATTCATACATGGTACACATTATAAAATCAATGTCCTTCCATCCTGACAACTCTTACTGCATATAAAGGAACATCATGCATAATGCAACTCACATGACAAATAATAGCTGGAAATCTGTGTCATCTTACAAAAACAAAGTGCAGACATCTGTCCACGCTTAATACACATTTTTGGCATTGACCAACAAAGATGTGAAAAGAGATCCCTACAAAGTGAATGTAATGGTGACATTGGCAGCAGACCTCGCAGGCTTTCCTGATTTTTTAAATTTTTTTTGCAAAACCCTTCAAGCATTTGTTTGGATTTAACACTGGATAACCCTGTTGTTTTCTGTGGCAGTGTCAATATCTTGATGGAAAAAAAATGTTTCTATCAACTTGCACTCTCTTGTAGACTGCATCATGTTTTCCTTTGGGATTTCCCTGTATTTTGCTGCATTAATTGTATTCTCTAGTTTCCCAATCCTTTGGTGGCCTGCTGCAGAGACACTGCATACCACTGATACTACTGTTGCTATGCTTTATAGTTAGGATAATGTGTTTATTTTAGGATTACATCCATCATAGCTTTTCGTGGTGTCTAAAGCTCACTTTTAGACTGGTTACACTACAGCACCACTTCCCACATCAGTACCCTAAATGGCTTTATGCCAAGCTACAACTATAACATATTTTAGGTACAATCTCAGCCACAGATTTACCACTGTAACATTTCCTTTCTATTGTTTGGTTATTAAATAAATTGTATACTAAGAAATATTTTCTCACATTTATCTCAATAACATTGTGATTGAAATGTCTTGATCTTGCTGAAAACTGATGGGCCTTCCAGTTACAGGTATACAGATACCACAGTCACAAGTCAGAAGAGACTACTTATGTGACCTTTATTATTATTTATTTATCAATATATATTATTTATTATGAGCCCAGACTAAACAGTACCATAAATTAGGGGGCTTGTTTAATGGCCTGCAGTGTTAGTCATTTTGCACAGCTATAACACAACATTCTGAGTAATAGTTAAAATCATAACCTACAAGGTACCTGAATGAGAAAGATGTATTAAAATGGGAACAAGGATGAAAGTAGAATTGTGTACAACCCATATTATATAAATAAAAATAGACACCATTCCTATGAGAATACAAGTACCTGACAACCCATATCCCAGAAAACACTTTCTGAATAAATATGAGGAGACAATGTAACATATATCTTACTTCTTTTGTACACTAGATTGGTATATAGTGACGTCCATGAAACCATATTAAGCTACCGCTGTATTGTCTATTTTGTGTGTTGATAGGCCTCTGTACCGTGCAGATGACTGCAGCAATGCTGTACAAGTCCAGTTTACTAAGCATTAAGGTAACACTGCCATATTTACTGCATTCTGAGAAACATATAACAACAGCAAATGCAACACTATATATATTGTGAGAATCTAAGGAAATAAAGTCGTGTGTCAATGTCAAGATGTTACATTGTAAGGCACCAAACAATGATTCTGTAACATTTGTGGTCATGAGAGTAGTTTATACTATACAATTTATTTGTAATGTATGGTCAAATATTTCCTGTGTAAACAGTAACATACATTTTGTAGCATTTATATATCTAATAAATCGAAGACACAAATACATATGAAATGACTTACACATTGCAGGAGTGATATTATTAGAAAATGGATACGTGAATGGCAATGGCATAGTATTATTGTTAATATTACTACTATCGAGAAGCAATACATATAGAGTACAGGACATCAGTATAGTATTCCTAATATTAACTGCTACTCATCTGCCTCCATATAGTTATATTGCATATAGATTATATATTCAAGCCTGCAGCCCAGGAGAGGTTCTTGTTGTTGTTTGCTTGCCTGTGTCTTAAGATGTCTGGCACAGGTCCCATTCTGATAATATGGAGGACAGATGTGTCATATGATGTAATGTGAGTGCATCCCCATATGTAGTGAGCCCCCAGCACATGACTGCTGTATGTAGCAGTGCCAGGCACATTATCTACTCCCTGGCACTAGCACTGCCTGCTATTGCCACCTACACAAGAACATGACACAGAACCTGGCTCTCACCTGCAGCCTGGGGGGGAGAGGGAGTGGAAGGTGGAGAGAGAAAACATCTCAGCTCGATCCGCCATCTTCAGCCAGAGAGGAGATGGTCTGAAAGCGGCTCATGCACAGACACACCCTGGGGACAAGCAGAACAGAAGAGTCCAGAGGACAGCCGAGGCCTCCAGATGACAGCCGCTCCTTCCTATACAAAGGCTCCGGCTGCGGAGGGACAGCGCCCAGTGACGGCTCTGCACAACAGTCAGCGCAGCAGCACACACACAAACATGCCCTTCCTCCTGACGCTCTCCCCTCACTGAAGCTGCTCTCTTCTCCGCTGGAGGATGTCTCCTGGCTTCTCACAGATTGCGATGCCTTTGCTGCGGTTTGATGCAGTCACATCCAGGAGAGACTGCACAAGCTAGTAACCAATACACAGACTGGGGGAGGGGAGGAGGCGGGAGGGTGGGGGCTCTAGGAAGTGCAGGATGCAGGGATGGAGGAGGACGGAGAGCACAGCCAGGGACCAGTGATGGAGAGGAGCTGTCCGCTCTGTGGTGCTGAACCTGTATGACATGCGCAGCTGGATCATGTAGCCTGCCCGGGCAATCTGCGCCACATACTACTGGCATGGGGAGAGCTGGCACATGGCCGGAGCTTTACTGACGTCACCTCTAGCTGAAATCCTCGGAAACCACTTAATCTCCTGCTATGGGATTGTTCCATAGATTAACAATAACCCATAAAGGCTATATAAAGCAGGGCCAGATGCTGAGGCTGTGCATGTGAGCGGCACACAATGACCACTGGATGGCGCTGCTTCCTATAATGGGGTGGTCATCTCTAGGAGAGAGACAGACATGCTGATGGAGGGGGACATGATACATGGTGCAGATGCAGGCAGCCCCTCCTCACTGACTCATCAGTGAGGTCATTCCTATGGCATAGACGATATGGTGGATCAGAGGAAGAGGAATAAAGTTTAGGAAATAGAAGCTTTATTAAATAGAATAGATAGAAAGAATTCTTGTCACATTGCTTTAAAAGCAGGATCAGGGCTATTCATCAGGGCCAACATGGATGTCCCCTATTGGCAACTCCATAGCTCTGTGCACCATATATTGCTTAATGCAAGTAGTGGGGTCAGTATATTCAGTAATGTGCCCCTATTCACACCACTTGTTCAGTTTACAGATGGCTGTGCGATGTTGCCTTTACTGAGCAGCCATGTGTGCCAGGGGTAGGCACAACACTGGTGAAACCCGTGTAGCTGCACAGAGGACCAGGTGGTCTTATCTACCATCTATTAGATTGTAGGGAAATGGTTAAATAGTAGGGTTGAGCCAATCTTGAGATTACAGGATCGTTTTTAAAACCTAATTTTCGATCATTTTCCAGCCGATCCCGATTCTGAAATTTGCTCAATCTCTGATCGGGATCCGATCTTTCCCGATCTCTCAACTGTATTAAATAGAGTTTCCATGAACATATCTACAATTTGGAGACAATTAAAATCTAGTTATGTTTGTGGTAATAACCTTTTAGCTTCATGGCTAACAATTACTAGAGGTTAATAAAAAACTTGATAGTCTTCAGTAGTTGATACCTTTTTAATGGCTAACTAATAATTATTAGTTAGTCATTATTAGTTAGCCATTAAAAAGGTATCAACTACTGAAGACTATCAAGTTGTTTGTTTTTTAAATATTTCCTACCCGCTGGCTAACACGGTACAAGAACAAACATTTTCCTTATAGAGGTTGTTAGAGAGAATCAATGCTGAGATAACGGTTCTTGCATAGGGGTCCTCAGCACTACGCCATACTTCATACTCTATCACTACCATACAGACCCTAGGAGTCAGTACCCTGAGTTTCTAGCCTACCTCTGCTCCTAAATATCTCCAGCTATTAGAGTCCATCCACACTGTATAGCTCATATATGGTTGATTCTCTGTGCACTGCCTCTCTCCAGGCTCAGCATTGCATGGTTCAGCAGTGCTGAGCAGAAAAAAAAAATCACTCTTGGCATGAAGGGAGGCCATTCATTGTCTAGTAGTGTCCGGCCAAAAGCAGCTTCACTCCTATTACTTGAATAGGAGCAAAGTGATTCTGCGTCCCATCACTCACCGCAGCTTCCAGAGCCTGGAGGCAGCTCAGTCAGTGGATCTGTGTGGGGTCTGGATGTCAGACCTCTACAGATCGGATAGTGGTGATCTATCCTGTGAATACATCATCATATCAAAAATGCAGTTGGAGGGGCATGTCCTGGCAAGGGAAGTGCTTGGACATGAATTACCTGAGCTCCGTTCCCAGTCCTAAGCAAAACCTAGCACTGGGAACGATGTGGACCTCCGATGTCTCAGGCACCCGATGTGCCTATTTATAATTTCTTTCTCGCACTGGGAGATCTCCGTCCATACTCATATAGCAAGGCAAGTTCTGAGGCACCCGCCATTTCACCACACATCTGAAATTGGGACCTGACGTCCTTGTCTTCAGACAGCAGGCTTCGAAGGTTCCCAAGTCAGAGGAAACTGAGCACGCAACCATGGCCCAATACACGCACGGCCTCCTTTTCTCCCCCAGCCAAGCGCGGGAACCCGGCGGCCATCTTGTCCTCCTTCTTCAGAGCCGCCAGTACACCCGCTTCCACAGTTACCTCGGCTCCACTCATTGCTGTTACTACTCCTCCTCCTGCACCACAGCACCAGGTCACCTCACTGACTCCCTCACAACAAGTACTGCTTAGGGGTGCAGAGCAGCTTCGATAGGAACCTCAAAAAAGTCACTCTTTACCTCCACAGGATGCTCTTCCAGGCCCCCTTCACCAGCCTTGGACTCTGCCACATCTTCTGAGGAGGATGCTACTTCTCCCCCTTAACAGGCCGCAGGCTTAAAACTGGGGTACTCATCAACACAACGCGCCGCTCTTTCATCTCCCACCTGCCACCACCTGAGGAGGCCCTCCATGCTCTCCAAGGCCATCCTGAACAATGGGCACTACTGGCTCTCCTCCCCAGCAAGCAAGACATAGATAACCTAACAACTGACTAGAAGTGCCAAGATCTCAAGGAAGCGAAGAAAGAGAGGCTGGAAAAGGGCCATGTAAGTGAAGATTTTCAGTTCTGCATATATTAGACAAAGGCTGCTCAGTGCATTGGAGGATTATTCAGTGGTCCAGGAAAACCCCAATAAGACCAAGCCATTCTGGTTGTGATATACTCACTAGATATTCTGTAATATGACACAAAGTTTATTTTTTCGGAAATTTCCCTAAGGTACAAAGGTACTGTATATAATTACATACAGAAAGGGATAATATGTAGAAAGTAGGAATTGACAAAACACATAGTTTACTAATACATTCTTAGGTTTATTGGACATTGTAGTCTCTATAAAACAGAGTAAACATATTAGGGGAAATGTGTAACATTTAGTGCAGTGGAAACATTGCAGTCAACTTCCACTTTTCAGATGCCTCCTTTATTCAATGAAATCTGGAACCTGATTGATTTCTATGGGTATCTGCCCCAATTATTCTTAGCGCTATTTGTTAACATGGAAACCGCATAGAAAATTAGTGAACCTTTATGACTAGTAATATGTAAATGTAACAACTACTTACATGTTTCAGTATTAAACAAGCTAAACTAGTAAAGCAACACCAGTAAAACAGCTATAAAAAAAAAATGGCTTTACGGTTACGTGCTACTTTTTTTTTTACTTCCTATGCATAATTAGTATGTAGGTAGTTGTAGTCTACTTGGTTGTTATCAGTATCTGCACTACTTCTTTATGCTAGTCTTATGAAGGAACCATAAGTGTCTGAAAAATTATCAGTTTTTCTTGATAACTTGCAGCAGGTCCATATATGCTCCTGTGAGAAGATTGTCTTGTGCAATCTTAAGAGAATTCATCAGCTCTTGTGCTATAAGATCACCATCCTGTGCAGTCTGTGACTCCTTAAGAACAACCTATATAAAAAGAGAAATATATCATTAAAATGAATCCCAGAAACTGTAGATTTAGAGGAAATGTTATATAATTTTTAAAGATACAAAAACAAGGAGCAGACTAGACGCTGGCATAAACATGGTGCATCTAAACAGTTAACATCAAGTATCAGCCACTGTGATAAATTTAGTGAATTTTCAGACTGCCTGTCTAAGTTTACACTGATGAACTGTTAGTTAATCTGGGCTAGAGGCTGTAAGATATCACTTTTAAGGCTAAGACCTCACATAGCGAGCCACAACCAAAAAAAAAAAAAAACAATGAAAAAGATTGAGGTAGAAGGTATCTAGTTTTATTCCGCAGTATTTTTCACAGGAAAACGCTTTTATACCTATTCCGAAAATGCCATCATTTCCATAGGTACAATTGATATGCTGCAATTTACCAAAAAAAAAAAAAAAGCGTTTCTGAAATTGCAGCTTTTCCAATGCAGATTTTTTTTTTTTTGCAATGTGTGGATGGGGTTAGCCAGAATACCATCCACTTTGCAGGTAATGTAAAACGTAACATTTTTTGTCGTGGCCAAATCACATTATTTTTGTAACCCGGTGCCCTGGCCTAAAGGAGTTTTCCTGTCTCCCTTCATTAACAGTTTGCCTGCTCTCTCTTCTTCTCACTTCTTGTATTCTTCCACAAGCAGATGGGCAGCTTTGACTGATGGACACGACACTATGAAGTACCTCACTAGATATACAGTTCAGACCAAAAGTTTGGACACACCTTCTCATTCAAAGAGTTTTCTGTATTTTCATGACTGTGAAAATTGTAGATTCACACTGAAGACATCAACACTATAAATTATCACATGTGGAATTATATACTTAACAAAAAAAGTGTGAAACAGCTGAAAATCTGTCTTATATTCTGAGTTCTTCAAAGTAGCCACCTTTTGCTTTGATTCCTGCTTTGCACACTCTTGGCATTCACTTGATGAGCTTCAAGAGGTAGTCACCAGAAATGGTTTTCACTTTCCAGGTGTGCCCTGTCAGGTTTAATAAGTGGAATTTCTTGCCTTATAAATGGGGTTGGGACCATCAGTTGTGTTGTGCAGAAGTCAGGTGGATACACAGCTGATAGTCCTACTGAATAGACTGTGGCAGGGTCTGGGGTTGCTAGGTGGGGTGGCATAGACACACAAGTCCAGTTTCTTTAGTCCAAACCAAAAGTAGAGTTTTATTTTCACTCAAAAAGGCAGTGAAACAACAAAAGGAAACAATACAAAAATAAATACCTGTCTGGCTAGGCTCTAACTAAGCATAGAATAGGTTACCTCACCTAGAATAGCAGAAATCCAAAAGCCAGTAGAACCATTCAGGACACAGCTCCAAAAATATGACCTCTCTGTTGGCTCTCCAGCCAAGCTCTGCCCCAAAGTCTGCTGCTGGAGCTGACTTCTTAAGCCTCCCTTGATGAGCAGACTCTCTGCAGCTGAGTTGCTGCCGGAACATCCCCAAAGTGTGGACTGGAGGGGAGTGGAATAACAGGTCCCACTACCAATCCTACCTGCCATTCCTAAAAATCCAGCCCAGTAACCGGAACTCTGAAATAACCCTCAGCAGACAATATTTATCTGCTGAGAAACGTTCTTTCTGGAGTTTTCTCATCTCACCCACCTTAGCAGTCTGGGTGAGATGTACACCCCCTCCATTACCTGACCAGCCATCGGCTTACAACTGTTAGAATTTGTATTATGGCAAGAAAAAAGCAGCTAAGTAAAGAAAAACGAGTGGCCATCATTACTTTAAGAAATGAAGGTCAGTCGGTCCAAAAAATTGGGAAAACTTTGAAAGTGTCCCCAAGTGCAGTTGCAAAAACAATCAAGCACTACAAAGAAACTGGCTCACAATGAGGACCACCCCAGGAAAGGAAGACCAAGAGTCACCGCTGCGGAGGATAAGTTCATCCAAGTCACCAGCCTCAAAAATCGCAGGTTAAGAGGAGACGTTGTGCAGCAGGCCTTCATGGTAAAATAGCTGCTAGAAAACCTCTGCTAAGGACAGGCAATAAGCAGAAGAGACTTGTTTGTGCTAAAGAACACAAGGAATGGACATTAGACCAGTGGAAATCTGTGCTTAGGTCTGATGAGTCCAAATTTGAGATCTTTGTCTCCAACCACCGTGTCTTTGTGTGACACAGAAAAGGTGACTGGATGGACTCTACATGCCTGGTTCCCACTGTGAAGCATGGAGGAGGAGGTGTGATGGTGTGGGGGTGCTTTGCTGGTGACACTGTTGGGGATTTATTCAAAATTGAAGGCATACTGAACCAGCATGGCTACCACAGCATCTTGCAGAGTCATACTATTCCATTCCGGTTTGCGTTTAGTTGGACCAACATTTATTTTTCAACAGGACAATGACCCCAAACACACCTTCAGGATGTGTAAGGGCTATTTAACCAAGGAGGAGAGTGATGGAAGTGCTACACCAGATGACTTGGCCTCCACAGTCACCAGACCTGCACCCAATCGAGATGGTTTGGGGTGAGCTGGACCGCAGAGTGAAGGCAAAAAGGCCAACAAGTGCTAAGCATCTCTGGGAACTCCTTTAAGACTGTTGGAACACCATTATAGGATTTGAACCCAGGACTCCATCACTGTAAGCCTGCAGTGCTAACCACTGTGGCACCATGATGCCCCACCTCCAATATTTTTATACAATAATTGCATTGAATCACTTATTGACTATAAATAATTTGAACTTATTATTGTATTAAAATTAAGTCTGAACACATACTTAGCACATCCATGCTTACAGTATAAATGATTACGTTTTGGAGGATCCAGTTTGACCTTTGGGGTTTAATGCATTCTAAGTCGACGAGCATGTGCAATAAGGGATGGATGTTACTAGTAAATACTTACATGTGCAGTAGTGATTGGGTTCATAATGGCATGAACCTGGCTGACATTGCGCATGCACATTATATGAAACAGTGAGGTGTTCTGTGCATGCAAGGGATTGGGCAAAAATTGCAATACCTTCACAGTGATCATGTACGGCACATGCACAGACAATCCCTGTTAATTTCATGTAAACTACTGAGCATACCGAGTATATTCTGAAGAATATATCCGGAAGTGATATAATTGATTTAGAAGGATGGATTTGTTGACGGCAATACGATTGGTAGCCAATAGTAAAATTATTTGAGTGATGTCTTGTGCACCAAGGATATTTGGGAATTTGTAAAATAGGAGGGGAAGATAACTCATAAAAGAGGCACCACATACACACACAGCCCTATGCACTGTTGTGGACACCACTATATGGCGCAACATATCAAAAGCATGGGGGGGGGGCTGCTTATTTCCTGGTTTTACCTCGGTTACTGAATCTCTAATTTCTCTTAAACTGCCGTAATAGTATGGCAGAGGTTGGGTATTTGAATATGGTGGCTGCTGAGTAAACGAAACAGAAACCTGTCAGCAATACCTGCAATTGGTGCCTGCGCTGCTCACAGGCATTACCCCCTCTGATGTCTCTGTCAGCTCAATCATATTCAAAGAAGTGCATGGATGCCACCATTCTGCGGTGGTTTGCCAGCCCCTGGAACAAAATCTGGGGCTGTCGATTCATTCAAACCACTTGAGACACAAAACATAAAAAATATATATAATTTTTATTAATAAATATCACATAAGACAATACAATACGTAAACAAACAGGGGAGACACATGGGGAAAAGGGTAAATTTCCCCATTAAATCGCAGAGGAGTACCATAACCCTCCCACCGGCAATCACACAGAGTATAGCCCCAACTATGAAAAATAATGAAAAGATACTAGGAAAAAAGTCACAAGAGTCACAAGAAGGGGAATATATTCCCTAGTATAAACTGAATACCTAATATTACACACCAAACATAGGTGAGAGGACTAGATATCAAATGTCCACTAACCATATAGTATAATCAATAAGAATAGAAGGTGGTAAATAAGTAAAAAAGTGTACCCAGATAGGGTCACCTTTAATACATACCCGTAGGTACCGACATATTTCCTATGATCCAAAGTAACAAATAAAGATAGCAGTAGGGGGAATTCGGTCTGAGGCCGGTGGGACTGTGAGAAACGCCTGACGCGCGTTTCGCCCGCACTCGGCTTCGTCAGGAGGCTGTCGATTCATTGCCATGACAACCTATTGTAGGCTCTCAGGCTTGTCTCGTATAAATTTGCATGACAGGCAGTTCTATGCTGTGTGTTCTACAAGTACTGCAATTTTACAACACGTTGCAATGCATTAATGATCAGACCCCCTGGCGTTCAAGACACAAATTTAATATTTGAATCACTCCCCTTTCCCTAGAACACATCTAAAAGCGAAAAAAATAAAAGTAAAAAACACATACACCATAGGTATCCATGTGTCCGAAAACCCCTAGTCTACAAACCTTTAAAAATATTTTTGCCATACGGTGAATGTCATAAGAAAAAAGTTACGATTGTCAGACTATGCCGATTTCAGGAATTTTTTCAAATTATTTTCAATTTTTTTTCTTTCAATCTAGTTTTTATACCTCTCACACATGCCACAGATTGGTGCTAGGTGATTGAAAATGTAATGGTTTGCAGATCTTAGCGACACCAGCTATTTTCTCAATTTACATAACTTCACGGCCTGTCCATCTTAGTGTTGAAAATTGTAATGTTCAGAAGTAAATGTAACTTTTGCCAAAACCTACATCTTAGCAGAAGGAAAGCCTTTCCTTTGAGCATGGCGTGCTTAGCTTGACATCCCTTACTAATGTTAGTATGACTATGTCTAACACTGGATTATGGGGATAATCCTTAGGGAGAGACCACCTTTTCAGGTGTGTGGAGACCAAATCAATTCTCTCTAGGCTGCGCTGATGAAGTCCAACCAGACAGAAACGGTGTCGTCCGTAGCTGAGAAATTGATTTGGTTATAACCCCACATTATGCAGTAAAGACTTCCGGGAAAGTCGGGCATGATGTTCAGGGTGCTTCCCATAGAGGGCAGCATAACAGAGGCACTGTCTCCCTGTTTACATCTTGGAAGACAGATTTGCATATTTCTCCTATGTCTAACACATAAGCTATGTTCAAATTTGCATTCATATAAGCTGAATTTCATACCTCCAGCTCCACAAAGTCTCCTAAATCCTTTACTCTGTCGAGATGAATCCTGGTTTGTCCAACCATAAAGAGAAAGCGTTCCTTTTCAACTTTACCACGGACTCCAAGAGCTTGAGTCAATACAGCCTGGATAGATAAACATACATGAGACACACTTACAAGTGCTTAAAATTAGTAAAACTGCAACACAAATATACAAAAATATATACCAAAATACCTGTCTATGTCAAAGCAATAAATAATGAAGTACAAAAATCCAGCTTCCACCAGCAGTTGGTGCTAAATTTACTCATTAAGCAGACCATTCCCCAAAATGCTGATCAAAAAGTTGCACAAGCTTCCCTTTTGGTAACTTTATTCAATTGGTTGTATAGTATGTGTGAGCACCTGAAAGTATGTGATTTTGATGAATCAGAAACTATGTTAGCCATCACATTTACGGAATCAAAAATAATCAAAGGGGAATTAGCAAAATAAAGCCAAGTCATTTGTATGTTTTGTAGAGTTATCTTTCAGTTTCATTGTTATTCCTTAATACATACAACTCATTCATAATAAGAATCAACTTAGAAGGGCATTCCTACAACAGACATTTTTGGCATATCCACAAACACCATCGATGCGGGTTTCACCAAGCTGCCAGTGATACTGGGTTTAACCCCTTAGAGACACAGCCCAAAAGTGACTTAAGGACCAGGCCTCTTTTTTCAAATCTGACATGTGTCACTTTAAATGGCGATAACTTTGAGACGCTTTAACTTACACAAGTGATTCTGAGATTGTTTTTTCGTAACACATTGTACTTCATGTCAGTAGTAAATTTTAGTCGATATGTTTTGTCTTTAATTATGAAAAAATAGGAAATTTGGTGAAAATTTTGAAAAAAATGCAGTTTTCAAACTTTGAAATTGCAAGCCTTTCAAACAGAAAGTCATACTACCCGAATTTTTTCATAAATATAATTAACAATGTCTCTGATTTATGTAGCAATCAAATTTTAATCACCCTTTTATTTTTTTCAGATATTATAAGGCTTACAAGTCAAGCAGTAATTTTCCAAATTTTCAAGAAAATTTCCAAAACACATTTTTCAAGGGACCAGTTCAGTTCTGAAGGGAACTTGAAAGGCCTCTCTAATAAAACCCCCAAAAAGTCACCCCATTCTAAAAACTGCACTCCTGAAAGAATCCAAAACAGCAGTTAGAAAGTTTCTTAACCCTTTCAGCATTTCACAACAATTAAAACAAAATGGAGGTCAAATTTACATTTTTCAATTTCTGTCACCAATATATTCATTTAGCCCTAGAATTTACAAATTTACTAAGGGTTAAAGGAGAAACTGCACCCCACATTTTGTTACACAATTTCTCCCGAACACGACAATACCCCATATGTGCTGGTACCCTAATGTACGGGCACACGGTCGCTCTCAGAACAGATGGAGCGCTAATTGGATTTTGTAGGCCAGATTTTGCTAGAATATTTTTCAGGCGCCATGCCCCGATTGCAAAGCCCCCAAGGTGCCAAAACAGTGGAAAACCCCAAAATGTCACCCCATTTTGGAAACTAGACCCCTCAAGGAATTTATCAAGGGGTATAGTGAGCACTTTGACCCTACGTGTGTTTCACAGATTTTTTTACCATTGAGATGTGAAAATGAAAAATTACTTTTTTTATAATAAAATGTCACTGTAGCCCCAAATTTTCCATCTTCACAAAGGGTTAAAGGAGAAACTGCACCCCACATTTTGTTACACAATTTCTCCTGAACATGACAATACCCCATATGTGCTGGTACCCTAATGTACGGGCACACGGTCGCTCACAGAACGGATAGAGCGCTAATAGGATTTTGTAGGCCAGATTTTGCTAGAATACTTTTCAGGCACCATGTCCCTTTTGCAGAGCCCCCAATGTGCCAAAACAGTGGAAACCCCCAAAATGTGACCCCATTTTGGAAACTAGACCCCTCAAGGAATTTACCAAGGGGTTTAGTGAGCCCTTTGACCCTACCGGAGTGTAACAGAATTGGCCCAACAAAAGGAAAAGTGACATTTTTTGCTATAAAATGTAGCTTTAACCCCAAATTATGCATTTCCACAAGGGGTTAAAAGAGAAAATGCACCCCACAAATTGTCAAGCACTTTGCCCCAACTACAGAAATGCCCCACATGTGGATGTAAAGTGATGTATGGGCACACTGTAAAGTCCAGAGCTGAAGGATCGCTATTGGGATTTTGGAGGGCAAATTTAGCTGAAATCTGTTTCAGGCACCATGTTGCAATTGGAGAGCCCCTGAAGTGCTAGAACAGTGGAAGCCCCCCCCCCCAAAAAAAAAAATGACCCCATTTTGAAAACTAGACCCCTCAAGGAATTTATCAAGGGGTTTAGTGAGCACTTGGACCCTACAGGTGTTTCACAGATTTTTTTACCATTGAGATGTGAAAATGAAAAATTACTTTTTTTCCAATAAATCGTCCATTTAGTGCCATATTTTTAATTTTTGCAAGTAGTTAGAGAATTAAGAGCCCCCCACAGTTTGTTACACAATTTCCCCTGAACACGGCAATACCCCATATGTGATCATAATCTGCTGTATGGGTACATGTTGGGGCTCAGAATGGAAAGAGTGCTATTTGGATTTTGGAGGGCATATATTGCTGGAATAGTTTTGAGGTGCCATGTCGAATTTGCTGAGCCCCTAAAGTATCAATACAATAGAAACCCCTCAAAAGTGACCCCATTTTAGAAACTACACCCGTCAAGGAATGTATCAAGTGGTATTATGATTTTGAGACTAAAAATGCTTCCCAAAAATTGAAATTTTTAAAGAAATATGCCATTTCGGTGCCCAATACGTTGCACCCACTTTGTGTTGTCAGAGACCTGCACTTCTAAAACCATTAAGTGGGCGATCCCGAGGGGCAAAAAAATTATATATGTGGGTATAAACTGCTGCTTGGGCACACAGCAGGGCTCAGAAGGGAAGGAGCACTGCGCTTTTTAGCATTTGGGGTACAGATTTAGAGGGACTTTCTGGGTGCCATGTTGTTTTTGCAGAGCCCTGGAGGTGCCAGTAAACTGGAATTCCCCAAGAAGTGACCCCATTTTGTAGGGGAAATTTTAGAGTCTCTGCAAAAGTGCCATGGCATCCAAAAACCAAACCGTCTAAGTCTGTACTCCAAAAACCAAATAACCTTCTTCCCTTCTGTGTCCGGCTGGGCCCTAATATCAGTTTATACCCACATATGACATTACGTACGTTATCCGGGGTACACCAGTGTCATATATGTGCCCTAATATCAGTTTATACTCACATATGACATTACCCTGGTTACACCAGTGTCATACATGTGTCATACATGTGGCATAAACTGCAGTTTGGGCACACAGCAGGGGGCAGAAGGGAAGGAGCGCAATGCGGCTTTTGGAGTACAGATTCAGATGTTTGGTATCTGGACGCCATGTCATGTTTGTAGAGCCTGTAAGGTACCAGAAAAGTGGATTCCCCAAAGGAGTGACCGCAGTTTGAAAACTGCACCCCTCAAAGAATTTATCAGGGGGTGTAGTGAGTATTAGTATCTCAGACGTGACTGCACAGCGGATGGCGAAGAGGGAATGTGTAAATTTTGCGGAGTACATTGCAAACTCCAGATTCCCTACTATGTCCCAGTAGCTCCTATGATTGGGGGAGTCACACTGGGGTCACTTTGGGGGTCACTTCTGGTATATTTTCCCTTGTAAGCTCTAAATCTGGGGTGTCCCCTGATATTCGCTCGCACAGCTTATATATTCCCTTCCTGCGGCAGCCAGTTGTGTTCTAATAATTTGGTGATTTTGCGGGATTTTGTCTTCACATTGGTAGAGGCTATATTTTCTTTATTTTTCTGCTGACATGGCCATAATATAAGGGCTTGTTGTTTGCGGGATGAGATGCATTTTGTAATGACACCATCTTGGGTGCCTACAACTTACTGATTACATTTTATTAACTCTTTTTTTTGCTGGATTTAAAAGAGAAAAAAATCAATTCTGGTATTGAGTTTTACCTTTTACATTTTGCGCCATGCAGCGTACAGTATAAGTAACATGTGACCTTTATTCTGCGGGTCGGTACGGTTACAGCGATACCTCATTTATGTTATTTTTTTATGCGATACTAAGTCTGCAGAACAAAAACACATTTGGGGACATAAATCAGTGATTTTTGCATCACCATCTTCTGAGAGGCGTAACATTTTTATTTTTCGCTTGACAGTGTTGGTTGAGGGCTTATTTTTTGCGGGACAACCTGTGCATTTTATTGGTACTATATTGGGGTGCATATGACTTTTTGATCACTTTTTATAGCACATTTTGTAAGGTGAGATGGCGAAAAATCACTACTTCCGGCGGGTTTTTTCCGTTATTTTTTCCCGCCGTTCACTGTGTACATTAAATATTGTTTCAGTTTTGTTGTACAGGTTGTTACGGACGCGACAATACCAAATATGTATTGTTTTTATTAATTTTTTGTGGGTTTTTTTACATAATTCATTTTTTATAGAAAAAAGGGATTTTTGGGACTTTATAACTTTATTAATTGTTTTCAAATACTTTATTTTTTTTTTTTACACTTTTTTTTTTACTTGTTCTTGTGTCCCTAAGAGACACTTGAATCAGTGATGATTGCATCACTGATCCTCTACTCTAGACTGAGACACAGGCTGCAGTGACAGCCTGCACGTGTCTCACTCTAGAAACAGGAAGTGAGCTGTGCGGCACCCTTTGTTTGCGGTGGTCATGTTTGTTTGTAAAAGTACCGACCGGAGGTTATGGAAAAGGGTGATAGCTGTCAGTAACAGCTATCACTCAGTTCCGATTCCGCCCGCTCAGCTAGTGAGCGGGCGGAATCACCATGACGTACTATTACTTCATGGTGCGCGAAGTACCTCGTGTCCATGACGTAATAGTACGTCAAAGGTCGCTAAGGGGTTAAAGGGTTGTCCAGGATAAATATAAATCCCTACACTAATCTAAACACCCTCCCCCCACCTACTTTCTAAATGACATAATTAATCATGAAGAAGGCAGGTACAGTGTGACAGGGTACGGGAGTGGGCTGAGTGCATTGTAAAGGGCTAGCAGTGGGCGGAATAGCTAGGGAGACAGGGAGGGGGTGTTAGAGAGGGAGATAGTGGAGAGCCTACAACTACCAGAATGCATTACCTCAGCTAAGGCAGCAGGAAGCTACACCATGTAAACAAATACAGAAGATGCTAGGTGTCCCCAGAGAAATCCAGAAATCACACAAAACCCTTTTAAGGAAACAGTAGAGCTTATTCAGAGTTGCAGTTTCTGTAACTCCTACAGAAGTGAATGGGAGTTTTGGGAACCGCACAGAACAGAAATTGCAATGCCTGATTTTGTATGATGTTCCCGTGACCCCCATTCACTTTTATCAGAGTTACAGAAACTAAAAAGTTCAGTGAATTCAGCTATGTCTGTAAACCTAACCATCACTGGGATCTTCTTCTGCAGGTATGCTATACATGTTTATTTTCGGAATACCCCTTTAAGTATCTTCTAAGTTGATTCTAGTGTGGCTTGGAGATAGTTGTGGGTCGCAGTTGTAGGACACACATCTATCCAACATTTATGGTAAATCCTGTGACACCATATCATAAAAGTCTGTCATGGGAACCCTCTTTAGAACCATACCTCAAGTCCATGAGGGTCAGCTGTGTTAGAGATTGAGTAATTGGACAGTTTTGGCCCGAGTTGATCAGGACGCTCATAGTATATTAGCTGACCATTACCATCCTGCATAAAAACAGAGAGACAGTGAGTTCTTTGAAATTAGACCTAAGTCAGCAATTATCTTAAATCAACTGGGCACAATCATAGGTTTCAGTCATGGCACCATTGACATAGTTTTTCCTCTGGATACATTTGATTTGAGTTTACGCCATAGTTCACCGACAAATGTTAAAGGGTTTGTCCAGAACAAGCGTTTTTTTGCAAGGGGGCCCAAGAAAGGTGAAAATAAATAAATAACCCATACTCACCTGTCTCCGGTGCTCTGCAGCATGATCGAGCATGGCACTTCTTTTTTCCCACATCCTGCTGAGACCTCTGCCTTCCATTGAAAATAATGGGAGGCGGATTCCAGGCAGAATCTGCTCCCAAGTTTGCAGCAAATTCCATTGTGTGAACATACACTATGTAGTGAAGTATTTAGTAATCTTTCAAACCTCAAAATAAAAAATAAAGGCCCTGTGACTTTTGTAGAATGGTTTCAACAAAATATGCATTGTAACAGAGCAGAAAAAAAAAAAGCCACCTCAAACAAGGAAATAACCAAATCGTAAAATCTGAAAAGATGGCTTTCTAATGGCTATATTTGAGCTCCAAATAACATCTCAGAGCTCCACTATCAAAAGATTTTCCTGCTTCCCTCTAATGGGATCTGGTCCTTTTTTGGCACAAAATAGCTGAGCTTCACAGACAGCAAATACAGCCCTGTTCAGACAGCTTAAGATGGAGCAAAATGTGCCAGACTCTAATGAGAGGTTAGGTGAATGTCTGCCAAACCTGAAAATCCCTAAGCTTGAGGCGCCCTTGTGTGGTGTTGAAGAAAACATCTCTCTGAATGATCTTCTCCCCATTGCTTTCACTCAGCTGCTTGCAAACTTGAAAAGTGCGTTCCCAGTCATGAATTCTTGCTTTCACTTCTACATTTCGTGGCATCTAGCAAAAGAAATACAATATCATCAACTGAACATTGACACCATTTGCAATTGTAGTTGTGCTACAATAAAATTTTACTTAATTTGTAATTTTACTTACTTAGGCTGGTTTCACATTGCCAATGTTAATGTTTACCATCATAGGACAGCAACGGACACTAACTGTAGTAGTGTGAACCCAGCCTTACATAGCAACAATGATATAATCATCATTCACTGTCCCAAGGGCTCACAATATAAAATCCCTATAAGTATGTTTTAGAGTGTGGGAGAAAACCAGAGTACCCAAAGGAAATCCACCCAAACACAGAAAGTACATACACAATCCATACAGGTGTTGCCCTTGGTCAGAATCAGGACCCCAGAGATGCAAGGCGACAGTGCAAACCACTGAACCACCATGCTGCTAATCCTAATATTGCAAATTAGAAAAAAAAAAAAAAAAAAGTGTGGCATCACCATGACTCTAAAGTGATTTGTCTTGGGGCTACTGCTCAGGGCATTGTCTAAGTGGATCCCTGGATTTCACCCTTTATACAGACTTGTTGCCTGTAACAGAAGTCCATAAAACCTCAGGCCTCAAAGATTTATCAGAATTTATTACGCAATACCAAAGTATAACATCCTACCAGGTGAAATTTGGGTTCAATTTCTGCATGGGGTGAGTTAGTCTATAGCAGGTTGTCCTCCATATTTACATTCATGCTCTGGATTACTGAGGTCTCCAGAATATTTTGATATATGGGCTGGTCACTATAGCCATACTATCACCAGGAGGCTCTGCTGTGTCAGTGACGTTCGTGCTAGGTGAAGGTCTTACAAGGGTTTGAGCCTTATTACTAGGTCACTTTCACACTAGACACTGTGATATATGAGACTAGAGGTGATGTGTGGCTATAAATAACATATTTAAGAGCCATATGTTCTTCTCAGTGTAGTGCATATAGCATATTCATCAGCACTTTCCGTATCCTGAGATGTTAGAGAGGGATAAGAGGGCCCTCGCCAACAGCATGCGAGGGCCCTCTTATCCAAAACTGATACAATAGCCCACTGCTATTTTTAGTGGATCATCATTAAATCTTATATTTTAGTGTACTACTTTATTTTTATCCTTGATTTAATCCTTCATTGCCTCCGGCCATTGCCTGTTTATTTTCTCCACAATTCACTATGTGACCATGCTAGAAGAAATTGAACTATAAAGAAAGCTTTTTATGGATGGTGAGTGCCGCTTTTTGATTTTTTTTTTATTGGGTTAATACACCTAATTCGTATCCTTATAGCTTACTCAATGTCTCCATGCCTGCATTCTCATTCCGTTTATAGTATACCATCAGATATAGGGATGGCTATGGGGACTAGATATTTGTATGAGATCCATAGCTAGCATTTGCAGGACCTTTTCAACATTTGGAAGTTAAAAAGACAAGCTACAAGTTTATTTGCTCTATAAAACAGAAAACTTGACCCATCAATGTTACACAAAATAGGGGGGAACTTACAATTCATTCTAATGTGAGGTTTACACTAACATTCGATACTCCGTCCCAGATTTTGCTCAAAATCCGTGGAGAGAAGTCCTGTAAAGAAGACTTTTCTCTCCCATGATTACAGTAAAAAATCATCGGAAATCGGGCAGAACCCAGTATAGTCTATGAGGTCTGTAGGTCTCCGCTTTTAAGCAGATGAGGTATTTGAAACATCCTCCATCATTCCCAAGTAACAAGCCCAGGTAGTTTTGGAGCCTGATGTGCTATTTAAGCTGTGTAATATCAGAAGGGCAGTGTCAGGCAATGGGGTGTGATTCAGAACTCCAGTCAGAGGCAGCCATTATCAGAGCTCAGAATCACAATCCTTGTCTGACTCATGGTTCAATGCCGAAGCTAACTAAACAATAGTTTTCTATTTTACTTTTACCTTTGGAGAAGGTGAAGGGCTTAGCTTATGGCCTGAGCAGTCAGCTTATAACACAACCATTTATGGTATAGGAATATGAAGAAATTCTAATCTACTGAGTAATATAGAGTGACCAGTCTTAGTATACACACAAAATACACTGTGTGCAGAATTATTAGGCAAGTTGATGATGATCAATTTGAGGGGATTCTTTTTATTATTGTTCAACAACTAGGTTCTCAATCAACTCAAAAGACTCAAATATCAAAGCTTAATATTTTTGGAAGTTGGAGTGTTTTTTTTGTTTTGTTTTTGTTTTTAGATTTGGCTATCTTACGCTAGGTTCACACCTGCGTTCTGGTCTCCGTCCTGTGGTTTCCGTCTTCTGCATGCAAGAAGACAGAAACCACAGACCGGGTCCGGCGGTGAGTGTTTTATGCTCTCCGCCGCTAAACCTTTTTTTTTTTTTTAAATCCGGACACAGAGTACTGCATGTCTGACTCTGTGTCCGGATTAAAAAACCCGGTTTCACGGCGGAGAGCATAAAACGCTCACCACCGCTCACAGCCGGACAGCTTTCTCACCCATTCAAATGAATGGGTGAGAAAGAGTCCTGCTGGTTTCCGTATCCTGCCTCTGTTTTGCGCAGGAAACGGAAACCTGCAGAACGGAGACCGGGGCACAGATGTGAACGAGCTCTTAGGAGGATATCTGTTTGTGCAGGTAACTATTACTGTGCAGAATTATTAGGCAACTTAATAAAAACCAAATATATACCCATCTCATTTGTTTATTTTCACCAGGTAAACCAATATAACAATACAAAATTTAGAAATAAACATTTCTGACATTCAAAAACAAAACTAAAATAAAGCAGTGACCAATCTAGCCACCTTTCTTTACAATGACACTCAAAAGCCTTCCATCCATAGATTCTGTCAGTTGCTTGATCTGCTTACGGTCACCATTGCGTGCAGCAGCCACCACAGCCCACCAGACACTGTTCCGAGAGGTGGACTGTTTTCCCTCCCTGTAGATCTCACATTTTATGAGGGACCACAGGTTCTCTATGGGGTTCAGATCAGGTGAACAAGGGGGCCATGTCATTATTTTTTCTTTTTAGACCTTTACTGGCCAGCCATGCTCTGGAGTATTCAGATGCATGTGATGGAGCATTGTCCTGCATGAAAATCATGTTTTTCTTGAACGATACTGACTTCTTCCTGTACCACTGCTTGAAGAAGGTGTCTTCCAGAAACTGGCAGTAGGTCTGGGAGTTGAGCTTCACTTCATCCCAAACCTGAAAAGGTCCCACAAGTTCATCTTTGATGATACCAGCCCATACCAGTACCCCACCTCCACCTTGCTGGTGTCTGAGCTCTTTGCCCTTTACTGATCCAGCCTTGGGCTCATCCATCTGGCCCATCAAGAGTCACTCTCATTTCATCAGTCCATAAAACCTTAGAAAAATCAGCCTTAAGATATTTCTTGGCCCAGTCTTGACATTTTATCTTATGTTTCTTGTTCAAAGGTGGTCGTTTTTCAGCCTTCCTTACCTTGGCCATTTCCCTGAGTATCGCACACCTTGTGCTTTTTGATACTCCAGTAATGTTGCAGCTCTGAAATATGGCAAAACTGGTGGCAAATGGCAACTTGGCAGCTTCACACTTGATTTTCCTCAATTCTTGGGCAGTTATTTTGCGCTTTTTTTTTTTTTTTAGCAACACGCTTCCTGCAACCCTGTTGGCTATTTGCCATGAAGCGCTTGATTGTTCGGTAATCACGCTTGAAAAGTTTTGCAATTTCAAGACTGCTGCATCCCTCTGCAAGACATCTCACAATTTTTGATACGAAGAAGGCAATAGACCGTGCTCGGAGGTCACAGTAGAATTTATTGGTTAAAAGGTGCACTCTCTCACAATTTTTGACTTTTCAGAGTCCGTCAAATCTCTCTTCTGACCCATTTTGCCAAAGCAAAGGAAGTTGCCTAATAATTAAGCACACCTTATATAGGGTATTAATGTCATTAGACCACACCCCTCCTCGTTAACGAGATGCAAATCACCTGATTTACATAATTGGTAGTTGGCTTTCAAGCCTATACAGCTTGGAGTAGGACAACTTGTATAACAACTTGTATAAAAAGGATGATGCGATCAAGATACTCATTTGCCTAATAATTCTGCATACAGTGTACAGAGTGAACCTCCTAAGACATACAACAAGTACTTGTAGATTTTTCAGTAAGACATTAACCCTGTCATATCACATCAATAACACACTATGATTTCATGGAAAAACTTGTCCCATTACAGCATAAAAAAAACAACATCTGAGTTCTGTCCACATTAAAAAACGGATATGTGACTAAAGTTTCAACAAACTTCACTTAGGAAGAGCCCATGATAATGCAGAACACATAGACAGAAGTGCTGACATGTACCAATGTGAGAACTTTGATTGTGATAGAAAATTTCTATTTAGTTCCAGAATCAGACTAATATTGAGTTCATATAACATTGAGTGTCCATTAGATTTAACTTAAAGTGCAAGACAAACGTTTTTGTCCAGGATTTTTGGTTAGGAATAAAGAATGTCCAACAGACACCTTTATAGGCAATGGAGGTCCAGAGGCTCAGTTCATGTTCATTATTTTTGCTATCAGTTTTTCTTCCGATGGGCCAGAAGAATGGAAATCCAGCACAGATGTGATCCCAGCTTTAGCCTGTCTTTCTCTGCTCCTGTTCATTACTATCCCCCCATAGACATAAATGTAATCTGAGTCATGTGACCTGCTATCTGTAACATTCTGTCACCATGTTGCGGATATCAGTGCCATACAATGTTTCTCTTATGCCAATAATACGGTATATGGGAATCATAGACACATATGGTTCTGCTTATAGCACTGATTCCTGAAACAAGTCATACAAGTCATCTAATGTGTCACTTTATGTTGAATAACTGTGAGATCTTTTAATTTACTGAAGTGATTTTGAGACATTTTTCATTACGTTGTACTTCATGTTAGTGTTAAACATTGATCGATATTTTTTGCATCTCCGAGATTTCAGTATAGCGTCTGTATTCTCGGTGATCTCGGGCATGCGCAGTGTCAGTTGGTGTAGGTATACAGAATCAAACCCCTTCCTCAATTATAGCGGTGGTGAGGGGGGGCGCAGCAGAAGTTTCCCCAGACTGGAGATCACAGCAGAACATGAAGTAGCTGAGCAGTTAGTGTTGTGGAAGGAGCAGAGAAGACAAACCCGCAACTTCCAATTTAAACCTATGACACTGCCATAGGAACGCTGACATAGCAGAGCTCACTGTGAAATGAAAGATAACTGTTAATAGCCATTGTTTTAAAATATTTATTTAAAGGGGCTCTATCAGCAAAACCTAAAAAAGAATGATCTACTTACGCATTGTGCACGCTGGGCGGGCATTCAGGATGTGTCTTCTTCTTCATCCACGCCTCCTCTTCCTGCAATGTCCTCGGGTCCCGTCCTCCTCCGGCGCTCGCTAACTGACATTGATTAAAAAAAATGGCCTGGGCGCATGCACAGTAGCCGTAGTAGAAGCAGCATGCTACTGTGCATGCGCCCAGGCCATTTTTTGAATGTCAGTTCGCGAGCGCCGGAGGAGGACGGGACCCGAGGACATCAGAGGAAGAGGAGGCGTGGATGAAGAAGACGACGCACCCTGAATGCCCGCCCACCGTGCACGATGCGTAAGTAGATCACATTCTTCTTTAGGGTTTTATTTTAATTTAGTTTAATATAACTTTAGCGGTGCCTGAATAGCCTTTTTAAAGGCTATTCACGCATATGTGGGGCTCTATCAGCATGATTTTGCTGATAGAGCCCCTTTAAGTACTAATATGATTGTTCTCCATCGTGAAGACAATCCAAGATTCGATCGCCGTGAGCATTATCCCTGGACAGTGACATCACTGTGTGTATTATCCTGTACTGTGACATCACTGTGTGTATTATCCTATTCTGTGACATCACTATGTGTATTATCCCTGGACTGTGACATCACTGTGTGTATTATCCTATTCTGTGACATCACTATGTGTATTATCCCTGGACTGTGACATCACTGTGTGTATTATCCTATTCTGTGACATCACTATGTGTATTATCCCTGGACTGTGACATCACTGTGTGTATTATCCTATTCTGTGACATCACTATGTGTATTATCCCTGGACTGTGACATCACTGTGTGTATTATCCTATTCTGTGACATCACTATGTGTATTATCCCTGGACTGTGACATCACTGTGTGTATTATCCTATTCTGTGACATCACTATGTGTATTATCCCTGTACTGTGACATAACCGTGAGCATTATCCCTGGACTGTGACATCACTGTGTGTATTACGCTGTACTGTGACATCACTATGTGTATTATCCCTGGACTGTGACATCACTGTGTGTATTATCCTATTCTGTGACATCACTATGTGTATTATCCCTGTACTGTGACATAACCGTGAGCATTATCCCTGGACTGTGACATCAGTGTGTATTATGCTGTACTGTGACATCACTGTGTGTATTATCCTATTCTGTGACATCACTGTCCATCACTGTGTGTATTATCCTATTCTGTGACATCACTGTGTGCATTATCCCTGTACTGTGACATCACTGTGTCCATTATCCCCGTACTGTGACATCACTGTGTCCATTATCCCCGTACTGTGACATCATTGTGCGCATTATCCCCGTACTGTGACATCACTGTGTCCATTATCAGTAGTGTAAACTCTCTCTATGTGTTGTCTGTCTGGAAGAGACCAAAATAAACGTACACCATGTATTAGGAAGGGGGAGGGGCACATGGTTACATATTACACCTCTGTTTCCTTCCACTTGTTTTCAAATGAGTTTCTCACACACGAATAAACGCTATTGAATGTGGCTGATGGATGTGCGGAGCCGCAGCATGTGTAGCTACAGCCCAGCATCCATCCATGTGTCTTCATGTACGTGTATAGCACAAACCCCCTCACACACAAGTGCCACTACTGAAGGCCATCTAGCTCATCCCCTCCGCCCAGCACCAGCAGCTACTAGCGGTACATTTACAGTCTAACCCTCAGCACTAGGAGTCCACCTCACCTTTACAGCATGGAAAATTCCCGCCAAGTCCCTCAACTCTTGTGTGAGAGGCGTGGCCTGACTGACAACTGCAGTCTTCAATAAAATGGCGGGCGCAATAGACAGCGGTACTGCGTCTTAAATAACTGAATGTAGCCAGGGGGCAGTTTCCTCTCCTGCACGTTATGCACGCGTTATATACACGTTATGTACACGTTCAGACTGGTGATTATTTCACAGTTCATCCAATTACTAGCGCAGCTCCGAGGCGCTAGCCCAGGTCACGTGACCTATTACTAAGCTTCAGCCTGTCATAGTGGTCTGCTGACTAGAGGGCAGGTCTACGCTCTGATTGGCTGGAATAGATGCCAATCACTGTGTCAAAATTTCCGCTGTCAGAGCAGCTGACTGGAAACAGCGCCGCCCTGCAGTTGTGCCGGCTATCTTATTGGTAGCCACGTGATGTTCTTCTCTGGTACCGCTCCGTAATTAGCTTTCATAGACTGTGGTACTCTGACGTCGCAGTTCTAGCAGTATGACTGGTAGTGCCCGGCATGCCCTCCTTTGTGGGCACAGCAGATGATGGGGTGACGGTTGCGGTGGCGTGTCATATTACACGGGCTGTAGGTGACGCCGGGCTCCAGCGTAGCTGCCACTAGACTGTGTCTATACCACGTAGTCAGTGCGGGCACCATGGCCTCTGCTAATGGGCTGACTGTACCGCTGTCCCCGGGAGGGCGCCGCCTGGAGCTGAGCGAGGAGCTGCGGAAGAGAGCCTATACCCTGTGCCGGGAGTACCTGAGAGGGGCATGGAAGAACATCAGGCCGGAGCAGATGAGGGTGTCTGTGGTCAGGTAACTGCTCACAGCGTGCAGTGCCACATGGTCTGCCATGATCAGATGAGGAGAAGCCCTGGCATAGCTCTATTACGTGGGTTATGGTATAGGATAAAGTGACGTCACCATGTGGTCCTGTATACACTTGTGTTACCAGTCTGACAGGCCTAGGGTGAGGGCTCACATAGTGGTGCTTGTATGTGGTAGACAACGCCTGCACAATCATACTGTGTGATAATGGTGACATTGGGGACGTGCTGCTTATCTGTGGCTACCACTACATCATCCCCTGGCACCCATATTGGTATTGATATCCGCAGTATAGTGTGCAACACTTCTTCTTGTAATAAGAAATACTGAAACCTAGAGGAATCCCTCATGAGAGCCAACCCAGTTTAGGACGGTGCTGTCGCCATGATTGGTTGGTTGGCAATCTGCTGACTTGGTAGGGAAAGCTGCTGCCAGTCAGACATTTGAATGTAGGATTACATCCAGGTTCCATCTATGTTCACACGTTTGTTAATAGGGATTTACATGTCCATATAATGCAAGGATGGCCCTAGTCTGACCGTATAGGACACGCTTTCATAGAGTGTTTCTGGTTCATGGGGGGAATCCTGAGTTGGTGCTCCCCACCTGGGCTGTTCATTTGCCCTTACAGAACATTGGCACAGGGGTTGTGTTCATGAGATGAACCCTTTATTGGGATTTTCTAGGATTCGCTGGTAACCAGTTGAGAACAGATCTGGCATAGTTATGTCTAGCTTCTAAGTGGAAAGCACAATGCTAGTGTGAACAGAGGTTTATTGTAAGTTTATACCTAGTGCGTTCTCTGATTATTTTCCTTGTAGAATTGTTTAGACAATCTGCAGAGCATTACAGCACAAGTAGAATGGAGGAAACATGTCAAAACCTCACCCACATGTTACAGGAACATTTGCCATGTAACTGAGCTGCGGGGTGGATTCTAAATCTGGGGCATATCAATTTACGTCACTTTCTCCTTGGATTTCAGCCTTTGCAATGCATAAGGGTGAAATCTACATCACACCACAGCATTTATGCTATGACTTGCCGATAAAGAACACACAATTTGAAGCAGTTTGCCAGGTAGAATCGGACACATGAGCTCATATCTGAAATTTCCCCAATGTGGGACTATTAAAGGATTATCTTATCTTATATCTTTACCGTATAGACAATTTTATGCACTCCCACTCTGTACATGATCCCAGAGGGCACAGAAACGGGGTGGATTTTACATAGGCCTCTTGCATACAAATGAAATGCACAAATAGAGATGCATAGATATTATCCAATGTCACGGAAAAAGTGTATGTACAAAGGTAATACATCTCCTCATACAGTGCCTGTGGTTATTCCTTTGTCTGCTGGTAGAATGATCTATATGAGAGCTGCTCCTGGAAAGCTTCTGGCAAATTTAGGTATCTAAGAGATGCACTAGCAATTGGGGAACTCCTTCCAGTATCTACACTTGTGTATTTTCTGTCTCTGCTGACCTTAGTACATTGGTGCTGGTACTTTATCCGGTGGTTTCCACGTTGTACATTATAAGGTCTGGCAGAAACCTCACGTACAAAGTTTACAGATTATAGATCGGTCATTTGTTCTATGCTCAGTTTCTTGTCTTGCCCTATTGTAACCTGGAGACGGTTCAAGTCACCTGTTATTAACTATCACATGATAGATAAATAGCACTTATATAGGGTCCTATCTAGCAGGTGTTTATGATTGTAGACTGTGTAGTTAGGGGTGTAAAGCATGCACCTCTGCACTTCTATGGAGTACAGAGTCCATTCCCCTAATAGGTGAGAGTCCCAGATTTAGCCTGCATACCAGACATTTATGGTATAAACGATTGATATGTTATACAGTACATGTCTTGTATGGGAATATCTCTTTTTTTTATTTTTTTTTTACCAAAGGTTTTATTGCAGAGAATTTCCAAGCATCCCAACCGCTCCTTGTACATGTCGCAATCTGCTCAGGGGTCATGAAGGGGCGCTTCACATCTCAGGGACTATAGGACACCAAACTAAAACATACATGTAATAAATAAATGTTAGGGGTGTGCCTACCCTAATCTTTTCTTGCAGCCCTTGGAAGTGATACAGTGTGACCTCTGACCAGAAATGGTTATACACCCATAGTATAGAACAGGGGTCCCAAACTTGGCCAGGCAAGTGGGCTGCACATAGAAAAAATGTAAACGTGAGTTAGCTGCATTCCTTCTGGTGTCTCTGTACAGTGTAATGTCCACTAGCAGTGGCTTCGCACATTTTAATCATTAAACTTTATAAAACTTTAATGGTTCCTACTTGTAGTTAATTCTCCCTGGGGCACTCTCATCCCCTGCTCCAGGCACACTGCTGTGACTTAAAGAGGACCTTTAATGTCCTCAGACACATGCTAGTACAGTACAGGGCTATGGATGAGTATTGTTGGGAAAGGGGGGGCGTTCTAACAGTGGACAGAGATCGGTAACAGCACCGACATCTCCAGCCTTGGGGCACATTACGGGAAAGCCGACAGTGCGCTGAATTCAGTGCACTGTTGGCTGTCTAGTGGTATATAACACCGTATGTGCCTGAGGACATAAAAAGGCCTCTTTAAGGCTAAGGCCCCACGTTGCAGAAACGTAGCTTTTTTTTTTGTTGTTGTTGCAGATTTTGTTGCGCTTTATTTTTTAAGCCAAAGCCAAGAATGGCTACAAAAGTAATGGGAAGTATAGAGGAAGTTCTTATACTTCTCCCTTCTGCTCAAAAAAATGCAACAAATTTTGGCCATAGGCTAGAGAAGGTGAAAAATAATGAAAGAGAAAAACATACTCGCCTTTCCACATGCTGCTGTCTGATCCCTAGGGCGCCTCAGGGCTTTTCTAACTGAAGTCCTTGCAACATGTCACTAAAGAGAGGAACATCTGGGGTGTCACCTGTGTGACGCCTGCTAGTGACGTCCTGTGTCCTTTCCTTAGGCCGCTAATTGGTCTCATTGGTCATGTTCAGCAGGGAAATCCCCAGAGCAATGCTGGGACCAGCTTTTTTTTGGGGTTTTTTTTTTTTTTTTTTTTTTTTGCTTTTCTCTGCCTTCTGCCACTATACTAAAATATCATGGACAGGGGGGGCGTGGCTAGCCGGCAAGGAGAGAGGACGCGTCTGCCGGAGCTCCCGGCATCTGCGGCCTTCTCCTTTCGGCATCTATCTCCTACCTGCCTGTTCCTGGTCGGTGGCGCCCAGCGGTGTGTCCCTGGACCCTGGTGGTGCGTCGTGGATCTCCATTTCAGCTCCAGTCCGGATTTATTGACCTCGGAGGCTCTGCGGCCTACTCACCGGCCTGTCCCGCGGCGCCATCTCCACTTCCGGTCCCCTCCTGTTGATCGCGGCGGCCGGCTTCAGTCCTTATTCCCTGTGCTTTGGCAACGGCTGCTGTGTGGAGGTGAGTGGTACTCCTTCTGGCCCCCTGTGTGATACCTCCGGTGTCTGCTCCTAGCCTGTGTGGAACCTGCTGTGCGGCCTGAACATTGCTTCATTGGGACTGGCAGTGGCGGCGGCCATTTTGTGAAGCGCTAGTACTCTGCAGCTTCAGGGGGGTTGGGAGAGTGGTGAGCCCTACACTACCATCAGGGGGGCTCCTCTCCTTCCCCCTGAACTTTTCTGGACATTGTTTCCTGCTTTCCTGCCTGAGTGTTGTTTCTTTGGGTGAGTGCTGAGCCCCTACACCACCATCAGGGGGGGCTCCTCACCTGCCACCTGGACTGGACTTTATATATTACTTGGCCTGCTCCCTGCATATTCTGGTTGAGCCCTCTGTGAGTGCAGAGCCCCTACTCCACCACCAGGGGGGGCTCCTCACATTGGGCTCCCGTGGACTTCCAATTGCCTGTGTGTCCCCACTGCTGGCCACTTATCTCACCATGTTGGATTAAATCGTTCACAGTGTCACCTCTGGCGGCTCTCAGCTGACTGTTAGGCTTCTTGTTATATGACCCCTACCGCCCTGTTGGATTTTGTTGCTGTCTGACCTCCTGCACTGCTCCGCGAACCTTGTCCCTGTCGTATGGACTTGCCCTCCTGCCTTACCAGCTTTGGTCCCATCCCTGATCTTTCCTGTTGTTTCTACTATGCCTCGGAAGAAACCATCCTCCTCCAAAACTCCCAGGAAGCTCTCTGACTTCTTCTCGAGCACCATGTCGCATTCGCTGCCGTCTTCACCAACGGGTTCCCGCTCTCCGGCGAAGTCGCCTCCACGGTCTGAACTGGTGAACTCATTGTCTGAAGAGGGCTCTCTCTCAGCTGATCGTCTCCCCCTGCTGGCTGATGGCGGTAAGAGAAGTTTTGTTGTGTCTCCTCAGGGTTCTCCGTCCGGCAAGGAGCCGGTGTGTAAACGGGTCGCTGATGCCCTACCTGCTTCTGTTGCTACTTCTGATCTTGTTCATCCGGACATTTCTGATTTCCCGACCTCCTCAGACCCTGTAACGTGTGATACCTTGAAAGGGATGCTTGTTCTTCTGCAGGCGGGGATTAACAAGACTGTCTCCTCTGCGGTGGGCAAACTGCGGCAGGATATCGATGCTTTGGGAGAGCGGACTGACCACCTTGAGAATAAAATGGAGGAATTTTCGACTGCTCATAATGATTTGGTTGACGCTCACAACACCCTGGAAGCGGAGGTCAGATGGCTCAAAATTAAAGCTGCTGAGGATCGGTCTAGACGCAACAATATTAAGATCCGTGGTGTCCCCGAGGATGTGGCATCGGAGGACTTGATGGCCTATGTTCAATGTCTCTTTAAGAAAATCCTCCCGCACCTTACTGAGCTGGAGCTCACCCTGGATCGAACCCATCGTATTCCTAAAGCGAACTCTGCTCCTGTGGATGTCCCGAGGGATGTGTTAACGAGGGTCCACTTCTATCAAGTCAAGGACTCGATTCTAGCGGAAGCCAGGAAATGTGGCACCTTACCAGCTCCGTTTGCATCTATTTCCCTGTTCCCCGATTTATCAGCAGCTACTATGCAGGCTAGACGTGAACTGGCTCCCATCACCAAGATCCTCAGAGACCGGGGCATGCGGTATCGTTGGGGCTTCCCTACCAAGCTGTTGATTCCCCGTAATGGGGTTTTCCATTCCGTCCCTGATGTGGAGGCGGGCATGTCCCTCCTCCGTAAGTGGAAGCTTGCACCTGCTGACTCTCACTCATCTGTGCCCGAATCCTCAGTGCGGCCTTTTCATCTTACTAAGGAATGGACTGTGGTGGGCGGTCGTAAGTGAATCTGTTAGCCGCCTCGGCGGACTGACTCGCCTTGCCTAATGTTATGACTTTATCCTTTGTTTTAGGTGACCTGTGTGCCTTTCTAATACTCACTCTCGCTGAGTGTTACTGACCTGTTTTTCTCCCCCCCCCCCAGCTGATTATTTTTGGTTATTTGGTGTTTTTTGACACTATGCTATTTTGTTTGCATTCTTTGTTCTTGTTTCATGCCTGGAATGTTGTATGCTTATCATGCCTGTTCGCACATACTTTATGCATCCTAGTTTTCCTGTGTAGCCACCTGGGTCTTCCGCCATTTTTCTTTAATTTGACACTATGGTACTCCGTATCTCTTCGCTTAATGTTAGGGGTTTGAATAGCCCCTGTAAACGGAGTTCTGTCTGGAGAGAGGCCCGTCGCCTTCGCTGTGATGTGCTCTTTCTCCAGGAGACTCATTTTTGTGTTGGTAAAAGTCCTAAGTTTTCTAATCCCTCTTTCCCTCATATATATCAGGCTTTTTGCAATGCTAAGCGTAAGGGTGTTCTTATTGCTGTGCGGGATTCAGTGGCTTTTTCCCTTGAATCCACTTTAGTTGATCCCGGGGGTCGGTTTTTGGGGCTTAATTGCCTTATTAACAATGTTAAGTATACTTTAGTGACTGTCTATCTCCCGAATCGTTCGCAGGCGCAGTATTGGAAATCTGTGCTCTCCAAGATTCGGACTTTTGCTACTGGTATGTTGATCATCGGGGGGGATTTTAACTGTTTAGTTGATAATTCTCTAGACTCCTCCAACCCCAAGAGATGCTCCCCTATATTGTCTTCCTCTTTGATTGATCAGGGCCTTTATGACGTCTGGCGTTGTCAACATGGCGGGGAACGAGATTATAGTTATTTTTCTTCTTCGTCCTCCTCTTACTCACGTATTGACTTCTTTCTTACAGATAAAATCGGGTTGATGCAGGCGGAATCTACGGATATTGGGCTGATCACCTGGACTGATCATGCTCCGGTGTCCCTCTCTCTGCATGAGAAGTTTTCCACTGCTATGCCTACCCAGTGGCGTTTGAATGAGTATATCCTAGATCACCCCTCCTATGGTGAGCACCTCCGTGAGGCCTTGAGGAAATACTTTTCCCTCAACTCCCCCTCCGTGTCAGACCCTCGTGCTCTGGAATGCCCATAAGGCTTATATGCGAGGGATACTTATTCAGGCGTGCACGAGGGCCAAAAAGGAACGGTCTAAAGACATAGATGCCGCACTTTGCTCCCTATCCTCCCTCTCCGCGATTAATAAACTTAACCCTACTCCCATTGTCTCTGCGGAGATTAGGCAATGTCAACTCCGATTGCAGGGCCTTCTGGCTTGCCAACAGGACTTAGCTTTTAAGCGTTTTCAGTGTCAGGCCTATGTGCACAATAGTAGGGCTAGTGCCTTTTTGGCCAGAAAAATCAAACAGTCGCGCCCCAAAACCCGTATTGCTCACCTTGTAGATGACTCGGGTACTAAAGTAATTGACCCCCGCCTCATTGCAGAGCAGTTTCGTTTATATTATAAGTCGTTATATAATCTTAGGGATGATCCCCAGACGTACCAACCATCTAAGGAAGAAATTGATAGGTTCTTAGATTCTGTGGCCCTGCCCCGCCTTTCCCCTGCGCAGTCTGCCTCCTTAGCCTCGCCTATCACTTTATTTGAAGTTACGGAGGCTATAGCCTCATTGAAACCGCTAAAATCTCCTGGTCCTGACGGCTTCTCAGGGATTTACTACAAGAAATACGCAGATATTTTGTCCCCTTATCTTTTAGCTGTGTTCAGAAAGGCGGCGGAGGAGCAATGCTTCCCGGAGGAAATGTTGTCGGCCACTGTAGTGACCATCCCTAAACCCGGCAAATCTCCCACTGTCCCGGCTAATTTTAGACCTATTTCCCTCCTGAACACGGATATCAAACTGTACGCTAAAATCCTTGCTGAGCGGTTGCTCCTTCTACTCCCCCAGTTAGTTAGTCCTGACCAGGTAGGTTTTGTGTTTGGTAGGCAGGCTCCTGACGGCACACGGAGGTTCATAGACCTTGTTCAGAAAGCCGAAAGGGATGGTATGCCTTCTTTGCTTCTGGCTTTGGATGCTGAGAAGGCTTTTGATAGGGTTCACTGGGGTTACTTAGACTGCCTTTTGGATAAGTTTGGTATGGGGTCGGTTTTTAAATCTGCTATTCTGGCTCTGTACTCCCACCCGTCGGCTCATGTGCTCTCATCGGGCTTCCTGTCTGACCCCTTTCGGATCTCGAATGGTACCTGCCAGGGTTGCCCTCTTTCCCCTATTATCTTTGCGCTTGTGATGGAGCCTCTGAGGAGTCCATTAGGTCGGCGGGAAATATTGAGGGTATTACTGTGGGTCGCCAGCAGCATAAAATCGGTTTATATGCTGACGATGTCATATTGGCCCTGACTTCTCCTGGTTCCTCCTTGAGTGCTGCTACGGCGGTCCTGGAGGGATTTGGTAAAGTTTCTTATTATAAGGTAAATTCCTCCAAATCACAGATATTGCCTGTTCTCATCTCCCCCTCGTTGAGACAGGATCTCAGTTCTCAATTCCCCTACCAATGGAATGACTCCCGTATGACTTATCTTGGCATCTCCCTGACGGCCCCTAGTTCTGACCTGTTCTCTGCCAATTACACTCCCCTTCTGACTAAAGTTACTTCTCTTCTTGCCTCTTTCTCGCAGCCGATGCTGTCTTGGGCTAGCAGAATTGCTATTGTCAAAATGATGGTGTTACCTTTAATCTTGTATGTATTCCGTACTGTCGCCATCCCCCTCCCTGACTCATATTTTACCAAGCTTCAGTCTATTCTTTCCAACTATATTTGGGAGGGTAAGAGATCCAGAGTCCCACTTAAGGTGATGACGCGCCCTTGGTCCCATGGGGGTGCGGGTGTCCCGGATGTTAAAAAATACTATATGGCATCTGTCCTAGATCAACTTAGGGTCGGGTGGGATCAGACTTCTAAATGGCGCTGGGCCGAAATTGAGGAATACCTTCTGGATGCCCCGCTTATGAGTATTTTACGCCCTAAGGATTCAAGTCCGCCCATTACTTCCCCTTCCTTACTGAGTATTAGGGCCACAGTGTCTGCTTGGCGTTATTTTTTGTCATATACCTCCAGAGAAGATCTGGTCCCTTTATCTAAGCTACCCGTACTATATTTAACCTCTTTTCTCCCCCAGCTGCGACTCCGTGGATGGGTCTCTAGGGGTCTCTACAAAGTTGCCCATCTGTATACTGAGGACGGGCTTAAGTCGTTCTCCATGTTGCAGGAAGAGTTCCAGCTCCCTAAGATGGATTTCTTTAAATATTTGCAGCTACGTCATTTTTTTCAATCCTATGAACCCTCTAGATTGACCTTTCCCAGGCTAGCCTTAAAACTGTGGAACAGGTCCTCGCCTGTTAGAGGTGGGTTGTCTGTGTTTTATGGTTTTTTCTCTGTCCCCCCGGAGAGGGTCAAACCTCTTCACCTGCTCCGTTGGGAAGCGGATCTTGCCAGAACCATCTCTCTGTCGGATTGGTATACGGCAGCTGGGTTTGTTAAACGTGTATCTAAGGGGGCAGCACATTGGGAAACGGCTTTGAAAATCATGCTGAGGTGGTATAGAACTCCGGTCCAAATGACGCATATTGATCCTTCTTGTTCCAGACTCTGCTGGAGAGGCTGTGGCCAAGTGGGTTCATTCTTGCACTTGTGGTGGGACTGTCCACCGGTTCAAACCTTCTGGATAGCGGTATTTCATTTTATGTCCGCCATTGCTGGTTTAGATATCAGTCCTTCTCCTGGTCTCGCCCTTTGTTTCTTAGATATCGGTAGCTTTCCCTCGGATTTGCAGGTCGTGCTGGGGCAGATTGTCCTCGCAGCTCGGGCCATGATCGCTCGTCAGTGGAAGTCCGCTCCCTGTTTGACCTTAGCTGAACTATTTCACCATGTGAACTTGGCATGTACCTTGGAACGTTTGTTGTCTAGCAAAAACCATACTTACGCCAAGTTTCGATCCCAGTGGTCTCTCTGGATTTCGTATGTGGAGTCTAATAAGGGTGTTCTTTCTCCTCGGCCTCAGGCCACCCCCATGGGGACCCCTTGATTTCTATTTACCTACTATGTTGTTACCCCAGGTGGCTTTATCTTCTTTTATTTTATTCTATTTTGTTTTTGGATGTATTTTGTGTTTCCTTGGTACCATATTCAGGTATGTGGTTTTGTTGTTTATGTTATTGTTTGTTTTTGTTTGTTTTTTTCTCGTTCCTTGTTGTTCCTATCCCGTCTCCTCTATTTCTCTTTTTCTTGTTTCTTTCCTGCTCCCTTTTGGTTGTTTTCCCCCTTTCATCCCTTTCTTGTCTTCTCGTAGAATTGGTGTCTTTGTAGCGTTTGTATATCTGGTCCTTTGGTCTTTGTATGTCTGGTCCTGTTTGTGTCATTCTTGTTTTTTGATTGCAGCCCGACGTCCCAGCTTACGATTCCTGAAGTATTATTTGGACTTATGCCGATTCTTCTTTTGTTTGTAGTTGCTTTTTTTATTCTATTGTAAAAGCTTTCTTCTTTTCAATAAAAATCATATTTAAAATAAAATAAAATATCATGGACAACCCCAGACCTAGAAGTAGCAGAGAGGTAACTGTTAACAAGCTGACCGGAACCTGTAAGCCGTGGGCCTAATGTGGCCTACAGTGTTGTAAAGGATTAATGCTAGGCCAAATTTCTTTTCTCCCTAGTTCTGCCATTCCAGCTGCAGAAGGCTGTGGGATGCAGATGATAGCCTTGGGGGGCTGTGTGTCTGAGGACTTTGGTATAGAGCCGCCTTACTATCACATGATACTGTAAGCTTATTCTTGTACTGGGCACACCAATCACTGCACAGAAAGACCTACAAGTGTTCCACCACCAATAAATGCACAATAAATACCAAATCTCATAGATAAATACACAAATGTTTGTTATAAATAAATACAGCTAACCGTTAATCCAAATAAAAATATCGGGGGTGCAGAAGGTCATGGATAGCTCAAAGTATAACAGTTAATGCATGTAATATGCAGTTTCACAATTGATAGTACTACAAATGTGTGTGTACCAAAAGTGTTATAGCGCTAAATCTTGCCTTTAAAAAACAAGTTAAGTCCAAAAAGGCACACAAGACAATAAAGAGCCATAGTATAGCATAATAACCAAGCTATACTGTGGTTGTTTTTTTGCATTGTGTGTCTTTTTGTAACAACTTGTTGTATTACAGAGATATATTTTGCAGCAGTATATCAGAATGGTCTTGCACATAAATACATATCGCCACCGCAGCGGCGGCCTCAGCGAAGGACACGGGACATAACTACCTGTCACGTGCAGTGTCCCTTTCCTTAGGTCACTGATTGGCCTGAGTGGAAATGTGGCCTAAGGAAAGGAACACAAGACGTTACAGTAACAAGGGAGCAGCAGGACTGGATCGTGTTGGAGCATCAAAGACGGGTGAGTGTTTTTGTTTTGGGGTTTTTTTTCACACTCCCCAACCTATTTTTTTTTTTTTTTTTTTTTTAGTAGATTATCTTTGAAAACCTCATTAAACTGTATACTTTTGTATTTATCTATGATATGATATGTGGTATTTATTGGTGGGGGCACATTTGTAGATCTTTCTATCACATCACACCCTTTGTCCTCATGTTGTTGTGACTGGCTGTGTGAGGTTTTCCATTACATCCTTTTATCTCGTGTTCCTCTACAGTTCCATGAATCATAGCTGCAAGGTCATCAGGAAATTGTGAATCAACTGCTGAAAATGTCAGCCAGCAGCTAACTACAAGTCAGTCTGTTTACTAGGATATATGTGCAAGCACGTGTTCAGGATGTAATCCCATGTCCCTGCAAAAGTGGATGTACTAAGATCGTGCATCTTTTCATACATTCACCCTGGGCACAACCATTGTACTGCCCTTATAGTTTAGTTTTCTATATTATTTTTAATTGGATTGGAAGTTAAAATAGTGCAAAATAATAAAATGTAATATTTCTACATACTACCATACTCATGAAAAAGAAATAGAAATTTCTAACCACTATGAAAAAAGTATGTACCATCAATGAGCAGCCTGCTAATATTAAAAAATACTGTATTTATCATTGATAACCATGACAGGATATAGTACTTGTAGGTCTGTAGCCATGAATTATAATCTTTTTATTTCCAAAATATTTTTTGTTAGAAATTATTGCATATGGTTATCTTAAAGGAGTTGCCATGGACTGCTGAGACCAGTCAGCGGCCTAAGGAAAGGACTTGGGACGTCCCTGACATATGTCACCTGTGATGCTGATTGGCCTCAGCAGTCTTTTGTGGCTAGGACTTATGCCAGAACAAGCCCAGGAACGCTGCTGATTTATTGGCCTAGGAGCACCAGGGACTTTGAGTACTAGGATACCAGTTGAGGGTAATGGAATAGATGGAAATCATGAAGTCTAATATTTATTAGCATAGCATGAGAGAACAAGAGGTTAATTGCTGGAACAGTTCGTCATTCTGCTTTAATTTACATTGGTATGCAAACACCAGTTATGTGACCCAGGGCTTCATGAAGTGGCTAAGAATACCTCCACCCACTCAATGAGGATGAATGTTGTTTCATGGCCAGGGGACCCATCTTATTTTAACTCTAGACAACCTGACATTATTAGTAGGCTGTCTCAGCACTTTAGGAGCACAATGAGTGCATCCATTTGTACTGATGGAAGTGCTCATTGACTTTTTGTGGTCCAAATGGTGTGCTGGTTTCATTACTCACTACTTTACTCAAGGTACCAAGTGTGGATGTCTCATCAGACCCTGGAGCAGAGAAGAAGCATGGAGTAGAGTGGTAAGTATTGAATCCAGCTCACCGCTCACTCCCTGGAAATTAGTATGTGTGGGCGCACTGAAGGGACCATTGCACTACTAGTGGGGTTAATGAGGTGAGTCACTGAGGGAGATATGTTGTATGGGGTGACCACTGACAAACCCAATAGAGTTAGCAAATCACCTGATCCTGGCAGAAAGCTTGTGCATACATCAGGATGTCAGTCAGATTGGTTGTAGGGGTACATCAAATATCCATGTCTTGTTAACCACTGTACTCCTCTTGCCTTTTAGTGGTGGTCTCAGTAACCTGCTGTATAAGTGCAGTCTTATAGACACTGTACAAGCTGAATCCACAGAGCCAAGACAAGTGCTGCTCCGAATTTATGGAGCCATCCTGCAGGTAATAAACTTGAATGAAGTATTCAGTATATCACTGTAGTGTAGATTCTATTAGCGCTATATAAGTACAAACTAATCATGTAAATTCATGTTGTTCACCACCCGGGTGCTGTGGATGCACTATATTGATAGAAATTATGGACTTTCTGTTTCTTTACATTTTGCAGGGTGTGGACTCTATTGTTCTGGAGAGCGTAATGTTTGCAATCCTTGCTGAGCGGTCACTGGGTCCACGTTTGTATGGTGTTTTTCCACAAGGTCGTCTGGAAGAATACATTCCGGTGAGAGGAAAGGACAAAATTGAATGCAATTGTACAGTATACAGTATCTGACCAGCACATTCTATATTGCAACTAATGCCAACACAGTGTCCATAGAAAAGTATCAGCTTATGCCCAGGATAAAAACATAACCGTAAGAGGCAGCACATCACAATGTTCTAAAATATTTTATATACCGTATAAACTTAAGTATAAGCCGAGTTTTTCAGCACAATTTTTGTGCTGAAAAAGCCCCCTCAGCTTATACTCGAGTCAACCAAAAATTTTATTTTTTGTTTTTTGGGGTTTTTTTTGGTGGTGGTGGGGGGGGTCTATGACCAATAGTAATGTATAGAATCTCCCATAAAATAGTGAGGAAAAAAAAGAAGCTTTAAAAAAATAAAATAAATAAAAGTTCTAAATCCCTCCTTTCCTTAGAATACATATAAAAGTAGAAAATGACTGTGAAACACATACACATTAGGTATCCCTGTGTCTGAAAGTGCCCGATCTACTGAATATATATATATATATATATATATATATATATATATATATATATATATATATATATATATATATATAATCTGCAGTGCTCCTTTTCCGTCGGGAAGGGCTTAATAGGAGCACTGCAGATACCCTATATTCAGCCAGGCTGAATTCCAAGTGGGGGGAAAAAACCCCAGTCCTCAAGCTCAGGTAAGGGGCAGACCGACATTTCCCCCCCCCCCCCCCTCCTTGGCTTATACTCGAGTCAATAAGTTTTCAGTTTTTTGTGGTAAAATTAGGGGCCTCGGCTTATATTCGGGTCGGCTTATACTCTAGTATATATAATAGTGATGGGCCAAACCATCCTATAAGAGGAGGTGAAACTTTGATAGAGTTAGCTGTGCATGTTGATGGGATTCTGCACTAAACTCTATGGGAGTCACAGAAATTGCCAAAATATTGTTTACCCCAAAATTGTACAGCTCATCTTTCTGAATAAGGCTCTGTTCACACTGGATATCTGCTCCTTTTTATATTTTTATTCATCATATTCCCTTGCACAGAGCCGTAGACTGGTGACTTCAGAACTTAGTGTTCCTGAAATTTCTAGTGAGATTGCAGTGAAAATGGCCAGATTCCACACGATGGAGATGCCGTTCAACAAGGAACCAGTGTGGCTATTCAAGACTATGGATAAGTAAGATTTTTCTCATTTTCTGCACTCTTTTGATTTGACTTGTAAGCGGTGGTCATATTGCATCGCAGGATATCCAATTTCAATGTATTTAAGTCACAGTAAATATTTGCAGAGCAATTTCCTAACATGTTATTTGTTTTTTTTATCAGTTATAACATGGACAGACTGTATTATCGCAGTTAGGGTAGTTTAAGGTGAGGCTGACACGTGGCATTTTGCTTATACTTCACTGCATTGAGTAAAAAAAACTACAACACTGAGACATGACATTGAGATTTTAGAGTGGTCACTTGTCCTGCTTCGGAATGGGAAGCACAAGGATTGTATTTGGCAGTTGTACAGTATCTTCTATATTAGAATTTAGGTACGCCTTTACTGTGAGACTTGACCAGCATTCCACCAGCTTGTATTTGCTTTAACAGACCACTTCTGTTCTGTAATTGCACTGTGTACATTGCTCTCTTCTAGGTATATGTCTCAGATTTCATCTTTATCCTTTACGAAAGGAGATTTGGTGGAAAAATTCAACAAATTGAAGAGTTTTCACTTGGAGGAAGAAATGAAAAGCCTAAAGTAAGAAATTGCAAAGTTTCTTAAAGTGGACCTGTCACTTCTCCTTTAAGCAAATCCTTGTATTCCCCATGAAATTATTCTGGGGCAACTTTTCTTATAACTTAAAATCTTCCACTGGTATTCCACATAGAAATGTATAAATAAATTAACATCTGGGTGTTGTCAAAATACTATGTCCCTACACTTTAGTACTATCAATACTCTGTCAGGACCGTCCTTCTGTACAGGCAGCACCAATAGCGCTGTGCTCTGACACCGGGGAGGAACGCCACCTCCCCTGATAATACTCCTCTATGGACGAGTACTGTGAGCAGAGGGAGGGGGCGTTCCCCACTCACACTCTACAGCGCGATAGGCGCTGCTTGTACAGAAGGACGTTCCTGACAGAGTGTCAGAAACACCCTTCTGACTGTGAAGGGCTATGGTACCGGCACCGATCGGGAAAACCGACAGTGCGCTGAATTCAGTGCACTGTTGGCTTTCCAGCAGTATATAGAATTGCCTGTGCTGTAAACAGAATTATAAGGAATTTACTACTGTGTTGTTATTTGGAGATCAGGGATGGTGGGCATCGATTTGGATTCTTGTGAACCAAGACTTCCATTAGAAGCCTCTGTTTAAAAATAATTAATAATAATCTTAGGAAATTATCACATACATAATATTGTATAACAGTTTCACATGACTCTCCATTAGCAGCCATATTTAGGACCAGATCATTATGCAGAAAAATGGAGAACAGTTTACTAAACAATAGGGACAGCTTTATATAGGGAGGTCATTGACACTGATCTAATGTTAGCAAGTTCCTTTTATAATGTAGTTTACAGCACATTTATGAAAAGTCAGACCCCTCTAGGTTTGTGTTTCTCATTATATAGTCAGTTTTGCTGTCCAGTAATAAGAGCAGGTATTGGTAACCACTAGATCATCTTGACAGGCAGACATCTGAACCTGGCATCTGTGTTGGTTGAACCTGTGGTCATCTTGAGATTTGTGACATGATGGATCACCGCATGAACAAGAATGCCAGTATGGTCTTGTGGTTACTGTAGGTGTCATTGGTAGGTTAATGTTACAGCATAGTGAGTACTTTTTAGTCAGACATCAGGGAAATGTGTTTCTTATTAAAGCTTACTGTATCTGGAAATAATATATAGTATGAAATTATAATGTAATGAAAAACATAAACGTCTCTTATGATCAGCCCTGCTTAAGACAACCTCTGCCCTTATACTTAAGGGTTCCTTTGTCAACTAGGAAGATGATCCACTTTGAATAGTGGCTCTTATGCTAAAGCACGCAGCACAGCCATTTATTGCACGTTCGCCTGCTGATTTCAGTGGGCTTTGTGTATTTCAGTTTACCGACTAAAGGAGAAAAGTGTGTCAAACTGAGAATTGTAATAATGCTGGAAATTTAGGAATTTTATCCTCACACCCACACTCTCAGATATACTTATCCAAGTTTTTGTCAATCCAGCAATCCCTGCTGTTTTCATGAAGGCGTAAACAGTGAGGAAGCAGGCTACATAGTACAGGGTTACACGGTGGCTGCAGGACAGTCTCAGAGATGGTAACTATTATTTAATTAGAAATGGGGAGGATGCCATCTATTACACCCATTATACTAAATGCATTACAAGGGATAATGTCTTATGAGTGAGAGACTGTACAGGGACATATAAGACCATACATACCCTGCTAAGAATTCTGGATAAGGAATATGCAAACAACACCTCATTGGTGAAAAAGAGGAATTTGGTTCTCAAGGAGAATTAAGTGCATATTTTGATAATAATAGTCAGAATAACATGGGTCAGATGGGGTACTGTGTCTCATTAGGGAGAGACTGTAGTAAATGCATATAGGATATAGGAATATAAAACTGATCTATATGACCAAAAGCTTTCTTCCTTTTCTTGGCCACTTTTTGAAGGGCTCTCATAAGACACTTTCATCTACCTCCACAACTTTGATTTTGTATGAAGTTCTTATTCTGACTTTTCCATTGCTTGGTGGTCTTGATGCCACTTCTAGTTGTGGTCTCTTTTTCTAAAACAGAAAACCCAAACGCCTTTTAATATCACCGTCACTCAAATGTAATATGCAGTTTGAAATTCATTCCATACAAGTGAACTGAATTGTACAGTATGTGCATAGATTTCTGCAATCCCCTTTTAGGTGAATGGAACAGTCAAAAACTATTTTGCACATCTGCCTAAAACACATCTGTGGCATGTGGACATATTTTTACTGACTTTTTCTGTCTAATTCTGTAATTACAGAACTCTGTTGGAGTCTACACCATCTCCCGTTGTATTTTGCCACAATGATGTTCAGGAAGGTAGGTGACCATCTGATATGTTGTCACTACTTTTTTGTGTAGCATATCATTTACAAGCTGCCATTTTCAGAGACATATTATTGTATGTACAGTGGCTGGGTGAAACAGGTTATTTGCATGGCACTTCTTATGAAATGGGAAGATCACTGGTATTTTTCAGATACTTGGATAAATATATTTCTTTTGAAGCAAAATATTATGCTTGAAACAGCAGTTAATGGTGCCGATTGAGAAATCTTTAGTACCAGCTATGTCAATATACTTCCCTCGAGTTTCTGTTTACAAAACTTCCCATGTCCAAGATCATGAGTTACTGTAATATTAACCCCATCCCGACATCCGCCTTAATAGTACAGTGGATGCCGGGTGTTTAACTACAGCAAACATCATGCGCTAATGACCATGATTGGTGCCCACACTGATGAGCATTAACTCTTCTGGCACCCTGGTCAAAGCTGCCATTTTGCCAGTGATCGCCAGCACCTGGAGCAAGCTCCAGGGCCGACGGTAAATGCCGTAGCAGGGGAAAAAAAGTCAAAAGTGCCAAACTGCCATTTTTTCACCGTTTTGCCTCTGATAAAAATTTGAATTAAATATGATCAAAGCAATAGCAATTCCCCAAAATGGTATAACTAAAAAGGACACCCGGACCCGCAAAAAAACACACCCTATATAACCCCGTACACAGAAGTATAAAAAAGTTATGAGTGTCAGAATATGGCGACTTTTAGAGAAAAAAAAAAAATTGGCACAGTTTTGCATTTTTGTTAAGGGGTTAAAATGTAAATAAAAAACATATAAATTTGGTATCCTCAAAATCGTACTGAAACATAGAATACAGGTGACATGTTGTTTTGGCTGCACAGCGAACGCCGTAAAAGCGAAGCCCATAAGAACATCGCACAAATGCACTTTCTTCAAATCCACCCCATTCTGAATTTTTTTCCCAGCTTCCCAGTTCATGGTACAGAATAATTAATGGTAACTAGCATCATGAAGAAACATTAAGACCTCTTATGACTCTGAGAGCAGAGAAATAAAAAAGTTATGAGGGAGGGGGGGTGAGTCAAAAACGAAAATCAAAAAATGCCGTCTATGGGAAGGGGTTAAATGGGTCCAATGAAATCCCAGGTAGCCATTGTGTCTGCTGTTACCTCTTTTTTGTTCTTTCTAGTAACGTCTATGGATACTGTTATAGTCTATCTACTTAAAGAAGTAGAAATGTGTATCAAACTAGTTTTCCTCAAAACAACTGGGCACCCCCTGTACCTTGAGGCTAAAGCTCCACATAGCAGGCCACAGTGAAAGCACTGCAGGAAATACCACAGTGGAAATGCATTGTGTTTTTTCCCACAGATTTTTTTTTTACAGAAAGTCTGCAGAGGTTTCCTGCTTCCATTTTACCTATAGGAATACTGCCAGCATTTCTTTAAGTATAATTGACACACAGCGTTTACACCACGTGGGGCCCCGACCTGAACAAACTTTGTAAGCAGTGAAACTCCCATTGTCCAAATTGGGGCTGTGGTCCGACAGATGCCTTACAATGAATTTGTTTTCTACATTTAATCTTTCCTGCCAAACATTTTACAGTGAAGTTCACACAACCGTGTGCGTTTCGTTGGGCCATGATTGAACGGCACATGGATGACGTGTGTGTCGCTCATGCCTCTGCGGCCCCATTCATTGAGGCCAGTGTGAATGGGCTGTAAAACTGACAGAAATAGGATCTGTCCTGAATTTTGCTTACAGCTGTATGGCACCATAGAAATGAAATGACCAAAAATGTTGCTGAATTTGTTCCTCCCGCTGTGCCCGTGATTGTTCCAGCATCTCATCAGCTTGCTGGGACGTCATGTAATGAGTGTGTTGTTGGAGTTGATGATCCACATGCTCCGGTTTTTTGGCAGCTCTCAAGTTGGCCTGGCACTGAAGTTGTTCTTCGTACTGTGCCTGTAATTGTTCCGGCATCTCAACAGCTCGCTGGGACACCATATAATGAGCGTTTTGTTGGCTCCGTTTGAGGAGAAGTCTGTGACTTCTGGCTACCTTCATAGCTCTCGTTGTTTGCGACAAATTAGATTTTCTTTTTCCAGGCATGTTTAAAATTGACAAACTGCCAATTTGAATTAAAGGTGTTTGCCCATGTCAGTTTGTCTGCACTGCCTGGAGCAGATCAGATAATATGGAAATGCATGTACACAATCTACTGAGGGTTAGCGGTGTTTACACAGATAGATAAGCTGCTGCAGGAGTAGTGTAATATAGTATGTGAACATAAATTCATAACAGTCATGAAACCATGTCATTTACCGGGATAAAAAGTAGCCTATATTTTAAGCGAGGTTACAATCTATCTATGTGCCCAATTTCATTTAAATCCGTTCAACCGTTTTTGAGTGATTGAGGAACAAATATCCAAACACACAAACATCCAAACTTTCACATTAGGATAGGATTAGTAGGATAGGATAGGATTAATTATTGTAGATGTTGACTGCTTAAATATGGCAGCCGCTCAGGAGCTGAGTGGCTACCATAGCTGCTGGATCTCTGCTGTATTATACAGCAGAAACTGACAGCAGTTCCTGATCATGGGCATTAAGTTGCCTAAGGCCTTAGTCAAAGCTGAGTAAGGTGCCATTTTCCTGCATGGATGCCTCCATTTTGGTTTGTTGATCTGTAACTATGACCGCCTATTAAATGCACAGTTGTCACCCACTTTTTCCTAGAACACATTTAAAAGTAAATAAATAAAATTAAACCTATACACATTAGGTATTCCTGGGTCAAAAAGCCTGGTGTAATGTTTTCCCATATGGTGTATGTTGTGAAAAAAAATGAAAAGAGCCAAATCATAATCAAGAAATTTTGGATAAGAAACAGAACATCAGACATTCCCCTAAAATGATATAAATAGTAAAAAATACATCCAGCCCTGCAAAAAAAAAAAAAAAAAAGGCTTATACTGCTCCATAGACAGTAATATAAAAAGCTTTTCAGCTTCTCAGTGCATGGTGTAAATATTACTTGGTACCCTATGAAGTACATTTTAAATAATTGTAATAGTTAAAATGTCAATCAGTCGTGATTTTGATTTGGGTCCTAATCTCACAGCCCCAGTTTGACATATAGTGGCTATTTTATGGTATATATGTATTTATGCAGCAATGCTTCGCAGCTCAGTCAGTTATCTGAAACCTGTCTTGGTGTATCTGGCTATATCTTGGTATTAAGAGAATCCACTGTTTTCCACGTCTTGGTCAGGCTTTGAACAGAACCGATTTGTATTCAAATCCCTGGATATCTTTCTGTGATTTGTAAAGTGAAACTATTTTTGCTTTCAGACTCTGATACTTTGCATTCCCCATGCTTCATGAAAAGTCAGTATAGCCTTGAAGAAATGCCCAAGGATTTCTTGTAAACTAAGAAACTAAGGGTTATGTACCGATACACCAGACCTACAGAAAGCATATGGCATGGGCTCAGGAACTGAGCCAGCTTCATACATGATGGTTGCTGGCAAGGCTTAATAGAAAGACTTGGCAGGCACTATACAATGTATAACTTAAGTGTATTGTAAAAGTCACTGTGTAATTATTATTTTTTTATTATTATTGTTTGTTTCTATAGCACCATTTACATTTGGGGGTTACATACAGTACACAAAATATACAGGTAGATATAATACTAACAATGACCGACTGGCACAGTGGGGTAGAGGGCCCTGCCCGCGAGGGATTACAATCTATGAGGGAAGGGGGGTAGAGACAGAAGGAGAGGGGGAGACGGTTCAGATGGTCGTGTGGTTATAGTGTTATTGGAGGTTGTAGGCCTTCCTGAATAGGTGAGTCTTCAGGGCCTTCTTGAATCCTGTGATTGTGGGGGTCAGTTTTATGTGTCTTGGTATGGAGTTCCAGAGTATGGGGGATGCACAAAAGAAATCTTGGAGGCGGTTGTGTGAGGAGTGGATAAGAGCAGAGCGGAATAGGAGGTCGTGGGAGGATCTGAGGTTACGTAAACATGCATGTAATTGCGTGTTTACGTTGTTTAGCGGAACAAAAAAATGTTTTTAAAAATATAGGAAAAGTTGATACTGCAAGCTTTTTCCTATTTAACGTATAAATCTACATATAAATGAATCAAACCACAATTGCTATTGCTGTGGTAGAATATATTATGTGCCCAGGCATTCCACTGTATGTCAGTCTTATATTATTAAGGTTACTGAATCCATCCAGATTTTCTCGATATAAATGGATATACTTAGAGTTCCCAAACATTCTCAACAGGAATGGCTTCAAAATGTTACTGACTTTATAAATACTGCCTAGGGTATGTCCAGTAAACCTTTGAGCACCTACTATGATATTTTTGGTAATCTTCTAAATGTTTTTTGGGGATATATATTTCAAGAGGAAGCATATTCCTTACATTAACCATAACATAATCTAAGTGACTTGTCTACCTCTTTCAGGGAATATCCTGCTTCTGTCATCTCGGACCTCTCATCCATCAGATAAACTGATGCTCATTGACTTTGAGTACAGCAGCTACAATTACAGGTGAGGCCAGGTAGTGTAAGCTTTTTATGCAAATGTTTCATAAAGGGTTAACCACATTGAAGAACCTCTTTACACATTGAGGCGTAAAACACGTTTGCTTGGGACCTTCCCTAAAATGAAATGTGCACTATAACTGTTAATAATAATCTGGGATAGGACTGGAGATTAGAACACTTATGAATTCTTACACCACTTCAAGCACTAGGAGTTTTACAATAGTATTAACTAATAAGGTTACCAATTCACTTAAAAAGTGGTATTGCCATATGGGGTATTGACAGGATAGAATCGGAACTCGTATCTCTTTTGAACATGGGTCACTAAACTACTCCTCGCAGCTGAAATTGTAGGGATGCACACTATACATGCGTGGCTCTCTCTCATGGTATGAGATCCCCTCAAGAGAGAGAGTGGGTGAAATATGCTATTAATGGGAGTCTGCCGCCTTACTCCTTATTGCTCCAAAAAGTTCAATTGCAGATTGACAGAAATGGCTATATCTCACAAGGGGAATACACAATTAAGTAGAAGTGACCCTAACATATCTGTGGGGGTAAGGCTGGATTCATAGACAGAACTTTGTTTGCAGCTCAGTTCTAATTAAGTGATTGTGGTGCAACTCCAAACATAGCCTATGGACGAGAATTTTTTTTCTAATCTAACAAACCCAACTAATCCCTTATGTGTTACATCATAATGTTGGGTAAGTGTATGGAGTGAACAGACGTCTGCCAGCAGCTACACGTATGGGAAATCCCCATCCTCCCATCCCAACCATGGCAGGAATTAGTGAAGGCCCCCAAGCCTTTGAAAGTTTGCAATATAGTTTTTATCAATGGGCAATACATTACACTACTGAAGTCTAGCATTGAAGTTTTGGGCAAGCAGTCAAACAATCCTATATATGGATCAGTTCACATGGAGTAAATCCGCCCAGCTGAAATATTCAGTTACAGGAATTTAAAACTGTCCAAATTCCATGTCAAATTCTGCCAAGTGGTGGTTTCTGCCTCCCATTCACTTTAATGGGAATTATCATGCGGAATCTGTCTGAAGATCAAATATGACACTTATTTTTCCACTAGCTGAAAAAGTCAAGGATAGCGAGGAAAATCTGAGGAAAAATCAGCATTGACTCCCGTTGAAATGATTGGAAGATGGTTTCAGGCAGAATTTGGAGCGGATTTTGAGACGGAATCTGCCTCAAATTCAGTGTCAAATTCCTCCATGTGAACATATCCTGTGAGTCACCTATGGTGATATTTTTTAAAAAAAAATTTAAGTTCTTAAATATTTAAAACTCCTTCACCTATCCCATTTTGCATATAAAACTAGCTAAACGATTAAAAAAACAAAGACAAAAAAACACTGTATTACCAGGTCTGAAAATGTCAGAATTATTAAAATATAAAAGCCATCCCACATGGTGAACACCACAAGGGTGAAATAAAATCACAATGTCTGAATCAAATGTTTTTTCAGTTGTCTTGTTCCCCCTCCCCCATACAAAATGTAATTGAAAAAAAAACCGATAGTTATACTATACATTCCTGAAAATGGTATATAAAAAGCCTACACCTCTCACCGCAGCTGTTTAGTTGGAATGTAAAAGAAGGTTATGGGTGTCAGAGTATGATGGTCAAAGCAAACTTTTATTTTTTTAAATCTCCACTTGGAATGTTCAGCAGTGACTGGACATCTTCACTACGCTATTGGTAGTGCAGATTTTAGCCAAGAGTAGGTCTGTTATGTTTATCTACCTTGGTTACAGTATGGAAAAATGTCTGATATTTCATCTGGTGCCAGAAGCACAGAGTGTTTTCCCTCCTTATACACACCCTTGCTGTAGTTCAGTTCCTTACATGTACCGTATTTCTTTTCTGTCTGTCTGTTTTTGTTTTTTTTTTCTTCTTTTGATGGTATACTTAGTGCTAATTTCTTCTTGTCCCTACAGAGGATTTGACATGGGCAATCACTTCTGTGAGTGGGTATATAACTACCATCACGATGAGTGGCCTTTCTACAAAGCACAACTGTGCGACTACCCAACAAGGGAGCAGCAGGTACCCTACTAAGTAGTAAACTGAAAACATGTTTTCAAGTAGCCTTCCCAACATTTTACATAAACACACTATTTCTAGGATGGGACCAGGTGCCATCAAGTGCAAAGATGCCGCTTCATAACATAGAATTACAGTGAAACCTTTGCAAAAGATCACCACTTAAAGGGGTTGTTGAAGCAAAATTGGACAACCCCTTTAACTTTGAAAGCAATAAAGGGAAAAAAAAAATTCATACTCTCCTGTCCACGATGCTCCAGTGTCCTCCCGGCGTGTTCCGGTCCATCTGCTGAACAAGTCTCTTCCAGAGTTCTGCTCATTGGCCTCAGCAGTCAAGTGACCTCTGAGGCCAGTCAGCAGCTTCAGCGGAACTCCGATAGAAGCCACCAGAGCAGAAGAACCAGGACTTGTCGGGAGGACTCCGAAGCATCAGGGAGTATGCTTCTTTTTTTTTTTTTTTTTTTTTTTTTTTTTTTTTTCCACCATCCCCGGCTGATTTAAAAGTTAAAGGGGTTGTCCAATTTTGCCTGAACAACCCATTTAAGAGAAGATCACCCCCTTATTCAGACTAGATTTCCAGTTGCAGATTTTCAGTTCAACCATATTTTATGCTTACTGGTCAATTCTCGTAGACACCAACTTCCTAGGAGAGATCATTTTAAAATACATTTTGGTTCATTGTTTCAAAGAGGTGTTACTTTATATTCTTGATGTACGGTTCCCTTTAATTTAAGCAATCTGAACTTCTGCACATGATCCCTGTTCAAGTAGATAGAGGTACTGTAGCGGCTGTTTGTCTCAAATTTGTCTCATATTTAAAGTGTACCTCCAGTTCTAAACAACTTTGTAATATATCTTAATAAAGAAATATAATTTCTTCTCCACTTACACTCTATTCCTAGCTTTTTAATACTACTAATTTTAGATAAGAGGCTGGTAGTGCAGAGAATGATGCAATAAAGAAATTAACCAGGAAAATGCCACTCAACCCCTCCCTGCTCTATAGAGTTGTATGTGTGAGGCTGAATATAACATAAAGAAGCAGACAGATTGAAGATAAAGAGCAGAAGTACAGCTTATAAAGAGGTGAAGGAAATGGGCTTCTTTCAAGAGGACCTTTCATATCCTCAGGCACATGTGGTTTTATATACCACTATAATTCAGCGCACTGTCAGCTTTACCATTATGTGCCCCGGGGCAAGAGCTATCAGTACTGTTACTAATAGCTCTTCACTGTTAGAAGGGGGTTCTTGACAGTCTACCTGTGAGGAATGCCCTGCCTGACTGTACTGTCCGTAGCTCTATACCGTCGAAGGGGGCGTTCCTTACCGCCCAGCCATGACGATGAGCTGTGAGGAATTATTCCCCCCCCCCCCTTTCCTCCTGACAGTACTCATCCATAGATTACTTTCAGGAAGGGGGGGCGGATGTTCCTCACAGCTCTGCATCATGCCTGAGCATTAAGGAACGTCCCCTCTGACAGTGTAGGGCTATGGACGAGTACTGTCTGTGGGGTGGTCCTCATAGTTCAGATTGTCGGAAACGCCCTTCTGACACTGAAGAGCTATCAGTAACTGCACCGATGGCTCTTGCCCCGGGGCACATAATGGGAAAGCTGACTGCGCTGAATTCAGCGCATTGTCTGCTTTCTAGCAGTATATAAAAACGCATGTGCCCGAGGACCTGAAAGGTTCTCTTTAATAAGATGTATTACAAGGTTTCTTATATTTAAATGCCCTATTCATTTGAGTTTCTGTGGGCGGGCACGCGTATATAAATATGTAATATATTTATAGGTTACTTAGTACATGAATATGTCAAAAATATGCATCAAGCACCTAGGTAACCCTGTGCCCCCCAGTGGTGCTTGTAGGCAGCTGCAGGCCTGTTTAGCTGTTTATGCATAGCACTTAGAGCACTCTGTCACTAAAACTTTATTTTAGACCAGTATGTTTTTGGTTTTTTTTATAGTTATTTTCTCTTTTTAATATCCCCTTAGCTTCATTTCTTCCGATCTTACCTGATGGAGATTTGTCCAGAGCTTGAAGAGGAGGAGCGATGTGTTCAGGAAGCCGCCATGGTTATTGAGGTGAACCGGTAAGAAAGCTTTTCTTTTGTACTTGTCCAGTGCTCCTTGAACTCAATCTTCTCAAGTTTAAAATCTTTATAGGAATAGCAAGACATATTTATTATGCCAAGTTTTATAGCTGCAATTTGTGCACAAATACCTCAACTTTTTTTTTTTTTTTTACTGTTTCACCCCCTTAGCCACTTCCGTGAAAAGGGAGTGTGATAAGGGTAGACAGGGTGTGGGGGCCTTCAGTATCACCAGATTTATCAACATTTCCCCAGTAATCTGGCATAAGTGAAGTGGGAAATGTATACCAACGATGCGCTGGAGTATATTTTGTTAGGGTGTACCTCTCGGTGTACTAAAAGGCCCTATGTCTTTGAAATGGATGAATGGATTTGGATTCGTAAAAAACCCAAAGAGCCTAGCAGATGCATGTAATTTGGGGTTTTCATACCTAGTGATAAGTACTCTTTCATCATGCTAATCATGAAACTTGGGTGAGAAGGGAGACCTTATTGCTATCTTAACATTGCCCATTTTCATCCTGAGGAATTTGTGCAACCCCTTGGTTGAGAGTTTAGGTCAAAGTTGACTAGTAACGCAATAATTTAAGCCTTTTCATTGGTTGATTCAACTTGTTAATTCTCTTTAGATTTGCTTTGGCTTCACATTTCTTTTGGGGTCTTTGGTCCATTTTGCAAGCAAAAATCTCAACTATCGAATTTGGATACTTGGTGAGTATGTGTTTGTGTGTCTCTCTCTCTCTCTCTCTCGCTCTCTCTCTCGTTTTCTTTTATTAGTATAATTTTTCATGTGTGACCTCTCAATCAACAAGCCTACATGCACTGTTATAATTTAGGATTATAAATGTGTAGCCAAGGTTCAGGGGCTTGTCAATATTGGTGGGTGGGAGGTCACTCTGTTTTCAGAGAGCTAGGACCTCTTGAACTACTAAATGTTTCTGGCTCATAGAGGGAAATCCCAAACTAGGATCTCCCCTGTGATGTCTATACTCTAAAGCTTTGTATTTTTAGTCTGTAGCCTAGGCATCAGCAGGTCTGCTATGTGTCAGCCGGCTTACATCACAGATACCGTACTAAGTGAAACTGACTCTAGTTATTGGCATACAAGACAAAGTAATTTCCTATTAAAAAGCACTTTATCTTATCTGAAAGTGAGAACAGAACTATGATAAATACCCAGTGCTAAAAATGTTTCTACAGAGACATTATTATATAAATCTATAATACAAGCTAGTTAAATATTGTTAAAGTGAGTTTTCCAAACTTGTCCTTTTTGTTTAGTCAATGTTGGTCAGCATCACACGGTTATACATTTATTACGGCACTGAGCCTTTGCCATTAGAAGCAGGTGAAAATTTATATTAAAAAAAAATCCTGATGGATACTGACAGAGTCCTAAAGAACATGTAAAACTTGTGGGGGTGGCACATAATGTAACACAAACAGTCATAATGTAAACACAGACCCAGAACAAAGCACTTAAAGCATAATTATATATTTAATGCTGTTGGCCTCATATCTGTCCTTCCCTTCCTTCCATAGAAACTGCTTGTGTAGGGAGTATGAGCAGAACAAACCCAATATGAAGTAAGAGGAGATGTACTTAGAAAAGTGCAGGTTTCTTTAGTGAAATATATTGCAAAGTTTGTTCCTTTCACATGCACTATTTACTTATGGAAAAAATAAATAAATGTTGCCATACACTTTAGAACTAGCTCTGTAAGGGTTAGTTCACACATAAATAACGTGTGGCTTATTTTGGCAACGGGAAAAAAAAGCTTCCTAATTAGGAAGCTTTTTTTTTTTTTTTTTTTTTTTTTTTTTGTACCTTACCAAGCTTTTTTTGGAGCTTTTTTTTTTTTTTTTTTGTAAAAACAGCTTTAAAAAAAAGACAGGCTGTTTTCCCCTCCTGTAAAGTGAATGGGCTGAAAAAAACGCATCGCATTTTTTTTTCTGCGCGCTTTTTTTGCAAAAAAAGGCATTGCGGTTTTCGCCTCCCATTCACTTCTATTGCTTTCTTCAGGTGGAAAACACCTGAAGAAAGGTCATGTCGCTTCTTTTTCTCTGCTAGCAGAAAAAAAAAAAATCTAGCAGTCTACATAGACTAACATTGTATGGAGGAGGTTTATGACGTGGATTCCGCTATCAAAATTCTCCTTCATGTCCCCGTGTGAACTAGCCCTAATTATTATAAAGGCGTAACACAAATGCAGCTCTTAGAGCTAAGTTCATAACAGAAATACATTGCCATGTTTTTACCATGCAAAATTTCACCTTTTCATTCCTTTATGTGACTTTAACAATGTCACATAAAGGAATGTTCCCACCCATCATCACTATGCAAACCATACAGTGACTACAGCACTGATCAGACACCATGAGTGGCAGAACAATAACTTGCATTTAGTGAATCACAGTTAATTCCTCTGAACTAAATCATTCAATTCCTTTTTCTTCTCAATTAGGCCCAGACTTTCTCTTAGTCATAACTGATCTCCATCTTGATATCTTTCGAATTCTCACTTTTATATTACACCTGTCTGCAACATAACAGTATTGTATATAGGGGTTCCTGAATTAAAAAAAAAAAAAAAAAAATCCAATACTATGCCCCTGAAAAATATATTCTCAAACTGCGCTCCCTGAATATTTATTTTGCTTACTTATATTGCGCTATTATATTCCACGTTACTTTACAAATATTAACACTGTCCTAAGTAGGGACTCTCAATCTAAATTTTCTATCAGTATGTCTTTGTATGTTTGCATGGATTTCCTCCCACATTCCAAACTCCTTGCAGATGTAGTTTGCTAGATTCAAATCTAGGAATCGAGCGCTGCAAGGTAATAGAGATGAGCGAGTACTATTCAAAACTCCCATTTCGAATAGCACTCACCCATAGGAATGAATGGACGCAGCCGGCACGCAGGGGGTTAAGCGGCCGGCCGCTGGCAAAGTCTGCGTGTCGGCCACTTCCATTCATTCCTATGGGTGTGTGCTATTTGAAATGGCCATTTCGATTAGTACTCTCTCATCTCTACAAGATAACAGTGTTAACCACTGAGCCACCGTATTGCCCTGAATGAAAATATCTTGTGCTTTGTCACTGAATAAAAAATCCCACATGCTCTGTGTCTGAATAAAAAGAATTGTGCTGTACTCCTGAAAATAGGCCCCATTCTTTGCCCTTGAATAAAAAATTTTTTTAAATTAATTTGATCTCCTAAGTACCTACACATGATGTAATAATGCCCTCTTAGTTCCCGCTCACACAATGTAATTACCCTTAGTGCCTCCCCACACTGAAGTACTGCCCTAAAAAGAGAGTAATGCTCACATAGCCCTGTTTGCAGGATGAAGTTTTCCTTCTCCTCCTGCAGGGTTATCTGACTCGGAGCAGCAGGCATGATGTTGTTACATTGCTCCTGCATCTTAAAGATGCAAAAGAATTATACTGAAGCTATTGGCAGAAGTAATGCTGATGACTGTGACACTAGAAAAAGGTAAAATAAAGGGGTTTTCCAGGATTTTTCATTTGATGACCTATCCTTAGTATATGTCATTAATCAAAGTTCCATGGGAGTCTGACACTTGGGTCCCTCACAGATCAGCTGCTTAGCTTCCACTTCACAGGCTATGTGACATCCCCTTCATCTCCCACATGATCTGATCTCTGCTTGGTCCCATTCAAGTGAATGGGTGGGGCTACCATACCAAACTTAGCTGCTGTACAAATGTACGCTGCTGTGGTTAAGTTCTGCAGCCTCTTCTAACGGCTCATCGGTTGGGGCCCATGTACTGTGTCCTTGCCATTCTTTAATATCATAAGGATAGGGAATAAATTAATAACTCCCAGAAATCCCTTTTAAATGAAAGTGCCGAAGTGAAATATTCAACATTTCTTCAGTTTAACTTCATATTAATCCTTTTGTTTTAGGACTATGCCCTCTCTCGCTTTGAAGCATATTTTCAACAGAAACCTCTCTGGTCCTGAATTTCATTTGTCTGTACAGTCGATGAACTTTTCGACCCCCTTCAGTCTGTTGCAACAACTATGATCGTCTGAATTTGTGCTCTTATCCGTCCAGCTGCACCGAAGCCAACACTAAACAGCTCACATCAGCTAGAAACATTGTACATACTGATATCTCCATCCTTTTTATCTCGCTCATGGATTTTCAGTGCAGTAACTGGTATGTGCTGTGTGTTCTGTTATCTCTGTAGTTATAAGTCTGCCTACGAGTTATACTTCAGCTTTATACCAAACCTTTCACACAATCATTTCTGGATTGGCACTGACCTCTTTCATATATTTTTCTGAATTTTATTTCCTATAACTTGCACTTAAATGAATGTCCTGTATGGTCCCCATTTCAAAGTGTAACCTCTGCTGGTACTGTAAAGTGTTTTTTTTTTTTTTTTTTTTTTTTTATTGTTCATTCATTCCATCCCATCCGGACCTAGCATGGGTCTTGCTGAAAATTAGCAATAAACACCAAGATTGTAATCATGTAATGTAATGCAGCTATCATGAGACATATATTCTATTTGTAAAGTCTAACTCCACTCAGACCTGTATATCCAGGAGTAGCTGTGGGTAATGTCTCCCTCTATCCACCCTGTCACAACTAGGAGTCGTGGAAGCTGAGATGAGGCAATCTATTTGGGGTCTTATGCCTGCCTGTGGCCCTTTTGGCACTGGTGCTTTTCTTTTTGTTTAGTTGTCCAGCATGCATGTGTTCTCTATGGGGAAAAGGAAATAAGCCACTACCAGACAACACTGACAGCGGCATATCTCGCTTTAGGGCAAATGTCAAAATCCAGCATTGATGAATCTATTTTCCCTCAAATCCAGCATATGGGGTAGAATCGGAATTATTATATTGTCACCAGTCCCTCCAAAATCAGTAAGTTTGGCCTTAATAGTATAAAACCATTTAAAACAAAGCATTTAGGTTTTACAATATGTTCTCCTTTGGTTTTGTACTTACAGTCTCAGAGTTATTGTGCCATCCAACCCTAAAGGCTCTAGGTATTAATGGTACTATGGCCGTCCCACAATTGAACCGCAGAGGAAAATTTACCTTCTGAGGAGGTCCCAAAATCAGATTTGAGGTGCAATGTACCCCAAGCAGTTTTGGAACAGGATTAGTGTGTCATCCTGTAGAATTCACTAGTCTAATATCCAAACCAAGTGGGTTGTTTGTGCACCTTTGTGATTTCAACAAAATGAAGATTTATATCAATGCAATCTGAAAGACTCAACGTGTGCATATACCCTTGCGGGCATTAAAAAATGGATTTATACACAAATATTTCTAAGCATCAGACTAAAAATCTTTCAGTCTGAGATATTTTACCTTGAAAGACTATCGGTGACTGCATAGTTCCTTTCAGGGCACAGGATCCGCTAAATTGCATCTACAGTTTGGGGACCTCATCAGACTACTCCTATAATATCTAAGGTTCAGGTATCTCAAGTGTATGAGATGGTGCTTCATGAAGATATTCCTTTCAACCACTTATGACACCCGTCTACAAGCCAGCATGTAAAACAGCTATGCAAGTCTGTCCAGTTCTAATGTCGGCCCATGGCTTGAATGGCTGACACGTAATAGTAGATGGGTCTTCCTACAACAACCAGCCGGTTGCTAAGTGCTTTTATTGTAAAAGGTGTTATTCCAATCCTAAAGGTAATTATTCCTGAATTTACAGGTTGAGTGGAGGTAGGCTGTAACCTTGTCCAGTTACTTGAAATGGTTTTGGCTGTACAATCTGGTTTATATTTAGCATTGGAAATGTGCAAAGCTTTCAACAGTTAATGAAATACTTTGCTTGAAATGCATGTTATCAGATGTAACCCGGCATTACTTACCTGATAAACGCTTATGGATAAAGATGCTGATTTATATTCTCGGGGTCTCTGTGACATGTCACACCAGTCAGTCTGGAGAGGCTCCTGATGCTTCAGTTGCCTTCATTATACAACAAATGGTTATTAGTAGAGATGAGCAAGTACTGTTCGGATCAGCCGATCCGAACAGCACGCTCCATAGAAATGAATGGATGCACCTGGTACTTCCGTTTTGACGTCAGCCGGCCACTTAACCCCCCGCGTGCCGGCAACGTCCATTCATTTCTATGCGAGCGTGCTGTTCGGATCGGCTGATCCGAACAGTACTCGCTCATCTCTAGTTATTAGTGTTAAATCCAATACGTACTGCAATTTTCCAGTTTCACTGGTCTATGTATAATGACTAAATTTTAATAATGCCAGTATAATTTATTCCTTGTTTTTAATAAAAAATCTTATTTAAATGTGATTTTTCTCTGGTTTTACTTGCATTGTTTTGTTTGCATTGCTTTGTTGTGCCATCTCATGATTTTCTAGCAAACTACTGTCCATTGGACAAGACAGATTTTGTCAAGGTGCACTGACTATTGCAAGCACAACACAAACCAACTGAACAAGTAGCGCTACGTTGTCAGCATGAAGGATGGACTGAGCAGAATCTAGGCTTCTGAGGAGCCAGGAGGTGTTTCAGACTACCTCAGCATCCTATACAGCTTAAGCTTTCTTTGCAACAGTCATAATTCTAGAACTTTTACTCTTTATAACTGGGGTCTCCAAAGAAGCCCAAGTCATAAGAGAAGTCTGGGGAAAAAAAGAGCTATATTCATCTACCTCCAAGAGGTTTCCTCCTCTATCATGTGTTCAACTGCATTGGTGTTCTGCAGACAGCGATGTCATTTCATGTGTATATTGAATGAATGTGTTGAATATGTTGTTTGCAGCTGTCTACGGCTAGCCACTCCCATTGCCGTCCAGCCATGACACCGAGCGGTGAATAACGTACCCCCCCCCCTTCCACCAATCCAATACTGACTAGTACTGTCAGAAAGGGAGGGGGGCGTTCCTCACCACTCAGCGTCATGGCTGAACGGTAAGGAATGCCCCCTCTGTCAGTACAGAACTACCAACAGTATAGTCGGAAAGGACGTTCCTCACAGCCCGGCTAGACTTTCTGGAACGTCCTTCTGACAGTGAAGAGGTATCAGTAACTGCACCAATATCTCTTCCCCCGGGGCACATAACGGGAAAGCTGACAGTGCGCTGAATTCAGCTTTCTAGTGGTATATAAATCTGCATGTGGCCAAGGACATGAAAGGTCCTGTTTAAGTTGTGTGCAGATTTAAAGGAAAAGTAAAGTAGTTGTCCATGGCAGAAAATCTGTGTTCTAGCTTTCCATGACCCTAGTGATGTATTCCTTATGATATTTCTTCGGTATATGTATCTATCTGTGTGCTCAACATTTTTATAACTGTGCATGTAGCGAGAAACAAAGTTATTTCCGGCTTATAAAAAGTTTCCAAAACCTTTTCAAACTTAAAATCTTTACATTTGGTAAATGTTTCCTGAAAACGTAACATGATCTAATTTTTTCCTTGCAACTTCTCCTTGGAAAAGTACAACGTAAACACAGAAGCTTCTCCAGCTATGTTTGTGGTATAACAGAACATAAGACAAGACATATTTTATAAGACCAGCGACCCTAGAAGTTCTGTTTAGTCAGCCAGTTCCACCAGTCCACACACACTAAACCTCCCAGGCCTGCCTTATGCCTGTATAAATGCAACCGCTCCATTCTGAGACGGTTGGGTCTCAGGTTACACTGCCTGGATTTTGGCTGGGGCTGAGAACTCTACACACATACACATGCACTTGAGGCTGAAGGACACAGAGGACGGAAGGGAGCAGCTGTGTGTCTATGCTTCTGTATGCTTGTGTACCAGCTTGTGAAGCCCTGAAAAAGTGTGAATAACAGGTGGGTCCTACTGTAACTTTTCTCTATAGTTTAGTAAGTCTTTTACTGTCAGTTATTGCTCTTTGCATTTGTTGCATGCTGTTTAGTAGCTCATGACAAACAATTGTTTTCTATCAGATTGTAGTTTGCCAGTTTTCATACTTTGTCACTTTGTGTTATCTTCATGATGGAAAAGCAGTGACCTGAACATTCATGAACTTTGTATGTCTGTTTGGAACTATGTCTATTTTTCCCCTTTGTACTGGATAAACTAGTTCCTGCTCTCTGCATTTGTTTTCCATGAGCATTGCTCAATCGTAGTGATGTGTATATTGTCAGACACCTTTGCTAAGGTGCTGGTGCCAGATTTCTTTTATTTTGGACAAATATATTCTTTGATATTCACTTTTCTAAAGTGAGCGGTTTTGTCAACTCCTAGAATGCACCAGATTTGTTACTGCTGTGCATCGGTTTTCTGGTGCAGAGTAATGGCCTAATGAAAGTCAACTAAGGATTTGACTTAAAAATGATCAGTATGAGAAGTCTGGCAACTGTGTGTTTGTGCAAGTAGTGTCCGATCTCTTACACATCACCAGATTTTGACGTGGATTATTTTGTATCATCAATTAAGAAAAACAAAACCTAAAAGCAAACAATTGAGCTTTGTATTTCAGCTGACAACTGACATAAATGGCCCTTTGGCACAAACACAATACTGTAAATTATCTTATATAGCGTTATGCAAGTCTCTTAAAGGGAAATGATCCCTGAAGTTCGTTTCATTCATATTTATAGCAAACCCAATTGTGATCTATTGATCCATCTTTACAATCTTTTTCAGGCTCAGGAAGTTCTTAAGACCTTCACACTATCTCTCATATAGTCCTGAGTACCTCCAAACACATTCAGTCATAAACATGATTTTTATTAAAGCAAGTCATTATTCATCCTTCATTTGGTGGGTTAGATGATATTGGGGTTGATGAAAAATGCCTAGTTATTCATGGTTTCTCTTTTGGTAACTGCTTGTCTCAAGACATCCCTTTCTCACGTGTCATTTTATGCCATATGGACATCACTGAGCGGGTTCTCTTGTATTGAATCCACCTCTATGAGCCAGAATAGAGTGCTGCTCTCTATGAATGGCTTCCTTTCTGGCACGCTTGTATTGACCTTGTATTACATGGAATTATGCAGCGGAATACAAGCCAAGTAATGCCAAATTTTCCTTAAGAGGCTAATGGGAAAATGCAATGCTGACTTGTAGATTCACCTGAGGTCAACTGTATAATGGGGAGGGGCGGGGGCTGGGCGGAGAATCTGTCACAATCAGTGATTACAGTTGTGGGTATAGTCTGAATGGAGTCAACTCTTTAATAGTCCAATAGACAGGCATTGTCCTCCTGCTCTATTCATAGTGTCCTCTGACATGGCTTAGATGTAGACAACCAATAACCTCATATATAATAGTTGCCTTTTTGCTCAGTAAAACCCTGTCCATATGACCTTGTTAATGTATAGGGTTGTCATCCAGCTTGTCTCCCACTCAGCATTCTTCACTAAGTGACTCTTCCTCTAGAGGACTGTATTACGGGGTCACCCTTGACCTTCTTGGGTGCCATGTATTATTGTATTCTGGCATCTTCCAGGAGCCAGATCCCCTGTGATCTGCATAACATCATGGAGGTGCCTTAGTCGTGGTGCTTTGTGATGTATTGTATGTTTTGTTTAGTCTTTATCAGGAAACTCCTAGCATATAAAATTTAATTTTCCATAGAAACAAATTAGAGAAAACTAGTCATTGCTACGATAAATGTAGCAATATCAATGTTTGATTCAATAACCAGAAACTGAGGATTAATATAATATGGGAAGAATATGCAAATCTGACTTCCATGATGTAATTAGGAAGCCAGTGCCTCAAGAATGCACACCAATAAAGGGCGCTCACTGAGAATGTGCAAGTCTGTCTTCCATGATGTAATAAGGAAGACAGTCTCAGTCAAGCAAACCAATAGAGGGCGCGCCCTTTAACATCATGCCGACCTTCTCAGAGGCCTTTGTTTGCAATGATGTTGGGATTTTACTAGATACAGTCTCTCAGCCAAGGACAGCTGTTTCGATGTGTTTCATCTCTTCAGCTTGGTGCAGAGAGGACTGACCTGGCAGAGGTGAGAGGCTTAGACAGGGTTGAGGGGATATCGTCACTTCATAAGGAGAGAACCACCATTAAGGTGTGTGGAGTCTTATTAAGGCATGAGCGCTCCACTGCAAAGGAACATGGGATTAATATAATGTAATCTAAGTGTAAAGTCATCCATTGGACTAAACTGTAGGTTGTTGTTTTTTTCTCCTCTGTATACTGCTATGATATAATAAAATACTTTCTAAACATATATCCTGCTGGTTTTCACAGTCTTTCTCTCTTTCACCTTGTCTGTTTTGATTCTGAAGTCTTGCTTCTCTCTAACCTTTTACATACTTGGACTTCATCCAGAAGTTCCATGTGAAGATAAATATATCGTGTGTTGTGACTGAAAGGTTATGTGGTTGTAGTTATAGAATACACTGATCAGCCATAATATTAAAACCACTGACAGGTGAAGCATCTGTGGCATGTGCTGCAAAAATAAGTCTGATGCATGGAGGCCTCACATAGCAACTTGGAGTTATAGGATGTGGACATCATGGTGTCAGATGCCACTGAGCAGCTGTTTAGGCATGAGTGGGGGTATACACAATATTAGATTGTTGTAGTGTATATAAACATGAGGACATATAGAAGGAGACATTGATTTGTCTTGGGTATGTTGTACAGAGCAATCTATATCATTTCAACTTCTAATGTCTTAGATATAGGTAATACTGTAGTTCATATTAGAGGTATCTACATTTTAGAGTGTAACTACACTTTTGTTTTTGTGTTTCATAAATCGATAGTGCATATATAACAACTTTGTTATATATTTTATTCAAGAAAATGACCTGTGCCTACCCCTTTTTTGCCTCCACCTGCCGCTGATCAAATCTGTACGATAGAAGTCTATGGAGAGGGGAGGCGAGAAGAGCGATCTTCAATGCTGAGAGACAGTTCTTTTTCACAACACAACTGGGTTATCAGAAAATACTATCTAGCCTTCCTCTGGTACGAATTACTAATTTAATGTAGAAGATGGCCTCATAACTCTGTCTCTCTCCTTCTTCTCCTCCCCTTTCTGTAGGCTTCATTGTAAATTGATTCTGCTTGTGTATGGAGTACAGAGCATAATAGTTAGACACTAGCACTTTTGCTCTATTGGCTATGTCATAGAGAGACCCTTTTGCGCCCCTATAGATAGATTGGAGGAGTTTCTAGGTCCCTGTTCTTGACTATTTTCGTATTTTCAGCAGTGTGTTATGTGTGTGTGATAATTATAGTGTGTTAGCAGAACACCTTGGGCCGTATTTACATGACTCTGTTATATGTGCAAAACAACAGCACAAAAAAAATATGAGTGCTAGTGGTTTGTCCTGAATTAGTATTTCCTTTCTCTGAAGGTCACAAGATGGCAGAAGCTCACCAGGCTGTAGCCTTCCAGTTCACTGTGACACCTGATGGAATTGATCTGCAGTTGGGTCGTGATGCTCTGCGACATCTCTACTTATCTGGGCTGATTGCCTGCAGAAAACGCCTGATCACACTTAAGGTGACTGCGAATACTGTACTGTTCTGTGACCTTGTAATAAAAGGGTATGATACGGTTTACAGATATGTAGGACTTGGTATAGTAATTGTTTGGTTTTTTTATATGAAGTATTTTATGTGTTTTATATGATTGTATAATTTGCTTTTACTGCACTGCATTATGTAGGCAATACTCAAGGCCAAGACTATCTGAATATAAAGTGCTTGTAATTCTAGACAACATGCCTAGGCTTTTAGTAGGTTCCTCTAACAATAATGCAATTATGTAAGAATTCAAGGATGATATTAAAGTTACCAATCAGCACATTTGGATCATAATAAAGTACAATAATACGCAATGTAAAATGCCTGCACTACTTCAGGCAGCGACTTCCTGGCTTTGAGGTTAAGAATTTCTCTCTTTAATGGTTTTATTTACAGAGCTCTGTACTTAGTGGTGTATATCCTGCTAGCCCTTCCACATGGTTTGCTGTCGTAGCTGTGACACTTGGCTCTTTGTATGGGAAAGTGGATGTATCTTTTGGACTCATTACCAAGATCAGCAACCTCTTACCTGGACAGTAAGTCACAAAAATGTAACGTATAAGAGACGTCTACCAGTCACTTATCCCATCTCACTATGGCAGTACACATCTAAGCTCAGAATACATGCTTACGGTATGTGGGAATTGATGGTGAGAAGGCATATGTTTGCCTACGTTCTACCAATTCCTTCTGAATGATCTTCATTATGAAAATGGTAGGTACTAATACAATTTTTGTATCTGCTTTTAACAGTTTATGCACATGAAAAATCTATGTGCATGGGGTGTGTAAAGTAGCACATGGCGTCCCTCACTCATGTCATTACAGACAGGCAATCTGTCCACAACTACATGGTGGGGTGCCATGTTATCCTGTATAAACTCTGTTTACTTTCATAAATTTAGAGGTTTACATAGTCACATTATGGTCCTGTACATTATAGAATACTACAGCATACCTGAGGACTTGTGGGATTAGTTATTTTGTTGCATTGTCATTTTAATTACTTAAAAAAACCTATACAGCTATTTGTGGGGATAAAGCTAGGACTGGCCTCAATGTTGGCACTTGCATTAGTAACCAGGCCCTCTGAGGTTTAAGACCCCGGGGTGTCTAAAAAAAAAGTTCAACTAAACCCCCTAATGGAGCCTCTGGTGTTGATGTAAATTTAGCCTTAAGTTTCCTGCTAGGGTCTACTTTATAAATATATTAGCTTCTGTCATTTACATTAATGTTACTACTAGAATAAATTTCTCTATTTCTTCCCCACCCCCATTTTCTTTTATCTCTAAAACAATTACAAATCTTTTTCATGATCTCCACCATGCTTCTGCACTGAAACAATCCTTATAATACCACCTAATATCCATTATATATACTTAAGCTTGAGATTTAAAACCATGGCATCTACCTGTTTTGCCTCTGCTGTTTAGAGCTATCATTCCTTGTTATGGAAACAGCTTTATGACCCAGCCCTGTTCCTTATGTGTTTTGGGTCTGTTTTCCTGCTGTGCTTGGAGTCCTCCCATCTGGTGGTGACTACCTTGGAGCAAGACCTGAATTTAGAGAATGATTTAAGGATTTATGCCACATAGATGCTCATGGTGGGCATGTGCTAGAATGATTTGCTCTATGATTAGTATGATATGCATTATTTTCAGAATTCTCTATTTTTCTTTTGTCCTTCATGTCTTCATCTGTCTTATAACAGATCTGTAATTTCTCCTGTGTCCCGAACTGTGGCAAGTGCTGTTATCTTCTCATCAGGAGTTTGGGTCTCTGGGATCCTTGTCTATCGCCAGGTTCTGCGCATGCTTCTTTCATACCATGGCTGGATGTTTGAGCCACATGGAAAAAGGAGTTTAAAAACCAAACTCTGGGGAGTAAGTCTAAAAGTACCTTCTAAATTAATGTTTCTTTGTTGTTTACTGTGTGTCTATTTTGATATCCATTTATTTATTTCACCCCTTTCAAACCACACTATATAATCATGTAGTATGATGTGTATCATCATGTAATAATCGGTTTCCTGACACCCAAACATTGCATTCATATTGAGTGCTGTGGTCTTGAATGAACAAGGTTGTGCCACTTGACTGATAGGAGAACTGAAAGAAACGGATTTGACTACGAGTCACAGCAGCCTCTCAATCTCTATCCAAAGAGGCAGAAGGAGCACAGTGCTCTCCTTATGAATACACTGGACTCATAAGTATGAGTCCACTCGATTATTTCATTGTTCCTATTAGCCAAAAGTCACAATATTTTTGTGCCATTTTGGCTGCTAGCAGTGTGGACATGTAGTTGTAATATGCTATTATTATTATATCACATATATGCTTTTTAAAGGCAAACCATGCTCTACTATTAAAGACATCAGGCTGATACAATGTGTGCCTGATGCCATTGAAATGACCTGAACTGAATGATCTGCTCCCTATCACAAAAAAATGCTAAACCTGATATTTACACTGAGTACAGTGATGGGCTATATTTGTGAGTCCCATAGACTTTGAATTAAGTGGCTACATGTTCAACTATTGCTTCAAGTCAAACTACAAACTACTTCATCTTATGGTGAATGTAGAGCGAGGGACATGGGCACTCCACTCTTGTGATAACTAGGGATACAGGTGATGTTTCTGAAAAACCCCTTTAATGATGAGACATTTTTTGTTCTTACTTTGAAATATTCCTGTCTATTATAGGGTTGCATGAAGATTATGGCTAGTCGACAGCCAATGCTCTACAGTTTCCAGATGTCTCTCCCAAGGTTGCCTGTACCACGTATAGAGGACACTATAGACCGGGTATGAGAGCTGTTCTTTAAATACGCTTGTCTACACAACTGTGTTAAAATAGTCCTAGACTATATGAGAGCTAACTTAGAAACACCCCAAGGAATTTCAATCATAATAGTATGGTAAAATACATCAATCTTTAATTGTACAACAATTTACGTATTAGGATAAAAATCTAGCAGCTGGGCAGATGAAAAGATGCCAAAGGACACAAAACAAAAGTTGCTCAGGCCCATAAATAGCCAATTATCATAATCCATACATCAGTGAAAAAGCAGCAATAATTACAGAATAGATATTTAAATATATAAATAGACAATAGCAAATATAATGCTGCACAGATCACCAGGGGTGCTTACACTTATTCAGCATGTGAGCTACTTTATAAATTGACCAAAGCAAAAGTTCTACTACCCACTTCTTGTGGTTCGGGCTTGGGCAGGGTGAGGTGTGTCTGTGGGCGGGGTCGGGCGGAGCGTGAGAGCAGGAGACAGCGACATTCTGTGGCCACCCAGGGATCTCTGGTGTCTGCTTGTTCACAGTGCAGGCTGAGAGTTATCTCTGGACACTGGCATCCTGGGGCTGCGGCATCCCCGCCTGCCAGTGTCCGGAGATGACTCTCAGTCTGCGCTGTGAACAAGCAGCACCCTGGCTCCCTCCATCCCTAAGAGCGGGGAGCCCGTCATCCCCGGGAGCTGCTGCTGCCCGGCCTACAAGTGTCCGGAGTGCTTGTTCACAGCGCAGGCTGAGAGTCGACTCTCAGTCTGCACTGTGAACAAGCAGACCCCGGGGATCCCTGGCTGCATCCCGTGATCGACCCATACGTCCTTTGCGATCGACCGGTAGATCGCGATCGACGTATTGGGCACCCCTGGTCTAGACTATATGAGATACTATATTTCAGCCCTGATGTTATAGTGAATACCTTAGGTGGAGGAACTTTTGTCATATACTTTTATTACAATTCCTGAGCATGAACACAAATAATGCATTGGTGATGTTGTTGGCTCCAGTGTTGCAGCTATAGGGAGCTGTCTGCATCTTCAGTGCTTGCCATTACGTTGTAGGCATTGGAATGTTTACCAGTGCTAAAACTGAACAGATCTATATTTAGATATACAGAACTGTGTGAAAGTTTTAGAAAGGAAAAAGTACTGCAAAGTAGGAATGCTTTCAGAAGTAGTGTTCACTTTGGAGTTTGTTAGCATTAAGTAGCAAAAGGGAAATCTAAATTGCATCAATATTTGGTATGACCACCATTTGCCATTAAAATGTCATCATTTCTGGAATCTGGAAGGGTGGAATCTGTTATGTATTGTTATGGTAGAATTTGGTTATGATCCACAAACTAATAAGGTGGGTTCACATTTGTGCCCGGTCTCGTCGCCGCAGGGACCAGAAGATGCTCACGGGCGGACACTTTGCAAAGCCATTCAAATGAGTGGGTTTGAAATGTGACTGCCGGTTTCCATCTCCTGCCCAGTTTCTCAGGCAGAAGACAGAAACCTGAAAGCAGAGAACGGGTGCAGGTGTGAACCTGCCTTGATCTGTAAACTTCCAATTCTTAAGTACTCTATGAGAGAACCAACGATTGATTCCAGTCAGAGAAAGGCAATACACATGGCGTTAGGTCTTCTACAATCTGTTTATTTTATAGTAACAAGTCTTACCATGTAAAACTGGGTTCAGTCCAATGCAACGCTTCCATCAGAATTGCCATACCATATGAGGCATGTGTACATTAAATGTATAGTGTTACATAAATGCAGAATACCCTGACACACAAAAAGAACTTTGATTCAAATTACTTTGTGTTCAGAAATGGACAACAGATGGACAATGTGTGCAGAGAAGGGAAGGGCAAGAGTGTACTTACCTAAATTTAAAGGGATTCTACCACTAAATGTTTTTTTGTGTGGTTAAGACGTCGGAATAGCCTTTAGAAAGGCTATTCATCTCTTACCTTTAGACGTGGTCTCCGCTGCACCGTTCCTTAGAAATACCGTTTTTTACCGGTATGCAAATGAGTTCTCTCGCATTGTTGGGGGCGGGCCCCAGCGCTCAAACAGCGATGGGGGCGTCCCCACTGCTGCCAGAGAAGTGTCTCCAGCGACGCCTCCTCCTTCTTCAGCAGCATCCTCTTCAGTGTCTTCTTCCGCCGCAGGCTCGTAACTTCTAGGCCTCGGGCCTTGGGCAGAGTAGACTGCGCAGGCGCACAGGCCACGGGAAAATGGCTGCTAACAATACTGTGCAAGCGGCCATTTTCCCGTGGCCTGTGCAGTCTGCTCTGCCCAAAGCCCGAGGCCTAGAAGTTACAAGCCTGCGGCGGAAGAAGACGCTGAAGATGACGCTGCTAACAAAGAAGGATGCGTCGCTGGAGACACTTCTCTGGCAGCGGTGGGGACGCCCCCATCACTGCGAGAGAACTCATTTGCTTACCGGTAAAAAGGATTTCTAAGGAACGCCGCAGCGGACACCACGTCTAAAGGTAAGAGACGAATAGCCTTTCTAAAGGCTATTCCAAAGTCTTAACCACAAAAAAAAAGGTTTAGTGGTAGAATCCCTTTAAGACCTTCTTAGGACCAGACATGTTTTTTATATATACATGAAACTACAAATTTCAAAGAGGTTGTACTCTGTTTTTCTCTTCATATGTATACATAAGTGATGCACAGGAATGCCTAGAAAGCGTTCCTGAATATTACTATTTATTTCTGATCATTGTTATATTTCATTGCAGTATCTGCAGTCAGTGCAGCCTTTATTAGATGAAGAAAAGTTCAATCGCATGAAAGAACTGGCAGAAGAATTCCAAAAAGGCTTAGGACGCAAGTTACAGAAATATCTTCATCTCAAATCTTGGTGGGCTACAAATTATGTAGGTGAAGTATATGATTTTGTAATGTTTAGTAATATTCACCTATATTGGTATTTTGTAAAGTATTTGGTCCATGTTAGCTAAGGTAGAGAATCACATCCAGCTTGTCTTCCTGCTGTAGAGGACTACAAGTGTTTACTGAAATTCATCCAGTATTATTAGATTTTGGATTTCTTCCATAATTTTGTATGCGAAAATAAAAAATGCACTGAAAAAACATACTGCAAAATAAAGGCACATAACAGAAGCACTGCAATTGTATCCTGCTTCCATTGATTTACAGATAGGGCATTCACCATGATATATAAATACTTATCACATAGGTTTTAAAGGGGTCATACCAGTCTATTGCTTTAGTTCTCTAGTGGCTAGCACTGTAGCCTTGCAGATCTGGAGTATTAGGTTCAAATGCAACTAAGAACAACACCTCATATACCAAAACTTTTGGTGTAATTTTGCTTTAGGGCTAGTTCACACGGGGATACCGCGTGTGCACATTCCGTCACGGCGGCAGCAACGGGATGATGGTGCAGTGCACGGCATTCTGTTGTGGCTTTTCGCTCCGTATTAGGCCCAAATGAATGGGCCTAGTTCGGAGTGCGCTGTCGTGAGGTGGACGCCGCGGCTGAATCCGCCTGAAGAAAGGGCAGCTTGCTTCTTTTTTCCGCTAGCGGTTTGTTCCCGCTAAAAAAGAATGCTAGCAGTCTACATAGACCTCTATTGTTTGGGGGCAGATTCTGCGCCAAAATCTGCCCCCTCTTGCCCTGTGTGAACTAGCCCTTATAAACTATCTGATATTTCATTAGAGGCTTTCCTGCAGCATATATCTGTCCCCTGTATAGAAGTCTGCACATACTGTGATTCCTAGATTTAGTGGAGAAGGAATATGTTCCTGCATTAGTTCTATCATGTGTCGTACTCTGCATTTCTTCTATTTTACAGGTCAGTGATTGGTGGGAAGAATATATTTACCTTCGTGGTAGAGGACCAATAATGGTGAACAGCAACTATTATGCAATGGTAAATAACTGTAATAGTACATTTAACCACAGGTATTACTTGCTACTTTAAGCTAAGGTCCCACGTATCGTCCTGCAGCAAAAAAGCGCTGTGGAAAAAACTACAGCGGCAACGCATCATGATTTTTTCCACAGTGCTTTTCACAGAAAGGTGACAGAGGTTTCTTCTGTGGACTTTCCACTTCCATTATACCTATAGGGAAACCACTGGCGTTTCCGTAGGTATAATTGACATGATGTGATTTCCAAAATCGCAATGGTTTTCTAAATCGCAGCATGTCCACTGTACATATATTTCTGCAAATAGGGATGGGATTGGGTAGAATCCCATCCACTTTGCTGTGACTGTAAAATGCTATGGTTATTTTCTGCTTACCCCATGTGGGGCCCCTGGATTTAGGTGGATTTATTTACAGCTTGGTGCTCTATTATGATACATTAGGATTTCTAGCAGCTGCTTTTAGGATTTTTAAACAAACAAAAAAACATGCTCGATGCGCACACTTATAGAAGAAGATGTTTAATATACTATGACTTGTCTATCCCTATATAAAATGTTTATTATTAAATATTATGAATAATACATGAGGCAGCCCCATCATTACAAGATGCCCTGATAATGGACATACATAAATCAAGGTACTCCAGGATGTCAGGTTCGTGCATGTTATTTACTAGTCTTGTACTAAACCTTAGAGCTAGTCATAAGGTGAACAGGTGAACCTGTTACAGTCAGAGTAAATTAATATTTGACCCCTGCAACTTTACTATATGACACTTGTATTTAGGAGCCAGCCTTCTGGACAGCATAATAACCAGTTGTCTGGAAATTCACATTACACCTGCAGGGTCAGCAACCTATCTTATTGCGAGTTATTATGTTTGCATTTTAGCAGGTAGTGACATGGAGGGGGGAGGTTAGGTTATGTTCTGTTGTATTCATTGACTCTTTATTCGGATTTTGTTTTTCCTTTATTATTATGCAGCATTGTTCAGACATGTAATGGATTTTCACTGAAGTTTATTTATCTTACATTTTCCTTTCATTCAGTATGTGTGTACATTTAGTATATATATTATGTACTGGAATTTGTGTCTATTAAATAGGACTTCATAACTATAAATCCAACCACAATTCAAGCAGCTCGAGCAGGAAATGCTATCCATGCCATGCTTATGTACCGCAGAAAACTAGAGCGAGGCCTCATACCACCAGTAAGTGAAGCCCAAATGAATTATTACACTACGGTATCGTCTGCTTGAGTTACTAGATTAAAGATATCACAAGGGATGGGAAAATTGCATTACTACTATATTTACTAAAGTATAAATTTATGGTTCTTAGCGCATATTTTGCTGAAATTATGTGAGTTCTTCTGGCACACACAAGTGTCCCCTAAGGAAATGGGTTAGCACACTGAACATATACCTGTACATTAGAACCAGTGTAGGTGTAGGTCTACTGAGTGCACTCAAAATAGGCAACTGATCTGAAAATAAGACAACTGTTAGACATGGACATGGAGGTGTTCACAAGTGCTAGAGGCGTATGTTGGCCATGGGGATTTTCAAAATACAGAAGATGAAAAAAATAGTATTTTTTAGTCCTGGCATATAATCTTGTTTGACATCTAAATTCACTTTTGTCACCAGGTCATGGCTCTTGGCATTGTCCCCATGTGCTCATATCAGATGGAGAGGATGTTTAATACTACAAGGATTCCAGGAGTGGAGACTGGTGGGTACAGTCATAAGAAAGCACAAAGAATATTGATTTTGGTAAAAACTGCATTATCTTTTCAGATGAGGTTCTCCACCTTTCTAGACTAGGTAGTAGGGTAGACATTTACTCCTCATATTCTTAAGAATTGGTGATGGAAAGTTAGACTGAAAAAAATAGACTGAAAATCCTAATACATCTCTTCTGTGCGTTTCTCCACAGACCACCTCCAGCATCTGGTTGAGAGTCGCCATATATGTGTGTATCACAAGGGCCGCTTCTACCGGCTATGTCTATATGATGACAGAACACTCCTTAGTCCACGGCAGTTACAGATACAAATTCAGCGTATTCTTGATGATCCTAGCCCCCCACAGCCGGGAGAGGAGAAGCTGGCTGCACTCACAGCAGGGGACCGGTGAGCACTTAGCAATATGAGGATTTGGTTGTATTGCATTGTTTTTAGATAAACCTTAAAGGGATTTCCCACAAACATAACCATGTTTAAATCTGTAGACAATTATTGTGGGCAGGTTATCAGGCATGAGAAGACAACCCCACTAAAATAAGAAAGAAATGGATGACAAGTCCCAGATCATAGAAAGTTCTTGTATTCATGGTTATATCCATATGCAACCAAACAAGACAAAAGACTTTCACCAAGATGTTTGGAGAAAATCTTTAAAATGCTGAAAATGTTTTAATCACTTATGTTTGCAAGTGTTTAACTTTTAATTGTCTTCAAATTTAAACACAGATATGTTCATGGAAAAAACCCTTTAAGCTAAGGCCCCACATAGCGGGCTGCAGGGAAAAAGTGCTGCTGGAAAACCCCCAGCGGTAACACATCGAGGTTTTTCCTGCATCATTTTTCACAGAAAGTTCACAGAGTTATCCTCTGCATAATTTCTGCTTCAATTATACCTATAGAGACAGCACCAACGTTTCTGATGGTATAATTGACATGCTGCACATATTTTTCTGCTAGAATTTTTTTTTTGTTTTTGTTCCAAATTTTTTGTGGTGTACTGGGGATCATGAATAATGTTATCTTTATTCTGCCATCAGTACGGTTATGGCTATACCAATTATAAAATGTTTTTTATGTTGTACTACTTTTGCACAATAACATCACTAATTCCCAATATTCTGAAAGCCATAATTTTTCTATTTTTCTATTGTTGGAGTTGTGTGAGTTCTGCTCCCATCACCGTCATTGCTGCTGACATCACATTTCCACAGACTGAAACCTCATGACTATGACCACTAATTTGAACTTTAATAATTCTCATTTACCTACATGTCTTTAGTCATGAGATCTTACTGATTCAGCCTGTGCCATAGGGGTTTGCAGAAATGTGATTTTGGGAATCGTTATAAAGAATGCACCTAATAGCATAATAAGCACAGTCCATGAATAATATTTAATATACTGTTTGTTTTGTGGAGGTGGTAAGTCTTTATCAGTAAAATCTGGAGATGGGTCCTCATTAATTGAATCTCCAGGATGATCTCTCCACTGCACCTCCCTACCATACCGGTGTGTGTGTGTATATGTATATATATATATATATATATATATATATATATATATATATATATATATATATATATATATATATATATATATATATTTTTTTTTTACAAAAACCCAGTCTTCACGTTCCAACTTTCTTCTCTTTAGAGTTCCTTGGGCTCGAGCTCGGGCTCAGTTCTTTACTCATGGTGTAAATCGGGTCTCTTTAAGTAGTATTGAAAGAGGTGTCTTCTTTCTGTGTCTGGATACTGAAGAAGGAGGATATGATGAGAATGACAAAAACTCCCTGAGCGTGTATGCAAAGTCTCTGCTACATGGAAACTGCTACAACAGGTGACTTAACTTAATTCATTATTACCTTTAGTATATATACAGTAGCTTTAATGATGTTTTATTTCCTTTAGTAATTCAGTTGATGATAATGTATGAAAACTATTGAAGTGTATTACTGAATGGCATTAATCTTTAGAATCCATATCATGTTTCTTAGAAATTATGTTGCAAGTACAATTTACATATCACCTACTATGTTACTGCTATTAGGACATCTAGTCCCTGATGTACTAAAATGACAAATAATACAATGCTCCAATGCTCCCATAATCTATCACTATTCTTTGTTACACACCAGTTATGGCACTGGCCTCAGTGGTAATGCCAATTAATGTGGCACATGACCAATATAGCTTATACAGCATGTCATTGCTGTTAGCTTGTAAACAAAGACTGGCAAGGGGGTCCAGGAGCACTGGTGTTACAGCAGCAGGGGATTTAACAGGTGATTAATTCGATATAGTAGTACATATTTACCTGCCTGATGTTTCTGCTGAAGCCCTTGAACACCCCGGGAAGTAGAAGGGATGTGTAACATTGACATTTTTTTGTACTAGTCCCCACTGAATTTCTGCAAGTGATTGCGATGCAAGTGGCAATGCACAAAAACATTCATTGGTATGCGGTAGGCATTAGGATATGTGAAAACATTGACTCTGAATTGGAATGCATTGTCTTACTGCTCTATTTACTACAGTTTGAATTTATAGTTCTTAGTGCTCATTGAGATCAAACTGTGAGCACACCTACCACAACAAGAGACCCTTAACAAATGGGCCCCTACTGTAGGCCTGCTATATATACTCATGATAGGCAAAGAACAAGTTTATGTTGAACTGAAAAGCAAAAACTTTTAGACGGAGGAGGAGTGCATGAGTACTAGAGGAGACCGGTGCCATACTCACATGTATTGTACGTAAGTTATATTGTATGAGGGTGTGCAGAACATTTTGGGCTCAATCCTAGCAACTTTCTATTGAATTTATAGTAACCAGGAGAGAAAATGTAGAATATGATTTCTAGCTCTAGTTGTCACAATTAAGTAAAATCATAGAAGCAGAAATGCAATAAACAGAATTCATAATGTGAGAGATGCTGTAATTTTAATTTTTCATATTCATTGGGAATCTAAGTAAAGTAGAACACTATTATTTCTGTCTACTGTAGGTCCTGCTACTAACAGCTTGTTACTTAGGTTCAGTTCACATCTGCGCCATGTCTCCATATGGGGATTCCGCATACCACATTTTTTTGCCCCTTTTGGGCGGAAACGAAATGGATCCCAGTTGGGATTGGGGGGGCGGCTTTCTGTCGTCCGCCTCAGGCGGCAAAAAGGCTGGGTTCACCCCTGCTTGTTGGCCCTTAGTCACATGCCATTTTGAGAACACATTGAATTCAATGAGTATATTCACATATCCATTTTAATGGCTCATTTTTCATGCCCATCAAATTACTGACATACACTATCTGTCCGTCAAAACAGACATGAAGCCATAGGATTAGACCCATTGAAATTTATGAGTTCTGTAATGGCCATGTGACTGACATTTCAAAAACATCTGTCATGTGACAATTATTCAAGGACTTGCAAGGATCGGCACGGCCATTGGTCTATAAAAATTACACGGTCATGTGAATCTGGCCTAAAGAGGTTGAGAATAGTTTTTGTCAGTTCTTCTTTTCATTTCAGGTGGTTTGATAAATCCTTCAGTCTGGTCGTGTTTAAAAATGGGAGGCTGGGTCTGAACGCTGAGCATTCCTGGGCTGATGCGCCAATCATTGGACACTTGTGGGAGGTACGTAGCTGAAATAACTGAATGACTTTTATACAAGTTGCCTCTAGAAATGTACACTATATGGACACTTATGTACTTATTCAGCAGAGTGTTGGCTATATATAATTTTTTGGGAGGATCTCCTGATGTTCTGCCCCTGACATAGCCTGACTGATAAGTGGGTATGCAAAAGTCTGAAGTGTAACCCACCTCACAGGCAATGTTCCCTGTTAAGCAGGCAAGGGTTCTTCAATTTTTCTTTTTTTTTATTTTTTTTTTTTAACCTGGTGAGCATAGAAGCTAGAAAGCAAGGCAATGCCCCCACTATGTTGGGGCAACCAAAACAGCCTCCAAATAAATACTATCATACAGTACTAATGTACTTAAGTGTACATACACAGTGCCACACATTGTCCACATAAAAAATAAATATATTGTCCAGATAAATAGTGTCACATAATGTCATGTAACACCCCAATAAATGTTGCATTCTGCTCTCCTATAAACAATACCACAGTAGTGTGGCATATATGCTTGTGTCCTAGAAATGCAGTCCCTGTATTGGTCATATTTACCGGTCCAAACCCAGCTCCACTGAACGGAGTTAAACATATCAGTTCAGATGAGCTGAGCTTAAGCTGGTTAATATATGCCAGGACCAGGACTAGCTTCAGCACCCGGATAACCCCCGTGATACAGGTCCCACTGCTGAGTTGAGAACTGAAAACATCAATTTTACTAACAAAGCAACCTTACAGTCAGTCTCTTCCTTTGCTAAACTTGCTGTCCTTTGTCCACAACCCCTAGTCTGCTAATGTCTCCTCTCTCTGACCTCTGCTGTCTTCTCCAAGTGATATATAGTACTTCTGTAGTTGACAGAAACAGACACTGGACAGCTGGAATGCGAGTGGCTGCAGATAAGTGATAGATAAGCAGGAAAAGTTTAATCAAGTTAATTTATTAACATTTATAAGTCAGTCCAATGTCCATTTGTTCTGCCCCAGGATTTGTAATACTTGTAATGTTAGTGAGTGTGTACAACTGTATCAGGAGAAATCTTTACAACAAATGTCCAGTATAAAAGCTTAAATTGAAAAAACTCAATAGACTGAACAGTAAGTTAATGGCACCTACTGGGTCAAGGTGTTATTAGACTAAGTCTACTATGTCATGGTTAACATTTATAACCGAAACCTCAATACAGATGAGAAAAGAGCCTTAAATTGTGTTTTTTTTTGTGTTAAAAGTTTGTAAAAGTGTATTGAGAGTATAGTTTATATTTTATATGTTTAATAATTGGATTGATGTATAGATCCCATTAATACTGTACTGGATAAGTAAAGTTAGGTTTTCAGTCCATTGTTCTGACAGAATGATAGATGCAGAAAGAGCGCCTCCATTTACCATATATACTCGAGTATAAGCCGAGTTTTTCAGCACAGTTTAATAAATAAAAGCTCTAAATCCCTCCTTTCCCTAGAATACATATAAAAGTAGAAAATTACTGTGAAACACATACACATTAGGTATCCCTGTGTCTGAAAGTGCCCGGTCTACTGAATATAGGGGATCTGCAGTGCCTATTCCGTTGGGAAGAGGTTATTAGGAGCACAGCAGATACCCTATATTCAGCCAGCTTGAATTCCAAGTGGGAGGAAAAAAAACCCTCAGTCCTCAAGCTCAGGGAAGGGGCAGACAGACAACCAAAACACCCCCTCCCCTTTCCCAGCACCCAGCAACTACTGCACCCAAAAACTCCAGCCGTTTTAATTTTTGAAATTTTCCAATAGCTGCTGCATTCCCACCCCCCTCGGCTTATACTCGAGTCAATAAGTTTTCCCACTTTTTTGTGGTAAAATTAGGGACCTTGGCTTATATTTGGGTCGGCTTATACTCGAGTATATACGGTACTTCCATCATCAATCACTGCATTGTTAAAAACAAGATGAAAACTTTTGTCTATTTTGTTTGTTATTCTTTTAATTGGGAGTGTGATCTGGTCTGTATCAATGGCAGCATCCACTTCATGTAACTGATTGTGCCTCTTACTATTACTATGAATGAAGGAGGCCCACTGTTACTCTTCCGGCCAAGGGCCTGACAAAACCTGGAGCTGACCCTGATCCAAGTGATATATGGACCAAGTTTTGGGGACTTAACGTGGTTGTGAGAAACAGGCTTAAAGCCTATTAGCCCACTTTTATCTGTAGGTGATATTGGTGGTTCATAGGTTTTGATGGAAGTCCTTCACATCTGCTGGAATTAGCTAAATGCTTCAGGTTGTAGAAACTCTGGAGCAGCCATACTGCTCACAGGTCAGTTGTTACACAATCGCAACCATTGTATGAATCTACATTGTCACTGTTTTTAGATTTGTAAAACTCTTTATCCTCAATTTGCTCACTTTGTTCCCTCCATCGGTTTTCTTCTTTCTTTCTTTCTAATCTTTCTAGTTCATGCTGGCCACAGATTTCTTTGAATTAGGGTACACTAAGGATGGGAACTGCCGTGGAGATTCTGGACTCGCATTGCCACCACCATACAGGCTACAGTGGGATATTCCACCCATGGTGAGTTTCTGTGAATAGTGTAAGTAAAACCAGTGAATAACTTGTGCTAAAATAAAAACATTGATGCTATAATGCCTCTATATCACACATAAAAGTGCTCTAGATGACCATAAAACATCAAGAACACTGCCCTACATCACTCCTAATTGATAATAAGCTATCAATAGTGCTGCAGTAACAAGTAATCTTCTATTACAAAAGTTCGTAGGTCAGAGGATCGGGCAGTAGAAGAACTTTTCCATGATGTATGGTGGGAACAACGACACATCCTTCATGTTGTCAATACTTCTGTGGGAAGGAGATGCTTCTTATTCAACTTATCCGGATGTCATTGCTAGGGTTCAAGTGATAGTTGCTATTCAGATTGTTGTGCAAATGAAAACCATTACTCCCTTTGTCTTAATAGTCCAAATATGTTTTCTTATAATTCAGTCATATACATAATATAATTCTGTTTAAACAAGTTTTCTCTTATGTAATGGTTGGCCCTATATGAAACCGAAATGCAAATAATTCCTTATCATCATTTTAGCCACTTGGGGCAAAGGTGTCCATTTGAAAAATACAACAGATTTTTAAACAGTGGTTGAATGAATATTTTGAGAATTTAGTGTGAATTTTTGCTCTCTACCTCCTTTTATAGTTGAGCATTTAATAATCTGCCACACAATTCATAGGGGTAAAAGTGTAACCATATAGAGTTCAGTGTTACTGTTGGTATAGAATATAGACCAGGGGTCCTCAAACTATGGCCTACAGGCCACATGCAGCCCACCATGTGACCTGCGCGCCGTCGCCCGGACCACTCACTAACAAGGAATCCATTACAGGCCTATAACTGATCCACTTACTGTTTGGGGTCCTGTAATGGGAACAGTATAGCATATTGAAAAATGAATTTCACACAGATATGCGAAATTCAATCACCATTTACTCATCATAGGTGCACATCAAATAAAAATCAGACTCTACATCAAATAAAATGAGCTAGTGTTACAATCATAGAATAGTACAGAAAATAATATAACCAATACAGAAATGATAACTGACACCATTGGTGATGCAGCATGAATGTAATGTACATATATACAACACTCTAAAGTTATGTAGAGATGTTAAAGTAAGGCAGTTTGCCTCGATCCATATTTATCAGGTATTAAGGAATAATACTCCATACAAAATTGGGATATAATACAGATAGAACATACCAAGCATAAGTAATCAAACATTGGAACAATCAACAGATGTGTGCTAGTACATATGTAAATTATGTGGTTACATGCATATCCATATGAATTTGTTTTGTTTTGGAACCATGCCTTACTTTAACATCTCTACCTGACTTTAGACTGTTGTATATGTACATTATGTGCATGCTGCATCACTGATTGTGTTAGTTATCATTTCTGTATTATTGATTGCATTATTTTCTGTACTATTCTATGATTGTAACACTAGCTCACTTATTTGATGTAGAGTTTGAGGAAGGTCGCATCCGACCGAAAACGTTTACTCTTCCTTATGTTCACCTGTGATGAATAAATGGTGATTGAATTTTACATATCTGTGAGAAGTCCATTACTCCACTAAGAAAAACGGTTTGGGACTAGAGATGAGCGAACAGTAAAATGTTCGAGGTTCGATATTCGTTTCAAGTAGCCCCTCAATATTCGACTACTCGAATCGAATATCGAACCCTATTATAGTCTATGGGGGGAAAATGCTCGTTTCAGGGGTAGGCAACGTTCGATCAAATTATACTTACCAAGTCCACGAGTGAGGGTCGGGCTGGATCCTCCGAGAAGTCTTCTCCGTGCAGCGTACCCACGGCATCTTCCGGCTCTGAATTCACTCTGCCAGGCATGGGCAGAGCCGACTGCGCATGTCCACACTACAAGCGGACATGCGCAGTCTGCTCTGCCCAGGCCCGATGCCTGGCAGAGTGAATGAAGAGCCGGAAGACGCCATGGGGAAGCTGCACGGAGAAGACTTCTAAAGGTAGGAGAAGAACCAGCGTTGATTGGCTGACTGTATAGCATTCGGCCAATCAATGCTGGTTCTGCATCGAACTTCTACATTCGAACAGCGAATGGTACTCGATCAAGTACGAGTATTTTGAATACCGTAGTATTCGATCGATCACTACTCACTCATCTCTAGTTGGGACTCTACGTTCACACAAACTTGGAAACACAACTGCATCCCTGTAAGCTTTGTAAGTGGCCATTTTCTTGTGGCCCGGGCATGCGCAGTCAGCTACGCCCGAGGCCTAGAAAATTGAAAACCCAGGACGGAAGAAGACGCACAGAGAGGTGGGTTCTTGAAGAAGATAGAGGCGTCTCTGGAGAGTTCTCTCACAGCATTGCGAGAAAAGTCATTTGCATACCAACAAAAACTGGGATTACAGGCAAACGACGGCGCGGAGAAGACAACGAAAGGTAGGAAAAGAATAGCCTTTCTTAAGGCTATTCTGACGTGGTACCTAGAAAAAATTGCGTTTGAATGATAGGATCTAGAGATGAGCGAGTACTGTTCAGATCAGCCGATCCGGAAAGCACGCTCGCATAGAGATGAATGGACGTAGCCGGCACGCGGGGGGTTAAGTGGCCGGCCGCCGTCAAAGCAGAAGTACCAGGTGCATCCATTCATTTCTATGGGGCGTGCTGTTCAGATCGGCTGATCCGAACAGTACTCGCTCATCTCTAATAGGATCCCTTTAAACGCAGTCAGTCCACAGGAAAGATTTAACCCCTTCCCGACATGCGCCGTAATAGTACGGCGCATGTCGGGTCTGTAACTATGGCGACTGCTCGGGACCCGGGCGGCCGCCATAGCTGCCGGGTGTCTACTGGCTGGGTTTAAGCAGTAGACAAGCGGCTCTAATGCCTCCGATCGGTCCCTGGGCATTAACCCCTCCGGCGCCATTTTCCCGGCGGCGCATGGGCGCCGCCATTTTGCCGGTGATCGCCGGCTCCTGGAGCATGCTCCAGGGCCGACATCACGTTGCCATGACAGCCGGGAGCCTTTACAAGGCTCCCAGGTTTGTCTGCAAATTCTCTCTTTTGCAGGCTGGTCTATGCAGCCTGCAAAAGAAAGGATGATTTTTTGCAATCAAAAAACCCCTGGGGTTCAACACCCCTAGGGAGTCTAATAAATGCAAAAAAAAAAGTAAAAAAATATAAAAAGTATTAAAAGTTCAAGTCACCCCCCTTTCCCTAGAACACATATGAAAGTAGTTAAAAACTGTGAAACATATACATGTTAGGTATCCCCGCGTCCAAAATCGCCCGCTCTACAAATCTATAAAAATATTTTTCCTGTTCGGTAAACGCCGTAGTGGGAAAAATAGTCAAAAGTGCCAAACCGCCGTTTTTTCACTGTTTTGATTCTGATAAAAATTTGAATAGAAAGTGATCAAAGCAATAACATTTCCCGAAAATGGTAGAACTAAAAAGTACACCCGGCCCTGCAAAAAAAGACGCCCTATGCATCCCCATACACTTACGTATAAAAAAGTTACGGCCGTCGGAATATGGCGACTTTTAGAGAAAAAAAAATTTAACACAGTTTTGGATATTTTTAAGGGGTCAAAATGTAAATAAAACCATATAAATTTGGTATCCCTGGAACCGTACCGAAACACAGAATACAGGGGACATGTCATTTTGGCTGCACAGTGAACGCCGTAAAACCAAAGCCCGTAAGAAAGTTGCAGAAATGCATTTTTTCTTCAAATCCAGCCCATTCAGAATGTTTTTCCTGCTTCCCAGTACATTATATAGAATAATTAATGGTGGCATCATGAAGTAAAATTTGTCCCGCAAAAATTAAGACCTCATATGGCTCTGGGAGCGGAGAAATAAAAAAGTTATGGGGTTTAGAAGGAGGGGAGTCAAAAATGAAAAACGAAAATCAAAAAATGCCATCGGCGAGAAGGGGTTAATACAAGTACCTTGTAAAGCTGTTTCAACACTTTCCAAAGATCATATTCTTCATTGCAGCTCCATTTTCATGAAAATCATTGTTATTCTTGTACAAATTAGCTTAACCTTTTCGCTGCCAAGGGTCTCTGGAAATTTTGCACCTCCAGTAGCCAGAGCAATTTTCACAGTTTTGAGATGGACAAATCAAACCTAAATTGCAACATTAAAAAAGCATCCAACCCCCCCATACCTATATATTTTCTTAAAGTAGACACCTGCAGCATTGTCAGAATGCCACTTGGTACTGTATACGAACAGGCACCTTCATGCAATTTTGATTTAAAGTGAATGTTTTATGAAAAAATGCAAATAAATGTACAGTATATTAGTTGTTAAAAGCGGAAACCAAACAAAAAATTAAATGCACCAAACCTCCTAAAAATAAGAGTTCAACATGTGCAGAGTTCATACATATCACTATGGCCTGAACCTGCATGCACGTGTCTTCAGAAAATCGCTAGAACTGGAAGGAACTAAATTCTGCTTTGAAGCTGGAAATGTTAAAAAAGTATCATCCTATAAAATGTAGGGATTACACACCATGAAAAGTAAGTGAACCCCTAAACCCTATATATTTTTTGAAAGTAGACAACCTGAAGATTACAAATGTCTTAATGGGTCATCGATAGCCACATCCACCTTCATGCAACTTTGTGACCAACACAAATAATTTTTTGAAAAAATATGCTAAAACACATATTTGCACCTAAAACTCATGTTCAATCTCACATTCATATACAAAATACTTTTAAAATAATAGCTTATGGTGTATACAATGTGTATATATACTATATGTACCGCAAACATCAACTACAACGAGAGCTCGGACTCCCAAAAACACGAATACAGAAGACAAGCAGGATTTTGCTGTTGTTCACTAATATGTTAAAAAGCTATACTGCACCTACCAAACGGTGACTGTGATACCAAAATCTAACTTTTTTCAGAGTACACAGCATACCGTATATAAAAACACAATTTAATAGTTCATATATACAACCACCTTCATTCAACTTTGCGGCAAACAGAGATTGTCAGCAAAAATTGCGCAAAAATTCAAATTTGCCACTAAAGTGCGGCTCAAGAAATCCCTTTCTGCAAACATAATGTACTGTCCATAAAACTGCAATATGTGAGGAGTTCATACATACCACACATGTATATATTTACAGGGGCGGGTGTTAAAGAATCGCCAAAATCGCAGAAATGCGCCATCCCATTTTGGGCATGCAAATTAAATAGGACTTTACATAAAAATGTTACTTTCCATCCCCCTATAAAAATTTTAGCAATCCATACGTTCATCTCTAGTGATAATCATTATTACTATTATTTTAGTGTGTAACGGATATCACTAGAGACGTATTTTACTGTAGAAAGCTCAGGTATAGACAGGACAGGGATTGGGTGAAATGTAAACTTTATTTGTGACTTTATGTATATGTTGTGTAAGTGTTTGGTGCGACTTTTTTTTTTTTTTTGGCTCTGCGACCTGGACAATGGTAAACGTCTGGGTCACAGTGCCAACAAACTTCCTGGTTATGTTCAAGAGGTATAACATAAGAATACCCCACTAGTAAAGCTCAGGGGGGAATTATATTATAACTGTATGTGACAGTCGGAGACAAATGTATAGTATACGCTCTGATTGGCAGGAGAAGGGTTAATAGGGACAATAGAGTCCCTGCCACCCCCCTCCTGCTGTCACATACAAGTTATGCAGAGAGTCTCATTGTTTCACTGTCTCTCTCGCTCTGCTGCACTGCTCCGTGTCCCTCTTCCTTTCTTGTTAGATCGCAAATTGCTTGCTTAGACAGGAGGAGGGGGGACACTTTGGAGCTCTATATTTTTTGACTGCATCAACATATCTTGATGCTTTCAATTGCATTCTAAAGAGGAGAATCTCATCTTTAAAATGATATCAAGAACTCGATGATTGGATGTACAGTTTTGCAGCAATTCACTGTTGAAACGCTGTCGGGAATTGAGATCTGCAGTTGGATCTCAATGCCAAATAGCGTATTCAACAGTGAATCCCTCCAAGACTGTAAGTAAAATCATCAAGTCCCTGGTATCATTTTAAAGATGAGAGTCTCTTCTTTAAAATGCATTTTAAAGCATCAAGATATGTTGATGCAGTCCAGAGATATCGTCATTAGTAGGGAGGACGTACTAAGTACGTCCTCCGCTACTGAAGTGCCACCTTGGGAGCACGTACAGTGTATGTGCCTGGCAGCGAAAGGGTTAAAAGAGCTTTCAGAGCATTTCTTCTCCTGCTCGGGCTTCAAGTTAAGCTCTAGGTAACGCCCCTCACTCCTCCCACCATTGCTTGATTGACATCTTCCACATTGTTACACGTTATCTAGAGTGGATAGCAAAGTGTACTTTAGAAGGGCTTCTTCTAAGGTACTGTCATTAGTTTGATACTGATTCTTCTGCCGACTGACTCCATTTAAGTTACCGGCTCAATTTCTGCGAGCCTGTACAGTGCTCGCTTCCATTAGAAATGGACGAACACAACACTCATCTGAGTGCTTCTGCCCCTTCATCTTAGCGATTGATAGAATTCTCAACACTTGATCTCTGGTGATCTAAACTTCTACTATGACACATCAAAACTGTTTCTTTTTTCCGCTAGCGGGAAAAAGAAGTGAGTTGCCCCTTCTTCCTGAGGATACCGCAGCTGAGACAGCCACAGTATGAGACTGCCTCCTGATTAGGCCTATTCATTCGGGCCTAATCTGGAGCAGAATGCCACAACTGAATGCCGGTGCACTGCATCGGCATCCCGCCACGGCTAGCTGCGCGGAGTTCACACTGCGGAATTTGGTTTCCGCCATGTGAACATACCCTAATTGTACCTGCAACAGCATATAAGTGGTTAAAAGCAGTTTAGGTGGTTGTAGACTCTTTAAGACCAGTGTTTAAATTCCTACTATTTTTCATGTTCTCATCAACTTCAATTTCAGCCTTCAACTTCAAAAATGTATTCAATGTGATATTGCTAAGTGCAAAGCATATCTGGGAACTTTGCCTAGGTTACAGTGGTAGGCATAACCTTAGGAGATTCAGTACAATGCACTCTTCCATTTACCCAGTTATCAGAATATTTTTGAAGTCTATGAAAGACATGTGAAGGGCAAAATGTTGCTTTCTGCCTTTAAAGATTCTAGATAATACTTTGATGACTTCAAAGATTCTGTATTGAAAACTTGTCTCTTCTCTAGTGTCGAGAGATCATTGAGTCTTCCTACTTCACAGCAAAAACACTAGCGGATGATGTGGATTTTTACTGCCTCCGCTTCACAGACTTTGGAAAAGGAATCATCAAAAAATGTCGAAGTAGCCCTGATGCGTTCCTGCAGATTGCACTACAACTCGCTCATTATAGGGTAAGAATAACCACCAAACATTAAAATTCCCAGGAAAATAGATTCAATTTGTCGTTGACTGCTTTATCCACTAACATAGTTAAACACTTTTTCCATTGGGATAGTAGAAATACTGTAACTTGATTTCCATTTCCACTCAAGCCATTTCTTCTTTGTTCAATCGGTTCGGTCTTAGTCAAAACTGACAAAAAATTCTATGCATAACACATTTATAGTTATTACATAAGAAAAAAATTTAATTTTTAAAGACTCGACAGAAGTGGTCAATTTAGGAATAATAAAAATGTGTGATTGCCTTTTATTTGGCCATAGATATAGAATAAAATAAGATAATCCTTTAATAGTCCCACCATGGGGGATATGAAATGGAAATCGAGGACATCAATCAAAGGACTAATCCACTGTCGGGTAGTGATCACAAGTGTGCACCTTCATCTATTGCAAAAATAAAAATCTTTGTGGGTTATTTTGTAATGCTCAAAAGACTGTAAAGTTCTTACAAAACGTAAAGATATATTACAACAGACTTCCTTTTCTAGGATACAACACAACAGGGTGGGGGTTTTTTGTTGTTTTTTTTTTACTAATTTTTTCTTCGGACGAATATGCAAATCTGTCTCCCAAGATGTAAATAGGGAGACAGTGTCTCTGTTATTCTGCCCTCTATAGGAAGCACCCTGAACATCATGCCCCACTTTCCCAGAAGCCTTAACTGCATAATGTGGTTTTTTTACCAAGTCAGTTTCTCAGCTACGGACGGCCATTTCAGTCTGGTTGGACCTCGTCAGCGCAGCGTAGAGAGAACTGACTTGGTAGAAGTAATTTTTTCTTGGCAGTCATTTTGTTGGAGTAACAGATGATGGTTATCTCTGACTTGTGGCCTATTCAATCCCCTGAGTTATCCTTGACTTCTACTTTTAACTACTTCTATTGAATTTGTTTTGACAGGATAAGGGTCACTTCTGTCTGACCTACGAAGCTTCAATGACTCGCCTGTACCGTGAAGGTCGAACAGAGACTGTTAGGTCATGCACTTCCCAATCGTGTGAATTTGTGAAAGCCATGGAGGATCCTGAACAAACTGTGCGTATATGCTTTGCGTCTTTATCTTTTCTCTATTCTTGATCTTAACTTACAATGAATTCATTTTCAATGTCATTCTTTTTTGTGCAGAAAGAGAATCGACTGGCACTTTACCGAGCCGCAGCTGAACGGCACCAGCTAATGTATCGTTTGGCAATGACCGGCAAAGGCATTGACCGTCACCTTTTCTGCCTCTATCTTGTGTCCAAATATCTGGGAACTGAGTCCCCTTTCCTTCAGCAGGTAAAAGCTAACGCGTTTTGTTGCTATATGTATAGAGAGATTTTTTAGTGATACTGGCAGATTCACCGTGCCATAACCACATGCAGCACAAAATACTGACAGACTCCCTGTTATCATTTGCTTTACAGTGGATTCTGGTATGTGGCTATAAATAGGCTCAAACACAAGTTAAAATGTAGTTAAGATTAAGCAAAAATGCAGACTAACAATTGGCAAAGAGATGAATAACAAAGTAAATAAACAGTCACTATGTGTAGCTTCTCCCAGGCCCAGCAGTTGCATTTCTATGCATATTGATACCCTGAATGATAAGAAGGAGAGCAGGGGATGCTTTCTCTATGTATATATACTAGAGATGAGTGAGTACTATTCAAAATGGCCGTTTTAATAGCACGCACCCATAGGAATGAATGGAAGCGGCCGGAACACAGACTTTGCTGGCGGCCAACTGCTTAACCCCCTGCATTCCAGCTGTGTCCATTCATTCCTATGGGTGCGTGCTATTCAAAACGGGAGATTCGAATAGTACTCGCTCATCTCTAATTTATACCCTAAATGTCATGGCAAAGAACTTTCCCTAAAAACCCAGAACCGCCAACTTTGCTTTACAGGTGTGTGTGTGTGTGTGTGTGTGTGTGTGTGTGTGTATTGTGCACACGCATTCAGTTATCCATTATTCTCTGGAATGTGACCTTGCAGTTGAAGTTAAAAGTGGAGGAAGCAAAGTACTAAAAATTAACTCTACACAATGATCTACTCTGAAATGTTGCCATGGTTGAGAGAATACATAGTTATATAACGTTCCAGACTCTTCTCACCAACCATCTCAGCTTGACTGGTAACTTCCACTGCACATTATCCTGACTGAAAACTAAAGGGCTAGTTCACACGGCAAAATGGTCAGGATTTTGACGCAGAATCCACGTAAAAATCCTGCTGCCTCCCATTGAAAATAATGGGAGCTGGTCATTTCCTTTTTCCGTGAGTGGTTTGTTCCCGCTTGCGGAAAAAAGAAGCGAGCTGCCCTTTCTTCAGGCAGATCCGTAGCTGATTAAGCTGCAGCGTCCACCTTGCGACACCACCCTCTGGACTAGGCCCATTCATTTGGGCCTAATCCAGAGCGGAAAGCAGTGCACTGGCATCCCGTCTCAGCAGCCACAAGGGAATGTGACTGAAGCCATTCTTGGATTTACCTCAAAAAGCCGCAGCAAAATCTGCACCAAAAACACAGCTTTTCCGTAATGTGTTCTCTGTTATGAGAAATTCTCTTGCCTATGTACAAATCAACCATTCATTTTAATATATGTATATGAATGATCGTATCCCCTAATATGTTATCTTAAAGACAGTGTGGAGCCCATTATTTATTATATTTTAATGATTTTATTATTTTAAATAAGTAAAATAAAACATCCTAGTAACAGTCTCATCAGAAGAGAGAAAACTTACATTGCAGAATCTCATGAGAAACACAGAGACATATCTTAAGCAGACCAAGATGTCACAAACATTTGAGTGGGTTCGACCAAGGTTGAGACAAAGGAAGGCATAGAACAATATAAGTGATAACTCTGTTAACCATGGAATGATAATGTCAGGATGTGCCGATTTGTTATACTATAATGTAATGATCAGACAAGGATGTGGGTGAGTAAACAGGGACAGTCAGAGGGTTAGGGATTGTGGGGGACGGAAAGCAGAGAGAAGCAAATTTGGGTTATCCTAGCTAAATATAAAATGTACATGACTAACTTGTTATGCCAGGCCATGTGCAAAGACAACAGATTGGGGTAATCCAAGAAATTTGTCAGAAATGTATGCAGTCATAGAATGATCTATTAATTTTTCTAATATGGCAGTGAGTTCCCTTTGCAGGACCTCTTTGAGACAGGGTAGCATCAAAGAAGAGAAGACTTATAATAGTATTGCTGATATTTTTTTCTTACATTTTTTTTAAAGCAAATCCAGACCCTTATTCCCAACCTTTTATTTGCAACAAAAGTACTGAACCTAACTATTGTATTAATAGCGTTGAGTGTTTTACATTTCCTTTATGATTTTCTTTGGAAAATTGTATCCTAATAAACACATTTCCTGCAAAAAACGTGCAAGTTCCACCTGTGAATGTCATGACAAACCAGTCAGCTTGTCTTGTGGGACTTATAGGTGTTGTCGGAACCCTGGAGACTGTCCACATCTCAGACTCCACAACAGCAACTAAAGCTATTTGATTTGGAGAAATTCCCAGAGCACATTTCTGCCGGCGGAGGATTTGGACCCGTAAGTAATAGAGAAAATAATTGGTTGAACTTGCTGAGATTTCCTTTCACATAAGGCACATGATATTTATGTTTTTCTTATTGTTACTGAACGCAGAAGCAAAGATTGTCCACAATTGTACATGTTCTAAGTTTGCTAACCCTGCTTGCTTTAATTGTAATGTTTATAACTATAAGCATAAAGCTTGTATCTGCTTTAAATACATTCATTTATAAACCATGTATGATGCCGGTATTCAGCGATCACTTGAAGATCCCTGGCCCCAATGATAAGTCTGTACTCGGGCCCCTAACTACCTTGTATCATTAGAAATAGTGGTAATTTACATGGTTTTTATGGTAGGAGTCCAGGGTCTAATGATGACTGCTACCTCTACACCCCCTGTAGCTATGTCCATGCCAGTATACCTATATAGATGTAGCAGCTAAATTTGGCATCTATTGTCACTATGTTGTTCACTTCTATAACTCTTTAAGGCTAAGGCCCTATGTAGTGAGCTGCAGTAAAAAAAAGATGCAGAAAAAAACGCGGCGGAAGCGCATAAAGGTTTTTTTCTGCAGCGTTTTTCAAAGAAATTCTGCAGGTTTCTTCTATTCCCTATTATATCTATATGGAAAACGACAGCGTTTCTGTAGATAAAATTGACATGCTGCTTTTCCACTGCTGATTTTTGGATATGTGGATGGAATTAGCCAGAATCCCATATACTTTGCAGGTAACGTAAAACACAGTACGTATTTCCGCCATGGCCAAAATGCTAAGTTTTCGCAACGTGGAGCTTTAGCCTAAAAAGGAACCTTAGTAGGTTTTCCCCGCATTCCTATGGAAATGTATAGGTAATTTGTATTTTAAATGTACTGATGGGTCACAACCTTTCTTATTTATATTTTATGCAAATTATATTTTTCTCTGATTTTCCTAAATGGTCGATGCAAATAACCTTCAGTATAATGTTCAATGATTAGAGTATAAATCAAATTTTATTGGATAAACCGCACAATGATATCATTTTTTCACAAATGTCAGAATAGTCTACCAGAGCTGCTGTTTTCATGTGAACTGCCTTCAACCCTTATAGATCTTTTGCTTGAGGGGAGGGTGGTGGCCACACCATGAGTTTCTCTCCTTTTCTGCCCATAGCATGCATTTCCGCTAAAGTTTTTTTCTGCAGCGGTTTTTAGCTGCATTCCGCAGTGCAGGGTTGTAGTTTTCAGCTATGACCCCCACAAGTCAGGAGTGGGTTTAATAGAAGGGAAACATCTAAGGGCTTCCTATACATGCTCCATTCCTTTTCAAGCTACTCCTGACTTTGGCTCAAAAAAATGCAGCAAAATCTGCAACAAAAAAAATCTTGCGTTGCTCCAATGTGGGGCCTCAGCCTTTGAATAGCAAAAAAAAAAATAAAAAAATTACATCTTTAAATCTGACTTGCATAATAATTTGGAACATAGTGCATATAAATGTTTATTGTATGAGTATTTTATGGATTGTCACTGAATCTGCTTTTATATATTTAATTTATTATTATTATTATTATTATTATTAATAATAATATTTTATTATATTTTTTACAGGTGGCAGATGATGGCTATGGTGTGTCATATATATTTGCTGGAGAGAATGTCATCACTCTACACATTTCTAGCAAATTCTCCAGCCCTGAGACGGTATGACTCTTTTGTGGTGGTGGTGTTTGTTTTTTTTTTTTTTTAAATAATTAAAGAGTCATAAGGATCCTTGCATTGTCGCTTTGGCTTTTGGTAATTTACTGCAAAATAGCTGAGTTACAGGGGCTAAGCCATTGGGAATGCAACTTATACCAGCTGCTACCAGACACTGGCCCCTGGGAGGGCCTCAAAGGTCTTTTTGCAACATTAAATTTATTATTATTATTATTATTATTATTATTATTATTTATTATTATTATTATTATTGCACAAAATATGTCAGGGTACATTATAGATTTTTCATTGGAGCTCAGGAACTTCAAGTTACACCTCTGTGTTGAAGCTATGAAAACCAATAAAACAGTGAACAGTGTGCCTTGTACATAAGTAATGTAGCCTTGTACTAATAAGTTACAAAGATTAAATGACATTTCCAATACTTCTGTAACACGCAGTAACAGTGGTTTTTCCATCTAATAGGAAATCATAATTACATTTGTTTAATTTACACAAATGTTTCCATATTTGTAGCAGCAACAGGATGTGCCACCATGTTGGTGTATCTTGAAGTATGCCATCAGCTTCTGTCTGTTCCATTATAAAAATGTGATTTTACCAGATCCAGTTCAGACAATGAACATCTGGCTGATATTTTCACTTATGATTTGCAAATTCATGACCATTTTAAAGTTGTTGTTTTTTTTTTTTAATTATCTTTAAAAGGGACATTATAGTCTCAGCAAATAAATGTCACTCTTTGTATAATGAAAATATATCCAATTTTCCAGTATACTTTTTGCCTCCTATTCCTTCTGATTTTCAAGGTCTCTGCTTGCTGCCATTCATGAAGTGGCTTCATTGGTTACTTCCAGAGGTTAAAAATTGGAATAGCCGAATATCAGTAGAAATCAATGAAATGGCAGAATAATGTTAGCCAAAGTAGGTTTATTATCTTATCCTAAAAGCAGGGTAAGAAATAGAAAATGCTAAAAAGTGCTTAAGCTGTTAAATAATTACATATTAGACAATCAAGTATATCCTGTGAAATGCTGCACATTAGATCTATCCATTTCATCCCAGATGTCCTACTTAACTATTTTAGCTTTCTTTATTCTAGTTTTCGGGGTGTTCCTTGTACCTCCCAAATATTAAGCAGATTTGGGAAAAGCAAGTGATAAAGTCATAAGCAGGTGAAGAATAACTAGCCCATTTATGGACTCATACTGCAATATTTCTTGCAGGAAGTCCAGTCATATATTTCTATGGCATCTAAAGAAATGGTGTTTTGCTGGTGTCCTTTTATATATGTACTATTTAATAGAGACCTCTACAGCAGGAAATTTCTGTAACAGGTGGACTTACCTTAAAAGTGCCATGCTAGACAAAATGAATAGTTAACGCTGACCCACTAGAGGCGTGTTACAAACCAGCACTTTTACTTTCAGTCATTTCCCCCCCAAAAGTCTGTTCTGCAAATGTTACTTGTATAGTATGAATTGCCATTGTGTTCCTTCTGTATATAAGGTTAGCAGCACCACTTGTAATAAGGAAAAATATATCTTTGTACCATATTAGCAAGTGGATATGAAATATAAAGATTGAGTCTTCAGTAGTTGATACCTTTTAATGGCTAACAAAAATTATGACAGATTGCAAGCTTTTGAGACTACTAGGTCTCTTCATCAGGCATGCTATGTCACAATATCTGAAGGCATGCATACTTATACACAAAAAGGGCGCCTGTCACTTAATTCCTTTGCCCTTTTTGTATATAAGTATGCATGCCTCCTAAATTGTGTTATACCATGCCTGATGAAGAGACCTAGTAGTCTTGAAAGCTTTCAATCTATCATTTTTGTTAGCCATTAAAAAGTTATTTACTACTGAAGACTCAGTCTTTATATTTCACTTGTAATAACTAACACTACATTCACATTTAGCAGCCGTCATATGGGTACATTAATTTTAAAGTCTGTGAATGGGGGCTATTCACATGACTGATGTATTGACGTTCCGTGTAATGAATCATCGAAATATAGGTTGTGCTCTGCTTTTGTCCATTTTCACAGGTTCCTCCATACACTATAATGTATGAGAGATCAGTGAAAATGGGTATAAAACGCCCATGAAAAATGGAGATTTTCATGCCTGTTGTCACCCATTGTTGTGTTAATGTAGGTTATGTTGCTAACATACGTCCAGGGGTGGGATCCTGCTGGTACTTCTGAATTCTGACCTGGATTCTCCATTCATCTGGCAGCATTTCTATTTTTTTTAATTATACAAAGATATGATTGAATACAATGGCAGAGCAAAGAGCCATCAATGACCCTCATCTATATTGCTTTAGTGTGGTGTGGCACAGACTAACCTTATATCATGGTGGCAGCCTGAGTTTTCTTTTATATATATATATATATATATATATATATATATATATATATATATATATATATATATATATATATATTTATATGCACTTCGGTGCTTTTAATAATTTTTATCAATTCTGCCTTTTTTCTTCAATTAATTAGTTTACTTTTTGTAACCATGTGAATGTATTTGTGTGTTTAGGTCATACACATACCCATTCTTTTTCATTACGATTTGGATCTGGTGGGTATGTGGCCAGGGGTTGTAACACACAAGTGATGCCTGTGCCAGTTTTGTTTTGTATGTTACATCATGAAACTCCGTATCAGTACAAGCAATGTATAGCAATGTATTTGAAGAGTTTTTGGGATTGGAAATGGAGTTGATATGAGTACACTGAACTATACTGCGTACTAGTATTTCCTGGTAACCATTTTATTTATTCCTTCCACAAGCTTTGGCATGCTAACTGTTGTGAGACTACAACTCATAGCATGAACATGTGCTTAGCTGTTCTCGCAACTCCCATGGAAATGAATGTGGCATGTTTGGAGTTGCATTTTCACAATGGCTGCCTACCTCCCTATAAACCCACTGCCTGGTTTAGAATATTGTAAAACAAAAAGTAGTAATGTCAGATGCCCCTAGCTAAGCAGTAATCTCCATTCATTGCAGTGCATTTTACAGCAAGGTGATTAACTTTGGGTTTTAAGTGCCTGGACGATTTTTGAGGCTTCAGCAACGCGTAAGCTGATATATGTAGAAACATTTTCTGCAGCTAATTTTGCTTCCTTCTCTTGTGTTTTTTCTTCAGAACTCTCACCGTTTTGGACAAAGAATCTGCCAGTCCATGCGTGATTTGGCTGAGCTCCTCACTGTCCCTCCTCGTGGTAAATCTTGATATCGAGCCACTGTACAAGATCACATGACACATGACAGAACCTGTGTTACTGTGTATTCACTTGAAGCCTAGTCTACTTCTCATTGCGAAAGCAATTACGCAATTGTCTTGTGTGTGTTACTGATACTGATAGGATCCTGCAGCACAGTCAATCATTATATAAATGGCTACTACTACTTGCACTGGGAAAAATCTAAATGTATGTAAATAAATTTTAATATGCCAAACCACCAAATACCATTGCTTGTTCTTTATACACGTGAATAATAATGCAAGCACACCGATTTCCAATGAACCCCATATTACAGAAGTGATTACTGAACTCCAATGATTTTTAAAGATATTTTATTCAGATTTCCAGCGTGCATATATAGTACATATTGTGACCCGCGCCTGGCATTTCACAGAGTATGATCATTTTCTTACGGTTTGTATTTGCACACAAAGTGATTTTGTTCAGCGCATGGAGCATCATTCCACTGGCGGAACGCTGCAGAAAGACAGGAGAGAAACATATGAACCACAATAATATTTGTATGCCATATGTTTATTCTTCAGTAGATGGTGCTGTACTCCAAATGTGGCACAGAGCCAAAGAGTACACTATTGATGTGTAGCAGATGCAGGTGTCATGGAGTATTACCTCTTTGTTCAGTGCTCCTTATAAAAGCATAAAGTAAGTACATGAAGCCAAAAGAGGCTTTATAGGCTATAAAATGAAATAACTTATCTCAAGGATAGATCATCAATGTCAGACTGGGACTCCTACACCCAACACCATTAGCAGATGTACAAAGAATGGAGCATTAGGCACCCATTCACTAGAATAGAAGCTGAGCTGTAGTGACAAAGCTGGCTGCTTTCCTCTCTAGTCTCTGTGTATCTACAAACAGCAGATCAGTGTTGATGGGTGTTGAACACACAGATCTGATATTGATGTCTTATCTTCATTATAGGTCATGGATATTTTTATCCCAGTAATCCCTTTAAATAGTAACAAGATAGAATACACTTCCCATAGTTTTTGTTTGATGGGAACTTGCATGCTAAATTTCACCCCTAATGCTATCAATAAAAGTGCCCTAGATGTCCAGGAGTGTCCCAACCTAAGAAATGGCAACATTAGTGAATCATATTAGAGGGATCTGTTATACTGTTGTAGCACTAATATATTGTTCTGCTATGACTGCTTTCACCTTATCTGCTACTGCAGAAATGAGAATTCAGTCATGTATATTGGCCTCTGAATTAGGGGATTTCAATGATGACCATGTTGGGTAACCACTAAACATCAGCTCACTATGTATGGAAACAAAGCCTTTGGATTAAGTATGTGACTGATCTATGAATGCCACTTAAACAATGGATCATTGGCAAGGGAAGGGTAAGATATGATATCCCTAGGGATAGTCTGAAGTAGCAGCCTCCAACTTTTTTAACCCCTGTACCAGTTCATAGCAAGATAATTTTCCCTTGGGTACCCCCTTTGCCCCCCATCCTGTGGGAAAATGATCTTACTTGGAACTGCTTTTTGTAATAACCAAGTGTAGGGGCTCTCTAACTTGTGGGTCGCTCCTAGGGAAGGCCGCTTTATAATGAGCAGTGTATGAGGGAAGTTGCAGCCAATGAGGAGCTCACGGACGAGGAGTTAACTCTAGCCTATTTAGATGCTGGCCAGGGCACTCCTCACTAGCTGCTGCTACCCGCACTCAAGCAATGCTCTACAGGAGCCGCCCACAACTTCTTCTGCGATGGCACAGCAACTTTTACAGTACCAGGGACCATTGTCCAATAGCTTGAGTTCTCAAGACCTCTCCACTAGAGTCTATAGGATATAACAATAAATATTACATACTTGTGTCTTTGGTCAGCTCTCCACAGTACTCATTGTTATTCAGGTTGTTGGGTTCTCCACTCTTCCAAGAACGGTAATTATACATTGATCCATCATTCCATTTCCAGCGACGGTTCTAAGACAGAATGAAAATGAGATAAGGGAAACTTGCACAGACAACATCTTTCATTTTGTAAAAGAATCTAATTCTTTCTGTAGAGTTCTTTAAGGCTAAGGCCTCGCGTAGCAAAAATTAAAAAAAATGCTGCGACAAAACACAAGGTCGAAGCGCATTGTGTTTTTTGCAGAGTTTTTCATTGCAGTTTTGCAGCATTTTCCACTGTAGAATTTCTGCCCCTGTTATACCTATATAGAAAACGTAAGCGTTTCCGCAGGTATAGTTGACATGATGCAATGATGTTTGCGATGGTGTTTGAGAATGCAGCTTTTCCACTGCAGATTTTTTTCTGCACTGTGTGGATGGGATTAGCTAGAAACGCTACATTTTTGCAATGTGGGGGCTTTAGCCTTAATCCCTATTTTATGCACTACCCAATTCAACCATGTCCTAGCCAGTACACAGTTCATGCAATTTATGCAACTTATCAGGTGGACAGGGGCAATGAGTGGCGAGGATTTGTATGCTAAGTACAGATGTGCACCTTAGCGCTGTACTTTGACTTTTCAGCACTCCTGGAATGGAAGGGTAGTGAGCCCCTGCGTCTGCCACTCCACTCAAATAGGGTACAAGGAACTTCCAGGGGACAGAGACACCTCAGCCCATCAGATGAACTGTAATTTACACCAGAACACTGTTGTGAGTTATAGATATAGTCTTTGCTAGCCTTTGTGTTGGTGTAGCTTTCAGTTTGGGGACATGGGACCACCTGGGACGTGACAGAATTAGTAATAGCCACCAGTGCCATTACGTGACATATATACAGTTGTTTTCTACTCTCACCTTTTCAGGGTCATGAAGTCCAATCCAGATATCTACATTTGGGTTGTAAGCAGCCACGTGACTTGCGATAATAGAAGCTTCTGAGTCATCTATGATTGAAGCCAGATGAGCACCATGTCCATAGCTAACACACTCAAACTAAAAGAAAATACAGGTTATGATCATTAATATATAGAAAAAGTACAATGTTTTGGTGATTCTTGTAGGCTGTCTGCTTTCTTTTCTCACCTCAGCTTCAGACCAGGGAAGTCTGAAACGGAAGTATCCATAACAATGAGATTTGTAGAAAAACCATCCAGGAGGACATGAAGAACGAGGTGCCCCTGCGTAAAATATCAGTGTTTTACATCATTCATATAATAGTTGTATTGTAGTATTACTACTGAAAAATATAGAACATACTACCTATAATTCACATTTTAGTGCATGCAAACTTTTATTGGGTAAGAATAAGCAGGTTCTCGTAGTCTCTGTGGAGTGTCTTTAAAGGGAACCTGTGACATTGGATATGCTGTGTGATCTGCCAGCCGCATGTTATAAAGCAGAAGCAGCTGTGCATAATGAGATATATACACATATATGGTTTTGTGTGAAGAAATTCAGTATAACTTTTATTTCATTCATCTTAACATCGGTTCGTTCTGGGCTTAGGAGTCCAGTGGGCGTGCCCACTCAGTGATTGGCAGCTCTTTCTATATTCACACTAATCACTAAGACCGCCTACTGGACTCATGAGCCCAGAATAAACTGGGGGAAAAAAATTAAATTTAAATTAAATCTTTAAAAAATGCAATACAAGATGTACTGAATATTTTCCTAGGAAACTATATATGAATCTGCTCAGATCCTCATCTATAACATCCTGACCATATATTGACAGGTTGCTTTGCAGTCTTATGGGATAGCAGCAATGATCTTCATTGCTTTTCATTGTTTGGAGGCCTGGGATGATGCAACCACCAGGTCACTAACCTTATTGACTACAAAGTTGTATTTTTTCATTTTTGGTAACAATAATAACTTTTAACAAAATGACAGTAATTCTCAACCTGGTTTACACACCAATCCGCTGTATTCCTTCTAGGCTGATATTAGGGAAATTGCAGCATTCTTTATATGCTGCTCTTACCTTCTGTCAGAGACACTCCAAGGACCAAGCAGCCCAGAAGGGCAAAGCACAAGGAGGGTGACATCCTGAGGACAAAAACAGTGGTTAGGGTACAGCATATAAAATTATATTTCAGGTATATACTTTAGCAGAAGATAAGAGTTTGTAGATATAAAGCCAGAGACATAAAAGGTCAGACAGTAGCCACATCTGGACCCAAAGAAATCCCAAAGTTCCGCTTCCATTAGCGAATGTAATATACACATCAATTTTTTTTGCAGTTTGCAATAGGAAAAAGTCCTTTAGCTACGCTAATGGGATATGATTCCCGTGTTGTATAATACTTACTATGTTATAAAATGTTCTATTGTTTAGTCTAAATACATGACTATAGTGTTACCGTACTACACTTCTTCTAAATTGTCCTACCTGGGTATTCCCATTGGCAAGACTTACCTGCTGCAGAAAGTAGACTGGATTATGTGAGTGTCAAGAACTATTTTCAGATGGGACCTTTATATGAGCGCGTGATTCCCTCAGTGAGTTTTGCTATGCAGGAGGTGGGAATTGTGCAGCAGATGGAGAGCAGGCAACAAAGACAGGAACAAGCAATAAGGATATAGACATTAAAGTCAATTATAGGGCCTTACCCCCACACTTATATCATAAACACAACTAGAAAATATATAACCATATAATCGCTAAATACTATTTGTAGTATATCAGTAATGATCTCACTGTATCAGTAGTTGTGCGATTGTTAGAATAATCCTTGTGTTATCCGGAAGATGTATTCAAACTAGCGGGTGTCCTGGGATAGTGGCTCCACACTTGTCCTCATTTAGGCTAGGGCCCCATGTAGCAGGCCAAAGCAAAAAAAAGCACTCTGGGAAAAACCTGCTTCTATTATATCTATAGGGAAAATCACAACTGTTTTGAAAATCACAATGTATTTTTATGCAATGTGTGGATGGGAACCACTTTGCAGGAACTGTAAACAGCTTTGGTTTTTGCTGCAGCATTTACGCCACATGGGTGGCCCAGCCTTAAGTGGGTCCTACTGCTTTCTAAAACTCTGGACTCTCTTGGAGCAAGCTGTTTAGGGCCTGGAGGCCACGTACCATAGTTAATGTAAAAAAAAGTCCTCAACCGATATACAGCTATTGGGGAAACTTTTCAAGTCCTGGACTCCAAAATTCTGGAATCAAAAAGTTACAAAAGTCTGGGATTATTTGTGCAAAACTTATGTCACTCTCTCCACTTTTGAAAAGTAGTTGGGCAGAGACTATGGTTAGGCTATTACACCGATATACACCAGGTTTATAAAATGGTACAAAGTACAGCAAAGCAGACCCCAGTTAAACTGACTTTAAAAATTCCCCTCCTGATAAATCTCCCCCTTTATCACTATATATCATACTAAGGTTATTTACGCTGGTTCTGTCAGCAACATTAGACTTCTATGGCAATCACTTATTGCATACATTTTATGTTGAGATTCTATTACACTATATGTAGGGGTGAACCTGCTCCTTTCGCCGCCCGAGGCGAAGTACAGAAAGCCGCCCCCCCCCCGCCGGGAAGGGGGCGGAGCGGAGCGTGGCTTATCGGAGGGGGTGTGGTGACTCGAAGGGGGCGGGGCTTAGCGCTGTTCACCGGCAGAGAGCAGGCCCGGAGACTGCCTGCGCTCTGTCTGAGTGTGACAAACCACCGCTCGGTGCTAAGCCAGTCCAGGACAGCTTGTCTTGGACTGGCTTAGGTTAGCAAAAATGCCGCCCTCCCTGAGGCCCTGGCATAGTGCCGCCTGAAGCGCTCGCTTCAGGTCGCCTCATGGGAGGTGCGGCACTGACTATATGTATGAGACTTTTGAAATGTAAAGGGATTATTTAGCTTTCTAAATTTGTTGGTCTATCTTTGGGATTGGTTGTCAGTGTTAGACTGATTGGAACCCCACTGATCAGCGAATTGAAGGGGCAGCAGAACGTAGGTGAGCACTTCTGCTTTTTCATTTTCATTGGGTCCAGAAGATGACTATTTCTGGTCTGATTGAATTAAATGGGACTATGCTGCAATACCCAGATCAGTAGCTAATAAAAGTATGGTTTGAGTTATGAACAGCTTCTAAAGTTGGTGTAGACAATGAGGAGGCTACAGCTCTTACCCATGCACCATTGCCTCTTCGGTCAAATGATTTTCAAGGGGGACAAGAGTGACTCTCACTGGTTTATATCAGTGGCCTAACCTAAGGTCAGGCCATTATTTTTATAAAGCTGGATAAACCTTTTAGAGTACTATTGACTTGGCCATTTAAGAGAGGTGTGCCAGGTCCCTATTGTGCTACCAAAAATTATTTGACCTGTCCACTGTTGGTGTGGCCCATCAACATACTAGAGGATCCCCTAACACTATATTAGTCTTCCAGAAGACACCAAAATTCCAAAGGAGACCCAATAGACTATTTTCTAGGGGCTGTAGGAGGGTGGAACACCAGAGTCATTTTATTTGTTGGGCCCAAAAAAACTCAGCCTCACAGTGGACCTGTCAATCTGTAAAACAAATAGAGGAACATATGCTCCCTTAAGTAAACTATTATTAGATAAGTGAAGGAAAGGGAGGGAAGACAAGTCCTCATGCTGCTGTAAAGGGTGAAGATATAACACTAAAGTTTGATTAACCTACTCCCAGTTTATGGCTGCCACTCCTGTGTGTAGAAGCTCCAGTCACCAGACCAACACCAGAAGTGTACTTGAAATTTAAAAAAATGTATTTAAATATGGAGCTAAAACAGAACTGCAAATTGGAACTATGAAAGCTAAAATATTGGCATAAAAAATGTACAACACAGGGGCAACACGGTGGCTCAGTGGTTAGCACTGCAGCGCTGGAGCCTTGGGTTCAAATCCTACCAGAGACAACATCTTCAAGGAGTTTGTATGTTCTCCCTGTGTTTGCGTGGATTTCCTCCCATACACCAAAGACATACTGATAGGGAAAAATGTACATTGTGATCCCAGTAAGGGGGTCACAATCTACATTAAAAAAAAAGTACAACACAGGCGACATATTTTAGGCTTGCGCCTTTTTTCAAGCCTATTTAAACAAGCACAACAAGAAATTTAAAATACAAAATGGAAGTAGTCAAAGGATTTATAAAAAAAAAAAATTCTATCTGTTATGCTGGTTATTATAAGACATAATACATTGGTATTTATCTGTAACTAGACTGATTCCCTTTTTTTTTTTTTTTCACTTCTGTATACAGGCAATACACTCATTCTATGTAACAGTAGATGGAGAAAATGTCCTGGTACTGTCCCAAAAGTCTCTCCTTCACCACAAGGCCATAAGAACACATGGTGCTCAGCACATAAAGTCTAAGTATTCCATGGACAAAAACATCTTTTGTAGAAAAGTATTTGTTTCACCAGTGGGGACTGTATGATGTATGTAAGGGGCTCAAATCGACCCATAGATTTGGATATTGCGGGTAAAACTAGTCCCCCCGTTGCACAGCCCCTCAGCTGGCAAGCACCTCATTATTGGAAGGGAAAATGTAACCGTCTGATCTATGTTTTTCTTGTATTCATTTGTAAGGAAAATTGCACTTATTAGCTGTTTGTATATTTTGGAAAGGAATGGTTGGATGAAAAGAAACATCAAAGAAAATTTCACCTTAGATATACATGAGGAAAAACCAGACAAAACAATGTAACCACTTCTGGACAACCCATTGGGTATATGTGTCCAGAAGGTGGTTGCCTTGCTCTGCCAGGATGTACCGGTACGTCCAAGCAGAACTCAGAAGCTGCACGAAATCATGCAACTGCTGAAACTGGGAGCCGGCTGTAATTTCAGCTGGAGCTCTGAGAGAGAAGGCAGGGAAGGCTTATTACCTTCCCTGCGTTCTCGATTGCTGTGTATACAGTGCTCAATGACCACTGTATACACAGATACGGGCGCCGCCATGATGCAGCCACCGTCTGACTCGTCGGTCATGTGATCCGCCGGGATCAGCATCTTACAATCCTACAGGATCCCGATCAGCTCTATAAGCTGTATAGTAGCGTGCAGGAGGCTGTATTCTTCCTGCAACTGGGGTTAAATGTACCAGCCCCAGTTGCAAGAAAACCAGTCTCCAATACAACAAATAAAAGCTTTATGGGGACACAATGTCTAAAAAAAAAAAAATAATAATAGAAAAGTAAATTAATTAATTAAAAAATAAATAAAATAATACACCAATAAAATGCTGTTATTAAAGGTTATAGCCCCACCCCTCACAACATTTTGTAAAGATTTTTAGTAGCACTTTGTGTTATTAAATTAAAAAAAGAAGAAAAGTGAAAAACAGACATGTTTTCCCTCCTATTTTGTTTATATTTTCCCAGACATAAATTTTTTTTAAACAAATGCAAAAATAAAATCAACATAAAAATAAAGACTTATCTGTAACCGAAAAAAAATGAACAGAAATTAGTCGAATAGCACATACGATAAAAATGTTACAGCCTTCAAAACTGCACATATAAAATAAACCTAAAATGTGTGTGGTGCTGGACCACAAGTTGACCCGGTAGTGGTTAAACATGTTGCAGTCATTATTTGGATTTTCAAATTGCACAGATTCCCTTTGGCCTGGAGTATCTGAATGAGAATAACAGTATAACACCCAATTAACATGGGTTTATGAGGAATCGGTCCTGTCGGACTAATCTGATCAGCTTTTATAAAGAGGTCAGTTCTAGACCGGATATCGGTAACGCAGTGGATGTGGTGTATCTGGACTTTTCAAAGGCTTTGGCACTGTACCACATAAAAGACTGGCACACAAAATGGGAATGTTGGGACTGGGGGAAACAGATGTATTTGGGTTCACAACTGGGTCAGTGATAGTAAACAGAGGGTGCTGTTTAATAGGAAATACTCAGACTGGGTCACAGTCACCAGTGGGTGCCACAGGGGTCAGTATTGGGTCCTCTCTTGTTTAATATCTTTATTAATGACCTGGTAGAGGGTTTACAAAGCAGGGTGTCCATATTTGTAGATGATACTAAACTTTGTAGGGTAATCAATAATGAGGAGGATAGTAGAATCCTACAGGGGATCTAAGGAAGCTGGAAGCATGGGTGACTTGACAAATGAAGTTTAATGTTGACAAATATAAGGTCATGCATTTAAATAAATAAGTAAAATGTATTATTATATACTTAATAGTAAATTACTGGGTAGACAATGACAGATAAACAAATTTGGAATTATTCAGTTATGAAAAAAGATGGCAATGGGGATATATACTCACAAAGTATAAAATACATGACAAGTACCTTTCTAGTGATCTTTTTAACATCTAGGCCTGTGACAATGACAGGGGAACATCCTCTTATAGGAGAGAAAATTTCACCAGCAACATAGACGGAGATTCTTTACAGTAAGAACAGTGGGGCTATAAATCTCAGTGCACTGGCTGTTGTAATGGTAGATTCATTGTGCAAGTTCAAAAATGTCTTTCTTGAATGGAAAATATTACAGGTTACAGGCTTTTACATTAGGATAAAGACAAGCTGATCCAGGGTTTTATACTGATTGCCAGATTTTGAGTCAGGAAGGATTTTTTTTCCCCCTGACATAGGGCAATTGGAATCAGCCTCATGGGTTTTTGTTTTCTCTGGCTCAACATTGTAGGGTTATAGTTACAGGGCCTGTGTCTTCATCCAACCCCATCTGCTATGTTACTATGTAAATGTAACCAAATAACTGAATTTATTTAGCTTGTATCTGTCATCGCTATATTGCAAGTCCATTATACATTATTTGTCTAATTTATATTCACACATTTTCCTTTGACCTCGTTCACACAATATAATGTATTTTTTACAGTTTGTCATTTATTCTCTTTTGCACTTAATGGATTGTATTTATTATAACCTTGTATATGTTATCCTATGGCTGACAGTATTATGTCCCGTAGTGGCCCTTGTACACAGTATTATGCCTCATTGTGGTCACCCATGAACAATTATTATACTCTGGAGACGACACTTGAGCTGGGGCTTGCGACACATAAGGACACAAGGCCGGCCCACGTGACGTCTGGGACATCACAAAAATAGGTCTGAAGCCTTCCAGAGCCAGGAGAGGTAAGTAACAGTGTTTTTCATGTTAACTTCATCTCCCCTGGGTGTCCGATTATTATACTTGGGGGTCTGAAAAGACCCTCCACCCAAGTATATTGATAGTGTTTGTGGAGTTTGTGAGCCCACGACTTTACTTACCGATCCTCGCTCCTGCTCACAGCTGCCTCCACAGGCTATGAGTAAGGAAACGCACTATCTTGTCAGCCAGATGCCTTAATTAGATCTAGGGGGTGCTTTTTTGCACGTTATTCCCTTTTTATCATGTTATGTATTTATAATTAAAAGCTAAGCTTTATTGGATCTGAAGATTGCTGGACACCCTCTTTTTTTCTACATGTCTCCACAGAAGGGCAAGCCTGAGCAGAAGCAAGGATCAGTAAGGGTAGGTTCACATATGTCAGTTGCATCAATATCAGTTGTTTTGTCCTTTAGTCATTACAACTGATGCGAAAATGCATCAGTTGTCATCAGGCTTTTTCACAAATTTCTACTCCAAAACCATCAGTTGTCATCAGTGTTTACCATCAGTTTATACTATTACTTTTTACCATAAGAGTGGTGTATGCCTTGTACATTGGGTACAAGAGGGGTACACAGGAGTGTAGGCTGTGTGTGAGCAAGAGGAGGGATTGGGGGGGTGCAAGCTGTGTGTGAACAAAAGGGGTGTACGTGAGTGTGCAGGCTGTATGTGAACAAGAGGGTGACGTGGGGTGCAGGGTGTGTGTGAGCAAGAGGGGGGAATTGGGGTGCGAGCAAGAGGGGGGATGGGGGTGTGGTCTGTGTGTGAGCAAGAAGGCAGAATGAGGAGTGCAGAGTGTGTGAGCAAGAGGGTGACCTGTGGGTGCAGGGTCACATAGTCGGCACCTCCATTAGTGGCTGCCCCAGGGCCCAGAATGCTAGGGGGCCCTGCGGCAACCACTACCGCTGCTACCTCGGTAGTTACACCCCTGCTTGTTCTCTTATATATGTTTTCTTATGTTGTTATATATATATATATATATATATATATATATATATATATATATAAAATTTTAGCTATCATAGTTCCAATTTGGCAGCGCTGCTTTTACCCCCTTTTTGAATCCCCCCTTTTTTTTTTTTTAAATCTCAAGTACACTTCTAGGAGGTCTGGTGACCTATGCTTTAGCAGTGTGTGTGTTGACCCTGTACAGCAGCACAGAGTAAGACTTATCTACATCCACCCCCTTTTACTTATCTATTATTTAGTTACATTAGGGAGCATCTGTTCCTCTCTTTGTTTAGCAAATGGACAGTTCCAGTGTGAGGCTGGAATGATTCTGGCTTTCCACCCTCTAACAACCCCTAAGAAATAGGAGAATGGATACAAGTCACTCCACATGAGGATTAGGTGCTTATGTAGGGTTCCATCCCTTATCAATCATTCCAAGTGTAACTTGGCACTTGGGGGTCAGCTAAATTGGTACACGTGCCTTTGCTGTAAAGGCCAACTGGTGTACTTTAGTTCCATCACTGTCTTCTGAGGAATGGACTGAATGTCAGTACACCCCTATCCAATAACGAATTCCTACAAATATACATTATTTATTAATGCTTTATTACCCCACTCCAGATGCAGAGAATGGAGAGATCCCCCTCTGATTGTAGCCACAGATGTGGGGCTAAACGTGCCATTTTAATTCACAAACTATGGTTGCGACCTGTGGTATCTCTCTTCTGGACTGAGGTGTTGGTGCTCCTTCAAGGAGCGCTTGACAAACCAGTTCTTATATCACCTGATACTCATTCCAGAGCGCAATGGTCTCCTAATGAACACATTTTTCTCAGGGAGTCCCTCTTTGTAGCACATAAGGCGGTGGCTATGGGCTGGATGAAAGAGAGATCTCTCTCCCTGTCCCGGTGGTGTAAAATTAGTAAATAAGACCCTGCCATTTGAGATCATTGTATGCCGGAGTTGTCCAGAGAATGTGCGATGTTTGTCCACTCTGACGCTGTATAGTGTCTGGGGGTTCCAAGACTCTCTCGAGAATCCCTGCTGCGATTTGTATGACGGTGGTGTTCTTCTTACTCAAGTGTAATCCATTCTTTCTTTTTTACCCTACTTGCCTGCAATATATACTGCCTGTGTACAAACAATACAGCTTCTATCAGAAACCCTGCATCACAGCACACCGGTTTACTGTATTTTTGGTTTTTACACTAATTTTTTTTAAGCTTGTATGTCACTTTTACTATCAATGAAGCAATTTAAAAAATATTCTCTAAAGGTAGTTGTTGCAAATCATGTTTTCTTCTCCCTTTTGATCTACAAGACATATTGGAGAGAAGGGTCACCTAAGATGATAAATGGACTAAGCTGGAAGTACAATTCAGGCGGTAGAAGCAAATGGGAAATTGTCAATTTATCACTTAGGTTTCCTATCACACTTGTCAAAAAAAAAAAAACCAACAACATTATTTCTGCTTACTACAGTAACAAGTTCACATATACACATATAGTGAAAATGATGAGGGTTAAAGTTTTTATTATGAGAACATGGAGCAAAGCAAAGACTGTAAAGTGACATCATGGTTTGAATTTACAGACATAGTTCTTGAGTCCTGAACATCCAACATCATTCCATTTCTTATATTCTAAAGAGAGAAGACAGGAGAATGTCATAAAGTGCAAACTCATTTACACATACAATTTCTAATGATTGGGACACAATAAAACAACTATGTGGACTAATATTCAATACAGTAAATGGGTGTATAAATATGTGACTACCCATGCTGCCCTATGCATCTATATTGTTTTGCAATATAAACATTAGAATAGGACTGCATACAGATTTATGTCACTCAGCAGCAAATATTATAAAAAAAAAACAAAAAAACTATTTCTGTCATGTGGTTTAGGGATGTCAGGTCAACTTCTATTTAAAAATGTTACCTTTATGAGACAGCCCCTTTAAATAAAATAAGTTACATTGCAAATTCATGTTTACTCACTTGATCCGCTGGCTAGAACTACACAATATTCTTTCCCTTTGGTATTATCTGGAGAATTATTTTTCCAAGCATGATAATTGAACATAGATCCATCTGTCCATTTCCAGCGGCCATTCTGCAAATGAAATGGAAAGATAGATAATGTGGACTAACACTCACATACCATGTCTGTCCTTCAGTTCTTTATTTGTTGTTTTATCAGTTTATCAATACAATACAGGAATAAAAGAGGGCAAGAGACCAGAGCAATTCCTTCATAGTGTTGGTGGAGATTGAAATGAACAAAGTAATACATAGGGCAGCTCAACACCAATGACCAACTTGAATACAACTCAAGGGTCTGGAAACTAGGAAGATTAGGGGGCAAAGGGGAAGGAAGCGGACGAAGGATGAGGAGAAGGACAATACATAATAAAATAAAGCTACGAGAAAGAAAAAGTGTCCCAGTGGGGAAAGTAGGTGATCCCAGCACTTACAGAGGTCAACATTTCAGGGGGAAAACTCCAAGACCAGTTTAGAATAGGGGGCTGAGATGCTGTATTCTGTGGTGTTTTGGAATTCCATCTAGTAGTACCAATTCTTATAAAATTTCTTGTATGAGTCATTAATGGAAGAAGAAATATTCTCCAAATGCATTAAATCACTTTGTATTATATAGCCGGCATCCGCCATGTATGGAGACAGTGTTGTGTGAAGAGCTTAAGCTACAAGTTTGAATATGATTCTGGAGATTGGGAATAACATTTTATAGGAGGCGATGTTACAAACCTTGTCAGGATCATGCAGTCCTATCCATACTCCTTCTGAGTCCTGGTTAGCGGATACATGGCTGGCAATGATTGCTGCCTCAGAGTCATCCATGATGGAGGCTAAATGGGCTCCGTGTCCGTAACTTCCACATTCATACTAATAAATAAGGGAAGGCTATTGTCAGTGAAATACACTTGTGTTTACCTTATAGAAGGTAGATGTGAGCTAACAATATGAATTCAATCCCGTAAAACAAAAGAACAGAACTTCTTATTAAAATGATTTCCTTTAAATCTACAAAATAATAATAATGCACCAAGATAGAAATGTCAGATTGCTGCAAAACTCACCATGAACGTCGTGAGATATTTCAAACCAAAAACCGTCCATCAATCACTTCCAAGACATGATTTGTTTAACCAAAAGAAAGGAGAAATAACCCCCCCCCAAAAAACCTTCCCTCATCTGGTCAAGGAAATCATGTGTTAGAAATGATGGATGAACGGTTTTTGGTTTTTAATATCTCATGACGTTCATGGTGACTTCATGAGTATGGGAAAAGAGCGAAACCCTGAAATGCGCAAGCACTAGATTTCAGTATGCACTGACACCATGTGTTATTTCAAGGATTACGACTAAAGGTTAAATTTTATTTAAAAAGAATCTTTGGAGCTGCACCACATTGTTGTATTTGAATAACATATGGCACATATCTGTACATGTACATATATACATAAGGTCGTTCCAGCACACCCCAAAATATATCCTACACATCAGTCCTACCAAGTAAGCATATCTTATCACTCCAGCCCTTTATGCAGTCAGAATTCCAGAGATACATCAGGACAGAATCCTCCCTGTTTACAGACCCCAGATGAGACCCTTCCCCATATCCAAACCCCAGATTAGACTCTAAATGTACTCTTTTACAAACCTCAGTCCAGATGTTCGGCTACCCATCTTGAAGCTATGTTTTTCTTATCATTGTAAGAATGGGCGTTCTCAAAAAGAAGTTACAATATATGCCTAATTTTTTCTTTTGTATTTATGCAAATTAGCTAATGAGTGCATTGCTGTTGCTCCAGGTTCATAACAACACCCTTGTTGCTCCATAATGGCAATATCTAGGCAAAGGAAGTACCGATTCACAAGGGAAAAACCCTCTTTGATTCAGGTGACCCTAACCTATCCATATGCAGGGCTGGGCTGAGGTACTGGGTTCTGGTGACAAACTCACTTTAATACTTTCAAAAATTAAGTTTAAACACAATTTACAAGTGTTTACATATTATGCATCTGAACTTTTGTAGCATCTTCAAATATACAACATTGTATTTACCTCTGCATTAGCCCAGTTCGCTGGGTTCTTGCTAACGGCATAGCAATGTGATCTATAGAAGAACCAACCAGGGGGGCATGAAGTGCGGACAGAAGCAGCTTTAAAAGACAAAAAACATTGCATATGTAGTTAATTGCAGTATTTGAGTTTTTCTATAGCGATTTTACCTTTTAATACACTCATTGACAAAAACATATAACGCACCCAGATAGAAGTATCAGATTTCTGAAAGATTCAACTTGTCTCAAGTATATACGTAAATGATTACATATCTGATCTAATTAGACAATGCGTCTTAGCATGAGAGGGCACAAAAGTGTTGTCCCTGATGTCCTATAAAAAGGCTCTCCCAGGCTTCTTTTGGGTAGTGTACCTCTTGGTAAGACCTCAATTGCTAGACAGGCCTCTCTAACGCCCTCAAAGACGTTTTACCCTATTGACAGACTTTGAGAACATATACATTATTGGACTGAGAGAAGCAGAATGATTGTTTTAAGTAATTGCCCTCCATCTAGGTTGTCCTGGCCTAGTTGTTAGGAGGTGTTGTGAGCAGTGGTTACATGAGGACATGCACATGGCAAACATGCTTTGGATGACCTAAACATACCACCAGCCAAGAGAATAATTTGATCCACCAACAAGCAGTTCTTACAGTTTTTGTCACCATCCACACATAGTTATCACACCCCTGTCTTTGCCTGCACCATTTTCCACTTAGCTGAAGGAAATCTGGTGTTATATTGCCTATTACATATCCTGCCATTGATAGCCTGCCACTGTCGCTTCATTTGCAGTGATTTTGTGAATGAGAAATTTAGGCTGATATAGCCTGGAATTGTATCATCTTAGCAACCAATCCAGATTCTGTTTGGGGTCTGCTAAAAGTTGAGCTCAAGTATGGAGGCTTGCTGGTGAGCTCCTGCTGTGGAGTGACACACTGCCCCAACTTCAGGTGTGATGATCTGGGGAGCAATTGCATATGAAAGTTGGTCAGCTCTAGTGATATCAGGGACACTAGCAGCCCATTGATATGTGCAGGACATTCTGTGGTTATTTGTGTTGCCTTTTATGGCATTTTTCGTTAAGGTAATGTTCATCCACACCTACTAATGGTTTTCTAGGAATGTCTCAAGTCTTCCTTGGCCTGCCTGGTTGCAGATTTTTCAACAATACCTGTGACACTGGTCTCGGCAGAATCTACTGATGTAGCTGCAGCATCTGTGGGCAAATGTGCCGCAGGATACTTTACAGAACCTGTATGCCTCCATGCCTAACCATATCTCGTCATGCATCAACGTTAAAGATGGCCCAAGAGGGTGCTAGAGCCTCTCAATTGCAGTTTTCCTCAATACACGTATCCTTTTACTCTAATATTTTAATCACTTACATATATCATCATCACAATCACACAATGATTTATTCGATTCCAGTATCTCCTTTTTTGCAGCACAAAAAAGTGTAGCAAAAAGGCTTGCGTTTTTCTTTTTTTTTTTTTTTTTTTGCTTCCTCCTATACAAGTCTATATGGAAAATGCAGAGTTTCTGGGGGTAAAATTAACATACTGCCTTTTCTACAGAATTTTTTCCACAATGTATGGATAAGATTAATGGCAATCTCATCCACTTCGCTGGGACTGTAAAACGCAGTGTTTTTTTTCTGCTGTGTTTCCACATCTGCCAAAAACGCTGTTTTTTTCACAATGTGTGTCATTATCCAATAGCAAAAGAAACCTTGTGACAAGTTCCTTTAAGGCCTCATTTAAATTCCTTTATTCTGGAATTCTGCTCTGCTTTATACATACTAATGGGAGGCTTTTTAACCCCTTGATTTCAATGGGTTACTTGCGCTAAATGGAACCCATTGAAGTCAATGGGATTCTGTTTTGCAGCACTGATACTTACACGAGTTATCGTGCAAGAATCAGTGCCGCATTACATCGTGTGCATGCACCTTTAGGTTAGCAGCACATGACCATATTTCACTCATGAAATACAGCCCGTGTGTCAGCCAGATTTACCAGCTTCAATTTCATGCTAAGAGCGGGACTCCTAGCAGTATAGTTACCTATGATGGTAGGAGTCCCTGCCTCCCAGCGACATACTGTCCAATACCAATTACAGTACAGGACAGTATGTCACTGGGAGGCAGGGACTACTAGCATCATAGACAACTAGGATACTAGGAGTCCTGCTCCCAGCATGAAGTTCAAGCTGGTAAGTTTAGCTAACACTCAGACCAAGTTTCATGGGTGAAACACGGTCTTGTGCTGCTACCCTTATTGTAAGAGCAAACTAGTAGTGGATCCAAAACATAGAAAGGCTAACAAACACTGATACAAAAAAATGTGAAAAGTACTGCTGTGTGAAAGTGACCTTAGGCTACATTCACACTACAGTGCTTAATGGTCGTGTGATGTCCGTTTTTTAGCAGATGTCACACAGAAGCATTGAATTCAATAACATGAAATGGGGGCTATTCATATGACCATTAAGAACTGTCAAAATATAGGTCATGTCCTATTTTTTATGTCTATGAGCATACTTTATAGACAGAAACTAGAGTCATAAAAAAGCAACTCACCCTTTGTATTCCCTGCGATAATAAGCAAAAATCCCACGATGGTAAAGATGCACCCTGAAAAGAAAGCCATTGAATTTCTCGTTGACAAAGGTGCTATAGCATCTAATATTTCTATACAAAAGTTATGGCGTGTTTTGTTTGCTTTCTAGCACTCTTTATAGTATAGACTTACAAGGGGGGTCATTTAGCCTGGGAGTGGTCTTTGGTAGAGGTGAGTCAGATATTGATCACCAATATGTGTCATGGAAGAAAGCACACATGTTCCTGACCGTAGAGCCACACCTTGATAAACAAAGGACATCTGTTAAACAATGTTCATATTAGAAATACAAAATCTGCTTCTTTAAAAGAAGGAAATTATAAAAGCAAACCAGAATTATACTCTGGGGTCTTTTCAGACCACATAAGGACTCAAGTCCGGCCCACGTACTGTCCGTGACGTCCCCAAGTATGCCCCAAGCCTTCCGGAGCCAGGAGAGGCCAGTAATAGTGTTTTTTTTTAATGTTAACTACACCTCTCCTGGGCCTCCGACCATTATAATCGGAAGTCTGAAAAGGCCCGCAGCCTCCCTCACTTACCGATCCCGGCTCCTGCTCACAGCCACATTCACAGAAGAGGAAGTGGTCATGAACAGCAGCCATGATCAGTAAGTAAATAGGACCCATTACCTGCTAGAGTTACTCCAGCAGGTAACGGCCTATTAAAAAAAATTAAAAAATCTGCAGCAATAGAGGCTGCCGCCTGGCCCCCGCTACTTCTGCTACCCCAGTAGTTATGCCTCTGCTCCTGGCCCAGGGGCGTAACTACTGGGGTAATTCCTGGATAACCATTTTTATGGAACACTTAGCCCTAAAGAGCAAATTCTTGGGTCCATTCATCCTTTAGATGTTTGACTGTTGTGTTCAGTTGCATAACTGCATCCCACAGCAGGATACAACCAGATAGCAGATTTATTATTACCATCTATCCCTTACTAGAAATGACAACACAGATTTCAAAGAACAATATTTAAAGATTCTTGATATTGTTGAATTCTATCACTTTATATATTTACCATATGATTGAGAGTAGTTTTGACATTTCATGTTTAGTTATAACAATGAAGGTTTTAGATTTATATCTGATGTTGTTTCCCAATGTGGTTGCTGTTTACTTAGTCTACCAGTGTTATATCACAGGCCATGTTTTTCCTGTTTAGGAACATGACATGCCCTATATTCCTGTAGAGGTCCAATACCTAAGAGTCTACTACAGTCAATGCTCTGTACTCTTTATATACCAAGATCCATGTGAATCCTCCATCAAGTACTAACCTCCTTGCCTATATGAAAGATGTTCACAGTGTAGAAAACCTGTCGGTAATGTTAAATAGTACAGTACAGGCTTTCCAATCAGGTTGGACTCCATGGGATACATACTGCAGGTCTCTGGTCTCAGTTTCCCCCTAGCCCCCATTCTCCTCCCTTTTCTCCTGTCCTTTTTCCCCTTATATGTTACCCCTTAGTTTATTGTCTTTTGTCTTCTGTTTTTTTTCCTTTTTTCTTCTGACTTTCAATTTATTATTGAATGTTGTCTGCACTTTTATATCACTGGAAACCTTTTGCCGTCGTTTGCAGTTCTCTATATAAAAACTTCAATAAAAATTATAGCAAAAAAAAAAAAATGCAGCATGGCCACATGACCAAGGTGTGATGTTACTTCTCGAGAAGAGGAAGTGGAGCTCTGAAAGAAAGAAGCCATTTTTTTCCTTTAAATCCTGGATGATTCCTTTAGTAACACCCTGACCTCTAAAAAAAAAAAAACTTAGTTAACCTGGAACTTCCCATTTCAGCACCTTCCTTACTATGGTCCATATTCAAGTCTGTGGCTCATGTATCCGTATATATATAGAACTATCCACCATTTAGAAAAAAAATTCACTAAAGACCATAAAAACATAGACTTCCCTGGTTATCTTGGATAGGCCCCTTTAATATAAATGAAATAATTGTCCTCCCCAGGATCTTATACTTGTTGCACAGTTTCCCAATACCCTTCTTCAGAAAGGCGCTTGATTCCTTTGAAACAATAATAATGATATTTATTTGACATAAACTGTTAAATCTCCTTTGTAATCCACATTTCCCAAGTGCTCTGAAGTGGGATGAAGGATCATTGTCTCACGCTGAATTGTGAGCAAGATTCTAATGTTTCAATGTTGCTTGAAAAAAATGGTATCTTTGTTGCATCAGAGTTTCCAAAGTTTGGTGGAAATATCCATGAGAATATTGGTGTCCAAATATTTATTGGTAGACAGTGTATAGGAGAAACATAATACTATCAAAGAGGACATTGTGAACTTCACTTGAAGACCTAGTGAACCTAGATTATTGATTATTTGGGACTTCCAAATATATCTAGAGCTCTTCATAGATTACTTCATAATCAATCAAATAACCTGTTTCTCATATCATTCTCCCTATACAGGATTATCCACCAGCAATTTATGTCACTGTTACCTCAAGAACAAAAAGTACTGGGGCACTTACACATTACACCTATAAGAGCTCATATAAGATCCCATTCTAAATCCATAGGCATTAATATGGAGTTGGTCCCCTATTTGCAGGTTTTCTACAAGATTTTGAAGTATCTCTGAGGGACACTCTGATTATCCATAAGAGCACTGGTGAGGTCAGACAAGAGGGTTTGGCTTAGAATCTGGCTCATCCTATAGTTGTTTGATCAGGTTAAGGTCAGAACTCAAGTTCTTCCATAGCAAACTCACCCAACCATGCCTTTATGGACCTTGCCGGGGCACAGTCATGCTGGAACAGGAAAAGGGCCTTCACCTGGTCAACTTGTTCGTATGAAACTGAACCAAGTGGCAGAAAGCAGGATCACAAGACCTAAAATTAGACTAGATAAGCAAATTGAGCCTCTATGTATTTTATTATGCTGACCTTGACACTTGTAGATCCTTCTATCTTATTAGATAAATGTTTGTGAACCTGAAATATTTGGTGTAGACTGGACACACTTCAAGCTGGTCATGTACAACTAATTCAATGGGCTATTCCAATGATAGGTACAGAATTACATCTGGTGCTGATATACTGACAGCTCCTGAGGTTGGAAACACTTAGGCTTTCATATGAACACTTTCATATGATCAATATTCTGTATTGCTATTTGCTAAGGAATCCAATGTTTTCCCCTAAATGCTATATGGCTGGTTAATAAGTTTAAGCTGAAACATAAACAGACACGTATATCCTGAAGATTTCCATTCTTTGTAAAAATCAATTAATTTATTGCCATTTTGTTCTAAAATCTATGATATGATATGATATGATATTGTAATCCGATGGCCGGCCAGGTAATGAAGGGGTTGTACATCTCACCCAGACCACTAAGGTGGGTGAGATGAGAAAAGTCCAAAAAGAATGTTTCTCAGCAGATAATTCTGTCTGCTGAGTGTTATTTCAAAGTTCCGCTTACTGGGCTGGATTTTTAGGAATGGCAGGTAGGTTGGTAGTGGGACCTGTCATTCCACCCCCCTCCAGTCCACACTTTGGGGATGTTTTGGCAGCGACTCAGCTGCAGAGAGTCTGCTCGTCAAGGGAGCTTAAGAAGCCAGCTCCAGCAGCAGACTCTGGGCAGAGCTTGGCCGGAGAGACAAAGAAAGAGGTCCTATTTTTGGAGCTGTGTCCTGAGTGATTCTACTGGCTTTTGATTTCTGCTATTATAGGTGAGGTAACCTATTCTATGTTTAGTTAGAGCCTAGCCAGGCAGGTATTTATTTTTGTATTATTTCCTTTTGTTGCTGCACTATATTTTTGAGTGAAAATAAAATTCTACCTTTGTTTTGGACTAAAGAATCTGGACTTTTGTGTCTATGCCACCCCAGAGAGATGACTGCATGTGAGAAACACAAAATCTTTCACCATGACCAAACATCTATGAAAGTTTAAAACTTTATTCAGATGGATTATCGGAGTCTACTATGAAGGTTACAGATAATAATAATGATATTGGAGTAGAAATTGTCTTTATTATAAGTGCATGTTAGTGGTTTGGAGTTCCTTTGACATGCTGGCACATGGACATGACATATTTCGCACTTGGATTCTTCATTTCTTGCAAAGCAGTGTCTGAGAATTTCACATAGCAAATGTAAAGGTAAATTGAATATATTACTGCATAAGCTCCACATAATTGGCAGGGAAGAGCCCACGTTGCCCTTTGCAGGATCCACTCCACCAGCCCTCATCTATCATCTCAATGTCTGTGATAAGATCCTGAGGTTCAAATGAGATCTCATCATCACCACCTGTAAAAGACATAGTTGTGACATACATTATATAGGGGTTTTCCATCTAATATGTGGTTTAGAGATTATGTTCATAGCTATACTAGGATGACTCAATAAAATCCCCAGAGCTGTAATCTGATGGAAAAAAACTGTGTGAAATGTTCCATCAAGGCCACATGCTATGGAAGGTGTTTTGCAGTCCCAGCAAAGTGAATGTTATGTAATCTCCTTCCCAAAAATGCTATGGAGGCTAAGGCTACACGCGGCATCCAACAGTAAAATAGTGCCGTGGGAAAAACCGTGGTGCCAACGCATCTGGGTTCTTCCCGCAGTGCTTTGTACAGTAAGTTTGCAGAGGTTTCCTCTGTGCACTTTCTGCTTCCATTATACATATAGGGAAACTGCTGGCATTTCCGGAGGTATAAGTGACATGCTGCAATTTCCATAACTGTGACGTTGGTTAAAGGGGCTCTATCATTGGGAAAAGTCATTTTTAGCTAATCACATCCTTGCATAGCCTTTAGAAAGGCTTTTCCATACCTACCTTTAGTATGTAAATTGCCTTAGTGGTTTTTGAATAAGTCTGTTTTTATTCATATGCTAATGAGCTTCCAGCCAGCACAGGAAGTTCCCAGCAGCACTCGTTTCTCCTATTATCTCCTATGTGTGTGTGCAAACAGGAAGCTGAGTCATCATCAGCAGCAGCAGCAGCCTGAGCAGTATACACCATAGGAAACAATAGCAAAGAGGGTGCATGATGCATTGTGCAGCAGTCTAATTAGCATATGAATAAAAACGGACTTATTCAAAAACCACTGAGGCAATTTACATACTAAAGGTAGGTGTGGAATAGCCTTTCTAAAGGCTATGCAAGGATGTGATTAGTAAAAAAAGACTTTTCCCAATGATAGAGCCCCTTTAATAACCCAAAAAAATAAATAAACGGTGCCAAATTTAAGCAGGGCACATATATTAGGATGTGTCTTATATTGATACTCCTGTGATTTGGCCCATATTTTTTTTAAATAACTGAATAATCCTTTTAATCAAATTTATCTGCAAAGAAATATCTTATGTATATGACCATCTTTGGGGTTATGTTTAGATCACTGTCCCAGTGGCAGCCTACACTGTATTTAGTTATAAAAGGTATCCAGAAGTAAACCATTCAGGCTGACTGTAGAGGTGTTCAGTATATGTCCGTGTACTCTTTGGTTGCTTTCTTTCCTTATTTACAGACATATACTGCCAACTGACTGCAAAACACAAGGAACTTCAACTAAAATGTAAAACTAATTCAGAATTACATTACTGTGTTAGCTGCATTGTTCTATATCCAACTATATTCTACTCAACAAATGATCCCCTGTGACCTTGTTTGCCTGGCAAAAACATAATCCTGAGATCTGACTAAAGCTACTGTGACCATCTGGCTGATATGCCGCCTGTTTACACAGATATATTTGTGAAAGTCACCCGTGACATAAAAACCTGGCAAACAAACTCACTGACTTCATACAGAATAATGCACGTAGAAGCGTACAAACTACCGTACATTACTAAATGTAATCCTAAATAATTGTCACAGTTACATTAAGTGTCAGGAAATGGCTGTTATTCTGAAAAGTACCCGTTTTACTAAGTGGGAATATTTTCCAAATGACTAAGGAATAAGCCAATACGGACACATATCACCTACCTCACCCCCTGCAAATAGTATTATGCTACTAGCCCACAGTGTTAGAGCCAATGTCTAGTCCTCCAACATATCCTACACACCCATCATCATCCACGTCAGTAAAAACACCACATTCCCAATCAGATTTTTAGCTCTCTCAATTCACGATACCAAATATGTTTTTATATGTGTTCTAGGGAAGGGAGGGATTTGAATTTGTAGTTCTTACTTTTTTTTTCTTTAGGCCTCCCAAGAGTCTTGAATCCCAGAAGGTCTGATCACTAATACAATACACTGCACTATAATGCTAGAAATGGATACTCTTTTTTTATTACAGGCTGCCTAGTGCTGCCTGTGATAGAAATGTATTCAAGACAGGCCTAGAAGCCTTCAACAGGGCCCTGGCTATCTAGGAATTGGATGGCTTCCCTCGTATCTCATTACTGGGGGAAGAGTCATCCCAGCTAAAATGACAGTGGCCATGCAATGCCGTAAAAAAGATGTGTGACGTTTGACCGAGCCATCTTAAGGGTTAATGTCCGTGATCACAGCAGACTCTGATTGTGGGCATTGCCCCCAGTCCTCTGATGTATAAAACTCCTGAGCAACCACCATATGTTTTAGACCTGACAACTGCTATAATTGTACATCAAATGTCCGGAAAGGGTTAAAGTAGAGATTCTCTGGTTATAGATGCCACAGAGCCCAACATATCAGTACCTGAAGGGATCACCCTCTCCGGAGTGGGTCATCTCCTTAGGCCCGTGTGACTCATCTTAGGTAATCTTCATTCAGACTTTACAGGGGATTTATAACATTATAGAGGTAAAGCTTAAAACAATATTTCATACCCTGCTTGACAGTGCCTGGGGATTCAGTGGTGAAAATTCTGATGACAGGTTTAAAAATTAACCACTGTGTGGGACCTTCATGTAAGAACCAAGTCAATAATGGCAGAATAAGCGATTAGTCCACATATCATTTAGTATGCAGTTTGTCAATGACTAGTCAGATTCTTCAGTGACATGTCATCATTATGATTCTGTCTCTACCATTATGTACCCCATCCTAGTCACCTATGTGATATTTCAGAAAATGCATATATATCTTACCTCCTTCATAATCATACAAGGCAATTGCAGAGATTCCTGAGGCTCCTGTCTGACCACAGTGCTTAGAAAACTCTGGAGAAAAGAAAAAGACTTTTTGTATATCCATCGCCATATCCTTTATTTTGCAGGCTGTACTTCAACACAGCAGTCATTTTATCCTTATAGTTATTGTCATTCTCACCTTTCTCACTCTCTCTTGGAATTTCTTCATATAAAGAGCCTTGTTCAGCACCTGGGGCGTCCATGATTTCATAGTCTTCGGTTTCTTCCTCTTCTAGTCTTGGTGGAGGATCTGGGATATCCTCATACTCGTCTTCTGATTCATGTCTAGGAGCAGGAATGTCTTCATAAGTCTCATCCTGGTTACATGTTTCATCTGGAGTGGGTACAGTATCCATCACCATTCCAGGGTGTCGGGGTGGAAGAACTGGTGGCGCCTCATACTCAGAATCCAGTGTTAGCTAAATTTAAAAAAAAATATTTAATAATTTAATGCAATTGGCTTAAAGGGTTTACTTTTAACCCTTTAGTCTAACAGAAGATACTTACTTCGTTTTCTGGAGTGTTTGGAGTCACAGAAATACGGGGAACTGGGACAGGAGCTGGGGCTGGGGCTGGGGCAGGGACTGGGGCTGGGTCTGGCTGCTTCTGACATTGATCAACGTCTGAGCTTTGCTGAGTCTGCAAATAAAGTAGGGACCTTATGTTAACTTACACATACTTGACAGCTACATATATGGTGATACATGTTTGTCAAAGAATTGTTAAAGTAAAAATCTCTGCATGCTCTCTGCAATGTTATCTAGAGAAATATTTAGTATTTGTTTCATTCATGTTGTATGAATAAGATACTTAATGTGCCCAGGCCTTAGCAAGTCATATCCAGGGAATATTCTTTCTTCAAATGTCCCTAAGTACTCCACATAATATAGTGCTCCCCAGTTTCCACACAGTATAGACAGCCCATGTCCTGCACAGTATAGCAGTAAGTTCAATTCTCAGTGCTTACCTTGCAAACTCTTCTTTTTACTGGTCTCCATACCTATGTCAGAGTGGCACTGGTGCAAATTAGGGACAAGAATTTTGAGGAACGGTAAATGTTAAGAATTGTATAGGGTTGAGCCGATCTTGAGATTTCAGGATTGTTTTTAAAATCCGATCTCTGATCATTTTCCATTCGATCCCAATTCCGATCCTAATGCAAGTCAATGGAATGTTTTTAATAATTGAAGATCGGATTTTAAAAACAATCCTATTCACTACACAGCACGGAGTCTAAAAATTGAACGCTTTAATTGCTAGACTCCATGCGATGTAGTGATTTAAAAAAATCCTCTGGCTACTTAGTCCCCCATGCTGTCCGCTTACGCTAGGTTCACACCAGCGTTCAGCAGTCCGTTCTCAGCTTTCCGTCTTCTGCATGCAGAAGATGGAAAGCTGTCAGACCGGGTCTGGCCGTGAAAGGTGGTGAGCGTTTTATGCTCTCTGCCGCGAAACCGTTTTTTTTAAAACTAGACACAGAGTACTACATGTCCAACTCTGTGTCCGATTTAAAAAAAAATGGTTTTGCGGCGGAGAGCATAAAACACTCACCGCTGCTCACGGCCGGACATCTTTCAAACCCATTCAAATGAATGGGTATGAAAGAGTCCTGCAGGTTTCCGTCTCCTGCCTCTGTTTTGTGCAGGAAACGGAAACCTGCAGAACGGAGACCAGACGCAGATGTGAACGAGCCCTTACCTGCACAGAAGTTAGTGTTACAGACCTAGGAAGAAGGTGGAGCTTGTGGCTTAGGAGAGTGTGGGCGGGTACAGCGTGGGGAGACGTGAGTGCTCCTCTCCCAGTATCCGCCCACACTCTCCTAAGCCACAAGCCCCGCCTTCTTCCTAGGTCTGTAACACTAACCTGGGAGGCGGGGGCAGTGAGGCGAGAAGAGGAGCGAGAACAGGGGGACCGGACCAGCGGCAGGGCTTCTGTGTAGGTAGCAATAATGCCCAGTTCACACATGCTGATGTGTTCCGTCCGTAAGGGTCCGCATGAGGACCACATGAGTCCCATAATACATTGCTGAAGTTAACAACAGCATGATATCGGGTGCACAGGAATCAGTCAGTAGGGCTGCAGGCCCGCAGCAAGAGTATTTGTTGGGTGAAACCCATGAGATTCATCTTGCAATGTTCACCTCGCAGTTCCGTTTAGACTGAATATGTCCAAACTGGAACTGTTATTATTATATTCTGCAATCTCTTCAAACCCCAGAGTATAATGATAGGTGGCCCAGAGGAGGTGACAAAACATTTTAAAAAAGTGTTATTTACCTCTCCTGAGCTCTGGCAGGGATCCCTGCTGTTTTTGGGCCTCTTTAGTGATATCACTAAAGTGATGTAATTGAAGAGGAGTTGCGCCGGAGTCACACTGGAGCCCAAGAGAGGTAAGTAACACTGGTTTTTATATTTGTCACCTCCCCTGGGCCCCTATGGACATCTACTGTGTGCAGGGGCCAATTTGGGAAATTATACTGTGTAGAGGTGCCGCTATGGGATATTGTATTGTGTGCAGGAGCACTATAGGACATTATACTGTGTGTAAATGAGGTGTTATACCTTGTGGGTGCCGGAAAGGGGACACTATACCATGTGGGGGTGAGGCCCAAATCAAAAGTTTGGTATTGGGCCCAGCCTTTGCTAGTTAGACCCCAGCTTAACACACTTTGATGAACCTAGTGCAGTTTAGGATTGTCTAGATTAAATTCACACGATTTTACTTTTAGACAAGAACGGTAAATCGCTCCCACTGTGTTTAGTGAGAATTTAGGAGAATTTTTATGTTATTGCCTCACCTCCTTCTTTAGTTGTGCCTCTCGTTCCATCTTATCTTTCTTCTGTCTTCTGGCCCTCTCTTCTTCTGCTTTCTGACGGTTTTCCTCCTCTGCCACTTTAGCCATATTCTCAAAACGAGATCTTAGATTGTGAGCTCCACTTGTCACTGAAGAATTTTATTTAGAACAACAGTTCAGCATTCGCAGGAAAAATCTAGTCAAAAATGATCTACTCCATGTTGTAGACAAAGGTGAAAAGATCACATTGAAGTCATTGATCTCAGACAAATATTGGTCTCCAGAATTAAAGGGATCTACTGTATAGAAAGCTTAAATCTCTATGGCACTTCTGAGAGATTTCTGTTACTGGATATCTGCCACATCTTTCTGATAAATTGGTAAATTGTTATTTCAGATTTTGGATATAAAATGTAATTTCCACTTGTTTCCTCTTTAAGGTAACATAATTCCATGTTTTTTTGAACAACAGAGTATAGAGGTAGCAGATACTAGGAATTCCCATACTATCTTGGGTTATTAAACCATCTTTGTTATATAGAGCTAAAGACAACAAATTAAAATGATATATACAGTATATATGTATTTAGTACTGTTATATCATTTCTGATTTACTTTCTGCAGAAGTAATTAGAAAACTTTATTAGGCTGGGGCCACACATTGCAAAAATGCTGCGTTTTACTGTACCTGTAAAGTTGATGGGATTCTGGCTAATCCCATCCACACAGTGCAGGAAAAAATCCACAGTGGAAAAGTTGCGATTTCAAAAGTGCTTTTGTTTTTGTAAATCACCTCACGTGAATGCTGTAAATGCTGTTTTCTGTATATGTATAATAGAGGCAGAAAGAGTTTTCTTCTGCAGCCTTTCTGTAAAAAAAAATGCCGTGGAAAAAAACTGTGATGTGTTTCGCCACGGTCTATTTCGCAGCATTTTTCACTGAAAGTGAAAACAGACTTTCTGCTTGTATTATGTGTATACAGAAAATACCAGCGTTTCCGTAGGGGTAATTGAGATTTTTGGCTGTGGCTCGCTACGTGGGGCCTTAGCCTTAATGAGGTATTACGATTAAACACTTGATGACATGTCTCCAAAACACACTAGTTAATGACTGGTAAATGACTGACTCCCCACATGAATGGTAGATGGAACTAGTAGGGTTCGCAGTGGTTGGACTCTCATCAATTACATTTTTATGACAGGTCTCAATTACCGAGAGTCTGTATTGTAGCATGTCACAGAGCTGAGGTATACGTCTTCCTCCGGATGGTCTTTTGAATCAACACGGACGCAAGAGGTCGGGAGACAACAGCAATTTATTGTAATCCACAAAGTTAGTAGCCGGCGGCGGTCACATCAACCGTAATAACAATAAGTCCACAGAAGTCACAATCCAATGATAGCTTTGGTTCCTTGGTCCTGTAACTAAATTCTGGCTCTCTGCAGAGCTGTGCACAGGCCGGCTAACACATACTAACTCCAGCTACAACTATATACTAAGACTGTTACACCTATATCTGTGGGTGGGAAGGGCTGAGTCACAGATCCTTCCCCCCTCACCTATACCAAGGAGAGCAGACTCCCTGTCTACTATGGACAATGCACCGTCCAACATCTTCTTGGAGACACTGATCAGATTATCTCCACCCATTGTCCTCACTGGTCCTCACTAGTTAGAGGTATTTGCATACAATGTGCTAACACACTAGACCCCAATCAGCCAACTACACATTGATGTATACAACAGGTTAGAGAATACATTCCACATGAAATATATATTACACATTGCCTATAGTATAGACTCTAACCATCCCGTGACAACCCCTCCCCCTCTCAAAACATGTGCATGACACAATTGGCCTACACAGGTAAATTGGGGAATGCACATCAGTCTCTATAGCTCATATGTCCTCCTGCCGGGATAACCCATCTGCGTTCTGGTGTTGGTTCCCTCGGCGGTACTGAATGGTAAAGTTGTAGGGTTGAAGGGCTGGCATCTGGCAGAAAATCCGGTGGATCCATGTTGGCTTCTCCCTGAGCTTGGCTTCGGGTCACTGCTCCCACAAAGTGGCACTGTAGATTTCCAACATCGTTGCCTAACAGAACATCAGCCGGCAGCCCGCTCATCACACCAATTGTGCATCGTTTTGGTCCATAACCATAGTCAAGTTCCACGGTAGCTTTAGGAATACGTCTCCGAGTACCCCCTGCCAACTTGATAGAAATGCCAGGGCCCTCCTCTAGGGCCTCGGGTCGCACAACTCGGGGGTCCGCTACCGTTAGGAAAGCTCCCGAGTCCCGGAATCCAACAACTGTTCGGCCATCCAGTAGGACCTCCTGCAAGTGCTTCCGCTGAAGGTTTGCGGGATGTGTGGCAGAAGGCTGAATCCCATAGACCCCTGGAGGTGGAACAGATGGGTCATTCATGGAGTCATCTGGAAATGGGGCCAAACTTTCTGTCCTAGGGGTGGTTCCCAGGTAGTGAATAGGCCGGGATGCCACGGTGGCCCGTGCCCCCATGTTAACAGGGCAACTAGCTTGCAAATGTCCAGGCCGCCCACACCCAAAACATCTGCGCTCTAGCATTCTTCCAGTAGGTCGTTGTCTAGGGACAGGGTTGTTCATAGCTGGAGGCCGATGGGCTGGGGCAAGGGTAGAGGGGGAATTGTAATCCTGAGGCCGGGCACGAAAGGTGGGTGGCTGGCTGAAGGGTGTCTGGCGGACTGTGGTAGTTTTCCGTTCCTCTGCAAACAACCTCTTCCACTGCGGCTTGATGGTCAGGCCCTCATCTGCAAGAGAAGCAGCTTGCTCAACTGTGGCTGGGTTCCGTTCCAGCACCCACTCACGGATCTCAGCGGGGCACTGGGAAAAGAACTGTTCCTTAAGTATGACTTGGAGGATCTTATCGACTGTGACAGCCCCCTCTCCTTCTAGCCAGCGCTTGCATGCTTGCTTCAACTTGTGGGCGAACATGTGGAAGGAGCTTCCCCCATTGTAAGACAAAGAGCGGAACTGAACTCGGTAGGTCTCTGGAGTGACTGCATAATACTTCTGCACCGCTCTTTTAATGGCCTCATAGTCCCGCTGATCACTAGGGTCCATGGCTCTGAGAGCTTCCGCAGCCCCATCTCGTAGGTGCCCCACCAGATACCGGACCCAATCCTTCTCTGGGACTTCCATCAGGCGGCACTGGTGTTCGAAGTCCTGAAAATATCCATCAACATCCCCAGCCGCTTCATCAAAGGTCTTGAAGTGTTTATGGGAGACATATGGTGGTTCTCTCACTGTTGGGCTGGGGGTCGACGTTTGATTATAATTCCGCGTAGTTATCTCAGCCATTCGCATTTCATGCGCCATTCTTTCCTTTTCATGCGCCATTCTCTGTTCCTCCTTCTCTGTTTCCTGAGCCCTCTGTAATGCTCTACTCCTTTGCTCTGCAGTTGCTCCTAGCCCCAGCACTGCCAACTCCTCCTCATACAAAACAACCCATCTGCTCTTTTGGGTCTGTACCTGCCACTCCCGTATCTCTCCAGTCTCCTGGGGGCAGCCCTCCTCATGGTCGCTTTGCAGGGTCATCTCCTCCAGTGCCTCGATCAGTTGCTCTTTCGTTCTTCCCTGGTAACTCAGGTTTAGTTCCCGGGCCCTTACTTGTAGACTTGCCATAGTCCAGTTCCTGTATTCTGAGGTTGTGGCTCCATTAATCGCTGAGCTGCTGTAGTCCATCTCGCTGTCCGCTGTTGATCCCACCGCTGCCAACCAGTTGTCACAGAGCTGAGGTATACGTCTTCCTCCGGATGGTCTTTTGAATCAACACGGACGCAAGAGGTCGGGAGACAACAGCAATTTATTGTAATCCACAAAGTTAGTAGCCGGTGGCGGTCACATCAACCGTAATAACAATAAGTCCCAGAAGTCACAATCCAATGATAGCTTTGGTTCCTTGGTCCTGTAACTAAATTCTGGCTCTCTGCAGAGCTGTGCACAGGCCGGCTAACACATACTAACTCCAGCTACAACTATATACTAAGACTGTTACACCTATATCTGTGGGTGGGAAGGGCTGAGTCACAGATCCTTCCCCCCTCACCTATACCAAGGAGAGCAGACTCCCTGTCTACTATGGACAATGCACCGTCCAACATCTTCTTGGAGACACTGATCAGATTATCTCCACCCATTGTCCTCACTGGTCCTCACTAGTTAGAGGTATTTGCATACAATGTGCTAACACACTAGACCCCAATCAGCCAACTACACATTGATGTATACAACAGGTTAGAGAATACATTCCACATGAAATATATATTACACATTGCCTATAGTATAGACTCTAACCATCCCGTGACATAGCAATAACGTCTACATATGTACATCACTTACTGGCTTCCAGAGGTTGTGTCTTCTCATAAGCAGAACTGGGCGATTCAATCTCACCAAAGCCTGAAGCAGACTATGGAATAAAAACGCAGAAAAGCCTAAAGTTACAACCAACAGGATATTATCTCTGGCAAAGTCTCAGATTTTGATTCCATAGTCATGTATTGAAATTCTGACGATCAACAGTGTAATGCAGTCAGAGGAATAGATATAAGATAAGATAAGATAAGGTAAGATAAGATAATCCTTTAATAGTCCCACCATGGGGAAATTTCAGTGTGTTACAGCAGCATGGAAAATACAGATATAGGATAATAACAGTAATATATTACAGAAGGAGACACATAAGCTCAGAATTGCAGGTAGGAGAAAAATACTACGAATCATAGCAGGTAAAGAAAAAAAGACTTCAGGATCATTTAGTTCTCTGTGTGGAGTGCTCCTCGCTTGGCCTAATTTGATTATACAGCCTGACCACATAGACTACAAACAACTAGTACTTTCAATGGCCAGGATCATATATCATGGGTCACAGAAATCTATTTAAGCATTGTTTTAACACAGCATATTCGATTTTTAGATTTTGTGCAGTATATCTCGCTTACTTTGTCCAAACGATCCGTCTGCACACCAAAACGGCCTCCAAATCCTTTTGCATAGTCTGCAGAAATAAATGTAATTCAGTATATAAGGAATATACATAATTAATATACTATATATATCCAAAGACATATTGTGGGGCGCAAGTAACTGGGTTTTGGGTGGAAATATACTCACTGCTTATGACTCAGGGGGACAGAAATAAAAGAGCAGTGAAAAGTGTGGTACCTTTCTGAGATTCATGAAGCTCTACTTTTTCTTTATGGCTCCAAGCATGAGCTGATTTATCTTGTCTGTCTTTCTGGACCCCAAATTTACCCCCGAATCCTACAGAGTGATCTAAGGAGATAAAGGGAACAATATCAAACAATTACTAACACTTATTATTTTCTAATGCATAATAAACCTGGAGAATCTAAAATAGTTATTATATATTGGTTTTCTGATTTTATTGACCTATCCAGATCGGTGGGGATTTGTCTTCCAGAACCTGACCGACTGATGCTGCGCTCCTTGTCCAGCCAGTTAACTAATCATTTGTGGTGTTGGGAGTCAAAAACCCACCATCTGATGCTCAATCAATAGCGAATATTATTATAGTGAAGTCACAGAATGCCCCTTTAAGCATAGGGAAGCAAAGTGAACAGTGAACATACAGGGTGGGCCATTTATATGGATACACCTAAATAAAATGGGAATGGTTGGTGATATCAACTTCCTGTTTGTGGCACATTAGCATATGGGAGGGGGAAAACTTTTCAAGCTAGGTGGTGACTATGGCGGCCATTTTGAAGTCGGCCACTTTGGATCTGACTTTAGTTTTTTCAATGGGAAGAGGTTCATGTGACACATCAAACTTGTTGAGAATTTCACAAGAAATGGTGTGCTTGGTTTTAACATAACTTTATTCTTTCATGAGTTATTTACAAATTTCTGACCACTTATAAAATGTGTTCAAAGTGCTGGAGTGCTGTTCATTGTGTTGGATTGTCAATGCAACCCTTTTCTCACACTCTTGAAACACTGATAGCAACACCGTAGAAGAAATGCTAGCACAGGCTTCCAGTATCCATTGTTTCAGGCGCTGCACATCTCGTATCTTCACAGTAAGGGTGCATTCACATTAAGTATACGCTGAGCTGATTCTGAACGTAAAACACGTTCAGAATCAGCGCGTACAAAGCAGATCCCATTCATTTCAATGGGAGCCGGCATACATGCGCTCCCCATTGAAATAAATGGGCTGCGTATCACATTGAAAGAACTGCAGTGCATTCACGCCACAGTTCTTTCCGCAGCGCTTTAGCGCTGTGATTACGTCCCGTGGGGCCCCGGCCTTAGTCAGGTATTCCAGGTTATGTGGATTACTCTGTCTCTACATTAGACCTATATGCATGTTTCCTATAATGGCACACAAACCACTATCTCATGCTCAATAGTCCTGAGTAGAAAAATAGTTCTATGCAGGCTTCCCACTTCTATTATATCTATACGTTTCCATAGATATAATATCCATAGCGTTTCCATAGGTATAATTGACATGCTGTGATTTGCTTCAAAGTGCAAGCATTTTTGAATTTGCACCACTTCTGCTAGAATTTTTTGTCTGCAATGTGTGAATGGGATTAGCCAGAATCCCATCAACTTTGCAGGTATTGTAAAATGCAGTGTTTTCGCAATATGTGGCCTTGGCCTCAATGTCTGTTTTCTTATACATCCCAGGATGACAGCAACAGACATTAAATGACAAATGCAAATGGGCCTCTAGTTAAGTGTACATGTACGTTATTCACCACAATGTAAAAAACATGATGTACACTATTATCTGTCATGTTTTGTTTACCAAACAAAAACTCATGCATGCAGGACCTTCCATCAGAAAAGTAAAAAAAATATGATGGAATATACCGTACCTTCCATCATGTTTTTTACATTGGAGTTGTAATTAACTGATGAGCACTCTGACCCCTCCCTCACTTCTGAAATTGGGGGTGGAGGGGACAGAATGATCCAGGGGGGTGGAACACTGCTTCCAATCACGTGACCGAGGAGTGTGACGTGGTTGTCACAGGATGACAGCAACGGACATTAACTTTAGCAGTGCAACAGACACCAAAGGAGGCCCTCCATCTGTGTTTGTTCCCATTGACCAGGTAAGTCAATTTCAATTCCACGGACAGCCCCTTTAAATAGCAGTATGTGTATCTAGCCTTACTGTTCTTTCCATTACTAACCTTGTTGGGATGAATGCTTTTGCAGCTGTTCCTTATGTTCAAATCCTACCGCAGACTGAAAAACACAAGACCAGATGACAACACAAAGGCACCACCATACTAGCTGTATCCAGAAGTGTAACTTGAGACTATTGGACCTCAATGCAGAATCTGTAGTGTAGCCCTCACTTAACTATGTTATCTAAATTACTGTTGTCTTCTTATATTGTGGAAAGGTTTTTGGACCCCTCCAAAATCCAGAGCCTGGTAGCAATTGCTGCCTCTGCACCTCCTATAGATAACTACAACTGCATTTGGTTTGTGACAGCCACATTTACTGCATCCTCATAGTGATTCATGATATCATGAGCTTCTGAACTACTGGTGGTCTACTGACCCATGCTCAATAGATGCTTTAACTACGCAGACCTGCAGTAGTTCACTAGGAAACCTATGTGTACTATTGTCCCCTGACCCTAGGAGACCTATAGACATACATACTAAGTGTATCTTTAGGATCTCATTCACTGGACAGACAGTGCGCTTTTTGGCATATGGTTGGTCAGTATATGTTGGCAAGAACAATAGCAGAAAAGTGGAATCATCTATGCACTTTCATTGCACATGCTAAGTGTGGGAGTCAATTGATAACTTGAGTAACTCTATACGTAGAAGTGAAATGTGTTGGAGCCTTTTGTTAAGGGATGTGTCAGAAAATTTTCTTGCATATGCTTCTGACAAAAGACTGAAATGTGATGTGAACAGTGCCTAATGCTGTATAGCTGTTTCATGACATTTACTTTACTTATCTTTTACCTACTTCATACCTGTTGCTTCTTAGTCACTAAGAACGTCATAGCCCCCATCTGTCCTCTCTCTATCATTAAGTAATTATAGTCCTTGTCCACCCTAATTGTAAATTAATTTGCACTGTTTCATGGTATCACCTTGTCCACACGGTCAGACTGAACCCCAAAACGTCCTCCAAAACCTTTGGAATGATCTGTGTAGAGAAGAATGATGCACAAATTTATAGCAATGCTAAGTCCATATCCATAGCTACTGACAGTAGGCGAGGTTATGGAATTCCCATAGCAAACAAGTACTATCTAGGGTGTTGTCACTTGTAAATCTTCACATGGCTTATTTCATCATTGAAATTATGGTAAACTGGTCACGAAAGGAAATCCCTTGTAAAATGTATTATAGCGCTACTGCTCATTTGTAGTACTTATACGGTAAACTACAAACCAATGGTTAACCCTCTCGTCCTCAATATTTTTGCTCTTTATAATAATTATATAAAGTATTGTGTCATGATTATTAATTTTCCTAGAGTTGATGTGACATCAAACCCAAGTAGGTAAACATCAACAATGCACATTAACCAAAGTGAAATACTAAACATATGACGCTACACACTACAACACTGGAGCATTGTTTCCCCATGCAATATACGTCATAGGGCTGGGGACACGCAAGCAGTAGTATCAGGAGGTTAACCTGCTGGGATGTATATTAGCAGCATAGAGGGTTAGTTTTCTATAAATCCTATCCACATGTTATGTCTAGAGACTGTAGCATTAAATGTAACATGTCAAATTATGGGGCAGTTAAAAAAGGTTAAAAGCTGTGAGAGACCTGCAGAGATTCCGCCATATTTTTTGATCCCCCAAAAAGTATGATCTACTTTTTTACAGGTCCAAAACAGCACTTGACCTTGAACTATGGCTGTGTGAATAGAGCCTTACAGTAGGTTTTACTTGCCTTGTTGTGATGAATGCTTTTCTACTTGAGCCTTATATTCAAATCCAACTGCAGACTAAAGCAAAATAACATGTAACATAAATGGACCTCTACTGCGACATTACTACTACTGCAACACTTATTATTACTTATTACAATGAGATTAATTAATAATCAAAAGTACTAATGGATATCCATATGTGCAAAAACATACACGTAAATGATAATGTTTTATCACAGATAAAAACTAAAGTATAGGTTTGTTCTTTTTACGCAGTTTAACTACTATTGGAATACAATGTCGCCACTACATATTCTGTTATTAATAAAATGGAATTGTGTTCAAAGAACAAAGGACCACTCCAGGTAAAACGGACACATTAAGGGTGCATTCACACTGAGTAAACGCTAGCTTATTCTGAACGTAAAACACGTTCAGAATAAGCGGCGTCTAAAGCAGCTCCATTCATTTCTATGGGAGCTGGGATACGAGCGCTCCCCATAGAAATGAATGGGATGCTTCTTTCACTCCGTGCAGTCCCATTGAAGTGAATGGGGAGTGCCGGCGTGTACGCTCCGGCATGAGCAGAGCTTGCCGTATACGCCGGCACTCCCCATTCACTTCAATGGGACTGCTCGGAGTGAAAGCAGCATCCCATTCATTTCTATGGGGAGCGCTCGTATCCCCGCTCCCATAGAAATGAATGGAGCTGCTTTAGACGCCGCTTATTCTGAACGTGTTTTACGTTCAGAATAAGCTAGCGTTTACTCAGTGTGAATGCACCCTTAGGGAAATTTAATAACAGTTTTCTGGCAAGAAAGGGTGAAAATATTTAGCATTTTTGGCAAAATCTCTACCTTCTACACCTCATTGCATGGAGAACAGGGAGCAGGGAGAAGCAATCTGTGAGTTATACTGGAAATCTACACCAGTTCCTAACTAGCATAGATATTCAGGCCGGAGTCTCTCCATAAATCAGCCGTGACCTTGCTCCTTTCAGGGCCCTTATGAAACACCAATCTTAATAAATCTGCTCCATTGTGTTGTGCTTTATGCAGTGCAAGGGGGTGGGATGCCCAAAGAACCCCAAAGACAGAATTCATGCAATGCCCCCTTAGGTCATGCACTTGGCTTTCTAAAATATATACATTTTTGCTGTTGCTTTAAAGTCAGTGCAAATTTACACTGCTTACATGTGTCCAACTGTGGAACATGAGAGATTGTAGAAGGTCTGTGTTATTGGATCAATTTTAGATCTGTGTGTCCTAGGGGGTGACCAAGGCAGCTGGCTAATAGTTACATATCTCCCTGCACACTTGTCATACAAATTGTAGTTTGTAGCTGATCTGTGGAAGTCCTGGGTACTGTACCCCTCCAGATCTAATGTTTATGGCCTATCCTATGGATAGGAAATCAATAGTAAAAAAAACAGGTAACCCTTTTAAGGTCAAATATGAGAATATGAAAATTACTAAGAGACTGGTCTTGTGCAGCAGAATTGAAACCTAATCCAGGCAGGGACAGTGTAGATTTCAGGTACAGATCTGGATTAGTAGTAATTTTCCTATCCCATGATAACCTATAGAAAAGCCCTTTTGTGAATTAATGTTGGGAGAGCTTTTTTTTTTTTTTTTTTAGACTCCTTTAAATTAAATCTTGTTGTGGAGCTTTTATTGAATGTTGGGGTGCTTTCACACGGAGTAACGCTCCGCTCATTCTGACACGTAAACATGTGTCAGAATGACCTCTGTAAAACAGAATTCCATTGACTTCAATGGGTGCCGTCTTACACGCTCTACACATTGAGATCAATGGGAGGCTTTTTAACTCATTGATTTCAATGTGTAGTGCGCGTAAGACGGCACCCATTGAAGTCAATGGGATTCTGTTTTACAATGGTCACTCTGACGTGTTTACGTGTCAGAATTAGTGGAGCGTTACTCAGTGTGAAAGCAGCCTTGGAGAACTTTTTTTGAGTCTTCCTTCAATTCCTTTATTTTTTTTTGCTTTGCATGTAACTTTTTGGTGTTTTCGTTGTAGTCATAAGTTTTTGTATAGCAGGGGTCAGCATTCCCTGGAACTAATGCCAGAATCGGCACCCAAGACATATCTACCTGGCTGACTCTCTGTTGCTCCAGGTGGCAATATTTCTCTTATAGACCATGGTAATAGTCAGAGGGGAGGATTCACTGGGGGCAAGTATGTGGCCAGTATGCTAGTCATAAGGCAGTTTGCCTTTGTGAAGTACAATATCGCAGCTAAATTTGTCATCATTAATTTCAGTAAGGCTGAAAAGACTTGTTTGGATTTCTTCAAGAGAAAGATTAGGGTGTATGAAGGGCATTCTCTGACCCTCACAAAGCAGGCCAACTGCAGCCTATTCTTAGCTCCATGTTCTGCCGAAATTCATATCCACTAAAAAGGAATCATTTTTGCTGCCAGGGACAGAGATCACATTGAAACTTAACTTTAATCGACAAACTAATCAGTTGCTGTTATGGTTTCTGTTATGACTTGCATATTGCTCAATACCTGTACATTTATTGATTGGCATACTGACTATTTCATTTTATTTATTTTTTTCGAAATCAGAACCACAGACAAAAAAGGTTGCTGACCCCTGTTGTATAGGGATTCCCATGTGCTGTTGCTATGTTAAAAATGTTCATAATGTCCTATATGGATATACAAGGCTTATAACTTATGTTACCTGGGCTTGCTTTCTCAGCTCACTGTCCTCTGACCATGTTTGCAAGGGGCTGCCTTTTGATCTAATTTAATAGAGGCCACTTTTATATATATTAACCAGGATTTATCCTATAAAGAATTGCTGGATTGCATTGATCACCTAAAAAGGATGGCGTATGAAAACCACCGGAGCCACTGGCTCCTCCTTTGTTTACCTGTTGCCGCAATTACGCATGCCGAGTGCATGCATGGATTCAGGGCTTTGGCCCTACTCTGTACATTAGATTTGATGGGTGGTGTGCACCGTGAAGGTCAGACGGAGGTGACAGCGCCAGGCCTGCGTCATGTGAGCTGCCCACTCTATTGGACTGGGGGCTGATGGGGAACCTTATTTAAGAGGGACAGGTAGCCACTATTTGATTGTACCAGGAGGGCCAGGAGAAGCACTGTATGGCGCAAAACGGCTGTAACCCGGATGATGAACTGCTCCTTTGTCCCACTGCTGCTTTTTATCTGTATTTTGGAATAAAGGATGTTTTTATGAACAGGTTGCTGAGTGTCCCCTATTTCTATTCTTGTGAATGTATATAAATTGACAGTCACACTGTATCTCAGGGACAGCGCCATCAGTTGTTCAGGAGTCCCTCCAAAGTTTGGAATGGAGTTTCCCCATGTGTGAAGCTTTAGGGCAGTGCCACAGACTTTCTACTTTGGAGAATAAATCTTGATCACTGTCTCACTCCGTCTACTTTCTTTGAACGTGGGAAGAGGGTGCAGATACAACAGAGTATGTGTTGTGCTCCAAAGATGTCCCACATTTATGATGGTGTAGATAAAATAGTAAATTTCTCCCCCTGTGGGAGAATGGCCTACACAAAGTCAGCATGAGCTTTGGTTATTTCATATAGTGGTAAGCATAAAAGCCACAGCACTGTGACATTTCTTCTATAGAGAACAGTTCTTCACTGTATCTGAATCCTTGAGAACATGCCAGACAATATACCCTTTATTATTGCTTCCCATGTTTTTACTTACCTGGTCACACCTGTCCTTCTGCACTCCATATTTCCCCCCAAATCCTTTAGCCGCATCTGTCTGAGAGGAATGTTTCTCCAGCTCTGCCCTGTAGTCGTTCCCCAGGGCACTCTAAAATATGAAGGAATGAGAAGTAATATTATAGTAATATTAGAGGAATTCTCACCATTCCTAAATTAACTGTATGGACAATTTCATGAAACTGTGTTCCCCTGGGTCAGAGCTTTGGACCACACTTTAATGTAATATACTAATCCCTTTAAAGCATGGCAGGCCGTTAACATAACTGGATTTAGCGGCAAATTATAATTTTGGTGGTTTGGATGGATGCCTGGGGTCCTAGGCCTCCCAAAATGCCAAAGCACTTCATGCACATTGTGGTTTTATTTGCCGTAATAAAACTGCAATAATCTCCAGGACCTGCAGAAGGACATGAACATGTAAAGTCATAAGATAACATATGTGTACATTATACCACTGCAGAAGGATCTGAACATATAAAGTTATAAGATAACATACGTGTACATTATACCACTGCAGAAGGATCTGAACATATAAAGTTATAAGATAACATACGTGTACATTATATTACTGTAGAAGGACCTGAACATATAAAGTAATAAGATAACGTGTACATTAAGTTACTGCAGTCAAATCTGCTCAGATAAAGGTCACCTATGAGTACATTATATTACTGTATTTTGATCTGCACATTTAAAGTCATAAGACTTTTTTTCATGGCCATTTTGCACCTCGTTCAATGAATGTGAACACAGTCTGTCGTTTTCTGCACTGCATTCCATTTATATTTGTACCTTAATACCTTGAAGGACATATTGTGATTATAGCACTAGCCCCTTTGTACAGTATATATCATGTTCCCTCCACAGTAATGTATCCTCCTGTCAAATATTAACTGCCAAGACTAACTGTATTACATTATTACTATTACATGTGAAGACACTGATATATACATGAGAGGGGCAGATAGGCTGTTTCTGCATGGATCATATGTTCAGGGACATCTCTGACACCTGAGAAGCAGATAGCACCATGCCATGAATAGTGGCCAGATTATGTAACTGCAGTTCAGCTCTCATTTAAATAATATACAGGTGTGTGTGTGTTCAATAGCAAATCAAAGTAAAGATAGAGAATATTATGCACATTACCTTGTCCATCCTATCTCTCTCTGTCCCAAACTGTCCACCATATCCGTAAGATGCTTTAGGACCTTTCTCAAATTCTTTCTTCTTCAGTTGCTCATGCTCTTTAGAGACATTGCTTCTTAATTCCTTTATGCTTTTGTACAGTATACAATCATTAAAATATTATATACTTAAGGTCATTGAACATACAGTATGTTAACAGATTTTGTGCTGGAATGAAAGAAATTTACTTCTGACATGTCAAGTGTTCTCTTTCACCCTCTAGCCTAAAAAGAAATCTTAAAAAAACAAGATGGAGAGAAACCGAGCGCCAATATGGTGTAGTATGTCAGAAAATAATCTGACTGTGATTAGACCAACAATGATGAGTCACAACACCAAAAACACATATAAAATTGAGCGTGGCAACAGCAGCTAATCCCTTTGCGTCAATCCAAATTGCGCAAAAAAAAAAATACACAGAGGTCCCTCAGTGTCTTAAACTAATGGGGTAAGGAGGAATGGGGTGAAGCTCGCACAGACCGACCAGTAGATAAATGATCTTCAAGATTTTATTAGTACCAAGGACAACACGTTTCGGGCGGTTGGCCCTTTCTCAAGTGCACGTACAACATCAAAGCTCTGCAGCAAGTCTGCAACTCAGGAAGGTCAGGAAGGAAGGTTCCTGTGTTGCGGACTTGCTGCAGAGCTTTGAAGTTGTATGTGCACTTGAGAAAGGGCCACCTGCCAGAAACGCGTTGTGCTTGGTACTAATAAAATTTTGAAGATCATTTATCTACTGGTCAGTCTGTGCAAGCTTCACCCCATTCCTCCTTACCCCATTGGTTTAAGACCCTGAGGGACCTCTGTACAAAAAGAAATCTTGTCTATGCTGAAGAATCATTATTTGCAGTGGCTATATACATTAGATGTATGTCAGATGAATCTGAGTGGATCACCATCTAATATGAGATGATTAACAGAGCAGGAATTTTCAGAGTGACAGTCAGTTTAGCAGAGGGAGGGAGAGCGCCGTAGACTACCTTCCTTAACTACCACCCAGCTCAACCCACCATCCTTTGAATGACAGCTCTTTCCTGGGGAGAGCTGGGCAGCAGATAAGACAGGTAATCTACAGTGCAAAGTAAAGATCAGGGAAGATAAGAAATATTCGAAAAGCCCTTTTTACCAAGCTTGTATATAAATAAAATAGAGATTTTCTTTATAATGGAGCTGCAATGCTGAAAACAAAAACCAAATTTGGAAAGTGTGAAAGGAGTCCTACAAAGTACTGGGATTACTTTGATAATGGTTTTCCTGCTGACAGATTCCTTTTTAAGTTGTTATTACAAATGGATATAATGACTCACTCTATATGCTGCGGACGGCCAGATCCTTGGATGGTTTTTGCCCCCCACCGCTGTTCTTCTTCTGTTATATCATTCTGATAAGTGTGACAGTGTAACAGAAATAGTGGTATCAGATTCTATCTATACAGAGACATAGACATATACAGAAAACAACCTATGAGTTATAGCGAACATTCATTCACCTCTCTATAACTAGCTGAAGGGACAATGTCTAATACAGAATCTAAAAACCATTCACCATTGTCATGTGTAAGGACCTCACTTAGAAACACTTAGAAAATGCACTTTGGGCACAAAGAAAACACAGTATATACCCAATGAATACCAAAATAGTGTCCTTTTGTCAAAACAAAAAGCTTATACTGCATTTTGCACTGAACATAGGCCCCTATGTATAATGTATGTTAGTGTATGGTATACAGTGGGATATGACAAGTCTTTATATTACATGCATCAAACCGGAGACTAAGATGTGATATGTTCAGATCCTTAGAAGTAATACCTCAACAATATTTACTTCTAATATCTGCTTTTTCGAGTTATTTTTATTATGAAGATGTTATCTTATATACCTGAATGGTTGCCATGTTGTTGCCTTATAATACATTGTGATGTTTCAAGCACTAACATTGTATACTAACCACAAAATCTGGATCAGTTTCCCAGTCATCACCTCCTGCATCTTCACTCACTGCTACATTGTGTCCCACAGCTGCTTTCCACATCTATAGTATATAAGAAGAAAGTATATAAAAGATTCTCAGGTGAATGCTGGGGTCACAGAAAAACCCCTTAGATGGGGCTTTAAACAAGGAGGTTATCACGATTGTGACATTGAAAGAGTTTAGCAAGAGCCAAAATAGTGGATCCCATGGCACCTTTCACAAAAGTTAAAAAATACCATGTGAAAATGCACATTGAATTATTACCAACTATAATACTGGTCAATGGACATGGGAGTCATTTGGAAAAAGGTTTTAGCCCATTTTTCTATTTGACTCTGACCAGAAAAGCTGTCTGCTCTCTGGACCACATTTCGTGGCCAAAAAAGTAAGACAATGGGAGACCTTCTTGTTAAACGCCTCTATGTTACCCCTATGGTCAACATTAAGGGGTTCATTTGGGCCTAACTGGGGATCAATACCATGTAGGAATTGCTCAATTTGTAGTCTTATGTCAAAGAATGATAGTCTTTGTGATTCACAGGGCCAGGTCATGTATTAAATCATCCATCATATCAATTGAAACACATCTGAGGTGATGTACTATGGCACATTTCCCTGTGACCTCATTTATATTTATATAGATATCTGGGAGATGGAGAGTGGAATAGAGGAGCACTTGGGAGACGTCAGAGCACCGGCTAAGTAGCGAGCAGAAGATGAGACATAGATCAAGAAACTCAGACCAATTCCAAAGCACGTTCATGATTGTCATGCCTGTACATCGCAAGAGTTGAGATATAGACAAGCTATCCTTAGGTTCTTGAGGTGGCAATTTGTTTAGACAATTGGATAAGATTGAGTGTACTGTAAGTGGACAAACTTTAGACTAATTCATCTTAATGGATTAATAAGATATTTTGTTCAGTAGGAAGTATATACTTGCAGTATCATCTTTGTTTTAATTGGTGTTTTGGTGTCTTTTGAGAATTCCATGGGTCATGGAGAGTGTGTTGGACCTATACTAAGTTACAATTTGTGTATTTTTTATATTTTAGGCATGAATATTGGTGTTGTGGATGGATAGAAGAATTTCCTCAATTAGAGGACTACTAATGTTATTATTATCCTATAATTCTTTGATAAAACATGCCTGCAGCAAAATCTATCTGATCTGCACATGCATGGTCCTAATGGTGGTGTCCTTTGGATGCTGGGAATGCTATTCAGCAACCATGCTTGCTGCAGAGGAAGATGTGCCATATAATTGCAGCAGTCGGATTTGTCAAAATATTGTCATATTATAAAACTGCACATAATTATCAAGTGTTGCAACTTTTGTATGTATATTAGTTGTGGGGAACCACTCAGGTAGATGCTCGGTAGCAGCGTAGGAAACAGGGACACTGTCTTTGCAAAGGCACAAATAAACAAAACAAAACCTTCTCGGCTGAGACCTAAACTAAACACAAGCAAACTTTTCCCTGTCTATACAGAAGCCTGGCTACCAGACTCCCACCTTGGCAACAACAACAGGTAGCACAGTACCTGCTCTGTAGATTCAGTTTGGACAGGTCAGCTCTGTCAGTTTTCTGCCACACTTGCCAGTCCTCACACACAGACTTTATCAGGCCTTGATTACCCAGCTGACCTCCCTGGTGTGGGTCTTTACCATACACCCTTTGGCTAAGGCCCCACGGGCCGTAATCGCAGCACTAAAGCGCTGCGGAAAGAACCGTGACGTGAACGCACTGTGGTTCTTTCCGCAGCGCTTTTAAGAGATAGTTCATGGAGTTTTCCTCTGCTGACTTTCTCTTGACATTATATCTACGGGAAAGCTGCCGGCATTTCCGTAGATATAATTGACATGTTGACGTGTCCGCGCTGTGATTGCTTCCGCAAAGTGGTCATGGGATTCGCATGAATCCCATTCCCTTTGCTTGCACTGTAAAACGCCATGATTTTTCCCGCAGTGGGCAAATTGCGGCGTTTACGTCCCGTGGGGCCCCAGCCTTTAGGTGCCTGGCTGGAATGTACCTGTCTTCCCAGACCACAACCTTCACTCTCTCACATAGCATATTGAATTGAATGTGTCCACTGGTATAAAAATATCACTATTGACATGATCACATTTGGAGTGCTGTTCCATTCTTCTGCTTAAAGGGACCCTATCATATTGTACATGCAGACCCTCTCTTCAGACAACATGTTTTAGAGCATAATTAGCAGAGCAGATTAATATATAATTTTTGGGAAAAGATTTAGAATACAATGAATTGTATTAATTTACATTTCTGCCCTTTCCATGCTCAGGAGTCCAGTGGGTGGTCCTACTTAGCAATGCTGTAGTCTCTATATACAAAGTCAAAGGGTAAGCTGCCAGTCTCTTTATAGGAACACAGATGAGAAAGTGGAAAGATGCAAATGGGTAAATTACGTTATACTTAATATTTGCTGTCTACAAATTAGACACTGTCTTTAGCATCGCAGGTTTCCTACAAAGTTTTAATGTATAAAAAAAAGTCAGAGAAGTGAAGCATGTAAGGTTTAGTTCACACGCAAATACGCGTGCGCATATTCCGTCGCGGCTGCCACGACGGGATGCAGGTGCAGTGCACGGCATCCTATTGCGGCTTTCCGCTCCGGATTAAGCCCAAATGAATGGGCCTAGTCCAGAGGGTGCTGGCGCGAGGTGGACACCGCAGCTGATTCAGTCGCGGAATCCGCCTGAAGAAAGGGCAGCTTGTTTTTTTTTTCTGCTAGCGGTCTACATAGACCACCATTGTGAGGGGGCGGATTATGACGTGGATTCCGCACCAAAATCCGCCCCTTCTTGCCCTGTGTGAAAGGGGCCTAAGTATTTACAGGAAGAGTAAAAGAGGCACATAGCATTTGGGCCTTCACAATACAGGGGGTTCAAACACTTTAGATGACTCATAGCAGGTACTGGCAGTTCCTGTTGAAGATTTAGAAACTATGTGTCTCTCTAATCTATGTATCATGGAATAGATGTTTCCACTGGTTTTAGTTTCTTTAATGTAATTATACAGTGTTCAATGTAGCCCTTTATCTAGTTCCAAAAATCAGGAATGCACCCCCCACTTGTTTTGGCAAGAAGCACGCTCAGAATTTATATCTGACCCTAGTGTTGTACAGAAATGCCGCCTGGATTACAACAATTCAGCAAGTATGCAATGCAGGCTGTAGGAGGAAGTTCCCGCAGACTCTGTCTCCTTATATAGCGTAGCACAATCTGTATGAGCATGGGGAAGCGGTTCACTCTAGCAGCACAGAATGTTCCTTCTCTATGAACGTCAAATATATGGTGACGTCTTATTCATTCCAAATGATCAGAGACTTAAGACATCACAAGATTGGTATTACATAGAAAGAGATTCACAGTATTTAGTCATATTTATACTGGAGAAGAAAAATAGAAACAAACAACGTTACATAACCTATTTGTCAGGGCAAAGCCATCTGGCAAACCATGTTTGTGGTGCTGGCGCTGCTGTACATTGCATGCATGCTGCTCTACGGCTGTTACTTTCATATAATGCTTAGTTTATTACATCTTCTGCACAAATACTATTATTATTGTATACTGGTTCCGGGTACCGAGCGCTGCCTTTCATTCTGTGTGGACTCCGCTTTCTTTTATTCTGACTATATTCTAATGCTGTTTTATGCACTTACCACCTTAAGTTTGTTAGACACTTTTTTTTCTTTCTCTCATTTAATCTTTGTTTTGAGGTTTTATTAATACATGTAGGCCAGAATACCTTATGGGAATAATAAATGCAGCAAAATTATCAAAGGGTAAATGCCCAAATATTGCACCACCTGTAACCAAAAGAAAGCGCCCCCTAGCTCCATTACCATAACTACCTTTGGAAGAAAAGTGAAGTCTTTCCACAGGTCAGGAAATGAGTCATCTCCTTACAAGGAGTCCGTCAGTTTTTCTCACCATTAAACTGCCATTGGGTGAGGGTGTGAAATATATTTACAAACATGCCTTTATCGATGTGGAGAGTGATAGATAGAGAGACATGAATAGTTTAATATATTAACTAGGCCACAAGGGCTCAGTGGGTGGTCGTGTACCTGGCAAGTACACAGATTTCAGTCAGTGACTTGGGACAGTAAAGGGTCCAACAATCAAGACAAAGGGGAAGGATTATGTAGGAGAGCTTGAGCACTTGCCATGATCCAGACTGCCCACTTGACACTTGCATTCTCATTTACATACTTTGGTTTTTTGCTGATTTGACTGTGATATCAGTAAATGTATGTTTGCAAATGTGTGTCACGCTCCTACCTAGTGCTGAAGTTAGTCTTAGGGTCATATGGACCCTAGAAGAATAGCAGAGTGAACTTTATTGCCACTGCAAGATGTTCTGAAGTTTGTGTTGTAGATTTGGCCATTATAATAAATGATACCATTTGTATTATTGCAGCACTTACACAAGTAACTGATATACTGCATAGCCCTAAAACTCCATTTTAATGAAAACAGGTCAGATAGTGGAAACTGCTGAGAATTGGTTTGGTCTGTACCATTACATAGTTTACTTAGTGTGGAGTTGACCTATGCCCTTCTATGTCTTCTTCAAGACAATTCAAGGGAGAGTCTTAAGATATCATTGATTTATTAATGAAGATGTTATATGATCCTAACACCTGCACAATACTACAGTATAACTTCTCTGTATACTGGACACCATTATCTTAATAGCTAATATTTAGCAATAGGGTGTATTTACATTGCTACAAGTGACAAGGAGCGCAGGTTGTGTCTTATTAGAGGCGCACATTCCAAGAATATAAATGATTAGTTACTGCATCTGCCAACGTCAAAGTGCCCCGGCCCCTCCTAAATACACTTCTATTGTGTAACCCTGCATTTGTCATGACATACAAGGTTACAAGGGACTACCAAGCACACAGAATGAAAATCTCTTACCGTGTTCGCTCGTTATTTTGTGTTGTTTTTATATGAAATCTAGTCTTTTAAGTAGGCAGTATTTAAGTTTCTTTCTTTTTATGCTATGTAGGTGGCTAAGTGTTCCGTCTTTATAGATTTCCTGCTGTCACAGTTCCTCTCTTACGTGAAGTGGCTGTAAAAATTCACTTCCTCCTCTGTGGTTCCTTTTGCAGTGTTAAAACATGATTGAATGATTCCTCTATCTATTTCTAAACTTTATTTTGAGCACCGGTTGTTTAACTAATGGCATACAGTACAACAAACATTATGCAAATACAATTAACCATATACTAGATAGGCCACCGAAATGTATGTAGCTACTCCAAAGGCATACATTAATGCAATGCAGCTAAACCTCATCAGTGAGATCTCAGATATTTAACACCCATCACTGCCCTAGAGGAATGGGAGTGAACCCTAGAGACGTTATATAGTGTGTCTATGATTTTGCACTTAAGGAAGCCATCTTGACCAGAGCTAGACAAGTAAGAGACTTTGGCGGCTCTAAGCATGTCTTCCAGGACTTCTCTCTAAATTACATTACAAAAGAGATGTTGTAATGTCCCGGTACTGCTAGTCCAATTCCCTCTAATAATCCTTGCAGACCGAGATAGCATGGACATTTTCATATAAGGTAAATATTTTCCTCCCCCTTCATTCCTTCTATATATTTCTATTCTTCCAGAGCCAGCACACAGGGGGTCTATTAATGAGCCATCTTGTGTATTTTTTTGTGAACTGCACCTGCCTATACTTTGCCATTGTAATTTGAGTTGTTACTGTAAAGGGAGTGTCCATTATGATTAGCTGACCTCCAGGACCAATCAGGCTCCCTTGACTGGCCTGGAGGGAGAGTTGAGTGACCACCCTCTCTAGAGGGGGTTGGGGACGTTTTTGGCTGATTTTTTTTGTGTGGGGCTACAAGTCTAAGACATGAGACAGCTAGCAGACTGAGCACATGGAGCATGGATAATGGCTCCCCACTATCAGGGTACACCAAGCAGAGATGCCTTCTCCTCTGTCCTCAAGGCCCTTCTCAGAGAGTGTTTTCCTCTGAAGCTCTAATCTTACAAGCGCTGAAGTTGATGGACTTGTCTTATCCGTACATCTGGGACCTCACACGTATATCTCTATCCAAGTAAGTCTTTGGGACAAATCTATAGTTAAGAAACCCATAGCTAGTCTGGCAGAAATTGAGGGTCTCCCGCTGCCGAATTGTATCTCCTCTTCTATATACGTGTACCCAGTTTTGTTGAGGACTAACCCCCTGGATACAGGCCATCTTTACAAGTATATACAAGTTAACTGCCAAGCAACTACTATCCAAAGCATTCTGCCCCATCCTTTGCTAATTGGACACTACCTACAAAGATCGCTGTATTGTATGTGAAGAATTCCTCCATATGTACATTTGTATTACTTTGTCCTGCTAGTAAAAAGAAAAGCAACGATTACCCCCGAAGCCTGGTTGTCTGTTGTCACTGTCAGGTATCAGAGCAGGGGTGGGTAGTCGGGGACATCAAAAAGGGAGATTTGGTGCACATTCGGGACCCAGGGACTCCCTGCAAGCCGGCCACATCGGATATAATCACCAGTGATACCAGCCCTGGCCTTCCTGAGTGTTGCAATGTCACTTTTGCCCCCTACTTCAACTGCTCTGTGAACATCAGCTACCCTTCAGATGGGGTTCCCTTTTGCTCTGACTGCTCGTCGGGATGGTCATTCTGCTGTCCTATAGTCCTTCTCAGATCTGTTCTGAGATGCCCTGGATCTTCCTCTCCTGGGGTTGATCGACTGGGAGCTAAGCCCTCCTCCTCCTCTACCACCACCTCCCCTCTGGAAGCCTAAACCCCACCAGCAGCCTTCACAGCAGTCCTCTTCCCTTTTGCCCCATATTGCCTACTCTCCACCGTGAGGACGGTGGGCTCACAGATACAGTGACTTCTATAAGTTATACTTATTGTACCTTCGGGTGCACTTTTGATATCCTTTTCTAGTATTGATTATAGATGGATAACCCCTACAGGTATACTTACTTTTTTTTCTAATTTTGCTTTTTTTTCTCTGGTCCTTATGGCCTTCTCATATCCTTGCCTGATATTCAGGATCATTTCCTCCTAACTGGAGCCCTGGCCGGCTGTGTCTTCCTAACATGGACTCACTTGGCCTTAGTCTGGCACTATTGCTGGAGTATTCTCCTTAGCCCCATTACTCAATTTACCTTCTAGACAGATGGGTAAGACACTTGTCAGACTATTCCTATATCTCTTATAAACTCGAATTGCTTTAAGATGGAAATCCACTGCTCTCCTGTCAGACACTGACTTTCTTGCTAGGGTCAAGGATAACCTGGAGAGCTTGAAGGCCTCCCTTACACTGTAAACACACATCACTCTCCCTTTTTCTTCCCCGTGCCTCTTGCGTCTATCTCCCTCGTTTTCTGTATAGGTATAAGAAGGGCAGAAAGTCTTTACTGCTGTAGCTGATCACTGGCCTCAGAAGTATATGGCACTTAAATAGGGACAACCATCATGTGTTCAGAATGGGATAAAGCAGGGCTGCACATTTCTTTGATACCTTTATTATATTGAGACGCCATTTTTTTCCTTATTTTTTATTTTTGTGTACTGCTATGTTTCTTATACTTACTGTAAAATACGTACAGCAGTTGAGCACACGCTGAATGCAACAATCATGTTTGTAATCATTTTTTTCTTATTGTTTTAGTGATTCATACCAAATACTGCCATCTGCTGGAACAAAGAAACTGAACATTATAATTTTTTTTTTTTTTTTTTTAAAAGAAAGAATATGCTGCTTACTGCTTTCCTTAAAGTTTTGGTTGATTAACCGATGAAACCTGAAGGTCACATCATAGGTATATTATACTCCAACATCCAAAGTCTTTAAATAATGACATTAAACCCATTTCTGTCAGTAGTCCAATAGACAAAGCATTCCTTTCAGTTCACCAATTTCCTTGAGGAACTTTTAATGGTACATTAATTACATAATGAGAATTATTGTGTAATTAGAACAAAGAACACTTATGCTACTGTTACAAAAAAACCTAAAAACTCTGACGCTATTGGAAACTGTCAACAAGTAGGCTAAAAGCTGACAGCAATTTTTATCATATCTATTTTTTTGTGCTTTATTATACTCTAGCACATCCAAGTAGCCTGATTAAAAGTATATATTCGAGTATAAGCCGACTTTTTCGCTGAAAGCTCCCCTCCGCTTATACTCGAGTCAGGGCCCACAGAGCACAGAAACTTGAAGGACCTGCATAAATTAAATGAAGGGGGAGGTCCATTAGTGCTACTGCTCTGTGATTGGCTTGTCATGTAGTCACGTGACTGTGATGTCATGAAAGGTCCTGTAGAAACTAGAATGTAACATCTGCAGATAAGTCAGCGGCCATTATGTGCAGGATTCATTGTGTCTTACAGAAGATGTCTGTCGTATGCAGGAGAGGGAAGCTACAGTAAAGTGAAAGTAAAACACACAGGTACCTACTAGTGTTACTCAGTAATACCTAGTAATGTCAGGCATTTGGGGTTATTAATTTAGTTTCAGTAACTCCATATGCCTCACATTAATAGCAGTTAACCCCATCATCATACCTCCCAACCGTCCCGAATTCCGCGGGACATTCACGATTTTGGTGTCCTATCCCGCGGTCCCGGTCAGCGGGCGGTATGTCCTGGTTTCAACTCATCAGCAGGACGCAGATGATTTGAACACACAAGCGAGTAAAGCAGGAGCTTTCACAGCTCAGCTCCTGCCTTACTGCTGGGCTCTGGTTTCTCCGGCAGATGAAGGGGGGGAGAACGGCATGACACTGGGGCAGATGAAGGGGAGGGGGGGGAAAGCATGAAACTGGGGGAAGATGAAGGGGGGGGGGAACGGCATGAATCTGTGGGCAGAGGTGGGGGACATGAAACTGTGGGCAGAGATGGAGGGGGGACATGAAACTGGGGGCAGATGAAGGGGTTATGGTACCGCACCCCCTCATGGCTACTCAGCAAGGGCCTAGCGCCCACAAACCTTTGCTGGAGATGCCTTCAAGAGGAAGGCACCTATTTACATATTTGGTGGGATTGCCCGCTCATTCGCCAGTACTGGACTGACATACAAGTTACCATTCGGTCCATCGGATATCCTAACCTTGAGATCACGCCTGCCATGATATTCTTGTCAGCCTCGATGCCTGAATACCACCCTTCTAAACATGTTCTTGTCTCCCACCTGCTAGCGGCGGCCAAGTCGCTCATCCCTATCCACTGGCTGCAGACTGTCTCCCCTTCCTCCCAACACTGGATACATAAGGTAGATCTTATTGCGCACTTTGAAGAGCTTCTAAGCTGGACCCATTGATCACATGACAGGTTTCGCCAGATCTGGTCACCATGGCTTGACCGTCTCACTGCCCAGGTCAATACGCCCTCTCCATCTCCGCCTGGACTAGCATAGGAGTTTGGAGATTCCTACTGACTTCCACTGAGTAGCTGTTTTTTTCTTTACCCTCCCCCCCCATCCTTTCCCCCTTATTCTCTTTCTCAGCATTTTCCCCCTCTCCCTTTTTCTCTCTCTCCCTCCCAATGGGTTCATAGCTCCTATGACCCCCTCCCCCTCTTTTCACACTCTACTCTCTGATTCCTTATCCTTCTCCCCTCTCCCCCCCCTCCTTCCCTCTGCTCCCTCTCCCATACCCATTCCCTCCTCCCGTACCCCTTCCCCTCTTCCCTCCCCCCACTTCTCCCCCCCCTCCCACCCCGTAGGCAGGCCTGCTTACACCACGGGTCCTCGCGGGGACCGCGACCCTATGTCTCTGTTCTTACTTACCTTCCATTATTCTCCCTTATTCATCCCCTATGACCTACCCACCTGATTACCTAATCCTTAGCCCACCCATACCTTCACGAAAGCCTGATCAGACACATTTGTAGTCCTTACATGTTGATGCTCTCTCTTTACTTACCAATTCTACTCCTGTTTGCATATTGGACTCGTTAATTTCGATACCCCTGTATCCTTTATCCGCTATATTAAGTTGTTGTAATGTTTCATTGTTACTCATTCACGTTTCCTTTCCTGTATCATACATGAAAAACTTAATAAAAAAACTTGTTGAATTAAAAAAGATGAAGGGGTTATATGAAACGGAGAATTATACTGTGTGGGAGCACATGAAAAAATGAATGAGAATGGGCGGAGTCAACATAAAAGTGGGCGGATAAATTTGTCCCTCTTTCTGCTGTTCATGAGTTGGGAGGTATGCCATCATGTCCCTCATATTAACCCCTGTGTGCCCCATATAAGGGCTTACTAATATGTGAGACACATGGGGGTACTAATAAAGGACCTTAATTATTAAGATACCTAATTATTACCTCCATATGTCCCACATATCAGTAACCCTTATGTGAGGCACACAGGGGGTTAATGTGAGGGACATGATGGGGTTAACTGCTGTTACTATGAGGCACATGGAGTTACTAAGCTGTAATGCACATGACCAGATTTTTTATCTGCAATGGTGGATTTACCCCCCTAGACTTATACTCGAGTCAATAAGTTTTCCCAGTTTTCTGTGGTAAAATTAGGGGTCTCTGCTTACATTCGGGTCAGCTTATACTCAAGTATATACGGTAGTCTTCAGTTTTTGCAGATAGAGTGTCTTCAGCATTTGTTCAGTGTTTCTTTAGCATCAGTAAAGTATGTCCACAAAAAAACTGCCTTTAAATATCATGATGTTATTCTCTGGGTCAATACAAATACAGCAATACTAAATGTATATATTTTTTCTTTTTGTACACTTTTTTCTACTTTTGCAGGATAAAACCCTTTTTTGCATAAGAAATTACTTTTGCATTGCCGTATTCCAAGACATATCTTTTTTTCAAACATATTTGAGGGCTTTATTTGTTTTTTTTTAATCAGCACTAGAGATGAGCGAACACTGTTTGGATCAGCCGATCCGAACAGCACGCTCCCATAGAAATGAATGGAAGCACCTGTGATGCCGGCCGGCCGCCGACAAAGTCAGCGTCACAGGTGCTTCCATTCATTTGTATGGGTGCGGGCTGTTCGGATTGGCTGATCTGAACAGTGTTCGCTCATCTCTAATCAGTACCATTCTACCAAACGTAGGGCTTTTTGATTACTTTTAGAACATTTTATTTCATTCTGAGGGTATATTCACACTGAGTATAGACACTGCAGCACATTGAATTAACAGAATGTGACTATGTTGTAGGTACAATATTTTAGAATTTGGTGCCCCCCCCCCACTTTTAATTTTGCCCAGGACCAGTTTTAGACAAAATGGGGCCCTGGACAAAATTAAAAGTGGGTCCGCAAATGCTGAAATATTGTACCTACAACATAGTCACATTCTGATGTTTAATTGATCTGATATTTATTAGGATATAAATCTTTGTAGTGCGCGGCTATTGTCTTTGATTCACTATGCAATGTAATGGTGGTAGTCACAGTATGGAGGTCGTGTACTATCTGGTCCTTGTATAGAGGTGTTGTTGGTCTATACATGATATGTTTTGTTTGGTAATTGTTAGAGATGAGCGAGTACTGTTCGGATCAGCCGATCCGAACAGCACACACCATAGAAATGAATGGATTCACCTGGTACTTCCGCTTTGACGGCGGCCGGCCGTTTAACCCCCCCACGTGCCGGCTACGTCCATTCATTTCTATGCGAGCGTGCTGTTCGGATCGGCTGATCCGAACAGTACTCACTCATCTCTAGTAATTGTCTGTATAGCGGTAACAATTCTCCTCAGTGTAGCGGTAAACACCTAGCAGTTTCACAACAAAATATATCCTTACATTTTTTTTTTTGTATTCCTGATGTTTTACGACTATATTAATGCCACTGGAAGTGCAGCCCTGACTTCTGAAATGACTGAATATGATGGTGTTGTTGGTATATCAGGATATGGGGCCCCAATTTTAACTTTGCCCAGGGCCACACTTTGTCTAAAACCGGCCCTGGTTGAGTATAGCCGCTTTTATCTCTACTCACCTCCCCTGGTGCTGCACAAGTTCAGCCGCTACCTATTGGGTTATTCCAAAAAGGTAGTGTCTGATATTTTACTCACTGATCCCCGCTCCTGTTGTGTTTGGCCTCTGCTTCTGCCTCTAGGGTGCAAACAATGAAGAACACTGCAGTGCCCTCTGGAGGATGAACTGAAAAATAGCCTGGACAGAAGTGGGGATCGGTGAGTAAAATACCTATGGAATAATCCAACTGGAAGTGGCCCATTAAAAACATGCCACCCCTCAGTTTATGTCAGTACATCATAAGGTCAACTCATGGCAGGTGCGGTCCTGGTTACTATGTAAGTTGCCAAACAGTGACCTCTAATAACCGGATAGAGTCCCTTAGATACATCCCTACGCTATGCTGAGGATGGCCCAATAGGCTGAAACAGCGCTGTCCATAGCTGGGAATCTGTTCCTTTTGGGACAGAAATACTAATTTGGCAATTAAATCCACATTATGATTAAATAAAAGACTTTATAACTGAGTCATTCATGATGTTAAGGATGCTGCCCTCTATAGGCTGGTGTACAGAGTGCACTGTTCTCCTAATTACATCCTGGAGAATAGATTTGCATATTTTTTACCCATATTGCCTGATAGTGACCCTAATACCAAAATCCACTAGTAGGAAGGTCTGCTTGGGACAATGATCAATGACAATAGCTGTAAGGTGCTGAAGAAAATATGTTCCCTGTCGTCCTTACCAGCGGCACAATGTGGGGTATTTCGTGCCCCTGTGTGCTGGTAGGACAGGCGGAATTTTAATTAGCCATGTATTAATTTCACATGGCTTGTTCCCTTTAAGAGGGCACAGATACCTCCCCCCTGTGCGTTTTTTTCTGTCCTGTGTAAAGGATCGGACAGGTGGGGAGGACTCTGTGTCCTCCTAAAGGAAAAGAGTAAAGAAGAAGTTTCAGGTACTTACCTGTTCAAGTGTCTTCAATGATGCACTCTGCCCCTTTGGACTTCGGTGTCGGTCCTGCAAAGAGAATGGGTAAGATTAAGGTTACCTATTTACCCACCTCCCTCCCGCAATCCTACCTCCTGTTCCCCGGCATCCAGTCCTGCTGGGCTTCGGGAGCCGCGCGCAGCCAGCCGGCGTGTACGCGCGGCTCCATGAGGGGAACTTCCGGTTTCGCGGAACCTTTCCTCTGCCGTAGGAGGGTTCCGGCCGGTCGTTCAATAGTGTGACACCGGCAACTTCCGGTTTTCGGCATTCGCCGCTCCGGGACCACGCGAACGGCGTTGGACGCTAGAGGTCCTCAGGAACTTTAAGGTAGGTGCCAAAAGTAGTTGGCTCAGGGGGGGAGCGTGCCTTGAAAGGGCTAAGAGTGTTATTAGGGCAAAAGGAACGGAGCTCGTTTTTTTGACTAAGGCCACGCCCCTTCCGGGTATGGGGCTGTAAAAGGGGGCAGGTTGCTTCCCTCATTGCCTGCTAGTTTAATCCCTAGCTGGTTCTGCGCTGTGGCTTGTGGTTACCGCTTCAATTGCATTTATTCTACTGCAAACTCTGCTGAAGTTTGGTAAGTGGTCTGCAGAAGCTGGGTGAGTCTCCTTATATGGTTCCTTGAATGTACTCCTCTGATGTTTTCCGTATCCTATGCTTAGGTATCGCTGAAAGCTAGTTTCTATTTGTCATGTCTTCCTCTTCTACCCCTCCCGGGGATCAAGTGAGACGGAAGAAGTCTTCTAAAAGGAGACACCTGGCTTGCATTGAGTGTGACGTTCCACTACCTGATGGTAGGTGCGGGTTTTTTTCGTCTGCTAATTCTCCCAATGGTGGGAGTATCCTGAATGTCATTGTTTTGCCTCTAGGCTATGACTGGTCACGCTGCCAGCAATGCAGGGGACCTCTGCGGGAGGAACCCATTACCAGTGATATGGTAGCATGGGTCAAGGAGTACATGGTGAGTACGGTTGCCGCAAAGAAGGGAAGGGTCCCCTCCGGCTTCTAAGTATCCTTGTGTTTTTTGCAGGATGATTCTTTAAAGGATAACCGTACTTCACTGGCTCAGCTCACCAAGAAGCAGCGCGTGGAAAGGCGTTCTGCTTCACTGCCCTCCCTGGAGCGCCTCCAGGTGGAGGATGTGTCCATATCATCGGACGATCAGTCCTCCTGTACCAGCAGACCAATTTTCCATCGGGAGAAGACTAATAAGCTGCTGAAGGCCATCCGGTCGTGGGACCAGGTTGGCGAGGGGGAAGCCTCTGCGTCCACCTCTGGGAAGCGGAGGGTTTTCCAAGTGGACGCCTCCATGGCCAGCCTAATGGAACAAGAGTGGAAGCAGCCGGAGAAGGCTTACGTCACCACCAGAGCTTTCAAAGCAGTGTATCCGATTGATCCCTCCCAGCTGGATCGCTGGGGTCCACCACCCAAGGTGGATTTAGCCATCTCTAAGCTTTCCCGTCGCACTGTCGTACCCATCGATGACGGGTCAAACCTTCAGGATTTGCTTGATAGAAGAGTGGATTCAACGCTCAAGAAGGCGTATTCGTCTGCTTCAGCCCAGGTGACGGTGGGCATCACCTCAACGGAAGTAGCTGATAAGCTTCAAGCCCGGCTGGACCGCCTGGAACGGGATATCGACTCCGGGGTCAACAGGGATGACATCCTGGCATCCATGGGGAGATCCGTCTCGCTACGGATTTCCTGAGAGAGTCAGCAAGACAGCAGGTGAAGCTGGCTTCCAAGGCCATGGCCCTGAATACCGCCGCCAGGAGGCCCTTGTGGCTCAAACCTTGGTGGGCTGATGTCGCCTCCAAGTTTTCTTTGTGTTCCTTCCCCTTTCAACCTGGGAAGGTTTTCGGCCAGGGGCTGGACGACCTGATGGAGGGACTGGCTGATGGTAGAGGCAGATCACTACCACAAGCGACCAGAGGAAGAAGGCCTCCCCCTTCTAGGGGTCGAGGCTCCACGTCTCAATACAGGCCTCAACAGGATAACCAGAGACGCCCCAGATACCGTCCGAAGGGGGCGGGTCGGGGGATCCCCAAGGAGGACCCTAAGAAGAAGGGGTTTTGAGGAGACGCCGCTCTCTGTGACCAGCTCTCCCGTAGGAGGGCGCCTTTCAAATTTCCTTGTGGCATGGCATCTTCACATTCTGGACCCATGGGTCCTTCAAGTTGTTCAGCGAGGATACGCAATAGAGTTCTCCCATCCTCCTGGATCATTTCATCACTACGCGGGTTTTACCAGCCCTACAACAAGACTGCCTGGAGGCTTCCGTCGCAGAATATCTCTCAAAGGGGGCCCTGGAAAGGGTCCCTCCTTCAGAAGTGGGACAAGGAGTTTATTCACCCGTGTTCCTGGTTCCAAAGTCCACAGGAGGGTGGCGGATGATTATAGATCTTCGGTTCCTCAACCTCTTCATAAAGAAAAAACCTTTCAGGATGGAGTCCATAGACTCAGTAACCAGTTTCCTATTGCGCGACGAGGTCATGGTCACCCTGGACCTGAAGGATGCCTACTTACATATCCCCATATTCCCGCCACACAGGAAATATCTACGTATAGCCGTTCTTATGGCTGGTCACAGAGAGCACCTACAGTTCACTGCTCTGCCATTCGGCATATCGTCAGCTCCATATGTATTCACCAAGATGGTCGCACCAGTTGCCGCCGCTCTCAGACTTCAAGGCCTCTTCGTGGTTCCCTACCTCGACGACTGGCTTATAAAAGCTCAGTCTACTTCAATTCTCCATCACCACCTCCAGATAGCCATCACCTTCCTCCAGGAGTTAGGTTGGCTGATCAATTGGGAGAAGTCAGAAATAGTGCCATCCACCCGGAAGAAATTCCTAGGGTTTGTTCTGGATTCCCAGATCATGCAGATTTTCCTATCTCGTCCAAGGCGAGCAAAAATAGAAGCTTCGGTTCGGGGCCTTCTCAGGTCCCGATGGATCACCATTCGCACCGCCATGCGGGTCCTAGGCCTGATGTCTTCTTCAGCCAAGGCGGTCCCTTGGGCTTTATGGCACTTGCGTCCCCTTCAGATGGAGGTGTTGAGAGCCTGGAACGGATCTCCACGGGGACTGCACAGGAAGATCTGCCTTTCTCCCGGTACCCGTCTTTCCCTCAGATGGTGGAGACACCTGAAAGACGGAAGGTCCTCGGTTCAACCTCGTTGGACCCTGTTGACAACAGATGCGTCCCATTCGGGATGGGGAGCCCACCTGGACGGCAGGACTGTCCAGGGTCTGTGGAGGAATCCAGAGGTAGGAACCTCCAACCTGAAGGACCTAAAAGCAGTTTATCTGGCGCTGAAGTACTTCGCCCCTTTTCTCGAAGGGAAGGCAGTCAAGGTCCGGTCAGACAATATGACGACGGTAATATACTTGAACAAACAAGGCGGCACCAGGGTCCCAGCCCTACTGAGAGAGGCGAACTTGATCTTTACGTGGGCAGAGAAGAATCTGACCCACCTATCCGCTGTTCACATCAAGGGCTCCCTGAACATAGTAGCGGATCAGTTGAGTCGGGGTATCCCTGTATCAGGAGAATGGTCTCTCAATCAAGACATATTCCATCAGATTGTCCAAACATGGGGCCTTCCGGATGTCGACCTCATGGCAACCCGACTCAACGCCAAGGTGGAAACCTTCTGCTCTCTGTACCAGGAGGACAATGCCTTGGCAGTGGATGCCCTGTCCATCCCATGGAGGTTCAGGCTGATATACATTTTCCCTCCAGTTTCCATCATTCCCAAGGTATTGATGAAAATCAGACAGGACCAAGTCTCGGGAATTGCCATAATCCCGTTCTGGCCGAAAAGGACTTGGTTTGCCCAGCTCATGTGGATGAGTCAAGGCAGGTATTGGAGGCTTCCCCCCCTCCCAGATCTGGTGACACAAGGAGAGCTGAGACACCACGATCTGAGGAGATTCAATCTGACAGCCTGGAGGTTGACCAGTCCCTATTAAGGAATAGAGGACTGTCTCAAGGCGTCCTAAGGACTTTAGCCAGCGCCAGAGCCACCTCGACCAATAAGAATTACCGTAGAATCGGTAATATTTTCCAGGCCTGGTGCATGGATCACGAAGTGGACTCCTCCGATCCCCCTGTGAGGGCGATCCTGGATTTCCTTCAGGACGGCCTAGACAGAGGGCTTGCAGCTTCTACCCTGAAGGTACATGTAGCCGCTTTGTCCGCCTATCTGGGGAGGCGGTTGTCTCAGGATCCTTTAGTGAGCACCTTTATCAAAGGGGCAACCAGGCTGAGACCAGCAGTTTCTGCTCCTGTCCACCAATGGGACCTCAACAAGGTCCTAACGGCACTTTGTGTTGCTCCATTCGAACCTCTGGAGGAGGTGGATCTAAAGTGGCTGACCTATAAGGTATCTTTTCTCCTCGCTATCACCTCGGCAAAAAGAGTAGGGGAGCTTCAAGCACTCTCATCTGAAGCTCCTTACATTGTCTTCTTTGAAGACCGTGTTCAGTTGAGATTTCTGCCAGGATTCAGGCCGAAAGTTTCTTCTAGGGCGAATGTGAGTCAGCTCATTTGCTTGCCAACCTTTTTTCCCGTGCCCACTTCCCCTGAGGAGGAGAAGTGGCATACCCTAGATTTAGTCCGGAACCTGCAGATTTATCTTCAGCGCACACGCGCTTTCAGGAGATCTGAGAACTTGTTAATAAATTATGTAGGTGGCCATAGAGGCCGCAAGGCTTCTAAGGCCACCATCTCTTGCTGGGTAAAGGAAGCAATCAAGTTGGCGTTTGTGAGTCAGAACTTACCTCCGCCGACCGTCCTAAGGGCCCATTTGACGCGGGCAGTATCGACCTCTTGGGCAGAAGTCAAGGCTCTCACCTTGGACCAAATTTGTGCGGCAGCATCCTGGTCTTCAGAATTGACTTTTGTGAAGCACTACCGACTTGATCGGTATGGCTCAGAAGCTACTGCCTTCGGGCGCACTGTATTACATTCGGCTTGTGTTTAATCTCCCACCCTTATGGGGATTACTTGCTATTTCCCCACATTGTGCCGCTGGTAAGGACGACAGGGAACGAAGGATTATGTAGATAATCTTGTTTCCCTTAGTCCTAACAGCGGCACAAGGATTTCCCACCTATTGTTGTTTATTTTGGAATGTATGTATTATTACTTGTTATTTACGCACAGGGGGGAGGTATCTGTGCCCTCTTAAAGGGAACAAGCCATGTGAAATTAATACATGGCTAATTAAAATTCCGCCTGTCCTACCAGCACACAGGGGCACGAAATACCCCACATTGTGCCGCTGTTAGGACTAAGGGAAACAAGATTATCTACATAATCCTTCGTTAGTGCTGTATAAGCAAAACCAATAAGTGAATGAGGTTGTGCTGTTATCATGTCACCTGTGCCCACATTCTGGAGTCCTCTACTCTTTGCTGAGTGGGGCCCTCTTCCAACTTTTGTTACAGGGACCTGCGGATATGAAGCCTCTTTAGTCTATTCCATATTTTTATACAAGATCCCCGGTCACTCTTGTGGACTCTTCAGTCTTCTTTCAGGTAGTATGTTGTGAATAGATGTGAGGACACTTCTTATATTATTGTCCCCCATCAAGGAGACTGAACCCCATAACACATGTAATGTAACCTGGGACAGGAGATGACATTATGGTATCACAAAGACTAGAATTCTGAGTGATCTGCTCACTGTATATGGCACCCCTATAGCCCCCTGTCCTGCAGGAGCTGCTGCCATATATGTAGATGATTCACTTTATAACTGTATCTACAGATACTGAAATATACTGTAATATTAAGCGACAGTCATTACTATCATCATGGTCACAAGACGAAAACCACAAACACAATATAGATATGTTTAAATGTATTTTATTGGCAACATTGTAATGAAATATTACTGTCCCTTTAAATAAAATAAATGGTGTCAGTGACTGAGAGGTCATGCCTGGTGGAGAGTTGTAAAATATCCAGTATTTGGATGAGACTTGACATGATAGGAAGAGTCAGCTTGTTATAAAACAACATGTTGATTTATTAACATCTTGAAGGAAAACACAGGAACACAGGAGTGATTGAACTGCTGCCTTTTTCTATATATGACATATCTGAGGAGAAAAATAGATAAAATTTAGCAAAAAACAAATTGGTACAATAATGATTTTAACCAATGGAAAAGTTTAATAACTTTATTGACTCCTATACTATTTGATCTATAGTATTATTCACAACGGCATAATCAGCATAACCATCATCACATAACCATGTGAACTATACCTGATCATTGGACTTCTCATATAAAAGGGATTTCTCTCTATATAGCCAAATAATAAGTATGAACCCAATAAACAGTCATTCCTTCAGAGATATATTTTTAAGTTCGACCCATGACCTTCCTGTCAATAACATCCATCAATAGTTGGGCTAACTTGTTAGAGAATGCCAAGCTCTCCATTTTCTTCTTTAATAATATAGGGCAGATCAGATTCCACTTGGTTACTGTAAAGATCTGACATTTTGGGGACAACTGATACATTCTTTTGCAAAATAGCAATAGATTTTACTGGCTGAACTGATTCTTTTCTGATCGTTTTCAATGATAGAATTTGCCTGTTCACATTGTGTATATAGATCCTGCCATATACTCACTAAACTATCACTAGACAAAAGCTTAAACTCAAAGCTACATTTCTTAGAAGTTGACTGTATGATCAATACTCAAATGTAAAATCTTAAAATCTTACTTACCACTGTAGGAAGCTTGTCCTTGGAACAGCTGGTCCCTGTCGTCAGACCGTCTCAGTACGTCTGGCACTTGTAGTCCTCTGCACTTCCTCACAGGCTTCTGTATCATATAACACATGTAACTGTCAGCTGTAGCTCACCGTCCTAGGTTCTTTTCGAAGGTTCCTGAAGCTTGCAATAACTTGCCACATAAGGTCATGCCCTCCTTTTGCAAGTGAAGTAACATACGAATGAGCTGCTCACCATTTGGGTGAGACTTGTGGTCACATGTTGTGAGGCCTTAACATGATAGGAAGAGTCAGCTTGTTATAAAACAGCGTGTTGATTAACATCTTGAAGAAAAACACAGGGAAACGTGCAGAATAATAGAAATATCAGTCAGTGTCTCATTAGCTTACATCGTCAGAGAAGTTAGGTTTCTTCATCTGGGTATCTTGTAGAGTTCCAGCTTGGACATCTGGTTGACTTGCGGGCTGGTCAAGATGTATCTTCCATCTTGTTGCTATGTAAGGAGATTTCTAATATGGTGCACTCTAACCGCGCCCATGTACCCAAAATATAGGCGTGTGAAGCTAGCATAGTTAATCCAGAGGAAGGCAAAACAACCCCCCCAGATATGGCAATAGGATATATCCCTGGATCATATCGCACCTGCTGCCTACAGGTGTCTGTCTATGTCTGTCCATTTGTGTATCTGTCTATGTATGTACGTCTATGTCTGTATGTTTCCATGCATCCCTCTCCATTTATCCCTCTCCATGCATCCCTCTCCATTCATCCCTCTCCATGCATCCGTCTCTCTCTGTACATCCGTCAAACATACAGCCATCTCCGTATATACATCAGTGTCTGACGAAAGTGCTGAATGTGAAAGTGCAGGATATGCGATGTAATCCAAGGGAATAAATCTGTAAAAAATAAATAAAAAACTACAGCAGGTCATACAAATGAGAGTTGACGTCTGAACAATAGCTGTGTCATCCAACTTTCCAACACACATGCTAGGTCAATAACTACAAGTAACCCATCCCCCCAACCATTTTCTGCAGTTAACAATCAGATCTATATAAAACAGTGACTGGCACCAATTTACAGATGTAGCAACTTGTAAACTAATGTCCAGCACACTACAAGGACTGTTTGGCCAGAGTCAGTGGGGCTGTGTAATGTATATGGAGACATCTAGGCCGGGGCCACACACAGAACACACTGCAGAATTTCCACCATGGCAAGTAAACCTGAAATTAGATGGTGTCCCCCCCCCTTCCTCATCACAAGGCACACAAAGTGTTATAAAGTGTCAAATACACATAGAAAATGAGGTGCAAGTAAGGTACATCAGTTTTTGGTGAAAATTACATCAGAATTCTGGTGCATATTTATTAATTTATCTTCCCCAGTGTGTGAACAAGGCCTCAGCATTGAGTGAAGAGCTACATACCTGCACCGACCGTCCTTCTTCAAGTTGTCAAGCTCAGGTGACACAAGATGGCTCAGGTAAGATCTGTGCACATTCTACAGCCGTTGTGATATCATAAGATGTCTGTGATGTCATGTGGCATCTATAATGCAGCAGAGATCTGCACCATAAAACCTTCATGTACATGATCACATCACAGATATGTAACAGTGACCGCACCAATATAAATCTATATCACAGCACAACATGGAAGAGCCCTGATATATCGGGAGAAATATAAAACAAAACAAAGACTCCGAGCGCACTAAGTGTAGTATTTGAGAGTACACAGATGATTAAAAACTGGGTAAGTATTAACGTGGACCAGATGGCCTCTCACCTTATGAGGTTGTGAATAGTCACAACACTTGAAATCGTATTAGGGTGAGAGTGGCAGCAGTTCAATCCGTCACCGGAGAACCGGAGGAGATACTGAAGAGGAAAAAGGGGACCTGTCTGAGCGTCTGACCTGACGGGACCTGCTCTCGTTTTTTGCACTTGAGAAAGGGCCAGTGTAAGGCCCGAAACACGTCGTGCTATATGCTGTATTTTTAACTATCCAATAAACCCTATGTGATTGGACCCTGGTTTACCATCTTCCTAAACTTACCAGTGTGTGCGGTTCTCCTTCAACAGACCTTTGGTCCCCTTTTTCCTCTTCTGATATATCGGGAGAGACATATAAAGGGACCCTTTTCCTTTAGTACATATCACCTACCGCTCTATTTACTAAAGGAAAAGACAGGACCCCAGACTGGTCACCCCCTGATTCTACATGACCAAAAGGAGCTGATAACAGAGAACTAGAGCACTTCTCTAACAGGTTTATGTTACAAAATGCTTGTTCTATAAATTATATGGAAAACTACCACAAAAAGAACCAAATATAAAGGCATTAACCTAATGGTTCACCCCCCTGTCAGACCACATGGACATATCTTTGTGCATTTTGGAAGGGTAAAAACCCATTCCCCGGGTGTGCACATGTTCATAGAATGAGGCATAAGAACGTTTCCAAGAATTGTCTGCCTGTAAAGAATTGTCCTGACAATAACAGCAAGAATTCCATTGTACAGAGGTCTAGCTGAGATTTTGGCAGTGTTCATGGAACAGTCCTGAACTTTAGACCCCTCCCCCTTTCCCAACAACACAATGTGTGAAGGAGTCAGCACTAAGTGAAGAGCTACTTACCTGCACGTGTGTCCTCTTCAACCTTTCAACCTCTAGTGACACAATATGGCTGACATTGAGAAATTGACATTCTACACCTATTGTAATGTCACAGGGTGTTTATGATGTCATGCACCTTGCAATGTCACATGATGTGTATGATGGCAAGGGGTTTTAGAATACATTTACCTGTAGAGATGATATTTAAGAAGTTTTATCTAGGATTTATAATATTTATATATATGGACAGTATATAGTACTATTTTTCTTATGCTGTACACTGGCTGTAATTTTCAGTATCTTCTCTTATTCTGTATACAGGGTCTATTCTAGGTGAAAATACAACTGACACACCCACATGTGGTCCCCTTAACTGTCCCCCTCCCCAATCTATGCAACGCATTTCTTCAATATCCCACTGCTCCAGCACAGATGCTATAGTGGTGCCTTCTAGTCTTTGTTTCCTATTCTACAACAATGATATACTAAAATTCATGTGACCACTACAGTTCATTTATATATTCATTTATAACTCTCTCAGATGCTCTGGGTGTCTCGCCAAAAAAAAGGGGTGACCATCCAGACTCCTGAAGAGCAGGTTAATCTTCCAGGCCACCGGGGTAGCAGTCACATTATATATGACTTGTGTGTGCTATTTCACCAACAGGGTTTTTGCAGAAGAATCTCCTACCACCTTCTGAGCAACCAAGGTCTCACACAATACAGACAGATACTTCATGAACATGGAGGTCATCTCTTGCTGCCATTTTTCGGCTGCCTACATGACACTCTGTTGACGCTTTTCAGCATCCAGCTGGGCCTGGCCAAGTAATTTAATCAAGTCCTCTATGATAGTAGCATCCTTTCTTGGGCTCTCCCACCGCCTTCACCCAGCACATAAGCTGTGATGCACATGACCACTTTTTATCTGCAATGGTGGATTTTCCCCCCAGGCTTATACTCTAGTTTTCCCAATTTTCTGTGGTAAAATTAGAGGCCTCAGCTTATATTCGGGTCGGCTTATAAGTTTTTTTTTACAGACCGTATATACTCATTTCACCAACTGCTGAGGTCTTCTGCTACCCTTATATTTCCTCATATAGCCATTTTTACATTTGTTTTATCAAAATAAGTCACCAAACAGATAAATTAAAAAAATAACTTTTATTCATAATTAAAACTGGAGCGTGGTTGAACTGTAATTATACGTGAGATATCCATATATAACGGGATTACAGTTTAGGTGTGTAATTATATAAAAGAGTAACATCCCTTATTCTGATGTCATAGTGGCCCAATAGGTATTGGTTTATCAATGTCATAGAGAAATAAGATGGTATAAAGGGTTGGCACCACAAACAACACTTATGTCATTGCTGGTGTTCTCACCAGTCACGAGACTTAGGGTCACAGAGTTAATAACCAACACACTATTCACTTCTATAGGTTTACAGACTTCACCATCTATAACACTTCATCTGTTCTATAGATGTGATTGAAGTAGTGTTCACCATTTGTGATCAGTGGGAGTCCCTGGGGTCAGACCCTCACTGATGAGATACTAATCCCCTATCATGCAGATAGCAGCGAAGTGCTAAAAAACAAATCCTTTAAAGGTTTACAATTTTGGTCTTACAAGGTACAGAATAAATTAGTTACCAGACCGAGTCACTGCGGGATGCTGGATTTTATTACTCACTATTACTTAGTCATTCCAGTTTAAAGCCTAGAAATGACATCACAATTATTCAGCCTGTCCACAATCAAGCGGCTTTATCATTGCAGAGCGCCCTATTATTACATTAGCTTATTGTAGATTACCTTTATGAATGACCATGAATAACTTAAGAAGAAACAAAGCGCTGACGAAAAAAAAAACAACAACTCACTGCTTACCCTTGGCTAGAGGAATGCAACTGTAAAAATTATATTTTATGCATCATAACACTGAATAATCAAAAATCACAGCAATAAAATGAGAATACAACTAATAGGGTTGACCAGCCGTAGCCGTAACACTGCCTCAGTTGGCTATAGGCTGTGTTTGGTTAGTTCATCTGTTCTTCCCCATTCACTTAAATGGGGTTGAATTGAAACACCAGACAAAGCTCAACAGTAGCATGGTCTCTGGAAACGTCCATGCAAACCTATTTCTAAACCTGGACAATCCCTTTATATCTATGTATACATTTGCAATCATTTTACTTCTACATCTACAATGATAAAGTAATTATGCAATAGGTCTTGATAAATAAAAAAAATCCTCTTGTTTTCTTTAGAATGCCCCTTAAACCTATGTCTCAATGGTAACAGACTACAAGTTGGACTTGGAAGAAAGTAAGACTGCATAAACTAAGTATACATCAGTCCTCTTCTTTTGGTAACCTACTGAATATACTGTATACTAGTAAAGTTGGAAACACATGGCAGAAAGTATAAGTACAGTACTATCTACAGTAGGTAGCAGTTTGTTGTCTGCTATGATAGAGCAGCACTTCTCTGCATACACTGTACAAAACAATAGGAAAATTGTAATAAAGACCTAATGCAAAGTTACATTGTCTTTCATTTCAGATTTATCAACATAATAACAAGCTAGTTGCAAAGGTAGACAAAGTCTTTAGGTTCTTAAAGGAAATCTTTATCCAGAGCCCAGAATATTAACTCAGCCCAATAGATACATAGGTTGGAATCCCCTGAATTAGTGTTCTCCCCTTGTAAATTGGTGCCTTCATTGCTAAGATACCGCTGTCTTTGTCAATATGAGCTCTTTGAAGCAATGATGCCATTGCTTCAAAGAGGGAAGCACCAATGTCCACTTTGCTCCAAGGAGCTTATTGGCATATTCACAAAAATAGAGATATCTCAACAACAGAAGCACCACTTCACAAGGTGACAAACAGGACTTTTGTACTCATGGTAAATTCCTTTTCTCATTGTATTCATTGGGGAAGGGGGACAACGACACAGTACTATGGGTATAGACCTGGCCACTAGGAATAGCAAAAGATGTTGGCTCCGGCTCTGAGCACTGACACTATGCTAACCTGTTTGTACTGCAGGAGTAGTAGGAGAGAAACATAAATAACCAAAAAATGAACATGGAACCAACAACCACCAAAATGTCCTGAATCCGAAAGCTAACCAAAATAGCCTGGGGCCAGAACAGCAAAAAACAAGGGTGGGATCTGTGTTCCCCACTGAATACAATGAGAAAAACATTTTATAGAGAGTACAATAATCCTGTTTTCTCGCTTATTTAATTGGGGGACACAGAACCATGGGATGTCCTAAAGCTGTCCTTTAGGGTGGGAAGTACATGACAATGTGAATAACCCACAGCTCAGCCATTTGCAGAACCTGGTATCAACAGAGCAAAATTGATCAGATAGAACCTGGCAAAAGTATGGACAGAGATCAAGGTGGCAGACTTGCAGACCCGGATGTCAGAAGCCTTACACCGAATAGCCCAGGAGGCTCTGATAGCTCTGGTGGAATAAGGTGGTGTCCGGTCCTTAAGCCGATAGGCCTCCCTGATAGCACGCCCGATTCACCGGGAGATGGAAGCCTTGGAAGAAGCTAGGCCCTTATGAGGGTCCTGAGAGAGAACGAAAAAGGTTTACAAATTACAGAAGGGGTTAGTGAAAGTTCAAATAGACCCGGATCGCCCAGACCACATCCAGGCAGTAAAGAGAATGCTCAAACTGCCAGCAGGAAGATAATCTTCCAGGAGAGAGGAAGAGGAGAGATTTCACACATAGGCTGGAAAAAGGGAGCATGAAACACCTCAAGGACAAGTTTAAGAACCCAAAGTTCCATGGGAGGATGGTAGGGAGGACCACAGTGCGCCACTCCCTATAGGAAAGTCTTCACCTGAAGGTTGCCTTCTGGAAAAGAATAGAGAGGGCAGAAACCTGTCCTTTAAAAGAAGACTGGGAAAAAGCCGGGATCCTGGGAAGAGAAAAGGAGAGCAGATGAAAGTCATTACTCTCACACCATCAGATGTAAACCTTCCACGTGTGATGATAGATCTATGCTGACTGGGGTTTCCAGGCCTTGAGCATGATCTGGGTAACAGGCTCTGAAAACCTGCAACGCGTCAGAATTTCAGCTTCAACAGCCACACCGTTATATGTAAAGATCTTCAGGTACTTACCTGATCAACCATTTTCCAGCGTTGCAGGGTCACCTCTCACACAGTAGTGGGATCAGCATTTCAGCCACCAATGCAGTGAGTGGGGACTGTGTAACCAGCGAGTGCTGTGCCTGCAGGGGGTACAGCTAGTGTGGCTATACGCTGAAAAACTTCTGCACTTGAAAAGAAAAAATAAAATCGATGTAAGACAGAAACACCCAAGTCAGGTTGTGTCTGCCTCCTATAGACATTAGGCTAAAAATGGTTAGAATAGAGTCTGTGGATAGAATACAGCCGGAGGTGGAGCTGGCACCTTTCTACTCCTAGTGTCAGCCTCCTAATTGCCAGGTCTATACCCATGGTGCTGTGCCTCCAATGAAAATAGAAAGACAATATTTGATTCATTTGCCCTGACTTATCTATCTGTTGGGCTGGACTGATATAATGGGATCTCCTTTGAAAGATAATTGTGCAACTGCAAAAAGAAAAACAAAAGAAAGCCAAACATTAATTAAGTATAAAATACATTGTATATACAAAATACAAGCATTTGCGCAACATGTAAACATCATACAATGACACAACCGCAACACAAGATATGATTACTTCCCCTAACCACAGTGGCTTATCTAAAGTGCACCAATAACCAGAAAGTACATATGGTTTAGGTTAAAGCCCACAGAAATTCGTTCTAATATTACAGTAAAAATGTATTGGTATTTAGTTATATAAACAGTTTCCAAAAAAAGTCTCCATGTTATTTTTATAGCCAATCAGAATTAACGTTTCATTTGACAGATTTAAAAAAAAAAAAAAAAAAAAAAAAAAAAAAGCGAAGAGCTGACTGGTTGCTGTGGTCAGCATGTGACCTTTTTTGGTACATGAGGACCCATTAAAGCACACAGGCAGATTTCTTTAAAATATAAATACCATTTATGCTTAGACCATATGCTAAAACTTAACAGTGGGATGTCCATAGCGGACCTGTCTGTGGCAAAAGCCAGATGAAACCGCCTGGCTTGTGGGGCAAGTTTCATGGGCAGTTTCCAGTGTGGCTAGCCTGGGTTTCAATCATGGAATTATGAAGGCTGAGATCTGCAACTGAACATGAACACTGCAGTGTGTGAACAAGATTCAATAAAATCCTATCCACTACACTTGTAATGTACTTTGCAGCAAGTTAACTGCTGGCAACTCTGCTGCAGGTAACCCACTTCAAACTTGCAATGTGTGACCTTAGCATAACCGGGCATTCTTATCACAGACGTTTATGACATATTCACATAGATTGGGTAATTGAGGTTTTCACCTCTGGGATCCATAACAATCTCTCTTAATCCCTTGTTCTGACTGGTGCAGAAGCTGCGGTGAACTGAGATGTGGTTGAGCATGAGTGACTCTCTATGGGACTTACACTTACATGGGTGCCATTTGTACTACAATAGAAGTGAATGGTAAGAAACATAGATCCCTTCATTACAGCCACTGCACCAATCAGAAAGGAGAGATATATGTGGTCTCAAAGGTGTATATGAAACAAATGTCTATAATCAAAATACCATTTGTACATAAGTAAAAAGCATTATAGAGTCAGCTAGAGGCAAGTTCACTAATATTTGGTAAAAATAAAGTATATTCCTGAAACTTGCCAATATATCTCAAAGCAGTCTTGATCTTATGAACTTGCAGTACTATATAAATGGTTTTATTGGGTACAGCCATCAACTGGCCTCTATGCAGAAGGCTTGATCCACTGATAACCGGCTTTGTGAGATCACTGCAATGGAATCTACTGTACAATGGACTAGGACAATCTTCTTCTATTGTTATAGAGAAGCCCTGTTCCACTTGTAGAGGATTGCATTTCCATTCTGTAGGGCAAAGTAGTTGCAAACAAGGGCTTGTTTAATTTACTCACTCATGGTGGCACACAATATTAACCATAACACCTTATTTTTACCCACAAAATCATGCAGCCATTGTTAGTGTCTCCCAATGACATCTGCAATGCCCTGAAGAAGGATGAACTGTGTAGAATCACCATATTAGAGCTATTTCACATGGCGTATGATTCCTCCTCGCGGCTAACCACAACAAGATGCCAATGCACTGCATCGGCATCCCGTTCCCGATTAGGCCCGAATGAATGGGCCTAGTCGGGAGCGAGTCTCACGCCGCGAACGAGTCAGCTGTGGAATCCGTGGGAAGATAGGGCATGTCACTTCTTTTTCCTGCTAGCGGGAAAAAAAAAAGCGAACACCTCCCATTGTAATGAATGGGAGCCTTTTTTGCAGGCGGATTCTGCGTCAAAATCCACCTGCAAAAAACTCAGTGTGAATATACCATAAGTAGCTGTATTGTACTTTACTCTGAACTATAGTAGATACGCACAATGAAGTCTATCACTGGACCTTACTGCTGACTTGTCAATGGGAGCTACATGGCACTGCCACTGACAAGCTATAAAACCATCCCTTTTGTGGAGAGATCATGAGGTAATGACAATCAAAGTGAACAAACCTGTAGGAATAAAGAAGAAAACAAATGGCCACTATTAGTATAAAATCTTTTACCTGTTGTGCACCATTCTGCATTAAAGCATTACATATAACATTTACAGGAATGCAAGATCTGGGTCTTTGTGCAATAAGTATAATAAATAGGTTTCAGTCCTCTGAGACTCCTTGGAAGGAGTAGATTTTGCAGATTTATACATGACAGTCTTCATAGAAATTTATTTACAGGCAGATGCACACACAATTTTTCCATTTTGTTTATAATCATAAAAGGGCCATAAAATGCCCAGGAGATTAAAGAAATTCTCAAAAATCACGAGAAGCAAAAAGTCAGGCTTTGGGTTGTGAAGAAGGCATCAGAGGTGAACTGGGTAGGATTACATTTTTCCTTCCTCAGAGCATTGCGGTCTTGTTGACAGAGGTAACATTCCCTGGAGAACACTTGTTTCCTATTTGCGGTGTTCATACTGATAAGGGTTTCATGTGCTGTAGCCCTGACTTGGTACTATCACGTCCTTAATGATCCCGGCCAAGTCACAAGACAGCTTCCTTCAATGGCACGAATCGTGGTTCATTTCCTGATCTAATGCAGCATGCAGACTCTAGTGCTCTCCTGGGTTTTTACTTTGAGGCATCTAGTCTTACAGGTGACCCGTAAAGCACAGGAGCAGCAGTACATGGATGAGTAGTAGGTAAACGGAAAAGAGCAGAGGCGCCTTGGTGCGCGAACATAAGAAAAAACGAAGGAGTCTCCGGAAAGATGAGCTTCGAGTCTAGAGGTTAGGAAAAAATAAAATAAAATGAGAATTCATATATTTATATATAATAAGGCTGGGTAGAAGAAAAAAATATGTTGGGTACAAATTCACCTAACTGAAAGGAAAGTAAAGGTGCTTTCACACCTCGGTATCTACATATCAGGTTAATATACATATGAACCAGGAAAGCTGCATAGACATCCATGTTAAAAACATATACAGCACAGTATATGTAATTTTCCAGTGGATGCTGCAGTATCCCATATGGCAGTATGCACAAACCCTAGTGGATACAACCTCAAACAGAGACTTTTTTTTTTAAATCTTCCCTTAGTAAAGGAGGGGTTTCCATGGGTAGATTTCAAGGCACATATGATAAACTGAAAGTAAACACATGGAGTGAGTGAGTATATGGATAAAAAGCTATTAAATTAGTGGATATACAACTATGTGATTCTTACGCAAGGTGAAGGCAAAGCTAGACTAATGTATACGGGGAATTTCTAGAGTCTACCTTAACACTTGTAGTCCCATGGGTTTCAATCAGCAGTGCCGTCTCATGTGATGCAGGGTGCGGAGAAGCTGACCAGTCATGTGATGTTACCCTATAAGAAAAATGTTGACAGGAACAAAATAAGACCAAGCCAAAACGCAAATCAAAATTTAGCCAAAGTATTAGAATGTCATAGCAAGCAGAAACTCAATTCATCATGACATACTATTACGTCATGGACATGACGCCACCTCAGGAAGTGAGCCTCCACCATTAGCAGTGGATATAGGTGGATGTAACATACAGCTGAGATCTTCGCGCAACACTTGTGACTAGAATAAATCGTGACCCAGCTGGTTATATGATGAACAAACTGACCTGCTGATTCAGAAAGTCCATGCGGGCCTAGATCTTATACTTTTAGAAAGTTACATTGCAAAAGCAAATTATTAACAAAAACACCAGAAATCCTCATTTCGTTCACCTTGGTTCCAAGAAAAAATTAAATAAAAAGTAATCAAAGTGCATATGGACCTCAGAATAATATTAATGAAAAGCACCTTTTTTCTTGCAAAATATAAGCCCTCCACAAGTTATGGCTTTTAGAAGATGACAACGCAGAAACGTGATTTTTAGTGTAGAACATAAAAAACTATATAATCTTCCTTTAAAAGTGACAGTTTCTTTCTTTTTCTCATAGTGCGTTTTAGCAGACAGCTGATTCCAGTTGGATGTCTGGGCCACTGTCTCAATTGGAGATATTTAATTGTTCCATAATATGTATGAAGGGATATACACTCCTCAACACTGAAAATGCAATGCCAAGAAGGAAAGACTTGGAAGACTTATATGATCAGGCTACATTTAAGTATTTTGAGTGCCTGAATACAATGCACAATATTCCCAAAACTCAGTTTTTCAGTTTCCTTCAAATCAGACACACATTGTCCACTTAATTCCTGCAACCAAACGTGTGCATTTCTATCTACCCTCATAGGTATACTCAAATCCCAAGGTACAATAGGTTTGATATTTTGGATTCAGGTTAAAACATTTCATTTGGATGCACCTGCTCTGGAGAGGTGGCAAACCCTGATCCCTGGGGTGACTGGTGAAACATATACGTAAACCCTGGGGTCAGCACAATATGTTTCTCCATACACTAATAAAAGACTGATTCAGGTTTATGTATCGCACCAAAGTTATTTGACTCCTGCGTGTTTGCATAAAATGAGGTGACTACCCCATCCTGGGTGCCTCAGATGTTCTGTTCCCTACTCTGATTTTTAGGTGAGGGGGGATGCCAGGAGCACCCAGGACCTCTGTTACATTCTGAACCTGTGTATTACTCCTGTAGTTGTATTATTTCTTATGTATTGATTGTACACTGTATACTGTTTGTTTTTGTATCCACTGCCTGTTTACCTCCTCTACAGGTTGTGATTTCTTTCTTTGGACTCCCGTGCCATGAACTTCCTCCCTTTGAGATACCTGGCTATGAATTTGTTGACGGTATTGATTTTGCAGCATCGTTATTTTTTGTTTGTTAAACTGTTTTGTCTTTTTTTTTTTCAATCCTTATATGTACCATATACTGTATGGTCTGCGATTATAATTAGAGATGAGCGAACAGCGTTTGATCGAGTACATGTTCGATCAGATATCAGGCTGTTCGAGATGTTCGATTCCAGTCGAACACCAGGTGGCAAACTCGCTAAAAATTCGATTCCCCTCCCACCTTCCCTGGCGCTTTTTTTGCACCAATAACTGGGAGGTGACACAGGAACTATGACGATGGAGGCATCGAAAAAAAATTGGAAAAAGTAATTGGCTGGCTAAATCAGGTGACCTCCAATTTATACGAATAGTGGATTTAATATCTGGTTCATATGAGACTGTGAACTATATGACTGTGAGACAGGGATAGATGTACAGGCAGGGTTAGCTAGGCATTACCTTTATTTAGGTGGGAATGTCACTCACACAGCTCTTTGGGGCTCCATCTGGTCGGGATCCCTGTCAGCTTGCAATATGCGGGAGATGACTTTTTCCCATAGGAATGCATTGACCAGCGTTGATTGGCCGAATGCCATACAGAAGTACAGCATTCGGCCAATCAACGCTGGTTCTGCCGGAGGCTCGTCTGTGAGGAGGCGGAGTCTAAGATCGGACCAGAATGGAGACTGCTGTGGACCGATCTTAGACTCTGCCTCCTCCGGCAGAACCAGCGTTGATTGGCCGAATGCTGTACTCTGTATGGCATTCGGCCAATCAACGCTGGTTAATACATTCCTAGGCTGAGATGTAGCAGTACTGGCCGTGCGCTCAGCTAGACTACACTGAAGATGCATCCGAGCTGAGCGCACGGCCAGCACTGCTACACCGGAGATGTGAACTCTGCTGCACACTCAGCTCTGCTGCATCAGAGATGTAGCAGAGCTGACTGTGCTCTGAACCCTGCCGCACACTCAGTTCTGCTGCATCAGAGATGCGCTGAACCCTGCTGCATCAGAGATGCACTGATGTAGCAGAGCTGAGTGTGCAGCAGGGTTCAGCGCATCTCTGATGCAGCAGAGCTGAGTGTGCAGCAGAGTTCAACGCATCTCTGATGCAGCAGAGCTGAGTGTGCAGCAGAGTTCAGCGCATCTCTGATGCAGCAGAGCTGAGTGTGCAGCAGGGTTCAGCGCATCTCTGATGCAGCAGAGCTGAGTGTGCAGCAGGGTTCAGCGCATCTCTGATGCAGCAGAGCTGAGTGTGCAGCAGGGTTCAGCGCACACTCAGCTCTGCTACATCTCTGTACGGACTGCAGAGTAGATATTTCATCAGTATATTCAGAAACAGTGAAGGGAGGGAAATAACAGGAGAAAGAGGCAAGACATTACAAAAATGTAATATCTGCACTACTACTTTATAAACTTAAAAATAAAAATAAAAAAGAATAATGAACGTATGCTTTATTTAAAGAAACTAAAATGAAATACATGACCATTCAGTTTTCCTATCCATTTGGTACTCGCCTGTTTAGATTTTCTTCCAGTTCCTGAATCCTGCACTCATATCTTTGGCGCTCCTCTCTCAGTTGTTGCTCCAGAACTGACCTCACTTGTTCATGCTCAGTAGTCTGATGCTTCAGTGCCAAACACCTGTATATGTAGAGACATAAGAACATTACTGACAACTATCGCTTATAAAACTACTTTAACTTCATACATTGCCAAAGTATTTCTCTGAAAGGAATATTGTGTTGAAACCCATATTATTGAAAAAAAAAAACATCAATTTGTTCCCTTTTTCACTATTTCTTTCCAAAGTGATCTTGCTTTTGGCTTATAATTTGTTGTCACTCTATATACAACAGTGACAAAGATAACTAAATAAAAACACTGTATTAACCCCATCCTTCCTGTCAGGGAAATTTTAATTAATGTTTTATCACTCTGTACCTTCCAAAAGCGATTACTTTTTTTAATTCTATGCTCAGTAAGAAATAAGAAGGCTTTTTTGTAGGATGAATTGTACTAATGGGTTTATTTAATATTACATAGTATGTACTAAGAAGCTGGAGAAAATTTTTTTTGTATGAGGTGGAATGGAGTAAAAAAAGAAAAAAAAAAAAAAAGAGACGCAATTGTCTCACTTTCTTTCACATTTTATTTGGACAGCATTTTCTGTTGGTAAAATGACATGTTATTTTATTAAGTGGGTCAGTATGATCAAGGTGTTGCTTAAATGATATAGTTTTTGTTAGGCTTTAATATTTAAAAAAAAAAATATTTTTTTTCAAAACAAAATTTTACACTTTTTTTTTTTTTTTTTTAATATAACAACTAGAGATGAGCGAACACTGTTCGGATCAGCCGTTCCAAACAGCACGTTCCCATAGAAATGAATGGAAGCAGCTGGCACGTACACTTTGCCAGCGGCTGGCCGTGTGCCGGCTACGTCCATTCATTTCTATGGGAGCGTGCTGTTCGGAACGGCTGTTCCGAACAGTGTTCGCTCATCTCTAACAACAACATCTACAGTGCTAGGTTTTTTGGAAGCTTTTTTTGCTGTTTTTATTGTTACCTATTATGCAGTACATATGACTTTTTGGTCACCTTTTATTAAATGTTTTTATTGGGGGCTCAAAAACAGCAATATGCACAGGATTTTTTTAGTTACCGCCTTCTCCATTTTGCCTTAAAATGCTAATATTTTAATATTATGTATACTGCACTTCTATTATATCCTACTTCAGGAAGGGTTTAATGCAAATTCTATAATGACAAATCTGCGAACCTTTAATTGGCTTCTAGCTGTCATGATAACTGATCACAACCCCTTATGACCTTTTAAGGGGCGGCAAAGCCTTTCCCGATGGCAAACTTAAAGGGATCCTATCTTTCAAACACATTTTTTTCTGAGTAACACGTCTGAATAGCCTTAAGAAAGGCTATTCTTCTCCTACCTTTCGTTGTCTTCTCCGGGCCACCGTTTCATAGGAATGCCTTTTTTGTCGGTATGCAAATGAGTTGTCTTGCAGCACTAGGGGCGAGCCCCAACGCACAAACAGCACTGGGGGCGTCCCCAATCCTCCATCTTCTTCTGGAATGTCCTCTTTACCAGTCTTCTTTCGATTCAGGTTTCGGACTTCTAGGCCTTGGGCAGAGCAGACTGTGCATGCTCGCAGGCCACAAGAAAATGGCCGCTTACACAGTATTGTGTAAGTCTGCTCTGCCTAAAGCCTAGAAGTCTGAAACCTGCGCCGGAAGAAGAGGATGAAGAGGCCGTTGCTGCTGAAGATGGAGGCTGAGCTGTAGAAGGTTCTCTTGCAGCATTCGGGATGCTCCCAGTTCTGATTGAGCGCTGGGGCCCGCCCCCAGTGCTACAAGAGAACTCATTTGCATTCCGACGAAAACCGGGATTCCTACGGAACGGCGGCGCGGAGAAGACAACAAAAGGTAGGAGAAGAAGCCTTTCTTAAGGCTATTCCGTGTTACTCAGAAAAAAATGTGTTTGAAAGTTAGGGTCCCTTTAAGATGTTCCCATCAATTGTGACTGCACCATCTAAGTTAGATACTGTCACTGTTCACAGTTGTTATTAGTCGGTGCTGGCTTTACAACAAAGCTGGCACCTGGCATGTATCTGTTTCATATCCTGAGCCATCTCCATTCCCCTCCCAACAATATGACATATATCACGTGGAGAAGGGTTAAAATGTACCTTCATACAGCTGGCTGGAGCAGATCACTATTATAAAGTATTAGTGGGCTATCCTATAAATGGATCATCAATATTTGGCATAGATAAACACATTTTGAGTCTTGCACAGATATTATCTAAAGACTGGTATATTGTCTATATATTTTAAAGAAAAATGCATAAACCACCAACCTTTCCTGTAGTTCCAGTAGTTGCTGATCTGTCTCTGTTTGTGGTTCCTTCTTCTCTTGTGGTGCTCCAGGGGCAGAATCACTTGGCGGCGCTTCCTAGAATTGACCAAATTTTTATAAATAAGCCTATTTTTTTTTTTTTTTTTTACTTAAAAATTTCTCATGTGGACTGCAAAACTGAAATACAAGGCGGCAATACATATAAGACAGTCATCTGGCATCCTCATAAACATTAAATCAGCTGAGAGCAAAGGTTCAGGAATGTTAACCACTTCAGGACAAGGCCATTTTCCTTGGTTTACAACTGGACACATTTTTAAAAAAATTTTTCAAACACACATTTTGTAGAGCAACATTTTTTCGCTTTGATTATTCGAAAAAAAAAAAAAATTTCTGTGATAAAGAGGGCTCTATTTTTAAGTTATTTTTTTATTTTTGCATAAAAAAAATAAAACATCGGTTTTCACATACACACACACAGTACAGACCAAAGGTTTGGACACACCTTCTCATTCAAATAGTTTCCTGTATTTTCATAACTATGAAAATTGTAGATTCACACTGAAGGCATCAAAACTATGAAGTAACACATGTGGAATTATATACTTAACAAAAAGTGTGAAACAATTGAAAATCTGTCTTATATTCTAGGTTCTTCAAGTAGCTACCTTTTGCTTTGATTACTGCTTTGTACACTCTTGGCATTCTCTTGATGAGCTTCTAGAGGTAGTCACCGGAAATGGTTTTCACTTCACTGGTGTGCCCTGTTAGGTTTAATAAGTGGAATTTCTTGCCTTATAAATGGGGTTGGGACCATCAGTTGTGTTGTGCAGAAGTCAGGTGGATACATAGTTGATAGTCCTACTGAATAGACTGTTAGAATTTGTATTATGACAAGAAAAAAAGCAGCTAAGTAAAGAATAATGAGTGTCCATCATTACTTTAAGAAATGAAGGTCAGTCAGTCCAAAAAATTGGGAAAATTTTGAAAGTGTCCCCAAGTGCAGTTGCAAAAACAATGAAGCGCTACAAAAAAAAACTGGCTCACAGGAGGACCGCCCCAGGAAAGGAAGACCAAGAGTCCCCTCTGCTGCGGAGGATAATTTAATCGAAGTCACCAGTCTCAGAAATCTCAGGTTAACAGCAGCTCAGATTAGAGACCAGGTAAATGCCACACAGAGTTCTAGCAGCAGACACATCTCTACAACAACTGTTAAGAGGAGACTTTGTGCAGCAGGCCTTCATGGTAAAATAGCTGCTAGAAAACCACTGCTAAGGACAGGCAACAAGCAGAAGAGACTTGTGTGGGCTAAAGAACACAAGGAATGGACATTAGACCAGTGGAAATCTGTGCTTAGGTCTGATGAGCCCAAATTTGAGATCTTTGATTCCAACCACCGTGTCTTTGTGCGACGCAGAAAAGGTGAACGGATGGACGCTACATGCCTGGTTACCACCATGAAGCATGGAGGAGGAGGTGTGATGGTGCTTTGCTGGTGACACTGTTGGGGATTTATTCAAAATTGAAGGGATACTGAACCAGCATGGCTACCACAGCATCTTGCAGCGGCATGCTATTCCATCCAGTTTGCATTTAGTTGGACCATCATTTATTTTTCAACAGGACAATGACCCCAAACACACCTCCAGGCTGTGTTAGGGCTATTTGACCAAGAAGGAGAGTGATGGGGTGCTACGCCAGATGACCTGGCCTCCATAGTCACCAGACCTGAGCCCAATCCAGATGGTATGGGGTGAGCTGGACCGCAGACTGAAGGCAAAAGGGCCAATAAGTTCTAAGCATCTCGGAGAACTCCTTCAAGACTGTTGGAAGACCATTTCCGGTGACTACCTCTTGCAGCTCATCAAAAGAATGCCAAGAGTGTGCAAAGCAGTAATCAAAGCAAAAGGCGGCTACTTTGAAGAACCTAGAATATAAGACGTCTTTTCAGTTGTTTCACACTTTTCTGTTAAGTATATAATTCCACATGTGATAATTCATAGTTTTGATGCCTTCAGTGTGAATCTACAATTTACATAGTCCTGAAAATACAGAAAACTGTTTGAATGAGAAGGAGTGTCCAAACTTTTGGTCTGTACTGTATATATATATATATATATATATATATATATATATATACACACACACACACACACTATATATAATTTTTTTTTTTAAATGGCAAAAAGTCTTACTAAAATAGTGATGGTCAATCAGCGGTCAGCATTTGGATAAAATGCTTGTCCCCCCACACACACACACAGGAATTCAGCACAATTTGCCAGCATTTCTCTAATGTATATAGGCATTTGGAAAAAATGTATTAAATTTAAATTTACATCCTAGTGATAAGTCTTTGCTGCCCATGGCTGAAATACCCCATTAACAAAATAGCTGCTGGTGAATATTCACAAGGGATTCTGCCAGGGGCATTGCTATAGGGGGTGCAGAGGAAGCAATTACTACCAGGCCCTGGAGCCTGAGGGGACCCAGAGGCCTTTCTACAACATAAGACAACACTAGTATAATAGCTAGCACTTGGGAACTGGGGTCCCAGTTAGACATTTTGCACTGAGACCCAGGAGCTTTCAGTGATGTCTCGGAGTTCTTCCCTTGTGCAGCCCTTTTAGAGTACAGGATTTAGCAGCTGCTAATTCTACTCATTTACAATTTTTTTTCCACTGATCCTTTTAAGTATTGAAAGTTGTGTTAGTGCTTTTATGGAAGGTCATTTTTACCACGTTCTTCTGCTGCAGTTCTAGAAGCTGTCGTTCAAGAGAGGAACATCGATTAGTGGCATCTCGAAGATGCTGGTTGCTGCCACGCAATTGCAAAGATAGAGCATTTTTCTCATCAAATATCTGAGAAAGCTGCAAAGAAAAATCAATAAGTATAAAGAATGTACAAGAAATCTAACATAATAATCAGTTTCAAGAGAATTTTAATCCAACTTCTATAACTGAACTACAGCGGTAGCCATAGTTTGATAGCTAATTTCCTTATTTACAGAGATATTGGCATTTTTTTTTACTAAATTGTTGCAACCATTTTTGACAACAGCAAGTGAAGATTTTTTATTAGTAATTTTTAATAGCCTTTAAAAGACTAGTGGTAAAGCTGTCCTTTCATTGCTGACTGCATATACATACACTATTGCAAAAAGACTACTGTTACGAAACATAAAAAACACGGATATCCCTGACATTAAAGCATGTATGTTCTCTCTGCAACTGTGAGTTACAGACATATATATAGTTGCTATAAAACTGTCGGCTGCAATAAACTGAAATTCTTTGACACAAACACAGTCATTTCATATTTAACCTTTGAGTTCAGTTGTTGGATCCTGAGTTCCTTGAGGTGTATTTCTTTAAGTGTTTCACTGAGCTGAGTATGTAAGTTTTGCATTTCTGTCTGCACCTTTTGTAGGTCTTCAGCAGAGTTTTTGGCTTCATGACTGGAGATCTGAAAGATAAATCACATGAAAACCTTAAAGGGTTTCTCCAGGGAGTCTTTTGAGCACTTACTTTCTGTAGGGTTTTTAGGTACTGTATCTAGATGTTCCTGGCTGATTTTGTCATCAGGAAATGTGATCAGAACCAGAAGCTAGATTCTGAGATTCCCAACATCCTCTCCTATGTTCACAAGTAGTTACCTGTGTTATGGGTGCTGGCAGACTAGATCATTATAAGGCCAGGTTCACACGATGTCTTTTGGCACGTAATGTGGCACGTAGACGCCGCGGGAGCTTTTGCGGGCCGTATACGCTCCCAGGGAGCCGGGACCATATACGCGGCGCTATTTTGCGCCCGTGATTTTGCAGCGGCCGCAAAATAGTGCCGCGTATATGGTCCCGGCTCCCACTGAAATCAATGGGAGCGTATACGGCCCGCAAAAGATCCCGCGGCGTCTACGTGCCACATTACGTGCCAAAAGACATCGTGTGAACCCGGCCTAATAGTAAAGCCAGGTTCCATAGCACAGGTTACTAGAAGTGAATAGAATGGAGGAGCAAGGAAGTTAAACCAACTTGGGGACCAGATGCTGGTTTTGATTTCATGAGCTGAGGAAAGACCTAACCCAGAATCCTTTGGCTGAGTTCGCACAGAGTTTTTTTTTTAAGGAAGATTCCGGACCAAAAAACTCAGTGTGAACTCAGCTTAAGTGTTCACAGATTCCCTGGAGAACCCCATATAAGTCTCTACTGACTTTATGAGGCACTAATAACACATGGATTCAGAATAACAAAGAGGATCCCTGTGTCAAACATCACCACTTGTATCTGAATGCTTATCTATGGAGAAACTGGGGTAGCTAATTTAGTGCTGTTTATTGGAGAAAGCTGACGTTCTAAAAATACCAAAAATACCCTTTTTGTTAGGCCTGATGGCCAGCTGAACCACTAAACAATAGCAGTCCTGACAAGGCTCTCCGTGTGGCTTCATGTGTAAAGGCAAGGGAACTAATGTGGACGCTATTAGTGGATCTTATTACCGTTATGGGCTGACCTGAATATTGCCCTATATATATCACATACAAGACTGGTTCATTAATACAATACCCTGAACCAGACTGGCTGTGTTGTTACTATGTTTTAAGACATCCCTTTGAGCACAATTATTTAATTAAAAGTTAATAACTATTTAGTTATCCCTATTCAGTGAATTACACCACAATGATCACACACACAGTACTGTACAAAGGTTTTAGGAAAATGTGGAAAACATTCAGCAATAGAAGAATACTTTCAAAAATAGAAGTGTTAATAGTTAATTTTTCTCAATTAACAAAATTAAAGGGGTTTTGCCACCCAAGATGGATTTTTTAAACTGATGACCTATCCACATGTTATGACTTTAGGAGGGGTGCAACTCCGGAACCATCCATAATCCAGTGTTTCTGTCATCCTGCGGGCACTGGAAACTGCCATTGTGGACACAGAGTGCATACAGTCTGCTCATTTTCAAACAACAACAGCAGAGCCTTAGTGTCCACAGCCATTACTTGAAGAAGGGCAGATTGCATAAGCTTTCTATGCCCGTAGACTGACGAAACAGCTGATTTGTGTGGGCCTGGGTGGATAGATTATAAATCAGATCAAGATTTGGTGGAAGTGATATGGCCCCTACAGAGCCCTGATCTTATGGAGTCTGTCTGGAATTACAGGAAGAGACAGAAGGATTTAAGAAAGCCTACATCTACACACGCTTTTTGGAACAACCTCCATGCAGAGTTCCTTGAAAAGCTATGGGCAAGTCTTCCAAGAACTGATGATGTTTTGAAGGCTAACGAATTTCACAAAATTACTAAAGTGATTTAGATTTCTCTTTTGTTCATTCACTTAATTTTGTTAACTGACAAAAGTAAGCCATTAACATTTCTATTTATTAAAGTATTCTTACTTTGCAGCATTTTTTCCACAACTCCCTAATACATCTGCACATTACTGTAGGTCACCTGGTTGGATGATATGTACTGTATATACCACAATATATAATGGAGCATGGCTGCCTCTTAAAAGTAAACTGAGAACAAAACATGGTCATAATATCCAATTATATAGATTTATGAATATCTTCCATAAAATGACTTTTTAGCTCTCCCAACTCGGCCATGATCACTGGAGTCCATTTGAGATGTAAGATAATAAATCTATCACTCTGCACAGAGGTATAGTTTATAATACCTGAGATAAAAGAAGAGCTGAGACAGATGCTTTTGTTTTTCTATGTCAGCTCTCAACATATTATTGGTAATTTTGATTTGCTTTCCTTTAATGTCTCTTAGATGCTGAAGAGCTATTCATAGTTCAATGCCCAACATTAGTTTCCTTTACTATACGTACTTTTTACCCAAGTTCTCCAGTTGCCTATATGAATACTGTTATTTAGTGATGTATTACCTTAGTTTCTTTTTGGGAAGGACTCTGCAAACTCTTTTCAATTTCTTTGCGTGGAGCCTTCAAGGTGCTTTGCAGTCTATTATGATCTTCTTGTAGATTACCCATTGCTTTGGACATGTTTTGGAGCTGCATCTGTGAGCTATGAAGTTCTGATGCAATTCTAGTTCTTTCTTCTTCGGTGGCTTCTAAAGACTTAGTAATCTCTTTAAGTTGCATTTCCAATTTGTATTGCTGTTCCTTGCTTTCTGATAACATAATAGTGAGACGGTCTTTTTCTGCGTTTACGGCACTGAGCTCTGTGTTTTGGACAGATACGTCTGTCAACTGCTCCTTCATTCTTCGTATTTCTTCCTGAGCCAAGTCATGGCTGTCCTGCAAAGACCTCATTGAGCCTTCAAATGCTTGCAGCTGAGCTTTAAGACCAGATATTTCTTCATTTGCTGCTAGTAACCGCTGTTCTGATTCCATAAGATCTCTTGCAAGCTCAGCCACACGTTCCTCTGCAGTCTCGGTCTCATTACGTAAAATTCCAGTATCATGCTGCATGCTCTGTAACTTCTTATTCAGCTCATCTTCTGCACTCTGTACTCGCTGTTGTGCTTCTGCCTGCATACGAGAGCTTTCCTCTTGAACACGTGACAATTCCTTTTGCATCTGCAAAAGTTCATCTTTTAACATCTTCATCTCTTGCTCTGCCTGCTCAAGTTGATTTCCTTGTGTCTTAATTTCAGACTGGAGTTGAGATACATATAGTTTTAGGCTATCAATCTCTTCCAGCATCTTCAGCTTTTCCACCTTACTTTCATCTAGCTCCTGCTGTAATATCTCTCGTTGGCCTTTTTCTTGGAGCAACTGCTGTTCTTGGTTACTTTGCTCATGTCTTAGCTTTTCAATCTCCTGTAATTTTTCACCCAGGAGCTGTTTCAGTTGTGAGTCCTTCAGTGAAATAAGCTCTTTCAGGTCATCCCGGTAGCGAGTCAGCTGAGCATTCAATTTAGCATTTTGCGCATTCATATCATCAGTACGACTACGCAGGAGCCTTAATTCTTCACGTAGCTTGTTGCTCTCCGCTGCTGCCTCTTGAATTAGGCCATCTTTGTCTAGAATTGCATCAATATGTCGTTGCTCCAATTGTTGATAATCATTCAAAACGCGTTCTCGCTCCTCCTGTAGAGAGCACATAGACTTGGTAAACGACTCTAGCTGACCTTTACTTCGGTCACTTTCCTCCTGTGATGTTTTTAAGAGAGCTTTTAATTTTTGTATATTGTCTTGCATGTCTAGTCTTTCCCTCTCAGATTGTTTAAGTTTATCTTCAAGCATCTTGCATTCAATAGCATGCACATCCTGCAGTTCACTAACAGATGTACTCACAGCTTCATCCCGAGAATTTAACAGCTGCACCACATCTTGTTCTTTCTGCTCCAATTCTTTGTGCAGCTGTTCTATAAGAGACTTGGACGCCTGCAGATCACTGAGAAGCTGTTCATTGTGCAATTTCCAGTTTTGAACCTCTGTCTCTAATCTTTTTACTGCTCCCAGCAAATTTTCATTTTCAGATTTCATCTGGTTTACTTCTATCTCAAGAGTTTCCAATTGACTCTGCCTATCATTGGCTTCTTGAGTGCGCAGTTTCAGCTTCTCCAGACTGGCACTGTGCATCTTTTGCTCTTCTTCCAAAGAGGATGAAAGGATGGCCTTCTCCTCTAACAAAGAATTTCTCATTTTTAGGTGATCATCTGCTTCTGTCTGCTGGCTTGTAATAAGTTCCTTATTTTCAGTTTGAAGCCTAGAAATGAAGAAAAAAAAAAAAAAGCATAGTGAGAATATATTTTTCAGGGAACAACCCAAATATGTATGGAACTAAAATAACAATCATACCTGGTTACCTCAACCTTAAGCTCTTCAAGTTGGGATGTGATATTGAGCAACTCATTTTTAAGATCCACAAAACCCTTCTCTTTTTCATTCAGCTCAATGTCCTTTTTCTGCATTGTATCCGTGAATTTCTCACTCCACTTTTTGGATTCTTCTATAACACGGTCCCTATCATTTTGCAGAGAACACATGCTGCGAGTAAAGGCTGCAAGCTTAGCTATATTTTCATTCAAGTTACTTTGCAAGTCCTTTATTTCCTGATCCTTTTCCTTTAGACGGCTCTGCCAGTTGACAATAGATCCCTGAAGTTGTTCATTTTCTTGTTGTAGACCATTTATTTTCTCTTGTAAATTCGCTATTTGTTTCACATGTTTGTCTCTCTCCATATCAAGTCTCCTTTCCATATCTTCCTCTTTCCGTTTCAACATTATTGTTGTATTTTCAGTTATTGCCCGCATTTCATCTTTTAGTTTTAGGTTTTCGGCCAAGATCCTGGCGGCCTCACTCTGTGTGTCATCAAGCAGCACACGGAAAGATGCTAGATCATCCTGGGCTTTTTTTGTGTCCTCCATTGCTTTCATTAGCCTATCATCAGAGATGACTTTTTCATTTTCGTATGTACTGTGCTCAAATTCCAGAGCTTTTATTGCTCTTTCTAAACCACTGATAGTCTCCTGATGTTTTATGCAATCTTTCTGCAAGTGCCGAACTTCTTGCTGCTTCTCTTTGAGCAATTCCTGGAGCTCCTTTGATTCGGTTTTTCTGCCTTTGGCACTTTGATTTGCAGATTTTAGCTTTTCTACATACTCCTTTTGTGCCTCTGACAGTGCTTCCATCTTCTGTCTTTCCAGCTGTCGTTTTTCCTCCTCTGACTGGAGTTTAAGCTTCTCCAACTCTTTTTGTAGGCTGTCATTTTTAACTTGCAAATCCATAGCATCTTGCTGGAAATTTCCAATGCTTCCATTGAGCTCAGCCATCTGATTCATTAGCCGCTCTTCCAACTCATCCTTCTCAAGTTCAATGGCTTGCTTCTTCTTCTTGAGATCATCCAAGTCACCAACAGCTATCTGATACTTCTTTTCTAACTCTACAATTTCTATTTCCATTTTAGCAACCTTACTTTGTGTATTTGTCAGCTGAGACTCCAAGCTTAGCTTTTCCTCCCTCAAAACCTTGATCTCTACATTGATACTCTCCATTTCAGTTTGTTTTATCTTGGCTTCACTTTCTAGTTTCTTGATTAATTCCTTCATTTGTGAATTTTCCACTAGAGTTTCTTGTTGGTGGGTTGCGTCATGTTTGGCAGTTAGCTCTACACTTGCCTGTTGTTCTCCAATTACCTCTTCGCTTTCTTGGAGTTGTGAACAAGTCACCTCAACCTTCTTTTTAATGATCTCTTCCTGTATTTCAGATGTATGCTCCTGCATACTTGCTTGTACATTAGACTCAACGCTGTGTAACTGGAGTCTCAGTGATTCTATTTCTTGATCAACTAGATCTTTTTCTGACTTTACCTTTTCTAACTGAAGTACAAGGCTGTTGTTTTCTGAGTGAACTCTATCTAGCTCTTCCTTTAATCTGGAGTTGTCAGCAGTAACTGTATCATTCTTCTGTTCCCCTGCTACTGGTTGCAATTCTCCCCTTAATCTGTCATTTTCTTCTTCCAGTTCAAGAATTTTTTGTTGCTTAGATTTGGCAAATTTCCTCATTTTCTCTTTCATATTTTCAATCTCCTGTTCTGCCTCTTCCAACTGTTTCTCTACTTCTTTCTTTTTGCCCTCCACAGTTTTTACTTTACTAAATAACTCTTGCTTTTCCTGTCTCACTGTTTCTACAAGACGCTTCATTCTATCAGTTTCATTGCTCACATTTTCATAAGATTGTAGCAGTGTCTCATACTCCTTCTGGAGATCAGTAAGCTTTTCTTGCCACTCAGATACCTGAGAATTTTGAGATAACTTCATAGATTCCAGCTCTTTACTTGCATCTTCTTTTTCTTGTGTGATACCTTCTAAAGCTAGTTTTAAGCTTTCACATGAAGCTTCCAAATTTTGGTTTTCTAGTAAATATTTGTCAATTTCAGCAATCAGTTTTTCTCGCTCTTCTTTGTGGGCAGATACAGTCTTAAGCAATGCCTCTTTTTCCATGCCCAGCTGGTTTACCAAATCCTCTGATAGTTGTATTTTGTTGGACAAGTCAACCTTAAGTTTCAGAACCGTGTCCAATTCCTGTTTTAATGTCTTGTTTTCTTTAAGCGCTTCCTTCCTAGATATCAGTGCTGCCTGAAGCTTTCTTTGGAGCTGTTGCTTGCCCTTTGTTTCCTCCATCTCTTCATCCTGCTTATTTTGTGATTCGAGAGACTGTATTTCAAGCTTTCTTTGCTGTTCTTCATAATCCTTAGCCTGAACCTCTAGTTGAGTCTTAAGCGACAGTATAATATCATCTTTCTCAACCATCAATGTATTCAAATCCTTAAGAGCTACATTTACAGCTTCTAGGTCCTGATGAAGTTGTCCAATCTCCTCCCTCTTGTGCATTAATTCTTCCTTCAGATTCCCTATTGTAGCTTCATTTAGATGTAATATTTCTTGTTTATGACTTTCAAGTTGTGCTTTGAGAGTAGATGCATTTACTTCTAAATTCTGATTTTTTTCCCTCTCCATTTGTAGTTCTCTAGTTAACTGGTCGGTGCTATTCTGCATGTGTGAAATCTCTTCTAAATGGCCATTTATTTTATCTTCTAGTTGCAAAACTTTTAATTCTAGTTCATTTTTATGAGACTGAAGTGCTTCAATCTGTATCTGGTAGTCTTCAATGGTCTCTTCTGAAACCGTTAATTTTTCAACCACAGGGTCCTCAGTTCTTGCTGGTGCAAAATCTACCCAATCCTTCCCCCATTGTGATTCTTCAGCAATTTCCTCTGAAGCAGCCTCAGAAATATTAGCCACGGTATTTTGTGGTTTGTCTAATATAGTCTGTGTACCTCTTTCTTCAAGAACTACTTCATCGATCTGATTCGGCTTTTGATTTAACTGTAGCTTTTCATATTTTTCTTGCAACAGATTAAAGTCTTCTTTCTGTTGCTTTAATTGTTCACGATGATGGCGATCTTTTTCCTGTGCTTTCTTAATGGTATCTCTGCGAGAATTCACAGCCTCTTGAACTTTTTTCTGCAAGATCTCTTTGTCTTGCTCGAGAGCTGCAATTCTGTTTTCATATTGAATTATTGCCTCTTGATCCTCAGCATTTGCTGACACATGAGAATATTCTGCCGATGTTCTCTCTGTCTGCTCGGTTTTTAAAGACTCAATCTGTCTGGATTTATCCTTTACCTCTAATGTTAACTCTTCAATGACATGTTGAAGCTGCTCATTCGCAGTACATTTCTCAGCCAGTTCTTTCCGGACAGCCTCCAGGTCAGATTCCCTTTCAGACAGTTGCTGTTTTAGATAATCTTCAGGGGCATTTTGCTCAGATATCTCTTCGACAAGGGATTTCCCTTCAAGATCAACGGCAGCCGTAATGTCCTTGCCTTGATTTACTGCACAGTTAACCATTTGTTTCTCTAGTTTAGAGATTTTGCGATTCAGCTCTTTTCTGCTGATTAATGCGGCTTGTAACTTTCTCTTTAGCTGCTCATTTTCTTTTTTGTGATCCTCTATTTGAGCATGAAGATCCTCGTTCTCTTTCAATCCCACCTCTCTTGCGTCATGTTGCGATGTGTTGCTGTAAGATTGTAGCTGACTCTCTAACACACTCTTCTCACCCTGCAAACTAGCAATAACTTCCAAACTATTTTGTTGTTTCTCAGTTAGGAGTTGCACCTGAGTATCTAACTGAATCTGCAGATCCTCATATTCCTTTTCTTTCTTAAGGATTTCACATTTCTGATCCTGTAGTTGTTTCTGCAGTATTTCCTGCTCCTCTTGGACAATCTTAATCGTTTCTTGACTTTGGGCAAACTGACTTTTCAGCTCCATAAACTCATTCTGAGCAGACTCAAGCATCTCCTGAAGGTGACATTTCTCTTTAGTAATAGTTTCTATTTGTAAATGTATTTCTAGATTTTCTGTTCTTAATGCCTGTATCAATTCTTCACCCTTCCCATTTTGATCTTGGATGATTGAGTTCAATTGTTCCTTCAAGGCTTTTATCTCCTTAGTCATGGAATATTTTTCCTCATTTAGAAGGACTACCTTATCAGATAAGCTGTGGCTTATCTCTTCAACTTGTCGATCCTTTTCTGAAATTAATTCTTGAAGGCTTTGAATCTCTGCTGTTTTTTGTGAAAGCAGTTCTTGAAGTAAGACTTTTTCACGCTCATTGGTGGCAAGTTCTTCAGAGAGTCTCTCCTCTTTATTTTGACTAAGGCTAAGTATTTCCGTTAGGTTTTCAAGGTGTTGCTTCTTCTCTTCAAACTGATTCTCCTGTAGTTTTAAAAGGTCATTCCTTTCAGACAATAGCAGATTCATATTGTCTAGGTCTTTCTGTAAAGCGGTGATCTTTAAGTCTTTAGATTTTGACTCGTTTTCCAAACTGTTTACTTGTTCTACAAGTATAGTTTGACTTTCATAAGTAGACAACTGTTCATTTGAGGGCTGCACTTTTTCAGCTGTAGCTTGTTGATTTAGAAGTGCCTCAAACCTTAATGATATTTGCTCCTTCTCAGATGTTAAAGTCTCAATTTGACTTTGGAGTTCTTCAACGACTTTTGTCAGTGAAAGAATTTCATCACCTTTTTCTACATGAATCATCTGGTGCTTGACATCAGAAGAGTCATGTGTCTGGATATGTGCGTCTACTTCCTTTGATACATCTGTTCTGTTCTCTAAAACTTGCTCACTTGATGCACTTTCATTTAATTTTTCTTCCACTGGTAGTTCTCCTTTAAACTTATTTATTTCTTCTTGAGTATCTAAAAGGTCCATCATGAGTAGAGATAGTTGCTTTTCCTTTAAATCTTCAAAGGATACATCAAGAACAAGCTCCTGAGATACTGAATTTGTTTGCACATTCACAATGTTGGACTGTAATACCTAAAGAATAACAAAAGGAAAAAAAAAAAAGTAAAATAAAAGTTTCCAGCTCACCACATTTGCAATCCTTCCTCCCCTATCTGTGTGCTCTGCAGCATGAAAACTGTAGAACATCAAACATTCCAAAATCCAGCACCCCAAGAGGATGACTGAAGAGGACCTTTAACCACCACCTCTAATTCAACTACCACATTGATTGCTCAGGAACGGTGGGCACTAGAGATATAATTCCAATTGTTCCAGAATCAGCAACACCTATTAATCGATGTAACAAGCTGGACTTGTTGGAGGAGGGGAAAGTTCCTCTTTAAAATGATATTCACACGGAATGCACTATTTTCCCTAAATTCACTTTAGAAAATCACTACTAAAAGAGAAATGCACTATTACATAGAAAGACACTAGTATTTGGTCACTAATACAGAGGTACCAGAGAAATGAGCATGATTTGTTGGAACCTCCAGCTTAAGCAGTGGATGTTGAGTCTGGTTTCAAGTTGTAATGGTTCAGAAAAGACCACTGTATGTTCAAAATATTGTACCCTGACCTTGTAACTTGAGCAACTACTATAGTCTACATATTCACCTAATTAAGCTGTTGTGCAGAGAGTAGGTGGTCCATGACTACAAGCATTTCCTGAAAATACTATGCTATGAGGAGGAACTTTGGCTCAAAACATTTTCTTCATCCTCTTGGGTTACTGATTTCGGAATCCTTAAAAAAGGTCATGATGTTGATATCTGTACTGCACATACAAAACTTTGCATTTGCAATTCTTTTAGTATCGCAGCAGAAATCAATAGGAAACAGATGTTTGTATTAGCCAATGTAATCTTCAAGTTGTAAACCTAATAATTAGGCTAGGGCCTTGCGACTCATGTTGCAACCCTGATGGTGCCACAATGTCAATCCATTCTCTAACTTGAGGGAAGGAGTCACAAGGCAACATAGCAATTTTTGGTCATGTGAAGAGAGTCATGACCGAAATAGCAGTGTAGCCCTAGTCTTAAAGATTTAGCCTTACCTGGTGACTCACGATTGATTCCTGAAAGCCTTCTGTACATGATATGGTATTGGAAACTTCACCTATAAAATAAGATTATTTAATGGTAAATGTATCATTTGTAACTTGCAATATGGTCACCTGGTAGACACAGTATTCTGTTATTTTCACACTGTATATTTAATTCAGAGGTAAAATATTCATATGACGTATATGCCCAGGTTCTATAACCTAAATTTACATGAATAAAAATGGCACTATGATTCAAATAAATCCCTATGCATAGGACCTGTCCATATGAACTGACCTGTGTGGGAAAAATTTGCACTATTTTAGTCTGTACTGTGTCCAACACATACCAAAGAGCACTGTAGGCTGTACATAGGAGTACAAAAAAAAAATCTAGTTGACAGATTTTTTTTTTTTATGATTGTGTGAATCCAGGAAATGAAGTGAATATATTACTTATCTGGAAGTTAGCAAAAAGAGGAAGCAGAGATTTATTTGTGGTCAGTAACAATGGAAATGCATGGCTGTTCATAAGACTATTTACAAGGTTGCTTATTTTCTAATTGTAGGTTCCTTGGAACACTTTAAAAAGGTGACATATTACTATACAGCTTACCTGTTGTTACAGTGTATTGTTGAGTTTTGAGGTTTGCAAACGTGACCGTGGATTGCAAGTCCTTTTTATCGCTTGCCATTTCTTCTCCCTGTCCACTCAGATTTTTAGATTCCATGTTACTCTGTTCTAGTTGCTGCTCTTCTTGCGGTTTAGTCATCTCTATCTGAGCTTCGCTTATTCTTTCCAATTCCTGCTTCTTCCCCTCCAACTCATCCAGAGTTTTCTGCTCTCTTTCAAGCTCTTCTTTCACATGATTAAATTCTTTGAGGCATTCCCTCACCCTTACTAATTCTTCTTTCATTTTGGACAATTCTTCTTGCCTTTTATTTTCCTTTTCTAGCTCAGTTTTCACATGTTCCATTTCCAAGTTACCTTCATGTGTTGGATAATTGTTTTTTGCATTGAACTCTCCTGATTTCAGTAACAGCTCCTCATTAGATTCAGTCAACCTTTTCAGCTCAACCTGCAATTGTGTTTGGATTTCTTTCTGTAATTTCAACTCTGCTTTTAGTTTCTGTAACTCCTCCTGGGCATCCTCCTCCTTGTCAAGCTCTACTCTTTGTTGCAACTCCTCCTGGGAACCCTTTTCCTCCTTGTCAAGCTCTACTCTTTGTTGCAACTCCTCTTGGGCGCCCTCCTCCTTGTTAAGCTCTACTCTTTGTTGCAACTCCTCCTGGGAACCCTTTTCCTCCTTGTCAAGCTCTACTCTTTGTTGCAACTCCTCTTGGGCACCCTCCTCCTTGTTAAGCTCTACTCTTTGTTGCAATTCCTCCTGGGCACCCTTCCTCTTGTCAAGCTCTGCTCTTAGTTGCTGCAATTCCTCCTGGGCACCCTTCTCCTTGTCAAGCTCTGCTCTTAGTTGCCGCAATTCCTCCTGGGCACCCTTCTCCTTGTCAAGCTCTGCTCTTAGTTGCTGCAACTCCTCCTGGAACTGGGCACTCTGCTCTTGCTCTGCTCCTAGTTGTTGCAACATCTCCTGAGCATCCTTCTCCTTTTCAAGCTGTTCCCTAAGTTGCTGCAACTCCTCCTTGGCACCCTTCTCCATTTCAAGCTCTGTTCTTAGCTGCTGTAACTCCTCCAGGGCACCCTTTTCCTTTTGAAGCTCTGCTATGATCTGGTGTAACTCTTCTTGCGCATCTTTTTCCTTCTCCAGCTCTGCTCTCAAGCTTTCTATCTCCTTATGTGATTCTCTTTCTAACTCTACTCGGATTTGTTCCACATCGGGCAGTGGTGTAGCGTTCAATTGCAGTTTTGCTTTCTCCAATTGTGATTTCCAACTTTCTATCTCACTCACCGCATTCTTTTCTTTATCAATGGCTTCCTGTAACTGCAGGTATAAAATATCTTTCTCTTTTAACAAGTCTTTGTACAATTCAGCTTGCTGAGAACTTTCTTTTTGTTCCACAACTAGAGATTCCCGCAGAGATATCAGTTCATGTTCCATCTCCCGGAACTGCTCAGACAGAACCTACAAAGTATGGATTTAAGAGGAAATTACAATGAAGTGGTTGATCACAATAGTAAAAATTAAAAGAATATCTAAAATTAAACAAACAACTGCACAACTGTGTTTGGGAGTTGCGTTGGGGTTTCCATCAAATTTTCCAGTATGTCTGAGGCCTGGTTCACATCAGCGATCGGAGAGTCTGTTTGGGGTCCCCCCCCCGAACGGAAACCTATACACATTAAAAAGTGGTGACCTAAGGAAACCACATGGACCCCATAGACTATTTGTTTTGCACAAATGATGCGGAGAGAAAAGTTCTGCTTGTAGGATTTTTCTATCCGCATGTTTTGTGCGGAAACAGAGTGGAAACCACACGGACCCCAATATAGTCTATGGGGACTTTTTAATGCATATGGGTTTCTGTTGGGGGGAGTCTCCAAGTGGACTCCCCAAACGGAAACCCAAATGCAGATGTGCAGATGTGAATAGGGCCTGACTGCAAGGAAAGCACCATCTGCAGCGCTGCTCTTGCTATCAAAAATATCTCACAGTAGACAGATCCCATTAAAAACAATGGGTTCTGTCTGTGTCTATTTGCATCTGCTGTCACAATGTCACGATATTTCATGATAAATGGAATCTATGATCCTGGCGTCAAGAGTCAAAGGAAAAATTTGGAAAATCTTCTGCCTGGCCCTCATATTACTTCATCATCTACCTACCCAGCACAGCACCCACCCTCCTTCAAGAGGTGTTTTTTTTTTTTGTTTTTTTTTTCAACCAATACAAAAAGCGATATCAGTCACCTGTTTCTGAAGTTCAGCACTTTGCAATTCCTGCTCCAACATCCCCACTACTTGATTGCGGGACTCAAGGACTTCATTCTTTTCCTCCAGTGTTTTCTGTATTTCACAAATCTAAAGCAGGCAAGAATGTATCACAAGACTCATTAAAAAAAATACATTACAGAATAAACTATAGTATTATTTACTAAGACGTGACATATTGATCAAATTCAGTGCAAGTAAAACCACTAACTAATAATAATTTTTTTTTACTCCCTGATGTCTTTTTGCATTATACATACTACAATAACTATAAAACCTTTATTTCACACTATTATGTATGGTTCCAGGACATTGCAAGCTAAAAACATGCAGTTAAAGGGAATCTGATTGGAGATGTGAGACAGAACAATGACCCATGGACCCTTTTGGATCATGAGTTTATTGTCCCAAACTGCCCTATTATAATGCTATTGACAGCCACAATTAAAGTAAAAAAAACCCCAAACAACTTTCTACTCACCTATTGGCCGTACTTTCAACGTCAATGCAGTTCTTCAGTGACGCAAGAGGAGTACACCTCGGCTTTAATGGCCATGCACAGTGAAGTTGGGGAGTACATCTACGGCTTCAGTGAAGCACAGCACAGGCCCCAGGAGCATGAGAAGTGAGTTGGACTCATCCCATAGTAAGTATAATACTTTTATCATTTTAATGCAGCCGCAGAATGCATTATAACAGGCCCATTTGGGACACTAAACCCTGGGTCCATAAGGACCTGTGAATGTCCTAAATCACCTTGACAGGTTTCGTTTAACCCCTTCCCGACATTCGCCGTAATAGTACGGCGCTGCTGGGAAGGGCTTCCCGCAAACCGCCGTACTATTACTGCGGATGCATGGAGCGCACACAGAAACTGTGTGCGCACCATGCACAGCGGGAGACAGCCGTAATACACGGCTGACAATGCCCCGTAACACCCGCGGTCGGACCCGGGTCCGATCGCGGGTGTTAACCCCTGAGATGCCGGTGATCAATATGACCACCGGCACCTCCGGGGTTACAGTGTCATATGGTGGCGATCGGCACCCCCCGCGCCGGTTTCGGGGGGTGCCGGTGTTCGTAGGGGGCAGCCTGGGGTCTGATCAGTGACCCCGGGTCTGCCCCTTCACTTACCCCGTCCTCGCGCCTGGCCGATCCTGCCGTAAATGAAGCTGTCAGCCTGTGCGTCTACACAGGCTGACAGCTTCCTATACACTGCAATACACGTGTAACACGTGTATTGCAGCGTATCTCTATTGAAGCAGTGATCAGCCGATCACTGCTTCAATCCCCCATGGGGACAGAAAAAAAAAGTTGGACAAAAGTAAAAATAAAAAAGTTTAAATAAGTTTAAAATAAATTATAAATAAATAAAGCCCCAAAAATCCCTTTTTCCCCATATAAAATGTTTTATTATGTAAAATAAAGAAAAATAGAAAAAAACATTACATATTTGGTATCGCCGCGTCCGTAATAACCTGAACAATAAAATTAAAACATTATTTAACCCGAACGGCGAATGTCGTAAAAAACCCCGTAGAAAACCGCACAAAATAATGATTATTCACCACCTTTCTCTTACAAAATGTTCAATAAAAAGTAATCAAATGGTCAGATGAAAACCAAAATGGTACCAATAAAAAGAAGAGGTCTTCCCGCAAAAAAATAAGCCCTCAACCAGCTCTGTCTAGCGAAAAATAAAAACGTTATGCCTTTCAGAAGATGGCGATGCAAAAACAATAGATTTTTTTCCCTGAATTCTATTCTGCACAAATAGCAACGCATTAAAAAATCATATAAATGAGGTATCATCGTAACCGTACCGACCCACAGAATAAAGGTAACATGTTACTTATGCTGTACGCTGCACGGGAAAAAAAAAATGCTAAAAAGCAATGCCAGAATTGATGTTTCCTTTTACATCCCACCCAGAAAGAGTTAATAAAATGTAGTCAATAAGTTACAGGCCCCAAAATGGTGGCATTGAAAAGTACATCTAATACCGCAAACACCAAGGGCTCATATGGCCACATTGCCAGAAAAAAAAAATAAAAATCTAGCTTGTACAATGTGAAGACAAAAACCCTAAAAGTCGCCAAATCATTAGGACATAAGTGGCTGCGACTAGAAGGAAATGTGTAAGCGGTGCGAGCGTTTTCAGGGGACACCCCATATTTAGAGCTTATGAGAGAGAATACACCAGCGCTGATCCCCCAGAATGCCCCTCTTCCCCATCCGTGTCATAGGAGCTAGTGGGAAAATAGAATGGGATTTGGTGTACCCAATTTACTCCGCACAGCTTACATATTCACTTCGAGGTTACTAATGCTCACTACATCACTTGATAAATTCTTTGAGGGGTGTGGTTTTCAAAATGGGGTCACTTTCTAGAGGTTTCCACTGTTTTGACTCCTCAAGGGCTTTGTAAATGCGACATGGTTCCTGAAACTGATCACAGCCAGATCTGCCCTCTAAAAGCTCTTTGGCGCGCCTTCCCTCCTGCGTCTCGCTGTGCGTCCATATATTAGTTTACACCCACAAGTGGGGTACTATGGTAGTCGGGAGAACTTGCCTAACAAATTGTGGGATGCGTTTTCTCCTTTAACCCCTTGTGAATGTGCAAATTCTAGGGCTAAACAAAAATATTAGTAAAATAAATTCAAATTTGAAAATTTCACCTCCATTTTGTATTAATTCCTGTTAAGCACTTATAGGGTTAAATTACTAGGTATATGTTGTTTTGGCTTATTTAAGGAGTGCAGTTTTGAAAATGGGGTGATTTATGGGGGGCTTTAATACAAGGGTCTTTCAAAATGCTTTCATAACTGGATTAGGCCCTTTAAAAAATGGGTTTTGGAAATTTCTTGAAAATTTTGAATATTGTTGTTTCACTTGTAAATCTTATAATGTCCGTAAAAATGAAAAGGGTGACTAAAGTTTGATGCCGACATAAAGCAGAGATCTGGGACATGAGATTTATGATATAATTTTGGCGGTCTGACTATCTGTATGTAATGCACATCATTTCAAACTTTATAAAATGCATATTTTTCAAAATTTCCACCAAATTTCCAATTTTTTCATAATTAAACACAAAACATATCAACCAAAATTTACCACTAACATGAAGTACAATGTGTTACGAAAAAACAATCTTAAAATCACTTTGGTAAGTTAAAGCGTTTTGCCACATAAAGTGACACATGTCAGTTTTGAAAAATCGAGCTTGGTCAGGAAGTCAAAAAGTGCCATCGGCGGGAAGGGGTTAAAGGATGTTCCTACTAGAGATGAGCGAACAGTGTTCTATCGAACACATGTTCGATCGGATATCAGGGTGTTCGCCATGTTCGAATCGAATCGAACACCGCGTGGTAAAGTGCGCCAAAATTCAATTCCCCTCCCACCTTCCCTGGCGCCTTTTTTGCACCAATAACAGCGCAGGGGAGGTGGGACAGGAACTACGACACCGGGGGCATTGAAAAAAATTGGAAAAAGTCATTGGCTGCCGAAATCAGGTGACCTCCATTTTAGACGAATAGTGGATTTCAAATCCGGGTCATATGAGAATGTGAACTTTGTGACTATGAGACAGGGATAGCTGTACAGGCAGGGATAGCTAGGGATAACCTTTATTTAGGGGGGAATGTTATTAAAAATAACTTTTTGGGGCTCTATCGGGTGTGTAATTGTGATTTTTGTGAGATAAACTTTTTCCCATAGGGATGCATTGGCCAGCGCTGATTGGCCGAATTCCGTACTCTGGCCAATCAGCGCTGGCCAATGCATTCTATTAGCTTGATGAAGCAGAGTGTGCACAAGGGTTCAAGCGCACCCTCGGCTCTGATGTAGCAGAGCCGAGGCTGCACAAGGGTTCAAGCGCACCCTCGGCTCTGATGTAGGAGAGCCGAGGGTGCACTTGAACCCTTGTGCACCCTCAGCTCTGCTACATCAGAGCCGAGGGTGCGCTTGAACCCTTGTGCACACTCTGCTTCATCAAGCTAATAGAATGCATTGGCCAGCGCTGATTGGCCAATGTATTCTATTAGCCTGATGAAGTAGAGCTGAATGTGTGTGCTAAGCACACACATTCAGCACTGCTTCATCACGCCAATACAATGCATTAGCCAGTGCTGATTGGCCAGAGTACGGAATTCGGCCAATCAGCGCTGGCTCTGCTGGAGGAGGCGGAGTCTAAGGTCGGACCTGAATGGAGACTGGTGTGGAGCGATCTTAGACTCCGCCTCCTCCAGCAGAGCCAGCGCTGATTGGCCGAATTCCGTACTCTGGCCAATCAGCACTGGCTAATGCATTGTATTGGCGTGATGAAGCAGTGCTGAATGTGTGTGCTTAGCACACACATTCAGCTCTACTTCATCGGGCTAATAGAATGCATTGGCCAGCGCTGATTGGCCGAATTCCGTACTCTGGCCAATCAGCACTGGCTAATGCATTGTATTGGCGTGATGAAGCAGTGCTGAATGTGTGTGCTTAGCACACACATTCAGCTCTACTTCATCAGGCTAATAGAATACATTGGCTAATCAGCGCTGGCCAATGCATTCTATTAGCTTGATGAAGCAGAGTGTGCACAAGGGTTCAAGCGCACCCTCGGCTCTGATGTAGCAGAGCTGAGGGTGCACAAGGGTTCAAGTTGTATTGCTTAGCACACACATTCAGCTCTACTTCATCGGGCTAATAGAATGCATTGGCCAGCGCTGATTGGCCAGAGTACGGAATTCGGCCAATCAGCGCTGGCTCTGCTGGAGGAGGCGGAGTCTAAGATCGCTCCACACCAGTCTCCATTCAGGTCCGACCTTAGACTCCGCCTCCTCCAGCAGAGCCAGCGCTGATTGGCCGAATTCCATACTCTGGCCAATCAGCACTGGCTAATGCATTGTATTGGCGTGATGAAGCAGTGCTGAATGTGTGTGCTTAGCACACACATTCAGCTCTACTTCATCGGGCTAATAGAATGCATTGGCCAGCGCTGATTGGCCGAATTCCGTACTCTGGCCAATCAGCACTGGCTAATGCATTGTATTGGCGTGATGAAGCAGTGCTGAATGAGTGTGCTTAGCACACACATTCAGCTCTACTTCATCGGGCTAATAGAATGCATTGGCCAATCAGCGCTGGCCAATGCATTCTATTAGCGTGAACTGAGTTTGCACAGGGGTTCTAGTGCACCCTCGGCTCTGCTACATCAGATTGCTACATCTGATGTAGCAGTGCCGAGTGTGCATCAGATGTGTAGTTGAGCAAAACTGACTCAGCACTGCTAAGTCTCTGCATTCGCATAGGAATGCATTGGCCAGCCTTCGGCCAATCAGCGCTGGCTCTGCCGGAGGAGGCGGAGTCTAAGGTCGGACCCGAATGGAGACTGGTGTGGAGCGATCTTAGACTCCGCCTCCTCCAGCAGAGCCAGCGCTGATTGGTCGAGTTCCGTACTCTGGCCAATCAGCACTGGCCAATGCATTTCTATGGGGAAAAGTTAGCTTGCGAAAATCGCAAACTGACAGGGATTTCCATGAAATAAAGTGACTTTTATGCCCCCAGACATGCTTCCCCTGCTGTCCCAGTGTCATTCCAGGGTGTTGGTATCATTTCCTGGGGTGTCATAGTGGACTTGGTGACCCTCCAGACACGAATTTGGGTTTCCCCTTTAACGAGTTTATGTTCCCCATAGACTATAATGGGGTTCGAAACCCATTCGAACACTCGAACAGTGAGCGGCTGTTCGAATCGAATTTCGAACCTCGAACATTTTAGTGTTCGCTCATCTCTAGTTCCTACGTATAAAATTCCGAAACAGCTGCTGGAAAATGGTAAATCTCTTTCTAAAAATAGTAGACTGTATGTCTTAAGGCCTTTTTAAAGGGTAGGCTGAATTAACATTCACTTCTGATGATTCCCCCCAGGTACACATGGGGCATTCAGCCAGACATTTTACAGTGTGAACAGGGGGTGTCCTGTAGACAATATGTAAACGTATCAAGGTGATTGATCACACTGATGCTTGGTCACCCCCATATCACAATAATCCCTACACTTAAATATACTAAATGAACACCATACTATTATAGGTGGTCAGAACTTGTCACTGGGCTGGAAATCTGCCTGTGTATAAGGACCCTTATTACGGGCATTCTTACTTTGAGTTCTTGCTTCTCCTGAAAACTTTTAGCAGCATCCTCCCTCTCCTGTAGTGATCTTGTGAGTTCAAGCACATTTTCCTGACTGTCTTGAAGCTGCTTTGTCAAACCATTAACAGCTTCTTGGCTTTCAGAAAGTTGTTCTGTGAGCACACCGATGTTACTTTGACTCTCTTGTAGCTGTCTTGTAAGTTCATTGATTTGATCTTGAAGTTTCAAGCTGTCATCTTCCTTATGGCTTTTTGATGATTGTTTTTGTCCTTTTTTATCTTCACTTCTACTATGGCTTGTCTGCATGCAAAAAGAGATACATGAAAAAATGAAAAATGTCACATAAAATAAAATACATAAAACATCTTACAAGATGACTAACAAAAATCAGGTTGGAAAATAAAGAGATGGATGAAGACTTTCAATCCCTCAGGTCCAATAGTCATGAGACTGAAAAGGGGAGGGGTGCAGTGTATGATGGTGCATGAAACAAGGATACCAAAGAGATTATCCCTGTGTCTTGCACCACTTCGTCAGGCCCACTTTTAACTGAATTGTCACTTCTAGTTGATATTTCTAAACTACTCCTCTTTGACACCAACACGATTTCTAAGCAAAGAGAATTCCGGATACATTGCATGTGACTTTGTATGAATAAAATACGAAATGCAGAAATGACTATGGCTGGTTACCTCATCGGTGACAGTTCTCTTGAGTTCTTCAATCTGCTTGTTCAGGGTTGTCACTTTAGCCTTCGCCTGAAGTTTCAGCTTGGCAAGTTTTGCCTCTGAAGCCTCTTTCTCCAACTAGAAAAGCAAATAATGGTTGAATTCATTATATTTTTACCTTGTACATCTGATTTACTTCACGATGATATAATATAATTCTTACATTCTGAACTACACCTTAAAACAGCAATACACAGTAAAGTTAGTAATTGTGGACTCAATGATGTCTAGGTGAATGAAGCCTACCAGCTTACTGAGAAAATGTGATATGTCTGTGCCATGAAGCTACAACAACAGGTCCAACTTTTGTATTATGCGCTGTTCAGGACTTGCAAACACGTCCATCATCATAGAAATTCTACTGGCTAAAGTGACTGCTTTCAGGAGTTGTGGCCTGAGATGCTTCTTTCATCTATGATTAACCATGTCAGTTTATGAAAATAAAAATAAGGAGGAACATTACTTTTCAGAAAGCAGACCGCAAAACCAATATATACAGTTATTTGTATACACCAATTCTTCGGCTCTAAACAAATGCACATTTCATAGTTCAGACATATTAAAAGGGGTTTTAAAGATATCCATTTAAAGGGTTTTCTGGTCTCAAATGCACATTGCATGCTGAAGACTTCTCCATAGCCGGATGCTTGGGCCCTACACTGATCAGCTGTTCTGGCAGCCACCAGTCTGCTCCTATTCAAGTAATAAGAACAAAACTGAAGTTCTCAGGAACCACTTTAATGAAGCACTTATTACTTCTTATGCTTATTTCTTGAATAGGAGCTGTAGGACCTTCACAGATCAATTGCAATTGATAAAAAAAAAAAGCTTGCAACTATTAAGATGGCATGAGAAAACCTTTAAAACTCAGCAAAAAATTTTAACAATTTATATTTTCAAAAGTATTAAACTTTTAATTGCTTACAAATCTAACTATGGTTATGTTCATGGAAAAACCTTTAAGGATACTGGATAGTGGTACATGTGGTTTTATATACTGATAGAAAGCCGTCAATGCTCTGAATTCAGCACACTGTCAGCTTTCCCATTATGTGCCCCAGGGCTGGAGATATCGGTGCCGTTAGTTTCAGCACCGATCTCTGCCCACTGTCAGAAGGCCATTCCTGACAGTCTAGTTGAGCTGTGAGGAGCACCCCCTCTGACAGTACTCATCCATAGCCCTGTACTGTCAGAGGGGGTGTGCCTTAGCGCCCAGTGAGGACACTAAGCTGTGAAGAACGCCACCTAGTACTAGTTTATGGACGAGTACAGTCGAGGGGGGGGGGGGTGTTCCTTATAGCTTAGTGTCATAGCTGGCCTGTAGGGGGATGTTCCTCACAGCGTTTCGATAACATTGAGAAGTAAGGCACCTCTTTCCGACAGTGGAGAGATATGGGTGCCAAAACTAACGGCACTAATATCTCAAGAACTGGGGTTCAAGATGGGAAATCCGACAATGCATTGATGCTAGACTTAATGAAGGTGGTGAAAGGTCCTCTTTAATATACATACGCAGGCTGAGAAACATCACATAGCACATACAAATAACTAGCTAGAGATGAAGTAAGGATTGTTGGAAACTCAACCAGCCAATCTTCTCTCACGTCACTCCAAATCATGAGACAACCTCTTATTTAAACAACAAAGTGTTCCAGGATATGCAAACAATGCAAAAAGGATATGATTTGGAGAGAAGAGATATGCAAGAAAAACAGAACCAAAGAAAAGCTAGAGTCAACAGTGCATGGCCAATGTAACTTCAAAGAATTGTCCAGGAATGTGCAACGTAAAAATAAAATATATACACACACATTATATATATATATATATATATATATATATATATATATATATTGGCACTCCTGTGTCTGCTGCCGCATTCAGTTTGGACTCAGATGGAGTTTTTTGGTCAGGAAACTGACTCAAATTCCTCCTCCTAAAAACGCCTCACCATAGGACTGTATGGTGAGGCGTTTTTAGGAGGCGGAATTTGAGTCAGTTTCCTGACCAAATTCCTGACCAAAAAAGTGTGAACACAGCCTTAGAAGAAGCAAACCAAGAAAAAATGTGTGTAACAGCTCACTCAGTTCTGGTTGAAATAGGAGATGCAAGGATTTCAAAAGCCTCTCGGCCTGAGGTTGCGATCCAGTGAATCAAAAGCATATCCAGCAGTCAGTCTTGGACTTGATTTTAAACACATGAACTGTATGATGTTCCAGTATTTCTACATTAAAAGTTAAGTTTTATGGACGGGATTGACTGCTGGATATCCTTTTGAATCATTAGAAGAAGAAAGCCTGCGCCGCCCCTATGTGCCTCCACCACAAGACTGGCGTGTCCCACATTGACAGGCAAATTCCACTGCAGGGCCACCTGCCAATGTAGCCCCGCACACGTTGCAAAACTACATCTCTCATCATGGACAGTTTGGGATGATGGGAGCTGCAGTTTGGCAACAGCTGCAGAGCCACACAGGTTGGCAACACTGCTGTCCGCATACAAGAGTGTTGCACAACCTGTGGCCCTTCAGCAGCAGATATTCCCCATAATTTTTTTTCCTATTTTCCTCCTCTAAAAACGAGGTGCGTCTTATGGTCCAAAAAATATTTACTACTATGTAAATAAGCCTTTTGTTATACTTTATGTTTTTTATATGCTTGAACATATTTTTAAGGTGGCCATGTGCATCAGACATATGGCTGTAAACTAAGCTGAAATAATCAAACACCCTTCAGTCTACTGAAATGATAACTTTATCCATATAAAACCTTTTGTTGTACCTTGATCTGGTTTTCCTTCTGCTGAAGCTCTGCATCCTTTTGCTGGATCAACTCCTTTAACTGCACCACCAATTGCTCGTAATGAGCCAGTCTTTCCATCTGGTCCTCTGACATTCCTGTCCCAGTTCCAGATTCTGGCCCAGGGTCCTGTATGCATAGGAAAACACTGTCACTGGACTGCACAATTGTAGTATTCTAATCATCTCTGCTTTCATGAATAGTTTGTGAACAGAAACGACCCATAAAGAAAATGCATTAGTAAATTAAAGGAGTTTTCTTAACTTCGATAGAGAATAAATTGCAGATCACTTGGGGTCCAAAGGCTCAGGTCCCCACTGATAAGGGAAGTTTTATTCCATTTTCTTAATAGAACAATGGCTGGCCAACACACACTGCTCCATTCATTTCAATGGGAAGGCAAGCGGCAACCTAAGAATAGCTCTCAGCTATATCCACCACTCCAATTAAACTAAATGGAGAAGCACACATGAATGCCAAACCATTATTCCATTCAATACGGCAGACAATATTCTTCCATTTTCCTTACCAGTGGAGGTCTGAGTGATTGGACAACTAGCAATCTGCAAGTTATCCTCTATACTATTGATATAGGATAACTTGCTAACATGGGAAAAAACCCTTTAAACTCATGCTCATGTCTTCTCTCCTAACATGAATTCTCCATTCTCTTAATATACAGGGGCAGTTTTTATTAGGACATTTCATTGTTCCGTTCCCCTATTGTTCCTCCTGGAAATACCATGAAGAACAAGCTATAGCATTCCTCTTGTCAATAGGGTGTATCCAACACGATCACTGCTGATTAGACATTTCATTGACAATAGGACTGTTAAAGGGATATTTATGTGCAGCAAACTTGCTGCAGAAACCTCTGAAGTAAAATTTCTCTTGAAGTGCATTGGATTTCATTTTCAGAAGTAAGACCTAAAATGAACATGGAACATTGTTATACTGCAAGTTCAAGGCTGCATTCACACTATCAACATGCATATGTACAGATGCAATTCTTGCCCCAACTGAGAGTGCTGCAGATTGGACATACAGGAGGGAATTTATTAATCCATGTATGCCAGTTTTTAGGGATAGATGAATGTAACTGTAGCGCAACTTTGGCATATTGCCCTGTCTTGCATCTAAGAAGCGCCACATGCCTTGTTCTTTGCTCACCACTTTCTGTAATAGTGGGTGGAGATCAGGGCAGAGACACCTTGGCCCAACATAATTATTATAACTCGCACCAGAGAACTGGCATGAGTTATACAAGAAATCTATGCTATTTCTGGATTGGCCTAGATTGCAATCTTGGCATCTGCCGTGCACCTTATTTATTAAGAGACCAAAAGCTTTTAATAATACAGGGGCACCTCGTACCAAGACTGAAGACTGATGTAAGAAAGCCAGTCCTTTTCACAACGCTGGGCCCCAGCCTTAATAAATTTCCATCACAGCATTTTGCCCAATCTGGAAAACTACTTTAACTTTCAGAACATTGTATTGTATGTATAATATATACGTTTTCCTCCTTTGCCATTTAGATGTCCTTTTTCATCTATTTCCATATTAATGTGTACAATGCACTGAATTTGCTGCAGCACAAGAATAAGATCCCTGTTCTGCAAGGACAATGTATTTGCCTGTTGGCTTGACCTCATTGTTTCAGAAAACAGGTACATGTTGCTGAGCAACCCAGGGAAGCCGTGTACAGTGACATAATATTAGCTCTAAATTTGTCCTGTGTATTTGTAGCGACGCCATTTATGAACTCTATTAAATGTTTCATTTTAGAAGTATTTACACAAATGCAATAAATAAGCAAAAAATAAATAAGTAAAAAAAGATGAATTTTCTTTATCCTATGACCGTACGTTCAAACTATTATTTGCAGTCGCAAGTATGTAACAATTCACCAAAAACAAACAACATTTACACTTTTCAACATTTACACTTTAAAAAAAACTTAACCGAAGTAGTAAAGCTAATTTTAGTCCAGGTAAACAGATCCTATAATAAAACTAATTCCCCACAAAGACAAGGGTGACTCAATATGAACCCGCTAGACCCATCACTAGAATGACAGTCATGTCTGTAGTATGTTGTATGATGTGAAGATGGAACTGCTGCTAACACAGTCAGCTATTTGGGCTGCAGACCTTTCCTTATTTCAGTCATTGTTCAGTTCCACAAGCCTGTTCACAGTCACAGTGCCGATATGCTGTAATAACAGGCACACAAACAGCATGAAATTCCTGGTTTGGATATGTCTGAAGTAACCAAAGTCTCTACATACCCTGCACCATATCGAAGAGTATGCAGCCTGCAAATAAAAGAGGATCTAGCTCCTCACCTGACATGGCTGTTCTAGTAAATATGTGTATGCCTTATAAAACAACAATTCCAGAACATCTTTACTTAGAGCGCTATGTTACACCGTTCCTCTGTTATTCCTCCTGGAAATTTATGAATAAGTTAATTAACAACTGGGTGTTACTTGATGATGGCAGTGACAATATCCAATCAGTGCTGACTATAGGGACTCTATTGACAAGGAAAATGGTAATACCCCGTTGTGAATGTATTTATACATTTGTAGGGGGAATATCAGAGGTACACCACAACTGAGATTTGTTAATTATGAGGAATACAAGCATTTACTAATACACAGATAAGCATTTCAGAAGAGACGACTGGTTCTCCATAATGAACATTACAAATTTGACTTCACACACCAATGTGCATATCCTAATAAGCAGAACCCTGGAGGGGAAGCCATGATAGTTATTATCAGTGGTATTTCTGTAATATTACAGTACTACTGTTCATGCTCCAGTGTGAACCTACAGCACACTGTGATATTAATAGTAGAATAACACAGGGAGACTGTGAATATTCAAAAGTCATGCGTGTAGGCAGACATTTTATGAATGCTTATGGCTCATATGTTGCCCATTCTGGATATGACTTACAGAGTCCATTGTGTTTTCAGTTCCTTCACCATCACCAGAAAGCTCATGAAGGACTGTGTTGGCAATGCCAGAAAGACGGCTAAACATTCCGAGCTGTGTCCGGCCTATAATACAAGAAGGTTGATAATATATGTCAATTGCAAATACAAGTCCCATATTCAACAATTTAACATTACCGTTGGCTATAAGGGCTGTCAGCTTTCCAGACTCCTAAATAGCACATTTCACTAGTTATGTTATGATATAGCTCTTGTTCACACAGTGCTGCACAGCTAGGCAGATGTGCCCCTCCGGGGAGCTAGGTGATACCCAATGGGAGATGTCATTGCACCTATAGAGATTAAACTGAAAACATATCTATACAGAACTTTTTAACAATTTGCAAAAATGCAGCAGTTTTTCATGCAGTTATTTTATACAAAGCCAAAAAGTTATTCAAAAAGAATGTGAAATATAATGAGAAAAAATGACTTCTTCTTTGGATCCTGCTGTATTACATTTGGCATTACCTAATAAACTGCAGTGTTGTTTTTCAAAATAACAGCATGTGTGTGAAACCAGCCCTAACTGTGATTTCTATACTTATATGCTACTGGAAAAAATGCAGAACAATAAAAAAATGGATATCAGTCAAAGGTCTCACATATGTAATAAGCCATATACAGCAGACGGGATGGCACGGGGTGTTGTCTACTAACAATAGGGCAAACATTCAAAGTTCTTTTACACAACTTTTTTACAAGAGTAAACAATATATTCTGGGTTTCTAGGTGAAGCATGGGACAGCTCTGGACACACTTCAATACAGTTCCAGGTTCTGGGGCACAGAAACTTTGTGGCATATACCCATTCTCTGAAGGAATGCTAGCAGCAGGATTCTTCTATTACATACTGTAAAAATAAAATAAAGTTGCAAGGCCTCCATTTTACAGTATGCTGCAGTATCACAACCACTGCGTAGTATGCTGCGGGCAGTATCACAACCTCTGCGCAGTATGCTGCGGGCAGTATCACAACCACTGCGTAGTATGCTGCGGGCAGTATCACAACCTCTGCGCAGTATGCTGCGGGCAGTATCACAACCACTGCGTAGTATGCTGCGGGCAGTATCACAACCACTGTGCAGTATGCTGCAGGCAGTATCACGACCACTGCGCAGTATGCTGCAGCAGTATCATGACCACTGCGCAGTATGCTACAGGCAGTATCACGACCACTGCGCAGTATGCTGCGGGCAGTATCACAACCACTGCGCAGTATGCTGCGGGCAGTATCACGACCACTGCGCAGTATGATGCGGGCAGTATCACGACCTCTGCGCGGTATGCTGCAGGAGTATCACGACCACTGCACAGTATGCTACGGGCAGTATCACGACCACTGCGCAGTATACTGCGGGCAACATCATGACCACTGTGCAGTATGCTGCGGGCCATATCAGGACCACTGCGCAGTATGCTGCGGGCAGTATCACGACCACTGTGCAGTATGATGCGGGCAGTATCACGACCAATGCGCAGTATGATGCGGGCAGTATCACGACGTCTGCGCGGTATGCTGCAGGAGTATCACGACCACTGCGCAGTATACTGCGGGAAGTATCACGACCACTGCGCAGTATACGGCGGGCAGTATCACGACCACTGCACAGTATGCTGCGGGCAGTATCACGACCACTGTGCAGTATGCTGCGGGCAGTATCACGACCACTGCGCAGTATGATGCAGGCAGTATCACGACCACTGCGTAGTATACTGCGGGAAGTATCACGACCACTGCGCAGTATACGGCGGGCAGTATCACGACCACTGCACAGTATGCTACGGGCAGTATCACAACCACTGCGCAGTATGCTGCGGGCAGTATCACGACCACTGTGCAGTATGCTGTGGGCAGTATCACGACCACTGCGCAGTATGATGCAGGCAGTATCACGACCACTGCGTAGTATACTGCGGGAAGTATCACGACCACTGCGCAGTATGCTGCGGGCCATATCATGACCACTGTGCAGTATACTGTGGGCAGTATCACGACCACTGCGCAGTATGCTGCGGGCAGTATCACTGTAGGTGGCATCATGCCCCCCAAATAGTATTCTGTGGGTAGTACGATATCCATAAATGGTTTACTGCAGGTGGCATCATATCCCCTACAAGGTATGCTGTGGGCAGTATTATGACCACGATACAGTATGTGTTGGGGTGGGGGGTATCATGACAACTACACAGTATGTCGCAGGCAATATTATGGCCACTATACAGTATGTGCAGGCAGTATCATGACCACTATACAGTATGTGCGGGCAGTATCATGGCCACTATACAGTATGTGTCAGGGGGGTATCATGACAACTACACAGTACGCTGCAGGCGAATCATGGCGAATATACAGTGGGTGCAGGCAGTATCATGCCCCCTACCAGGCATGCTACAGATACCAACGTACCCCAAATTAGTATGGTACAGTTAGTTTCATGTCTCCACGCAGGTAGGGCCACTATAACAGGTAACGGTGGCCTGCAGTCATGTGGCTAGTGGTAACCTGGTATAAGTGCAGGAATAGTTGATGGGTATAGTGCCAGCATCACACATAGCAGGGTGCCCAGGCATACAAGGCTGTGTTCTGTATAGTCAGGGAGAAGATGAAAGGCTTGAGCCAGCATTGGATACATGCAGTATAAGACAAGCTCTGCTCTCCCTTACATTACCTCTCCCCGGATCACCCTGGACGGATGCCCCACTCTTGTCTTTTCAAGGTTTCTCGTGTTCGCCTTAGTTCACACAGATTTCTTCCCGTATTCCTTATTTGCGACTCCGCCTCTGGCCACATCAGCAACACAGCATTTCCGGATGAACCGAGGACTCCGCCTTCTTCAAAACAGTTTACCAATCAGAGTGACGTTCCTCGCCTGTCCCCGCCCAGTGGGTGTGAACTATTTTACCCATTAGCCAATTGAATGTGTATCCTATTAATCCCTCCCACTGCCACATTCAGGCTCAATCAGAAGACTGCGATCACTATTAGTACAATGACGTCACGCGTTCACCTAGAAGAAGGCGTGCGCAATGGGCGTGTTCTCTGCTGGACCAATCACAGGCAGTGACACGGGTTTCGCATGTTGTACCTGGAAGACGAGCCGGACGCTGCCATTGACCTGTTGGTTACTAGTCACTGGACTGTGCTCACATATCTGTTCTCTTCCAGTATAGAGACTGATGTAGCAGAGCTGAGTTGCCATTTACAGCGGTAATCCAGCACACATAGAACTGGACGGCTCCAGCTTGGAAAGATATTTTCAATCTACGCTGTTCCAGGTGGAGCTGGCAGTGCAGGCATGAAAACAAAGGGGTAGACATGACATAATGCCTGTCTGCAGGGGATCAGGGGTATCATAGCTGACAAGGCCAGAATAGAACATGTCAGGACGGGATTCCTCCTGCTCCCGATCCCTGCTGATGGGCAAATTACAAGGTTGGAGGAGATGGTGGCTATAGCAGCAACCTCCAAAGTATGTGCAGGCAGTATCCTGCCCCTGCAAGGTATGATACCACAGGCCTAGCTAGCGGGGCACAGGGGTGTCTGCCCACTCACTCTGAGGTTTCATGCTTTACTCTTAACTAGATCTAGTTATAACCCATTCTTGTCTTGTAAACCGCAAGTTTATCGGTATACCTAAGTTGGGGGCTAACTTGGACATGTTCGTCCCCCTCTGCTGAACCCCTAGCTATGCCTCTGTATGGTACAGATAGTATTATGTCCCAAATTAGTATGGTACAGGTAGGGCCACTATGAAAGGTAATGTGGCCTGCATTGGAGTCATGTGGCTAGTGGTAATGTAAATGAATAGAGTGATTGAAAAGTTCAGTCATAAAGAAAAACCGAATGAGCGCCATTCCAGAGAGGTCACACCGCCATACCACAGTGCTGAAAACTTCTATATATATTCATTCGAGTCTAATGAATGTCTACGGACCAAAACGTCACTCGATGTTACAGAGAGTCTGCCAGCACAAAACTGACATAAAAACTAATCCCAGTACCTTGTAGGGCTGTCAGCATGGTTTCCTGTGATGTATTTCTTATTCAGGACCGCTCCTCTATTCTCGTAAAAATCATCTTTGTATCCCTACCCCTAAGCCGTTTTGTGATATTCGAACTAGAGGTCAGATAAGTAATTGCTTCTATTGGTAGCAGGAAAACAATAGGACTCCAGAATTATGGGAGGACTAGTGGAGCACGGTTTAGTCATCAATTTTAGACAGAACAATCCTAGGAGAGTGGAAGGGGATTTCTTCACTCTGTGGTGTGTGACTGCAGATTTCACTGTGTTACACATACCCTGGACAGGTCACCTTTCATATCCATACCAATAATCTCATTTTGATAAGTCTTTATTGCAATAGAGCAGATTTTTTTTGTAATACAGTGCCAGATTTGCCATTGGCCATTAATATTGGTGTATCTTGCTGCACTGTGATCTGTAAGTGTCCACAGAGTGTCTTGCTTTATTTTTGACAAAGTCAGTCCTTTTGGTACAAAATCTCATTTTGTTGGCAACATTGTTTTTTTTTTATACAGAAATGCTACAAAAAAATAAGCTGACTAGTGCAGAGTTCTACAGTAGTGTAATACTTACAGACTAAGACAACTTTTTATTGCTAAACCTCATCTTTTTTTTTTTTTTTTTTTTAAATAGTGCATGCACAACTTTATCTTACGTTACAAAAGTAAACAAACATGGTGGAAGCAAGCGTCCGTCATGGTGTCGACATTAGTGTCAATGGGAACAAACAACAAATTATCCTGTGACAGCTAATGTCCGTTGCTGTCATCCTATGACGGAAGACAGCAATGGACATTAGTAAAGGTAGTATGAATTACCCTTAACCCATGCTAGGTTACCCCCGTCAAGGCTAAAGCTCATTTGTTTTCCTAGTTTTTTTTTCAAATAGTTTTTTTTTTGTAAAAAAAAAATAATAAATAAACAAATACATACAGTGTCACAAATGTTGCAAATCACTGCTATTTAAACATTGAAGGAAAATACAGTAAGTGGAAAAAAACAGGGTACTTGATGAAGGTTCTAGAGAGACTGGTCCTGGCACATCTCTGACCTCTCGTGAGCCCTGCCATGGACCTACTCCAGTTTGCCTATCGGACTGGCATTGGGGTGCATGATGCCAACTTCTTCGGAGAGCTCTTTCTCACCTGGAGAAACCTGGAAACACTGTGAGAATAATGTTCTTTGATTTCTCCAGTGCTTTTAATATTCAGCCAGGGCTATTGAGAGACAAGCTGGACCTTGGTGGAGTGGACCATCACCTGTCCTACTGGATCCTAGACTACCTCACAAACCGACCTCAGTATGTGAGAGCCCAGGGCTGTGTGTCTGACACTGTGATCTACAGTACGGGGGGCACTACAAGATACAGTTCTTGCCCCCTTCCTCTTTACTCTGTACACTGCTGACTTTAGGTGCAACTCATCCAGCTGTTACTTACAGAAGTACTCCGATGACTCTGCAATAGTAGGCCTCATCACAGACAGAGACAACAGGGAGTATAGAGACCTAAACAGGGATTTGGTGGAATGTTGCCAACGGAACCACCTCAAGATTAATGCTGGGAAGACCAAAGTGATGGTGGTGGACTTTAGTAAGTGAAGATATGCTCCAAAACCAGTGGATATCCAGGGGACAGGCATTGAGATAGTCAAGACCTATAAGTACCTGGCTGTGCTCCTCATTAATAAACTGGACTGTGCTGATCACCTGGATGCGCTGCACAGAAAGGGCCACAGCAGACTCTACCTGCTCAGGAGGCTGAGGGCCTTTGGAGTCCAGGGGCCACTTCTTAGGGCCTTTTTCAACTCTGTAGTAGCATCAGCCATCTTTTTCGGAGTGGCCTGCTACTACAGGGTGGCATACTAGCCTGGGACAGAAATAGACATGACAGGCTGGTTTGAAGGACAAGCTCTGTCCTGCAGAGCCCCCTGGACCCAATGCAGGGGGTGGGTGACAGAAGAATACTGTCCGTGGTGAGCTCCATGCTGGAGAACAACTTCCATCCCATGTATGAGACTATGACAGCACTTGGCAGTACTCTCAGTGACCGACTGCTTCAAGGGTAGGAAGAAAATCAAGAGCAGAGGAAAAGAAAACAAAGTGATGGAGGGAGAAGAAAAGAGGTAGGAGAGTAAAAGATGGGGCCATAAAAAGAGCCATAAATCCCCCTGAAGGGAAAAGTGGCATATGAGAAAGACATAGTGGAGAAATGTATAAGTAAATGGTAAAAATCCTGTATATAGCCATATGCCCAAATTGAAGGTACATACCTGTGTTGAAAGAGTAGGGAGGTGAGGAGGGCATTGGTGGTGGTGGTCGGGAAGCCCACCTGTCTTTTTAAGAGGAATAGGTGTCTCCATAATGGTCACGCCTGTTTGTGCATGACCTAAAGTGATGCATCACACGATGTCACACGTCACTGGTCAGCCCATTGGCCGAGGTAGTCATGATGCGGTCCAACTGTAGACCGCATCAGCAGAAGTCAAGTGTCATGTCACTAGGCACACATGACTTCTTATTTGGCTCTGGAAGATAGAGAAAAAGCAGTCAAATGACCGAATGGAGATGGAGGACGCCATCTTACAAGTGGACTGGAGAGTAAAAGGCTAATTACACACTATAGTCTTAAATAAAGGAGGCCCAAAGAGAGGGGGAAAAGGCGGGATAGAAAAAGGAGAAAAAAAAAAGCAGAATGAAGGGGAAAAAGAGGGGGGAGGCTCCCAAGCTTGTCATAGCCATATTACTATTGAGGCTGGTCTGTGACCGGCAGCCAGTTTTGGGAGGCCACTCTTGCTCTTGTAGTTCAATACAGGAGCGTACTGCGCAGGCGTGGGAGATTGGACCGAGACGGAAGACAGAAGAGGCAGAGTTGCAGCTGAAGATGGAGGCGTCGCTGGAGAGAGCTTTCTGGCAGCAGTGGGGACGCCCCCATCGCTGTTTGAGCGCTGGGGCCTGCCCCCATTGCTGCGGAGAACTCATTTGCATACCGGTTAAAACTGGTATTTCTAAGGAATGGTGCCGTGGAGACAATGTCTAAAGGTAAGAGACGAATAGCCTTTATAAAGGCTATTCCGACGTCTAAAGCAAAAAAAAAAAGCTATTTAGTGGTAGAATCCCTTTAAGAAAAGGCTATTCTCCTACCTTTAGATGTTTTCTCCACGCCGCCGTTCAGTATAAATCACGGTTTTTGTCCATATGCAAACGAGTTCTCTCGCAGCACTGGGGGCGGGCCCCAGCGCTCAAACAGCACTGGGGGTGTCCCCAATGCTGCGAGAGAACTCTCCAGCACCGCCTTCATCTTCTTCAGGAACAGCCTCTCTTTGCGTCTTCTTCCGGCGCTGGCTTCCTCGGGCAGCGAACTGCACATGCCTGCTGGCTACAAGAGAATGGCCGCTTACAACACTGTGTAAGCAGCCATTTTCTTGTGGCCAGCGGGCATGCACAGTCGGCTTTATACTGAATGGCGGCGTGGACAAGACATCTAAAGGTAGGAGAAGAATAGCCTTTCTTAAGGCTATTCCGACATGGTACCCAGAAAAAATTGCATTTTAATGATAGAATACCTTTAATAAAATGTGATCAAAGAAATAGACCTTTCCCAAAATAGTATAACTAAAAAGGACACCTGGACCTGCAAAAAAGATGTCCTATGCAGAATATGGCAACTTTTAGATTTTTTTTTTTTTGCAGAATACAGAATAAATGGTACCATTATCAAGAACAATTTGTCCTACAAACATTGTCCCACAAAGCCCTCATATAGCTCTGTGAACAGAAAGTTAAAATAGTTATGGGGTTTGGAAGTCGGGGAATCAAAAATAAAAATCGAAAATGTCACCAACAGGTATGGATTAATCAGATATTTGTTCCGTTTGTCCTGCTTTTCCTACTTCCCTCAGCTCAGTCTCAGATACGTTTTGCCTTTTCTACCTAGGTCTTTTTTATATGCCCCTTTGCTTTTCTACTTTTCCTCCCACTCCTACCTCCTTTCCTTTCTCCTTCCTCCTCCATTTCATTTTCTCTTTTTCTACCTCTTCTTCTCTTCTTCTGCTCTTGATTTTCTTCCTACCCTTAAACTGTCTGGTTACGTTTTGTATCTCCCCCTCTTTTTTCCTACTTTTCATCCTTCCCCATAGGTTTTCCTTCTTGCTATATGCTATTATTCTCATATTCCCTCACGCGCCCTGATAATCATAGTCCCTCATAGCCCTTACTGTTACAATTTTGCACCCATAGTAAGTTTCACACAAAATATAATCCAATGCCATATACTTATATACTGTATATACAATTTATACTTATGTTGTTTGTTTATTCATATCTTATGTCCTGAGATCAAGCCAGACTAAGGTCATGGACTGACCAAAATGTTGCATGCACTATTTTTTGATCTTCATCTTGAATACTATACAGATGTTTACCATGTGATATGTCATTGTGATGTGAAATATTGAGCATTACCTACACTGCTTGGAAAAACAAAAAATAAAGATATAAAAATATTTTTGATATAGGACTTGAGGTGTATGCTGTGACTTCTGGCTACTGTTATGGAGCACTACTGCCTACCTATAAGCAGGGAGACACATTTGACACTGTAATGGGGCCCTGTGGCTGTCACTGTTATAGGACATTATGGCTTGTACTGTTATCAGGTACTGTAACCCTAAGCAAATTAACTTGTATTGTAAACTTTTAAAGTGGTTCAATCTGGTGATGGCCCTCAAAATGTTAGGGCACCCTTGGTTTAAAGAATACATTTCTGTAATGTGTTTAAGTATACTAGAACCATGACTAGTTAGGTTTGCAGTCTAAAGTTTTTCAAGGTGTTGGAAGTATTTGATGGTCTTCACCACATAGCAATAATGGTCTCACATGCTACGACACATATATTTTAGCCTGACTCACTCATTATCTCATTTGTACATTGTATATACTTGTATCAAGTGAATTTTACATCTTTGGAATATTGTCTTAAATACCCTGCTGGTCAGGCCAATATTATGTTTTTAGTGGATGATAATGTTTCCGATTATGATGTAGTAGAGGCTGAATGCAGGTCATAGTGTTCTAAGACATTTTGTTTATGGGACAAGAAATACAATGAGACATACAGGCCAGGGACTCTAAAATAAATCTAATAATCTCTTGAAGACAGATTAACCTTGACACTCGTAATGTCTTGGTACATGCATACACTCCTTCTTTGGATGGCATCAGGTTGGATTAAGCATCCGATGACTGCCAAGAGGTCCCAGGGTCAGTTTAAAAGCCTCTATACAGCATTTCAGTCCTTTAGTAGGGGAACTGTGCTGAGGGGACTGCCAGTATCGGAGAGACCCCAGAATACAGAACACCCTACGTTATTTTTGTCTTGCATCTTAACCACATCTGGCACTGAAATTAGACCAAGAAGCTGAAAGAATTATCTGGACTTAAAGTATAAGTGTAACTGTTTAATCAGTTAAAAGCCTAACATCTTGACTTATTCTTGTGCCGAAATACAAAGCCTTTACCTTCGACTTGGAGAAAGCCTCAAGAGCTGTGAATAAATATTGCAGCCTTAAGAAAAATCCACAAACCTAAAAAGTAATGGGTAATACAAGTAGCTCCACTGTGGATGACCTGCAGGCAGTGGAAATCCACCACTGGTACAAGAAGTTCATGACTGAGTGTCCATCAGGGCAGCTAACCCTACATGAATTCAAGCAGTTTTTTGGTTTACGAGGATTAAGTGGAGAAGCCAACAGCTACATAGAACAAATGTTTCGTACATTCGATATGAATAAGGTAAGTTCGTTATTACTACATCAATTAAACCAGCACTTGGCAAATATTGGGCAACCTTGGTTCTGCCTTGCATAGATTGACATCTTGTAGGCTTATGATCCACATTGCATAAACATAGTGTTTTTTAGTTGCTGCAAAATGAAAATGCAATGCAAATGAAATGCAAAAGAAAAAAAAACTGTGTTTTATAGTACTAGCAATGTCAATGAGATTTTGTTTACTCTCATCTACACATTTTTGAAAAATGCATCATATTAATCTTGTCAGCAAAATCTCCATTGCAATGTAGTAAAGAGCCCATACAGTCACAAACCTATCCCATGTTTTTCTTCAAGTCCATGTTTTTTTATTAGTATATTACAAACTTGCTGTGTTTACTCCATTATTTAGAAGTTGTCTTTCTATCAATCATACAGTTACAACAAAAAGTATGCATTGAATATTAGTAAAATGATCTTATTGCTATCTAAGGCACTTTTCCCCTTTTTGATGCAATATGACCTAATGGCCTTTTTATGCTGTCCATGTACTGGAGTGCTTTATTGTCTTGTCTTGCCCGTACTGAAAAATGTGCACGTCATAAATACGGGATCTCCATATAGGCCACGCCCCTTTTCCTGACATAAAGCAAAAGTGGCGAAGGCAGCTTAACATCTGGAAAAGAAAGGTACAATTGCTTCATAAATAAAGCACAGGGAAGAAAAAAAATATAAAAAGGGTCAATCTATGCCAAAAAAGGCACAAGTAGTTTAATAAATATGCCACAATGGGGAGGAAATTATTAATCCCTCCACATTATGCATGTCGTCCAACACATTCATTGTAACTCTTGCCAGTTCCTTACAGGCATAGATCTTCATTTTTTACATAGGAGTATGCCTGATTCATGAAGAGGTTGGAGCCTGTTTATAAATCAGTCGTTCCCATAGGAAACTCCAGTCTTAATGAATCTGTCCCAATGTGACAACACATAAACAGCTGTACTTTTCATGCCTCTAACTGAACCCATGAAGTGAAGTCACAGTACAAGGGGAAAAAGTATATAAATCTATGAATTTAATCCATCTTTAGTAGCAATCACATCCACCAAATGTATCCTGCAGCTGTAAATAAAATTAGTTCAATGTTAAGGAAGAATTTTGCCCACAAAGATGTTTCAGTTCATAGTTTGTGGGATGCTTTGCGTATCAAGCATTTTTCAATTCTTGCCATAGTAAGAAGGTTTGGACTCTGACTTTTGTCATTCAAAATGCAAATCTTTTTCAACAATTCTGTAGTCGATTTCCTTGTGTGCCTTGGGGCATTTTATTGTGGCATCACCCAAGTTTTTATTCAGTATGATATCATGTATTAAAATAAGTAGTTGCTTTTACAAGCTCTCCAAAAATTCTGGTTTTGGGGACTTGCAACTGCAGTAGGTTTGGCGTAATTTTGAATATTTTTTTTTAGCAGTGTGCCTGGCTGAAAAGTTAAGAAATGACGTTAAAAATAAATTATATATATATATATATATATATATATATATATATATATATATATATATATATATATATTCAGATTATGGGAGCAGATGCTGCACGCGTGTTGGATGAGCCAGTGCTCTTTTTGGGGAGTGGGTTCTCTTTACTGTAATTTTTTCTTATTATGCCACCAACAGTATGGACAGAGCTGTATCTAGCCTTTCTGCTGTCTGTGACAGGAAGTGAAAAGGAAGCGAAAGAGGGACCGTCCTCCTTGTGGAAGATGAAAGGAAAACCGCGCTCGCCCAGGTACAATGAAAAGACTTTATTTCGCACAACGCGTTTCGAGCATACTGCTCTTTCTCAAGTGCATATGATCAACTTGAGAAAGAGCAGTATGCTCGAAACGCGTTGTGCGAAATAAAGTCTTTTCATTGTACCTGGGCGAGCGCGGTTTTCCTTTCATCTTCCACAAGGAGGACGGTCCCTCTTTCGCTTCATTGCCTTGACGTCTTGCAGGCGTTCTTTCCAGCGGCTGCCCGTGTCCCTATTGCTTCCAATATTATACGTCATAGAGTTGTTGTGTCACACACAACTCTTCCAGGTGAGCGGACAAATTTTTTGCTTACCTACTTTTTACCCATCATTTCTACACATTGGTCGGCTCGGTGCCCCTCTCTCTCTGTAGGAAGTGAAAAGGGGCCATTATCAGCCTCAGTAGTAATCTGGTCCCCAAAAAAAAGATGCCCTACACATTCCCATACACAGAAATCTAAAAAATATTACGGGTGTTAGAATATGGCGACTAGGGTTGAGTGAAAAGATCGGATTCAGATCCCGATCTTTTACCACGGGATCAAGGTCGGAGGTTATTTCCCACAATACTTGGCTACTGGCCAATCATTGTTAGCTTTTTCCCACAATGATTGGCCAGTAGCCAAGCATTGTGGGAAATAACCTCCGACCTCGATCCCACAAGAAAAGATCGGGATCAGAATCCGATCTTTTCACTCAACCCTAATGTCGACTTTAAGAAACAAATTTTTTTTGCAAAGTTTTGCATTTTTCTTAATGGGTTAAAATGTAAATGAAGCTTGTAACGAAGTCGCATAAATGCACTTTTTCTCCAATGCCATCCCATTCTGAATTTTTTTCCAGCTTCCCAGTACATTATACAGAATAATAAATGGCACCATTATGAAGTTACAATTTGTCCCAAAACCATTAAGCCCTCATATGGCTCTGTAAACAGAAAAAAATAAAAAGGCTATAGGGTTTTGGAAGACGAAAATCGAAAAAATTCAACTAGCAAGAAAAGGGTTAACATTAATATATGCAAACTCTACTGCAGGGCCACCTGTCAATGCTTCATTATGGCCCCACCACGGTGCTACCCAGTCACTGTAACACTCACTGTTTGAAATTTTTGAAATTGCAGCATGTCAGATATACCTATGGAAACGCTGGTGGTTTCCCTATAGATATAATGGAAGCAGAAAGTCTGCAGGGGCAAAAACCGCAATGCATTTTCCGCCGCGTTTTTTCCTGCAGCACTTTTTCTCTGTGGCCGTTACATGAGACCTTAGCCTATGAGAGATTTGTCTTTGTTAAAAAAAAAAAAAAAATTAAGTGATCTCAGAATATGAGAAGGAGTTGGATATATTTGACTCCAGCTAATAAATTGTTGATCATAATCTGGGGCAAGAAGGTGAAAGCCTGCATGGAATATATCAGACTCCCCCCATCTTCCATCTCACCGAACTCTGTATGCTTTATCATTTTAAAATGGGGTTCAATAAAGTCATATACACACTGTGGATAAACTGTATGTATTACTACTGTAATAAAATAGGAAATGATTGTCCACAGAACATGTACATTACGCTCCAACTTTTATTTTGACTTTGCTGATAATGGTGATGGATAAAAAAGGAAAGTCTTCTGATTGTATCTATAAATCTCGCAGTTTTTAATTATGTTGCTCTGATCTAGTTACAGACTTTCAATAGGGTTATGTGAAATAGAAAGTATCTCAGTGTATTCACTTCTTTGGATATTCCTTCTTACTGAAATATTTACTTGTCCCCCATCACACCCTTTAGCTGGGTTTGTAGATTACAGTAGGAAACCCAAAGTCTTCCTGGTCAGCCTCCCCTGCTGCCAGTCAACTCTTGATTAGAGATGAGCGAACAGTGAAATATTCAAGATTCGATATTCGTTTCGAGTAGAGCCTCAACATTCGACTACTCGATCGAATATCAAATCCCATTATAGTCTATGGGGTCCGTACGCTTTAACTGCACAGCGCTTGCAGTTGCGCTGATTAAAAGTCAGCTCCCTCGTAACCGCAAGCTGCCTGCTCTCCCGACTAGCAAAGACAAGCCTGCGGCAAATCAACGCTGGTTCTGCAGCAGGCTCGTCCTTGCTAGTCAGGAGAGCTTGCAGCTTGCTGTTACGAGGGAGCTTACTTTTTCTCTTAGGAATGAATTGACCAGCGTTGATTGGCCAGTGTACAGCATTCGGCGAATCAGCGCTGGTTCTGCCGGAGGCTCATCTGTGAGAAGGCGGAGTCTAAGATCGGACCACAATGGAGACTGCTGTGGTCTGATCTTGGACTCCGCCTCCTCACAGACGAGCCTCTGGTAGAACCAGCGTTGATTGGCCAAATGCTGTACACTGGCCAATAAACGCTGATCAATTCATTCCTATGAGAAAAAGTAAGCTCCCTCGTAACAGCAAGCTGCAAGCTCTCCTGACTAGCAAGGACAAGCCTGCTGCAGAACCAACATTGATTTGCCGAATGCTATACACTGTATAGCATTCGGCCAATCAACGTTGGTACTGAATCAAATATTTACTGCAAATAGCTAGTAGTATTCGATCGAGTACGAATATTTCGAATACCGTAGTATTCGATCAAATACCTACTCGATTGAATACTACTCGCTCATCTCTACTCTTGATGCTTCGAGTCGACTCCTGGTCATGTGGCTGCCCCACTCTATTCTATGGACAAGTGGCAGTAGATCAGAGTCTATCATATGACCAAGGGTTGGAGTAGCAGGAGAGGAGCAGAGGAAAGAGACTTCTGGTCCCCTACTATCCTCTGTACACCTAAGCATAAAGTTTACGGGGGTTGTATGCAATAAATATTAGTAAGTAAGGTAAACCTAGTGCAGGACATACAGTGAACATTTTTATTTCCCCACATAAGCCCTTTAAATGATACTGTGAAACTAGCATAGATGATATTATTTAGTAGCTAATAGATTATACAGTTATATGAACTATATGATAGACGCTGCTAATTAACTCACTATTTAAAGGGTGGGTGCTACTTTGTAAGTGTTAATTCCAACATTAGCCACAAGGCAGTATCAGCCACAAAGTAGCACCCACCCATTAAACCGTGCCAGCCATTTAGCAGTGTCATTTGACTCATGTTCACTATATTATATTGCTGGTTCAAGCGACTGCTATTTTCACCCTCTGTTTCTTCAGTTCTCCCCCTTCCTGCAAAGTTTTCTCATATCTGAATTCCATTACAGTCCCACCACCTTCCTTGCTTCTGGAGGGCCTACGTTCCAGTTTATGAGTTTCATGCTTCTCCTGCTGCCTGCTTATCATGACTCTCATGTACTCTCAGCAATAGCAGATCTAGTCAGAGGCAAAATTCTTACAGATCCATGTAGATAGTTTTGACAATATCACCCACAGCACAGAGTACATTTTTTGCCGTTACATTTGAGGATGGACAAGACAATGCGCCATTGGCTAACTGAACCAAAAGATCATGGGATCAAAGTTATCTGCCGGAGTAAGCGACCACTCCAGGTAGACTGAACCTGGTTGCACAGGCGTCCCAATTTAGTTTCATAGTGAGGGTCTAAAAGCACGAAATCAAGTCGTCATTCCTTTACTCAATATGCTTGTCCTTATTATAAAGAAAGAAAATGGACGGCACTGCTTTGTATGATGCAGAGACCTTGTTGCTCAGGTCATTCCTCTTTTCCTCTATCAAACCCCTTCTCTGGCTATATATGCCAGTTGCATACCGCTAAAGGTGGTGCTCTACAACCCCTATTGACCAGCACATAGTTCTAAGGAGAAAAAATAGAAAAAAGTCGGGGTGGGCACTCACCATTCAGTAGTTGGTAGATGACACTTCTCGTAGGTAAAAACAAAGTCCTTTATTAATTGCGGATAAAAATAATTATACAGGGAGGGAGAAAAAACATTATCGGCACAAAAAATGGCAACAGCCGTTTCGCGTCTAACCTGACGCTTTTTCAAGCCAAAAATGCAATGCAATATATTGCATTTTTGGCTTGAAAAAGCGTCAGGTTAGACGCGAAACGGCTGTTGCCATTTTTTGTGCCGATAATGTTTTTTCTCCCTCCCTGTATAATTATTTTTATCCGCACTTAATAAAGGACTTTGTTTTTACCTACGAGAAGTGTCATCTACCGACTACTGAATGGTGAGTGCCCACCCCGACTTTTTTCTATTTTTTCTCCTTAATATGCTTGTCACTATCTAAGTAACGAACTTAGAATAACTTTCCAGAATGTGTACAGCCCCAGGGGTCTGCCATGTTTAATCTTGGCCATAGTGGTTATCATTATTATTATTATCCTTTCCACAACATGCAGCCTTGTCCCCTGGCTGTGGAATATCAATCCCTATAAACATTTGTGCTAACCAGATCCAAGGAGCACCCTGGGCGTTTCCCAGGGACTCCAAGCACACCCCTATGTCATACCTCTGTTCACACCCCTCCATTGCTTGTGCTCCATATGCCCTCCTCCTCCCTGGATGTTCGGCCACCCAGATCACACTCCTGCTTTTGAAATCTCAGGCATACGCAGTTCCGCTCCGTTCAGAGTGGTACTGCGCATGTCCAAGCGCCATTTTGGTGTAGTTCGCTGGAGAACCAAACATACTGTATACTCAGTATGCTGTAAACATCTGAAACAAATTACAAAAGTTTTGGTTTAGTTGCAAATTTTTGTGAATTTCAGGTTGAATCTAGTTTGTTACAAACTGGTCACCCATTTCTATTATGATATCATATTTGTTCCCTGGTATGCCAGATCTGTAAAGCAGTACTAGGAGTGCAGATATAAGATAATATGGATGTAAGTTAGATAACAGTTATCCCTATGGTTCACACAAACAGATGTGTAGGTAGGCAGAGGAGGTGTTCAGGCACTGTCTACACTTTGTGTGCGACCCCAGTGCAGTATGACTCAGCTTGGCTCGCTCTAGCTGTTACTGCGGTTGTGTTGCATATTGTACCGTGTTGGTTTATGGCTTGCAGAGTACTGATTACTGCATGTCACCTTGGCTACAGATGCAGGCCATCACACTGTTGTGCACATTGCATGTTGACTCTTTGGCTAAGTTCACACAGAGTAAAATGGGCCACAGAATCCGTGCAAGTTCGAACAGGATGCAATTTTTTTAGTGTCCTGCTATGATCTCTGCCTCCCATTAAAAACAAGATTCGGGTTGGAATCTGCCACGGATTTGGGGAGTAATCTGTTGCAGATTCCTCTGTATGAACGTAGGTATAACAGAATTGTTTCTGAGGCCAGGGCCCCACGGGCCGGAAATGCCGTGGTAAAAATTGCGGCGTTTTACAGTACTTGCAAAGTGGATGAGATTCATGCGAATCCCATGCCCACTTTGCGGAAAGAATCGCAGCGCGGACACGCTGCGATTTCCAAAACCGTTGTGGTTTTGAAAATCGCAGCATGTCAATTATATCTACGGAAACGCCTGCGGCATTCCTGTAGATATAATGGTAAGAGAAAGTCCACGAAGGAAAACTCTGTGAACTTTCTCCTCAAAGCGCTGCGGGAAGAACCGCGATGCGTTCATGCCGCAGTTGTTCCCGCAATGTTTTAGCGTGGCGGTTCTAGCCCGAGAGGCATTAGCCTAAGTGTTGCAACATGGGAGAAGTTGTGAGTAGCTCTTCTATGGTGCAACCATAGACATCAGTAGTTGCTTAGGTTACACAGGAGGGGAAGGGGCATGCCATTTAAGTGCCGTTCCCATGTTGGGAGCAGAGGTGGAGCGACTTGCTGCTCGGAGGCCTGCACATACGCCAGAGTCAAGTTCTGTGTGAACTCCAATTTTAAGTAAAGATAAGATGGACATTTCAAGTAGTACTTAGAAAAACTCTTCATGAGCAAACATAGTTCAGTGATTTTACACATGTAGCTTTACTATTTAACTTAACTTCATTTTTTATAATAAATACATAAGCCCAGAATTAATGTTGTAGTTAAAACTAGATATCGGCATACATGTGGTGCATCTTGGCCTAAATTGGCTTATCCTGGTCCATCAAGTTTGAGCTAAAATTTCCAGACTATCAGGTCTGGCTTCCCCAAAAAGAGTGTATGGCTTAAATGCACCAAAAATATACAAAAATTGTGTCATATGTAAGATACAATGTAAGACAACTAATAGATGGTATAAAAGTAATTTATTACTTGGTATCATGTTATTTCACAGAATATTTGCACTTTAAAAAACTATGTATGTTATATATGCACTTTAGAAACTATGGATGTTTTACATATCCTTATATATATGTAGTATAAGTGTCATTTATTCATAATTAACCATTAGTATTCCATCTTGGGCCTTCATTGTTCTGTTTGGTTGTATCACCCCATTCATTATTTCTGTCTTATATATGTTTTAAAATGTATTTAAATAAAGCTTTATATATTTTTTGCTTAACATTTTCTGTGGCAGTGCGCTTTTTTAGCATAGTGTTCTATTTACATTGCTTTGCCAATATTTGCCCTATATTTAGTCGTGTATACTTATTTCCCGTTATGTGCCCGGTGGAAGAGCTATCGGTGGTGGGGTATTCCTCCTCGCTCTCACTGTACAGCGCGATAGGCGCTGCTGTGAAGAAGGACGTACCTGACTAACTGTCAGGAACGCCCTTCTGACTGTAAAGAGCTACGGTACCGGCACTGCTAGCTCTTTACCCGGGGCACAGATCGGGAAAACCGACAGTGCGCTGAATTCAGCGCACTGTCAGCTTTCCAGCAGTATATAGAACTGCCTGTGACCAAATCGGTGAAAGGTCCTCTTTAAAGGTAAAATTAAATATATTTATACGTGGTATACTTTACTTTACGAAGTGTTACCTAATAATGTGTTAGCTAATATGCAGATTTAGGATGTTGTCTCTTTTTAAATTAAAAACTTAAATTTTATATATATGTATTCTGCAAGCATTGTGCTTCCTTCTGCAGCGCTGTTCTCCCGAGGTTCACACTAGCGTTCAACCCTCTATTGTTCGGGTCTGCATGGGAACCTGAATGACGAAGAACTTGTCCACTAAAAATGCAGTCACCCCTGGATCTGGTTTCTAACGGTTTCATAGTGAAATCAGCGGGTGACAAGTACTCCATGCAAGACTTTTCTCTTCCCTGATTATAGACGGAATCTGCAGTGGAGTCTCCAACGCAGATGTGAACTTAGCCTTAGTCTTCCCAGTTGTTTCACTGCTAAAGAAATTTCTTGCAAGGACATTCAGTTGCCACTTGATTTAGGTTAAAGGGATTCTATCATTGGTGTCAGTGGTTTTGAGATAAAGACATTCCTGGATGGCCTTTAAAAAGGCTATTTTATTACTACCTTCTTTTTACATAATTACTTTATGTAAATGAGCCCACCAAGCACCCTGAGCGTACCCCAGGGCCTCCTAGCAACCCTCCACGTAATACCTTTATACACACCCCTCCATTGCTTGTGCCTCATCTGCCATCCTTCTCTCTGGATGTTCTTCTGGCCAGATCGTACAGCTGCACGGTTCAGAGCGGTACTGCGCACGCCCGAGCACCATTTTGTTGTAGCTATCTATAGAACTCAGCATACTCAGCTCAGTATGCTGTTCTATAGCGAGCTACACCAAAATGGCGCTCGGTTGTGCAGTAATGCGTGTCCAAGCACCATTTTGGTGTCCCAGGTACCGGTTGTTTGCAGCACATGGAGCCTCAACCTTAGAAGGGATTTTCTGGGACTAAAATATTGATGACCTATCATTAATATTATGTAGATAGGTGATTACACCGGGAACATCTATATATCAATAGTTAAAAGTGACAATTGCTTCACAGACTATGTGACATCACAGTCATCGGTCACATGGTTTGCATGCAGCTCAGTCCCATTGAACTGAATGGGGCAGTTCTGCAATAAAAAAAAGGACAGCCGCTATATAGTGTATGGCACTGTGATTGTTAAGAAGTGGTATGTAGCTGTTACAAATGCTGCAGTCTCTTCAAACAGCTTATCAGTGGGTATATTGGGTATTGGACACCACCTTCTATCTAAAGGAGAGGAAGTAACTCACTGATCAGTGGGAGTATGACTGCTGGATTCCAGTGATCACAAAAAATGAAGTCCTTTGCACCCCAGAGTTTTCAATGGAGGGGCAGATCGAGAGCCGGTACAGCGGTCCCATTGAAATTAATGGAGTAGTGCACTCTCAGCTTGCTACTCTTTTCAAAACTGTAGTGTAGTACTCGTGATTGGTGGTTGTCCCAGTGGTTGAAACCCACCAATCCTTTAAGAGCAAGGCCCCTGCTGCAGTATGGAAAAAAAAAAACTCAGGGAGAGCAGGTAAAGAGCCTAATAAGAACAAAAATAAACATTTTTCTCTGATAAGATATATTACAAAGTTTCATATAGTTGCCTGTACTTAATGATTTCTGGAAAGTTTTTTGTAAAGTTAGTGACCATTTAACTATTAATGGCCTATCCTTCGGCTCAGATCTGAGTTGTAGGGGTCTTGGCTTTCAGGTGAGTGCTGTGTCGTCTTCATTGTATACCAGGAACAGCCCCATATATTATATATTGGTATTATTTGAGACTGATCTCCAGAAAGGTCATGTGATGGATGAATGTGACATCTCAGACCTGATGAAAAGACTGCAGCACTCACTAGAGCGCTGTAGCCCCTTCAAAAATCTGATCAGTATGGTTGCTCTGAGTTGGACGCATTTGATATAATATTGATGACTTACACAATGAAGACCTTAATTTTCTAAATTACAGAAAGGGTAACATGATTGTAGTATGATAATAGTCCAAAGGAAATCTACAGCAACTATAGTCCTTTATAGTCTATTTTTATATATGGTAGAATTCGGGTTTATCTTTCTGTATATCTGTTTATTACAGGATGGATACATTGATTTCATGGAATATGTGGCTGCTCTTAGCCTTGTTCTCCGGGGAAAGATTGAACAGAAGCTACGCTGGTATTTCAAGCTTTATGATGTGGATGGAAATGGCTGCATTGACCGACATGAACTGCTTAATATAATAAAGGTATGTGAGTTTTGTATTCAATAGAGTGCTGTGAATTGATTTCTGTTAGACATACAGTAGTACAACATTTACAACATTCTAGAGTACTTTTTTCCATTCAAGTCACTCAAAATGGTGTTCTCATCACAGACTTTTATGGGTACAATGTAGTAAGTAGAAAAGTGACAGTATATGCATGTCTCTTTCCATTCACTTTTATTGGAGTTCCAAGAATAGCCGAATGGACAAACAATGGAACATTACAAGAACAGTCTAGTATAGATGCAGTGCAAGAAAAAGACATGACCTTTCAGAAGGTTCTCTGCTACATGCTCTGGTTGTCAACTGCCACGTGTTGTCACGTGTTACATTACATATATATATATATATATATATATATATATATATATATATATATAGTAATAGCAAGTCTCATTATGTCCCATGATAATCAGTTGCCATTTTGAGAAGGTGTTAATTTTGTCATAGAAGATCCTAGTGGCCGCTGGACTCTTGCCTGGTTGATTCTGTTCCGCTTGTGAGGAATCTGATACATGAAGAATGGAGCAGGTAGCAGACAGTTCAGTTCTCTGTGTTTTGGCTGCACCTTGTCATTGCAGCTTAGCTCCCATTCAAGTGAATCAGCATTAACGTAGATTGGATAACTGGACAGAGCGTCTGCTTCCTGCTCCATTCTCTGTGTATCAACTGCTGCGAACAACTGATTCATGGGTGTGTTAGGTGTTGAATCTCCATTGATGTGATACTGATGACCTATCCATAGCATAGGGCATCAATATTTTAAGGCCAAAAAACCCTTTTGGGCTACAGCCCCATGCAGAGAATCGCTTCCAAAAACCGCTGTGGAAAAGACCGTTGCAGAAATGCATTGCGTTTTTTTTCCCCAGTGTTTTTCACAAAAACTCTGCAAAGTCTTCCTCTGCGGACTTTCTTGTCTTAAAACTGTTTTTATTAAGAAGTACAGAGCACTAGATTGCATGTCCACACAGCAAACAAAAATATAAGGTACAATGCACAACTTTTGTTATTTTTCAATGCAAGTAAACATATCATAGCATAAGGGTGCATTCACACGGAGTAAAATGGAGTGTAATTTGGAGCGTTTACGGAGCGTATATGGAGCGTTTGCTCCGTATACGCTCCGTATACGCTCCAAATTACACTCCATTTTACTCCGTGTGAATGCACCCTAACAATGAAAGTGTATGGGGTGGGGCGGGGAAGGGTAGGGGGGTGTGGGAGGGAGAGAGACAAAACCAGGGGGGGATGAATAAACTAATACAAAGGTATGGACAGGGCAAACATCTAGGCGGGATAAATGAAGAGCAGTAAACATATCAAGGTTGTAAGAGAAGAAAGGAAGATGTATCTCTCAATGGCTGTATTAAAGGCGGTATCGAAGGTTGTTTCTAAGGTTGTTTCAATGTGAAGTGCCGGGGCTTGAGTGTTGATTAGAAAGCAAATAGCGCACCAAGATCGTGTCTCTCGCTGCTAACCAGGGTGACCAGGTCTTGAGGTACGCTGGTCTTGACATAGTGTTCCAGTGCGCTAGTTCCTCCAGTCTGCATATTTCTGAGGCTTTTAGGACCCAGTGAGTGACTCTGCGGACTTTCTGCCGCTGTTATACCTATATGGAAAATGCCAGTGTTTCCGTAGATATAACTGACATCCTGTGATTTGCAATCACACAAGCATTTGTAAAATTGCAGCATTTCCACTGTGAAATGTAAAACGCTGTGTTTTTTGCAATGGCGTACTTGCAATGTGGGGCTCCAGCTTCAGGTCAAAGCCAACATAGTGAAATGCAGCTAAAAAACGCAGATGAAAAAAAGCAGTTAAATGTAATGGCCAAGATTTATGAAGACTGACGTTCCTCACACCGGTCTTCAAAGCCTGTCCAGGGGCGGAAGGTGTGCTTCAATTATGAGAAGGTGCTTATAAAAAGTGGAGTAAAATTTGCAGCAAAACAGCACCAAAATTCAATGTGTATCTCCAAGATAAAGGTACATTCACGTGACTGTGCAATTTTTTTCACAGCCGTCTTGCATCCAAGGGGAGCGCATTTTCACAGATCTCCATAGATTTGAGTATAGCATAGCCAGAATAGCAAGAAACAGGACATGACCTATTTTTTGGCGGTCCATAATTCACATGTATTAAATTTAATACACAACACTTATCATCAGTCTTCTGAATAGGGTTTAAGAATCAGTTTTGTACAGAGATATCATTGGGTTTCAACAGAGGTGCATGTTTTTGTTTTTAGAGTTTTTTTTGTATTTTTATATCTTGTTGCATTTCAGACAAATGTGATAGGTCGAATGTGATAGGACAGAAGTAGCTATTACGTCTAGGAGAGACTATCTTTGCATACATGATGAAGCCTGAGTAACAGTGCAGGGATGCTGGATCCATGTTAAAGGTTTGGTGCCAGAATGCGTTAGACTATACACAAGAATAACTAATTATCCATTTAGCTAAGACTTTGCCTCACTTAGCATTGATCTGTCAGTGGCGGTCAGCTCAGTCTTCATCTTCAGCTCAGGATAAGTTTATAAAAGGTTTGTAATTGTAGTTGACATATGTGTAAAAAAAAGGAAACCACTTAATCCCCCAATGCTTATGCTAATAGGAGATTCTTTGTCTTACATTTGCCCCTTACAAACCATAGATAATGATGGTTTTGTTTTATAACTTTGTATATGTCTTAGGTAGTGACCTAGCGCATTATGAGCCCAGCCTAATTTCTGCTCCAAATAGCATTCATCTGGCCTTTTGCACATACTTAGCCATGTCTCAAGGTGATTGTTGAGATGCCCTGTCAGTTTAGATGAATTTAATCCTAGTTATGAATAATCTGCTCTTAATAAGTGAGCTAATCTTCCAGAGGACAGATATTTGGAGATTAATGTGAATGTGACCTAGTAACATGGGGATTTAAGACTGAGGAACAAGATTCATATACAGCTTCAGTGTTAACTCAACGTGGCTTCTCCTAATAAATGCACAGACTGAGTTCCTTTACATGGTTTTCTACAGTTTGCCATAATTAGATTTATACAGGGCTAACATGCCCTAATTATGCAAAAATGCCAGTTATAATGTAATGTAGGTTACCTCAGCCTAACATGCAGGGACATAGCTATAATGGGTTCAGAGTTAGACGTCGCTACTGTGCCCTGGAGGCTAAGGGAGCCCAAAGGTCTCATTACAGCACAAAATGACACCAGCAGTATAGATAGCACATGGGTAATGGTGGCCCTGTTACAGATTTTACATTGAGGCCTAAGAAGCTATTAGTTAATGCCTTTGCTACCATGTGAAAAGTAAAGACGTACTAAGATGGCTATTCGAACATAATACATAGAACGTGCTATTCCGTTACAACTGTTGATATACAGTATTTGTCCATTCTCTTTTTTTACAGGCGGTGCGGGCAATAAATGGCTGCGACCATGATACTACGCCTGAAGAGTTTACTAATCGAGTTTTTGATAAGATTGATGTTAATGGAGATGGTAAGAATCAAAAAATATACATAAAGAATTTAGTTGCTGTGTTGAAATGTAAAAAAAAATTGTCCAAACCTCAGAATTTGTGAGGTCTACCTCCCATTTCCCAATATAGTAAGGCTTGGATACAACAGATTGCAAAAGCAGGTTGGAGTAAGTATTGAATATTCTCTTAGAGAGAACTTCTCCAAACAATCTGTTCTTATCACATTTTGATTGTGCCTCTGGTGATTTAACTTATAATAGTGGATGTGTATAGTGGAGAATTACTTTACTACATAAGTTATAGGGGAGAATTAGGAGATCATATAAACGACAAGCCATGGGAAAATAAAAGATGTCTCTCTAGGTCAATATGGATAGGAAGTTATAAATGAGAACCGGTCCATCTGTTATGATAGTATCTTTTGCAGGAACTGGCTGACAACAAAGAGCAGTAGAACAAGCCATTTAAATCCCACACAGTGCTGAGAGACAGATCCCGGGCGCCAAATGTCTTCACCAGCACCTGCCATGAAGCCAGACAGACTTGTGTTGAATTTATCACGGAGACTCAAAGCGCAGGAACCATTGTGGAGCAGGGGAGTTTGTGGCTTCCATACAGGCACTCAACACACCAGCAATGGTCAGCAATTTGCATGGGAAGCCAATTTACTTATCAGTATATTTTTGGCATGTGGGAAGAAACCAGTGTATTCAGAGGAAACCCGCACAAACTTTTGCCATAGATATTACATAAACAAGCTGAGGAGAGTTTTGAAAAATGCTGCTGAAAGGGAAATATTAGGATAACAGATGCAGTTCTGAGCCAATAGCGAGAACCAGCACTAGATACACTGATGAAAATGGTTAACATGGCGCTATGTGTCCAACACACCCCGGGGCCGCACCAACTCCAACCCCACAGTGGTGTTCACCAGAGCCCCAAATGGTGAGGATAGACTTGGCGGCACTGCTGGGCAGAGCGGTACGGATTGGGAAACGCCAAACACACAGAGGCAAGGCGGGGTCATGAACAGGAGCCGGCAGAGTGCACAAATCAGGAGGCAAAAGGCAGAGACAGAAGTCAAAGCAAGGGGTCAGAGCACAGGCAATCAGAACAGAAGAAGGCTAACTATCAGGAACATGAGGAAACACTGAGTAGCCAGCAGCGGTCCGGAGCCAGTCATCTTTAAATAGGTGCTAGCCTGCTGCTAGGCCGGAAACCGGAAGTCCCCTGTTTGGCTCAGGAGGAGACCAGCAACCCCCGCACACTGCATTTCTAAGATGTGAAATGCAAATACAGCTTATTCAGTTGTGACCTACAGTAATATTGGAGAGGAATGGCCATAATTTCTGGAGTAGAAGACACTAGGGATGTAAGGGAAGTGTACCATCAACACTAAAAAGGAGTATTGGAGCCTTATGAAGGGTGTAATAGGTTTTACCTGTTGGATTGAAGTTTGGGAGAAAATGAAGCTAAGTTACAGCATATGATGGAGGATACTACAAAAAACTCTATATGAAACTGGAGCAATATATAGATATAAAATCCAATTGTGGCTCCATGCAAAACAGAGCCATAAAATAGTCAAGTGAATGAGGCCTAGGAAATAAACTCGTTTAAGGAGAAAGCAAGCAAGAATCTTATACAGTATAATCATTTCATAGTGCAGTATCATCCCAAAAAATACTTGCTTCTTCAGTAGCCTACTGACCTGGTGTAGCCACTCTTTTTTCCTATCCCTTTATATGAACATGCCACAATTGCAGTTAAGCTTCATTCATGTAAAATGTCTTTTTCATGGTTTTACCTGATGGTTGGTGACTTTCTATTGTGCCGCTAGCAGGTAGTAGCGTAGCCTTATTATTGTGTATTATAAGAACACATTCAGTATCTTTTCTATTCTGTCACAGGGGAGCTGTCTCTGGAAGAATTTGTGGAGGGTGCTCGTAAAGACGAAGAATTTATGGATGTGATGATGAAAAGTCTGGATCTGACCCATATTATGACCATGATCAACAACCGAAGGCACAGTGTGTGATTTGTAGGTGTCAAAAATAGGCTTATGATTTACAGATGTTTCAGGGTCTATTTTCCAGATGAAATGAGGAAATGGATCTAACGACATTTTACAAGGAGTTATCGAAACGTAATCAGAAATCCAGAAATTAAATATGGAGAAGGCAATTAATGGTATAGTGCTCCTCCAAACCTATCATCTCAGATTTGGGCCTTTTGCGTATAATTTGATGTTATATCAAGTTAGATGACATATAGCCCTTCATGGGTGTAAATGTGGAGTAACCTACAGTGTGTTGGCTCATAACTTGTGAATGGTATTCAGAAATATTTTACTGTATTTAATAAAGATCTCCACATTTTATGCAATATTATTGAGCAGCATTCATGATCTAGAAAAATCTAGTGTTCAACAGAACAATAGAATCTCTAAATATATGATATGGATATACATTGGGTACTTGTGTGATATGCTGCAGCGAGTCTACAGGTATGTGCTCTATAAGGCTTAGGCCTCACGATGCAAAAAAAGCTGCTTTTTTTGTTGCAGATTTTGCTGCCGTTTTTTGAGCCAAAGTCAAGAATGGCTTCAGTAGGGATGGGAAATATATAGGAAGTTCTTATATTTATCCTTCCAGTTAATTTCACTCCAGACTTTGGCTCAAAATAAAGCAGCAAAATCTCAGACTAAAGGAGTACCCCCGATCAAAATTGAGATTCTGTTATGCCTAGTGCCAGAACTGGAGAACATGAAGTCCATGAAAGCAGCATAGATATGTAAGGAAGCCCTTCAGATACTGCAGAATATCAGTTGTTCCTGCAGTATTCCTATAAGAAGTGACTTATGAGTGTTTCAAAAGATATTGTTGGCTGTCATGGTAAATTATACTATTACACAATGGACAATGTTTGATCATTTTTAAGTAATGATATTATACATAGGTACACTTACAATGTTTATGCAGTGTACATTCAACCAAGTATGAGATAAAGCAATTCATTGTATATATATCTTAGCTTACCATCTATGAATAATGTACATACATACTGTATAGCAATTTCAATATTATCTATTCCTCTAAAGCTTGGTTCACATCTGCATTCAGGTTTCTGTTCGGGGAGTTGGCTTGGGGACCCCCTGAACGGAAACCTATCCACATAAAAAAGCAGTTACCTAAGGAAACCTGCAGACCCCATAGACTATAAAGGGGTCCATGTGGTTTCTGCATGGAAAAAAGTAGAGATAAAAGTGCTGCTTGCTGGACTTTTCTCTCCACATATTTCATGTGGGTAGTGGAAAGGAATGGCCAGAACTCGGATGTGAACCGAGTCTAAGGGGTTTGGACAGAGTATGTGATGGATACTACCAGACAGCACTCTACATATTGTACATACTGTATTTTTGTTATTTGTATGTTTGTGCCTTTGTAAGCTGTAAATAAAATGCTGCTTTCTATAAATAAATTGTAAATATCATAAGAAGACTACATATCTTAAATATTTATGTTTTTTACATTATATTTCTTATTGCTTTTTAAGCAAAATAAACATATCAATAGGCCAGAAATCTAGGACAGCAGGGGAATTTGTCGTCCTTTTCCAAAGTTGATACTTGAGGGCAGTGAATGTGCAGATAATGGGTGAAGGGAGGTGTTAGGGTCAGTTCACACAGAGTTTTTTGGCAGCGGATTTTGACACGGAATCCGCCTCAAAATCCGTTGCCAAAATCAGCTCTCATTGACTTCAATTTGAGCCTCTCGCTTCTTTTTTCCACTATCTAATAGCGGAAAAAAGAAGCAAGATGACCCTTCTTGCCGCGGATTCTGCGGCTGAATTAGCTGCGGCGTCCGTGGCGCGAGGGTCCCTCCCAATTAGGCCCATTCATTTGGCCTTAATCCGGAGCGGACTGCCGCGACGGGATGCAATGTTCACATACGGAGTGCAAATTCCGCTGTGTGAACATACCCTTAAACAATAGAATAGCAAACAGTGGAGGTCTAAAAATAGGTTTAAAGTTAAAAAAAATTAATTAAAAAAAGTGTAAATGACTTCAATATTGTGATTGACCTCAATATTCAAAATTGTTTGATTTTAACCCCTTCCCGACATCCGCCGTACTAGTACATATAAAAAAGTACACATATAAAAGTAGTTAAATACTGTATACATGTTAGGTATCCCTGTGTCTGAAAACACCCGCTCTACAAATCTATAAAAATATTTTTCCTGTATGGTATATGCTGTAGCGGGAAAAAAGTAAAAAGTGCCAAACCGCCATTTTTTTACTGTTTTGCCTCTGATAAAAATTTGAATAAAAAATTACAAAGCATAAGCAATTCCCCAAAATGGTAGAACTAAAAAGTACACCCGGCCCCGCAAAAAAAGACACCCTATACATCTCCATACGCCAAAGTATAAAAAAGTTACGGTTGTCAGAATATGGTGACCTTTAGAAAAAAAAAAATTTTGGCACATTTTTGGATTTTTGTTAAGGGGTTAAAATGTGAATAAAACCATATAAATTTGGTATCCCGAGAATTATACCGAAACATAGAATACAGGTGACATGTCATTTTGGCTGCATAGTGAACGCTGTAAAAACAAATCCCACAAGAAAATCGCAGAAATGCACTTTTTCTTCAAATCCCCCCATTCTGAATTTTTTTCCAGCTTCCCAGTACATTGTACAGAATAATTAATGGCGGCAACATGAAGAAAAATTTGTCCCGCAAAGATTATCCTCATATAGCTCTGAAAACAAAGAAATAAAATAGTTATGGGGGTTTGGAAGGGGGAGAGTCAAAAATGAAAAACGAAAATTGGCTGGAAGGGGTTAACAAAACTGAATACAGTACTTTGCGACTTGTCTCTAAACTAAAATGACCACAGTGACATACATTGCACCCTGAAAATACAGAGGAGACGTGTCTGTAACATTTTGGTATCACCTGATAGTCTGACAGTCAGTCAGACACTGGACAGTTAACCTTTTAATTGCCAATAATTTCATTTTAAGTATTTTTTTGCAATAAAATAGCAGTTTGACCTGACTATCCAAAGAGTGTCTTATATTCTGTTTACTGACAAAGTCAGTCCAGTTTTGTCTATTTTGTTAAATATATACAAAGTCCCGTTGTAACAACAAAAAAAAGAACTGACAAAGCCCGTGGTCGTCAAAAAAGTCTCCTTTTTAAGATTTTTTTTAACTAATATATCCAAACTGCCCTTTGTAATGGCAAAAACTGATGCAGCCCGGGATAGTCAGAAAATCTCCATTTGCTAACGTTTATTTTTTGTTATCCAATACATATGGCCAAGAAACTGTAAAAAAAAAAACTGAAAAACCTGTCCTGACTCAGGATTGTTGCTAATCACTATTGTATAAGCAGTAAAATAAAATGACTGGAAAAAAAACAGGGCAGGGGATAGGCTAAATTAGGAGGAGGAAACATTTGTGCTACAGTCATACCATCCACCAGTGCAAATACTAATATAAATAATAAAAATGTGGGTGGCAAAAACAACACTACTTCTGGTCTTGGCAACTAAGCCAGTAGCCACAGTGTTATACTTCCTGAGAATGAAGACATTTTTGAAAGCGCTGAAACACAAACATTGAGTCGGGGTTCAGTGTGTTCCTCCTCTGTTGTAACATGTACTTTACCATGCTGTATTTCTGAACAGTCCGCTATCACAAGGTGATGATCAGTCTTTACACTTAATTCTTTATAATGGTGAACTGATCACAGGGCTGCCAATGCATCACTAATTGATCAAAAACCTCTACAGACATTTAAACATAATCAAAAAATTTCTGAACATATCTTGAAAATCAAAAAGAGGTCAAAGTAGTTTAGAAATGTTAACTTCTTCCTGACATATGACATAATAGTTTTCTCAACATGATGTACTATTTCGTCTTGACTGCTTATGGTGTCTAAAGATATGGTGACCAAACAAAGGTGGCTATTGTCCATGACAGCACACCATGTCTTCACATAGACAGGAGGAGTCATGGCACCGATAGTGGGATGGTGGAGAATGGTCCAAGACAGCACTAACAACCACTTTGTGCACAAAATGAGGTGTGAGACCTGATGCCCTTCATGGTTGTGTTTGGTAATTTGTCACATCCTACCAATCACAGCCATGTTTCCCAATTCCGGAGAATGTATCTCTGTATTGGTGGCAATTGTTTATGGTACAAACGGTGCTGTGCCAAGGCTGCTAGCTGCGTCCTTTCCCTGCTTGTTAGTGCCCTCTACTCAGTGGTGAACCTACAAATACAAGAAAAATAGAGTGGGGGCACTCAGCATCACCAAAATTTCATATAAAAATAAAGTTTATTAATATCCAAAGAGGGAACAAATACAAAGAATGAAAAAATGTGTCAAGGACACAGGAGTGGACATAAAAACTTACAAATTGGAATGAAAGTAGGGGAGGTTGCAAAGTGGAAATATATGTAAATAACAAAAGTGTGTTACAAACAACGATAGGTATACATTATACGGAAAAGATTGACATTTGGAAGAAAAATGAGATAGTATTATATGTGTTCACCAGATGAGGGCAGCAAATTACAAGAGCAAAATAAAGTATCTGTGTAGAGATTTACAATTACAGTTACAACATTGTTGCAAATAAATGGATTGGTTCCAAAAATTGGGTATTAAGTAAATGAGTTTAGGAGTCACTAATAGTATTTTTAATTACACAAGATAAAGTTCTGATATTATCATGATATTTAACTTTTTACAACATTGAAGAAGTCTTTAGAAGTCTTTCTGAAATAGTCCTTGCTCACAAAAAACAAAAGGCATGGGGATAGGGACCTCTCTTCAGTGATCCTGTTATCAAACTTGCATCATTAAAGGGGCTCTATCAGGAAAATTATTCGTGAATAGCCTTTGAAAAGGCTATTCAGGCACCGCTAAAGGTATATTAAACTACACCCCCCGCCCCCGTTTTAAAATAAAACCCTAAAAAAGAATATGTTAATCTTATCTATTGTGCACGGTGGGTGGGCATTCAGGGTCTGACGTCATCTTCAGCCACGCCTCCTCTTCCAGCGATGTCTTCGGGTCCCATCTTCCTCCGGCACTTGCGAACTGCCATTGATAAAAAATGGCGCGGGTGCATGCGCAGTAGCATGCTGCTACTACTACTGCTGCTCCTACTGCGCATGCACCCGTGCCATTTTATATCAATGACAGTTCGCGAGCGCCAGAGGAAGACGGAACCCGAAGACATCGCTGGAAGAGGAGGCGTGGCTGAAGATGACGTCAGACACTGAATGCCCGCCCACCGTGCACAATAGATAAGATTAACATATTAACCTTAGCGGTGCCTGAATAGCCTTAGGCTATTAACGTATATGTGTAACGTATTATGCTCTATCAGCATAATTTTGCTGATAGAGCCCCTTTAAGCAAAACAAACGACAAAAACATGGCATAAACAGAGAAAAGGTAAAACTCATCCTAATTACAATCAGTGTCATCTCCAAATATAATGAAGGCTCTGACATATATAACGTGCTCTAGCACCCAAACAAGCATGCATAATAAGAAAAAAGAGGGAAGTAGCACTCAAAATAATAATAAAATACTAAATTTTATTAAACATGATAATAATTTACACGAAAGGAACAAAAACCATACGTATAGATGTAAAGAAAAAGCACAGAGAAAGGAGTAACATGACAAACACAGTCACAAAGGGCCAAATTCATGTATGTTACAATAATATATTTTATAATAACCAAATGGATATATCCTGTTTCCCCAAAAATAAGACGGTGTCTTATATTAATTTTTGCTCCCAAAGATGCGCCATGTCTTATTTTCAGGGAGTGTCTTATTTTTTCAAAGAATTCACATATATTGCTAAATATAAAAATTAACATTTATTAAATACTGTACAGTATAAAAATATTTTTATAGATTTGTAGAGCAGGCGATTTTGGACACAGGGATACCTAACATGTACGGTGTGTGTTTCACAGTATTTACATACTTTTATATGTGTTCTAGGGAAATGGGTTGATTTGAAGTTTTAATATATATATATATATATATATATATATATATATATATATATATATATATGTATATAATTTTATTTTATTTATTTATTTATTTATTTATTTATTTTTTTGCATTTATTAACCCCCTGTAATACATTACAGTCAGGCAACCTGCCTTCAAAAGAAATGACGATTTTTTGCAATGCAATTGCAAAGGTCTGATCACTAATGCAATACATTGCATTATTGATCAGACCTTTGCAATGCAATGCAATTGCAAAGGTCTGATCACTAATGCAATGCATTGCATTAGTGATCAAACCTTTGCAAATGCAATGCAATTGCAAAGGTCTGATCACTAATGCAATACATTGCATTATTGATCAGACCTTTGCAATGCAATGCAATTGCAAAGGTCTGATCACTAATGCAATGCATTGCATTAGTGATCAAACCTTTGCAAATGCAATGCAATTGCAAAGGTCTGATCACTAATGCAATACATTGCATTATTGATCAGACCTTTGCAATGCAATGCAATTGCAAAGGTCTGATCACTAATGCAATGCATTGCATTAGTGATCAGACCTTTGCAATTGCATTGCATTTGGAAAGGTTTGATCACTAATGCAATGCAATGCATTAGTGATCAGACCTTTGCAATTGCATTGCAAAAAAATCGTCATTTCTTTTGCAGGCTGCATAGAGCAGCTGGAAAAGAAAAGCACTGCAGACAGGCCGGGGAGCCTTTACAAGGCTCCCGGCTGTCATGCCAATGTGATGTCGGCCCTGGAGCATGCTCCAGGTGCCGGCGATCACCGGCGCCAGAAGGGTTAATGCCCACAGTCGGTGTGGGATGCCGGGTGTTTAACTATGGCGGCCACCCAGGAGTCGGGCGGCCGCCATAGCCGCCTGGTGTCTGCTGGTGTCAGCAGACATCCAGCGCTAATGCCTCCGGTCGGTGCCCACACACACTCCCATAGAAATGAATGGAAGCGCCCGGCACGCCGATTAACCCCCCGCTTGCCGGCTACTTTCATTCATTTCTATTCACTGCGTCTTACTTTTGGGGGAGCGCCTTATATTAGGCAAGGCAGCAAAATGTCTGCCATGCCTTACTTTCGGGGTACGTTCTATTTTCGGGGAAACACGGTATACAACACTACACTGCTCGGAACAGCGCCATTAAAAAGTGTCTATAAATAATGTATGAGTAACAAGTAAATAGCTACTGAGGAATGAAAAGAGTGCTAGTGCATAGAGGACCTAAGAAGTACCATATAGGCAGTGTAGGCATCTAACAAGAGTATACAGATCTAAAACATGCAAATGGCTCATACCCTTGTAGGTGAGAATTCAATCCACTGCCCCCTGACATCGCCCAACGTGCATTTCGACGCTTGTGCCTTCGTTCGGGGGTGGTGTCTAGGGGACAGTATAGGGCCTACGTATGAAAAGTATCCAATAGACATAAAGGAAGATCAATATCAAATGCAAAACACAGAACAAAAGAGGTCACCATGCCAACAAAAGGCACCTAGTATATAGTGAAACAAGGAGAAAAATTATGTACACTGCTCAAAGCAATAAAGGGAACACTCAAATAACACATCCTAGATCTGAATGAATGAAATATTCTCATTGAATACTTTGTTCTGTACAAAGTTGAACGTGATGACAACAAAATCACACAAAAATCATCAATGGAAATCAAAATTATCAACCAATGGAGGCCTGAATTTGGAGTCACCCCCAAAATTAAAGTGGAAAAACACACTACAGGCTGATCCAACGTTGATGTAATGTCCTTAAAACATGTCAAAATGAAGCTCAGTAGTGTGTGGCCTCCACGTGCCCGTATGACCTCCCTACAATGCCTGGGCATGCTCCTGATGAGGTTGCGGATGCGCTCCTGAGGGACTTCCTTCCAGATCTGGACTAAAGCATCTGCCAACTCCTGGACAGTCTGTGGGGCAACGTAACGTTGGTGAATGGAGTGAGATATGATGTCCCAGATGTGCTCAATCGGATTCAGGTCTGGGGAACGGGCAGGCCAGTCCATAGCTTCAATGCCGTCATCTTGCAACTGCTGACGCACTCCAGCCACAGTCTGGCATTGTCCTGCTATAGGAGGAACCCAGGGCCAACTGCACTAGCATATGGTCTCACAAGGGGTCTGAGGATCTCATCTCAGTACCTAATGGCAGTGTGGCTACCTCTGGCGAGCACATGGAGGGCTGTGCGTCCTTACAAAGAAATGCCACCCCACACCATTACTGACCCACTGCCAAACTGGTCATGCTGAAAGATGTTGCAGGCAATAGATTGCCTTCTATGGCGTCTCCAGACTCTGTCATGTTTGTCACATGTGCTCAGTGTGAACCTGCTTTCATCTGTGAAGAGCACAGAGCGCCAGTGGCAAAGTTGCCAATCCTGGTGTTCTGTGGCAAATGCCAAGCGTACTGCACGGTGTTGGGCTGTGAGCACAACCCCCATCTGTGGACATCGGACCCTCATACCATCCTGATGGAGTCAGTTTCTAACCGTTTGTGCAGACACATACACATTTGTGGCCTGCTGGAGGTCATTTTGCAGGGGTCTGGCAGTGTTCCTCCTGATCCTCCTTGCACAAAGACGGAGGTAGTGGTTCTGCTGCTGGGTTCTTGCCCTCCTACGGCCTCCTCCACGTCTCCTGGTGTACTGGCCTGTCTCCTGGTAGCGCCTCCAACCTCTGGACACTACACTGACAGATACAGCAAACCTTCTTGCCACAGCTCGCATTGATGTGCCATCCTGGATGAGATGCACTACCTGAGCCACTTGTTGTAGAGTCCGTCTCAAAGCCATAAGGTCATACACAGAAGGTCAGGAAGATGCCAAATCAGAATCACGGAGGAGAGGTCTTTAAAACAAGCCGGGTCATACACATACAGAGAATCCAGGTAACAGGGACAGGAGACAGGCAGGGAACATGTCACTTGGGGAGCTGATACCACGGTGAAACTTCTGACCCAGAAGTGCTGTTTCCAGCACAGGGGGGAAAACCAGAACCTCCACAACTCAAGCAGAGGCCTCTCTCCTACCTTGCGTCAGGACCAGCTGCGCCATTCTGGCGCTGGACACGGAGAGGACCGGGAGCCTCTGCGCAGCACAGCAGGGCCCCAGCCTGTTCTAATAGTTCCTTAGTGCCCATCACACAGTATAATGCCCCATTTGTTGCTTGGACACACAGCAGGGCTCAGAAGAGATGGAGCACTAAGTATTTTAGCTTTTGAAGTATAGATTTAGAGGGATTGGTTTGTGGACGCCATATAACCGTATATACTCGAGTATAAGCCGACTTAAATATAAGCCAAAGCCCCTAATTTTATCACAAAAAACTGGGAAAAAGATAAGTGGGACATATAGAGGTAATAATTATTTATCCTAATAATTAAGGTCCTTTATTAGTACCCCCATGTGTCTCACATATTAATAACCCTTACATGGGGCACACAGGAGTTAATATGAGGGACATGATGGGGTTAAATGCTATTAATGTGAGGCACATGGAGTTAATTAAACTAAATTAATAACCCCAAATGCCTGACATTAATAGGCATAGTAACTCCAGCAGGTACCTGTGTGTTACTTTCACTTTACTGTAGCTTCCTCTCCTCCATACGACAGGCATCTTGTATAAGACACAATGAATCCTGGCCACTGACTTATCTGCAGATGTTACATTCCAGTGGCTACAGGACCTTTGATGATACAACAGTCACGTGACCTACATGACAAACCAATCACAGAGCAGTAGCACTAAGGGACCTCCCCTTCGTTTAATTTATGCAGCATCTTTTCAGTTTTCTGTGCTCCGTGGACCCTGACTCGAGTATAAGCCAAGGGGTCTTTTTCAGCATAAAAACTGTGCAGAAAAAGTCAGCTTATATATTTTGTAGGGGCAAGTTTAAAGTCTTTAAAAACGTGATATGGTGTCCAAAAACTAACAATCTAAAATCTGCACTCCAAGAGTTACATAGCATTGTTTATTTGAAAAGTAAAAATTTCTCCACAGAAATGCCATTTCAGTCCCTGATATTATTTTTTTTCTTTTTAACTTTTCTACATTATTTTGTTGTCCTAGCAGGGGACTTGAACTATGTATTGCATATGTAATACATACATACATATCGTCATAACGCCCTTCTGACACTGAAGAGCTACGGTACCGGCACTGATAGCTCTTTACCAGGGGCACAGAACAGGAAAGCTGCATTGAATTCAGCGCACTGTCGGCATGGGTCAGCAAATAACTACATGAGACAAGTACATAACTACTGGACAATGCACAATGTAAGCAGTGACACATTCACGATAATATAATTGGCTGGAAAGCATTTCACAACCTTGCTGTAAATACTTCTATTAATAAAGGTATTATTGATTTATTAACACAGGCCATGGATTATATTTCTACCAGTAAACACAAATTATAATGTTTTATTTTGCTTTGCATACCAAGGAAATTATATAATTACTGGTTTAGGAGATCAGTATAGTTTTTATCTTAGAGACTGATTGTATAACAACGGCTTGTAATTCAGCAAATTTCCATAGTAACATTGAACATAGAATAAGTAATACAGAATGCAAATGTTCTACTTAAAGAGGACCTTTCACCATTTTGCCCACAGGCAGTTCTATATACTGCCGGAAAGCTGACAGTGCGCTGAGTTCAGCGCACTGTCGGCTTTCCCGATGTGGGCCCGGTGTGAAGAGCTTTCGGTCCGGTACCGTAGCTCTTCTATGGTCAGAATGGCGTTTCTGACAGTTAGTCAGAGACGTCCTTCTTCACAGCACAGCCAATCGCGCTGTGCTGTGAGAGCCGGGAGGAACGCCCCCTCCATCTGCTCGCAGTACTCGTCCATAGACGAGCATTATCAGGGAGGGAGGGGGGCGTTCCTCCCGGCTCTCACAGCACAGCGCGATTGGCTGTGCTGTGAAGAAGGACGTCTCTGGCTAACTGTCAGAAACGCCTTTCTGACCATAGAAGAGCTACGGTACCGGACCGTAAGCTCTTCACACCGGGCACAGATCGGGAAAGCCGACAGTGTGCTGAACTCAGCGCACTGTCAGCTTTCCGGCAGTATATAGAACTGCCTGTGGGCAAAATGGTGAAAGGTCCTCTTTAAAGAGGACCTTTCATCAGATTGGGCACAGGCAGTTCCATATACTGCTGGAAAGCTGACAGTGCGCTGAATTGGCTTTCCCGATCTGTGCCCCGGGTAAAGCGCTATCGGTCCCGGTACCGTAACGCTTTACAGTCAGAAGGGCGTTTCTGACAGTCAGTCAGGAACGTCCTTCTCCACAGCAGCGCCTATAGCGTTGTACAGTGTGAGCGGGGAGGAACGCCCCCTCCCCTCCTAATAATACTCATCTATGGACAAGCACTGTGAGCAGAGGGATGGGGCGTTCCTCGCCAGTCACACTGTACAGCGCGATAGCGCTTTGTCGGCTTTCCAGCAGTATATAGAACTGCCTGTGCTCAATCTGATGAAAGGTCCTCTTTAAATGGTCCCAACTGTTCCCCGCTTAGCTATTTTCATAACTCCAATGTAAGTGAGTGAAGAGATACCCACATGCATGGCCTCTCTCTATTCACTTTCAAGAACAGATGAGGCCCATTCTTGAGGTTGTTGTGTGTCTCAATGGTGGGACCTGCATCAATTTGATATTTAGAGCATATTGTATGAATATATCCATAAATACTATAACTTTTCATTATACCTTAGCAAATGCATATTGTATTCTATATCTTTACATTTTAGTCTTATAGAGTACTGTAATTGGTACAGGACAGTATGTCGCTGGGAGGCAGAAACTCCTAGCAGCATACACAACCATACCTCTCAACTGTCCCAGATTCTGTAGGACATTCCCAGATTCGGGTTCCTGTCCCGCAGTCTCGGTCAGCAGGAGGTATGTCCCAATTTCAACCCATCTGCATTCGGAGGGCACAGGTGAGTTGACTACACTGCTAAATGAAACCAGAGCTGTCGGCAGACATCTCCCGCTTCACTGCAGTCCTCCATCCACTGGAACTGTAGGCGCGATGTAATGATGTCACTCACACCGCGCCTATAGCTCCGTGAATGAGACTGACTTTATTTGCTTATGTTGAGTGCTTCTCCCCATTTTTTGTCTGTTTTTGTCCTATTTTGGTTTTTGAAGCATGGCTTAATAATGGAGCCTTTATCCTTGTGGGAGGTCAGTTATCTTTGAGGTTTTTTCCTAGTTTCCATTTGTACCATGTTGTTGTTGCTTGTTATAGGCCTGCACCAGAATGTATGATCACTGACTCCCAAGAAAATCGGAGGAGATATCTGAAGATCGGTGTTCCTAACGTCGGTCTTCATAGCCCCAAAGCCGACTCATATAAAATGAGGAGCATGCCTCTTCATAAATGAGGGGCATCTGCCACCGGGCTCTGTAACTGGGGGTAAATATACGCCTGCTGGTAGCTGGCATACTTTTCCCCAATCATTTAGACCAGATTTCTAGTGCAAATTATGATAAATTTGGCATGGCCAATGGCCCTGTCCTCTGCATGCCCCTGTCACGCCCCATTTTCAGGAAAGCCATGTTTTGCACAAAGATTATGAATTTTTATGCCTGTATACCAGAAAACCATCATACATAATAAATCTGCCCACAGTGTACACTGTACATTGTGTGTCAGATCACACCTTACCATGGAGTGATGCCAATAACACATGTAATGTTAATTACATGCTATGCTTAGTACTCCTTGCCAACCCTGAACATAATACTATAATCAATTTCCACTTATCTACATCACACCACATCTACTTCCAGATGACAACTAATGTATTATCTCAAGATTAAAAGTGTTGCTATGAGATGCTCTTTGGAAAGGTATAAAACTGGAACCTTTTTTTATTTACTGAAGTACTATGCACGGGAGCTTCTTTTAGGCTGCTTACACACTTGGAGCATCTATAGCAGGTCTGTATTATGCTTTGCAGAAAAATGTAGGGCTAAATTATATGACAGGGAAAATGAATAGTCTTTGGTTATTATGACATTTATTGTTACTGTTATGTTCAATACATGACACTTTTAGGTATACATTATATGGCAGTATTATTATTTTATAGTACTATTATTTAGCATAGTATTTTAAGCTAATTTATTCATTCCAATCCCTTTGTTTCTGTGCATAGAAGTTCAGTGCATAATTCTACTCAGTAATTTACAGCTATCCATTTTACATGAGAAACAGAAGCCGTTGTATCCCTATACCATGGTATTCATTGAAGGTATATGTCTACAGGTATACACTGAAAAATACTTTTGATATATACCGCAGGCTAGGTTGGAGATTCCACCCCAGAAACTTCCTAAAATCGGTGGAGAGAAAAATGCTCCATTGCAATATAAAAATGGCGGACACCCAAAGGGCACCCAACCACACATGGATTGTTGCAGATTGCAGCACGCACAAAATAAACTTCAATAAATTCCACAGAACTGCAGTCACCATTTCAAAACAGCCTGTGCAGATACATGTGACTTCTGTATGGGGCAGATATGAGCATCAGTGCAATGTAAGGGAGCATTCACACGGCGTAACGTCCCGCGAGATTTGGCACGTGTACGCCGCGTGACCCTTTGCATGCCGTACACACTCCCATTCATTTCAATGGGAGCGGGGAGCGTATGCGCCGCGCTAGTTTGCGGCCGTGCATTTATTCACGTCCGCAAACTAGCGCGGCGCATACGCTCCACGCTCCCATTGAAATGAATGGGAGCGTGTACGGCACGCAAAGGGTCACGCGGCGTACACGTGCCAAATCTCGCGGGACGTTACGCCGTGTGAATGCTCCCTTAAAGGGTTTTTTTGTCTTAATGATATAGAAACCAAAAAGCAAATGGCTGTCCTATTCGCACTGTATCGTAAGAGTGGCTGATTAACTATAAAGGTGGAAAACTACAATAAAGTGACTGAGCTGCAGTGTCCTCGTAGCTATTGATAGCCATAGGACGTTTATTAGCCATAAAGACCTTAAAGGGGTATTCCCACGTCACATACTCACCAGTCTTCGTTGCTGTAAAGTCTTCCTGCTATGTTGCGTCATTGGTGGGCGGGTTTACATATGCAAAGCCAGCGGCGAGATGCCGCTGGCCCTGCGTGCACGCTCATAGACCAGTCTAGCCTTCACAATGCGAATACAGACCCGGCATCCGCCTCTCTCTATTACATCGGATGCCGGGTCTGTATTCGCATTGTGAAGGCTAGACTGGCCTCACTATCTATGAGCGTAGCACGCAGGGCCAGCGGCATCTCTGGCTTTGCATATGTGTATACAGACCCGGCATCCGCTGTAATAGAGAGGCGGATGCTGGGGATGCGCTGCTGGCTTCATGCAGGGCAGGAGCATAGCAATGTTGCAGGCATCTGTGCCGGCGTCTACACTCCCCGGCATCTGCTGTAATAGAGAGGTGGATGCCGGGGAGTGTAGACGCCGGCACAGTCTGTATTGGCGGTCCCTTCCACCCAAAGAGTAAACTACTCCCCACCCCCTCCAGGCTCGCTCCCGTGCACTTAGCCCCCCTCCCTCCCCCCTGAGAGCAGCAGATACATCACTTGACTTATGACTAGATAAGTCAAGGGATGTGTCAAAAAATATGAATAAAGTGATATAGTGGACAAACAAAGCAGTTTTGCTGAAGCAATGTATTTAGGAAAAGTCTTACATTCACATTATCAAGCAGTATAGATAGGATCCATGTGATGGGACAACCCCTTTAACCCTGGGCAACCCCTTTAAAATAAAATCAGTAGTATAAATTAACCAGTTACATACAGCATAGCAGTAAATGTACTCTGCAGCATATGTTTGTGTAGCAAGGATATGTGTGTTCTGTGTAACAGGGTTGTGTGCGTGTAGCAGAGCTGTGTGTAGTAAGGCTGTGTGTGATGTATAGAAAAACTGAGTGTGCTGTAAGGCAAAGCTGTGTGTGTGTTGTGCCATATCTGAGTGTGCTATGCACACACATAGCTCTGTAATACATATAACACACAGTCCTGCAGTACACACATTATATACACATACACAAACAGCTTAGAAACAGCTGTGTTTGTGTATAATGTGTTTGCTGCAGGATACAGAAGGCTCTAGACACTCGGGGATAGGGACGCCATGACAGGGGGAGGATTAGGGAACGCAGGGGTTAAACTAGAAGAGCATGAGCGGGAAAAATGGGGAAGGAGTCCGAGGTTATTTAAGGGGCTGCTTCGGTCGCACTGGGGTCAGTCTGGAGTGGCTTCTACAGAGCGTGTCCCGCCCGCCCTCCCTTAGGTTGTGGTAGTAGTTGTGGTTGTTGGTTGACCGGGGGTTGTTGGGGGTTAGATGCCTATTGCCAAGTTGGTAGGACCTCATTGATAGTATGGGTCCCTAGTGGGGGTTGTTTGAAGACTGGTAGGTCCTCTAATTGGGTTTGGGACCCTTTGGAGTGTCAGACTCGTGTTTGCTCTAATTGTTGATGGTCTTCCCGAGGTAGGAGTTATTGCGCCTGGGCAGATTGGGGGTGTGGCCTATTCCCGAGGTGGAATATGCCAGTGTGTTGAGCACTTATATGGGGTTAACTTTATATCGGTTTACCTTAGTTATTTAAGGGGTTTTTGTTTTATGCACCACCCCTTTAGTAGGCGGTGCTTGTCAACGCAATTTGTATTACGTTGTTGTTAATAAAATCTGCCTAGAATTAGGCCATTTAAAATCCAGCAAGTTGTCTGTGTTTTATTGGTCAAGGGGAAGGTTAATTATTTTGAGACATCGGATGCAGGGGGGGGGGGGGGGTAATACAGAGAGAGGCTTATTCCTCCTCCCCAAGTCATGTGTGTGTTGGCTACTAATCCCTTCACCTATCCTAAAATACTAAGAATCAAGATACTACACCAACAATGATAGTTGACTTTGCAGCAACCCATTGGAGGCAATCTGGAGGATGAGAGTCGTAGTATGAAAAATGGGTGTTGTCAGAGGTGGCCTTAGACTTGACCAAATCTTACAGATTAGTTCTTTGGCTGCTGCAGAGCTGACGCGGCCTGCAAGGTACCACTGACTTTGGGGGATTCACCTTGGGACTGCCACAACACAGCTTGACACCAATACAGTTGAAATATAGTAGAGAAGTAAGCCTCTAGCTTTTTTTTTTTTAAATGTAGATTGTGAGCCCCATATGGAGATCACAATATACATTTTTTATTTTCCTATCAGTATGTCTTTGTAGAATGGGAAGAAATCCACGCAAACACGGGGAGAACATACAAACTCCGTGCAGATGTTGTTCCTGGTGGGATTCAAACCCAGGACTCCATCGCGGCAAGGCTGCAGTGCTAACCACTGAGCTACCGTGTTGCCCCTCCTCTAGCTTATTTCTCTGCTAGTAAGTAGCTCGTAAGCCACAAGCTAGTTCAGGTGTGTGGCCTACGAGCTGTCCTAAGACGTCTGCTCCAGTACGCAAAAGTCTTGCTGCTTTCAGTAAGCAACGGCAGTGCTGGTTGCTTCTTCTCATACAGTTTGCATATTGTACACATAGGGAGAATTGCTGCTGATGGCGATTATTTGTATGTCCACTTAGAATATGGATTCAGGTGACAAATGAATGTTTGCTCTTTTGTCAGCTGAGTGCAGCCTTTTTAAGATGGGATAATAATTCAGAACAGGCATTCTTGTGAATTTGTGCTTGTTCACTAGACCATTAGTCAGCCTAAATAGTTTATCATTATTGATTTTCTACTGAGCATCTTCTGGACATGTCCTTATTCATACTGTATGAAGCAAACTAGACAGGCAACACCTCATTGGGGGTTCACAAATTCCTTAAAGAGGACCTTTCACCATATCCGGGCACAGGCAGTTCTATATACTGCCAGAAAGCTGACAGTGCGCTGAATTCAGCGCACTGTCGGCTTTCCCGATCTGTGTCCGGTGTGAAGAGCTTACGGCCCGGTACCGTAGCTCTTCTATGGTCAGAAGGGCGTTTCTGACCATTAGCCAGAGACGTCCTTCTGCCTCGCGGCGCCAATTGCGCTGTGCTGTGGAGCGGGGAGGAACGCCCCCTCCCTCTGCTCACACAGCTTGTCCGTAGACTAGTATTATCAGGAGAGGGAGGGGGCGTTCCTCCCGGCTCCACAGCACAGCGCGATTGGCGCCGCGAGGCAGAAGGACGTCTCTGGCTAATGGTCAGAAACGCCCTTCTGACTGTAAAGCGCTACGGTACCGAGACCGATAGCGCTTTACACCGGGCACGGATCGGGAAAGCCGACAGTGCGCTGAATTCAGCGCACTGTCAGCTTTCTGGCAGTATATAGAACTGCATGTGCCCAAAAGTGGTGAAAGGTCCTCTTTAATGACTTTGGACTTTGTCAAGTTGCTACCCCAGCCATTCGCACCACCTATATAGCATTATTAAAAACTATTATAATTCCCATCTCTTTAGTGCTTTTTTTTCGCATGGAGATTACTTTTATATATCTGTAGATTCTGTAGTTATAAGATTTTATACTGTTTTGACAAATGTTTATTTAACTGTTGCTTTATGTCTACTTATTACCGTTGCAGTTATCAAGAAATCATGTTGACTAACGAAGATTACTGTTCACTTGTCCAAGGCATTAGTAATCTGAATTTTACAGGAGACAGTATCCCTTGTAAGCTTCTTGTTACTGGTGACACAGCATTCCCAGTATTGGTGACTCCTGAAAATCATGTTCTTATTGCTGCGTCTAGATATGGCAAGGGCCGCTTGGTTGTCATGAGTCACGAATCATACCTGAATGAGGCACAGTTTATGGATTTTCTGCAGAATGCGATATCCTGGTTGAAACCATCCTCAGAAGCCATAGTAGGAGTTGACAACAGTCTAGGTCTTCTGGCAGAAACTCTGTCTAAGTTTGGACATTTAGTTGACATGATCTCTGGCTTTAAAAAAGGTTTGGGAGTGCTCTGTATAAATGGATATGATGATACTCAGGTATCGGAAATTGTGCCATTTTTGAGAGAAGGCGGTGGTCTGCTTATTGGAGCTCAAGCCTGGTATTGGTCTGAATGCCACCCAGAATTAAATGTCTTCTATCAATTTCCTGGAAACAAAATAACATCTGTGGCTGGTGTCTATTTCACTAATAAAGCAGGAGAAAGGGGGAATTTCAGTGTGAATGAGAAATCACCTCCGTTTCAATTATTTGATGAGTAAGTATACGTACTGTATGCACTGTGTACACACTAATGGGCTTTTCACTTCTTAGGCTCAGTTCACATCTGTGTTCGGGGCCTTTCCGTTCGTCTATTCACATGAAATGAAAAGTCTTGCAAGCAACACTTTTATCTCCACATTTTTTGTGCAGAAACCACACGGACCCCAGTATAGTCTATGCGGTCTGCAGATTTCCTTAGGTAACCGCTTTTTTATGTGGATGGGTTTCCATTTGGGGTGTCCTCAAGCGGACTCCCCGAATGGAAAACCCGAACATGAATGTGAATCGGGCCTTAGAGTTCCATGTACTGTTGTTAATACACTGATTTCATGTTTATTATTCCCTACTACTATATTGGTTGGTGTTTTTTTTTTTGTTTGAATGGTTTTGTGTCTATATCATTCAAAAGTACATTTTTCACTGGGTCAGTAGAAAAAATCAAGTCTAATCTTTTTGCAGTGTGGACTTCTCAGAGGACCTAAAGCAGCTCTTGAATGGTATTTCCAGCCTGGATATCACTGGGAATGCTATTGCTTCTGAACTTCTACTACATGGGCCTTTAACATTTCCAATTGGGCTGACTAGCAACCTCCAGTGTTTCTTTGCTGCGGCATACTATGGCAGAGGACGTGTTCTAGTGGGGACACATGAAAGTTTTCTTGATAAACCAGAGCTGAAGCCTTTCATCCTTAATGCAGTTTTATGGTTGGATGCAGGTAGGAATGGAAGGATAGGTGTTCGCAAAGAGTTACAAAACTTGATCTCTTCACTACAGGTTGAAGGTATGTCTTGTGCAATATCCAATGTGAGTTCTGAGTTCAGCGTCTATTGTTGCAAGTCTTACAGTGATTCTGATGTAGACAAAATCCAACAGTTTGTGGCAGAAGGTGGAGGTCTTCTCATTGCCGGCCATGCCTGGTACTGGTCTTACTCTCATCCAGATGTGCTTTCTCAGTATCCAGGAAATAAAATCCTCAATAAATTTGGGATAAGCATTTTGGAAAAAACAGTAAACAAAGGCAATTTTAAAGTTCCTGATCCCAGGGCAGGAAACAATACATATCATTTTCTCAGAGCAGTTTGTCAGCTTTTGAGTGACCTGAAAAATGAAAAAGAGATCACACCACCTCTAAGTTCTTGGATGTCAAAGCTCAGACAGGATGTTACAAGCTTTATGAAGATGCCAGCCAGTCCTCTTATTGTGTCCTTATGGCATGAGCTGTCACATCTGACACACGGATATAATTTACCCAAAGTCAGCAAAGAGCATCCAGTGAAAAGCTGCTCCAAAGAGGCTTTCGTTATGTGTTTGGCTCAAGATGTCAACTGCTTATATGCAGATCAAGCAGACAGAGAAACACTTGATGTTCAAGGGAAACCCACAGTGCTACAGATTGATGCAACAAACCTCGGTAAAGTATGACTAGCAATACATATAAAACGCTTAACATTTTTGCATGTCAAAAGAAATTATATATATATTATTGTATTTGGTAATTTTATTAAATATCTTATTTTCCCTAAATTTGACCTCTATTCAAAACCAGCTACAATATGCTATCTCTGCCTGCAGACACAACTATCCTGTGTGTTGTAGACCTAGAGGACAGATTCAACTGGCATTACTATTACTACTGTCTATATCTATAATATAAAATAAGACAATGCATGATTTATCGTACGTGGCTGTATAGACTGACCCTTCTAATGTTTGTGACTGTACTTTAGTAAACCACAAGACAGCAGGTACAATATATTTTATGCATCTGTTCTACTACTGTCAAGGACTTCACTGTAGACTGTAGAATACAGGTCACTGACATATTATTTTTGTGAAATCAGATATGGGTACAGTACTACATATAGGTATTAGTCCTAAAACTCAAGATACAGCAATGAATAGTATACATCATATTAAACACTTATGTTGTGTTTGCAGGTGGTGACGCATGGAGAAGCACAGGACTTTACTTGCCTCCAAACAAAAGAGCAACGCTTGTATTTCCATCCTCAGCTGTTGGGAAAGGTCTCCGGGTAACTCTTATTAGCTATGTAACATTATTTCTAGTGCCAATTAATTTTTTTATAAAGTGAAATTTCTGGAACATGCTGAATCTCACAAATTCTAAATAAGAGAAGTGGTATCTTTACTTAACCACTAGTTAGGTTTGTGAACTTTCTCACCAAAAATGGGCAGGAAGAGTAAAAGGGACGTGACTAGGGGGTGTGGATATGGGTATGGCTTAACACAGAATGCAATTTCACACTTAGATTTAGGGAAAATTCATTATGAAGCTTGATCAAACATGGATTGTTGTGCACACTACTCTTTCCATTATTGTCATATCTATGCACACAAGCTAAGATAAGGATGGAGAAAGGAGACCGTGATTCCTCACTCCCCAAGTATTAGCAGCCATATCTCCCTGATATACTGTCCAGGAAATAACGATAGCTAATAGTAGTAATAATCAGAAAGTGTTTCTCCTAGTATTAGGCCAGGCAGGGAAAGCTCCAGCAGACTATGATTAGTGGAAGCGGCTGCTAGTGTCCAAGAGAAAGGCATCTACATCCTCTACTACAGTACACAGCCTCTAAATAATATGGCCATACAGTTACATGTAATACCACTGTACAAGAACCAAATTATATCACCACATTATGCCCACACATTACTCTCACAAAGTGGCTAAATAATGCATTACCAAATAATATATCAAAATCAGGATCACATATTACCAGCATATAGAGACTGAATAATACCACCGTGCTGCTACCAAATAACAATAATACACTATGTCCACACATTACTACTCTATAGAGACTGAATAAAACCACCATAGTGTTACCAAATAATACCTTAACACCATGGCCTCACATTTACTAGCATATAGTGACTGAAAAATTACACCATACTAAGACCAATATTACCACCATACAGTGAACATAAAAATTATGGATACCAGTTTTGCACAAAGGATACAAATAAATCGAATAATGTATAGATGTGGTATCCTGTTTGCTTTTCTTGACTTAAACCACCATGACAACTTCTTCCAACCATGACTTATCTCTGTGGAGATAGCAAAACAAATGTCTTTGTAATAATGTCTCTCAGTGGCCCCAGAACCTAATAATGCTCCCACTGGCCCCAGACGCCTCATAATGCTCCCCAGTGCCCCCCAGACAACTAATCATGCGTCCTAGTGGTACCCAGACACCTAATGATACTTCCCAGTTGCCAACAGCTAAGTATTAATACTCCAAAGTGGCCCCCAGGCCAGTAGTAATATTCTCCAGTAGCCCCCAAACAAGTAATAATGTCCCCCAGTGGCCCTCATACAATTAATAATGTGCCCCAGTGACCCCAGAATCTAATAATGCTCCCCACTGGCCCCCAGATTAGTAATAATTAGAGATGAGCAAACACTATTCGGAACAGCCGTTCCGAATAACACGCTCCCATAGAAATGAATGGACGTAGCCGGCACGCGGGGGGGTTAAGCGACCGGCCGCTTCTATTCATTTCTATGGGAGCGTGCTATTCGGAACAGCTGTTCCGAATAGTGTTCGCTCATCTCTAGTAATAATGTCTCCTAGTGGCCCCTTTCAATTAATAATGTCCCACATTGGCCCCCAGAAAAGTTATAATATCCCCAGTGGCCCCCATACAAGTAATAATGTCCCATACTGGGGGAGGGGGGTCCTGGGCAAGTGGCCCCCTGACAAGTAATAATGTACCCCGGTGACCCCCAGACAAGTAATAAATTCCCAGAGACAAGTAATAATGTCCCCTAGTGGCAACCTTACAACTAATAATGTCCCCATTGGCCCCCTAACAGTTAATAATGGCCCCATTAAAACTAATAATGTCCCCCAGTGGCCTCCAAACAAGTAATAATGTCCTCCAGTGGCCCCTAGACAAGTAATAATGTCCCCTACTAGGTGGCCAGACAAGTGCCCCCTTGACAAATAATAATGTCCCTCTGTGGTCCCATATTGTTGTTGTGCTATAGAAATAAAAGAACAAACAAACACCACTTACCCATCCTCAGTGTCTGGAGCTCTCTGATCCTCCTTTTCTGCAGATCAATGCAGCAGGTCTTCAGCAGACATCACTAGCTGATGTCTGAGTAATAGAGCAGGAAGCTAAAGCCTTCCTGCTGCTCCATTCTGTTCAACTACATTAGAAGAATGCCAATATAGTTAAAAGGAGGCCATTTCCCCACTGGATTGTCACTGTATTCCAGGGGGGTCTCCACGGTACCCATGGGTGCCCTGTCACCCTGGTTGGGAATCGCTGTCTTAGGGTATAGTGCCACCTCACATTGACCCCTATAGTGCTTCCCTTTAATCAATTGTGCCCTCTCTTGGTGTCTAAACCCCCTGTCAACTATTAGTGCCTCTAGTGCCCCTGTCAATAGTGCCTCTAGTTTTTCATTGTTTTTTACCAAGAGACATAACTTTTTTTTAGATTTTTCCACATTTTTGAGTACCTGTAACTAATAGATTAACTTAATTATTTGGGGGAATGAAAAAAAAATACCAGCTGTTTTTTGGCATTAAATATGTAACATAAATAAGACTAATTTTTCTGCATGTCAGTACAATTATGACGATACCAAATACGTATAGTTATTTACTGATTTACTACTTTTGCACAAAGACACATTAAAAAATGTTTGCTTTAACCCATTTAATACTGCCGAGTTCTTAACTATGACGGCCGCTCGGGAGCCGGGCGGCTGCCATAGCTACAAGATGTCTGCTGTTTTATGCAGCAGACACCCAGTGCTAATGTCCACGATTGGTGCCCGGGCATTATCCCTTCTGGCGCCTTCGAGGCACCAGTTTACCAGCATTGGACTAGTGATAAACCCCCCTGGGGTTCAAGACCCCTAGGGATTCTAATAAATGCAAAAAAAAATAAAAACAAAGTAAAAAAAATATATAAAAAAATAAAAAGTATTAAAAATTCAAATCACCCCCCTTTCCCTAGAACACATATAAAAGTACTTAAATACCGTGAAACACATAACCAGTAGGTATCCCTGTGTCTGAAAATGCCCAATCTACAAATCTATAAAAATATTGTTGCCATACGGTAAATGTTATAGCAGGAACAAAAAAAATCAAAAGTGCCAAACCTTTTTTTTTTTTTCACTGTTTAAAAATTTGAATAATCAGCAATTCCCCAAAATGGTATAACTAAAAAGTACACCTGGTCCCACAAAAAGACACCCTATGCATCCCCGTACACAGAAGTATAAAAAAAAGTTACGGGTGTCAAAATATGGCAACTTTTAGAAAAAAAAAAATGTTGGCATTGGATTTTTGTTAAGGGGTTAAAATGTAAATAAATCCTTGGAATCGAACCGAAACATAGAATACAGATGACAAGTCATTTGGGCTGCACAGTAAACGCCGTACAAATGAAGCCTGGAAGAAATTCGCATAAATGCATTTTTTCTTCAAATCCACCCATTCTGAATTTTTTTCCAGCTTCCCAGTTCATTGTACAGAATAATTTGAAGAAAAATTTGTCCCACAAACATTAAGACCTCATATGGCTCTGAAAGCAGAAAAATAAAAAAGTTATGGGTTTTGGAAGTGGGGGAGTCAAATACGAAAATTGAAAAATGCCCGCGGTGGGAAGGATTAAATTCTGAGTGCCATAACTTTTCTATTTTTCCACCAACAGTAGGGCTTAATAGGAATACTAAGATAACAATCTTTTAGTCTCCTCCCTTTATTTTCCATGGCTGTCTTACTTAGGCTTCTGTAGTGATCATACATGCAAAGCTCTTGTGCTCACTTGCATGTACGTGTACGTCATTCTGCATTAAAGGGTTGGCATTTCTTTAACACAATGAAGACATAAAATAAGAAATGATTATTTACTGAACATATATATGTGTAAGTTCTTGCCTATTTGCTGTTTTCTAAAAATCTTTAACCAATGTTATTACATTGTTGCTGTTTATTTAATTACTTTCCTGTAATGGAAATTGAAGTATTTATAATGTTTATCTATGGACTCATACTGCTCTATGTGATCATTTTCACTCATATATAAAAGCATGTGGAGAGAGGCTTTCTTTCTTCTTTTGCTTTGAGGAGAGAAAAAAGTGCCATGTGGATGCATTAGGCTGAATTCACATGGGCTTGTTTGGGCCGGATTTTGATGCGGAATCCGCGCTAAAAAATTTAAATCCATAAGTTTCTTTTTTCCGCAAGCGGATTGTTGCTGCTCCAGGAAAAAAGAAGCAACATGCTCTTTCCTCAGGCGGATTGCGCGGCCGGACGACCGCCTGAAGGCACTCCCTTCCAACTAGGCCCATTCATTTGGGCCTAATCCGGAACAGAGTGCCGCAACTGGATGCTGGTGCACTGTACCAGCATTCAGTCGCAGCTACCCATTTTTTGGTCCACAATCTGAGGCGACCTCCACGTCAAATTAAAAAAAAAACATCTGAACTCAGCCTTATACAGCTGCATGCCAAGTTTCTGTGGCTCAGACATAAAAAAAAAAAAAACTCTAGTAACTATGTTGAGGTACACTTGGTTTGTGAAGGCCTTATAGTGTTTCTTATTCTGTATTGCAGATACAGGTTGGCTGTCATTCAGATGACCTGAGCTCAGCAGAAGAGTTGTGTCGTGCCCCAGTGGTTGTACGTAGAAAGGACATTGTCAGTGAGAAGGTTGTCATATCCTGTATCTGGGGAGGACTTCTATACATTGTTGTCAAAGAAAAAAGTCAACTAGGGATTGTTCCAGTTACAGTGTATGGAGCAGAACCAGCACCAACATTTATAAAAGGTAAGTACAGACTTTCTTTTCTAATCAATGTATTTACTTAAACGGGGTGTACTTAACCCTACTGGAGTTTCATAGACACTTTTTGGGACTAATAGAAGCAATTGTATTTCTCATGAAGAGCTATTGGAACAGAGGAACGGTTGCAAAAGAGTTGTTTAATCTTTGATGAGGCCTTGTGCTCAAGTTGTGTCCACAATGACTGATGGCTATTGCTTGTACCTTCTGTGGTGCAGTTTGCCCAAGGTTTGCTAAACCTATCATAGCGTGCGGCATCTGTTATTTTTTGAAGGAATGCATCAAGCAATAATATGCAATACTCTGTATTTCAAGGGGTGTCTGTGACTGTAACCTTTTTTCCAGAGGCAAACAGAACCTCACTGTGTCTATAGCATGCATAGTAGCAGCACTTGCAGTTTTCCCAGACCATGACTCCACACAGTTCATGTCCAAAGTCTTTAATTGGCATATTGCCTTTTTAAGATTACTACGTAACATAGTTAACAGCACAGATTTCAGCTTGTCAATAGAGATGAGCGAACACTTCGGATCAGCCGATCCGAACAGCACGCTCCCATAGAAATGAATGGAAGCACCTGTGATGCCGGCCGGCCGCCGGCAAAGTCAGCGTCACAGGTGCTTCCATTCATTTCTATGGGAGCGTGCTGTTCGGATCGTCTCATCCGAACAGTGTTCGCTCATCTCTGCTTGTCAATAACCTCCTTTTTATTTGAGTCAGATGCTTTCTACAGATGCTGATCCCATATACAGTCCTATGAAAAAGTTTGGGCACCCCTATTAATCTTAATCATTTTTAGTTCTAAATATTTTGGTGTTTGCAGCAGTCATTTCAGTTTAATATATCTAATAACTGATGGACACAGTAATATTTCAGGATTGAAATGAGGTTTATTGTACTAACAGAAAATGTGCAATATGCATTAAACCAAAATTTGACCAGTGCAAAAGTATGGGCACCTCAACAGAAAAGTGACATTAATATTTAGTAGATCCTGCTTTTGCAAAGATAACAGCCTCTAGTCGCTTCCTGTAGCTTTTAATCAGTTCCTGGATCCTGGATGAAGGTATTTTGGACCATTCCTCTTTACAAAATAATTCAAGTTCAGTTAAGTCTGATGGTTGCCGAGCATGGACAGCCCGCTCTCAAATGATCTGAAAACAAAGATTGTTCAACATAGTTGTTCAGGGTAAGGATACAAAAAGTTGTCTCAGAGATTTAACCTGTCAGTTTCCACTGTGAGGAACATAGTAAGGAAATGGAAGACCACAGGGACAGTTCTTGTTAAGCCCAGAAGTGGCAGGCCAAGAAAAATATCAGAAAGGCAGAGAAGAAGAATGGTGAGAACAGTCAAGGACAATCCACAGACCACCTCCAAAGAGCTGCAGCATCATCTTGCTGCAGATGGTGTCACTGTGCATCTGTCAACAATACAGCGCACTTTGCACAAGGAGAAGCTGTATGGGAGAGTGATGAGAAAGAAGCCGTTTCTGCAAGCACACCACAAACAGAGTCGCCTGAGGTATGCAAAATCACATTTGGACAAGCCAGCTTTATTTTGGAAGAAGGTCCTGTGGACTGATGAAACAAAGATTGAGTTGTTTGGTCATACAAAAAGGCGTTATGCATGGTGTCCAAAAAAAAAACAGCATTCCAAGAAAAACACTTGCTATCCACTGTAAAATTTGGTGGAGGTTCCATCATGCTTTGGGGCTTTATGGCCAATGCCGGCACCGGGAATCTTGTTAAAGTTGAGGGTCGCATGGATTCCACTCAGTATCAGCAGATTCCTGAGAATAATGTTCAAGAATCAGTGACGAAGTTGAAGTTACGCCGGGGATGGATATTTCAGCAATACAATGTCCAAACACTGCTCCAAATCGACTCAGGCATTCATGCAGAGGAACAATTACAATGTTCTGGAATGGCCATCCCAGTCCCCAGACCTGAATATCATTGAATATCTGTGGGATGATTTGATGCTCGGCGACCATCAAACTTAACTGAACTTGAATTGTTTTGTAAAGAGGAATGGTCCAAAATACCTTCATCCAGGATCCAGGAACTGATTAAAAGCTACAGGAAGTGACTAGAGGCTGTTATCTGTGCAAAAGGAGGATCTACTAAATATTAATGTCACTTTTCTGTTGAGGTGCCCATACTTTTGCACCAGTCAAATTTTGGTTTAATGCATATTGCACATTTTCTGTTAGTACAATAAACCTCATTTCAATCCAGAAATATTACTGTGTCCATCAGTTATTAGATATATCAAACTGAAATGGCTGCTGCAAACACCAAAATATTTAGAACTAAAAATGATTAAGATTAATAGGGGTGCCCAAACTTTTTCATAGGACTGTATATCAGTGATCCTTCCTTTCTCCAGTAACAGCACATGCATATTCAGCTTGAGTTTCTTATTTCCTTTATCAAGTAATGAAAAGCAGTCCTATTTCTAAACTTGTTTGGGTCTATACAATTCTCAATGCACAGTGTGTCTAGTTGCTTTCTCCCTTGCAATCGTTTCTCAAACTTACCAGCCTGTGCAACTTGATCTTTATCCTTATGATCTCTCTATCAGGACCCATCTCCGAGAAACAATTGCAGTCTCTCTCAATAGAGTTAGGAACTGTCATAGATTTCCATTATAACTCATGGCAAAAAAAACCTGTTGCGAGTGCTAATGAATCTGTTGGGCCTAGTTGTCCCAACCTCAGCCCACCCCTCTCTGTCCACATTGACAATGTGGAAAGTGAGGTGTGGATCGGAGCTTGTGGCATACATTTGGCACAGGAAAGGTTCTTGCGCCAAATGTGCACCATTATATCACTCCACTATGACAGATAAACGGTATAGATGGATTGATGAAAATTCCTCCTATGCATATAATGATACCTTAGCTCTTAAAATGATGCATTTATTTAATGCTCCTTATATTATATCATAGTATAATGTAAAAACTGGTTGTCTACTTAGTCACTTAAATGTGTCTTCTCACCAGGACATACTAACCATTCTTCATGGTTGGAATCACTTCGCTCTTCAACCGTTCCTTGGGCTGAGCTTATTACAGAGAACATTATCCTTACTGTCCCTTTTGATGCAATCCGCTCACTAGAGGATCCAGAATCTGTGTTGTCTTTATGGGATAAGATCATGTCAGCAGTATTGGATCTTGCGTCCATCTCAAAGAAACTGCCTCGTCCAGAAAGAATCGTGGCTGATGTTCAGATCTCAGTAGGTAAGGCATGGACCACATAAATATCCAGTAGACCTACACATCCATGAGCTACAAGACCTATGAGCCTAGATGTACAAGAACTAGTACATATTTTACCAAGATATAGGCAGAACTAGAGATAGACAAACCTCTCAAGATTTGTTTCATTTCAGGTTTGAGTAGCTCAGGTCAAACAATTTACTCAGACTTGATTCAGGTCAAACAAGTTTGATAGAAACCACAACTTAAATTGGCTTAAAACATAGGAACCTATTGTGGGGAATCACTCAGGTAGATGCTCGGTAGCAGTGCAGGAAGCAGGGACACAGAGACTGGGTTGCATACAAGTTCAGGCTTTATTCACTTGCAGTGCATTAACTGCCTTTGCAAAGGCACAAATAAACAAAACAAAAGCCTTCTCAGCTGAGAACTAACTAAACATAAGGAAACTGTTCCCTGACTATCCAGGAGCCTGGCTACCAGACTCCCACCTTGGCAACAACAGCAGGTGGCACAGTACCTGCTTTGTAGGTTTGGTCTGGACAGGTCAGCTCTGTCAGTGTGGTGCCACACTTCCTAGTCCTCACACACAGACTAATATCAGGCCTTGATTACACAGCTGACCTCCCTGGTGTGGGTATTTACCAAACACCCTTCACTTTCTCACTCTATCTATCCAATTTCTAGCTCTCTAAGGCAAACAATCTATATTATGTGAAATCGACATATATGTCTATGGAAAAACAGATGGTAAACAGTGAATGCAAATTTGATATTAATAATAAAGTGCACTACCATTTGCTTTTCCGCATTTTAACATTTAAAACGCTTCTAAAATTATCCTTTTTTTGGGGGGGATGTGTTTTTTTAGATATATATGGAGGGTATATTGCAAAAAACAATGGTTTTGTAGAAAAATTAGCCTATTTTGTTCATTTGCTAAAGCCTTGTTATTTGTTAGACAATTAGGCTGTGTGAGCCTTCTTAAAACGTGATGAAGAATCGGCTTTCAAAAAATGTAAGAAACCACCCCAAATTATCCCTTTATGGGAGCAAAACGGCACACCAACATTGCTTTGGGATTGGAAGAAGCAATGGTGGGGGTTGTTTGTTTGTATTTTATTCTTATTATGCCAACAAAGTGGTAATGGCAAGTGGCACTGGCAATTATAGAATTTGAAGACAAGTTTGTGGCACACTGTCAGCCTGACTGCCACTTGAAATGTGAAGTGGTAATGAATTGACTAAATTAAAATAGTTCCTTTACTGCAGCAGATGCAGTTTTAATGAGTCAAAATTACAAGATTGGAAGAAACATTTGTGGCACACCATCAGTGTGCTGGCATGCCAGATAGAAAATACTCTGAAATGGAACAGATTCTATGACCATGAGAACAGCACTTGATAGACAGCCATTTCTATCACTAATTTTCCTGCAGTTGATTAAATTGGACTACATTCTCCTATTTCTAAGATTCTCTAGCTCTATTGTTTGCAATTGTAAACTGAGTGCCTTGTATGATGCAGTAAGATGAATCACAGGTCCTTTGCTACTTCCACCATTAAAGCAATGCCTCATGTTTCAGCTTACAGCACCTTATATAATGTATATGACATCATCACTGTAAGGTGTCCACCTACCACTGATGCAGGTGATGCTAGAATGTCATTGCGATTCAAGACATGTGTCCCTTCTGTATTTTTACTGTGCAATAAAAGTAGCGTTCATTTTATTTAATCTAAGATGAATCAACACTTCATTGTTTCTTTAAAAATGGAACAATTGGGAATATTTGGGTCAAAGCTGGATCATAACAAATACCGTAGGTTCATTCATTTCTACACAGCACTAAGCCTATGTTAAATACTGGGAATAAAAGTACAGTGTTAAAAGCAAGAGGCAAGGGAGTAGGGATTCATCCGTATATCATGTTTTTATCAGCCCAATCGTGCATCTTTTACATTTTTTTTCTTTTTCCATGTTGTAGGTTGGATGCATGCTGGATACCCCATAATGTGTCATTTGCCTTCAGCATCTACTTTAGTAAGCATTGAGAATATAAAGAAAGGACTATGGGGGCCTATACATGAACTTGGTCACAACCAGCAGAGAGGAGTATGGGAATTCCCTCCTCACACCACAGAAGCCACATGTAACCTGTGGTCTGTATATGTACATGAAACTGTGCTGGGAATCCCAAGGGACAAAGCTCATCCTGCTCTCAAGCTTGAAGCCAGAGGAAATAGAATCAAGGAGTATCTGAAGAATGGAGCCAAGCTTGAAGAGTGGAATGTGTGGACAGCGCTTGAGACTTACCTTCAGGTATTAAAGACTAATAAATAATATCTTGTTTGTTATATAATGCCGACATATTATGTAGTAATGTACAGAAACCGTCACCCCTTAGGTCAATCTCTGTCCCCAACACTATCTAATTTTACTCTCTCAGTATTATCTATAATATTTCCAGAGATATCACTGGCTGAAAACAGTGGGGAATGGGATATTTATATCTTATATATTATACAGCTACATAGAAATATCCTATACCCGACTGTGTTTTCAACCAGTGATGTTTCTGGAAATAATATAGACTGCATATAGACTACAATAGCACTGAATCCTTATTGTCACATGGAAGGATAAGGGGCCAGGAAATGGGTGCTATGTTGTAGGGTGGCCAAGTCTTTGCTAGTTACATCTCTGATTAGACAACCAAATGTTCTGTATGTATAGTACTATGTAGAGATGAGCGAACGGTGTTCGATCGAATTGATATTCAATCGAATATCAGGCCGTTCGAGGTATTCGATTACAATCGAACGCCACGTGGCAAACTCACTAAAAATTTGATTCCCCTTCCACCTTCCCTGGCGCATTTTTTGCACCAATAACAGCGCAGGGGAGGTGGGACAGGAAATACGACAAGGTAGGCAGTGAAAAAAAAAAATCGGAAAAAGGAAACAGATAACCTCCAATTTAGACGAATGGTGGATTTACCATTCGACTAATTTGGGACTGTGAACTATATGAATGTGAGACAGGGACAGATGTACAGGCAGGGTTAGCTAGGGATAACCTTTATTTAGAGGGGAATGTCACTCACCTAGCTCTTTGGGGCTCTATCTTGTCGGGATCCCTGTTAGCTTGCGATATGTGTGAGCTGACTTTTTCCCATAGGAATGCATTGACCAGCATTGATTGGCCGAATGCCCGTACAGTGGCCAATCAACACTGTTCAATGCATTCCTATGGCTCGGAACTACTAAAGGAATAGCTGAGCTGAGCGTGTTAGTACTACTAAGGAATAGACAGCTGAGTGTGCAGTGTGGGAGATTATCCTATTCACTACACAGCATGTACCCCACGCTGTGTAGTGATTAACTCCCTCCCCCCGGTGTCCGTTTACCTGCAGCTCTTTGCTCTTGGTCCACTTTGGTCCATGGTCCTGGTTTCAGAGCGCCCTGCCCCCCTCTCCCCCTCTATTATTATAGAGAAGGCGGGGCTTAGGAGAGTGTGGGCGGGGAGACCTCCCGCCCAGTACCTGCCCATACTCTCCTAAGCCCCGCCTTCTCTATAATAATAGTCAGTGAGAGGAGGCAGGGTGCTCTGAAACCAGGACCATGGATCGAAGTGGACCAAGAGCAAAGAGCTGCAGGTAAGCGGACACCGGTGGGGGGAAGGGGTTAATCACTACACAGCGTGGGGTACATGCTGTGTAGTGAATAGGATAGTCATACAATCCCAGCTCTGCTTAATCAACAAACAGTAGTGTCCGATACTACAAACGCAGCCCGGCTATACCGATAAACTGAGTGTGTAGTGTCCGATGTAGGTGAGCTGAGTGTGTAGGAGATGTAGATGTAGGAGAGCTGGCAGATATGCAGCAGACTAACACACTCAGCTCTGCTAACATCGGTCAGCTCTGCTACATCTCTGGTGTAGTAGCTCTGCACTACATCCAACTAACCCTCCATCTACTCCTCCTGTCACACACATCTCGTGTGTAGCAAAGCTCAGCGCACACTCAGCTCTGCTACATCTCTACAACAGAGTGTAGAGATGTAGCAGAGCTGAGTGTGTGCTGAGCTATGTTACACCAGAGATGTGTGTGACAGGAGGAATAGCCAAGCTGGGCGCATGGCTGGCTCTGCTTCATTTCTCCATAGGTATGCATTGACCAGCGTTGATTGGCCAGTCTTACAGCAGCCAATCAATGCTGGTTCTGCCGGAGGAGGCGGAGTCTAAAATAGGACCAGATTGGAAACTGCTGTGGACGGCTCTTAGACTCCGCTTCCTCCGGCAGAACCAGCGTTGATTGGCCGAATGTCGTAGACTGGCCAATCAACGCTGGTCAATGCATTCCTGTGGGAAAAAGTCAGCTCCGGCATATCGCAAGCTGACAGGGGATCCCGACATAATAAAGGTACTTGATGCCCCCAGTCATGCTTCCCCTGCTGTCCCAGTTGCTTTCCAGGGTGTTGGCATCATTTCCTGGGGTGTCTTAGTGGACTTGGTGACTCTCCTGAGTCGAATAGTGGGATCCCCTGTAGCGAAGAATTTTCTCCCATAGACTATAATGGGGTTCGATATTCGTTTGAATAGTCGAATATTGAGATGCTATTCATAACGAATATCGAAAATTTTACTGTTCGCTCATCTCTAGTACTATGTATTGTAGGCCTTATATTATTTTTCAGCAGTAGGCTAATAGTAAGTAGTCTCTAACAAAACGTTCACAACGTTCCTGTTTATACTATAGTCCACTGGCTACTATGATATAAAATTGATAATCAGCTGTTTTCTTTTATTATAACATATTCATCATCCTTCTCTGCATAGACCATGTATTCTGTACTATATATTGTCTTTATTGTTTTAGCTACAAGAGGGCTTTGGTTGGGATCCATTCAAGCGAGTTTTCTCAGAATATCAGACCTTGTCAAATGTCAGCAATAACAAGAATGTTAAGATGAATCTTTGGGCTGAGAAGTTCTCCAAAGCAGTCAATAAAAACCTGGTTCCATTCTTCCAGGCCTGGGGTTGGCCCATTGATGATGCAACCAGCAAAAAATTATCCACATTATCTGCCTGGGAAGAGAATCCAATGAAGAATTATATTAAACAGATTTAATAAGAGAAATTTTTAAAATAACACTTTTAGATTAATACATTTGCAATGATTTAATAACAATTATACACAATATCGCGAAAATTGAAGGAAAAAAATTTAATACAAATCAAATCATACTAGAATTTATGTAAAAGAGCTTGATAGATTATGATGTGAATTTATAAAAGTCCTGACATTCTAAATCATCAGTATTTTTGTATGATCATGTGCAGTACATGTAGTCTTCAATAAATAACTCGCTTGCATTCGTCAACTTTGGTCTTTTCTGGCAGCACAATTTATGAAGCAAAAATAAAATAAAAGTAATAATGTGAAGTACACAGACTGACTTCTAGTAGCTGGGGCTAGCCAAGACTTTCATTTTATTTGATGGAGATATATACCGTATTTTTCGGACTATAAGACGCACTTTTTTCCCCCCAAATTTTGGAGGAAAATGAGGGTGCGTCTTATAGTCTGAATGTGGGTTTGCAGCATGGCCGCGCTACTGCCACCGCTGGTTTTCTTCAGCGGCAGTAGCGTAGCAATCCGCAGGCCCCGGCAGCTGTTGTAATAGACCGGCGGATGCCGGGGAGTGTCTTAGCTGCCGGGGCCTGCAGATTCCCGCGCTACTGCCACCGCTGGTTTTCTTCAGCGGCAGGAGTGTGACAATACTGCAGGCCCCGGCAGCTAAGACACTCCCCGGCATCCGCCGGCCTATTACAGCAGATGCCGGGGACTGTCAGCTGCCGGGGCCTGCGGATTGCCGCGCTACTGCCGCTGAAGAAAACCAGCAGTGACAGTAGCACGGCCATGCTGCAAACCCACTCCTCCACCGCAGGTCCCGACAGTCAGTTAGCCGCCGCCGCCCCCCCCCCCCCCCCCCCCCGGCCTCATACCTTTAGTGATGCAGGCCGGCTCCTGCACGGCGAGGCCGCAGGAGCCGACCTGTTCCGATGACAGCCGGGAGCCTAATGAAGGCTCTGAGGCTTGTCATAGATATATATTACTATCACGGCTGGTCTATGACCCTCCGCGATAGTAATGTATAGAATCTCCCATAGACGGCAATACACTTGTATTGCCGTCTATGGGACTTGCAATCAAATGATTCCAGGTTCAAGCCCCCTAGGCGGGGGATATTAAAATAGTAAAAAAAAAAAAAAAAAAAAAAAAACTTAAAAAAAATATAATAAAAAATAAAATAAATAAAAGTTCACCCCCTTTCCCTAGAATACATATAAAAGTATAACATTACTGTGAAACATATACATTAGGTATCCCTGTGTCTGAAAATGCCCGGTCTACACCTGGCCCCACAAAAAAAACGCCCTATACATCCCCGTACAGCTGCAGGGTCACCTGTCAATGTGGCCTTGCAGCTGTTCCAAAACTACAACTCCCATATATTAAATATTTTACCATTTTTTGCCTGAAAATTTTTTTTCCCTATTTTTCTCCTCTAAAACCTGGGTGCGTCTTATAGTCCGAAAAATTGGCTTTACTTCCAGAATTTTTTAAAAAAATGCTAGTATATAAGGGCAGGACAAGGGCTAGCATTTGTTCCCAATGGTTTTTGGAGTGAACTCCACCTGATGATAAGTCCTGGTTAGGGTTGAGCGATTGTGTTCGGAAAAAAAAAAAAAAAAAAAAAAAAAAAAAAAAAAAAAAAATCGGATTCCGATCGGCGATCGAGAATAATTTCACGATCGCGATTGGAATTCCGAACACAATCTTTTTAGGTGGGATCGAGATCGGTAGTATTTCCCACAATGCCTTCACACTGAGTATATAGTGTATACTCAGTGTGAAGGCTCCGCTGCGGTTCCATAGGAATGAATGGAAGCAGCCGGAACACAGCCTTAACCCCCTGCGCGCCGGCTGCCTCCATTCATTCTAATGGGAGACTAAAGTAACATCTCTAGTAGCTGCTTACCTCCAGAGATGGCTGCTCCGCTGCTCTTCGCCTCGCTGCCGCTCCAGCTGCAGTCTTCTGCAGCGAAGGGAGAAGAAGACTGCATCTGGAGCGGCAGCGAGGCAAAGAACAGCGGAGCAGCCATCTCTGGAGGTAAGTGGACACCAAGGGGGGACTAAGTAGCCAGAGGATTAAAAAAAAATCCTCTGGCTACTTAGTGATTCACTACACAGCATGGATTCTAACAATTCTTAGATTCCATGCTGTATAGTGAATAGGATTGCTTTTAAAATCCGATCTCTGATTAATAAAAAAATCCAATTGATTTGCATTGGGATCGAGATCGGGTTTGAATGAAAAATGATCGAAAATCGGATTTTAAAATAGATCCTGAAAAGTCAGGATCGGCTCAACCCTAGTCCTGGTGCTTCTTTTTCTTCTAGCTGAAAAAAAAAAAATTAGCTAGAGGAAAATCTGCTACTGACTCCCATTGAAATTAACTGGCTAGTTGGGAGGTGTTTTCTGAAGCAGATTCAGTCTCAAAAATCAGTCTGCAAATATTCCATGTGAACTTACCCTTAGAAAGGGAGAGTAAATTGCACTCCCCTTCTCACCTTTCTGCCACATTATCAATTTAGAATAGTAGACATAGGGTCACTGAGTTTACAGAAGTCAATACAGCATAATATTATTGGTTTTACACCAGAAACATGAAAACCTTGTAACTTTTAAACTCTAGTTGTACCAATAGTTGTCACAGCCAATGTTTTCGAAAGTGAAGGTGGAGTAGGAATTGCAGTTGACTGTTTACTGGCACAAGTTAAAAATCTGATTCCAACATAAGTGCACCACTCAGTGGAGGCGGCTCTTTCATTAACACTGGTTTTTGATAAACCCACTCTTCATAAAAGTACGCCAATAAGCCAGTCTTCATATATGTTTTCTAATGAGATAAGTACTCAGACTCCAGCTCTGTTCAAAAGTAGGCTGGCAGGAGTGGAGAATGCAAAGATCCTGTTTTACGTATGGCCAAGGATAGATGTGCAAAAAATTTCGGTGTGCATTTTGACATGGATTTGCCACATGTTAATATCAATATCTTATTTCCCTGGCACAGGCAGCCCTAGTACTCGCCCAGCTGTTTCAATTGGACTAAACACGGCCAAAACGAAACTGCTATTATTATACTGTGGGGTCTCGTCAGACTCCAGAGTACAGTATAATAATTTGGAGGCCCAGGGGAGGTGATCAAGGATAAAAAAAAAAACAATGTTAGGCTGCATTCACATGGAGTAAACGCTGGCGTTTTTTGTGTGTTTTTTGCACATAGCGCCGCGTTTACGCCGCGTAGCGTCGCGTTAACGCCGCGTATACGCCGCGTTAACGCCGCGCTATTTAGCGGTGGCGTTGCCCGGCGTTAACGCGGCGTATACGCGGCGTTAACGCGACGCTACGTGGCGTAAACGCGGCGCTATGTGCAAAAAACACACAAAAAACGCCAGCGTTTACTCCATGTGAATGCAGCCTTACTCACCTTCCCTGCATTCTGCATCAGCTCTCTGTTCTCTTCGGTGCTTCTACCTGAAGTAAGAGTCTGCTGATAGGGCCTTAGGGGTCATGTCGGCGTCATTACACATAATCAATACTGTGTTTAGGGGCATTATGGGACATAATACTGTGTGCAAGGACCACTATGAGAGATTATACTGTGTGCAGGGGTCACTATGGTACATTATACTGTCTGGAGAGGCCACTATGTGATATAATTCCCTGTGCAGAGGCCACTATGGGACATATTACCGTATGCAGGGGCCACTATGGAACATAATACTATGTGCAGGGGCTGCTATGAGACATGATATGGTGTGCAGGGGCCACTATACGACATCATACCAAGTCCTGGGGCCAGTATATGAGACATAATACTGTGTGCAGGGGCCGGTATGAGATATAATACTGTGTGCAGGGGACGGTATGAGACATTATTCTGTCTGGAGGGGCCACTATTAGACATTATACTGTATGCAGGGGCCACTGTGTGACATTATACTGTCTGGAGGGGTCACTATGGGACATAATACTATGTGGAGGGTCCGCTATGGAATATGATATTGTGTGTATAGTATTGTGGGCACTAGTGCAAACTTTTGTCCGGGGCCTCCTAGCCCCTTCCTACAGCGAATTCTTGATAGTGATGGCTATGGGTGCTGCAGCGATAGCTTAGATACTTAAAAGAGATACAAACTATAGTACACACAATTGCAGTTATCAAATATATGGTGAGTAACCAGTGCAGAATCTGGCATGTAAGCAATAATGGCAGCTGTGTGCTGTGGGAGACATCTGATCTGCTAGTTCAAGGGAAATAAATAGACATAGAAGTTGTAGAAACATATCTTGTCTCATGTCAAGATTCTTTTTTAGAAATGAAGATATTGCTCAGCATGGTGTGACTAATGACTAATGCATAAGTTTAGCCTCGCTGACCTCTCTTTGTAATGCTGTTACTAAAAACGGGGATTAAACAATCCCAGTAAAATTAATGCTTATCTTAACCTGTTCCCACAATTGAAAAAAAAAAAAATATCCTAACATCTGATTCTAGAAAGAACATAGTAGATTGTGATCCAGCTGTTTAGCCAATTTAATCCATATCAAAATCACAGCTCCTTGATCTTGCCCAATTTCCCTTTTTCTATTGTATCAGTTTACTTGCTGCTCATACATCCCACCCAGTGTCTTTAGATAATCAATTTTAGTCACTTCGCTTGTCAATGGTTAGATGATACTAGAATGCAGCGGTACTACACTGTTGACTAAAAGTATTGGCACCCCTGCAATTCTGTCAGATAATACTCATGTTCTTCCAGAATATGATTGCAAGCACAAACTCTTTGGTATTAATATCTTCATTTATTTTGCTTGCAATGAAAAAAAAAACCACAAAAGAGAATGAAAAAAAAAGTCAAATCATTGATCATTTTACGCAAAACTCTAAAAATGGGCGAGACAAAAGTATTGGCATCCTCAGCCTAATACTTGGTAGCACAACCTTTAGAGAAAATAACTGCGAACAACCGCTTCCAGTAACCATCAATGAGTTTCTTACAATGCTCTGCTGGAATTTTAGACCATTCTTCTTTGGCAAACTGCTCCAGGTCCCCGAGATTTAAAGGGGGGCCTTCTCCAAACTGCCATTTTGAGATCTCTCCACAGGTGTTCTATGGGATTCAGGTCTGGACTCATTGCTGGCCACTTTAGAAGTCTCCAGTGCTTTCTCTCAAACCATTTTCTAGTACTTTTTGAAGTGTGTTTTGGGTCATTGTCCTGCTGGAAGACCCATGACCTCTGAGGGAGACCCAGCTTTCTCACACTGGGCCCTACATTATGCTGCAAAATTTGTTGGTAGTCTTCAGACTTCATAATGCCATGCACACGGTCAAGCAGTCCAGTGCCAGAGGCAGCAAAGCAACCCCAAAACATCAGGGAACCTCCGCCATGTTTGACTGTAGGGACCGTGTTATTTTCTTTGAAGGCCTCTTTTTTTTCCTGTAAACTCTATGTTGATGCCTTTTCCCAAAAAGCTCTACTTTTGTCTCATCTGACCAGAAAACATTCTTCCAAAACGTTTTTGGCTTTCTCAGGTAAGTTTTGGCAAACTCCAGCCTGGCTTTTTTATGTCTCTGGGTAAGAAGTTGGGTCTTCCTGGGTATCCTACCATACAGTCCCTTTTCATTCAGATGCCGACGGATAGTATGGGTTGACACTGTTGTACCCTCAGACTGCAGGGCAGCTTGAACTTGTTTAGATGTTAGTCGAGGTTCTTTATCCACCATCCGCACAATCTTGCGTTGAAATCTCTCGTCAATTTTTTTCTGTCCACATCTAGGGAGGTTAGCCACAGGGCTTTAAACTTCTTGATGACACTGTGCACAGTAAACACAGGAACATACAGGTCTTTGGAGATGGACTTGTAGCCTTGATATTGCTCATGCTTCCTCACAATTTTGCTTCTGAAGTCCTCAGACAGTTCTTTGGTCTTCTTTCTTTTCTCCATGCTCAATGTGGTACACACAAGGACACAGGACAGAGGTTGAGTCAACTTTAATCCATTTCAACTGGCTGCAAGTGTGATTTAGTTATTGCCACCACCAGTTAGGTGCCTCAGGTAAGTAACAGGTGCTGTTAATTACACAAATTAGAGAAGCATCACATGATTTTTCAAATAGTGCCAATACTTTTGTCCACCCCCTTTTTTATGTTTGGTGTTGAATTATATCCAATTTGGCTTTTTGACTATTCTTTTTGTGGTTTTCCATTGAAGAAAAATTAAATGAAGATAATAATACCAAAGAATTTGTGATTGCAATCATTTTCTGGAAGAAAATTATTATTATCTGACAGAATTTCAGGGGTGCCAATACTTTTGGCCAACACTGTATGACCAGCAAATTTGAATGCTAAGTCACTAGCCATATTCTAGTTGTGCTATTTGTTATGTCCATGTTCAGTTGCATCCATAGATTTTAAAACCTTTCATTATGGGCAGCTATAATGTGGTAGCTAGTCTGACTACCAGACCAGAACTTGGTCTCTTGTGGAAATATGATGTCAGTCTTCTGTTTGTAAGGCTTAGGCCCCATGTAATAGAAATGCAGCTTTTTATGTTGCAGATTTTGCTGTGGTTTTTTTGAGCCATAGCCTGGATTGAGCAAAAGTGAGAAGTGTAAGAATTTCCTATATATTTCCTATTCCTTTTGTAACCATTCTTGCCTTTGGCTTAAAAAGCCACAGCAAAATCTGCAACAAAAAAAGCTGTGTTTTTCACAATGTGGAGCCTCAGCCTAATACTTCCTGTGAACTACAGGATTACTTAATTTAGGCTAAGGCCCCACGGGACGTCCCGCAGCAAAAATGCAGGAAAAACCGCAGCGGCAACGCATTGTGGTTCTTCCTGCAACACTTTAGACAGAACGTTCACTGAGTTTTCCTCCGCGGACTTTCTGCTGCAATTATACCTATGGAGAAACCACCGGCGTTTCCGTAGATATAATTGACACGCTGCATGGGATTTGCTAGAATCCCATCCACTTTGCTCTTACTGTAAAACGCTGCGATTTTTCTCTTGCTCTTATCCGCCCTTCACACAATAGTCTCCAAGATTTCTCCCATGCATCCCCCATACTCTGGAACTCATTACCAAGACACATAAGACTGACCCCCAGAATCACAAGCTTTAAGAAGGCCCTGAAGACTCACTTAATCAGGAAGGCCTACAACCTCCAGTAACACTACTGTCACCTCACCACTATCTGAACAGTCTCTTCCTTTACCTTCTGTCTCTATTCCTCTTCCCTCGTAGATTGTAAGCTCTCGCAGGCAAGGCCCTCTATCCCACTGTGCCAGTCGATCACTGTATTATATTTGTTTTGCATATTTTGTGTACCGTATGTAAATCCCCAAATATAAAGCAACATGGAATTAATAGTGCTATATAAATAAACAATAATAATAATAATAATAATAATAAATAATAATAGCCTCTTTGGTTTTATTACATTTTTCATGACATTTCCATTCCCACCATTTGGACCTCTTCGCAGGGTTCCTGGGTAGTATTTATTTAACTTATTTCCATTTCTGAGTAACCAACAATGTCCAACTCTGGACTTACTCCTCACCCTCTTGTTGTGCTATTGTACATCACTTTTGTGATGAACATTACAGACGTTACTCCATATCTGGTAGTCCTGGTTAGTTGTCCTCATGTATTGTCTTCCTTGTTGTGTTTGAACAGTTTGTCCTCGCCCTTATCTTCATTGGTGGTGTTTGTCTTAATCACCGTTAGTCTTGCACTGTGTCCCTTTCTTGTTTGTGCCTCCATATCCTGCCTCTTCTTTTTTCTCCATTTCTTCCTCTTCCTTTTTACTCTGACTTTGTTCTTTTTCAGTTCTTTAAGATGACAGAGCTGACTTGCACTTTTAATATGAAAGGGTTTAATTCTCCTAACAAGCGACACAATGTCTTACACCTACTTCGCAAACGTCATACCCTTGTCTCATTTTAAAAGTTCCAAGAGCCCGACTTTTCCAACCAAGCCATTCTCCCAATGGTCCCACAGCACTAACCCGGAGTCAACCTCCAGAGATGTTTCCATTATCTTTCACAACTCAATCCCCTTTGTATGCTAAAGACAGTACGTCAATCCAGATGGCAGAGCTAGTTTTCTGAAAGGCTCCACAGCCACGGTCAAATACATGTCTGCCAATGTTAATGTACTAACAGAGGTCAAATTGACTGGCTTATCAAGATTCTACAACTCTTGAAGGTCAATTTGCAGAAGATCAGATTATCCTTTGTGGGGACTTCAACGTGGCTCTGAACCCACTTGCTGATTCCACTTCTTCTGCCACTCCACGCTCTCAAAAACTCCTTGGCAGACTCATGGCGAATTTGAAAGATGTCTCCTTGTTGGACACCTGACGCATCCTCCACTCTACTACCAAAGATTTTACTTTTTTCTCTCCTACTGGAAGATCCAATCATCGTTTGGATATTTTCAGTTCTTCTAGCATATTAGACTCCGTCTTGTCATCTGAAATAGGAGTCATTTTGATCTCTGACCATGCACCGGTCTCCACTACAATCCAACTCCAACAAACACTATGTGATCAAAAGTATCCAGACACCCCCAAAAACATACGTTTTTCATATTAGGTGCATTGTGTTGCCACCTACTGCCAGGTACTCCATATCAGCGAGCTCAGTAGACATCATGAAAGACCAGAATGGGGTGCGCCTCGGAACTCACGGACTTCGAACGTGGTCAGGTGATTGGGTGCCACACATCACGCAGGTCAATGCCAAACGACGCCTCGCTTGGTGTAAGGAGCGTAAACAATGGACGATTGAACAGTGAAAAAACGTTGTGTGGAGTGACGAATCACAGTACACAATATGGCGATCCGATGGCAGGGTGTGGGTATGGCGAATGCCCGGTGAATGTCATCTGCCAGCCTGTGTAGTGCCAACAGTAAAATTCGGAGGCTGTGGTGTTATGGTGTGGTCGTGTTTTTCATGGAGGGGACTTGCACCCCTTGTTGTTTTGCGTGGCACTATCACAGCACAGGCCTACATTGATGTTTTAAAACTCCTTCTTGCTTCCCACTTTTGAAGAGCAATTCGGGGATGGCGATTGCATCTTTCAACATGATCGAGCACCTCTTCATACTGCACGGCCTGTGGCGGAGTGGTTACAGGACAATAACATCTCTGTACTGGACTGGCCTGCACAGAGTGCTGACTTGAATCCTATAGAACACCTTTGGGATGTTTTGGAATGCCGACTTCATGCCAGGCCTCACCGACCTACATCAATACCTCTCCTCAGTGCAGCACTCCGTGAAGAATGGGCTGCCATTCCCCAAAAAACCTTCCAGCACCTGATTGAACGTATGCCTGCAAGAGTGGAAGCTGTCATCAAGGCTAAGGGTGGGCCAACGCCCATGGAGGGTGCCACGAACTTGTGAGTCATTTTCAGCCAGGTGTCCGGATACTTTTGATCACATAGTGTATGTCCCCAAAGGTCTGGAACTGGAGACAAAATGAATCTTTGCTGGACTCTGAGTCTACTGTTCATTCACTACAGTCTCAACTCTCTGACTACTTTGAGATCAACAATACCCCTGACATGTGCCCAACAATTGTTTGGGAGTCCCACAAGTCTTTTATTTGTGGCATTCTGATTTTGGTAGCTTCTAAAGTCAAGAAGGAGAGACAGAAATCCACTGATGACCTACTTAGCCGAATTGTGGCCATAGAGCACCTTCACAAATAATCGCTGGACCAGCAGGCTCAGAAGGAGTTGACCTCCGTACAAGAGCAACTGACTTCTTTACTCTGTGCCAAAGTGGCTAAACATTATCTCTGCTACCAACATCTTCTTTATGCCCATGGTGATAAAGGGGGCCACCTAATATTTAGCTTAATTAAATACGCTAAAGTAAAGTCCTTCATCTCATCCATAAAATCCACTACAGGCGCTATAGCCACTGACACTCATGATGTTGCTGCGAAGTTCTTTCAGTTTTACTCAAAGTGATATGATTTAGCTGCTACAACCTCCACTTCCCCTCCACCTAAGTCATCTTCCATTAAGTCCTTTTTAAGTAGTTTGTCTCTACCCACCCTATCACCTGACTCTGTATCAGCTTTAATAGCTCCTATTACTCTGAAAGAAGTTGAAAGCACCCTACATAGCTTCCATCCTGGTAAGAGTCCAGGGCTGGATGGTCTCCCATTGCTACATTTCAGAAAGTTTCAGCAAATTTTGGCCCCTCAGCTCACTTTCGTTTGCAATGCTCTTCTTGAAGGAGCCCGTAATCTCAAACATGCCAAAGTGGTGCATGTAGCTCCTCCTTGATCCATGCTGAACAGTCTGGCTTCATCCCAGGCAGAGAAGGCCGAGATAACACTGCCAAGCTTCCTCTTTTGTCTCATGCTGCCAGAACCAAGCAGAAACTAATTCTCTTAAGCGCTGACATTGAAAAGGTGTTTGACAGAGTGGATTGAAACTTCCTGAGGACTGCCCTAGAGAAATTTGGTCTTCCTCCTACCTTTGTCAAATCTATCTTTATGCTATACACTTACCCTCATGCTCATCTTAAAGTTAACGGCACTTCCTTCTCCTCCTTTACAATTCATAACGGCACACACCAGTGCTGTCCTCTCTCTCCAGCACTTTTCATATTGGTCATAAAGATGTTCATGCAAGTGATTCACCAACACCCTGCTATACATGGAATGACGGTCAACACAATTCATGCTACTGCTTTCGCAGATGATATCCCATTTGTTTTGACTAATGCTACGGAAAGCTTGCAAGCCTTGGTTGAGTTGATGGAACATTATGGTGAACTATTCAACTACAAAATTAACTTAGACAAATCCGTAATACTCCCTATTAACCTTCTTGCTAGAAAACGTGCCTCCCTGATTCAGTCCACTACTTTCGCATGGACTACTTCCTGCATCAAGTACCTAGACATTGTTCTTTCTCAAGATGTTGCTGATTTATACCAACTGAATTTTATACCTTAGTTGGCGGACCTGAAGTCTCTCCTCACTTCGTATACTGAATTGCTGATATCATGGTTTTGTAGGAAAAACCTAGTCCAAACTTATGTTTTGCCCAAGCTGCTCTACTGCCTGACCATGCTACCTATCCACCTGCCAGCTGCTTTTTTCAAGAACGATCGTAACATTATCTCTTCATTTGTTTTGAATAAAAGAAATCATGTATAGCATATTATACTATCATATTCAAAAATATTATAATGCTGTCCAGATTGGCTGGTGGGCGAAGTTAACTAAACATTCCTCCTGGCCGGGAGATCTCCTACCCTCTTCCTCCTGCTCTGCACTCTGGACGCCCCATTTACCCTCCTGTAAGCCACTGTTGCAAGATCCTGTTTTCAAGGGTTGTGCTGAGGTTTGGAAAGGTCTCTCCAAAGATTTAGCTCTATTCCCTTCTCCCCTTATGCCTGCCAGCCTCATACCCCATCTCATTAATCTCTTTCAGCCTCCTAATGATTCACTATGGGTGCCCCTAGACAGGCTACAGCTACGAGACTTGTGTAGTAATGTTAGTCCCATGTCCATTGAGGAGATTCTGAAATTTTTGCCAAACTTTAAACCTAATCTTCTGCATCATCAGCATCTGAAACACTATCACCACCTTTTGGAGAAACACTGTTGAGAGATCCACTCTAACAGACTTTGAAAAGCATCAATCTACTGCCAACCCACGTGTATTGCATAGAACTTCCCTCCTCTTGCATTATTTTGTTGATCGGATGGCTATTACCAAGCCATCCTTCTTCACCACATGGGAACGAGACCTGAATGTCTCTCTCTCAGAAGAACTAATCACTCCTTTGACACGCCCATGGATTTTCGACTTGCATTTGCATACAAGAGAATAATTTCAAACTGTTATCGCGATGGTACCATACTCCAGATTGGCTGTATCATAAGAATCTCACACCCATGAATGTCTTTTGGAGATGTCATAATGGACCGGGCACTTACTTACATTTATGGTAGGAATGCTCCCTGATGTCCCCTTTTTAGACCCATGTACAAAATCACATCAAGTTTTTCTCATCCCCGGACTTTGCTCTTTCCCCGCCTATTGTCTTCTTAGCACAATCATCCCCGCATTACAATTCTAGAAAAAACCCTCTTATCACCCAAAGAGGCAGTGAAACCGTTGATTCTCCTCTACTGGTTGCAAAGCTCACCTCCTTCTACCCAAGAATGGAAAGCCAAGGTTCATCAAACTTCAATATTTGAAGAACTGTTGAGCTGGACAAGGAGGTCTCACTCTAAATTTTTGAAGATGTGGACCCGTGGCTAAGCTTACCCAGAACTTAAAATGGAGACCCATGCTACCTCTTGTAGAAGACCTGGTATAAGCGACAACTAACCCAGGGCCAAAAAACACAGATGCAATGCCAGAGCTCAGGTTAAAAAGTGTCAGACAGTGTCTGAGATCCCGGTGGGCAGTGTACTTGCATGGTCAGTAAACAAGCTAGTGGTCACATCAGGTAGCAAATGTAATGAAATCAGGAGACCTGGTGATGTTCTTGCAGCAAAGATCCCTGTACAGGACTTAAATGTGAAAATAAAGCACATCACTTACACAACGTTCTTAGAAGAGACCCAAAATGAGACCAGTTAAAGTGATACAGTAGGTCCACACTCACTGTCCATTGCACATAACTTTTGGCAAAGTATGTAAATAAAAAGAAAATCAAGCACTCTTTGGACACTCATAAAATGGAGCCTTTATTAGAGCCTTTTAGAAATGTGTGTACACATGTGCTGTTCTGCAATATTGTGGGAAGACATTGCCCTTAGTCATAGTACCAAGTCTAAAGGCAGTGTCTGCCTAAAATGCATCACAATGGCTATACTCAAACAGATTTAAAAGATTCTAATAAAGGCAGGGTCAGACTAGCGCCCCAGTGGGCCCCGAGCCCCGACTGTTAAGTCCTCATTGTACTAATGCAGATACATTGGTCAGGGTCCCCCAATCGAGCACCTGAGCCAATGCATCTGCATTTGCCTCAGCACACAGGGGCCCCCCATTAGCTGATGCTGAAGCTGCACATAGTGTCCTCCCGATATATAGGGTAAGTATATATCGGTGGACACGTGTGCAGCTGCTCGTAATCCTCTCACTGACCTGCTGCAGCTACTGTATAGCTGCTTTCCTGTGACCTGCTGTGCTGCCTGTACTTTCTTCCTCCCCCTCCTCCTCACATGAGTCATCTCTCACATCAGAGTGTGTGAGGAAGACTGGAAGCAGTCTGCTTTGATGGTTCACTCTTCTGGAAAATGTGAGTATATTATTTTGGTAAAATTTATCTATTTAATATGTATATATGTGTACATTTGTTTAAAGTTTGTGTCTTGTATATTGTGTGAGTACTGTATGTATACAGGTATGTATATACAGTATACTATAATAATGTGTAGGAGTGAGTGTATGTATATGTGAGTATATATAGTATTCATACATTCATATAAGTATATACAGTCCTATGAAAAAGTTTGGGCACCCCTATTAATCTTAATCATTTTTAGTTCTAAATATTTTGGTGTTTGCAACAGCCATTTCAGTTTGATATATCTAATAACTGATGGACACAGTAATATTTCAGGATTGAAATGAGGTTTATTGTACTAACAGAAAATGCGCAATATGCATTAAACCAAAATTTGACCAGTGCAAAAGTATGGGCACCTCAACAGAAAAGTGACATTAATATTTAGTAGATCCTCCTTTTGCAGAGATAACAGCCTCTAGTTGCTTCCTGTAGCTTTTAATCAGTTCCTGGATCCTGGATGAAGGTATTTTGGACCATTTCTTTCTACAAAACAATTCAAGTTCAGTTAAGTTAGATGGTCGCCGAACATGGACAGCCCGCTCTCAAATGATCTGAAAACAAAGATTGTTCAACATAGTTGTTCAGGGGAAGGATACAAAAAGTTGTCTCAGAGATTTAACCTGTCAGTTTCCACTGTGAGGAACATAGTAAGGAAATGGAAGACCACAGGGACAGTTCTTGTTAAGCCCAGAAGTGGCAGGCCAAGAAAAATATCATAAAGGCAGAGAAGAAGAATGGTGAGAACAGTCAAGGACAATCCACAGACCACCTCCAAAGAGCTGCAGCATCATCTTGCTGCAGATGGTGTCACTGTGCATCGGTAACAATACAGCGCACTTTGCACAAGGAGAAGCTGTATGGGAGAGTGATGAGAAAGAAGCCGTTTCTGCACGTACGCCACAAATAGAGTTGCCTGAGGTATGCAAAAGCACATTTGGAGAAGCCAACTTCATTTTGGAAACAAAGATTGAGTTGTTTGGTTATAAAAAAAAAAAGGCGTTATGCATGGCGTCCAAAAAGAAACAGCATTCCAAGAAAAACACATGCTACCCACTGTAAAATTTGGTGGAGGTTCCATCATGCTTTGGGGCTGTGTGGCCAATGCCGGCACCGGGAATCTTGTTAAAGTTGAGGGTCGCATGGATTCCACTCAGTATCAGCAGATTCTTGAGAATAATGTTCAAGAATCAGTGACGAAGTTGAAGTTACGTCGGGGATGGATATTTCAGCAAGACAATGATCCAAAACACCGCTCCAAATCCTCAGGCATTCATGCAGAGGAACAATTACAATGTTCTGGAATGGCCATCCCAGTCCCCAGACCTGAATATCATTGAACATCTGTGGGATGATTTGAAGCGGGCTGTCCATGCTCGGCGACCATCTAACTTAACTGAACTTGAATTGTTTGTCCAAAATACCTTTATCCAGGATCCAGGAACTGATTAAAAGCTACAGGAAGCGACTAGAGGCTGTTATCTTTGCAAAAGGAGGATCTACTAAATATTAATGTCACTTTTCTGTTGAGGTGCCCATACTTTTGCACCGGTCAAATTTTGGTTTAATGCATATTGCGCATTTTCTGTTAGTACAATAAACCTCATTTCAATCCTGAAATATTACTGTGTCCATCAGTTATTAGATATATCAAACTGAAATGGCTGTTGCAAACACCAAAATATTTAGAACTAAAAATGATTAAGATTAATAGGGGTGCCCAAACTTTTTCATAGGACTGTATATGACATATATGGTATATGAATGTATATAAATGTATATGTGTATATATGCTATAATAATGTATATATGGTATATGTATAGGGCCTGGTTCACATCTGTGTTTGGTAATCCGTTCGGGGAGTCCGCATGGGGGCCCCCCTGAATGAACTACGAAAGAATTAGCAAGCGGTGTGCAGTGAAAGCACATGGACCCCATAGACTATAATGGAGTCTGTGTGCTTTCCGCGCGGTCTCTGTACGGAACATGCGGACAGTAAAGTAGATCATGAAGTGATTTTCTGTCCGCATGTTCCGTGTGGACACCGCACGGAAAGCACACGGACTCCATTATAATCTATGGGGTCCATGTGCTTTCAATGCACACCGCTTGCTAATGCGTTCAGTAGTCTGTTCGGGGGGTCACCAATGGGACTCCCCAAATGGAGTTCACATCTGAACGCAGATGTGAACCAGACCTGAGTGTGTAGGTATATATTGTGTGCAATCCCATCCACACATTGCAGAAAAATACACACAGTGGACACACTGCAATTTCCAAAACTGTTGTGGTTTAGGAAATCACAGCATGTCACTTATACCTACAGAAACACCGGTGGTTTCCCTATAGGTATACTGGAAGCAGAAAGTCCTCAGAGGAAACTTTTTTTTTTCCCCTATCAGTATTTCTTTTTGGAATATGGGAGGAAAACTACACAGACACGGGGAAAACATACAAACTCCTTGCAGATGTTGTTCCTGGCAGGATCTGAACCCAGGACTCCAGCGCTGCAAGGCTGCAGTGCTACCCACTGAGCCACAGTGTTGCCACTAGTACACTGTATATTGAGATGATCAGGATGAGGCCCAACAGCAAGACGCAGCTCAAAAACCCTGTGGAATAAATAGCGACGAATCTCAATGTATTTTTTCCACAGCGTTTTTTATTGCATTTTTGATGCATTTTCCCGATACTTTCTCCCGATTGCGCAGCTGAAAGTAACCGGCCATGTTTTTAGAAGCGCACGCATTTTAGAGTTTGTGGCTGTTTCACATCTTTTTTTCCTGCAGTGTGCGGATGAGGTAAATTTGATTACATTTCATTCACTTTGCTGGTTTTGTAAAACACCTAATTTTTTTTTCTAGAGTAGCCAAAGACGTTGTGTTTCTGCAATATGAGGTTTCAGGTATTTATGGCTTATTCTGAGCATAGGCCATAAAAAAGATTAACCCTGCACAACCCCTTTAATATGCCCCACACATTTTAACATCCCCCTTCCGCACAGGAGGTCAGTCCCATCACTGCTCCCACACAATATAATGGCCCCATCACTGTACCCCATACATTATGGGGAACCAGTGAAGAGACCACTGTATTGGGGGAGACCAGTGAAGTGGCCATAAAAAATTTGGCCCAGACATTCCCTTAAAAGAGGTTGCCTATAAACTAGAGTGATCACAGTGGTGGCCGCCAGGGAGGTGTAAAAATAAAAAAAAAACAACAACAAAAAAACTATATACACCTGTCCGCAGCACCCCGTTGTCCCCCGCCTGTGTCTGTTTGGTCTCATGAAAAAAGAAAAACAGGGCGCCGAGCCGACCCTAGTGCAGTAATTTCAATAAATGAAATGGAAATATAAGATGAAAACAGGATGGCCTCTCACCTTGGCAGGTTGTGTGAAACACAACAACCTATAGGCACAATCAAATGGAACATTCAGGAGGGCAGCAGCTGAAAAGGCCGTCAGGATGACGTAAGAAATTCAGCAAGTTAGGACCAGACTCTCCAAAGAGAAGTACAGAGGCAGCGCTCACCCCAAAAGACTTTATTTGGTAACAGCACAACGCGTTTCGAGCCAATCTTGCTCTTTCTCAAGTGCATATAGATAACCTTAAAATTACACAAATACAACAATAAGTAGAAAAAAATATAGACAAAAGGATAAATATTACACTAAAATGTCAGATGGTTGAACCCATATGTATGTAAAATATTTTCAATACCAAACATTGAAGCTTATAGAAACCAATGACTCATACACAGATGAGTCACAGACAGATCACACATAATCATGTACACATATATATATATACATATATATACACACATGCCCATCTATATACTCATTTTCATGCCAGACAGGTTACACAGTGGCTAGTCAATCCAAAAACTTGTAAATAGGTGTATTACATAGGGACTGGCTTGACTAGAAACAGGAGGATGCTCACCTCACTCCAAAACTCCAATCTGAACTTATAAACCCATCCTATTCAAAGCAATAAGGAGTAGACAACTAAATATGAGCAGAGGAATAAGAGGTCAGCTTACCTTCCCACAGTGGATACTGGGTGTAAAAATAAGGAAGCTGTCAGCTCCTATTTATGGGAAGTAGCTGCAGGAATCAGCTGATAGAGAACAGCTGATAGAGATACTGGGCTTCATACATGCTACAGAGATGATGTGTAGGTAAACACTCCCGGACATGTGGAGACAGCGTAGCATGCAGTAGACTCTCCTGAGCACCAGGTGAACTAATGTCCCAAGCTAAATGGAGACATCAGCTGGGCTCCCGAGACTGTCCTGACCAAACAACCAGGCAGACCGAGTTCGAGTCCCGACACAGTCACCCAAGGTGCCCAACACAATACGGTCCAGAACACCACCTGAGCCACACATAAAAGTATATGAATATACATACATAAACATAAAATTGTATAGATAAGTGGCAGTAGATCATTAAACCCAACAGTTAAAACGGGATGATTCTAAAAGTGGCTTGATTTTTCAGAAAAGCAGATAGTCGATTATTAAAATAAACCAAAAAGTTTTAAATAAATGAGTGAATAATTATGAATTGTTAAACCTAATATTACAGTTAAATTAATTGTTAAGACCAATATTACAGTTATAGCTAATACTACAATTACAGCTAATATTAATAATATTACAATTAATAATAAGGCTATAAAAAAACCTTAGTAAAAATTCCCTGTAGGATAAACGACTTTAAAATGATGGGAACCCAAAACCGAAAGGTAGTCTGACACGACTCAGGAAAAAAACAACAAGAGCCTCATCGTGTGACGTCCTCAAGGGCTTCATTGAGACCCTTGGGTGCCAGACTATCAAACTTGTAGATCCAAAGGATTTCTTTGCGTCTCAGTGTCTCAAATCTATTCGGACAGTGGGATGGAACATGGTCAATGGGGGTAATTTTAAAACCTTCAAAAGAGCTATTATGGTGCCTAGCCACATGTCTAGAAACCCCATGTTTTAGAAAGCTGTTAACCACGTTCGAACGGTGTTTATTCAGCCTAAGTCTCAAGGTCATGGTGGTGCGGCCCACATACTGCCGACCGCACGGGCATTCTAACAGGTACACTAAATACGACGAAGAACAATCTAGATGGTTCTTAAGCTGAAAAATTTCCCCAGTAACATTACTCTTAACCGTATTTACCTTGTGACTTATATTGACACAGCATTTGCATCGTTTTTTCCCACAACGGAAACTGCCCCTGGATCCCACTACTTTGGAACTGCTAGGTGGGGCCAGAACCTTTCTTAATCTACTGGGTGCCACCAAACTTTTTAGAGTTCTGGCCCTCCTGAAAGTAAAGCCTGGCCTTCTAGGCAAAATATTCTGCAAATGAGGGTCGTTCAATAGAATGGGCTAATATTTCTGGATGATAGAACGAATACTGGTATGGGCCCCGTTGTATGTGGTTAGGAAATTGCATTTATAATTTACTTCCCTGGTACTGCGGCTGGATTCCAGGCATTCCCGTTGAGACAGGGATCCTGCTTTTTCTTGGTCCGCTTCTACTACAGCCTTAGGGTAATGTTTCTCTCGAAACCTTTGTATAAGCGTCGCACTTTGGGCTTCATAGGCAGACTTGGTTGTACAATTTCTCCTAATACGCTTAAATTGTCCGAACGATACATTCCTTTTCCATTCTCGTAAATGGCAGCTGTAAAAATGCAAAAAACCATTCGTATCCACTTCTTTAAAATAGGTTCTAGTGCTGATCCCGGACTCAGTACCCATCAGGACAAGGTCCAAATACTCTATTTCTTTGGTGCTGGTCTTCCCAGAAAACCTGAGTCCCCAACTGTTTGCATTAAGCTCATTCACAAATTCATGGAATTCTTCTTCTGTCCCATTCCAAATGAATAAAAGGTCGTCTATATACCTTTTATAATAAACTATTTTGGGCCAAAACGCAGATCTATAAATACATTCGTTTTCAAATTGCCCAACATAAAGGTTTGCATAACTGGGCGCGAATTTTGCGCCCATGGCAGTTCCACGGCGTTGTATATAAATATGATCTTCAAACTCAAAGGTATTATGTTCCAAGATAAATTGTATAGCGTCAATGATAAAGGATTGCTGAAGTGGCGGTAGAGTAGAATCCTCAGCCAATGTCTTACTGATGGCCGTCAAACCCAAGGAATGAGGAATGTTAGTATATAAAGATGCCACATCAAGAGTGGCCCAGAGGTAAGTGGGTTTCCAAAGTTCCTCCAAAATATCGGACAACAGATGGAAAGTGTCACGAAGATGAGAGGGGAGGCGAGTTACTAAGGGTTGTAAGTGGGTATCCACGTATTGTGAAAGATTCCGTGTCAGGGAGTGCAGTCCGGAAATGATGGGCCTCCCTGGTGGATCCTTAAGATTTTTATGGATCTTAGGTAAATGATAAAATAAAGATAAACTGGGATTTATGATAGTTAAAAATTCTCTTTCTTTTTTATTTATAATACCCTCTTCAAATCCCTTTTTTATAAGTTGTAAATAAGCTTCTAAATGAGCGGATGTAGGGTCCGAGGGTAGTACTGTATGGTATTCCTCATCCGATAGGAGGCGCCAGGCTTCTTTTAAATAATCAGACCTGGATTGGATAACTATACCCCCACCCTTATCAGCCCTTCTTATGATGATATCTGGATTTGAACAGAGAGAGCGCAGGGCTGCCCTTTCTTCCTTACTAAGGTTGTTGCAAGGGCCTGAAGTAAACATGTGATGGGAGCCCAAACTTCTAAATTCAGCTGACACCAGGGCAAAAAAGGTTTCCAGATGGCAGCCCTTATGGTGTACAGGGTAAAAATTAGATTTGGGTTTGAGCCCAGAATGGACAACAGCAGTTGCACCCACTGATGTCGCAGGGACTGTGTTGTGAACATTAGTATTAGTATTTTGTACAGGGCCTGGGTCTAAGTTTCGGCAGTCCTTTCCTTTTCCATTCTCACTTTTTAGATGGATACCTCCATTCTTAATATTAAAATGGCAAGTTAGAGTGAGCCTCCTTACAAAATCATTAAGGTCTATGAATAATAATCTTCTCATCAGGGCAAAAAGATAGGCCTTTGCTTAATAGGCTCTCTTCTGCTTTGGTCAGGTGGTATTCTGACAGATTAAAGATGTTTTTTACTGCCTGTTCCGTTTTGGGCTGGGGCTGAAGGCCTGCATTCTTGGAAACTCTTCTCCTCCGATTCCGGACCCCTCCCACTGCTCCCACACAATATAATGGCCCCATCACTGTACCCCATACATTATGGGGAACCAGTGAAGAGACCACTGTATTGGGGGAGACCAGTGAAGTGGCCATAAAAAATTTGGCCCAGACATTCCCTTAAAAGAGGTTGCCTATAAACTAGAGTGATCACAGTGGTGGCCGCCAGGGAGGTGTATAAATAAAAAAAAACCAACAACAACAAAAACTATATACACCTGTCCGCAGCACCCCGTTGTCCCCCGCCTGTGTCTGTTTGGTCTCATGGTCCCATTTCTGGAAATTCTTTACCTAACTAGTCTCAGCAATCATATGAGGTGCAGGACTCCCAGCAAGGAGGCGCCAGCACGAGACCGAATGGACACTGGCAGCGCACAATGGAGCGATGGGGACAGATGAGTATGCTTTTTTATTTATTTGTTTTTTATTTTAAACTTCCCGCCCAGGACATGAGTTGCTCCAATTCCTGGACAACCACTTTAAGGGATCATTCACACGGGGAAGTTGGCAGCGGATTTTGAGGCAGAATCCGCCTCAAAATCCGCTGCCAAAAATTGCTCCCAATGACTTCAATGGGAGCTGCTCGCTTCTTTTTTCCGCTAGCTAGTAGCGGAAAAAAGAAGCGAGCTGCCCTATCTTGTCGTGGATTCCGCGGCTAAGTCAGTCTCAGCATCTGTGGCGCGAGGCTCCGGCCCATTCATTTGGGCCTAATCCGGAGCAGAATGCCACGACGGGATGCCTGGCATCTGTGACAGAATGTCCACACACGGTGTTCATGTATCTCCATGTGAACTAGCCCTAAAGGATTTATTTATCTTTCTAATATTGATGGTCTGTCCTTAGGATAAGCCATCAATTTTACATCTGCGATGATACAACAGCCAGGACCTCTGCAGATCAGCCGATCCAGGACTGAGCATCTACAGGTAATAATAGCATTTATAGGAGCCATGCTGTTCACTTGCCATACAGGGTGTAGCAGTACATTTAGGTAGTGCACATGGTATAATGGGTGAGAAGCATGGCTCCCGACATGTTATTACCTTTAGCCATCATGTCTTGGTACCGCTGATCTGCAGGGTCCTGGTGGTGGGCCCCTAGAAATAATTCCACTGGTGGGCCCTAGACACCCCAGTCCGACCCTGAATAAAGGATCCATTTTATGAGGACTCCAGGGGTGCTGGATTTTTTCTCCATTTATATGTCTGCAGTGCACCCAGCATCTATGTGGATCAAGTCAGGTCTGTCAAGTTGTTGTGGTGAGATGGTTGTGCAAGGGATCACCCATGGTTTTGTGTTAATAGCATTGTTTTCTTTAGAAAAACATGATAATTTTGAAACATATATTTTTTTAAAAATGAGGAAATTACTCAGTGCGGTGTGGTTGAAGGAGTTAGTAAAAATTTAGCTTGGCTGACCGCTCTTTGTAATGCTGTTACTGATAAGGTTAAAAAATAAATTCAGTAATAGATGTAAACTTACTGCATATCCTAATATGTTCACAAGACTGAGAAAATGAATCTTACTGCCTACTCTTCCGAGAAAGAGGTATTTGGAAAAAAAACAGGTACAAATTTCTTCCCCCGCTTGTTGCTTCCCGCACTATTGTGCTTATTTCTGTAAAAAATACATTTTGGAAAACTTAATAAAACTTTAAAAAAAAAAAAAAAACAGGAACAAGAAACACTGACTCTTATGCTATATACCGTTTGTATAATGTACTAAGCAACAATGCATGAAAAGGAGTCTACCCCAAGCATATTCAATTGTCACCACCATGTGACATAGCACTCGGCAGTGATAAACAACATTTCTCTGTTATGTGTGTGACTTTTGTAGATTTGGAGAAAAACAACTATGAAGTGTTATGCAAATGGACAGTTGATGGGAGCGCTGGGAGCGCTACTCCTGCAACCGAGACCCCTGCCATATCCTGCCTGCACCACCTCATGCAGAGAGAGGGGATTATCCCACTTTTATGAAATCACCCATCCTATCTGAGCAGCAAAAGCAGTGCCCCAAAGCATGAAGGCACCAACTGCCTGTAACATAAAAGTTCAAAGTTGTTTTTATCCAAAACTACAAAAGTGACATACATAACAGAGATATGCAATGTGCTCTGTAACACAGTGATGGCAGTTATATACTCTTGGGGGAGGTGATAGACTCCCTTCAAAGGTTACATGCAAGGTATAAGGCAAGTGACAACTAAGGGCTCGTTCACATCTGCGTCGCCCTCTCCGTACTGCAGGTTTCCGTTTCCTGCATAAAACAGATGCAGGAGACGGAAACCTGCAGGAGTCTCTCTCACCCATTCATTTGAATGGGTGAGAAAGCTGTCCGGCCGTGAGCGGCGGTGAGCGTTTTGCGCTCTCCGCCGCGAAACCGGGTTTTATAATCCGGACACAGAGTCGGACATGCAGTACTCTGTGTCCGGATAAAAAAATCCGGTTTCGCGGCGGAGAGCCTAAAACGCTCACCGCCGCTCACGGCCGGACCCGGTCTATGGTTTCCGTCTTCTGGCATGCAGAAGACGGAAACCATAGAACGGAAAGGAGAACGCAGGTGTGAACCCAGCTTAAGTAGTACAATAAGTGCCTTTTTATACATGAATCTTTGACTCTACCATCTCCATCCATCTCTTCAGTCTATCCCTAACCAATGGATCCTTCCCCTCAGCCTTCAAACACGCCACTGTCACTCCTATACTTAAGAAACCGTCCCTCAACCCGTCCTCTCCTGCCAACTATCGTCCCATCTCACTGCTCCCGTACGCCTCAAAACTTCTTGAGCAACACGTCCACTCAGAACTCTCCTCCTATCTCTCGTCCAACCTGCTCTTTGACAGACTTCAGTCAGGCTTCAGACCCCGGCACTCCACTGAAACTGCCCTAACAAAAGTCACTAACGACCTGCTAACCGCCAAAGCCAAGCGCCATTACTCTGTCCTCCTCCTCCTCGACCTCTCCTCTGCCTTTGACACAGTTGACCACTCCCTCCTGTTAGAAATTCTCTCATCCCTTGGTATCTCAGACCTGGCCCATTCCTGGATCTCTTCATACCTCACCGACGGCACATTCAGCGTCTCCCACTTGCACACCACCTCCTCACCACGCCCTCTCTCTGTAGGTGTCCCACAAGGCTCCGTCCTAGGACCCCTCCTGTTCTCCATCTGCACCCTTGGCCTGGGCCAACTCATAGAATCTCATGGCTTTCAGTACCATTGCTATGCCGACAACACCCAAATATATATCTCTGGACCAGACATTACCTCCCTGTTGGCCAGAGTTCCAGATTGTTTAGCGGCCGTAGCCTCCTTCCTCTCCTCCCGCTTTCTCAAACTCAACATGGATAAAACAGAGTTTATCATCTTCAGCCCATCCTGTATGGCCCCTCCACCTGACCCATCTATCAAAGTTAATGGAACCCCACTTACCCCTGTCCCACAGGCCCGATGCCTTGGGGTAACCCTGGACTCCGACTTATCCTTCAAACCACATATTCAAACCCTCAACACCTCTTGTCGCCTCCAGCTCAAGAACATCCACCGAATCCGCTCCTTCCTCACCCCAGAAACTACCAAGATGCTCGTCCAGGCCCTCATAATCTCCCGCTTAGACTACTGCAACACCCTTCTGCATGGACTCCTGGCAAACACCCTCGCCCCCCTCCAGTCCACCTTAAACTGTGCTGCTCACTTAATCCACCTCACCCCCCGATCTTCATGGGCTGCTTCCCTCTGCCAGTCCTTCCACTGGTTACCCATAGCCCAGCGAATTGAGTTCAAGCTACTAACACTAACATACAAAGCCATCCACAACCTGTCCCCTCCATATATCTCTGACCTCATCTCCCGCTACCTGCCCACACGTAACCTCAGATCCTCCAACGACCTCCTACTCCGCTCTGCCCTTATCCGCTCCTCACACAACCGTCTCCAAGACTTCTCCCGTGCATCCCCCATACTCTGGAACTCCTTACCACGACACATAAGACTGACCCCCACAATCACAGGATTCAAGAAGGCCCTGAAGACTCACCTATTCAGGAAGGCCTACAACCTCCAATAACACCATCACCGCACTGCCATCTGTACAGTCTCCCCCTCTCCTTTTGTCTCTACCCCCTTCCCTCATAGATTGTAAGCCCTCGCGGGCAGGGCCCTCTACCCCACTGTGCCAGCCGATCACTGTTAGTATGATATGTACCTGTATATTTTGTGAATTGTATGTAACCCCCAAATGTAAAGCACCATGGAATTAATGGTGCTATATAAATAAACAATAATAATAATAATAATAATTATAACTCTACCAGTGGCTCAGACAGGAGATGTTGGATAATTCATCATTATGAATAAATGATAGTTGATAGGACTGAAATCAGATGCAGCATTGTTCCCAGGAGAGGAGGCATCATAACTAGAGATGAGCGAACAGTAAAATGTTCGATATTCGTTTCGAGTAGCCCCCCAATATTCGACTACTCGAATCAAATCCTATTATAGTCTAAGGGGGGGAAAATGCTCATTTCAGGGGTAGGCAACGTTCGATCAAATTACACTTACCAAGTCCACGAGTGAGGGTCGGGCTGGATCCTCCGAGAAGTCTTCTCCCGCGCCCGCGCGGCTTCCACCTGAAGAAAGGGCATGTCCTTTCTTTTCTCCGCTAGCGGCAACTCGCCGCTAGCGGAAAAAAAAAGCCTGGTGGTCTACATAGACCACCATTGTAAAGGGCCGGATTTTGAAGCGAAATCCGCTGTCAAAATCCGCCCCTTTGTTCACGTGTGAACTAGCCCTTAGTTTTCAGGTACGCTATGGGAGAAAACAATGGTCCACTTCAATAAACTACTGTATATTAAATGCAATATCAGCAATGGGATCCAATATGCCAGTAGCTTGGCATGTTAAATAGAAGAGCCTCCATTTGCTTGAATTATGGACTTATGGCCACCACTTTATGTTGTTTATGTGGTTTTGAATTTCTGTATATCTAAGATGACTACTATGGCTGAATCATCATAACTCGTGAAATTCTGTGGCATGTCCAAGAAGAAGGACTACGCCTAGATGAAGACGCCTTGCTGACTCCAAGAAGTGACTGACCACAAACAAACAAAAAGATGATGCCAAGTGGACATCTTATGTTTTATGACTTCTTCAGCGTGATTAGATAAACTGAGTTGGGTTTTGAGTTGGTTTGTGTGTAACGTGTTATTTGCACCTAACTCCTATCATGACATCATTCAATTATAGGTGCATGATCCTATTGCTCGAAGAGGATTAGGGCTAGTTCACACATGAAAACCGCGTGGCAAATTTTTGTCCAGAAAAAAAACGCTTCCTAATAAGGAAGCGGTTTTTTGACCTTCAGGCGTTTTTGGAGCGTTTTCTGGAGCTGTTTTTGATAAAAACCGCTTCAGAAAATGCCAGGTGGTTTTTCCCTGCCGGGCAGTGAATGGACCGTAAAAAACGTGTCACGGTTTTTTGTCGTGGTTCTTGCAAAAAAAACGCGCCAAAAATGACGACGCATTTTTTGCCAAAAAACTGAGTCGCATTTTCCCCTCCCATGGACTTCTATTGCCCTTCTGAGGCAGAATCCACCTCAAGAAAGGTCATGTCTTCTTTTTTCTGCTAGAAAAGACCCCAGAGTATAATAATTGTTTATGGGTGTCCACAGTGGGACATAATACTGTGTGCAGGGGTCACTATGGGGGATAATAGTGTGTGCAGGGGCCACTAAGGGACATAATACTGTGTGCAGGGGCCACTATGGGGGATAATAGTGTATGCAGGGGCCACTAAGGGGGATAATACTGTTTGCAGGGGCCACTATGGGGGATAATACTGTGTGCAGGAGCCACTCTGGGGGATAATACTGTGTGCAGGGGCCACTATGGGGGATGATACTGTGTGCAGGGGCCACTATGGTGATGATCATCTGCTTCCATCCCTCATTGCATGAGTGTAAGGGTTTACAGCAGACCTGGGCAAAGTCCGGCCCCTGGGCCACATCCGGCCCTCTGACTGATTCAGTCCGGCCCGCACAGCTTTGACTAGGGAGGCGTGTCTAGGGAGGCGTGTCGGGGGGGGGGGGGGGCGTGTCTATGGGGCGTGTCTTAGTGCCGGCCGAAGATGGAGATGTAGAGCGTGTCATAAAGTACTGAGAGATGTAAGGTGAGATGCAGGGTGGAGAGAGAGTGAGTGTGTGTCTATATGTGTGTGTATCTATATGTGTGTGAGTCTATATGTGTGTGTGTGTGTGTCTATATGTGTGTGTGTCTATATGTGTGTGTCTATATGTGTGTGTCTATATGTGTGCCTGTCTATATGTATGTCTGTCTGTCTGTCTGTCTATATGTGTCTGTCTATCTGTGTGTGTGTCTCAGTAACCTAGGGGGAAAAAATGGTAGGGGAATGTTATACTAGGGCAGAGATGGCAGATGGAGGGGGGGGGACATGAAACTGGGGGAGAGATGGAGGGGGGGGGCATGAAATGGGGAAAATAAAGGGGGATATGAAACTGAGGGAGAAATGGAGGGGGGGACATGAAACTGGGGGTAGATGAAGAGGGCACTTAGACTGGGGGGACATTAAACCATGGAAGAAGCTGTAGGGGGACCTGTCTGCCTCTAGTTGCCCCCAGTTTAATGTCACCCTCCAGCTAAGCCTACGGTTTAATGTCTGCTTCCCGATTTTAATGTCCCCCTCTAGTTGCCCCCAGTTTCATGTCCCGCTCCAGCTGTCAATTTATTGCCCCCCTCCAACTACCCCCACTGTTTAATGTCCCCCTCCAGCTGCTCCAGTTTTGTGTCCCCTCTAGTTTCCCCCAGTTTATACTGGGGCACCAGGAGAGGGAGCTAATACTGTGGGGCAGTTGGAAGGGAACATTATAATGTGGGGGTATATAGTGTACAGGTGACTGTAGGAGGATAATACTTTGTGGGGGCACATGGAAAGATGATTGGGAATGGGCGGAGTCAACATAGAAGTGGGTGGAGCTAAATTTGCCGTGGCACGGCCCTCTAGCATAGTTTCAATTTCTTATGCGGCCCCATGGGAAAATTAATTGCCCACCCCTGGTTTACAGTATTGGCCAAAAGTATTGGCACCCCTGCAATTCTGTCAGATAATACTAATTTTCTTCCAGAAAATGATTGCAATCACAAATTCTTTGGTATTATTATTTTCATTTAATTTGTCTTCAATGGAAAACCACAAAAAGATTTCTCAAAAAGCCAAATTGGATATAATTCCACAGCAAACATAAAAAAGGGGGTGGACAAAAGTACTGGCACTGTTTGAAAATCATATGATGCTTCTCTATTTTGTCTAAAGGTTGTGCTACCAAGTATTAGGCTGAGGGTGCCAATACTTTTGTCCGGCCCATTTTTGGAGTTTTGTGTAAAATGATCAATGATTTGACTTTTTTTCATTCTCTTTTTTCATTAATACCAAAGAGTTTGTGCTTGCAATCATTTTCTGGAAGAAAACGAGTATTATCTGACAGAATTGCAGGGGTGCCAATACTTTTGGCCAACACTGTACTTTAAGATATACAATAGAAAGGTCACATTGTTGATGTTGTAGTCATTCCTACTAACAAATATGGTGGTTTCTTCAAAGGGCTTGCCACTTCCCTCATGAGCCTCTAATGTCCCTATGGTCTGCTGCATGCAATAATCGTTCAATGCCTTCTGAAATGTGCAGAGATTTTTCTGGCCATGAGGACCACCTTTTTTATGCCACGATACAGGTTAATAAAGCGGTAAAAGTTCTGTACATGATACAGGGCCAGAAGCAGATTGATCTATCTGCTGTCTGAAGAGACCCCAGAGTATAATAACAGTTCATGGATGTGAACCCCAAAAATTTCAGGTGTGGCCAAATGTGAAATTTTTTCAAAATTCATAATAAACATCATAGGCCACTAGGGAAATTGTACGGTGTGAAGGCACCACTGTGGGACATGATACTATGTGTAAATGTGGTATTATACAGTGCCTGGGCCAATAAAGGTGGCGTTTTGCCATGTGGGTGCCAGGAAAGGGTGCACTATGCTGTTTAGGGGTGGCGGGGGCCCATGTCAAAAGATTACTATGGGGCCCAGTATTTTGCTAGTTTGCCCTCGGTGGTGTAGTATATTTGGGATGCAGTGGTCAGATCATGGGGCAGCTGGAGGGGGACATTAAACTGGGGGCAACTAGAGGCAGACATGTCCCTCTCAAGCTACCAACCAAGGTTTAATGTCCTCCTCCAGTTGCCCCCAGTTTAATGTCATCCTCCATCTGCACCACCAGTTTAATATCCACTCCTCGATCTGTGCCCAGTTTAATATCCCCCTTCATCTGTTCCCATTTTTAATGTCCCCTTCCATCTGCCTCAGTTTAATGTCCCCCTTCATCTGCCACCAATTTAATGTCCCCCTTCATTTGCCCCAGTTTAATTGCCCACCTTCATCTGGCACCAGTTTAATGCCCCCCTCCATCTGTCCCCAGTATAATGTCCCCCTTTCATCTGCCACCAGTTTAATATCCTCCTTCATCTGCCACCAATTCAAAGTCTCCCTTCATCTGTCACCAGCTTAATGCCACCCTCATCCTCCCCCTAGTTTAATTGTCCCCCTTCATCTACTACCAGTTTAATGTCCTCCTTTATCTGCCCCCAGTTTAATTGTCCCCTTCATCTGCCTTCTGTTTAATTGGGCCCTACATCTGCCCCCAGTTCCCGCCTCCTTCCTCACACTTGCTGTCTCTTCTCTCCTACTTACCTCCCATCAGTCTCTGTTTCCTCTTCTTCTTTCTGTGTAACACAACACTGTCCTGTAGTATCCAGAGTAGCTGTGCCCAAACAAGAGTCTGATCACATGGTCATGACATCATCAAAGGTCCTTTGGCCCACTATGATTTAGCATCTATCATTTAGCCTTTAGCCTACCCTAACAAAGTTTGTTTAACAGCAAAACAGTTCAGGGGCATAGCAGGACTTTTTGGGGGTATAGCAGGACAAACTGTAAGCTATCCGAGATGGTGGGACAGCAATGAAAAACCATGATTGTCCTGCTGAATCCTGGATGATTGGGAGCTATGCCAAGATCTTAAGAGAGATGAGTCAATTCATGTAGGGACATCGAACAAAGGTCGCCTTGATGGGGTAGGTGGGCTTACAATTACTGTTTGATCAAAATGTAAACACTAATACAGTTGGTGTTTGCAGTAATGCACTTGGTGCTAGCAGAGTGCTGTTGGAATTTTTGTTTTTTACACCCCATTTTATAGACTTTTTAAAACTGTCAAGAATAATGCAACAAAAAAAAATTGCACACTTTGTAGGCCACTTTTTTGGTGCATTTTGCTTGGTAAATCTCCCTCTAATGCTAGTTTCACGTTTGCGTTGGAGTCTCCCACTGCAGGTTCTGTCTAAAGTCAGCAGAGAGAAAAAATCCTGCACAGAGGACTTTTCTCTCTGACAGTTTCAGTATAAAACTGTTGGAAACTTGATGGACACCTGTCAGACTGCTTTATAGTCTATAGGGTCAACGAGTGTCCGCGATTATCCGAATGATGGAGAGACCATTGCTAGTGTGAACCTTGCATGAGAGTCTCTTTCATAATCATCTCCTACACAACTTTACTGTACAGTCATGGCCAATAGTTTTGAGAATGATACAAATATTAATTTTTACAAAGTCTACTGCTTCAGTTGTTCTAATGGCAATTTGCAAATACTCCAGTATGTTATAAAGAGTGATCAGCTTAACAGCAATTACTTGCAAAGTCAATATTTGCCTAGAAAATGAACTTTATCCCCCAAAACACATTTCAACATCATTGCAGCCCTGCCTTAAAAGGACCAGCTAACATCGTTTCAGTGATTGCTCCATTAACACAGGTGTGGGTGTTGATGAGGACAGGGCTAGAGATCAATCTGTCATGATTAAGTAAGAATGACACCACTGGACACTTTAAAAGGAGGCTGGTGCTTGGCATCATTGTTTCTCTTCTGTTAACCATGGTTATCTCTAAAGAAACGCGTGCAGTCATCATTGCACTGCACAAAAATGGCCTAACAGGGAAGAGTATCGCAGCTAGAAAGATTGCACCTCAGTCAACAATCTATCGCATCATCAAGAACTTCAAGGAGAGAGGTTCCATTGTTGGCAAAAAGGCTCCAGGGCTCCAAGAAAGACCAGCAAGCGCCAGGATCGTCTCTTAAAAGTGTTTCAGCTGTGGGATCAGGCTACCAGCAGTGCAGAGCTTGCTCAGGAATGGCAGCAGGCAGGTGTGTGTGCATCTGCACGCACTGTGAGGCGGAGACTCTTGGAGCAAAGCCTGGTCTCAAGGAGGGCAGCAAAGAAGCCACTTCTCTCCAGAAAAAAAACATCAGGGACAGACTGATATTCTGCAAAAGGTACAGGGAGTGGACCGCTGAGGACTGGGGTAAAATCATTTTCTCTGATGAATCCCCTTTTCAATTGTTTGGGACATCTGGAAAACAGCTTATTCGGAGAAGACGGTGAGCGCTACCACCAGTCTTGTCTCATGCCAACTGTAAAGCATCCTGAAACCATTCATGTGTGGGTTTAATAGTAGATAATAAAATAATAAACCCAGTATATATGAAATTTTTGCAAAGTGGTGTAATTTTGATGCATTCAAGACACCACTATGATACATTCAAATACAATGTTTTCCTATACATAGAGGATCTCGGTTGGTTGAGATCTAACCATAACTATCACCCATAGGTCTGGTGAAATAGTTAGGTATCAGTGGGGAACAAAAGTACAAAAGTAGGCAGAATCTACAGTACTGCGTCCTACCACCAAGGACGTGGGAAGTGCAGTTTTTACTGCAATCTATCGGGTTTTCCTTATCAATACCTCCTGATGAACTATGAATGCAAAGAAAAACGCGTTGAGGGATACAATACATACTTACATGTCAGTGGGGGATTAAGATACAGCTAATTATCATACGAATGGAATGCTGATGGGGATTGTTATAGCCCTGGCTGACATCCTATTCAATTGGGGATTGCTATAGCCCTGTCCCCATTGCAGTCAGGGTTGATCGTAGCTCCACTAGAATCTCACAGTCTGGCTGGCAATCAGTATGCATAACAATATCTAATAGCATGCTGATGATTTAGACCAGATTAGATCCTTTGTTATACATGCTCCATTCTAAACCGAGGCGGCTGTTCATCTATGCTGACCCAGCTCCTATGTGGAATGTGTTAACTTGATACTTTAACATAAACATACTGTAGATGTGGATAATAAGAACTATGCATCTATGACTTTTGTTCCCCACTGATACCTAACTATTTCACCAGGCCTATGGGTGATAGTTATGGTTAGATCTCAACCAACCGAGATCCTCTATATATAGGAAAACATTGTATTTGAATGTATCATAGTGGTGTCTTGAATGCATCAAAATTACACCACTTTGCAAAAATTTCATATACACTGGGTTTATTATTTTATTTTAATTATCTACTATTAAAGGTTATGTTTTATTTTACTCTTTCGGTGATATGAGCAAATACAGAGAGTAAATTGCCCGTCAGTGATTTACATTCATGTGTGGGGTTGCTTCTCAGCCAAGGGAATCTGCTCTCTCACAGTCTTGCCTAAAAACACAGCCATGAATAAAGAATGGTACCAGAATGTCCTCCAAGATCAACTTCTCCCAACCGTCCAAGAGCAGTTTGGCGATCAACAATGCCTTTCCAGCATGATGGAGCACCTTGCCATAAAGCAAAGGTGATAACTAAATGGCTCAGGGAACAAAACATAGAGATTTTGGCTCCATGGCCTGGAAACTCCCCAGATCTTAATCCCATTGAGAACTTGTGGTCAATCATCAAGAGACGGGTAGACAAACAAAAACCTACAAATTCTGACAAAATGCAAGCATTGATTGTGCAAGAATGGACTGCCATCAGTCAGGATTTGGTCCAGAAGTTGATTGAGAGCATGCCAGGGAGAATTGCAGAGGTCCTGAAGAAGAAGGGTCAACACTGCAAATATTGACTTGCTGCATTAACTCATTCTAACTGTCAATATAAGCTTTTGTTACTCATAATATGATTGCAATTATATTTCTGTATGTGATAAAAACATCTGACAAACACACATAAAACCAGAGGGCAGCGGATCATGTGAAAATATAAGATTTGTGTCATTCTCAAAACTTTTGGCCATGACTGTAGTTTCCATATAGAGGTAGCATTGAGTAATGAAACCGTATTTGTCAAGTAGCAGTAACTATGTGTAAAAAAATGCAACATGTGATTTATATGATAAGCTGTTTCTTATCTCTACATAGTCAATGGTTAACTTATCCCCACACCCCACATGCTCACACCCCTCCTCCCTCATAATCTTTTATAAAGGGTGTGTGTTGGGACTGCTGTGGACAAGATTCCAGCTCCTTTACTGCTTTGTCAAGAACAGTATGTATGACATCTTTCTTCCTCTATCATATCAATTTTATAATATATTGTTCAGAATGTATTTTATTAGCCTCAATATATTGCTGTTGCTTTGTTTTGCAAATCTAATTTGAACTATTCCTAAATATGTAGACATATGTCTCCTTCATGTCAGCTACACTTTACTGCTACGAGATAGATCACACAGTCAGTTTTTATGCATTTTAAAACTAAAAGCATCAATGGATATAAAAATTTGGAGAACTTTCAGTCCTTTATGCTAGGTTCACACTAGCGTTCAGTTTTTCATTCTTTGGGTCCCCTCGGGTCTCCAAATGCTGATTTACAAACAGCACCATCATCTTACAGTGGCAACCCCTTTAAAGGGGCTCTATCAGCAGATTTATCGGTTATGAGCTAAAGATATTCCTGAATAGCCTTTAAAAAGGCTAGTCATGTGCTGCTATTACTGTGTAAAAAGACCCCCCCCCCGTTTTTGTTAATTACCTTAGTAATCGATATGTAAATTAGCTGGATCGTGCACTCCTTAGCGCCATAGCTTCTGCACGCCCACCGCTGCCCCAAGCCCCCCCCCGCTTGTTCACATCGGTTTCTCTTAAAAGCTATTGAAAGCATGCTTGTGCGCAGTAGCCCTCCCTCCAGCGCGCTACTGTGCATGCTCCAGCTTGCAATGGTCTCTGTGGGAAAATGTCCAAAGTTTTAGATTTTTGTAAAAGGCTTAAAATGTCAATAAAACTATATAAATATGGTATCTCTGGAATTGTACCAAAACATAGAATACAGATGACATATCATTTTGGCTGCAGAGTGAACACCATAAAATGAAGGTCGTAACAAAGTCACACAAATGCACTTTTTCTCCAATTCCACCTCATTCAGAATTTTTTTCCAGCATCCCTGTGCATTGTACAGAATAATAAATAGTATGATTATGAAGAAAAGTTTGTCCCGCAAACATTAAGCTCCCATATGGCTCTGTGAATTGAAAAATAAAAAAGTTATGGGGTTTGGAAGGCAGGGAGTCAAAAACGAAAATTGAAAAATCCCTCCAGGGGGAAGGGATTAATCTGTGTCTTACTAACTTTATGGGAAAGCATCTGTAGCCTCTGGATTTAGTTATAACTGCTTTCAGTACTTAGGGTGCATTCACACTACGTAATCGCCAGCTTATTCTGAACGTAAAACACGTTCAGAATCAGCGGCGTATAAAGCAGTTCCATTCATTTCTATGGCAGCCGGCATACAAGCACTCCCCATAGAAATGAATGGGCTGCTTTTTTCACTACGAGCACTCCCATTGAAGTGAATGGGATGTACCCGCGTGTACGGCTCAGCATGAGCAGAGCTAGCCATACACGCCAGCACATCCCATTCACTTCAATGGGAGTGCTCGTAGTGAAAAAAGCAGCCCATTCATTTCTATGGGAAGTGCTCGTATGCCGGCTCCCATAGAAATGAATGGGAACTGCTTTATACGCCGCTTATTCTGAACGTGTTTTATGTTCAGAATAAGCTGGCGATTACGTAGTGTGAATGCACCCTTAGTGTGTCTCCCCCCTTAGACAGGAGTGTTATAGGGAACATCTTTTCTTAAAAGCTTTTGTTGCCAGTGGTGTAACTAAAGTCTAGTGGGCTTAGGTGCAAACTTTTGTCTGGGGTCCCCTACCTCCTTCCTAGCGCCATTGCTTTATAGTGGTGGTTACATCTGAAATAATATCCCAAATATCTGAAAGGGGTACAGCTTTAGTAACCACAACTACAGTTATCAAGACTACGGTGAGTGAGTAGCACATCCATCATGTAAACAATACGGGCACAGTATTACGTGCTCCGCAGTGGACCCAACACAGTATTACGTGCTCCGCAGTGGACCCCACATAGTATTACGTGCTCCACAGTGGATCCCACACAGTATTACATGCTCCACAGTGCACCCCACACAGAATTGGGTACACCACAGCAGACCCCACACAGTTATAGTAAAGTCAAAAGTAAAAAAAAACACAGCTCACTAGCAATATAATGAATTAGATATCCATAAACTTGGATAAGATATCTAAAATATATATATATATATATATATATATATATATATATATATATATATATAAAATTCAAATATCACTCATAATTTGTGGCTAATAATCCAATAAAAATACAGGGAGCACATTACCCCATACAGTATTATGTGATCAGCAGTGGCCACCAAACAGTATTATGTGCTCACAGTGGCTCCAACATAGTATTATATGCTCACAGTGCCCCCTCCTTCCTCCCAAGTTGGTGCTATTATTATAAAGGGTATAATAAGTATAGGCCCAGGAGGCTCAGAGTATAATAAGTAGAGGCCCAGGAGAAGTGATTAAAAATTACACACTCATACTCACCTTACCTCACCTCTCCAGGGCATCCTCGCTCCATCCTATGGTCTGCGGCATCCTCTTCTGTCTTCCAACTGAGGTCATGTGAGCTCTAGCGGCCACATGGGGTGCGATAACATCATTACGCCAGCGCACCCCATGTGACCACTTGCGTGGCCTTAGTTACCGGCAGGAAGAGCACTGGAACGGATGCTCAGCCCAGGACAGGTGAGTATAAGTGTTTATCTTATTTTTATACACCTCCCGTGGGATGGCAATTAATGGAAAGGGGCCCAGTCGCAGTGGCACCTCCTGCGACCATGATCATTACACCACTGCTTGTTGCAGATAATACTATTATCATACCTCCCAGCTTTCAGAAGTTAGGAGTTATTCCAGAGGAGGGAGTTTAGTTTAGGGGTTAATTTTTATTTAATCTTGGACAACCCTTTTAAGTGTTTCTCAGTCCTGCATTTGTGACTGGAGTTATAGTTGCACTGGATGTCAGCATGTGTTGGATGGACATACTCTATTTTGTGGGGAGTGAAGATAGTTGGTGAGTAGCTACAGTAGTAGTTGAGCAGAGCAATAGTTTTAGAAATGATGTCATCAGGGAAAACACCCTTGAAATGGCTAAATATGGGTCCCGCTGTTCTAACAGTCACCTACTTATTGCAGCTGTCAGCCTCCCTACATATTAAAGGGAATTTGTCATTTCCTAGATTGTGTTCTAACTAAGCATTTCTTTACATAGTCTTTAGAAAGGCTATTCTAGGCATACCTCCTTCTACAATTCTTCACTGCTTCCAGAGCAGATAGTCACGTACAGGGCATGTGCGAGATTTTAATCAAGCTGTACATGATTATGATTAAAAACTCGCACATGCGCTTACGTGACTAGCTGCTCTGGAAGCAGTGAAGAGGTGTAGAAGGAGGGATTGTATTTCAAGAAGGGGGCGGTTAGAAATGGGAAGGGGGCAGTGAGAAATGGAGGCGGCTGATGATGCAGGGTTTAGCAAGATGAATTTGCATATGAAGAAAAACGGTTTAATTCCAAAACAGCTGCGAGGATCAAGGAATGACAGGTATGCCTAGAATAGCCCGTCTAAAGGATATGTAAAGATATGCTTATTTAACCCCTTCCCGCCAATGGCATTTTTTGATTTTCGTTTTTCGTTTTTGACTCCCCTCCTTCTAAACCCCATAACTTTTTTATTTCTCCGCTCCCAGAGCCATATGAGGTCTTAATTTTTGCGGGACAAATTTTTCTTCATGATGCTACCATTAATTATTCTATACAATGTACTGGGAAGCAAGAAAAAACTCAGAATGGGGTGGATTTGAAGAAAAAATGCATTTCTGCGACTTTTTTACGGGTTTTGGTTTTACGGCGTTCACTGTGCAGCCAAAATGACATGTCCCCTATATTCTGTGTTTCGGTAAGGTTCCAGGGATACCAAATTTATATAGTTTTATTTACATTTTGACCCCTAAAAAAATTCCAAAACTGTGTTAAAAATTTTTTTTTCTAAAAGTCGCCATATTCCAACGGCCATAACTTTTTTATACGTAAGTGTACGGGGATGCATAGGGCGTCTTTTTTTGCGGGGCCGGGTGTACTTTTTAGTTCTACCATTTTCGGGAAATGTTATTGCTTTGATCACTTTTTATTCAAATTTTTATCAGAATCAAAACAGTGAAAAAACGGCGGTTTGGCACTTTCGAATATTTTTCCCGCTACGGCGTTTACCGAACAGGAAAAATATTTTTATAGATTTGTAGAGCGGGCGATTTCAGACGCGGGGATACCTAACATGTATATGTTTCACAGTTTTTAACTTCTTTTATATGTGTTCTAGGGAAAGGGGGTGATTTGAACTTTTAATACTTTTTATATTTTTTTTTATTTTTTTTACTTTTTTTAAAAAATTTTTTTGCATTTATTAGACCCCCTAGGGGTGTTGAACCCCAGGGGGTCTGATCACTAATGCAATGCATTACAATGCTAATGCATTGCAAAAAATCATCCTTTCTTTTGCAGGCTGCATAGACCAGCCTGCAAAAGAGAGGATTTGCAGACGAGCCTGGGAGCCTTGTACAGGCTCCCGGCTGTCATGGCAACAGGATGTCAGCCCTGGAGCATGCTCCAGGAGCCGGCGATCCCGGGCAAAATGGCGGCACCCATGCGCCGCCGGGAAAATTGACCGTGGCGCCGGAGGGGTTAATGCCTCCGATCGGTTCAGGGACCGATCGGAGGCATGAGAGCCAGTTGTCTACTGCTTAAAGCAGTAGACATCCGGCGGCTATGGCGGCCGCGCGGCTCCCGGGCGGTCGCCATAGTTACAGACCCGACATGCGCCGTACTATTACGGCGCATGTCGGGAAGGGGTTAAAAAACGATCTAGGCAAGGATAGACTCCCTTTAAGTCCAGCCTTGTTGCTAGGTCCTGTTGCTTTTCCCAGTGTCAGCAAGAATGACAGGATGTACATGCTGTACACCCAAATACCTTTAGCAGTGTTTTGAGCGATTTCTGGAAGCTCTTGGCATCTTCTGCATTTGTTTACATGGTGTGGCTTCCTGTGCTTTTATCCAACCACCATAATGCTTTACTTCCTCCCATCTCTCATGCACTTACAACCCCTCCCTGTCCCCCTAGCTAGTCTGTCCACTACTATCCCTTTCCAACTAAATCAGCCCACCACCCCACCTCACCACACATCTTACAGTGTTGGCCAAAAGTATTGGCACCCCTGCAATTCTGTCAGATAATACTCATTTTCTTCCAGAAAATGATTGCAAGCACAAACTCTTTGGTATTAATATCTTCATTTATTTTGCTTGCATTGAAAAAACACAAAAGAATGAAAAAAAAGTCAAATCATTGATCATTTTACACAAAACTCCAAAAATGGGCCGGACAAAAGTATTGGCACCCTCAGCCCAATACTTGGTAGCACAACCTTTAGACAAAATAACTGCGAACAACCGCTTCCGGTAACCATCAATGAGTTTCTTACAATGCTCTGCTGGAATTTTAGACAATTCTTCTTTGGCAAACTGCTCCAGGTCCCTGAGATGTGAAGGGGGCCTTCTCCAAACTGCCATTTGGAGATCTCTCCACAGGTGTTCTATGGGATTCAGGTCTGGACTCATTGCTGGCCACTTTAGAAGTCTCCAGTGCTTTCTCTCAAACCATTTTCTAGTGCTTTTTGAAGTGTGTTTTGGGTCATTGTCCTGCTGGAAGACCCATGACCTCTGAGCAGGGGCGGATCCAGGGCCTGGCGAGCCGGGAAACCTAACAAAATGGTCCCGGTCGGCATGTCCCGACTCCAACTGAGCTCAGCGTTAAAGCAGGAGCTGAGCTCACAGCTCCTGCTTTAAACGCCTATGTATTCGGCTCATCGGCGGTAGGACGCCGATGAGCCGAATGCATAGGCGTTTAAAGCCGGAGCTGTTACAGCTCAGCTCCTGCTTTAATGCTGAGCTCCGGTCTCCGGCATTTGTAGCCGCGATGTGATGACGTCATCACATCGCGGCTACAATATGTGTATGAGGGAGAGAGCTGCGAGGGAACGAGGAATGGTGAGTGTGTGTGTGTGTGAGAACGTGAGAACAGCATGACACTGGGGCAGATGGAGGGGGGAGAACGGCATGACACTGGGGCAGATGAAGGGGGAGAACGGCATGACACTGGGGCAAATGAAGGGGAGAGAACAGCATGACACTGGGGCAGATGGAGGGGGGAGAATGGCATGACACTGGGGCAGATGAAGGGGGGAAGAACAGCATGACACTGGGGCAGATGGAGGGGGGAGAATGGCATGACACTGGGGCAGATGGAGGGGGGAGAATGGCATGACACTGATGCAGATAGAGGGGGAGAGAACAGCATGACACTGGGGCAGATGGAGGGGGGAGAACGGCATGACAGTGGGGCAGATGGAGGGGGGAGAACGGCATGACACTAGGGCAGATGGAGGGGGGGAGAACGGCATGACACTGGGGCAGATGGAGGGGGGGAGAACAGCATGACACTGGGGCAGATGGAGGGGGGAGAATGGCATGGCACTGGGGCAGATGAAGGGGGGAAGAACAGCATGACACTGGGGCAGATGGAGGGGGGAGAATGGTATGACACTGGGGCAGATGGAGGGGGGAGAATGGCATGACACTGGGGCAGATAGAGGGGGAGAGAACAGCATGACACTGGGGCAGATGGAGGGGGGAGAACGGCATGACACTGGGGCAGATGGAGGGGGGAGAACGGCATGACACTGGGGCAGATGGAGGGGGGGAGAACAGCATGACACTGGGGCAGATGGAGGGGGGGAGAACAGCATGACACTGGGGCAGATGGAAGGGGAGAACGGCATGACACTAGGGCAGATGAAGGGGGGGAATGGCATGACACTGGGGCAGATGAAGGGGGGAGAACGGCATGACACTGGGGCAGAGACGGGGGGAAATGAAACTGTGGGCAGATAAAGGGGGAGAATGGCATGAAACTGGGGACAGAGATAGAGGGGGGGACATGAAACTAGGGGTAGATGAAGGGTGTATATGAAAATGGGGGGGAGATATAATTTACGGGTGACTGTAGGAGGATTATACTGTGTGGAATCACATGAAAATTGAATGAGAATGGGTGGAGTCAACATAAAAGTGGGCGTGGCCTAATTTGCTGCGGCGCGCTGCGCGCGACGCACGTTTTATTCCCTCTTTCTAGTCTTCAACAGTTGGGAAGTACAGGTTAGAAGTGTGAGATCCCCAGTAAGTAGGACCCCGCCAAAGTCAATTGCCCAGGGCCCCGCAAACCCTGGATCCGCCACTGCCTCTGAGGGAGACCCAGCTTTCTCACACTGGGCCCTACATTATGCTGCAAAATTTGTTGGTAGTCTTCAGACTTCATGATGCCATGCACACGGTCAAGCAGTCCAGTGCCAGAGGCAGCAAAGCAATCCCAAAACATCAGGGAATCTCCGCCATGTTTGACTGTAGGGACCGTGTTCTTTTTTTTTGAAGGCCTCTTTTTTTCCTATAAACTCTATGTTGATGCCTTTTCCCAAAAAGCTCTACCTTTGTCTCATCTGACCAGAGAACATTCTTCCAAAACGTATTTGGCTTTCTCAGGTAAGTTTTGGCAAACTCCAGCCTGGCTTTTTTATGTCTCTGGGTAAGAAGTGGGGTCTTCCTGGGTATCCTACTGTCGGGGGAATCATAATACCCCAGAGATATGCTGTCTGTAAAGGAAAATTAATTAACAGGCCAAGATTGGCTACAGCCGATCTTTGACCTGGAGAATCACGAAGACACATGGTGTTTGGTGTATCAAGGTGGATTCTAATTTAATGGTGCACAAAGATGGTTTAAATACAATACAGACAAGAGCAGGTTGGACTATTCTAACATGGTTGGCATAAAATGATTGGTTATAAGATAAACCTGGCACATGACTATTGGCTGAGGCCTCATGTAATTTGCATATCATTACAGCTTAATGGACTTTGTACTTTGTCCTTAAACAAAGAAAGTTTCAAAAACACTTATGTGTGAACCAACAGCTTACACTATGTCTATATGCATATATCATGGAAACAGAGATAAGATGTCATGTTGGTGCTAAATGAGTCTCAGTGACCTCCATATACCATGAAGATAAGATATACAAATAGCCAGCTGCGACTTACTTATACAGTTTATGTGTGAAAGGTTACAAGATGACTGACAAAATACAAAGATGGAGGATTTGACTCTAACATTCCCCCATTTTGAGATGGTTGAATACAGGAATTCATATTTAGATACTTCAGTGACCTAATGTCTACTGCCGGACTTTACCAGATTCCCCTCATATGTTCCTGTATTCTAACCTAATCTCAATCATAGTTCTGGCCTTTTATATCTTGGTCTGCTCATCCTTTTGTATATGTTTTGTATTAAACAAACAAAATGAAGATAAGATTTTTACTACAACTTGCTGATATTTACTTGTTTATACTATGTATTGTTCCTAAAATATGAGGTGGTATCTTCTTAACTATATACTTCAAACATTTCCTGTTGCGTCAAAGAAACAGCTATATATGACATGACAGGCTAATATGGGGTTATGAGTACATATCCTACAATCTGACACATTCAGATCTTCGATCAAAATCATATGGTGTTTAAGAAACTTATTGTCCCACTTCATTGTTAAATGTTCTATGCAGGCTTATCGTCAGGACCATCTGTAACAGCATTATCAGGAGAATCTTCATCGCTTTGTGTGTAGAGACTTTCTTGCAATATGAAGCATGGATACAATTAGGCTCTCCTTCAAATTTCACAGAAGTACTGGTTATCATCAGCATTTGGAATGGACCATCAAATCTTGGTTCCAAGGTTTTTCTCACGTGTCTCTTTATCACCATCAATCTCTTGGTTCAAATGAATAGGTCCCGCCCACTAACTTAAAATCTGAGAAGGAGAGAAAACTCAAAGCCATACATTAATCAAATGTTTTTGCAAAGACATCACATAGTCAGTCAGTACACCATACCACATCTGTAGGAGTTGCCAAGAATACAACCCCCAAAGAAAGTTTGACATGGGCTAAAGCCAATTCTTCTCTTAGGAGGGTACCTTACAGAAAATACCAATACAAGTGACACACTACATCTTCAGTAGCCGTCTATCTGCAGCCCCGTTTGTGATGGCTTTCTTCACCAGATATGCCTCAGACTTTTCTGAAGATAGATAACTATACACACAAGCACGTACTTATACCGTCTCACCTTTAGTAACTGCATATAGTTAACCTGCAATCTCTGGAACGGGTACAAGGGCTCTGGGCCTGGCTCTGAGAAACTTTTCACTTTTTGGCCTACTTTGCATTTAACACATGCCAAGCAGTGTCTGTAGTGATGTTAAATCCTGCAGCCGCCCATCCTCTGCTCACCAGGTCACACATGGCTACTTCTAAACACTGCTTTATGCCATCAGTGGGGACAATGCACTCAGTAAATATATTCTCTTACCACCGGAGATCAGGACTTGTACATCCTCTTTTACTGTAGTCCTGGACCATTTTTGGTGCCTCAGTGTTGTAAAACCTGAAAAGAGAGCTAAAAGGGGGTTTGGGTCGAGTATAGTGACCACTTCTCAGTAAGGCATATCCCCTAGGCCTCTGCAACTGGGTTAGCGGCAGTGTCTCTGCCCACATGTTACCTCTACCTTCTTTCATATCAGCCTTGGTGTGTGTCCTGACTTTTGACTATACCCACCTGTGTGGGGGCAGCAGGGTCTATCACTACCTGAACAGCATGGAAATCCTTTTAAGCTTAACATTGACCCTACAGAAAGCTCTCGCTCTCCAGATTGGACCATAGTCCCACTATATTAAACACCTACCCTCAGACATTGTACCCTGTCTCAGTGATGGCTTCTAGTTCAACTTCATGAGCTGAGACCCATACAGTTCTATAATGGTTCTACTTGTGCTTGGTTTTACCCTTGGTTTACCTCATATTCAGTGACCATGACATATCTGGTGCAGAATCCACCATCATTCCCAAATCGAGAATCATCTAAAATAAAAGAACTCTCATCAGTGTTAACAATAGATTCATCATTTATTAACCAAATCAGCAAAAGTAAAATTAATTTTAAGTTATCTGACTCTCCTTACTCCTCCCCTGAAACTATTGTTAACAGGTTAGAAGGGACTTGTAGTGCAGCACAGAATGCAAAGCTTACATTAGAAGACATAGATAAGACACACTGCAGCCTGAGATATCCAGCCATTGTCATCTTTGTTTCCAATGCAAGATTTATCACCCCTTGTAAACCGTGTCTTATCATGAGAAGCAGCTGCGCGGACTCTCCCCACACTTGTCATAGCTGTAGTACTACATATCCCAGCAGACTTATTTATACAATCCCAAGTAAATTCAGTTCTCTAAAACTTCTAAACACTCCAAAAATTCATTAAGGTAAGTAAATACTCAACATATATCAGCAGAGAAGGCGGAAGCCTTAAATTACAGAGCAGATATGTGAGTGACTTCTGATCTACTTACACAGCTATCTAACACCTTGTAGCAAACAATGACCCAGAAACACCACTTTAACTTTGTAGAACTGCAATTTATCTTTACCTGCGTGTACATATTAGGGGCGTTCTATGCCCCTTGTGGCAAGATAGTTCACATGTATTGCCTACCCCTATGGGGCCTAATCCCATATCAGAAGGAACATCTGAATAACTTTTTCACACAATAAATCCCGATTGTTAACATTCATGGATTTATAGTATAAACCCATAACAAATATTTATGTTACAAGTGTAAAGCCCATGTGATATATTTGATACACATACGCACCAATACACACTGAGTACATAATACATGTACATGGTATATCAAGTACATCTCATTTACACCAGAACACACATATATATTCGACAATGGAAAGAACTTTTATGCCTCCCTTTCATATCTACTTGTCACCACCCTCTGTGGTTATCAGCATTCAATATCTGCTTGCTGTGGAGACTGAAAATGTAACAATACAGACATGGACAAACAGAACATGTACACATGGCAGACACATGTAACATGTACATATAACTGACACACATATATGGGCCCATTCACTTTTCTGAACCTTCCATACAAACATGCAACGTCACACTGGAGCTCCAGACAGAACAAAACAAATGTCAATTAAATCAAAAAGAACTTGTCTGAACTAAAATAAAAATTTTCATATATTTTGTACCGTGATATCACTTATTCTCTTGGGACGGCCAAATCTTATTCCTACAAATAGGCACAGAGTTAGTTATAATTCCCGCACAGCTAAATATTGAGGAGAAAACAAACCAAAACATGTAAATAGTTGCCTTCATCTTCTTACCAATTTGCATATTACTATAAAATAAACATAATAATGTTGATCTCATATTTATGCCATTTATCCAATTTTAAAAACATTACCATGAGAGGAGCATTCTCAAAATGGGAAACCTTTCCTGAATAAAAGGACACTATAGACATTCTAGAAATAACTTAATGTCCACCCCAAGCCTATATACACACATATGTGTATACACATACCTACACTTAACCTGCAGTATCCTCACTACAAAACATATCATGTTTCCACTTTCCACTAACCAACAAACTAACAACACAATGCTAAGTGCCAAGCACATTAACCCTTTAGCTGGACTGTCAATGGATGCTCACTATACATTTCCTTACACTCAAAGCCTTTGTCCTTCGCTTAGGACACCAGCAATCTCTAGCCAAGTGTCCCTGGTTTCCACAATTAAAACACTTCCTGGTTACCCTCTATCCCTGTATCTGTCCTGCCTATTCTCCATTGGTAACTCCTGCTCTTTTTTTTTTTTTCTTGAGCGGCATCTTCTTCTCTCTCTCCCATTCCTATTAGTTCATATGGGGTATACCCTACCTCAGAGGGTCCCTCCCCCATAATAGCTGATGGCCAGTCAGCCGTGAGCATCCCACTCCTCTAGGGCAATTAAGACAATAGAGGGTCACTTTTGACTCACCTAGTGGGACCTCCCAAACAGTCACTCTGTTTTCATTGAACTAATCTCTAATGTGCATGTTCTGGCGTAGTGCTCAGGGCAAAAACCTCATTTGGTTTCCACAGACTCCACTTTGTCTGTGTCCCTCTATCGAACACCCCTGAATCATTGCATGTACTTACTCAGATTCTACTCAGTCCTTAGTGTCCAAAACAAGGACTTTTCAATCACTCAGTACTTCCACTCTAGGGATTAAGGATGAAGAATAACTCTCTCTTCTGCACCGCTTTTTACACTCTATAACAGATGTAGCAACCAAATGACAGCATGGACAGTAGACAAAGAATGAGGTATAACATTTCCCACCCCACTACAGACAACATACTATTCAGGTTCTTGCACACTATATAATATGGCATCGATTGTTATAACATATGCAGCACTAATCCTCACTCACCGACACACAGGATCCGGAACATGTAGGAACTCAGATTAGTTATTTGGCAAGAAAAGGACTTACCGTTACAGCGCCGTTTTATTCATCTGAGGTCCTCCGGGCCCGTCTCCAAATCGGTTGGTGAGTGGATCAGTACACTATCGGCTGCACATTAAACGATTATCGATGCCCCACGTTGGGCGCCAGGTTCTGTCGGGGGAATCATAATACCCCAGAGATATGCTGTCTGTAAAGGAAAATTAATTAACAGGCCAAGATTGGCTACAGCCGATCTTTGACCTGGAGAATCACGAAGACACATGGTGTTTGGTGTATCAAGGTGGATTCTAATTTAATGGTGCACAAAGGTGGTTTAAATACAATACAGACAAGAGCAGGTTGGACTATTCTAACATGGTTGGCATAAAATGATTGGTTATAAGATAAACCTGGCACATGACTATTGGCTGAGGCCTCATGTAATTTGCATATCATTACAGCTTAATGGACTTTGTACTTTGTCCTTAAACAAAGAAAGTTTCAAAAACACTTATGTGTGAACCAACAGCTTACACTATGTCTATATGCATATATTATGGAAACAGAGATAAGATGTCATGTTGGTGCTAAATGAGTCTCAGTGACCTCCATATACCATGAAGATAAGATATACAAATAGCCAGCTGCGACTTACTTATACAGTTTATGTGTGAAAGGTTACAAGATGACTGACAAAATACAAAGATGGAGGATTTGACTCTAACACTACCATACAGTCCCTTTTCATTCAGACGCCGACAGATAGTACAGGTTGACACTGTTGTACCCTTGGACTGCAGGGCAGCTTGAACTTGTTTGGATGTTAGTCAAGGTTCTTTATCCACCATCCGCACAATCTTGCGTTGAAATCTCTCTTTTCCGTCCACATCTAGGAAGGTTAGCCACAGTGCCATGGGCTTTAAACTTCTTGATGACACTGTGCACGGTAGACACAGGAACATTCAGGATTTTGGAGATGGACTTGTAGCCTTGAGATTGCTCATGCTTCCTCACAATTTTGCTTTTCAAGTCCTCAGACAGTTCTTTGGTCTTCTTTCTTTTCTCCATGCTCAATGTGGTACACACAAGGACACAGGACAGAGGTTGAGTCAACTTTAATCCATTTCAACTGGCTGCAAGTGTGATTTAGTTATTGCCACCACCTGTTAGGTGCCTCAGGTAAGTAACAGGTGCTGTTAATTACACAAATTAGAGAAGCATTACATGATTTTTCAAATAGTGCCAATACTTTTGTCCACCCTTTTTATGTTTGGTGTTGAATTATATCCAATTTGGCTTTTTGACAATTCTTTTTGTGGTTTTCCATTGAAGACAAATTAAATGAAGATAATAATACCAAAGAATTTGTGATTGCAATCATTTTCTGGAAGAAAATGAGTATTATCTGACAGAATTGCAGGGGTGCCAATACTTTTGGCCAACACTGTACTTACCTGTCTTCCTGTCTCTTCTTCTTCTCAACGTGTCCTGGAGTGCTTCAGGCCTAATGCTGCCTGGAGCTGGGCCCGATGTCACTTCCGGAAGTGACATCATGACACAGCTCTGGACCAGAAGCAAAAGAAGATAGGTAAGTATTGTGTGCCAGCTTCCCAGGCATTATTGCAATGACCTACATATATTACTGAGAAACTATACAATATGGGTAAAAAAGATATATTAGAAAGTTGGAGGAGGGGGCATAGGGACAGACTTATCCAGGACTTGTCAATTTATCCTAAACAACCCCTTTAACTTCACGCTCCATTATATTAGAAAACTGTGTGCAAAAAAAAGAAAAATGAACACAATTCTTAAAGTTTTAGAGAAAAATACTTTTGATAATGTAACCACAATTATATATTTATCTTGGTTTAGAAGAAATATGACATCTGATGAAGATTACTACTCCCTTGTCAAGGGTATCAGAAGCTTCGATTTCTCTGGGAGCAGTGTGCCCTGCCAACTTCTTCTAACTGGTGATACTGCATTCCCAGTGCTCCTGAGTCCTGAAAAACATGTCCTTATTGCTGCTTCTAAGTATGGAAAAGGACGAGTAGTGGTCATGAGTCATGAATCATATTTGGATCATCCTCCATTCATGGATTTTCTGAAGAATGCAATATCCTGGTTGAAACCATCCTCAGAAGCAGTCATTGGTGTTGAGAAGAGCTTCAACAATTTGGAGAAGACACTGTCTTGGTCTGGACATAAGGTTGAAACAATCACAGGCCTGAAGAATGGTTTGGGAGTGCTCTGTATACCTGGATATGATGACAGTCAGGCAGGAGAGATTGCATCCTTTTTGAAAGATGGAGGTGGTCTTCTTATCGGGGCTCAAGCCTGGCACTGGTCCTACAGCCACACACAAGATAATGTTCTGATTTATTTTCCTGGAAATAAAATTACTTCTGTTGCTGGAGTGTATTTCACTGCCAGCTATGGTGAAAAAGGAATTTTTGATGTGAGCGACTGCATGCCAAATACACAGTGGTGCAATGAGTGAGTACACATAGTTCATAAAATATCTAATAATGTGGAAATATAGTTTGTAATGTATTATGATATGAAAATTTATGTAGTAAAAAAATACGTACATAGTCACCCTTCAGTTCCCTGTTGATTTTCTGCCTATTGTTCAATAGTTTCTGTTTACAGTGATAAAGTGACACTTATAGGCTATGTACATCATGTTTATATCATCTGCTGACTACATCTGTGTGTACTAGGTATGCTAAAAGCTATAAGAAGGACATTCCTTGGTATTAATTTTAGATTTTAATAGTTAAAAACTCTATGGTTTGCTGTCCCTTTTTCTTCTCAGACAGTTTTGTGTCTGGCAAAAAAAATATGCATTGAATCAGAGGCATAGCTAGCTAGGGGCAGGCGAGGTGGCACCCCAGGGCCCACCTACTCTGGGGGACCCACCTCGGGGACACCGCAACACATCTTATCCTCGCACATTAACTGCATTGGCGTCTCCATGACACTGATACAATTGAAATACATAGTAGAGAGGTAAGCCACAAGTTACTTCAGATCTGTGGCCTACAAACTGCTCTAAGACATCTGCGTCCTGGCACAGACATCTCTGTGATGATATCACTGACCCGAGCCATCTGCACCAGTACGCAGAAGTTCTGCCGCTTCCAGTAAGCAATGGCACTGCTGGCAGCGGAGTCTCCTCCTCAAGGGATTGGAGGTAGGTTAGTATCATCAACTTTTTTTTTTTACCTTGGGCATTTTTGTTGGGGGGCTGAAGAGGTCAATTGGAGCCAATGGGAATTTATCAAGATAAGAGGCCATAACTAATATAAGAGGTAGTAGGGTGCTTTAGTAAAAGAGGATATAAAATATAGAGAAAGGTTGGGGGGGGCCTATGTATGTAAGGTGAGATATAAGAGGGCATTGGTGTAATATATTTGTAACAAGTTCAGCACCACAGAAGAAATCTTCTTGCTTCTTTGTATTGCGAATTTAGCAACCAGGAGGATTCTAGTTCAGTTTTTTTTACTGCCCTTATGTACACTTAAGATCAGGATATTTATGAGGTCTTGCTGTGGTTTAACTAAGTTGACACTGGTGATGGATCATCCGATATATCTGGATCCCAAATCACCAGACCATCGTGCATTCCTACCAGATATGGTACAGAAGCTTCAGAGTACACATGAGACAATCTAGAGGGCACCAAGAACCAGCATAGCAGAACCTGCCCCAACCTTTAGCTTTGACAGAACCACTCAGCTGCTTCAAAAGTCTTACTCAAGTCCACTTCCCATTTCAGCATATATGGAAGCATACTCCTCTTAAGTATCTTTTTCATTTTATTCATTTTTTACTTATTTATATTTTGTAACCATTATGAATGAAGTACAGGACTTTTATATTTCATATGTAGTTACAAGTCTAGTGCAGTCATGCACGGTCTACTTGAGGTCTAGGTGAGGATAGAATATTAAAATGCCTACCCACTTAAAATATAAAATACAACAGCCTGCTCTAACTACCCTAGCAACAAAATAATCACTTTTTTTCCCCCTGGAAAAAGTTTCTTCTTTTTTTTTTTTATTAGAACCATGTTTGCCACCTGTTTGGTAAATGGGTGCTAAGAATTCCTGGGTATAATGCTAATGTATCTGATTATTCTCCCTCTACAGTGTGGACTTTTCAACAGACCTAAAGATTCTTCTGCGAGGTATAACCAGTCTGGACATCAGTGGGGAAAGTCTTCCATCAGAACTTCTGCTTCATGGACCACTGACTTTTCCAGTTGGAATGACTGATGACTATAAATGCTTTGTTGGCGCTGCCTTTTATGGCAGGGGACGTGTCGTTGTTGAGGGCCATGAAGCATTTGTAACTAAACCTGAACTTAAGGCTTTCACTATAAATGCAGTTTCTTGGCTAAGTATGGGTAAAACAGGAAAGATTGGTGTCAATAAAGAATTGGAGGACCTTGCTTGGATCTTGCAGAACGAAGGCTTACCATGTGTAGTGTCTGATTTGGTTCCAGGGCTCAGCATCTACTGCTGTACATCTTATAATGATGAAGAAAAAGAAAAAATCCAGCAGTTTGTGGCAGAGGGTGGAGGTCTTCTAATTGCTGGCCATGCCTGGTACTGGTCCTATTCCAATCCAGATGTTATTTCTCAGTATCCTGGCAATAAAATCCTTAACAAGCTTGGAATCACCATTCTGCCTAGGACAATTGATCAAAAAGTATATAAAGCATTGGATCCTCAGTCAGCTGCTAACACATATTGCTTCCATGGAGCATTATGTCAACTTTTGAGAGCTCTAAAGAGTGGGGCTTACCTAAAACCACCTCTGTGCTCCTGGCTGTCACAGCTCAGAAAGGATGTGGCAAGTTTTTTCAAGTTACCATCAAGTCCTCTTATTTTCTCAATGTGGCAAACACTTTCATGTCTGGTACAAGGTTTTAGTTTACCCAGTGTTAGTAAAGAGCACCCTGTGAAAAGCAACTCCATAGAGGCTTTTATCATGAACCTGGCACATGAAATCAGCTGTCTGGATAAACTACATTATCCCTTGGTTACAGTTCAGATTGACGCAACAAACTTAGGTAATGTATCTATGTCAAATTAAATGTAAACATATAAAAATGTCAGACCATATTCATGCATACAGAACACAAAGTACTGTCATCATTGTTCTGCCATACATCTTAGCATGCATTTTTGTGCTGATTTTCGGGTTCAGTCTTTGGAGTGATTTTTATCTAATAGTTACTAAATTATTTTCCTTCCAGGTGATGATGCATGGAGAAGTACTGGACTTTACCTTCCACCTAGGAAAACAGCAACACTTGTATTTCCAGCCTCAGCTGTAAGGAAAGGTCTCCAGGTAATTTTTATAATTGCAGAAGAACAATGTTATTATAAAGTCTGATGGTATTAGACAAATATGAGATAGACAGGTTTATTGTAAATGTGGATATGTATATATCATACATTTTTGTATTTCAGGTACAGGTCGGCTGTCAGTCAGATGACCTGAGTTCAGCAGAAGAGTTGTGTCGTGCCCCAGTAGTTGTGCATAAAAAGGATGTTGTTAGTGAGAACGTTGTTATATCCTGCGTCTGGGGAGGACTTCTATATGTTGTTGTTAAGGGGAAAAGTCAACTAGGGACTATTCCAGTTACAGTCTATGGATCAAAACCAGCTCCAACATTTATTAAAGGTAAATCAAGTATTTTCAAGTATGCTGTTGAAGTGCCTTATTTATGGCAACTCTGTCCAGACAAAGCAGGTACTTTCTTCAGATCACTAAAAGACATAACTAAGAATGATTCAATTATTTATTTTATTTCACTGGTCTGGGGTCCAATAATATATTGGATCTAAGTGTATATATAGTGGCGGTGGCGTAACTACTGCCATAGCAGCAGAGGCAGCTGCCACAGGGCCCAGGACATTGGGAGCCCAGTGACAGCCGCTACCGCTGCTATCATTATACTCAGGGGTCTTTTCGAATCCCCGAGTATAATGATTGGCGGACCGGGAGAGGTAAGAAACATAAAAAACACTGTTACTTACCTCTCCACGATCCTGGCCAGGCCTCCTTCCTTGTTGTCTGACGTCTCTGACGTCACATGAACCCAGCCTGTGTCCCGGGTCATGTGACGTCAGACGTCATTGCAGAAGGACGGCAGCGGAGGCCGACAGCGGAGGAGTCGGGGGACAGGTAAGAAACAGCTGTTTTTTTATGTTTTTATTCCTCCGGGTCTCCGATTATTATACTCTGGGGTCTGACCCAGAATATAATAATTGTTTATGGGTGTCCGCAGTGGGACATAATACTGTGTGCAGGAGCCACTATGGGGGATAATACTGTGTGCAGGGGCCACTATGGGGGATAATACTGTGTGCAGGGGCCACTATGGGGGATAATACTGTGTGCAGGGGCCACTATTGGGGATAATACTGTGTGCAGAGCCCACTATGGGGGATAATACTGTGTGCAGGGGCCGCTATGGGGGATAATAGAACACGCAGGAATGCGTAGGAGGGGGTCGGTCGAGGTCTTCAGTGTCGGGAGGGAGGGGGGCCCCATGTCAAAAGTTCGCCACGGGGCCCCGCCATTCCTAGTTACCCCACTGTATAGAGGTGTCCTTTTATGTCTTTTCAGGCTAACTTTATTTGCCCAAGCTCCATCCACATGTTACAGGACACCACTAGTGACGGTTCATAAAGTTTTGTTTGTGTAATGACATAACCTCTATTACAAAATTGTCTGAATACTGTACAAGCAATGCCGCCCCTCCTACCTCTTGTGTCACCCCCTCTACCTCATAGATTGTAAGCTCTTGCGAGCAGGGCCCTCAGTCCCATAGTGTGAAATGACGTTCTTTGTTATGGATCTGTCTGTATTTGATCCCTACAAATTGTACAGCGCTGCGGAATATGTTAGCGCTATATAAATAAAGTTTTTTATTATTATTATTATTTTATGAAGACCAAGACTCTTGAAATGGCAACTCCAGTTTTTGTGAGAACCCTAATCATGTTCCTTTTCCCAGGCCAGACAAAGCTTTCATCCTGGTTGGATACAATTCGTACATCCCAAGCACCTTGGGCTGAGCTAATAACAGAAAATATTATTTTGACGGTTCCCTCTGATGTGATTCAATCCTTAAAAGACCCAGAAGCTTTGTTAACTCAGTGGGATCTCATAATGAGTGCAATAGCTGAATTGGCCAAAATTCCCCAAAAATTTCTGCGCCCTGAAAGAATTGTTGCAGATGTGCAAATCTCAGTAGGTAAGAAACATTCAGCTAATAGCAGATATTATAGCATATAATTTTTTTTGTTTGCCAGGGTGCATATAAAACATGCTCACCAGCTTATTGCTGTTGTCACTTAAATACGGTTACTGTAAATTGTAGGATGGATGCACGCTGGATATCCAATCATGTGTCATCAACAATCAGCCAATGAAATAACAGATCTTCAGATAATGAAGAAGGAGGTACTATGGGGGCCTATACATGAGCTTGGCCACAACCAGCAGAGAGAAGTATGGGAATTCCCTCCTCACACCACAGAAGCCACATGTAACCTGTGGTCAGTATATGTACATGAAAATGTATTGGGAATCCCAAGGGATAAAGCTCATCCTTCACTGAATCCAGCAGAAAGGGATGCCTGTATCAGAGAGTATTTGCAGAATGGAGCAAAGCTAGAAGACTGGGAGGTGTGGACAGCACTAGAAACTTATCTCCAGGTAAGACCAGACCCCATTCTGCTCCCTATGGTGAGTTAGTTGAAATAACATAATGACCCACATTTATTAATAGGCAGTGTAAACGTAGCCAATCGGTATGAAAATGCACCAGATTTATCACAGTGGCTGAAGCTGTTTGATAAACCTGATTTATCTTTCGATTGTCTAGCCTATTTTATCTAAATTTTGGTACAATTAGGTGAATCTATTAAGAATGGCATTCTTCCACATTGCCGATTTGGTGGACCCGCTGACCTTGTAGCTCAGGCCCTTTGACTACTTTACCTCCATCCTACACCTGCCAGCCACAGAGTGGTTCCACTACTAACAGATTGTTCATTATGTCTTCTCCCAGTTTGGCTCTCAGGGTGTCAACACTTACTGCCTTTGAGAAGGTGTGCTGGGCAGGTACCTCTACAGGCGGCTTGATATCGACTATCTATAGCAGGGGTGCCCAATACGTCGATCACGATCTACTGGTCCATCTCAAAGGACGTATGGGTCGATCGCGGCATGCAGCCAGGGATCCCCAATGTCTGCTTGATCACAGTGCAGGCTGAGAGTCGACTCTCAGCCTGCGCTGTGAAAAAGCACTCCGGACACTTGCAGGCCGGGCGGCAGCAGCTTCGGGGGATGACGCGCTCCCCGCTCTTAGGGATGGAGGGAGCCGGGGTGCTGCTTGTTCACAGAGCAGGCTGAGAGTCCTCTCCGGACACTGGCAGGTGGGGCTGCCGCAGCCCCAGCCTGTCAGTGTCCAGAGATAACTCTCAGCCTGCGCTGTGAACAAGAAGACACCGGAGATCCCTGGGTGGCCACAGAACGCCGCTGTCTCCTGCGCTCACGCTCCTCCCGACCCCGCCCATCCACATCCCTTTCTGATGCTCTTTTTATTAAGGGGTCCCACTTGATCCCCTTACTTATTTGCTTAATCTCCCCCCCTACATGCTTAGGCAAGCAGACTTCTAAACTGTTTTTGTATATATGCACAGCAGCCAAAACGCTTATAGCCCTTCATTGGAAGAGAACCTTGCCTCCCTCTGGTGCGGACCTAGTCCCTAGGGTGAAGGATGTTCGCAGTACGGCCTCCCTTAATCACACTATGGATGCTTTCCGGGCCGTGTGGTCATCTTGGGACTCGTACTGCATTCTGCGTGGTTTTTGACTCCTTCCTTTCCCCATTTCCCTCTTTTTTCCTACTCCCCGTTTCCTCACCTCCTGGTTTGCTTTATTTAACCGTTTATCCGATCGTTTTGAGCTATATTTTTTTCTGTATGTACATATTTTCAGAAAAATTCAAAAAAGGAAAAAGACATGGACCACACATCCCAATCATATACACTGATCTAGTGCTTGTCAGCAAATTCTACAATACTGAACATGAGGTTCTTAGTATACATATTGATACATAAGCCCGCTAACCACTTCACGGCGACCTCTTTATAGTTGGTCCCTACTCTACTGGGCGCAGCGCTGCACAGTGACCGCACAACCGCATCACAACGCCCACAGGGGGAGCGACCCAGTGGTCCGGCAACACCCCTGCCACCAGACCAAGCCCCCAGGCTCTGGGTTGCACCACCCCACGGGCATGACACAACAGGAGCAGCAGACACCGTGCAGCACCGCACCATGCGAACAGATCTCAATTCACCTTACCATATTGCCCAGGTCAGAGGACTGAGAGCTAGTAGGTGGGTCTGTTTTTGCAGTCTCCTGCTAATTAAAAACACTTGGGCAAAATGGGGGGAGTGTTGGTACCAAGGAAAAACAAAAAAAAAAAATAAATGAGGGGACAGACTTACTATATGTATTCAAAAAAAGAAAAAGACATGGACCACACATCCCAATCTTATACATTGATCTAGTGCTTCTCAGCAAATTCTACAATACTGAACATGAGGTTCTTAGTATACATATTGATCAAGGGGCATAACCCCGCTAGTGGGCGACACACGACTGAACCTCATTTTGACATGTTTTAAGGACATTACATCAAAGTTGGATCAGCCTGTAGTCTGTTTTTCTACTTTAATTTTGAGGGGGACTCCAAATCCAGACTTCCATTGGTTAATAAACTTGATTTCCATTGATGATTTTTGTGTGATTGTGTTGTCATCACATTCAACTTTGTACAGAACAAAGTATTCAATTAGAATATTTCATTCATTCAGATCTAGGATGTGTTATTTGAGTATTCCCTTTATTTTTTTGAGGAGTGTATATAATAAGGTAAAGTTATTTTGTATTCTTATTTTTACAGCTACAGGAGGGCTTTGGTTGGGATCCCTTCAAACAACTTTTCTCTGAGTATCAGACGATGTCCAATGTCAGCGGCGATAATACAGATAAGATGAATCTTTGGGCAAAGAAGTTCTCTCAAGCAGTCAGTAAAAACTTGACCCCATTTTTCCAGGCATGGGGCTGGCCCATTAATGATGCAACCAGAGAAAAATTATCCTGCCTGCCTGCATGGACAGAAAACCCAATGGAAAGATATATCAATTCAAATTAAAATCAATATATAAAAACACTATGAAGTACAACATTACATGCTTTGTTTTCATCTTGATCAAAACTCAGTGATCAAGATGCATTGATTTGCTAAATAGAGCCTGTCAGTAGTAAATTAGTTTTACACCTATTCCCAGTACCTTGTAGAGGTGATTCTATAGCTTCCAAATATACCTCTGCTATTCTGCATTGAAGCCCCATTTTCTTGTAACTATAATAAAGCCTTTTCAAAGTACAATATACATGTGCCTCCTTATTGCATTCAGCTGGTATAGATCATTTATGCTGCATTTCATAGGAATCCAGTGGGTCACAAGGTGCTTGTTTAATCAATAACTGCATACTTTTCTAATTGCAGTAGCTCATTTTACTATGCATTTCAGCCGAATCTCGCACATCTTCCTATGCATTTCAGCTCAGTCGCACATCTTCCTATGCATTTCAGCTCAGTCGCACATCTTCCTATGCATTTCAGCCGAATCGCACATCTTCCTGTGCATTTCAGCTCAGTCGCACATTTTCCTATGCATTTCAGCCGAGTCGCACATCTTCCTATACATTTCAGCTCAGTCGCACATCTTCCTATGCATTTAAACTCAGTCGCACATCTTCCTATGTATTTATAGTCAGTCGCACATCTTCCTATGCATGTCAACTGATGAGCGCATTTCTACTATGCCAGAAAACCATTACATTAGCGTGAAATGCATAGTAATATGTTCTAGATATTACCGTAATTAGAAACACTTGCTGTCACAATTGTCAGCCACAATTGTCAGTGATGTAATGCCAGGTTTATCTTATGTATTAGCTGTAGTAACCCTTAATTGACAATTTCAGTGCCCTTGATTATCAAAACAGTGCCCTCTCCAGGATAAGCCACATGTATCCTCTGTAATATGACAACCCAGTGCCCCACTGCACCAAATTCTGCACTCCCCCTTTGTACTGCCAAGTTTTCACCTTCATGCTTCAGCCATATCCTCTTCCTGTTAATGTAGGGAGGGAACTTCTTTCACTGCGGCAGTTATGGATCCCAATACTTGCTTCAGGTAGTATGCACTATTGAGTTAGGGGGAAGGAGGTTCAACTATGCACCACTTGGAAGAGAAGTAGCGTTGGTCAGCAGTGGGGTAATTTCATTCAAAAGTAGGGTTGAGCGATCAGGATCGGAAATGTTCCGATTCCGATCGTCGATCGAGTACATTTCACGATCGCGATCGAAATTCCGTTCCCAAGCTTTTCCGGCCGGATCGAGGTCAGAGGTTATTTCCCACAATGCTTGGCTACTGGCCAAACATTGTGGGAAAAGCTATAGTATCAGATGATCGAGTACTATTTGAAACTCCCATTTCGAATAGCATGCACCCATAGGAATAAAAGGAAGCGGCTGGCACGCAGACTTTGCTGGCGTCCGGCCGCTTAACCCCCTGTGTGCCGGCTGCGTCCATTCATTCCTATGGGAGCATACTACTCTTGCGTTTCTTCCCTGCTGTGCCGTATACTCGGCTCTAATACTGACGGTAAATATTGCAAGGTATACGTGCCACTAATACAGTGATTGTAGAAATAGATGAGTAGTCTATTATTTGGACGTATTAAAACTTGAAACTTTATTAGTATCTATTAAAAGTAAATAATTTAAAAAAAAAAAAAAAAAAAAACAACCACCCAAGTGTTCAATTTTCAAAACAAAAAGGGGAAGGAAAAAGGACTGAATAATTCATGGTTTCACTTCTGTGGGAATATTTTAAAACCCACAGAAAAGCTAATTCAGTCCAATAAAAGAGAGAATTTTTCTCCTCTGCTCATATAGAAAGTCACTAAATACTATGACTAAGGAGCAATAGACTCTATCAGAAAATTCCCTCAGTCCATTAAAACTACCAGTGTAATTGGTGCAATGCTCTGCCTACTAGAGATTTACCTGCTCAGAATATTATCTAGGGGCTAGGTGCTAATTCCTATAGACTGTGGTATTGCTTATCTGCCTTCCTTATCACACCATGCCTAGCTAGTACACTGGTTCAATTGTAGCCCCTATCTACACTTTGCTAGTCTAAACTGACTGCTCAGATTAGCCTGACGCGTTTCCTCGATCTACACTAGTATGTGAGACAGATTCATCAGAGGCTATTGGTAAGGGTATTGACTGCTCAGATGTTATCTTTCTAAGTCAAACATTGTTTTTTTTTGCAAACAACATTTTTTTGCAAACATCAAACATAGTTCCCCCATGCAGCCCTGCCGGCACTGATGTATGTATGATGTATGTATGTATGGCCATGGGGGCAGGGCAGGGCTGCATGGGGGAACTATGTTTGACTTAGAAAGATAACATCTGAGCCGTCAATACCCTTACCCAGACCTGGGCAAAACCCGACCCCTGGGCCATATCCGGCCCTCTGACTGATTCAGTCCGGCCCGCACAGCTTGACTAGGGAGGCGTGTCTAGGGGGCGTGTCTTAGTGCCGGCCGAAGATGGAGATGTGGAGCGTGTCATAAACTACTGAGAGATGTAAGGTGAGCTGCAGGGTGGAGAGACAGAGTATGTGTGTGTGTCTATATATGTGTGTCTATATGTGTGCCTGTCTATATGTGTGCCTGTCTATGTCTGTCTGTCTGTCTATATATGTGTGTGTGTGTCTATATGTGTCTGTCTATCTGTATGTGTGTGTCTTAGCAACCTAGGGGCAGAGATGGAAGGGGAATGTTATACTAGGGCAGAGATGGCAGATGGAGGGGGGGACATGAAACTGGGGGGGGGGGACATGAAACTGGGGGGGACATGAAACTGGGGGGGACATGAAATGGGGAAAATAAAAGGGGATATGAAACTGAAGGAGAAATGGAGGGGGGACATGAAACTGGGGGTAGATGAAGAGGGCACTTAGACTGGGGGGACATTAAACCGTGGAGGAAGCTGTAGGGGGACCTGTCTGCCTCTAGTTGCCCCCAGTTTAATGTCACCCTCCAGCTACCCCTACAGTTTAATGTCTGCTTCCAGCTTCCCAATTTTAATGTCCCCCTCTAGTTGCCCCCAGTTTCATGTCCCGCTCCAGCTGTCAATTTATTGCCTCCCTCCAACTACCCCCACTGTTTAATGTCCCCCTCCAGCTGCTCCAGTTTCATGTCCCCTCTAGTTTCCCCCAGTTTATACTGAGGCACCAGGTGAGGGACCTAATACTGTGGGGCAGTTGGAAGGGAACATTATAATGTGGGGGCATATAATGTACGGGTGACTGTAGGAGGATTATACTTTGTGGGGCACATGGAAAGATGATTGGGAATGGGCGGAGTCAACGTAGAAGTGGGTGGAACTAAATTTGACGTGGCACGGCCCTCTAGCATAGTTTCAATTTTTTATACGGCCCCATGGGAAAATTAATTGCCCACCCCTGCCCTAGATAATGTTCTGAGCAGGTAAATCTCTAGTAGGCAGAGCATTGCACCAATTACACTGGTAGTTTTAATGGACTGAGGGAATTTTCTGATAGAGTCTATTGCTCCTTAGTCATAGTATTTAGTGACTTTCTATATGAGCAGAGGAGAAAAATTCTCTCTTTTATTGGCCTGAATTAGCTTTTCTGTGGGTTTTAAAATATTCCCACAGAAGTATACTCGGCTCTGCTACATCTCAGATGTAGCAGAGCTGAGTATATGGTAAAACAGGGACGAAGCAGAAGAGTGGTAGACTGCGGTAAATCACTCTGTGCTGCGCTGCTGTGAGGACGACGAGGCACTCGCCATATAATAAGCCATGGCTGAAGTTCACGAGTAGATAGATACTACTGTACGTTGACTTATCTATCTACTCTTCTGCTTCGTCCCTGCTTTACAGTATACTCAGCTCTGCTACATTGAGATGTAGCAGAGCTGAGTATACAGTAAAGCAGGGACGAAGCAGAAGAGTAGATAGACAAGTCAATGTACTGTTATGGACATGTAGCAGAGTCCAGTATACGGCACAGCAGGGAGGAAACATAAGAGTAGATAGTATATATCTACTCGCGAACTTTGCTCAACTTACCTGCACAGATCCGCTGCCGCTCCCCGTTCTTCTCTCTCCTCTTCTCTCTCATTGACATTCCTTCAGAGCGCCCTGCGTGCCCCCGCTTCCCTAGACTAGTGTTAGAGATGCTGGGAGAAGGCATGGCTTGTAGCTTAGGAGAGTGTGGGCGGGTACTGGGAGGGGGAGACGTGAGTGATGCACTCACGTCTCCCTGCCCACACTCTCCTAATCTACAACAAGCCCCGCCTACTCCCATCATCTCTAACACTAGCCTGGACACCATGCTGTGTAGTGAATAGGATTGCTTTTAAAATCCGATCTTCGATTATTAAAAAAAATCCCATTGACTTGCATTAGGATCGGAATTGAGATCGGGATCCATTTTCGAATGGAAAATGATCGGAAATCGGATTTTAAAAACGATCCTGAAATTTCAAGATTGGTTTAACCCTATTCAAAAGGAGTCATGCTTACTACTTATAGGAGAGCCTGCCATCAACTACAAGGAGGAACTGCTGTGGTGTCTGTGAACAGAATATGAACAGCGGTAGCTAGCTAGACATATAATTTCTAAAATAAAATTGTGCCCCCCACTTGCTAGGCGACTGCTGGCCCCAGCATACCTGGTTTTTTTTTCTAAACTGGCCACCTTTAGCTCCAAATGTGTCTAATATAGGCAATCTTCAATCTTCTTTGAATTAATTCAATAAAACGAAATATCTCTTGTCCTCTTAGTTTGCTCTGGTGTTTCAGGGTAGGTAAAATGTACCAGCCGTAAAGGGAGTCTACCGCCTACATAACCGGTATTTTGTTTATCACTGTGTTCTGTAACATGATTGTGGCAGTGGAGTATGCTTCAGAGAGGTGTTAGACTCCTTTATAATATCTATCCACCTCGGCCTATAGGCCAACTACCACAAAAAGACAGAATAATCTCTCAAAAAGTATATAAATTTATTGAAAAATTACATAAAAATTAACAATATATTCAGAAGCAATGGTGCAACCAGCAATAGATGCAATGAACATACATACTAGTAGGTTTTCACGATATACTCAATAAATAGTCAATGCAATGCTCCATGATATAGCATTTTAAGAAAGTGAATGTCACTGGCTATATAAGAATAAATATAAAAACTTGGAATTACCAAAAGCATACTAGGTTACAAGGCCAATGATTTAACACTTAGTGTTGTAAGAGCAACATTGCAGACATGAGAAGATAGCATATGAACTACTTAGGACATTACCTCTATGTATTTCATGCACCGATACGCGCCCCGACGCGCGTTTCACCACACAAGTGGCTTCGTCAGGGGGAAATAGCTGTATGGCTGAATGTTTAATGCCAAATATATATAGTGTCCGGGTAATTTTTAGATTCCGTTCAGCTGCCCAGCGTGTCTAAACTCCAATCGGAGCTGCCGCACATTGTAAACATACCCGCGTACTCCAAAATAGCCATTGCGCATGCGCAAGTATTTCAAAGCATCGCGAGATGCCTGTATTATGACGAGCGAGCCAATATGTACTGCGCATGTGCGGGGGAGACACGCTAATCGCCGCATCCAGTAAAAAGTCCACACATCTATAAGAACCAACGTAATATACTAAATTTAGACTATTAATATATGGCTACAAAAAGAGTGATTTGGTGTATACTGCATATATAGAGGAGATTGCCCTAAGGTACAGCTACTTAGACTTTGAAAAAAGACACACATCATTCCTTGCAGCAAAACATTTTCAATGATGAAAAGCAGTATGATTACCGCAATAATAACGCATGCAATGTGAATAGTGTCAAAGACTATAAATACAAATTAAAACAAAAAAATATAAAAATAATTATATAAACATGGTGCAAAAATTATATATAGACATGATGCAAAAAAATGAAATAAAGTGACGTGAATAGTGAAAAAGTGCGCAGTGGCGAAGTGAATAAAGCAATGTGAATAATATATACATGATAATAGACTTTAATAAAATCATAATCATCTATCCTATAAACAATCTTTGCAATAAATACCATAATAAAGTGCAAGTACATAATAAAGTGCATAATGTATATATCATTTAAGTATAATAATAAATGTTATATAATATTAATATAGATGCGTTTCAGTTTTCAATTTATTGGGTCTTTTTTTATATTTTCTATTGTTCTTATGATGGTTCATGTACTGTAAATACCCGAACACTATATAAAAAAACAAAAAATAAAAAATGAAAAAAGAGAAGAGAAAGTAAAATTAATATTAATAAAAATATATAAATGGCGGTAGTGTGCGTGCATATACATATACAACCGTACATATACATACACACACACACACGCTCATAATACATCCAATATACAAAAGTGCTCATTCAGCCAATTAGCACTAAGAATATAAAACATGACGACTGCAGATAAAAACTGGAGGCTAGAAAGAAGAGAGAGAGAGAAAAAAAGAAGAAAGAAAGAAAGAAAGAAAGAAAGAAAGAAAGAAAGAAAGAAAAAAGAAAAAAGAAGAAAAAAAAGAAAAAAGGAGAAAAAGAAAAAGAAAAAAAGAAGAAAAAAGAAACAAAAGAATAGAAAAGTAATTATAAAATTGCAAAATTACAAGAAAGGAGCATATTGAATGTTATCGTTCAAACCTTTCGGATGAAGTGTCTCAAGAGTAAAGATCCAGCGGGACTCTTTTTGCGCTAAAGTACGTTTCCAATCGCCAGAGCGTGAAGTTGGAACCACTTGGTCGATTGCCCTCATTCTCAACAGAGAAGGATCTGAATCATGATGAATTTTAAAATGTTTAGGTAATGTCTTCAGTAGAGAGATGTTGTTTTCATCCCTTGAGTTACGGATATCTATATAGTGTTCTCTAATTCTTTTTTTGAACTCACGACTAGAGATGAGCGAACACTAAAATGTTCGAGGTTCGAAATTCGATTCGAACAGCCGCTCACTGTTCGAGTGTTCGAATGGGTTTCGAACCCCATTATAGTCTATGGGGAACATAAACTCGTTAAGGGGGAAACCCAAATTCGTGTCTGGAGGGTCACCAAGTCCACTATGACACCCCAGGAAATGATACCAACACCCTGGAATGACACTGGGACAGCAGGGGAAGCATGTCTGGGGGCATAAAAGTCACTTTATTTCATGGAAATCCCTGTCAGTTTGCGATTTTCGCAAGCTAACTTTTCCCCATAGAAATGCATTGGCCAGTGCTGATTGGCCAGAGTACGGAACTCGACCAATCAGCGCTGGCTCTGCTGGAGGAGGCGGAGTCTAAGATAGCTCCACACCAGTCTCCATTCAGGTCCGACCTTAGACTCCGCCTCCTCCGGCAGAGCCAGCGCTGATTGGCCGAAGGCTGGCCAATGCATTCCTATGCGAATGCAGACTTAGCAGTGCTGAGTCAGTTTTGCTCAACTACACATCTGATGCACACTCGGCACTGCTACATCAGATGTAGCAATCTGATGTAGCAGAGCCGAGGGTGCACTAGAACCCCTGTGCAAACTCAGTTCACGCTAATAGAATGCATTGGCCAGCGCTGATTGGCCAATGCATTCTATTAGCCCGATGAAGTAGAGCTGAATGTGTGTGCTAAGCACACACATTCAGCACTGCTTCATCAAGCCAATACAATGCATTAGCCAGTGCTGATTGGCCAGAGTACGGAATTCGGCCAATCAGCGCTGGCTCTGCTGGAGGAGGCGGAGTCTAAGATCGCTCCACACCAGTCTCCATTCAGGTCCGACCTTAGACTCCGCCTCCTCCGGCAGAGCCAGCGCTGATTGGCCGAAGGCTGGCCAATGCATTCCTATGCGAATGCAGACTTAGCAGTGCTGAGTCAGTTTTGCTCAACTACACATCTGATGCACACTCGGCACTGCTACATCAGATGTAGCAATCTGATGTAGCAGAGCCGAGGGTGCACTAGAACCCCTGTGCAAACTCAGTTCACGCTAATAGAATGCATTGGCCAGCGCTGATTGGCCAATGCATTCTATTAGCCCGATGAAGTAGAGCTGAATGTGTGTGCTAAGCACACACATTCAGCACTGCTTCATCAAGCCAATACAATGCATTAGCCAGTGCTGATTGGCCAGAGTACGGAATTCGGCCAATCAGCGCTGGCCAATGCATTCTATTAGCCCGATGAAGTAGAGCTGAATGTGTGTGCTAAGCACACACATTCAGCACTGCTTCATCAAGCCAATACAATGCATTAGCCAGTGCTGATTGGCCAGAGTACGGAATTCGGCCAATCAGCGCTGGCTCTGCTGGAGGAGGCGGAGTCTAAGGTCGGACCTGAATGGAGACTGGTGTGGAGCGATCTTAGACTCCGCCTCCTCCAGCAGAGCCAGCGCTGATTGGCCGAATTCCGTACTCTGGCCAATCAGCACTGGCTAATGCATTGTATTGGCGTGATGAAGCAGTGCTGAATGTGTGTGCTTAGCACACACATTCAGCTCTACTTCATCGGGCTAATAGAATGCATTGGCCAGCGCTGATTGGCCGAATTCCGTACTCTGGCCAATCAGTGCTGGCCAATGCATTCTATTAGCTTGATGAAGCAGAGTGTGCACAAGGGTTCAAGCGCACCCTCGGCTCTGATGTAGCAGAGCCGAGGCTGCACAAGGGTTCAAGCGCACCCTCGGCTCTGATGTAGGAGAGCCGAGGGTGCACTTGAACCCTTGTGCAGCCTCGGCTCTGCTACATCAGAGCCGAGGGTGCGCTTGAACCCTTGTGCACACTCTGCTTCATCAAGCTAATAGAATGCATTGGCCAGCGCTGATTGGCCAATGTATTCTATTAGCCTGATGAAGTAGAGCTGAATGTGTGTGCTAAGCACACACATTCAGCTCTACTTCATCGGGCTAATAGAATGCATTGGCCAGCGCTGATTGGCCGAATTCCGTACTCTGGCCAATCAGCGCTGGCCAATGCATTCTATTAGCTTGATGAAGCAGAGTGTGCACAAGGGTTCAAGCGCACCCTCGGCTCTGATGTAGGAGAGCCGAGGGTGCACTTGAACCCTTGTGCACCCTCAGCTCTGCTACATCAGAGCCGAGGGTGCACTTGAACCCTTGTGCACACTCTGCTTCATCAAGCTAATAGAATGCATTGGCCAGCGCTGATTGGCCAATGTATTCTATTAGCCTGATGAAGTAGAGCTGAATGTGTGTGCTAAGCACACACATTCAGCTCTACTTCATCGGGCTAATAGAATGCATTGGCCAGCGCTGATTGGCCAGAGTACGGAACTCGACCAATCAGCGCTGGCTCTGCTGGAGGAGGCGGAGTCTAAGATCGCTCCACACCAGTCTCCATTCAGGTCCGACCTTAGACTCCGCCTCCTCCAGCAGAGCCAGCGCTGATTGGCCGAATTCCGTACTCTGGCCAATCAGCACTGGCTAATGCATTGTATTGGCGTGATGAAGCAGTGCTGAATGTGTGTGCTTAGCACACACATTCAGCTCTACTTCATCGGGCTAATAGAATGCATTGGCCAATCAGCGCTGGCCAATGCATTCTATTAGCGTGAACTGAGTTTGCACAGGGGTTCTAGTGCACCCTCGGCTCTGCTACATCAGATTGCTACATCTGATGTAGCAGTGCCGAGTGTGCATCAGATGTGTAGTTGAGCAAAACTGACTCAGCACTGCTAAGTCTCTGCATTCGCATAGGAATGCATTGGCCAGCCTTCGGCCAATCAGCGCTGGCTCTGCCGGAGGAGGCGGAGTCTAAGGTCGGACCTGAATGGAGACTGGTGTGGAGCGATCTTAGACTCCGCCTCCTCCAGCAGAGCCAGCGCTGATTGGTCGAGTTCCGTACTCTGGCCAATCAGCGCTGGCCAATGCATTCTATTAGCTTGATGAAGCAGAGTGTGCACAAGGGTTCAAGTGCACCCTCGGCTCTGATGTAGCAGAGCTGAGGGTGCACAAGGGTTCAAGTGCACCCTCGGCTCTCCTACATCAGAGCCGAGGGTGCGCTTGAACCCTTGTGCACACTCTGCTTCATCAAGCTAATAGAATGCATTGGCCAGCGCTGATTGGCCAGAGTACGGAATTCGGCCAATCAGCGCTGGCCAATGCATTCTATTAGCCCGATGAAGTAGAGCTGAATGTGTGTGCTTAGCACACACATTCAGCTCTACTTCATCAGGCTAATAGAATACATTGGCCAATCAGCGCTGGCCAATGCATTCTATTAGCTTGATGAAGCAGAGTGTGCACAAGGGTTCAAGCGCACCCTCGGCTCTGATGTAGCAGAGCCGAGGCTGCACAAGGGTTCAAGTGCACCCTCGGCTCTCCTACATCAGAGCCGAGGGTGCGCTTGAACCCTTGTGCAGCCTCGGCTCTGCTACATCAGAGCCGAGGGTGCGCTTGAACCCTTGTGCACACTCTGCTTCATCAAGCTAATAGAATGCATTGGCCAGCGCTGATTGGCCAGAGTACGGAATTCGGCCAATCAGCGCTGGCCAATGCATCCCTATGGGAAAAAGTTTATCTCACAAAAATCACAATTACACACCCGATAGAGCCCCAAAAAGTTATTTTTAATAACATTCCCCCCTAAATAAAGGTTATCCCTAGCTATCCCTGCCTGTACAGCTATCCCTGTCTCATAGTCACAAAGTTCACATTCTCATATGACCCGGATTTGAAATCCACTATTCGTCTAAAATGGAGGTCACCTGATTTCGGCAGCCAATGACTTTTTCCAATTTTTTTCAATGCCCCCAGTGTCGTAGTTCCTGTCCCACCTCCCCTGCGCTGTTATTGGTGCAAAAAAGGCGCCAGGGAAGGTGGGAGGGGAATCGAATTTTGGCGCACTTTACCACGTGGTGTTCGATTCGATTCGAACATGGCGAACACCCTGATATCCGATCGAACATGTGTTCGATAGAACACTGTTCGCTCATCTCTACTCACGACTAGTGAGGCCAATATAGATAAGGCCACAAGGGCATGTTGCAAAATATATAACTCCTTTTGACAAACAATTCAAGGAATGACGTATTTGGTAGAGCCTTGTTCCCTCCGAATTCCGAAAATCCTTAACACTGTCAACATTTTGGCATGCTATACATTGACCACAAGGCCTGCATCCCCAAGTTGGTTTTGAAGCTCCAAAAATATATTGCCGTGGATTGATAGTATAATGGCTCTTTACCAACATGTCTCTCAAATTTTTTGATCTTCGATATGTTATCTTTGGATATGTATCAACATATTTTCTCAAAACAGGATCTTGGGTGAGTATGTGCCAATGTTTATTTAAGGTGCGATTCATCTCATGATGTCTAGAATTATAGGATGTAATAAATCTTACTTGATCGCTGGTGGTTGATGGTTTCATACGGGGACGAAGTGCATCTTTTCTCTGAACTGAAGCAGCTCGTTTAAAGCCTTTTTGTATGTATTCTTCATCATAACCTCTTTCACGAAATCTCCTGGTGAGATCCAGGGAAGCTTCAAAGAAGGAATCCTCTGTAGAACAGATCCTTCTAGTTCTTGCAAATTGACCAATAGGTATACTCTGTACCAAGTGTCTTGGATGGGATGTCTGAAAGTGTAGTAATGAGTTAGTAGACGTATCTTTACGGTATAATCTTGTTTGTATATCTCCATTACTGTCAGTAGTGAGTTTTACATCCAAAAATTGAATTTCATGATGGCTGAAACTATATGTCAAAAAAATATTCTTATTATTCCTATTCAAGTGTCCCATAAAGGTGTTTAATTGTTCTGGAGTACCCTGCCAGATGATGAATATGTCATCGATAAACCTCCCCCAGTAGTGGACATATTCCACGCCTGGGGGAGGGTCGACGAGAAAAATGAGACGCTCCCACATGCCTAAAAAAAGATTAGCATAGGGGGGCGCACAAGACGCCCCCATTGCCGTTCCTTGGCATTGCAAAAAGAAACTATCCTTAAAAGTAAAGAAGTTGTGTGTGAGTGCGAATCGTAGTAGCTTAAGGATGAACTCACCTAGAGACGTATCAAGGGAAGACATACGTATAGCTTCATGGACCGCTTCCAATCCATCATCATGTTTTATAGAAGTGTACAGAGATTCAACGTCACAAGTGACCATCATCATATCTGGATCCAAATGAATTCCATCAATCTTCTGCAGGAAATGAGTAGTATCCTTTAAGTAAGAAGGCAGATTTTCTACCAGTGGTTTTAAATAATGGTCAATGTATTGACAGATAGGTTCACACAAATTGTTATTGCCAGAGACAATAGGCCTACCTGGAGGAATCAGCGGGTTTTTGTGTATCTTAGGAAGGAAATATAGAGTAGCAATAGATGGTGAACTTGGTAACAGGTAGGAAAACTGATCCTTTGTAATAATTCCCTCTGAGACTGCTTCCTGTAGAATTGAAGATAGTTCAGAGGTGAATTTTAAAAGGGGATTAAAAGTGAGTTTTTTATATAAAGCAGCATTTTTTAAATGTTTAAACGCCTCCTTCTCATACATTGATCTTGGCCATAATACAATGTTGCCTCCTTTATCAGAAGGTTTTATAATTAAATCAGTCATATCCTGTAATTCCCTAAGTGCATTTCTCTGTTGTTTATTCAAATTATCTCTACAAATGGTAGGAGATATTTTTTTAAGATCTAAACTGACTAAGTTTACAAAAGTCTCAACTGAATGGGATAATGAGACAGGAGGGAATTTTTTTGATGGTGGAATCAACCTTTTGGGAAACTTACTTGGATCAGAGGGTTGTGTTTCCTCAGATAATTCCTCTAAAATCTGTAAGGCCATTTGCTCTTCTTCGGTTTGAAAAATAGCTGCTGCTGATGTATTATCGAAAATCTTTTTAAATATCAGTTTCCGTGCGAATAAATGCAGATCCTTGATTACCTCAAATGGATCAAATCTAGAGGATGGAGAAAAATTTAATCCTAGACTTAACACTTCCTGTTGTGACGTAGTGAGAACGCAATTAGACAAATTTATAATTTGCAATTGATTCACCGTGCTACTTACCATATTTGAAGCAGACATGGAAGTATGTTTTTTCCGATTGGTCCCTTCCATATTTTCCTGTTTCCTTTTGTATTGTCGTGTAAATTGTCTGTCTCGTGAATTCGAAGCATGAGATGAATCGCCACCAGTAGAATGATAGGAAGAGACAGATGAGGATCTGCTTCTTCCTGAATTAGAGTTATATCTCCATTTGTACACTTTATTATTTTGAAAATCTAAAGAGTCGCGCTGATACTTTTTTCCTTTTGTTTCACGTATATGTTTCTCGGTTTGATTAATTGCATCATCAATCTCTTTCTTAAAAATCTCCAGTTCTGAATTTGATAACTTCTTTTTTAAATCACGTTCAAGTTTTTCAATATCTGTGGTGAGTTCATCAACCATTTTCGAATTATATTCTATGATCAATTCCATTAGGGACTTACTTGCTCCATTACATATGGTTTCCCATTTATTCAGAAATTCCTGATGTAATTCATTGAATGATGGAGGAATTTGAATTCGTAGGCCCCTAGGTATCAGCTGTTTACTTATATAATTCTCCAAAAAAGATTTATTCCACCACACTTTAAGTTGTTTAATCTGTTGTTGTTTGAATTGTTGTTTAATCTCACGAATTGAACGTTGATCTGCAGTCTCAGAAGGTGCACCATTACCTCCAAAAACAGAATCTAATTGGATGCGCCATGACGCTTCCCTGGCCCTAAAATCCATCCTATTAAATGGAATGATTATACAATTACTGTCAGACAAAAAAATATAGGGCAAATCTAGGTAGTATTTATAAGAACTATCCACCTCGGCCTATAGGCCAACTACCACAAAAAGACAGAATAATCTCTCAAAAAGTATATAAATTTATTGAAAAATTACATAAAAATTAACAATATATTCAGAAGCAATGGTGCAACCAGCAATAGATGCAATGAACATACATACTAGTAGGTTTTCACGATATACTCAATAAATAGTCAATGCAATGCTCCATGATATAGCATTTTAAGAAAGTGAATGTCACTGGCTATATAAGAATAAATATAAAAACTTGGAATTACCAAAAGCATACTAGGTTACAAGGCCAATGATTTAACACTTAGTGTTGTAAGAGCAACATTGCAGACATGAGAAGATAGCATATGAACTACTTAGGACATTACCTCTATGTATTTCATGCACCGATACGCGCCCCGACGCGCGTTTCACCACACAAGTGGCTTCGTCAGGGGGAAATAGCTGTATGGCTGAATGTTTAATGCCAAATATATATAGTGTCCGGGTAATTTTTAGATTCCGTTCAGCTGCCCAGCGTGTCTAAACTCCAATCGGAGCTGCCGCACATTGTAAACATACCCGCGTACTCCAAAATAGCCATTGCGCATGCGCAAGTATTTCAAAGCATCGCGAGATGCCTGTATTATGACGAGCGAGCCAATATGTACTGCGCATGTGCGGGGGAGACACGCTAATCGCCGCATCCAGTAAAAAGTCCACACATCTATAAGAACCAACGTAATATACTAAATTTAGACTATTAATATATGGCTACAAAAAGAGTGATTTGGTGTATACTGCATATATAGAGGAGATTGCCCTAAGGTACAGCTACTTAGACTTTGAAAAAAGACACACATCATTCCTTGCAGCAAAACATTTTCAATGATGAAAAGCAGTATGATTACCGCAATAATAACGCATGCAATGTGAATAGTGTCAAAGACTATAAATACAAATTAAAACAAAAAAATATAAAAATAATTATATAAACATGGTGCAAAAATTATATATAGACATGATGCAAAAAAATGAAATAAAGTGACGTGAATAGTGAAAAAGTGCGCAGTGGCGAAGTGAATAAAGCAATGTGAATAATATATACATGATAATAGACTTTAATAAAATCATAATCATCTATCCTATAAACAATCTTTGCAATAAATACCATAATAAAGTGCAAGTACATAATAAAGTGCATAATGTATATATCATTTAAGTATAATAATAAATGTTATATAATATTAATATAGATGCGTTTCAGTTTTCAATTTATTGGGTCTTTTTTTATATTTTCTATTGTTCTTATGATGGTTCATGTACTGTAAATACCCGAACACTATATAAAAAAACAAAAAATAAAAAATGAAAAAAGAGAAGAGAAAGTAAAATTAATATTAATAAAAATATATAAATGGCGGTAGTGTGCGTGCATATACATATACAACCGTACATATACATACACACACACACACGCTCATAATACATCCAATATACAAAAGTGCTCATTCAGCCAATTAGCACTAAGAATATAAAACATGACGACTGCAGATAAAAACTGGAGGCTAGAAAGAAGAGAGAGAGAGAAAAAAAGAAGAAAGAAAGAAAGAAAGAAAGAAAAAAAGAAAGAAAAAAGAAAAAAGAAAAAAGAAGAAAAAAAAGAAAAAAGGAGAAAAAGAAAAAGAAAAAAAGAAGAAAAAAGAAACAAAAGAATAGAAAAGTAATTATAAAATTGCAAAATTACAAGAAAGGAGCATATTGAATGTTATCGTTCAAACCTTTCGGATGAAGTGTCTCAAGAGTAAAGATCCAGCGGGACTCTTTTTGCGCTAAAGTACGTTTCCAATCGCCAGAGCGTGAAGTTGGAACCACTTGGTCGATTGCCCTCATTCTCAACAGAGAAGGATCTGAATCATGATGAATTTTAAAATGTTTAGGTAATGTCTTCAGTAGAGAGATGTTGTTTTCATCCCTTGAGTTACGGATATCTATATAGTGTTCTCTAATTCTTTTTTTGAACTCACGACTAGTGAGGCCAATATAGATAAGGCCACAAGGGCATGTTGCAAAATATATAACTCCTTTTGACAAACAATTCAAGGAATGACGTATTTGGTAGAGCCTTGTTCCCTCCGAATTCCGAAAATCCTTAACACTGTCAACATTTTGGCATGCTATACATTGACCACAAGGCCTGCATCCCCAAGTTGGTTTTGAAGCTCCAAAAATATATTGCCGTGGATTGATAGTATAATGGCTCTTTACCAACATGTCTCTCAAATTTTTTGATCTTCGATATGTTATCTTTGGATATGTATCAACATATTTTCTCAAAACAGGATCTTGGGTGAGTATGTGCCAATGTTTATTTAAGGTGCGATTCATCTCATGATGTCTAGAATTATAGGATGTAATAAATCTTACTTGATCGCTGGTGGTTGATGGTTTCATACGGGGACGAAGTGCATCTTTTCTCTGAACTGAAGCAGCTCGTTTAAAGCCTTTTTGTATGTATTCTTCATCATAACCTCTTTCACGAAATCTCCTGGTGAGATCCAGGGAAGCTTCAAAGAAGGAATCCTCTGTAGAACAGATCCTTCTAGTTCTTGCAAATTGACCAATAGGTATACTCTGTACCAAGTGTCTTGGATGGGATGTCTGAAAGTGTAGTAATGAGTTAGTAGACGTATCTTTATGGTATAATCTTGTTTGTATATCTCCATTACTGTCAGTAGTGAGTTTTACATCCAAAAATTGAATTTCATGATGGCTGAAACTATATGTCAAAAAAATATTCTTATTATTCCTATTCAAGTGTCCCATAAAGGTGTTTAATTGTTCTGGAGTACCCTGCCAGATGATGAATATGTCATCGATAAACCTCCCCCAGTAGTGGACATATTCCACGCCTGGGGGAGGGTCGACGAGAAAAATGAGACGCTCCCACATGCCTAAAAAAAGATTAGCATAGGGGGGCGCACAAGACGCCCCCATTGCCGTTCCTTGGCATTGCAAAAAGAAACTATCCTTAAAAGTAAAGAAGTTGTGTGTGAGTGCGAATCGTAGTAGCTTAAGGATGAACTCACCTAGAGACGTATCAAGGGAAGACATACGTATAGCTTCATGGACCGCTTCCAATCCATCATCATGTTTTATAGAAGTGTACAGAGATTCAACGTCACAAGTGACCATCATCATATCTGGATCCAAATGAATTCCATCAATCTTCTGCAGGAAATGAGTAGTATCCTTTAAGTAAGAAGGCAGATTTTCTACCAGTGGTTTTAAATAATGGTCAATGTATTGACAGATAGGTTCACACAAATTGTTATTGCCAGAGACAATAGGCCTACCTGGAGGAATCAGCGGGTTTTTGTGTATCTTAGGAAGGAAATATAGAGTAGCAATAGATGGTGAACTTGGTAACAGGTAGGAAAACTGATCCTTTGTAATAATTCCCTCTGAGACTGCTTCCTGTAGAATTGAAGATAGTTCAGAGGTGAATTTTAAAAGGGGATTAAAAGTGAGTTTTTTATATAAAGCAGCATTTTTTAAATGTTTAAACGCCTCCTTCTCATACATTGATCTTGGCCATAATACAATGTTGCCTCCTTTATCAGATGGGTACATGGCAAAATTTTTCCTAGATGAAAAATTCAGCTTGAGGAATTTAAAACAAAATGTTTCCTTCTTAACAAATTCTGCTTTCAGCTCTACACCTGCCAAGCAGAATACTGTCTCCCATTTAGTTCAATGGAAGTTATGAGGCAGAAACCAAGTGAAGAGCAAGCATATTCCTTTGTATTTTTTTCCACTAGCTGAAAAATTCAAATAGAGGAAAAACAATCAGTGTCTGCCTCCCATTCACATCAATGAAGGCTAGTTTCAGGCAGAATTTGGACCTAATTTTGAGGCAAAATCCACCTCAAATTCAGTGCCAGATTTCACTGTTTGAACATACCTGGAGTGCAGACTGAACATAAAATTGTAACAACTCACAGGTCAGAAGTATTGGTTTGGGGTATTCTATAAACAGAAATGTTCCCATACACTTGACAGCAATTTAAGGTGCTGTGGATATGTGAAATAGATTTGAGTCGGCAACAAGCCTTTAAGATCTATTTACTTATAATTAGAGAAATATTTTAACATAATGAAACAAAATATATATCTATGTACAGTAGTTATGGATGCTACTAAGAAAGGTGCCCTTTTTTAAGAACTTTGTTGCCATCTAGAGGACTTGCAGCTAAATTACAACTACTGCTTATTTTACCGGTATACAGTGCTACAGTTTATCACCTATAAAAGATGAATCCAGCAAAGTCAAAGCGGAAAGTAGAAATCTCCTTCTTTATTGTTCACATCTTCTTATAAAAGCAGTAGTACATACATGTCATAGGAATGGTGCGTCAGACTGACACGTTTTGGATAACATCCTTCTTCAAAGTCTGAACTCCAAATGTCGGAATCTCCTTCCCATTTATAGAACCTCCCACCCTTCTCACAGGTGTTGTCATTGTGTGTTACCAACATATTCCAATATATGGGCTAGTTTACAAATGGAGAGGAGATCCCGATCAACATCACATTAACATCACAACAAAAACAACCACAAAAAACCTACACCAACTTACCTCAAGTACAAAAAATTATAAAACTTTAAATATAAACATGTCTATCATAAAAATATATTTTTTATAAGTAAGAAAAATATCGGACCTTGTTGTGCAGCTTTGTCATACAACATATTGATACATGTATGAATATAAACAATATCCTGTTTCTGAGAGTCCAACTTGGAAGAAATCACCCCAAAACTTTTCCTGAAGTAAAATCACCATCTTTACTCGATTCACAAATGCACTCGCAGCCCTGTGCCCTAATCAAAGATGGACACTGTAGGTAGCTTGGATGCCAGTGCGCAAGTCCCAATCAAAATCACGTGACCTTCATTCCCACACCTCATTGGATGAAAGACTCCAGATGTAAAAATCACTGGAAGAAAAGTAAAATAAGTACACTATGATTTAACTTGGTAAAAGAATTACCTGGATTATATAAACATACATATATATGTGCAAAAAGTACAGAAAGTACATAATATGTATACTTATATCCTCGCTGTTCTATGCTCCAGTCAGCAGTGGAAACTATTGACAGCACGGACAGCCCTATATAAGTATATATTAAAGTCACATAACCCTCATGCACATGTGTCCTTTGATGAAAAAACCAACACACATCATCATAGAAAAAGAAGAGATAAGTACACAAAGATTTGACCTTATGGTAAAATATCTGAGCAGCCCAGGTAAGTACCCACACATCGTACACACAGAAAATTTTCTATAGTTATTTTCAAAATATGTTCTCAGTAACCACAATATTGCTAGAATCCAATAAAGAAATAAGGATCTTGATTCCAGTGACTTACATATACATATCAAGGATATCGCCAGACAAAAAAGGATCTTAATCCCGATGACTAACATATGCATATAAAGATATTACTAGACATATTTCACTGTATGTAATAAGTGTTGGAATCATATTAAAAGTTGTAAATGTATGCAACATCATTTCTGTTGTTCATTCCTTTTGGGAAGCGAGTACCTAGTTTTAATATCCAGTATACTTCTCTAACTCGTAACTGATGCTCCCAATTACCTCCTCTGACAGCTGACAGGTCGTTTCACTTGTTCAATACCCATTGTTAGAGTAATCTTATAGTTAGCTTGCTTGAGCTCAACAGTAGTGACTCCATTTTGGATCATATGTTACCTCTATATGAACTTTTGTACTCTTAGTAGATGAGCAAAACAAGTTGTTGTTCCATAACCTAATACACATATTTTATTCTTAGACATTTATCAGTTTTATACAGAGTTAAAGGATGTGTGGTAATGGATCTAGGAAGAGGGAGTATAGCATGTGGTCAAAGACACTTGTGGAAGAGGTCAGTTCCGGAAATACCCTCATTCTGCATCCCTTTTTTTTCTTAGAAATCATATGAAATCATATCCATAAGTATATCATGAGCCAGGATTATGCCATTATTATGATGAATTGGTTTATTGTATCTGAATGCTATAAAATAAACGGTCTCTGGGCGGAACTTTGCAGAGCTCTGTCCGGACACACAGAAGTATGACTTGTGTATCTGTCTGTAATGTCTGACTGTGCAATCTACCTGGTCGGTCCTGGGGTAAGATACCTGACAACCATGACAACTCTAACAGTTTGGTGGAGGATGCGGGCATAATGCCAATTAACCCTTTGGTGGACTAGGTGTGGGGGGGTTGCTTCTCTGTCAGAGGAACGCATATATCCTAGGTAAGTGTGTGCTTTCCTTTGGTAGAGAGTAATGCTCCTATCAGTTCATTGGAGGGACCACAAGGCATGCACCCCAGGTGGATTGTATACTCAGATGTATATCTTCTTTTCTGTCTGTCTCTTTTATTCTTTTATGTCTTCTGTTTGTCTGTAACATGTTTTGGTACCATTGTATGTTATTGTGGGATGTGGTTGCACGTACTGTATGTGATCAGAAGTGGTTTAGAAGTTATGTTATGTAGATTGATTAACGTGTCTTGACAGCAGGAAGGAGTTAACTGTTTGATTTGGCTATTGCTGTTTTGATTTTTGTCGGAAAGATTCTACTTACAGACTTGAGTTGAGTAGTGTGTGTTCGTTTGTGCTGCTGCCAATTAGGGAAAAAAACAGTTGTTGCTATTGTATAAGATAAGGTATCTTCTTGACTTCTTGTTCTATTTGTTGTATGATCGTATGTTGTTTGTTTCATGGACATTAAGACTCCTTGAATGAGACTATGTGAGCATATGTGGGTGCCTGAATTTAGGTGTGGTCTCTTGGCATCTGGCCAAAAGAATATTTTATGGGTAAACTTGCCACCAAGACATTAAGAACACTCTCCAATATTTGTTTTTTTGATTAAATTCAGTTTTCATCTTTTTTTGACCTGTTTGTCTGGATATCCTTCGCCTCTTTGTTGAAGAGTTAACTTCTGCAGAGGGGGAGAACGGGGGAGGGTTTCCTCTCAGTGCAACGTGTCTGTGTCCGTGTTTCATGTTTTTGCTGTTTAAAGTCAAAGCAACATTAATGCCTGTCACTAACACACTAATATGCATTATTTGTTCCCGGTCTAGAAGGTTTTGCTTTAACAATTGTTGGACTGTTATTATTCAGTACATTTTTAAGCATTTGCGTAGCAAGAAAATGCAGACACCAATGTGGGATATTGTTGTAAATATTTTGTCCACATTGCAGATTGGGATTAATGCTTGCCGATTAGAAGAATATGAAAGATTTGTTAAAGTAATAGAGCAAGGTTGAAGTTGGAAAATACTGGATTGAGACTGCTGATCTGTGATTGAAAATAAGTTTGTGTCATCCGGTGGAGATAGATTTTAGATGTCCTCAGAATCTTGATCAACTAGAATATCACACTGAGGCAGAGAAGTGCAGGATTGCAAGTTTTGCTGTAACTTGTTCTGAACGTTTAACCGCAATGAAGGTCATTTGTTGAGTGTATTGCAATGATCATTTGATTAGCTGCTGTGGATGATACATTTCCAGGTGTCCAGAATCTCAAAGTACAATTTCAGATCACACTTGTGGGTGAGAATTTGTCATCAGGCATTGACACCTCCTCCCTCACAGGACGTTGCCCTCACCTCGTTGAGAATAGTTGCAGACGTAGGGGCTGCTACGAATTGACCATAGCGGAGAAAACAGGGAGGGGCTCGCTACCCCAGACTGTTTGCTATGGGAACTGCTTTCACAAAATCAGGAAGAGGACCCAAGTATGAAACTTTTGGTCCCAAGATAACAATGAAGGATTTGGTGGAAGCAGAAAATGGAAAGCATGCGGTTAAGAATGCAAGTGCAATCTTAAAGAAAGCCGGCATGCCCAGGACGGGGTGTCTTGATGTCAGTAGGTGGAGGAGGTTTCAAATGGAGCAGAAAGACTGGATTGAGGCTAAAGGGTTTCAAAACACGAACCCCAATCTGATTCAGATGAGGAGAACATTAGGTTCCCCACTGCTCCTAGACAAGTATGATTTGAAGGTGAGAGCATGGTGCAAATTTCTCCCTAGAATGCTGAACGGACACTTGGATACTGAAAGATGAAGGATTATGTTACATTTCCAAGAGCACCCAGGAGGGTTATAAAGGTTCACAGATTCTGCAGCAGCAACCCATGATTGGCAGTATATATCCAGTTATAGCACAAGTGTCTAGTACACCAGGTGAACATGAAGGAAGATGTGTACTCCGCATATAAGGGTACAAACCCTGCAGAATGAACAGCTTACAGTGACTAGTCCAGTAAATGTATTTTCCTATATGGTTATATGAAAATCCATCAGGTTTCCAGAAACTTTTAGGAAGGGTATATGTGACTCGTGATTGTGATATTTCTTGATTTATCATTTTTGTGTACTGGGGAAAAGGTGCTCCATTTATAGACAGAATTAAGAAAGTTTTAACTGATGTGACTGCTTGAATAGAACCAGTTCTAGAATGGAAGAAAGGGAGGGAATTGTTGTTTATGAGGTTGCAGATAGTAATACAGAGTTCGAACAACCAGTTAGTGTTAATTAGAGATGAGCGAACACTAAAATGTTCGAGGTTCGAAATTCGATTCGAACAGCCGCTCAATGTTCGTGTGTTCGAACGGGTTTCGAACCCCATTATAGTCTATGGGGAACAGATACTCGTTAAGGGGGAAACCCAAATCCGTGTCTGGAGGGTCACCAAGTCCACTATGACACCCCAGGAAATGATGCCAACACCTCTGGAATGACACTGGGACAGCAGGGGAAGCATGCCTGGGGGCATCTAACACACCAAAGACCCTCTATTACCCCAACATCACTGCCTAACAACTACACACTTTCCACATTCAAAAAAACCTCTATCAAAGTGGGAAAATACCTGGAAACCTTCTTTACTCCCCAAATGGATGGACACAAACCCCAATTTAAGCTCAACAAACAGTAACAACCACCCCTTTAAATCACGTTCCCCATGACAACCACAAATGGAATAGGCAATGGGAATTCCAAAAGCCCTCACCCTTAACTGTCATTTTGAGTGTGTGTGTGTGTGTGTGTGTGTGTGTGTGTGTGATGTGGTAAGACCTTCCAAAATTCACTTTTCTAGCCCTTAACATGAGCCCTTCCAAACAAAGTTACATGACCTTAAGCTGAGCTACCAGCAGAGATTGAGGCCCTTGGCATGAGTAGAGCCTTGCACCAGCAGTGTTTTTGGCACTTAGGGTGAGTTGAGCCTTGTACCAGCGTGTGTCCCTTAACATCAGGCGGGCCCTAAGTTCTGCGCTTTGCACAAAAGTTCCACATTAACTAGGCTGAATGGTACAAAGATTAGTAGGCCCGAGAACCAGGAACAGGTCTTGCAATGGCTGTCGGATAACGCTTAAAGCACATTGTCCACCAGCCAGTCAGCCTCTACCTCCTCTTACTCAACAGTCTTGTCCTCCTTCCACCCAAAATTCCCAATCTTCTCAGAACAATAACCCCAACTGTCCCTGCTCCCCAGAGCTGTTCTCCCTTCCTTTGACTGTACCGCAACCTGCCCCTCCATTTCGCGATTCCACGGACCTAACAGACGAGTATCTGTGTCCAGATGCTCAAACACTAGAGTCTCCTCCATTCCATCTCCGGTCGATTTGGTGGCGGATGACCAGCAACCCACCCTCATCGACGACGATGAGACGCAGTTGCTGTCAGGGCAGCCAGTTGACATGCGCATTGTGCAGGAGGAGGAGGCGAGACAGGAGTTGGAAGAGGAGGTGGTGGACGACGAGGACACCGACCCCACCTGGACAAGGCAGATGTCAAGCTGGGAAAGTAGTGTGGATGTTGAGGCAGGTGCAGCACCAAAAAGGGTAGCTAGAGGCAGAGACATGTCCAGAGGCAGAGGTCAGCTGCTTTGCCGAAGCCAGGCCAGACCCGGAATGTCCGAAGATGTTCCCTTTTGTACCCAGCCCAGAAAAACTCCCCCATCGAGGGCACGTTTCTTGAAGGTGTAGAGTTTTTTCAAGGAATGCGCCGAGGACAGATATAGTGTCGTCTACACAATTTGCCTCTCGAAATCGAGTAGGGGCCCTGAGAAGAGCAACCTGTCCAACACTTCAATGCACCGTCATTTGGAATCCAAGCAATGGAATCAGTGGCAGGCAGCAACGGCAGGACAAACGTCGCCCGCCGTTCATGCCACTGCCTCTGCTCACAGTGCTGGCGATGCACTCCAGAGGACGAGCCAGGACATCACTTCATCTGCCTCCGCCACTTTGTTGACTTCTCCCTCATCCTCCCCTGTTTCTGTCTTATCTCCTTCTCCTGCACCATCAAAGGCACCATCAGGCGCTTCTTTACAACAACCCACCATCTCTCAGACATTGGAGCGCCGGCAGAAATACACCGCTAACCACCCACCCACGCAAGCCTAGAACGCCAACATCGCTAAACTGCTGGCCCAGGAGAGGTTGGCGTTCCGGCTTGTTGAAACTCCCGCCTTCCCGGACCTGATGGCAACTGTGGCACCTCACTATGCCGTCCCTAGCCGTCTCAACTTCTCCCGGTGTGGCGTCCCCGCCTTGCACCAGCACGTGTCACTCAACATCAGGTGGGCCCTTAGTTCCGCGCTTTGCTGCAAGGTCCACTTGACCACCGACACTTGGACAAGCGCCTGTGGTCAGGGATGCTGCAGTGCTTATCTTTAATGACAGGCAGGGTGAATGTGGTGGAGTCTGTTCCCCGGGTGCAAACTGGGGTGGCCTATCTCCTCTCCCAGAACATGTGGAAAGACGTGGAGTCCAGCAAAATCCTCATGAATAAAAACTCTTGACTTTATTTAGTTCATTTTAAAAATTTGTACATACATCTCCATATAGAATGTGCATCTCCAAGGTGTAAGGATAGCTGGGAGACACAACAGATGTCAACGACAGACTTAGACTGACCAGCTGACGCGTTTCGAAACAGTTCGTTTCTTAGTCATAGCTTGGTTAATCTAACAAGCCCACACCCTTATATAGCGGAAGGGGTAGTACGTAATACCAGCCAAAACCTAGGCTGGTTAAATACAGACCACTATCCATTAGGAAACGTGTATACACAAACAAACATAACATATAAAATAAAAATAAGATTAAAATTAAAAACAAACGGATAGTATGTCGTGACATAAATTACAGATGAAATACCATTGTAACTAACAATGTGTTCATATATTGATATAACAATGTAACAATGCTATATTTAAATAGAAAAACACTTGAGTCAAAAAAGGACCCCTATATGATGGTGCCCAATCCGCTCCAAAACATGAATCATAATCGTCCCATCACATGTGCATAAACTCACATATATCCTTATTAACTAGCCACTTTGATGTGTGATTGACACAAGAGAAGATAGAAAAACTCCTATGAGGGCACAAGATGTATAAAAAATAAGAAAACCCATTTCAGGATAATGAAAAAACTCTATATACAACTCACATGAACAAGAAATGTCCCGATCAGAAGGTCCAAGCGCACAATGAGCCGCGTAAACAATATCCATGTAAACACAGACAATGCATACACACAAACTGCGCATGCGCAAGCAAAAAAACCCCCGAAACAAGATCTCGCGATAGGTTCACTGCAACGCTAGGATTCAATAGATGTAAGCAAGATCATTACGCCTGTTCAACCCTTTAGGATACCTAGTATCCAATTTTAGTATCCACCTAGCCTCCAAAATCTTTAATTGATGTTCACGGTCGCCTCCACGTATTGATCTTTTGATTTGGTCAACCGCTTTAAATGAAAAACTACTGATATCCCTTTCGTGTGACTGAATAAAATGTTGGGAAACTCCGGTCGTTTTTGTACAATAGGGGCTGGTGATACTGTACAAATGTTCTGCAATCCTGACCTTAAGTGAACGGGTCGTACATCCTACATAATCCAAGTCACACTTATCGCACGTAATGACATAAACAACATGCGAACTTGAACAATTGAAAAAATTTTTTATAGTGTAGACTTGATTTCTGTCTGAATTGCGGAATTGAGAGGTTTTAATTACATATTTACATACACTACAACGGTTTAAACCGCATTTGAAAAATCCCTTAAGATGTAACCATGTAGAAGTGGATGTCGTTGTTTGAGGAGTGTAAAGACTGGGTGATAATTGATTGCCCAATGTACAACCTCTCTTAGAAACAAAATGGCATCCATTGGATAAAATATTGCCCAATATGCCATCCTGATTGAGGATGGGTAAATTACGTTTAATAATACTCACAATCTGGGAATAGTTAGAACTATACCTGGTGAAAAAAACCACTCCACCCTCAGTAACTGCACCAGACCTGGCAGACTCCGAAAGTAGAGTCGCTCTGTCTCTTCTAGACACAATATTCTTTGCTCTTTTTAGGGTCCAAGGCGGATATCCACGATCAAGAAATCTGTTGGTGACCTCCTTGACACTCGTGTCAAATTTCTTGGGGTCTGTGCATGCCCTTTTGACCCTAACTAGTTCTCCAACTGGGAGAGATTTGATTGTGTGCCTGGGATGTTGGCTGTGTGCATGTAAAACGGTATTACCCGACAGGGGCTTCCTATATAAACTGGTATGTACAAGATTGGTTTTTATATCTGCCGAAAGGGTTAAATCCAAAAAATTAATGCTCGTTTTCTCCATGTGGTAAGTAAATTTGAGATTGAGGTCATTATTATTAAGATGTTCAATAAAATCAACTACCCCTTCTGGAGGACCCTGCCACACAAACAGCAGATCGTCGATGTATCGACCCATCCACACAATCGACTCCTTAAAAGGGTTGTCATCACCAAAAATAAAAGTGTTTTCCCAAAAGGCCATTACCAGGTTCGCCAAAGAGGGCGAAAATTTCGCCCCCATTGGCGAACCCAGCAACTGCAAAAAAAACTGATTGTTGAACATGAAGAAATTATGTGTGAGTAAATAATCAATAACCGACAAAACGTATTCACAAAACTGGGAGGTAAATGCTGAAAACCTAGATAAATGAAAAGCAACAGCCCGTCGGGCCACATCGTGAGGTATGCAAGAATAAAGTGACATAACGTCGCAGGAAACCCACATGTAATTCCCCCCCCACTGAAACCCATCCATGATATTCAATAATTCCTTGGTATCTTTGATATAGCCAGGAATACGAGTCACAAACGGTTGTAACACTTTGTCGATCCATTGGCATAATCTTTCATTCATGGATCCCACACCAGAAATGATGGGTCTCAGCGGAGGGGGAAAGACATTTTTATGGACCTTCGGCAATCCATAAAAAATAGGAATGGAAGGAGATTCGGGTTTTAAAAATTTTAAATCCGATTCTGAAAAAAAAACCAATGAAAAACCCTCGTCTAAAATGTTGGTTAGGGTCTTGAAAAAAGATGCAGAAGGATCACCATTAAGACGTCTGTACGTCACAGAATCATTAAGGATAGAATACACAGATTCTTCATAATCAGAAGCATTGAGTACCACTATTAAACCCCCCTTATCAGCAGCTCTGATGATGATATTTTTGTTGTTTTTTAATCTGCTCAAACTGCATCTCTCACCTCTAGACAAATTATCCTTGATAGGAACAAGTGAGGATTCTTTATATAAGCTAGTTAACTGATTTTCGACTGCCTGTTGAAATTGGTCCAGAGCAGATGTCCTGGAGACAAGGGGATAATAGTGAGGATTTTTGGTATCCACTCCTACATCAATGTTAGAAATCAAATGACCTTCACTCAAATCATGCAACTCATTAAGGCAACATTGTTCATTGAATAACAGTGAACTAAACTCATTAACATGTGATTGATTAGTTGCCCTCTGTTCACTTTGACTGCCAAAAAAATGACGTTTGACAGTTAGGTTTCTAATAAACCTATTAAGGTCTAGAAGTGTATTAAACAAATCAAATTTGTTAACAGGAACGAAACCCAAGCCCTTAGAAAGCAAAGAGATGTCATATTCATTTAATTGTACAGATGAAAGATTCAAAACATTCCCAACAACTTTGGACAGAAAATCGGACGAATCGGAAGAAAAATTCTCCCCATTGGCTCGATTGTTATCCGACTCAGTACTGACACATTCAATAACAACACTGGACGCATTAGAAGAGTGACAATTGATTTGTGAAGAGCTAGTAAAAAAATCAAGCTCCACGTTGGTTAATAGTCCCGTTTCCTGTAGAGACGGTGTCTTGTTTTTCTTATGTTTACGTCCTGCTCTGTATCTGCTGTGTCTGGTTGCCTTATTATTCGATTTCTGACCGAAGCCCTGTCCCTGGCTCCTAAAAAAGAGGACGATGTAGAGGCACCAGAAGCATTGAAAGATTCCTTTTTGGATTCTATGTCTGAATATTCAGAGTCCCGTTCAGACGAACTGAAAGATACCCTGCGATTAAATCTGTTGCGCTTGAAAAATCTTTTTCTACCGCCTTTGAGAATGGAACGAGGAGTAGAGCCAAAAGAAGACTGTATTTGGTTATTATCTGGCCATAAATATACCAAATTGTTCTCATAATCTTCTTTATCGCGTGAAAATTTGGATTTTTTTATTTCCGTAATTTTATTCTCCAGATCTTTGATATGTTGTTGGGTTTTTTGAAAATGAGTTTCAAAATCTTTATCTTTCTGAAATTTAACAAGTTCTTCTTTGGTGGAAGAGATGTCAATTCTGAGGGTATTTAATTTTTCTTCCTCATATTTGACAATAAGCTTCATCAAATTTAGGGAACAAATGGTAAGTGTGTTTTCCCATTCAGTTTTAAACTCTTCACAAAAAATGAATGTAGGAAATTTTTTTAGGCGTAAACCGCGTGGGATCATATCTTTTTCAACATACGTCTTGAGAGTTTTGTAGTCCCACCACGTCTTAGCCTCTTGAGTTTGTAATTTGGCAAGCTTGGATAGTGTGGACTTAAAATCCAGGGACAATGTCTCTGTAACCACAGAAGCCGATGCACTAAATACATCTAGTAGTTTTTGATTTCTTTGTTCGTCAGAGAACACATTGTTGGCCTCAGAATCCATAATGACACCAAAAATTCTTAATGCACAATAAAACGCCTACTGAGTGACTATAAATTGTAACCAAAAAGTAAAAAAATTTACCCATCCTCAATCAGGATGGCATATTGGGCAATATTTTATCCAATGGATGCCATTTTGTTTCTAAGAGAGGTTGTACATTGGGCAATCAATTATCACCCAGTCTTTACACTCCTCAAACAACGACATCCACTTCTACATGGTTACATCTTAAGGGATTTTTCAAATGCGGTTTAAACCGTTGTAGTGTATGTAAATATGTAATTAAAACCTCTCAATTCCGCAATTCAGACAGAAATCAAGTCTACACTATAAAAAATTTTTTCAATTGTTCAAGTTCGCATGTTGTTTATGTCATTACGTGCGATAAGTGTGACTTGGATTATGTAGGATGTACGACCCGTTCACTTAAGGTCAGGATTGCAGAACATTTGTACAGTATCACCAGCCCCTATTGTACAAAAACGACCGGAGTTTCCCAACATTTTATTCAGTCACACGAAAGGGATATCAGTAGTTTTTCATTTAAAGCGGTTGACCAAATCAAAAGATCAATACGTGGAGGCGACCGTGAACATCAATTAAAGATTTTGGAGGCTAGGTGGATACTAAAATTGGATACTAGGTATCCTAAAGGGTTGAACAGGCGTAATGATCTTGCTTACATCTATTGAATCCTAGCGTTGCAGTGAACCTATCGCGAGATCTTGTTTCGGGGGTTTTTTTGCTTGCGCATGCGCAGTTTGTGTGTATGCATTGTCTGTGTTTACATGGATATTGTTTACGCGGCTCATTGTGCGCTTGGACCTTCTGATCGGGACATTTCTTGTTCATGTGAGTTGTATATAGAGTTTTTTCATTATCCTGAAATGGGTTTTCTTATTTTTTATACATCTTGTGCCCTCATAGGAGTTTTTCTATCTTCTCTTGTGTCAATCACACATCAAAGTGGCTAGTTAATAAGGATATATGTGAGTTTATGCACATGTGATGGGACGATTATGATTCATGTTTTGGAGCGGATTGGGCACCATCATATAGGGGTCCTTTTTTGACTCAAGTGTTTTTCTATTTAAATATAGCATTGTTACATTGTTATATCAATATATGAACACATTGTTAGTTACAATGGTATTTCATCTGTAATTTATGTCACGACATACTATCCGTTTGTTTTTAATTTTAATCTTATTTTTATTTTATATGTTATGTTTGTTTGTGTATACACGTTTCCTAATGGATAGTGGTCTGTATTTAACCAGCCTAGGTTTTGGCTGGTATTACGTACTACCCCTTCCGCTATATAAGGGTGTGGGCTTGTTAGATTAACCAAGCTATGACTAAGAAACGAACTGTTTCGAAACGCGTCAGCTGGTCAGTCTAAGTCTGTCGTTGACATCTGTTGTGTCTCCCAGCTATCCTTACACCTTGGAGATGCACATTCTATATGGAGATGTATGTACAAATTTTTAAAATGAACTAAATAAAGTCAAGAGTTTTTATTCATGAGGATTTTGCTGGACTCCACGTCTTTCCACATGTTCTATGCACCTGTGTTCCAAGCCGGAGGAACCAAGGAGTTTCGTTGCATTTTTCTCAGCACGCCTTTAATGAGTGAGTAACCCATACAACCTTTTTCCTTTGGACATTGTTATTCTATCTAAGATTATAGGACATTCGGATTTTTAAGCCTATATATTGTGCCAAACCACACCAGGGCTGTGATTGTTTTGTGTTTGATTCTATCTCCTCTCCCAGGCCAAAATTCATGGCAGGAGTAGACTGAAACCCTACGACGCTGCAACCTCCACCACAGCTACTAGCGGCAAACGCTAAAACACTGGTGTGGGGAGACGTCAGCAGGCGGTGCTGAAGCTCATCAGCTTGGGGGACAGACAGCACAGTGCCTCCGAGGTCAGGGATGCCATCCTGGCTGAGATGGCATTTTTTTTTCCCTGCTACACCTGGGGCCTGGCATTTTTACGCCTGTGATAATGGCTGGAACCTGGTAGCGGCTCTGGAGCTTGCCAGCCTCCAACACGTTCCATGTTTGGCCCACGTCTAACCTAGTGGTGCAAAGTTTTTTAAAAACATACCCAAATGTACCGAAGCTACTGTTGAAAATGCGGCGCTTGTGCGCCCACTTTTGCAAGTGCACAGGAGTCGCTGCTAGCCTAAAAACACTCTAGCAAGGCCTACATCTGTCCAAACACAGGCTGTTGTCCGTCATTCACACACGCTGAAACCCTACAATACCATATCTTGAGCAGGGTGTGTGAGCTGCACAGACCTTTGATGGAGTTCCATCTACAAAACCCAAGGGTTCCTCAAAGTCAGCAACCAAAGTTTCTGCACCATGAGTTTCCAGGGGTGGCAGAGTTATGGCTAGGGGAAGAGGCATGGATAGGGATGATGTCTAGGGGCAAAAGCAGTGTGGATGTGGAGGCAAGCTAAGCAGGAAAAACTGGGGGTACAAGCTAAGGCATGGACTGGGGTGATGTCTAGGGGCAAAAGCAGTGTGGATGTGGAGGCAAGCTAAGCAGGAAAAACTGGGGATACAAGCTAAGGCATGGACTGGGGTGATGTCTAGGGGCAAAAGCAGTGTGGATGTGGAGGCAAGCTAAGCAGGAAAAACTGGGGGTACAAGCTAAGGCATGGACTGGGGTGATGTCTAGGGGCAAAAGCAGTGTGGATGTGGAGGCAAGCTAAGCAGGAAAAACTGGGGGTACAAGCTAAGGCATGGACTGGGGTGATGTCTAGGGGCAAAAGCAGTGTGGATGTGGAGGCAAGCTAAGCAGGAAAAACTGGGGGTACAAGCTAAGGCATGGACTGGGGTGATGTCTAGGGGCAAAAGCAGTGTGGATGTGGAGGCAAGCAAAGCAGGGAAAATGGTGGCTAGAGGCAAAGGGATGTCCATAGGCAGCAAGGGCAAAGATGCAAAACTCTCCCGTTTCAAGAATTTTCCTGACTTGTTTCCCCACAAAACATTCCTGGGAGGAGGGCTGAAACACCACCCTCCTCCTCCTCCGCTGTTAGATTTACCCCAGCTACGAGCTGAAAACGCTGCAACACTGGTGTGGGGAGACGTCAGCAGGCTGGGCTGAAGCTCATCAGCTTGGGAGACGGACAGCACACTGCCTCTGAGGTCAGGGATGCCATCCTGGATGAGATGGCAATTTGTTTATCCCCGCTGCCCCTGGGGCCAGGTTTTTTAGCTTGTTGGAGGGCTCTGGAGCTTGCCAGCCTCCAACACGTTCCATGCCTGGCCCACATGTTCAATGTAGTGGTGCAATGATTTTTAAAAACATACCCCAAATTAGCTGAGCTAAGGGTGAAAGTGCGGCACTTGGACACCCACTTTCCCAAGTCTACAGTACCTGGAGCTAGCCGCAATACACTCCAGCAAGGCCTACATCTGCCTGAAGCACCTACTGTTGTGCGAGGTCACCACACGCTCTAACCCTAGATACCGTATGTTCAGCAGGGTGTGTGAGCAGCAGAGACCTTTGATGGAGTACCAGCTACAAAACCCAAGGGTTCCTCAGAGTCAGCTCCCTCACTTTCTGCACCATGAGTTTCCATGGGTGGCAGACTTATGGCTAGAGGCACAGGCATGGATAGGGGTGATGTGTAGGGGCAAAAGCAGTGTGGATGTGGAGGCAAGCTAAGCAGCAAAAACTGGGGGTACAAGCAGCCGGTGACATCATCACTGACAAGCACAGCTGTCTGTCAGCTGACAGGCTGACTTTCACCAAAATGAACAGACAATGGATAGACTCATCATATACATGTCAGTTACATGACAAATTTAGTGCAATTTGCAAGTCCAAGATGGTTTGGAGATCTGCGGAGAGGAATCTCACCACCTCTTGCGGGTGCCATCATTTGGAAGGCAAGCCCTGGGCTCAGTGGGTGAGAGCAAGCGCAGGATAATCGTCGTTTGGCCTGGCGGCCACTGCCTCTTCCACTGTTGACAGGGCTGGCGCTGCAGTCCAGACCAGGAGCCAGGACACCTCCACATCTGCCTCTGACACTTTGGGGAGTTCACCCTTATCCTCACCTTTTCCTGCCATTTCTCCTTTTGCCCGCGCCATCATGCGCCTCTTCCCAGCAACTCCCCATCTCCCAAGCCTTTCATTTCATGCTAAAGTACAGCGCAACCCACCCACATGCCCAAGGCTTCAACGGCCTCATCTCAAGAAATCTGGCCCAGGAGATGTTGGAATCCCGGCTGGGGGACACTCTGCCCTTTTTGGGCAGAGTGTCTACTGCGCCACCGCACTGTGCCGTCCACACCAGCACTTTCCCCCAAACATGAGGCGGTCCCTAAATTCAGCGCTTAGCCCTAAAGTTCCATGTGACCAGTTACGAATGGACAAGTGCATGCGGACAGGGACGCTACCTTTCAATTTGGGCACAGTGGTTGAATGTAGTTGAGGCGTGGACCGGGTCGCAAAATGTGGTGGCCTGACTTGTCTCCCCACACAACATTCCTGGGAGGAGGGCTGAAACACCACCCTCCTCCGCTGTTAAATTGACCCCAGCTACGAGCTGGAAACGCTGCAACACTGGTGTGGGGAGACGTCAGCGGGCCGTGCTGAAGCTCATCAGCTTGGGGGCCAGACAGCACACTGCCTACAAAGTGAGTCATGCCATCCTCGATGAGACGGCAATGTGGTTTTTGCCACTGCACCTGGGCCCAGGCATGTTGTCATGTGTGATAATGGCCGTAACCTGGGATTGGCTCTGTAGCTTGGCAGCCTGCAACATATTCCATGCCTGGGCCACGTTTTTAACTCATTGCTGCTAATCTTTTGAAAAAGGTACCCCAATGTTCCTGAGCTACTGGTGAAAGTGTGGCGCTTGTGCGGATAGTTTTTAAAGTGTATAGTTGCCGCTGCTAGCCTCTATGCACTCCTACAACGCCTGTACCTGCTGGAACAACGGCTGTTGTGCGACGTCTCCACACTGCTGGCACTAAACATATCATGTGTTGAGCAGAGTGTGTGAGCAGCACAGACCTTTGATGTAGTTCCAACTCCAAAACCCTCGGGTTCGTCAAAGTCAACTCCCTCAGTTGCTCAACCATGAGTGGCCATGGGTGGCAGACTTATGTGAAATCCCATCCCATCCATTGCACTGGACACGAAACATTAGCATGCGCTCAGCACAACTTCGGATATGGCAGATGCGTTAAGCAGGGTGCAGGGTACAACACAGACCAGGCCCGAGCACCAGGAACAGGTGTTAGAAATACTGCAGCATCTGCCATTTCCTTCCAATTTTGGGGTTTTGGACCCGCCACCGACTTGTCTGGACCTAAGTGGGGATCATGAGACACAGTTGCCATCAAGGCAAGCTGTGGTCATGTGCGGTTTGCAGTAAGGGGGCAGTGCGCAATTGGAAGAGGAGTTGGTGGATGACGAGGCCACCGACCCCACATGGACAGGGGTGATGTCTAGGGGCTAAAGCAGTGTAGATGTAGAGGGAAGCTAAATCAACAAAAAACCTGGGTAGAAGCAAAGGCATAAACTGGGGTGATGTTTAGGGGTGAAAGCAGAGTAGATGTGGAGGGAAGCTAAGCAGCAAAAACAGTGGGTAGAAGCAAAGGCATGCAAAACTCTACCCTGTTGGAAGACTTATTCCTAGGTCTGGAACACGTTAATGGCCCCCCTGGACAAATTACTGCCACTCAGGGGCCTAGTGTCACCAGGAGGGACAAGTATAGGCGCATGTTGTGGGAATACCTGGCCGACACCAGCTCTGTCCTCTCCGATCCCTCTGTGCTCTACAGCCTAAACTTATTTTCTCATCTTTTTTTCTGAACTGCACATCTCTTGCCTGCTTCCTTTGGGATCTTAGAAATGGTGGTCCACTTCCACAGATGGTAACTTCAATAGACAGTGTAACGGGAGTAGCTGAGGGATCGCTGTCTTAACCACTTTTTGGCACAAAATTAACTTCCAAAGCCAAATATGGTGCAAGTATATGATGCAAGGACACCTACACACCTATCTCTGACACATTGGGGAGTTCACCCTCATGCGCCCTTTTGGCCTGCACCATCATGCGCCTCTTCCCAGCCACTCCACATTTCCCAAGCTTTTCATTGCAGGCAGAAGTACAATACAACCCACCCCCATGCCCAAGCCTGTAACAGCCTCATCGATAAACTGCTGGCCCTGGAGATGTTGGTGTTTGTTTATGCTTCTGGAGACCCAGGCCTTCCGTCAGCAGATGGCAGCTGGGGCACCTCCCTATGCTGGGCCTAGCCGTTACTACTTCTCTTGGTGTGCTGTCTCTGCCTTGCGCCTGCATGTGTCCCATAACATCAGTCGGGCCCAGAGCTCTGCGCTTTGCTGCAAGGTCCACTTGACCACCGACACATGGACAAGCGCCTGTGGTCAGGGATGCTGCAGTGCTTATCTTTAATGACAGGCAGGGTGAATGTGGTGGAGTCTGTTCCCCGGGTGCAAACTGGGGTGGCCTATCTCCTCTCCCAGGCCAAAATTCATGGCAGGAGTAGACTGAAACCCTACGAAGCTGCAACCTCCACCCCAGCTACTAGCGGAAAACACTGTAACACTGGCATGGGGAGATGTCAGTAGGCCGTGCTGAAACTGATCAGCTTGGGGGACAGACAGCACAGTGCCTCCGAGGTCAGGGATGCCATCCTGGCTGAGATGGCATTTTTTTTTCCCTGCTACACCTGGGGCCTGGCATTTTTGCGCCTGTGATAATGGCTGGAACCTGGTAGCAGATCTGGAGCTTGCCAGACTCAAACACGGTCCACGCATGGCCCACGTTTTCCAACTTGTTGGTGCCATGTTTCTTTGAAACCTACACCATTGTGCCTGATATACAGGTCAAAGTGGGGCCATTTTCGTAAGTGAGAACTAGCCTCTGCTAGGCAGAAAACATTCAGAGCACACTCCTCTCATCTTCGCACCGTTGGCTGGCGGAGGAAGACGAGGGGGTTGGAGTGGCATCTGATGTCCCTATCCCACACGAGGCTAGAGGGTGCACTTCAGTGCATCCCATTGCTTCACCACAAATGGTGTGAAGGGGAGTGGAAAATGGAGGAAATGGAGAGTGACCCTTACAGTTGGGGCCAGCAAAGGCATGCCAAGTAACACACTGGCACACATGGCTGACTTCATCTTGGGTTGCTTTTCAACACATATTTCACATCATGAAGAACAAATAATACTGGATTTTTTCAAGCCTCGAACCCCGGTCTAGGTCTAATGTCTGTTCCTTTCTTATATTAGGGGAGAGGGAAAAAAAATTACTTCAGTGATACGTTTAGCGTACATAGACTGACTATTAATGTGTATCCCACTTAGTGTTGTTAGGGTTACACACCGTCACAACCTGGCTAAAGCTTCTATAGCTGTTAATAAAGTCAACATAACTTTACGGTATCCAAAAAGACAGCTGGTACCGACAGAGAGCAAGACAAATGTCACCCAAAGCTGTGAGCTCTGAACACCCACAGTGACTTTGGCGTCATCATCATTATAAGGGAGCGGGTGGTAATAAATAACTTGGCAGTGCCTAAAACCCAAAAAGCTTATACAACTATATTTACATTAAGATACACAAATGAAACTTTTCAGTAGCATGTCATGAGACAAGCTGATAAGCTCTTCCTTTGTGCAGTGCTATTTGAAAGTTAAACGCTGCCTTTATTTTAATTCTGGAGAAGGTGCAGACATTAGATTTAGAACATGTTGTCTTCATTGTCCAAATCCTCTATATAGGTAACGTGTTTTTCGGGCCGAGCTGTCTGGGAACGAGCTGGTGCAGCACTGACAACCTGGGTGAATATGGCAAGAGCCTGAGATGTAGGGTGAATGAATCCCCAAATTATTTGTGGAATTCCCAGTGAGACAATGGCACTGTATACCAGTATTAAAAATTGTGGGTGCACATAACCCCCATATATTCTTTGAATTCCCAGTCAGACAATGGCACTGTATACCAGTATTAAAAATTGTGGGTGCACATAACCCCCATATATTCTTTGAATTCCCAGTGAGACAAAGGAACTGTATAGCAGTATTAAAAATTGTGGGTGCACATAACCCCAATATATTCTTTGAATTCCCAGTCAGACAATGGCACTGTATACCAGTATTAAAAATTGTGGGTGCACATAACCCCCATATATTCTTTGAATTCCCAGTGAGACAAAGGAACTGTATAGCAGTATTAAAAATTGTGGGTGCACGTAACCCCCATATATTCTTTGAATTCCCAGTCAGACAATGGCACTGTATACCAGTAGTAAAAATTGTGGGTGCACATAACCCCAATATATTCTTTGAATTCCCAGTCAGACAATGGCACTGTATACCAGTAGTAAAAATTGTGGGTGCACATAACCCCCATATATTCTTTGAATTCCCAGTGAGACAAAGGAACTGTATAGCAGTATTAAAAATTGTGGGTGCACGTAACCCCCATATATTCTTTGAATTCCCAGTCAGACAATGGCACTGTATACCAGTAGTAAAAATTGTGGGTGCACATAACCCCAATATATTCTTTGAATTCCCAGTCAGACAATGGCACTGTATACCAGTAGTAAAAATTGTGGGTGCACATAACCCCCATATATTCTTTGAATTCCCAGTGAGACAAAGGAACTGTATAGCAGTATTAAAAATTGTGGGTGCACGTAACCCCCATATATTCTTTGAATTCCCAGTCAGACAATGGCACTGTATACCAGTAGTAAAAATTGTGGGTGCACATAACCCCCATATATTCTTTGAATTCCCAGTCAGACAATGGCACTATATACCAGTAGTAAAAATTGTGGGTGCACATAACCCCAATATATTCTTTGAATTCCCAGTCAGACAATGGCACTGTATACCAGTAGTAAAAATTGTGGGTGCACATAACCCCCATATATTCTTTGAATTCCCAGTGAGACAAAGGAACTGTATAGCAGTATTAAAAATTGTGGGTGCACGTAACCCCCATATATTCTTTGAATTCCCAGTCAGACAATGGCACTGTATACCAGTATTAAAAATTGTGGGTGCACATAACCCCCATATATTCTTTGAATTCCCAGTCAGACAATGGCACTATATACCAGTAGTAAAAATTGTGGGTGCACATAACCCCAATATATTCTTTGAATTCCCAGTCAGACAATGGCACTGTATACCAGTATTAAAAATTGTGGGTGCACATAACCCCCATATATTATTTGAATTCCCAGTGAGACAAAGGAACTGTATAGCAGTATTAAAAATTGTGGGTGCACATAACCCCAATATATTCTTTGAATTCCCAGTCAGACAATGGCACTGTATACCAGTATTAAAAATTGTGGGTGCACATAACCCCCATATATTCTTTGAATTCCCAGTCAGACAATGGCACTGTATACCAGTATTAAAAATTGTGGGTGCACATAACCCCCATATATTCTTTGAATTCCCAGTCAGACAATGGCACTGTATACCAGTATTAAAAATTGTGGGTGCACATAACCCCCATATATTCTTTGAATTCCCAGTGAGACAAAGGAACTGTATAGCAGTATTAAAAATTGTGGGTGCACGTAACCCCCATATATTCTTTGAATTCCCAGTCAGACAATGGCACTGTATACCAGTAGTAAAAATTGTGGGTGCACATAACCCCAATATATTCTTTGAATTCCCAGTCAGACAATGGCACTGTATACCAGTAGTAAAAATTGTGGGTGCACATAACCCCCATATATTCTTTGAATTCCCAGTGAGACAAAGGAACTGTATAGCAGTATTAAAAATTGTGGGTGCACGTAACCCCCATATATTCTTTGAATTCCCAGTCAGACAATGGTACTGTATACCAGTAGTAAAAATTGTGGGTGCACATAACCCCAATATATTCTTTGAATTCCCAGTCAGACAATGGCACTGTATACCAGTAGTAAAAATTGTGGGTGCACATAACCCCCATATATTCTTTGAATTCCCAGTCAGACAATGGCACTGTATACCAGTAGTAAAAATTGTGGGTGCACATAACCCCCATATATTCTTTGAATTCCCAGTCAGACAATGGCACTATATACCAGTAGTAAAAATTGTGGGTGCACATAACCCCAATATATTCTTTGAATTCCCAGTCAGACAATGGCACTGTATACCAGTAGTAAAAATTGTGGGTGCACATAACCCCCATATATTCTTTGAATTCCCAGTGAGACAAAGGAACTGTATAGCAGTATTAAAAATTGTGGGTGCACGTAACCCCCATATATTCTTTGAATTCCCAGTCAGACAATGGCACTGTATACCAGTATTAAAAATTGTGGGTGCACATAACCCCCATATATTCTTTGAATTCCCAGTCAGACAATGGCACTATATACCAGTAGTAAAAATTGTGGGTGCACATAACCCCAATATATTCTTTGAATTCCCAGTCAGACAATGGCACTGTATACCAGTATTAAAAATTGTGGGTGCACATAACCCCCATATATTCTTTGAATTCCCAGTCAGACAATGGCACTATATACCAGTAGTAAAAATTGTGGGTGCACATAACCCCAATATATTCTTTGAATTCCCAGTCAGACAATGGCACTGTATACCAGTATTAAAAATTGTGGGTGCACATAACCCCCATATATTCTTTGAATTCCCAGTCAGACAATGGCACTGTATACCAGTATTAAAAATTGTGGGTGCACATAACCCCCATATATTCTTTGAATTCCCAGTCAGACAATGGCACTGTATACCAGTATTAAAAATTGTGGGTGCACATAACCCCCATATATTCTTTGAATTCCCAGTGAGACAAAGGAACTGTATAGCAGTATTAAAAATTGTGGGTGCACGTAACCCCCATATATTCTTTGAATTCCCAGTCAGACAATGGCACTGTATACCAGTATTAAAAATTGTGGGTGCACATAACCCCCATATATTCTTTGAATTCCCAGTCAGACAATGGCACTATATACCAGTAGTAAAAATTGTGGGTGCACATAACCCCAATATATACTTTGAATTCCCAGTCAGACAATGGCACTGTATACCAGTATTAAAAATTGTGGGTGCACATAACCCCCATATATTCTTTGAATTCCCAGTCAGACAATGGCACTGTATACCAGTATTAAAAATTGTGGGTGCACATAACCCCCATATATTCTTTGAATTCCCAGTCAGACAATGGCACTGTATACCAGTATTAAAAATTGTGGGTGCACATAACCCCCATATATTCTTTGAATTCCCAGTGAGACAAAGGAACTGTATAGCAGTATTAAAAATTGTGGGTGCACGTAACCCCCATATATTCTTTGAATTCCCAGTCAGACAATGGCACTGTATACCAGTATTAAAAATTGTGGGTGCACATAACCCCCATATATTCTTTGAATTCCCAGTGAGACAATGGAACTGTATAGCAGTAGCAAAAATTGTGGGTGCACGTAACCCCCATATATTCTTTGAATTCCCAGTCAGACAATGGCACTATATACCAGTATTAAAAATTGTGGGTGCACATAACCCCAATATATTCTTTGAATTCCCAGTCAGACAATGGCACTGTATACCAGTATTAAAAATTGTGGGTGCACATAACCCCCATATATTCTTTGAATTCCCAGTGAGACAAAGGAACTGTATAGCAGTATTAAAAATTGTGGGTGCACGTAACCCCCATATATTCTTTGAATTCCCAGTCAGACAATGGCACTGTATACCAGTATTAAAAATTGTGGGTGCACGTCACCCCAATATATTCTTTGAATTCCCAGTCAGACAATGGCACTGTATACCAGTAGTAAAAATTGTGGGTGCACATAACCCCCATATATTCTTTGAATTCCCAGTCAGACAATGGCACTGTATACCAGTATTAAAAATTGTGGGTGCACATAACCCCCATATATTCTTTGAATTCCCAGTCAGACAATGGCACTGTATACCAGTATTAAAAATTGTGGGTGCACATAACCCCCATATATTCTTTGAATTCCCAGTGAGACAAAGGAACTGTATAGCAGTATTAAAAATTGTGGGTGCACGTAACCCCCATATATTCTTTGAATTCCCAGTCAGACAATGGCACTGTATACCAGTATTAAAAATTGTGGGTGCACATAACCCCCATATATTCTTTGAATTCCCAGTGAGACAAAGGAACTGTATAGCAGTATTAAAAATTGTGGGTGCACGTAACCCCCATATATTCTTTGAATTCCCAGTCAGACAATGGCACTGTATACCAGTATTAAAAATTGTGGGTGCACATAACCCCCATATATTCTTTGAATTCCCAGTGAGACAATGGAACTGTATAGCAGTAGCAAAAATTGTGGGTGCACGTAACCCCCATATATTCTTTGAATTCCCAGTCAGACAATGGCACTATATACCAGTATTAAAAATTGTGGGTGCACATAACCCCCATATATTCTTTGAATTCCCAGTGAGACAATGGAACTGTATAGCAGTATTAAAAATTGTGGGTGCACGTAACCCCCATATATTCTTTGAATTCCCAGTCAGACAATGGCACTGTATACCAGTATTAAAAATTGTGGGTGCACATAACCCCCATATATTCTTTGAATTCCCAGTGAGACAATGGAACTGTATAGCAGTATTAAAAATTGTGGGTGCACGTAACCCCCATATATTCTTTGAATTCCCAGTCAGACAATGGCACTGTATACCAGTAGTAAAAATTGTGGGTGCACGTAACCCCCATATATTCTTTGAATTCCCAGTCAGACAATGGCACTATATACCAGTATTAAAAATTGTGGGTGCACATAACCCCCATATATTCTTTGAATTCCCAGTCAGACAATGGCACTGTATACCAGTAGTAAAAATTGTGGGTGCACATAACCCCCATATATTCTTTGAATTCCCAGTGAGACAATGGCACTGTATACCAGTAGTAAAAATTGTGGGTGCACGTAACCCCCATATATTCTTTGAATTCCCAGTCAGACAATGGCACTATATACCAGTATTAAAAATTGTGGGTGCACATAACCCCCATATATTCTTTGAATTCCCAGTCAGACAATGGCACTGTATACCAGTAGTAAAAATTGTGGGTGCACATAACCCCCATATATTCTTTGAATTCCCAGTCAGACAATGGCACTGTATACCAGTATTAAAAATTGTGGGTGCACATAACCCCCATATATTCTTTGAATTCCCAGTGAGACAAAGGAACTGTATAGCAGTATTAAAAATTGTGGGTGCACGTAACCCCCATATATTCTTTGAATTCCCAGTCAGACAATGGCACTGTATAGCAGTATTAAAAATTGTGGGTGCACGTAACCCCCATATATTCTTTGAATTCCCAGTCAGACAATGGCACTGTATACCAGTATTAAAAATTGTGGGTGCACATAACCCCCATATATTCTTTGAATTCCCAGTGAGACAATGGCACTGTATAGCAGTAGCAAAAATTGTGGGTGCACGTCACCCCAATATATTCTTTGAATTCCCAGTCAGACAATGGCACTATATACCAGTAGCAAAAATTGTGGGTGTATATAGCCCCAATTCTATTGCTAGGGGACTTGCAGGGTATTTCTGAGGTGAAGGTGGGGGGGCACACCGTTGGAACGGGGATTTGGGGTGTATATATGGGGTATACGGGAATACACTGTCAGTGTGTTCCATTCAGGATCCTGGGAAAGCTGGGTTGCGGCGATTGAGCCCGTCAGTGCCACGTTACACTGACAAGCTTCTCCCTGGAATTGAAGTTATATGTAAGCCCAATATATTCTTTGAATTCCCAGTGAGACAATGGCACTATATGGCAGTAGCAAAAATAGTGGGTGTATATAGCCCCAATCCTATTGCTAGGGGACTTGCAGGGTATTTCTGGGGTGAAGGTGGGGGGGCACACCGTTGGAACGGGTATCGGGGGTATATATCGGGTATACGGGAATACACTGACAGTGTATTCCATTCAGGATCCTGGGAAAGCTGGGTTGCGGCGATTGAGCCCGTCAGTGCCACGTTACACTGACAAGCTTCTCCCTGGAATTTAGCTCTTATAAGAGCTGTTGGTTGTCTTCTCCTTCCTATCCTAGCCTGTCCCTGCCTACCCAGAATCTAACCCCTAGCTAACTGGACGGAAACCTCCGTCCTCGGTGAATTGCAAGCTCAGAATGACGCGAAGCTGGGCGGCGCTGTTCTTTTAAATTAGAGGTCACATGTTTTCGGCAGCCAATGGGTTTTGCCTACTTTTTTCAACGTCACCGGTGTCGTAGTTCCTGTCCCACCTACCCTGTGCTGTTATTGGAGCAAAAAAGGCGCCAGGGAAGGTGGGAGGGGAATCGAGTAATGGCGCACTTTACCACGCGGTGTTCGATTCGATTCGAACATGCCGAACAGCCTAATATCCGATCGAACATGAGTTCGATAGAACACTGTTCGCTCATCTCTAGTGTTAATCACTGGGTTAACTGATGGTGTCCAAGGGATAGAGGACGCAGTGCATAAGTATCAAGCTTGATTGTTCGATTTATTTGATATTTATTTGATATTACAGTCCTGGCATCCTAAGAGTGAATATACTTGTTTGCTCCAATATGTAGATGATTTGTTTCTATGCACTACAAGTAAGGAGCTTTATTTAAAGGGAACTTCATCACTTCTGCAGTCTCTACATCAGGAGGTATGTAAAGTTTCCAAGTCTTTTTCCGATCCTTAGAAGGATTTCTTAGCTTAAAGGAGGCAATTTGTGTTAGCAACAGCCGTAGAAATACCCAATCATGAACAGGAGGTTTAAGTATTTTGCCTAAGTTTAGAATGTCAAAAAGATGAAACTCAGAATGTTGAAACATAAAGTGATGTGATAATATGCACATAATAGGATTGTTCCCCATTGTAGGAAAACCGTTATTGAAACTTAGAAACTCAGTAAGGTATCTGAATTGAATATGTGTGTGCATATCTGCTGTGTAATGTTTTGTGTATGATTTTGTTGTGTGATCAGGAGATTGATCTGACCTTTCAGTTGATGTTTCTGCTTACTTTGCTGATATATGTATATTGTGAATATTTACCTAACCTTGCTGCATTGATATTATGAGATTGTATGAATGTGTTCCTGTTTCTTTAAGAGAGATTGCTGAGGTCTGTAGTCCTACACAGGACACAGCTATGAGAGACAGGGGGGGAAACCCAGCCGCAGCTATGAGTGGGATAGGAAGCTATGTGAGCTGCAGAATGATAAGATAATGCTGGCTCTTCTTGGATTGTCTAGCTTTGAGAATCTGTATATCTCTCTCACAGAACATGAAGTAATTTAAAAAAAAAACAAAAAAAAAAAAACAGAAGACCAGAAGCCATTGCTAATGAATATTGAATTGTAATTAAAGGTTATTTTTCTCAGGTCCAGTCCACGTAAATTGAAGTGTAATAAAGTTCATAACTGCGTTTGGTTATCAACAGCTTCAAGGGGGGAGTGAGGAAGACTAAGACAACTTAAGAAAATTTAATCTAAATGAATCTATTGAGTCTATTGATAATTTTTTTTTATTGAGTTCTATTATAGATGGTCTTGGATTTGGGAAAGATGGTGGATCCTGCATCAGATATGCCACAGTCACCATATATGAGGTAAACCAAGCGTAAGGAGACCGGAGACCTATTATGAGACTCCAAGGGTCTTAGCTGAACTTGAAGCCATCGCTTGAACATGGTACAATGCCTGAGGGTAGGTGTTTGATATAGTGGGACTATGGTCCGATCTGGAGAGCGAGAACTTTCAGTATGCTTAATGTTAAGCCTAAAAGGATTTCTAGGCTGTTCAGGTAGTGATGGAGACTCTGCTGCTGCCCCCACACAGGTGGGTATAGTTGGAAGTCATGGCACGCACCAAGGCTGATAGGAAACAAAGTAGAGGTAGCACGTGGGCAGACATTGCCATTAGCCCAGTTGCACAAGCCTAGGGGACATGTTTTACTGATAAGAGGTCATCATGCTAGACCCAAAACGTTTTAAGCTCTCTTTTCAGGTTTTACGACACTGATGCACCGAGAACGGTCCAGGAGGAAAGGAGAGTTGGAAAGAGGATGTACAAGTCCTGGTGTTCGGTGGTAAGAGAGTATCTTTGCTGACAGCATCGTCCCCATTGATGGTATAAGCAGCATTATGTGTACTGTTTAGTCGTAGCCATGTGTGACCTGGTGAGCGGAGGATGGGCAGCTGCAGGATCTAGCATCACTACGGTCAGATATATATGTAAGCCGCATGGCATGTGTTAGGCCAAAGAGTCAGGCCTGAAGCCCTTGTACCTGTTCCAGGGATTGCAGGTTGAGTATATACAGTTACTAAAGGTGATATGGTATGGGTATGTGCTTGTGTGTAGTTGTTTCCCTTCAGGATGGCTTGGGGCATATCTGGTGAAGAAAACCACCACAAACGGGACTGATGTAGTGTAAGTAAGATCCCCGAGACCATCAAAGTGATAATGGAACTTACCATACGGGTAATAAGAAAATGTATACTATGGGGATATAACAAGTGTATCTTACCCCCATGCTGTTCCCAGAGTATTGGGAAGTATTTATTGGTTGATGCATTTGTATTCTCTGTAGCTATATATAACCTACATTCATGACAGGAGAAATTAGCCTTAGCCCTAGATTTGGATTGTATTGTTCATAATTGTCCTAGATGTAGTCTGATGTTCTGACTGTGATGAATCATTAATAGCATATGATTAATGTATATTTTCAGTTTCCCTTCCCTCCAGATTCTAAGTCAGTGGAAGGAACTTAAAACTAAAAACCCAAAGATTGATTTTAATTTTCCACGATAGCTTCAAAATCAGACATTCTGATATGGCAGAATATGTAGGGATATGCATAAGAATCTCCCATAGATTCCTAACCATGGTCTCAGCTCTATTCCAGATCCTGACTCATTGGAGGAGACTCATTCTCTACAGCCTGGAGATTGAGTTACTGTGAGGAGACACATCAGGAGATCGTTGGTGGATCCGCGGTTCGATGGTCCATTCCAGGTCCAGCTGAGCATATCCACCTCAGTTAAACTGGAGGAAAGCCGGCCTGGATTCAAGCCTCACATTGCAGCCGATTCCTCAATCATGAGTCTCAGAGATTATCTGATTTCTTATTCAATATTTTGTTCATGTTTTAAGTCAGAACATATGATGCTTATGATGGCAGGCAGATAAAGTAAACTATTAATACTAGCATTTGGTATATAAACTGTTAGTTCTAGACACTAGTCAACATGTTATGATATTAGATTATTTGACTACAGCTCAAGAAGACTTATGTTAGATTGTGGGCCCAGCTTGTTGTCGTTACATTGATGTCCAAGGTATGCTTAGGGTTGCCCATAATTTACTAGAAACAAGGAGATTGAAGGAAAAGTTCAGAGACAGTCATTCAGAAAAAGATGCCCATGGCCAGGACGGCTATTCTGGTTATATCCAGTTAATTGGTTCAGGGGACCAGGAGAATAGATTTTTGGAATTGTCCACTTCATTCTTAAGACATGTCTTCTGATATTTATACTGTAGATTGTGCTTAACCTTGTCTTGATGATTTGAAATAGCACTAAAGTCTAATTGTTTTTCAGATAATGTTAAGATTGGACCAACTTTTGTACAAGGCTCCAACGTCCATTCTATGATGATATTGACAGCCCGAAAATGCACATGTATTCGTTGCGGAAAAGAGACTCTAGAAGGCCTGTCCAACTGCATCTGTTGTGGGACAAAGTCCAAAACAGCCACAGCCTGCTAAGAAGAAACTTTTCTGCCATATTGATATATATTTTGTTCATCTTATAGCATACTTATTATTACAGTTAAGGTAGCAGAAAAGGAGAATAGAATGTATATACTCCCTCTAGTTTGAATCTTTTTGTCCTTTTTCTACATGAGGTCCTGAGACACACACACAGATCAAATTTGATCTAAGGTAGAAGGATAGAGGTGGTGGGGCCATCTGGATGGATGCTTGCATCCCTCAATCTGTGGAATTAGTATTCACACACTTTGAGTAGGTAGGATGATTCTGTTTCGCTATCCAAAAGGAAAAGAGAGTTAGGGTTTGTTCATGGGCTCTGTATAAAAATGATAAAAAGAGGGGAGTTGTTAGAGTAATCTTATAGTTAGCTTGCTTGAGCTCAACAGTAGTGACTCCATTTTGGATCATATGTTACCTCTATATGAACTTTTGTACTCTTAGTAGATGAGCAAAACAAGTTGTTGTTCCATAACCTAATACACATATTTTATTCTTAGACATTTATCAGTTTTATACAGAGTTAAAGGATGTGTGGTAATGGATCTAGGAAGAGGGAGTATAGCATGTGGTCAAAGACACTTGTGGAAGAGGTCAGTTCCGGAAATACCCTCATTCTGCATCCCTTTTTTTTCTTAGAAATCGTATGAAATCATATCCATAAGTATATCATGAGCCAGGATTATGCCATTATTATGATGAATTGGTTTATTGTATCTGAATGCTATAAAATAAACGGTCTCTGGGCGGAACTTTGCAGAGCTCTGTCCGGACACACAGAAGTATGACTTGTGTATCTGTCTGTAATGTCTGACTGTGCAATCTACCTGGTCGGTCCTGGGGTAAGATACCTGACAACCATGACAACTCTAACACCATAAATTTTAAACTAGAGATGTTGCCTGCATGTACATCTTTAAAATGTTTGGATACTCCTGTGTTTTTCAAACTATCTTCATTCATGATACTCTGAATGTGCTCTGACGCTAGGTTCACACCTGCGTTCTCCTGTCCGTTCTGAGCTTTCCATCTTCTGCATGCCAGAAGTTGGAAAGCTCAGACCGGGTCCAGCCGTGAGCGGCGGTGAGCGTTTTAGGCTCTCCGCCGCGAAACCGGATTTTTTTTATCCGGACACAGAGTACTGCATGTCCGACTCTGTGTCCGGATTATAAAACCCGGTTTCGCGGCGGAGAGCATAAAACGCTCACCGCCGCTCATGGCCGGACATCTCTCTCACCCATTCAAATGAATGGATGAGAGAGACTCCTGCAGGTTTCCATTTCCTGCCTCTGTTTTAGGCAGGAAACGGAAACCTGAACTACGGAGACCCGAATGCAGATGTGAACGAGCCCTGAGATGCGAATCTTCAGAGCTCTAATAGTGCTGCCAAAATAGTGTATTTTACACTGTTCACATGTAATCATATAAATTACATGACTACTAGCACAATTAATAAAACTCTTGATCTTATATTTTTGTTTCAAATCTGTGTCAGTAAATCTGGATGTCTTTTTTGCTACTCTACACACTCCACAGCGATTATAGCTGCACTTATAGAAGCCACAGGAATGTAACCATGTTCCTGTGCTTTTTTTTTATCTTCTACTAGAGGGAGGACCCGGCTTCGCACGGGTATATTACATTTTATGTTTGTGTACTGGCCCCATAAGAATTGTCCAATTTTGCACTGATGTATTTTGTATGTGGTTTGTGTGTATGTCCATAAGTGTCATGTGATTATGTGTATCTCATTTTGGATATCAGTGAAAAACCTGTAATCAGTTGTTATGGATACCTGGAGTAAAGCTGTATCTAATCCTTCCCCGTGTAGTACTGTGTTTAGACGCAAGTATCTAATCCTTGTTGGTGTGGTACTGTGTGAAGATGCACATATCTAATCCTCCGGCGTGTGGTACTGTGTGCAGATGTGTGTATCTAATCCTCCCCCCGTGTGGCATTGTGTGAAGAGGCACGTATCTAATCCTCCGGGAAGTGAAACTGTGTGCAGACGTGCATATCTAATCTTACGGCATGTGGTATTATGTGCAGACACGTGTATCTAATCATCTGGCATGTGGTACTGTGTGCAGACAGGTGTATCTAATCCTCTGGCGTGAGGCACTGTAAGCAGATGTGCGTATCTAATCCTCCCCCATGTGGTACTGTGTGCAGAGACGCGTATCTAATTATCTGGCATGTGGTACTGTGTGCAGAGGCATGTATCTAATCTTCCAAAGTGTGGTACTGTGTTCAGACGCATGTATCTAATCCTCCCCTGTGTGGTATTGTGTGAAGAGACGCTTAGCTAATCCTACGGCATGTGGAACTGTGTGTAGACGCGTGTATCTAATCCTACAGCATGTGGTACTGTATGCAGACGCGTGTATCTAATCCTATGGCGTGTACAACTGTGTGAAGATGTGCGTATCTAATCGTCTGGCATGTGGAACTGTAAGCAGGCGCGCATATCTAATCCTACGGCATGTGGTACTGTGTGCAGACGTGCATATCTAATCCTCTGGTGTGTGGAACTGTGTGCAGATGCACGTATGTAATCCTCCCCTGTGTGGTATTGTGTGATGAGGCGCGTATCTAATCCTATGGCGTGTGGAACTGTGTGTAGACGCGCGTATCTAATCCTACGGCATGTGGTACTGTGTGCAGATGTGCGTATCTAATCCTCTGGCGTGTGGTACTGTGTGCTTAGACGCGTATCTAATTCTATGGCTTGTGGTACTGTGTGCAGAGGCATGTATCTAATCCCCCAAAGTGTGGTACTGTGTGCAGACACACATATCTAATCCTCCTCTGTGTGGTATTGTGTGAAGAGGCACGTATCTAATCCTGTGGCATGTGGTACTGTGTGCAGACGTGTGTATCTAATCCTCCCCGTGTGGTACTGTGTGCTTAGATGCGTATCTAATTCTCTGGCTTGTGGTACTGTGTGCAGACACACGTATCTAATCCTCCCCTGTGTGGTATTGTGGGAAGAGGCACGTATCTAATCCTGCGGTGTGTGGAACTGTGTGTGGAACTGTGTGTAGACGCGCGTATCTAATTCTACGGCATGTACTACTGTGTGCAGACGCGCCTATCTAATCCTACGCCATGTGGTACTGTGTGCAGACGCGTGTATCTAATCCTCTGGCGTGTGGTACTGTGTGCAGATGCACGTATCTAATTCTCCCCTGTGTGGTACTGTGTGTTGAGACGCGTATCTAATTCTCTGGCTTGTGGTACTGTGTGCAGAGGCATGTATCTAATCCTCCAAAGTGTGGTACTGTATGCAGACACACGTATCTAATCCTCCCCTGTGTGGTATTGTGTGAAGAGGCACGTATCTAATCCTACGGCATGTGGTACTGTGTGCAGACGCACATATCTAATCCTCTGGCGTGTGGTACTGTGTGCAGATGCGCGTATATAATCCTCCCCCGTGTGGTACTGTGTGCTGAGATGTGTATCTAATTCTCTGGCTTGTGGTACTGTGTGCAGAGGCATGTATCTAATCCTCCAAAGTGTGGTACTGTGTGCAGACACACGTATCTAATCCTACCCTGTATGGTATTGTGTGAAAAGGCGCATATCTAATCCTACGGCATGTGGAACTGTGTGTAGATGCACGTATCTAATCCTACGGCATGTGGTACTGTGTGCAGATGTGCATATCTTATGCTCTGGTGTGTGGAACTGTGTGCAGATGCGTGTATCCAATCCTTTGGCATGTGGTACCGTGTGCAGACGCATATATCCAATCCCCCGGCGTGTGGTACTTTGTGCAGACGCGTGTATCTAATCCTTCAGCATGTGGAACTGTGTGCAGAAGCGTGTATCTAATCCTCTGGCGTGTGATACTGTGTGCTGATCTGTGTATCTAATACTCTGATGTGTGTATCTCAGTTTGGATATCAGTGTTGTATTGTGTATGTGGAGTGACCGTGTGTATTGCAGTTGGAATATGAGTGAAAAACTTGCAGGTTTGTATTGGCTAAGGGGGGGGGGTATTTTGTTTGGAATGCTGTATCTCAGCAACGGTACGACCGAGCGAGTTGGAGTCTTGTCTTAAACCTTCCCAGATACCTGAAGTATCTCTGTACCAAATTTGGTGAAGATCGGTCCAGTCGTTTGGTTCGCATTAGAGAACAGACAGACAGACAGAAATTCATTTTTATAATATAGAGAGATTAACAGACTCGGTGATATAAAATTACCAAGAGTCTTACCTCTTTTATAAATGAAATGACAACCCTTTATAATTATTTCTTTTAATATCGGATCCTGATTTAAAATGGGTAGATTGTCATTTATGATTTTAATAATTCTTTCATATTCTAAACTGAACCTGGTAGAAAAATGTACATTAATTCTTTCATTATTACTTTTTCTTTCTTTTTCACCATATAATAAGTCATGTCTGTTTTTATTGGCCACAATATCATACGCTCTTCTAATAGCCCATGTTGGAAAATTTCTTTGTCTTAATCTGTCTTCGACAATAAGCGCTTCCCTCTCAAAGGAATCCGGGGTTGTACAATTCCTCCTAATCCTTAAGAATTCCCCTACAAGTACGGATTTTTTTGTGTGTTTAGCATGCATACTAACTGCATATAACAATGTATTCCCCGCTGATGGTTTCCTGTAATTTTCAGCTGATATTCTACCAGTTACACTATCTCCTTTTAACAAAATGTCCAAAAAGATGATGGACTGTCCCCCAATGTTATTGTTAGGGAATACTAGGACAGCAATTCCCCAGTAGCTGTTGAGAACCCTGGGACGGGACACAAGAGACAGTGAGCCCTAAGCTGAAGCCCCCAACTGTCCCTTCCTATTGCCAGGCCCTATCCTACGTAATAGGCAGAAACCACGAAGATGGTCCCTTCTTGTGAGACACAAAAAGCAGACAAGACGGACAACAACAAAGGGAGGTCAGCTAGCCAGCGTTCGGTAACAGTCGAGCGATGCAGTGCCAAATCGGAGTCCAAAGATTAGTCAGTAGGGAAAGCCAGAGGTCAAGGATAAGAATGCAAGCAAAATTAGTGACAGCAAGGAGCACGTACGCACAATGCAATAGCAAGTATAGGTGTGAATGAGAGTTAAGACTAAATAGGGAGGAAGAACCCACCCCTGGAGTTGACAGGAAGGCAGGCTGTCAATCACACTTCATGAACAGAGGCAAACAAGGGCAGAAGAACTAGAGCCGTGTTCACACAGTGCGACCAAAAAATTTAAGCCAAGAACCAAACTGCACCCACCTCCTGCACTGCCGCATGAGAGCAGAGGGTGGTGCAGTGACCCAAACAGGCAGAGATATTACAGTACCCCCCTTTTATGAGGGGCCACTGGACCCTCACTAGATAAACCAGTTCTAGAAGGATTCTGAATTTTCTCTGCCTTGTTTTTTACATCTGTTTGTACAACAGACACTTGAGGACCAGGCAAATGTTTATTCACCTGGCATTTTTGATACTGTTGGGTTTTAAGACTGGAAGGGCTTTCCCAACTTTTAGTCGCTGAGACCTTCCCCTCACTGCCACAATCTAAGGAATGCAACACAATACAGTGGGATGAGCACTGATCTTTCCACTTTACCAACTCCTTTTTACCCCAATCAAAAATAGGGTTATGGAGGTTCAACCAAGGGAGCCCCAAAATGACATCAGAAGACAATTTTTCCATAACAAAGAAACTTATGACTTCTGTGTGTGTTGAGCCCACTTGCAAGGAGATTAAAGGGGTTTTAAAACGGACTTTACCCCTGGCCAGTGGAGTACAATCTTCTACAGTAACAGACATAGGTGTGTCAAGTGGTAAAAGCTCAATGCCCAGAGATGCAACAACTGAATATTTAATAAAGTTTGCTGCAGACCCAGAGTCAATTAGGGCCTTGCCAGAAACAGATCTGTCCCCAGAGGACAGAGACACAGATAACAACATCTTATTGTTATTGTTAGCAAATATCTGGTTGCCTGAGTGGTTCTTCTGATTACCACTCAGGCACTGAAGTTTTTTCACTGGTGACAAGGGTCTGATTGAGCAGTCTCGTATGACATGACCAGAGGAAACACAGTACAGGCACAGGTTATTCCTGAGACGATGCTCTTGTCGTGTCTTGGCGTCCATAGCTCCTAGTTTCATGGGTTCCTCTCCAGAAGTGATGGGAGGAAAGGTAAGTTTTTGAGAGGAGAGAGAGGAGGAGACAGAAAACTTGGAGGCAAAAGGCCCTACTCTCTCTTTTAAATTTTCCCGGATCTTACGGTCAATACGGACCGCCAAAGTCATGACCTGCTTAAGGGTAGGGGGATCTGGGTGACCAACCCAGAGCTCCTTAACCCGATCACATAAACCTTTTTTAAAGTGAGCTTTTAGAGCTGACTCACACCAACTTGCCGTTACACTGTACTTACAGAACTCAGCGCAATACTCCTCTGCAGAGTGTTTGCCCTGCCGCATGGTAAGGAGTTGAGATTCTGCAAGCGCAATGTGGTCTGGCTCAGCATAAATAGAGCCCAGGGACATAAAAAAAATTTCCACATCAAACCACTCCTCAGCCTCAGGAGGAAGTTTAAGAGCCCAAGCTTGTGAATCCCCTTGTAGCAGAAATACAACCACTCCCACCATTTGGGCCTGAGTCACATGTGGATTAATCAGAAAATACAGGCGACAAGACTCCCTGAACGTCTCAAATTTTTCACAGTCCCCTAAGAAACGATTCGGGAGTAACATCTTGACTCTCTTAACTGAAGAACCAGCTGGGGATGAAGCAGCAGCCTCAGTAAGAATCTGAACCTGTTTCGCTAGCTCAACTACCAGGCCTGTCAATCCCTCCAACTTGGCCGCAAGGCTCTGAATAGGATCCATACTATAGTAGGGAAGTAATGGAAGTAGGTTTTTGGGCTTGCTATTATGTTAGGGAATACTAGGACAGCAATTCCCCAGTAGCTGTTGAACCCTGGGACGGGACACAAGAGACAGTGAGCCCTAAGCTGAAGCCCCCAACTGTCCCTTCCTATTGCCAGGCCCTATCTTACGTAATAGGCGGCAACCACGAAGACGGTCCCTTCCTGGATATGTGAGACACAAAACGCAGACAAGACAGACAACAACAAAGGGAGGTCAGCTAGCCAGGGTTCGGTAACAGTCGAGCGATGCAGTGCCAAATCGAAGTCCAAAGATTAGTCAGTAGGGAAAGCCAGAGGTCAAGGATTAAAATGCAAGCAAAAATAGTGACAGCAAGGAGCAAGTACGCACAAGGCAATAGCAAGCATAGGTGTGAATGAGAGTCAAGACTATATAGGGAGGAAGAACCCGCCCCTGGAGTTGACAGGAAGGCAGGCTGTCAATCACACGAATTAACAACATCACTCCACACAGAGAACTAAATGATCCTGCAGTGTGTCTTTGTGTTGTTTTTTTTTTCATTTTAATTGCTATGATTCCTAGTATTTCTCTATCTGCCATGTGCTTGTATGTGTTTATCTCTTGTTATACAGTAGTTTAATATTTATGGGTATTGAACAAGTGAAACGACCTGTCAGAGGAGGTAATTGGGAGCATCAGTTACAAGTTAGAGAAGTATATTGGATATTAAAACTAGGTACTCGCTTCCCAAAAGGAATGAACAACAGAAATGATGTTGCATACATTTACAACTTTTAATATGATTCCAACACTTATTACATACAGTGAAATATGTCTAGTAATATCTTTATATGCATATGTTAGTCATCGGGATTAAGATCCTTTTTTGTCTGGTGATATCCTTGATATGTATATGTCAGTCACTGGGATCAAGATCCTTTTTTCTTTATTGGATTCTAGCAATATTGTGGTTACTGACAACATCTTTTGAAAATAACTATAGAAAATTTTCTGTGTGTACGATGTGTGGGTACTTACCTGGGCTGCTCAGATATTTTACCATAAGGTCAAATCTTTGTGTACTTATCTCTTCTTTTTCTATGATGTGTGTTGGATTTTCATCAAAGGACACATGTGCATGAGGGTTATGTGACTTTAATATATACTTATATAGGGCTGTTCGTGCTATCAATAGTTTCCACTGCTGACCGGGGCATAGAACAGCGAGGCTATAAGTATACATATTATGTACTTTCTGTACTTTTTGCACATATATATGTAGGTTTATATAATCCGGGTAATTCTTTTACCAAGTTAAATCATAGTGTACTTATTTTACTTTTCTTCCAGTGATTTTTACATCTGGAGTCTTTCATCCAATGAGGTGTGGGAATGAAGGTCACGTGATTTTGATGGGGACTTGCGCCCTGGCATCCAAGTTACCTACAGTCTCCATCTTTGATGAGGGCACAGGGCCGCAAGTGCATTAGTGAATCGAGTAAAGATGGTGATTTTACTTCAGGAAAAGTTTTTCCAACGGTATATAAATATGGAAGATATATGATCGCAAGCCTGGAGTTGTATATTGCTGTCTTGAATTCCTTGATATATTCTTCTTGTATGTGGACACTTGTGGATGATATGTCTGTTGAATAATGTAATGATTTCAGTACTGGAGATAACAAATTTTAAGGATACTTTGTGAATGGTATATCATTTATCTTCTTTTCCTTGGGGTGATTTCTTCCAAGTTGGACTCTCAGAAACAGGATATTGTTTATATTCATACATGTATCAATATGTTGTATGACAAAGCTGCACAACAAGGTCCGATATTTTTCTTACTTATAAAATATATATATTTTTTGATGGACATTGGTGTAGGATTTTTGTGGTTGTTTTTGTTGTGATGTTAATGTGATGTCGATCGGGATATCCTCTCCATTTGTGAACTAGCCCATATATTGGAATATTATACAAAAGCGAAAAGAGAAGTTGGAGCTCACCGTACATGTGTGAAAAGACTTCAGGGTGCACAATGTTCAATTTAAGAATTAACTTTTATTCCATATATTAAAAAAGCATACAAAAAAGCAAAGAAGATGGGAAAAAATAGAAAAAAGAAGATTAAAAAACGCCTACGCATTTCGGAACTGTCTGTTCCTTAGTCATGGCATGTCATATTTGTCTTTTTAACCCATATTCATAACCATATGACATGTTATTTTGGACACATTGGAAGGTACGGTGCCCAGATTTGATAAGTGGATTCCCACGACTTAGACATAGTTCAAACTTTCAGAGGATGCAAACACAGATAATTGTAGCTGTGCACCTAACCTATCCATGTCCCAAAGATGGATAAACCCTTTAAAGATTTGTCCAGGAATTGGAGCGACTCATGTGCTGGGAAGGAGGTGTAAAATAAAAAAAATGAATAGCGCCTTCACCTGTTCCTGTTGCTCCGTTGTCCGTTGCCAGTGTCCATTCAGTCTCACGCCAGTGCCTCCATGCTGAGAGTCCTGCTCCTCATGGGACCACTGAAACCAATTAGATACAGGATTCCCAGAAATGAAGCCATGAGACTAAACAGACAAAGGCGGGGACAATGGAGTGCTGGGGACAAAAGCTCAATGAAAAACACTGTGGAAAAAATATATTGAGATTCACTGCAATTTTTTTCCCACAATGTTTTTTTAGCTGCATCTCGCTGTTGCGCCTAATCCTTAAAGAAGACCTTTCACCATCTGGGGCACATGAGGTTTAATACACCGCTAGAAAGCCAACAGTGCGCTGAATTCACGTTCTGTGCCGGTACCGTAGATCTTCATCATCAGAAGGGAGTTCTGATAGTCAATCAGGAACGCCCTTCCTCACGGTAGCGTCTATAGCACTGTAATGTGAGAGGGGTCGTTGCTTACCAGCCAGCGATGACGCTGCGCGCTTATAGCGCTCTCACAGTACAGAACTATAGGCGCTGCTGTGAGCAAGGGTGTTCCAGACTGACTGTCAAAAACGCCTTTCTGACAGTGAAGAGCTATGGTACCAGCACTGAAAGCTCTTCACCGGGGGCACAGAATGGGAAAGCTGAAAGTGCGCTGAAATCATCGCACTGTCAGCTCTCTAGCAGTGTATTAAACCGCACGTGTCCCAGGAGGTGAAAGGTCCTCTTTAACATCTCAATATACTGTACATCACACTATAAGGATAAGGCCTAACGCAGCGTCCCGCAGCAAAAAAGCGCTGCGGGAAAAACCCCGGCGCCGACACATCAGTTTTTCCTGCAGCGCTTTTTACAGAAACTCCACAAAGGTTTCTTCTGAGGACTTTCTGCTTCCTTTATACCTATAGGGACACTGTCCCGCAATATGTCGGTCGCAATTTTGTGTCAAAGTAGCTTGAAAATCACGCCGCATGACATTTATGCCAAACTTTGCCCAAATATAACTCAAGACCAAAAACCAATAGTAACTGGTGCTTTGCCCTGTACACCAAACATCTACAAGACTTTGCATTGCTGCAATATCATGGTCAAATCATATTTATTTGTGGAGATATTCACACCCACATATGATGAAAAACGTATAAAATTCAAATTTTATCTATTTTTAGGTCAAATTTCTCAAAAAAGGTACCCCTAAAATCTATTATTTCTGATATCATTGGAAAGAGCACATTTTTCTCTACAAGGATCATCGTTTTTGTGGGTTTTTTTGAGTCTCTCAGTTTAAGAAAAGAAAAATGCCACTGAACATGGTTTTTTTTAATCATACGCAATGAATGGTAACTGCACTATTCAAACCCTTGCGTTGGTCCATGGTGGTTATACCACTACCAATTCCATAAGAATTGGTATTATAATCCTATTAAGAATTGTAATAATGCAGCCCCATCGCCTAGGAACCATGGCCGATAGCCGTGCAAGGCCAGCCACGGGCGGTCTCTTTATCGCAGGTTCCGAAGCTGCGAATGTTCCGAATGTTCAGTATAAGTGGTCTGGAATTGTTGCTGAATTTGCAACATAATCGGTTCAGAGAAGCTGTATTGTCGTCCCATTGCTGTTGCAGCTGGTGCTAGAAGTATTGCAATGATTGACTGCTCGGGAATCCAGCAGGTATCATTTCTCACCGGCCAGTGAAAGAAGCTAGCTGGTCCATGAGGATGCATAAAATTTATTAATGCATCATGGTCGTCGACTGAAATTACAGAAATATTTCCAATCCACCAGTTGCTATCGTAAATGCAGGCAATGTATTGCTCTGGCTGGAGGTTTTCAATTGGCACAAAAAGCATTTCTGATCTGACAGATCTATCTACATGGGCAATGAAAGATGATGTGTCATTTGACACCCTTGAAATGTGAATCTTTTTGTCATCAATTGGCACAAACTGGTGATTTTCTCTTGTTCCAGCAATTGAATGTCCATCTTTGAACCTTTCTTCTTGAACTACCCACATTTCGTCAATTTTTTCTTTTGGAACAAAAAAAAACTTGATTCCATGCAGTTGCTCGTTGCAAAAATTAAATAAATCCATCGGGGTCAGTATTTGGTTTTCAGTTGGGTGTTGAAGACTGGCACGAGCTGCCATCCTCTTTGCTGTCCCTCCAATCCCATCACAGGGCTACTTTCCATGACTGGTACCAAAAAAATTCCATTCCTGCGATAAAGAGACCGCCCATGGCTGGCCTTGCACGGCTATCGGCCATGGCTCGACCATAATTTACACATCAAATCTGCTGACACTGGCATTCTCTTTGGCTGATGGTAGCAATGACAAAACGTCAACATATTCTAACTTACAGATTTTCTGTTTAACTACACTGTTCCTGTGAAACCCCAAAGGCGACACTTCAGGCATTCTTCAGGCAGGTTTCAACCACGCCAGTACCTTTAGTTAACAATGGAACAATTGAACAAAAACTATTTACACTTGAACTAGAACTAATCTGATTACTAGGAACTACACTGGGCAGTTTAACCCAAGCACCAGCAACAGAATTAGGAACATTGGCTTTAGCAAGGTCAATTAACAAAACTAATAAATTAGATAAAACATTGGTATTAGGAACAGACGAAACATGCAAGGTCTCGCCTTCTTGACGTGCTTCTTGGTCCAGTCCATAAGCTTGACCTGGGTAATGAGAATCTAATGCACACAGACCAGCACCCTTGACCCCGGCTTCAAGACTCCTCTGTTGGGCATGATGTGTAGCTGCGCTGGAAGAAGAAAGTCTGGCTGCTTCCTTGTGCTTGCTCTTTCTCCTCTCACCTGACCGACTCCTGTAGCGCTACTCCTGGAAGCACTACTCTGTTCTCTTCCAGCACCGCCTCTTCTTCTATGAATGATGGAGCGGCGTGTATATGGTGTCTTACGACACTGTTTTGCCTGCAGGACCAGATCTTCTTGCCGGCCCTCCACTTCCACCAGCTGGCTGCTGATTGACACCGGGTCATGGACCTCTCCTTCCTCTGGGGATTCATATGGCTCTTCCAGTGCTGAACCACCTTCAGGCTGCTGCAGGCACTAGTGCAGCCACTCTTCACCTTCGGCAGCTGAGGGGAATCATCAACTCCAACAACACACTCATTATATGGCGTCCCAGCAAGCTGCTGACATGCTGGAACAATCATGGGCACAGCGCGAGGAACGAGTTCAGCGGCAGGCCAGCTTGACAGGTGCCGAAACGCTCATTATGCGGATCATCAGCGCCAACAACACGCTCACTATATGGCTTCCCAGCGAGCTGCTGAGATGGGCACAGCGCAAGGAACAAGTTCAGCGGCAGCCCAGCTTCACAGCTGTTGAAACGCCGGAGCAGACAAATGGTCAACACCAACAACACGCTCATTATATGGCGCCCCAGCGAGCTGCTGACATGCCGGAACAATCACCGGCACGGTGTGAGGAACAAGTTCAGCAGCAGGACAGTTTTAGAGCTGCCGAAATGCCGGAGAAGGCAAACCATCGATGACAGCAATTTGCTGAATATAGGCGGATCATTGATGTCAACATCCAGCAGACAAAGTCGCGGGCAGAGGCTAGTAAATGTATAAAACAACCCTTACCTTCTTGATCCATATTATACTTCCTTAAACTTATAACTACTAGAGATGAGCGAACACTAAAATGTTCGAGGTTCGAAATTCGATTCGAACAGCCGCTCACTGTTCGTGTGTTCGAACGGGTTTCGAACCCCATTATAGTCTATGGGGAACATATACTCGTTAAGGGGGAAACCCAAATCCGTGTCTGGAGGGTCACCAAGTCCACTATGACACCCCAGGAAATGATGCCAACACCTCTGGAATGACACTGGGACAGCAGGGGAAGCATGTCTGGGGGCATCTAACACACCAAAGACCCTCTATTACCCCAACATCACAGCCTAACAACTACACACTTTACACACTCAATACCACCTCTCTGACAGTAGGAAAACACCTTGAAACATGTGTATTTGGCACTTGGAGTGAGGAGAGCTTGTCATCAGCAGTGAATTTGGCCCTTGTAGTAAGCTGAGGTTGGCACCAACATTTGTTTTGAAAATCAGGGTGGATTGAGCCTCTAACCAGCAGAGTTTGGGCAAATTCATGGTGGAGGGAGCCTCTAAACACCCCAGTTTGGGAAAATTCATGGTGGAGGGAGCCTCTAAAAACCCCAGTTTGGACCAATTCATGGTGGAGGGAGCCTCTAAAAACCCCAGTTTGGACCAATTCATGGTGGAGGGAGCCTCTAAACAGCCCAGTTTGGGCAAATTCATGGTGGAGGGAGCCTCTAAAAACCCCAGTTTGGACCAATTCATGGTGGAGGGAGCCTCTAAACAGCCCAGTTTGGGCAAATTCATGGTGGAGGGAGCCTCTAAAAACCCCAGTTTGGACCAATTCATGGTGGAGGGAGCCTCTAAACAGCCCAGTTTGGGCAAATTCATGGTGGAGGGAGCCTCTAAAAACCCCAGTTTGGACCAATTCATAGTGGAAGGAGCCTCTAAAAACCCCAGTTTGGACCAATTCATAGTGGAGGGAGCCTCTAAAAACCCCAGTTTGGACCAATTCATGGTGGAGGGAGCCTCTAAACAGCCCAGTTTGGGCAAATTCATGGTGGAGGGAGCCTCTAAAAACCCCAGTTTGGACCAATTCATGGTGGAGGGAGCCTCTAAACAGCCCAGTTTGGGCAAATTCATGGTGGAGGGAGCCTCTAAAAACCCCAGTTTGGACCAATTCATGGTGGAGGGAGCCTCTAAACAGCCCAGTTTGGGCAAATTCATGGTGGAGGGAGCCTCTAACCAGCCCAGTTTGGGCAAATTCATGGTGGAGGGAGCCTCTAAAAACCCCAGTTTGGACCAATTCATGGTGGAGGGAGCCTCTAAACAGCCCAGTTTGGACCAATTCATGGTGGAGGGAGCCTCTAAACAGCCCAGTTTGGGCCAATTCATGGTGGAGGGAGCCTCTAAAAACCCTAGTTTGGACCAATTCATGGTGGAGGGAGCCTCTAAAAACCCCAGTTTGGACCAATTCATGGTGGAGGGAGACTCTAAACAGCCCAGTTTGGACCAATTCATGGTGGAGGGAGCCTCTAAAAACCCCAGTTTGGACCCATTCATGGTGGAGGGAGCCTCTAAAAACCCCAGTTTGGACCAATTCATGGTGGAGGGAGCCTCTAACCAGCCCAGTTTGGGCAAATTCATGGTGGAGGGAGCCTCTAAAAACTCCAGTTTGGACCAATTCATGATGGAGGGAGCCTCTAAACAGCCCAGTTTGGCCAAATTCATGGTGGAGGGAGACTCTAAACAGCCCAGTTTGGGCAAATTCATGGTGGAGGGAGCCTCTAACCAGCCCAGTTTGGACCAATTAATGGTGGAGGGAGCCGCTAACCAGCCCAGTTTGGACCAATTAATAGTGGAGGGAGCCTCTAAACAGCCAAGTTTGGACCAATTAATGGTGGAGGGAGCTGCTAAACAGCCCAGTTTGGACCAATTCATGGTGGAGGGAGCCTCTAAACAGCAGAGTTGTGGGAAATCAGGGTGGAGGGAGCCTCTAACCAGCAGAGTTGTGGGAAATCAGGGTGGAGGGAGCCTCTAACCAGCAGAGTTGGGGGAAATCAGGGTGGAGGGAGCCTCTAACCAGCAGAGTTGGGGGAAATCAGGGTGGAGGGAGCCTCTAACCAGCAGAGTTGGGGGAAATCAGGGTGGAGGGAGCCTAGTATTAGCAGAATTGTGCAACGCTTATGGTGGATGAGTATGAGGATGCGGAGGAATTAGAGAGTTTGAGCACAGACATGGAGTTTCATGTTGGGGTGCTTTACACAGGTGGGCACAAAAATGAAGGCTCTATCCAGTGGTGGTTCATTTTTATCAAAGTGAGCCGGTCGGCACTCTCAGCTGACAGACGGGTGCGCTTGTCAGTGATGATGCCACCGGCTGCACTGAACACCCTCTCAGATAGGACGCTGGCGGCAGGACAGGACAGCACCTCCAAGGCATATAGGGCAAGTTCAAGCCACAGGTCCAACTTCGACACCCAATACGTGTAGGGCGCAGAGGGGTCGGAGAGAACAGGGCTGTGGTCGGAAAGGTATTCCCGCAACATGCGCCTATACTTCTCACGCCTGGTGACACTAGGATCCTCCGTGGCGGCACTTTGGCGAGGGGGTGCCATCAAGGTGTCCCAGACCTTAGACAGTGTGCCCCTCGTTTGTGTGGACCGGTGAGAACTTGGTCGCCTACTGGAGGAACTGCCCTCCCTGCCGCCAACGTCACATGCTGGAAACATCTCCATCATATTCTGCACCAATTGCTTGTGGCAAGCATTGATGCAATTGGCCCTCCCCTCTACCGGAATAAAAGAGGAGATGTTGTTTTTAGACCGGGGGTCAAGGATAGCAAAGATCCAGTACTGGTTGTCCTCCATGATTTTGACAATACGCTTGTCGGTTGTAAAGCACCCCAACATGAACTCAGCCATGTCTGCCACAATGTTAGTTGGCATGACTCCTCTGGCCCCACCGGAAAGTTCAATCTCCATTTCCTCCTCATCGTCCATGTCTACCCATCCGCGCTGCAACAATGGGACGATTCGAAGTTGCCCGGAAGCCTCCTGTATCACCATCACATCATCGGACAACTCTTCTTCCTCCTCCTCCTCCTCCATTAAACGCGATGAAGCGGACAGATGTGTGGACCTACTCTCCAGCTGTGACGGATCGGATGCTATCCCTGACTCCTCTGTGTGATCTGAGTTATCCCTGATGTCAATCAGGGATTCTCTCAGAACACACAAGAGCGGGATTGTAAGGCTCACCATTGCATCCTCAGAGCTCACCCTCCTTGTGGACTCCTCAAACACCCGTAGGATGTCACAAAGGTCTGTCATCCATGGCCACTCATGGATGAGAAACTGAGGCAGCTGACTTTGTGGCACCCTAGGGTTTTGTAGCTGGTATTCCATCAAAGGTCTCTGCTGCTCAACCACTCTATTCAACATCTGAAACGTTGAGTTCCAGCGTGTGGGGACGTCGCACAAAAGCCGGTGTTGTGGCACATGCAGGCGTTGCTGGAGAGATTTTAAGCTAGCAGCGGCTACTGTTGACTTGCGAAAGTGGGCGCACATGCGCCGCACTTTCACCAGTAGCTCTGGAACATTGGGGTAGCTCTTTAGGAAACGTTGCACCACTAGGTTGAAGACGTGGGCCAGGCATGGAACATGGAGTCCGGCAAGCTCCAGAGCTGCTACCAGGTTCCGACCGTTATCACAAACGACCATGCCTGGGCCCAGGTGCAGCGGCTCAAACCATATTGCCGTCTCATCGAGGAGGGCATCCCCCACCTCGGAGGCAGTGTGCTGTCTGTCCCCCAAGCTGATCAGCTTCAGCACGGCCTGCTGACGTCTACCAACGCCAGTGCTGCAACGTTTCCAACTCGTAGCTGGGGTCAATCTAACAGCGGAGGAGGAGGCGGTGGCGGAGGAGGAGGCGGTGGAAGAGGAGGAGGAGGGGGGTGTTCTTCTCGTGTCCCTGCCAGGAATGTTAGGCGGGGAGACGAGGTACACCGGGCCAGTTTGGGAAGCAGTCCCAGCCTCAACTACATTCACCCAGTGTGCCGTCAGTGAAATGTAGCGTCCCTGTCTGCATGCACTTGTCCACGCGTCGGTGGTCAAGTGGACCTTTGTGCAAAGCGCGGAACTAAGGGCCCGCCTGATGTTGAGTGACACGTGCTGGTGCAAGGCGGGGACGGCACACCGGGAGAAGTAGTGACAGCTAGGGACGGCATAGCGAGGTGCCGCAGTTGCCATCAGGTCCAGGAAGGCGGGAGTTTCAACAAGCCGGAACGCCAACATCTCCTGGGCCAGCAGTTTAGCGATGTTGGCGTTCAAGGCTTGCGCGTGTGGGTGGTTAGCGGTGTATTTCTGCCGCCGCTCCAATGTCTGAGAGATGGTGGGTTGTTGTAAAGAAGCGCCTGATGGTGCCTTTGATGGTGCAGGAGAAGGAGATAAGACAGGAACAGGGGAGGATGAGGAAGAAGTCAACAAAGTGGCGGAGGCAGATGAAGTGGTGTCCTGGCTCGTCCTCTGGAGTGCATCGCCAGCACAGTCAGCAGTGGCAGTGGCAGTGGCAGTGGCAGAGGCAGAGGCGTGAACGGCAGGCGGCCTTTGTCCTGCCGTTGCTGCCTGCCACTGATTCCAGTGCTTGGATTCCAAATGACGGCGCATTGAAGTGGTGGACAGGTTGCTCTTCTCAGAGCCCCTAATCAATTTCGAGAGGCAAATTGTGCAAACAACACTATATCTGTCCTCGGCGCATTCCTTGAAAAAACTCCACACCTTCGAGAAACGTGCCCTCGAGGTGGGAGTTTTTCGGGGCTGGGTACGAACTGGAACATCTTGGGAGATTCCGGGTGTGGCCTGGCTTCGCCTAAGCTGCTGACCTCTGCCTCTGCCTCTAGCTACCCTTTTTGGTGCTGCACCTGCCTCAACATCCACACTACTTTCCCCGCTTGACACCCCCCCTGTCCAGGTCGGGTCAGTGTCCTCATCATCCACCACTTCCTCTTCCAACTCCTGTCTCATCTCCTCCTCCCGCACAATGCGCAGGTCAACTGGATGCCCTGACGGCAACTGCGTCACATCGTCGTCGATGAGGGTGGGTTGCTGGTCATCCACCACCAAATCGAACGGAGATGGAGGAGACTCTAGTGTTTGAGCATCTGGACACAGATGCTCCTCTGTTAGGTTCGTGGAATCGCGACGTGGAGGGGCAGGTTGAGGGACAATGAAAGGAGCAGAGAACAGCTCTGGGGAGCAGGGACAGTTGGGGTTATTGTTCTGTGAAGCTTGGGAATTTAGTGAGGAAGGAGGACAAGACTGTTGGGTAATAGGAGGAGAGGAGGCAGAGTCTGACTGGCTGCTGGACAATGTGCTGTAAGCGTTATCCGACAGCCATTGCAAGACCTGTTCCTGGTTCTCGGGCCTACTAAGGTTTGTACCCTGCAGTTTAGTTAATGTGGCAAGCAACCCTGGCACTGTGGAGTGGCGCAATGCTTGCTGCCCCACAGGAGTAGGCACGGGACGCCCTGTGGCTTCACTGCTACCTTGCTCCCCAGAACCATTCCCCGACCTCGCCCACGGCCTCGTCCACGTCCCTTTCCGGGAGCCTTGCGCATTTTGAATTCCCAGTCAGAAACTGGCACTATATAGCAGTAGCAAGAAATGAGGGTATTTGTAAACCCAATATATTCCTGGAATTCCCAGTCAGACAATGGCACTATATGGCAGTAGCAAGAAATGAGGGTATTTGTAACCCCAATATATTCTTTGAATTCCCAGTCAGACAATGGCACTATATGGCAGTAGCAAGAAATGAGGGTATTTGTAAACCCAATATATTATTGGAATTCCCAGTCAGACAAAGGCACTATATAGCAGTAGCAAGAAATGAGGGTATTTGTAAACCCAATATATTATTGGAATTCCCAGTCAGACAATGGCACTATATAGCAGTAGCAAGAAATGAGGGTATTTGTAAACCCAATATATTCTTTGAATTCCCAGTCAGAAACTGGCACTATATGGCAGTAGCAAGAAATGAGGGTATTTGTAAACCTAATATATTCTTTGAATTCCCAGTCAGAAACTGGCACTATATGGCAGTAGCAAGAAATGAGGGTATTTGTAAACCCAATATATTATTGGAATTCCCAGTCAGACAAAGGCACTATATAGCAGTAGCAAGAAATGAGGGTATTTGTAAACCCAATATATTATTGGAATTCCCAGTCAGACAAAGGCACTATATAGCAGTAGCAAGAAATGAGGGTATTTGTAAACCCAATATATTCTTGGAATTCCCAGTCAGACAATGGCACTATATGGCAGTAGCAAGAAATGAGGGTATTTGTAAACCCAATATATTCCTGGAATTCCCAGTCAGACAATGGCACTATATGGCAGTAGCAAGAAATGAGGGTATTTGTAAACCCAATATATTCTTTGAATTTCCAGTCAGACAATGGCACTATATAGCAGTAGCAAGAAATGAGGGTATTTGTAAACCCAATATATTCTTTGAATTCCCAGTCAGACAAAGGCACTATATAGCAGTAGCAAGACATGAGGGTATTTGTAACCCCAATATATTCTTTGAATTCCCAGTCAGACAATGGCACTATATAGCAGTAGCAAGAAATGAGGGTATTTGTAAACCCAATATATTATTGGAATTCCCAGTCAGACAATGGCACTATATGGCAGTAGCAAGAAATGAGGGTATTTGTAAACCCAATATATTCTTGGAATTCCCAGTCAGACAATGGCACTATATGGCAGTAGCAAGAAATGAGGGTATTTGTAACCCCAATATATTCTTTGAATTCCCAGTCAGAAACTGGCACTATATGGCAGTAGCAAGAAATGAGGGTATTTGTAAACCCAATATATTATTGGAATTCCCAGTCAGACAATGGCACTATATAGCAGTAGCAAGAAATGAGGGTATTTGTATTCCCAATATATTCTTTGAATTCCCAGTCAGACAATGGCACTGTATACCAGTAGTAAAAATTGTGGGTGCACGTAACCCCAATATATTCTTTGAATTACCAGTCAGAAACTGGCACTATATGGCAGTAGCAAGAAATGAGGGTATTTATAACCCCAATATATTCTTTGAATTCCCAGTCAGACAATGGCACTGTATACCAGTAGTAAAAATTGTGGGTGTATATAGCTCCAATTCTATTGCTAGGGGACTTGCAGGGTATTTCTGGGGTGAAGGTGGGGGGGCACACCGTTGGAACAGGGATTTGGGGTGTATATATAGGGTATACGGGAATACACTGTCAGTGTATTCCATTCAGGATGCTGGGAAAGCTGGGTTGCGGCGATTGAGCCTGTCAGTGCCACGTTACACTGACAAGATTCTCCCTGGAATTTAGCTCTTATAAGAGCTGTTGGTTGTCTTCTCCTTCCTATCCTAGCCTGTCCCTGCCTACCCAGAATCTAAGCCCTAGCTAACTGGACGGAAACCTCCGTCCCCGGTGAATTGCAAGCTCAGAATGACGCGAACCTGGGCGGCGCTGTTCTTTTAAATTAGAGGTCACATGTTTTCGGCAGCCAATGGGTTTTACCTACTTTTTTCAACGTCACCAGTGTCGTAGTTCCTGTCCCACCTACCCTGCGCTGTTATTGGAGCAAAAAAGGCGCCAGGGAAGGTGGGAGGGGAATCGAGTAATGGTGCACTTTACCACGCGGTGTTTGATTCGATTCGAACATGCCGAACAGCCTAATATCTGATCGAACATGAGTTCGATAGAACACTGTTCGCTCATCTCTAATAACTACGAAACTGTCATATAACATAACATCTTTAACATTTAAATCAGAAAAACAATACTTACTTTTAGAAAGCAGCTCGCTATAACTTAAAGCACTAAAAAAGGCTAAAAAGACACTCTAAAAAAACAAACAAAAAAATCTAGCTCATAACAATGTACACAAACTTGTTCTAACACCGGCCATAATTTACACATCAAATCTGCTGACACTGGCATTCTCTTTGGCTGACGGTAGCAATGACAAAACGTCAACATATTCTAACTTACAGATTTTCTGTTTAACTACACTGTTCCTGTGAAACCCCAAAGGAGACACTTCAGGCATTCTTCAGGCAGGTTTCAACCAAGCCAGTACCTTTAGTTAACAATGGAACAATTGAACAAAAACTATTTACACTTTATCTAGAACTAACTGAATTACTAGGAACTACACTGGGTGGTTTAACCCAGACCCAGCAACAGAATTAGGAACATTAGCTTTAGCAAGGTCAAATAACAAAACTAATAAATTAGATAAAATATTGGTATTAGGAACAGACGAAACATGAAAGATCTCGCCTTCTTGACGTGCTTCTTGGTCCAGTCCATAAGCTTGACCTGGGTAATGAGAATCTAATGCACACAGACCAGCACCCTTGGCCCTGGCTTCAAGACTCCTCTGCTGGGCATGATGTGTAGCTGCGCTGGAAGAAGAAAGTCTGGCTGTTTCCTTGTGCTTGCTCTTTCTCCTCTCACCTGACAGACTCTTGTAGCGCTACTCCTGGAAGCACTACTCTGTTCTCTTCCAGCACCGCACTGATGATAGGGCGGCGTGTATATGGGGTCTTACGAGACCGTTTTGCCTGCAGGACCAGATCTTCCTGCCGGCCCTCCATTTCCGCCAGCTGGCTGCTGATTGACACCGGGTCACGGACCTCCCCTTCCTCTGGGGCTTCATATGGCTCTTCTAGTGCTGAACTACCTTCAGGCTGCTGCAGGCACTAGTGCAGCCACTCTTCACTTTCGGCAGCTTCAGCACGGTTAATCAGCTGCCAGAGAAGATCCTTCATTCCTCTCTCTGCTGGTCCTGGAGCTGCTCCATGTCTTGACACAGTGATGACTGACACCTCAGCTGAGTAAACTCCTCCTTTTATTTGTTGATTTTCCCGCCGGCCGGCACAGCTGTCCAATCAGCTGTTTTGAGTTGCTGATGGGCAGAATCCACCTCTGGCAGAAATCTTCCCGCCAAAACTCAACTGACCAATCAGCTGACAGAAGCTGCTGCTGGGCAGAATATCAAAACTGCAAAGAACCTGCTCATGGATTACCACAGCATGGCCTGTGACTCACCATCAATCAACTAAAGAGAATAAGGGAAGTAATCAAAGTAACCAGAACCATTTTATTAATGAGAGAAAATACCAATTAAGATATAAAATAAAACACAATTTGGAGCTGGTACGGTATCTCCATGGGCCCCCATACGTAATATTCCTGAGGGCTCTTTCATTAGTAAGCCCAGGTTCTTGTCTGATCTTCTTGCTCTGTCTGCTTGTCGCTATGTCTATTCACTGAGGATGGCCTGTAAATCCTGAAGGCCTGCTATCCCCACTAGATGTGACATTTGAAATAAAAGAAACCAAATATCAGAAAGGAAGGGAAAACTTCTCACAGCAGCAGAAGATATGAGAAATGACACCTAGAATATACAGTATTTATATATTTTATATGCTCACCCTTATGCACTCCCATAGCCAATCCAAATTGATATTCCTGAAAAAATTCACTTCCTGTAACCCAATTAACCCCCTGCAGCCCTTGCGTTAGGTACTTCACTTCCCTCAGCTCTGTCCACTCACTTCTATCATAGTTACAGAAATGGCTGAGCCGTGACTGGAAAGAGCCGTGTACATATATAGCCACATGTTCATTTGTTCTCTGGAAGATGCAGCAGCCACCCCTGTTCTCCACATGGGTGTCAGACCCAGATGTCCTGTGGATATGTCAGAATATTTAGGTTGGTAACAACCCTTTACTTATCTACATATAACATGAAATTCCTTTATTATAAAAACTATATATGTAGTTCCTGCATGCTTCTATAAACAAAGAGCTAACTGGTTTTTAATGTGAGCTGTGGTCCATTGCAGATGCATTAAGGTATATTCATGCCCAGAAGATTGGTTGCCGAAATTTCTGCAGCTTAAAAATCTCAGAAATATGATCATTAGAAGCCCACTGTCACCTCCAACTACAACCGGAACATTTCCGTGCAGACAGAAAAAGTGCAAAACATGCCTGCACATATGGACTACTGACAAGATAAAGATCCCCAACTCTAATCAGAACTACAAGATCCCAGGTACCTTCACCTGCAGCACACCTATTGTGGTATATTTAAAGGGGCTCCATCATTGGGAAATTTTAAGATAAGCACATCCTTGCATAGCCTTTAGAAAGGCTATTCCACATGTACCTTTTGTATGTAAATTGCCTCAGCAGATTTTGAATAAGTCCATTTTTATTCATATGTTAATAAGCTTAGACCGTGCATCGGAAGTGTCCATGATCACAGTCTGCTCAAAGTGTATGTATGGCAGAGATGAGTCATCAGCACAGCAGCCTCTGCCATACATACACATAGAGCAGACAGTGCACAGAGACATTTCCGATGCATGGTCTAAGCTCTTTAACATATACATAAAAACGGACTTATTCAAAATCTGCTGAGGCAATTTACATACAAAAGGTAGGTGTGGAATAGCCTTTCTAAAGCCTATGCAAGGATGTGCTTATCTAAAAATGACTTTTCCCAATGATAGAGCCCCTTTAATAATATGTACCCATGGTACTGCCGTTATGTAGGAGAGACAGGACAGACACTCAGGATGCAGATGAACTCACACCGTCACACGATTACATAGCAGATAATGGACCTCTCAGTGCCAAAACAGTTCTGCAATCAAAATCATAATATCATCAATGACATGAATATTTTGGTGTTAAGGGGGAATTTCAAATCGAAGAGAGACAAAAGAATATCCTATTAATATTATAAATGTGAAATGTTTGTGAGTTTGTGGGTTTGTGACTTTGGATGTTCGGATGTTTGGCGGTCAATCACGCAAAACCCGCTCCACCGATTTGGCTGAAATTTTCCACAAACATAGTTAATACACCCGATTGCGCAATAGGCTACTTTCCCACACAATAACCCACATACGTTTTCCACACGAACCCCACAAAAAACAAACTTACATCACCATCTCTGCAATCTCACACACTTTGGACCATAGCAAGCCCCTAAACGTCACATTACCCTCTACAGCCTAGCCCCTAACCCCACACACTCACATTCACCTATACTTTCCCACTTTCACCCTCACCTTCACCATACTGCAGGAGCCTACCTCTGTCACTCTCCGAATCAGCTATCTTTGCCGACCCCCACCGCTGGGAGGATCCGCGGCACCGCCCACCAGACTACTCCACTAGCTTCACAGGAGCATGCGCACTATGCACACATAAACAACGTGTTACCAGCACGCCACCATTTTGCGCCTCCACCATAGGCCGCAGCACACGAAATCCTGCCTCCAGCCCGCAACACTACCCGACGCCGCTATCACCTCCCTGCTGTTTCATCCACCAGCCCGACACTGGTAAGTTCACGTACATGTTCACAGTCACTTGCACCTCACTTCACCCCCCTTGCTACGGCCCAGGCCACTGATGTTCTTATGGCAACCGGCCGCCATAGCCGACGCTTCCTTGCAACCACCACTCACACTGCCTCTGCTCTCAGCCGCCATACCCTCTTGTACTACGGCGCATGCTGGCACTTTCCATCTGCCAGGTGGCCGGTAGCCGTACGCCCGCCATAGCCCTTCCCTTACACAATCGCGCATACACTGCGCTACCCCCGTCATGACTCCGGTTCCTGACAACTTTGCGTCCTCCGCCGCCTTCTATTACCTGTCCCGCAGCTCCCGTCTGTCCCTCACTGCGCGGAGGCATCCTCCTGCTCATCTCCGCCGCCTACACTGGGCTAGGCTGCTGCCGCGAAGGTTCCTATAGCAGCCGCTAGCTCTCCCACGCCTCCCACACAGCTCAGTGTGTCCAGGCTGCTGCAGGCTATGCTACGTAGCCTGCAATAGCACTGGCACGATTATGCAATACATAGCAATACATTACGATTGCAATGCATTGCATTGTTCAGGATACCCCCTGCTGGTGAACAACGGTATTGTTTTGCAAGCTGCTGGATGCAGCCTGCAAACCTCATTAGCATTAAAATAAAAAAAAAATAAAAAATACTGTGAAACACACACATTACCTATCCCCGCCTCCGAAGTCCCCCACTCTACTAACTGAACTAAACATTACGCCTGCATACACTCACACTATTAGGCAATGCATTGCAATACATTACTATTGCAATGCATTGCATTATTCAGCGCACCCCCTGCTCTCTTTCACACCCATTAAACGCCCATGTATTTGCTGAAAATACACGTCTACAAATACACGTGTAAGGGTCCATTCACACGGCATAACGCGGTGCTCATTTGGTGCTTATTTTTACGCCGAGCGCCAAGTTACGGGAGCGTTTGCGCCGCGCTATTTATGGTGCACGTTTACGGTCGCATGTACGCGGCGTTAACACCGCATAAACCCGATCATAAAATTTCACCCGCGACTCGATTTACACACTTCTACAATCACCACAGACGGAGTTGCTGGTAGCAGCTAGTGGGAATATAAACTCATGACCACCTTTGAAACATTCCAGAGGGGGTTAAATCTGTCCCATGGTTTTATGTAATTTTACAACAACTAGGCATCACATCACTAATCAAAGGGACCATAAAACTCAGAGAGCCATTTTTTTAAACTGATACTCTGGTTTTTTTTAACTTATTTATTTGTGTGTATGCTGCTTTCCATTACTTGTCCTTTGATTCCTTTGCCCCTTTTTGTGTATAAGTATGCTTGCCTTTAGAAATTGTGTTATACCATGCCTGATGAAGAGACCTAGAAGTCTCGAAAGCTTGAAATCTGTCATCATTTTTGTTAGCCATTAAAAAGGTATCAACTACTGAAGACTCAATCTTTATATTTCATATCCACTGTCTAATACAGTACAAAGATATATTTTCCCTATATACGGTATAATATATGGCCCTGGGTAACAATCAAAATAACTGAAAGTAACCTTCTGAAGTTTCTGCTTGTCCTTACCAGTTTCTAGCCTGTCTGCATGCTTGTGTTTGTAAATCTTCTCTCTAAAGCAAAATCTTAAATGCTCCTTCACATGGCATGTTCCCTAGAAATAATATATGGCCCCAGGCAAGGGCCAAAATAACTCAAATGTCAACACAACCTCTTGCAATTCCTGCTTGTCCATACCAGTTGTGTTTGTAAAGCTGCCCTTTGTAACAAAATATTAAAAAGTCCTTCAGGCCAGGGCCCCCCTCGGTTCGCCCATGGCATTTTACAGTCACAGTAAAGTAGATGGGATTCTAGTGAAACCCATCCCAACTCTGCAAGAAAATACATGATGTGGATATGCAGATATTTTCAAAACTGTTGCGAAATCACAGCTTGTCAATTATATCTATGGAAACGTTTCCCTATAGATATAATTGAAGCAGAAAGTCTGCAAACTTTCTGTGCAAAGTGCTACGTGAAAAACCGCGATGCGTATCCGTTGTGGCTTTTTCCACAGCACTTTTTTGCTATTCGACACCACGCGGGGCCTTAGCCTTACACAGTTTTTGCTGAAGAAGCTTTAAAATGCATGTTAAAATTCACACTTTTTATGGCACCTTTAGGCCGGGGCCCCACGGGCTGGAAATGCCACAATTTGCCCGTGTGCATTTTATAGTAACTGCAAAGTGGGTGGGATTCTTGTGAATCCCATGCCCACTTTGTGGTGAAAACTGCAGCGGAGACATGCTGCGATTTCCAAAACCGGCGCAAAAAAACGCAACAAAATCTGCAACAGAAAAAGCTGCGTTTCTGCAACGTGGGGCCTTAGCCTAAAACACTGTTGTTTTTGTCACAGCATTTCTGCCTTGGCTAAACGTGGCGGTAACATCATGTGGGGCCCCAGCCTTAAAAATGCTCCAGATTTATGAGAGTCCATCTTTAGAATGGCTAAGTTTATACCAACCTACTCTATTAGTTGGCATCATAATCCCTGCTTTTTCACATCATACTCCAACCCTTTCCACTAAATTCAGTCTGGAACAAGGCAGACAAGAGATGCCAAGATATGTATAGGCACATAATAAATGTTGTGCACAGTATATAGGCCATGGCAATTTTGCCATAGTGTTTTACAGCACCTCCAAAGTGTATGGTATTCTGGCTAATCCCATCCACTCATTGCAGAAAAATATACTTGACCCTGTAGACCATGGAAGCCATATATTGTCCTTGCCCATAATTGCTGCTCCACACATGACAATATAAAGTAAGACAGCTTTAGGCTAAGGTCCATTGGGATGTTCCACAGCAAAAAAGTGCTGTGGGGAAAACCACGGCGGCAATGCATCGCAGTCCTTACTGCAGTGCTTTAAACAGAAAGTTCTCATAGGTTTCCTCTGCAGACTTTCTGTTACAATTATACCTATGGGAAAACCGCTGGCGTTTCCATAGATATAATCGACATGCTGCGATTTACAAAACCAAGCCGGTTTTGGAAATAACGGCTTGTATGTACTGTGGTTTTTACCATAAAGTGGGCATGGGATTCCCTAGAATCCCATCCACTTTTCCCTGACTGTAAAACGCTGCAATTTTTCCTGCAGCGTTTCCGCCACAGGTAAATTGTGGCGTTTATGTCCCATGAGGCCCCAGCCTTACTAAGTTTTTTGGGCTTGCTTCACTAAGTGGCTGATGCCTAAGTGGAGTAGGCTGTGTTGAATGTGATTTGTCGGACTGTTTGAGTGAATGCCGATTGAATATAGCAAGTTTCTTTTCTGTGTTTGTTTGTGTTAGAACTTCTGACACAATTTAAAGCCCTTTTTCTTTTACACCTAATTGAGGGGAGGGGATATTAAGGGATATTAACTAGACTGGACACTTACTTCAGTACAGTATGTAATATGTTTGCTACTAGAGCAAGAGTTCCAGGGTGAATTCCACTGTGGCATGGTGCTCATCTGGAATCTCGACTTAGAGATCTAGAAGAACAGAATTCATAACTGAGGGCGATTGAAAAACTTGAGGGAAGTATGCTGCTCACTGAGCTGGAGGGACATCAAGGTGACCAGGCTAGGTGCTAGATGAATATTGATAGGAGGGGTGGAAGGGACTCCAAGATAAGGAAGGCCACTCTTGTTTCTGTTCTTTCAAACAAAGTTGCTATGTTGGGTGATAATGTGAGGCTGTCAGTGTCAGAAATTGCAGCCCTAGCAGATACTGCTCTCCCTAACAGCCGGAAAGACAGTCTAGCCACTAGTCAGGGAATACAGTACTGCAGGTAGGCCAAAGCAGTTAATGGTTATAGGAGACTCTACAATCAAGAAGATGGATAGAATAATTTGTCACCAAGACCACCTTAACCAAATGGTTTGCTGTCTCCCTGGTTCTAGTATTCAGCATGTGGTGGAACGAATGGATAGTATTCTGGGAGGGGCTGAGGAAGACCCAGTTGTTGTGTTCCATGTGGGTACCAATGACAGGATAAATGGTAGGTGCAAGCTCCTTAATAATAATTTTAGAAAATTAGGCTTTAACGGAAGGGAAAGACCTCCAAGGTTGTATTCTCTGGAATACTGCCTGTGCCATGCACAACACAGGCAACGCAGCAGGAGTTTAGGGAGTTAAATGAATGTCTCAGGTCTTGGTGCAAGAAAAAAGGGTTTGGGTTCCTAAAACACTGGCCTGAGTTTTCATTGGTGTACAAGCTGTTTTCCACAGATAACTTACACCTATGTTGGGGGAAAGAATTCTAATTGGGTAGCGGAGCTTTAAACTAGGAACAGTGGGTATGCCAGACAGACATTACAGTGACAGATAGGTCAGAGAGGGCACAGGCATAAGTGGTGGGTGGAGAAGTGGATTGCGTTGGGCGGATTAGAACAGTTGGTAAGAAGACAAATCTGGCCATAAAGCTTCAAGAATTCAGATTTCTGGAAATTGATGTGTGAACTTGTATGGCAAGTTAAAGTGTATTGTAACCTGTTCGGGTCACTGCACCGCCCTCTGCTTACATGCGGCGGTGCAGGAGGCGTGTGCAGTTTGGTTCTTTGCTTAAAATTTTTGGTTGCACTGTGTGAACACGGCTCTAGTTTTGTGATTGAATTTCCACCACACCCGTCTTCTGCCCTTGTTTGCCTCTGTTCGTGAAGTGGTTAATTCATGTAATTGACAGCCTGTCTACCTATTAACTTCAGGGCGGGTTCTTCCTCCCTATTTAAGCTTGACTCACATTCACACTGTGCTTGCTATTGCCTTGTGCGTACTTGCTTTTTTCTGTCACTATTTTTGCTTGCATTCTAATCCTTGACCTCTGGCTTTCCCTACTGACTATTCTTTGGACTCCGATTTGGAACTGCATCACTCGACTGTTTACTGACCCTTGGCTAGCTGACCTCCCTTTGTTGTTGTCTGTCTTGTCTGCGTTTTGTGTATCACATATACAGGAAGGGACCGTCTTCGTGGTTGCCGCCTATTACTTAGGATAGGGCCTGGCAATAGGAAGGGACAGTTGGGGGCTTGAGTTTAGGGCTCACTGTCTCTTGTGTCCCACCCCAGGGTTTTCAACAGTTACTGGGGAATTGCTGTCCTAGCAATTCCCTAACATGTATATTCAAAAATCTCAGAATCCTAGCAAGCAAACTAGGTAATCTTGAGGCACTTGCCTGGTAGGAAAACATGTGGCTAGATTACTCACATGACTAGGTTGTTTTTTTATTGTACAAAAAAACTAAAAGCACTGAAAGGGTGACCTAGTCAGTGAGTATTAGACTAGAACACACTGTGTGATAATGAAAATTTTTCTGTATTGATTAACAAAAAACACTACTGCTGAAAGACCCTTAAAATTAGATTTTGCACTATAGACTACAACTTGCAGTGTCAGTCAGCTTGTTTTTTTTTTTTTTTGTTTGTTTTTTTGCTTTTGATAACAACACTTTGTATGTATTGATTAAAGGGGTTTTCCAATATAATATAATCACTTGTCTAACACTACCTCCCCTACTGCCCTAGGGCCCTCACTCCTATTGTTAGATATAGTTAATTTCACATTGTAATGTCAAATACATTTGTTGAGGTAGTGACCTCCGCCAGAATACGGGTCACTTCCAGTGGTCAGTCACCTGCTCCAAATCAATCATGCATGTGCGCGCTGACAAAGATAAACACTGACGTTGATGCAGTTTCAATCTCAGTCCATGCAACTGGGCGCTCACACAGTACTGAGGTTTATTGAGGAAGTTACAGTTTTTATACAGGAATGCAAGAAAGATAAGATAACGGCAGGCTGTAAGCATATACGTCTTGTATCTGAATACACTGGCGATCAGTCATTGGCTCTTAAATTTCAACATCTCTTAGCTTTCGATTTCCCGAGAAATGATACTGTCTTTCTTGTAAACCACATGACGATCGTGTGCGTCAGCATCTGGGTGCGGTACTGGATACAGGCGCCATCTTAATGTATAAACGTTGCACAAAGAAAAATATAATTTCTTAAGCAGTATAAAGCATGTATAAAAATAAGAATGGACATGGTCTACCTTCACACATTAAGTGCTTTGGAATATGTTGGAGCTATATAAATAAAGTTATTATTATTATTATTATTATTATTAATAATAATAATAATGCATATTCACTGTACATGTGTGTAAATATGTATATGCACATACACATATATAGAGAGAGAGAAAGAGAGAGAGAGGAATTGTTAAATACATTTGGGTTACAATATTCAATGTAATTGGGACATAAGGAGTTAATTATATATTCTGCTCACAACACACTTCTATCTTAGTGCCCATGGGCATGTCAGGGAATGAGATATATTGGTATTATCCATAAAGAGTGGTAAAGAATTTGTAAATAGTATGATACACCTCCTCCTGTGAAAATAAATGACTGACCTCACATGGCGTAAATGCCGTGGTATACTGTAGTCGTAATGAAACTGCGGCATTTTACAGTCACTGCAAGGTGAATGGAATTCTAGTGAATCCCATGCACACGTTGCAGAAAAATACATGCAGCGGAAACGTAGCGATTTTCAAAACCGTCGCAGTTTTGGAAATCGCAGCATTTGAATTATACTTATGGAAACTCTAGTGATTTCCCAATAGGTATGGTGGATGCAGAAAGTTCACAGAGGTAATCTCTTCGGATTTGTTAAAAGCGCTGCAGGAAAAACCGCAATGCGTTACTGCCACAGATTTTCCCACAGCACTTTTTTGCTGCAGCCCACTACATGGGGCCTTAGCATTAGTCTTGCTGTTACATTTAAAAGATGCTGGGAGTTAAGACATGTCGTGTGAAGAGGCATAGATGACCACTGCACAGATTAACATCCAAGCCCAAATGAAGGTCCACTTTAAAATAAACATGCTTAAACTGAAAAATCAAGTAACTGATATAGGGACTAAAAGGATGAATAGGGATAACGCTGGTGGCAAAACCATGAATATGAATCATATAGTCTATGCACCTCAGCTCAAGGCATGCATGTTAGACTAGAGTGGATTAATCTAGATTTAAATCATCCTCTTATTTTCCCTTTGCATTCCCTCCTTATTGTGTTTGGATCGGGTGGTCTAGCTCACTGTGTGTAAGCAAAGCAACAATTGTGTCAGGTCCTTTACATCAAAGTCAGCTCTGTAACTAGAGATAACATTCACCAGCTGCTCGTGCTGACAGGGCCCCTCATATGCAGGCTGACCTAAGAGACAGCTTAACATAAGGCAGATATCTGTCCGTGTTCACATAACTAAAGTTGCCTCTATAGTCTTGAGGGTATAGCCATGTGAACCAGAGTGCATTGCCAATAGTTTAACTGCCTAGTTGGAAACTCTGTCCACATAATGCTTTCCTGCGCATTTCATCTTGCCCAGAGTCTCATCAGGGAAAGGGGGCGTTGACACTACCGTTGGTGACCGTCAGCAGTGTCCGTAGCCATTGTCCGTTACAGGATTTTAGCAACGGACACTAGCTGAATCATCAGTAGTCCATTAAAATTTCCATTCATTTCAATGGGATTTTATCTTGTGTCCGTTTGCACCCAAGTCCGTTTTTTTCCAGTGGACAAAAAATCCTACATTCAGGACTTTTCTGTCCTTTAGAAAAAAAATGGACGGCAAGCGTGAGTTATTTTTTTCAACATTGAAGTCTATGAGCAATGGACTTATAATGGACAGTAACCGATAGCCATCAGTTACTGTTCGTTTGTGTCCGTTATGATAGGTGTCCGTTTTTTGGTTTTTTTTAAACGGAAACCTTCTGAGTGGACACCAATGATAGTGTGAACCCTTCCTAAGATACACATATGCATCCATTGTCCCTGCTGCTATAGAATGAGCTGGGAGAGTCTCGCTGCCACTACCACTGTCCCTACTGTATCGGTACAGACAATGGTGGCAGCAGTTGGCCTCTCCTAGCTCATCCCGTAGCAGCAGGGACAATGGACACAGCGCAGCGGTGGGAGCAGGTACTGATTTTTTTTTTTTGTTCAACGATAAATGTGAATTCTGATTCATGAAAAATAAGACATCCCAAGAAAATAAGACATAGCGTGCCTTTAGGAGCAAAAATTAATACAAGATGTATGTTTTATTTTCGGGGAAACACAGTACTATATGCATTGATTAGTTTTGTCTAATATGAAAATCTTATTAGAAGCCTGCTGTCACACATTGTGTAAATGTCCCTTGGACCTGCTGTTTTACTCATTTTTCTTTTACCTGCAAAGATAACAAAAACTGATATGATTTAATCTAACAACTCAAACAATTTCATCAGGTTAAAGAACTAATACAATGTTTATTGAGCAAGTATAGCTGATGTTACTTGTCCCATGACTGTTGCTAAAACTGCTTTGTCCACATACAGTAGGTAAAACATGCAAACAGCTTGTCATATTCTCCTGACAAGCAACTTCTTAAAAGCTTATTTCATACCCCTAGTCATACAATACTCCCCCGCCATCATTCTTCTCCCCTCCCTCTGCACCCTTCACAGCTTATATATTGTGAGTCGCACCTAATATCACCATTGAGGGCTGAATTGGTCGTCATTTGAGTCTTTTCAGACCAGACTTTGAGACTTTTTCAGAATTTGAGACTTTTCAGATCCAAGCTCTTCTGTGATAGGTAATGTACATATGGTAAACTACATGACTAATAGCACTGTTCTTTAACTATTTCTCTTTTCCTTTCATTTGTATCAAATCCTATTCACACTTTGCATAATTCTGCAATTATTATTATTTTTTTTTTTTTTTTTACAAAACTGTGATAGCTTCATAAAAGAGAAGTATGAAGAAGACTTAACCTAGATTCACATCTATGCTCCGTATGTTGGCTGAATTTACCAGCCTGAACAGTATGCTGGAAGCAGGACTTCTAGCATCATAGTTATCTATGCTGCCAGCAGTTCTTGCCTACCAGCGACATACTGTCTCATACTGTAAGTGTAGTATTAAATTCAATGTCAGTATATGGGGGCTATTCACACGACCGTTATTTTGACATTTTCTATTTTTATCCATTTTCATGGATCTGTCCATTTATTCAAATGTATGGGGGATACTTAAAAATGGCTGTCCCTTGGGTGCAAGACTGCTGTGAAAAATGAATGTTTTCCACGGTTGTTTTGCACCTTGGTCATCTGAATGTAGCCTTAGGCTAAGACCCCATGTTGCGGAAATGCAGCTTTTTTTGTTGCAGATTTTGCTGCGGTTTTTTGAGACAAAGTCAGGAGTGGATTGAGCAGAAGGTAGAAGTGTAAGAACTTCCTATATATTTCCCATTCCTTTTGTACCCATTCTTGTCTTTGGCTCAAAAAAAAAATACAACAAAATCAGCAACAAAAAAAGCTGCATTTCTGCAAAGTGGGGCCTCAGCCTAAGGGCCCGTTCACACGGAGTAAACGCGCGTGTATTTTGGCAAAATACACGTGTAAAAAATACACGTGTAAAAAGAAACACGTCAAAGTACACATCTAAATACACGTCAAAATACATGTGTAAAATGTCATTGAGGTCAAAGGGAGTCTTATTTTTACACGTGTATTTTGCCAAAATACATGCGCGTTTACTCCGTGTGAACGGGCCCTTAAGAGTTCTTGTGATTGGTAGCGATTAGAGATGAGCGAACAGTGTTCTATCGAACTCATGTTCGATCGGATATTAGGCTGTTCGGCATGTTCGAATCGAATCGAACACCGCGTGGTAAAGTGCGCCATTACTCGATTCCCCTCCCACCTTCCCTGGCGCCTTTTTTGCTCCAATAACAGCGCAGGGTAGGTGGGACAGGAACTACGACACCGGTGACGTTGAGAAAAGTAGGCAAAACCCATTGGCTGCCGAAAACATGTGACCTCTAATTTAAAAGAACAGCGCCGCCCAGGTTCGCGTCATTCTGAGCTTGCAATTCACCGAGGACGGAGGTTTCCGTCCAGCTAGCTAGGGCTTAGATTCTGGGTAGGCAGGGACAGGCTAGGATAGGAAGGAGAAGACAACCAACAGCTCTTATAAGAGCTAAATTCCAGGGAGAAGCTTGTCAGTGTAACGTGGCACTGACGGGCTCAATCGCCGCAACCCAGCTTTCCCAGGATCCTGAATGGAATACACTGTCAGTGTATTCCCATATACCCCGATACCCGTTCCAACGGTGTGCCCCCCCCACCTTCACCCCAGAAATACCCTGCAAGTCCCCTAGCAATAGAATTGGGGCTATATACACCCACAATTTTTACTACTGGTATACAGTGCCATTGTCTGACTGGGAATTCAAAGAATATATTGGGGTTATAAATACCCTCATTTCTTGCTACTGCCATATAGTGCCAGTTTCTGACTGGTAATTCAAAGAATATATTGGGGTTACGTGCACCCACAATTTTTACTACTGGTATACAGTAGAGATGAGCGAACACTAAAATGTTCGAGGTTCGAAATTCGATTCGAACAGCCGCTCACTGTTCGAGTGTTCGAATGGGTTTCGAACCCCATTATAGTCTATGGGGAACATAAACTCGTTAAGGGGGAAACCCAAATTCGTGTCTGGAGGGTCACCAAGTCCACTATGACACCCCAGGAAATGATACCAACACCCTGGAATGACACTGGGACAGCAGGGGAAGCATGTCTGGGGGCATAAAAGTCACTTTATTTCATGGAAATCCCTGTCAGTTTGCGATTTTCGCAAGCTAACTTTTCCCCATAGAAATGCATTGGCCAGTGCTGATTGGCCAGAGTACGGAACTCGACCAATCAGCGCTGGCTCTGCTGGAGGAGGCGGAGTCTAAGATAGCTCCACACCAGTCTCCATTCAGGTCCGACCTTAGACTCCGCCTCCTCCGGCAGAGCCAGCGCTGATTGGCCGAAGGCTGGCCAATGCATTCCTATGCGAATGCAGACTTAGCAGTGCTCAGTCAGTTTTGCTCAACTACACATCTGATGCACACTCGGCACTGCTACATCAGATGTAGCAATCTGATGTAGCAGAGCCGAGGGTGCACTAGAACCCCTGTGCAAACTCAGTTCACGCTAATAGAATGCATTGGCCAGTGCTGATTGGCCAATGCATTCTATTAGCCCGATGAAGTAGAGCTGAATGTGTGTGCTAAGCACACACATTCAGCACTGCTTCATCAAGCCAATACAATGCATTAGCCAGTGCTGATTGGCCAGAGTACGGAATTCGGCCAATCAGCGCTGGCTCTGCTGGAGGAGGCGGAGTCTAAGATCGCTCCACACCAGTCTCCATTCAGGTCCGACCTTAGACTCCGCCTCCTCCGGCAGAGCCAGCGCTGATTGGCCGAAGGCTGGCCAATGCATTCCTATGCGAATGCAGACTTAGCAGTGCTGAGTCAGTTTTGCTCAACTACACATCTGATGCACACTCGGCACTGCTACATCAGATGTAGCAATCTGATGTAGCAGAGCCGAGGGTGCACTAGAACCCCTGTGCAAACTCAGTTCACGCTAATAGAATGCATTGGCCAGCACTGATTGGCCAATGCATTCTATTAGCCCGATGAAGTAGAGCTGAATGTGTGTGCTAAGCACACACATTCAGCACTGCTTCATCAAGCCAATACAATGCATTAGCCAGTGCTGATTGGCCAGAGTACGGAATTCGGCCAATCAGCGCTGGCTCTGCTGGAGGAGGCGGAGTCTAAGATCGCTCCACACCAGTCTCCATTCAGGTCCGACCTTAGACTCCGCCTCCTCCGGCAGAGCCAGCGCTGATTGGCCGAAGGCTGGCCAATGCATTCCTATGCGAATGCAGACTTAGCAGTGCTGAGTCAGTTTTGCTCAACTACACATCTGATGCACACTCGGCACTGCTACATCAGATGTAGCAATCTGATGTAGCAGAGCCGAGGGTGCACTAGAACCCCTGTGCAAACTCAGTTCACGCTAATAGAATGCATTGGCCAGCGCTGATTGGCCAATGCATTCTATTAGCCCGATGAAGTAGAGCTGAATGTGTGTGCTAAGCACACACATTCAGCACTGCTTCATCAAGCCAATACAATGCATTAGCCAGTGCTGATTGGCCAGAGTACGGAATTCGGCCAATCAGCGCTGGCTCTGCTGGAGGAGGCGGAGTCTAAGGTCGGACCTGAATGGAGACTGGTGTGGAGCGATCTTAGACTCCGCCTCCTCCAGCAGAGCCAGCGCTGATTGGCCGAATTCCGTACTCTGGCCAATCAGCACTGGCTAATGCATTGTATTGGCGTGATGAAGCAGTGCTGAATGTGTGTGCTTAGCACACACATTCAGCTCTACTTCATCGGGCTAATAGAATGCATTGGCCAGCGCTGATTGGCCGAATTCCGTACTCTGGCCAATCAGTGCTGGCCAATGCATTCTATTAGCTTGATGAAGCAGAGTGTGCACAAGGGTTCAAGCGCACCCTCGGCTCTGATGTAGCAGAGCCGAGGCTGCACAAGGGTTCAAGCGCACCCTCGGCTCTGATGTAGGAGAGCCGAGGGTGCACTTGAACCCTTGTGCACCCTCAGCTCTGCTACATCAGAGCCGAGGGTGCGCTTGAACCCTTGTGCACACTCTGCTTCATCAAGCTAATAGAATGCATTGGCCAGCGCTGATTGGCCAATGTATTCTATTAGCCTGATGAAGTAGAGCTGAATGTGTGTGCTAAGCACACACATTCAGCTCTACTTCATCGGGCTAATAGAATGCATTGGCCAGCGCTGATTGGCCGAATTCCGTACTCTGGCCAATCAGCACTGGCTAATGCATTGTATTGGCTTGATGAAGCAGTGCTGAATGTGTGTGCTTAGCACACACATTCAGCTCTACTTCATCGGGCTAATAGAATGCATTGGCCAATCAGCGCTGGCCAATGCATTCTATTAGCGTGAACTGAGTTTGCACAGGGGTTCTAGTGCACCCTCGGCTCTGCTACATCAGATTGCTACATCTGATGTAGCAGTGCCGAGTGTGCATCAGATGTGTAGTTGAGCAAAACTGACTCAGCACTGCTAAGTCTGCATTCGCATAGGAATGCATTGGCCAGCCTTCGGCCAATCAGCGCTGGCTCTGCCGGAGGAGGCGGAGTCTAAGGTCGGACCTGAATGGAGACTGGTGTGGAGCTATCTTAGACTCCGCCTCCTCCAGCAGAGCCAGCGCTGATTGGTCGAGTTCCGTACTCTGGCCAATCAGCGCTGGCCAATGCATTCTATTAGCCCGATGAAGTAGAGCTGAATGTGTGTGCTTAGCACACACATTCAGCTCTACTTCATCAGGCTAATAGAATACATTGGCCAATCAGCGCTGGCCAATGCATTCTATTAGCTTGATGAAGCAGAGTGTGCACAAGGGTTCAAGCGCACCCTCGGCTCTGATGTAGCAGAGCTGAGGGTGCACAAGGGTTCAAGTGCACCCTCGGCTCTCCTACATCAGAGCCGAGGGTGCGCTTGAACCCTTGTGCAGCCTCGGCTCTGCTACATCAGAGCCGAGGGTGCGCTTGAACCCTTGTGCACACTCTGCTTCATCAAGCTAATAGAATGCATTGGCCAGCACTGATTGGCCAGAGTACGGAATTCGGCCAATCAGCGCTGGCCAATGCATCCCTATGGGAAAAAGTTTATCTCACAAAAATCACAATTACACACCCGATAGAGCCCCAAAAAGTTATTTTTAATAACATTCCCCCCTAAATAAAGGTTATCCCTAGCTATCCCTGCCTGTACAGCTATCCCTGTCTCATAGTCACAAAGTTCACATTCTCATATGACCCGGATTTGAAATCCACTATTCGTCTAAAATGGAGGTCACCTGATTTCGGCAGCCAATGACTTTTTCCAATTTTTTTCAATGCCCCCAGTGTCGTAGTTCCTGTCCCACCTCCCCTGCGCTGTTATTGGTGCAAAAAAGGCGCCAGGGAAGGTGGGAGGGGAATCGAATTTTGGCGCACTTTACCACGTGGTGTTCGATTCGATTCGAACATGGCGAACACCCTGATATCCGATCGAACATGTGTTCGATAGAACACTGTTCGCTCATCTCTAGTATACAGTGCCATTGTCTGACTGGGAATTCAAAGAATATATTGGGAATACAAATACCCTCATTTCTTGCTACTGCCATATAGTGCCAGTTTCTGACTGGTAATTCAAAGAATATATTGGGGTTACGTGCACCCACAATTTTTACTACTGGTATACAGTGCCATTGTCTGACTGGGAATTCAAAGAATATATTGGGGTTATAAATACCCTCATTTCTTGCTACTGCCATATAGTGCCAGTTTCTGACTGGTAATTCAAAGAATATATTGGGGTTACGTGCACCCACAATTTTTACTACTGGTATACAGTGCCATTGTCTGACTGGGAATTCAAAGAATATATTGGGAATACAAATACCCTCATTTCTTGCTACTGCCATATAGTGCCAGTGTCTGACTGGGAATTCAAAGAATATATTGTGGTTACGTGCACCCACAATTTTTACTACTGGTATACAGTGCCATTGTCTGACTGGGAATTCAAAGAATATATTGGGAATACAAATAACCTCATTTCTTGCTACTGCCATATAGTGCCAGTTTCTGACTGGTAATTCAAAGAATATATTGGGGTTACGTGCACCCACAATTTTTACTACTGGTATACAGTGCCATTGTCTGACTGGGAATTCAAAGAATATATTGGGGTTATAAATACCCTCATTTCTTGCTACTGCCATATAGTGCCAGTTTCTGACTGGTAATTCAAAGAATATATTGGGGTTACGTGCACCCACAATTTTTACTACTGGTATACAGTGCCATTGTCTGACTGGGAATTCAAAGAATATATTGGGAATACAAATACCCTCATTTCTTGCTACTGCCATATAGTGCCAGTTTCTGACTGGTAATTCAAAGAATATATTGGGGTTACGTGCACCCACAATTTTTACTACTGGTATACAGTGCCATTGTCTGACTGGGAATTCAAAGAATATATTGGGGTTATAAATACCCTCATTTCTTGCTACTGCCATATAGTGCCAGTTTCTGACTGGTAATTCAAAGAATATATTGGGGTTACGTGCACCCACAATTTTTACTACTGGTATACAGTGCCATTGTCTGACTGGGAATTCAAAGAATATATTGGGAATACAAATACCCTCATTTCTTGCTACTGCCATATAGTGCCAGTGTCTGACTGGGAATTCAAAGAATATATTGTGGTTACGTGCACCCACAATTTTTACTACTGGTATACAGTGCCATTGTCTGACTGGGAATTCAAAGAATATATTGGGAATACAAATACCCTCATTTCTTGCTACTGCCATATAGTGCCAGTGTCTGACTGGGAATTCAAAGAATATATTGGGGTTACGTGCACCCACAATTTTTACTACTGGTATACAGTGCCATTGTCTGACTGGGAATTCAAAGAATATATTGGGAATACAAATACCCTCATTTCTTGCTACTGCCATATAGTGCCAGTGTCTGACTGGGAATTCAAAGAATATATTGGGGTTACGTGCACCCACAATTTTTACTACTGGTATACAGTGCCATTGTCTGACTGGGAATTCAAAGAATATATTGGGGTTATAAATACCCTCATTTCTTGCTACTGCCATATAGTGCCAGTTTCTGACTGGTAATTCAAAGAATATATTGTGGTTACGTGCACCCACAATTTTTACTACTGGTATACAGTGCCATTGTCTGACTGGGAATTCAAAGAATATATTGGGAATACAAATACCCTCATTTCTTGCTACTGCCATATAGTGCCAGTGTCTGACTGGGAATTCAAAGAATATATTGGGGTTACGTGCACCCACAATTTTTACTACTGGTATACAGTGCCATTGTCTGACTGGGAATTCAAAGAATATATTGGGGTTATAAATACCCTCATTTCTTGCTACTGCCATATAGTGCCAGTTTCTGACTGGTAATTCAAAGAATATATTGTGGTTACGTGCACCCACAATTTTTACTACTGGTATACAGTGCCATTGTCTGACTGGGAATTCAAAGAATATATTGGGAATACAAATACCCTCATTTCTTGCTACTGCCATATAGTGCCAGTGTCTGACTGGTAATTCAAAGAATATATTGTGGTTACGTGCACCCACAATTTTTACTACTGGTATACAGTGCCATTGTCTGACTGGGAATTGAAAGAATATATTGGGAATACAAATACCCTCATTTCTTGCTACTGCCATATAGTGCCAGTGTCTGACTGGGAATTCAAAGAATATATTGGGGTTACGTGCACCCACAATTTTTACTACTGGTATACAGTGCCATTGTCTGACTGGGAATTCAAAGAATATATTGGGAATACAAATACCCTCATTTCTTGCTACTGCCATATAGTGCCAGTGTCTGACTGGGAATTCAAAGAATATATTGGGGTTACGTGCACCCACAATTTTTACTACTGGTATACAGTGCCATTGTCTGACTGGGAATTCAAAGAATATATTGGGAATACAAATACCCTCATTTCTTGCTACTGCCATATAGTGCCAGTGTCTGACTGGGAATTCAAAGAATATATTGGGATTACGTGCACCCACAATTTTTACTACTGGTATACAGTGCCATTGTCTGACTGGGAATTCAAAGAATATATTGGGAATACAAATACCCTCATTTCTTGCTACTGCCATATAGTGCCAGTTTCTGACTGGTAATTCAAAGAATATATTGTGGTTACGTGCACCCACAATTTTTACTACTGGTATACAGTGCCATTGTCTGACTGGGAATTCAAAGAATATATTGGGAATACAAATACCCTCATTTCTTGCTACTGCCATATAGTGCCAGTTTCTGACTGGTAATTCAAAGAATATATTGTGGTTACGTGCACCCACAATTTTTACTACTGGTATACAGTGCCATTGTCTGACTGGGAATTCAAAGAATATATTGGGAATACAAATACCCTCATTTCTTGCTACTGCCATATAGTGCCAGTTTCTGACTGGTAATTCAAAGAATATATTGTGGTTACGTGCACCCACAATTTTTACTACTGGTATACAGTGCCATTGTCTGACTGGGAATTCAAAGAATATATTGGGAATACAAATACCCTCATTTCTTGCTACTGCCATATAGTGCCAGTGTCTGACTGGGAATTCAAAGAATATATTGGGGTTACGTGCACCCACAATTTTTACTACTGGTATACAGTGTCAATTTCTAACTAGGAATTCAAAATGCGCAAGGCTCCCGGAAAGGGACGTGGACGAGGCCGTGGGCGAGGTCGGGGGAATGGTTCTGGGGAGCAAGGTAGCAGTGAAGCCACAGGGCGTCCCGTGCCTACTCCTGTGGGGCAGCAAGCATTGCGCCACTCCACAGTGCCAGGGTTGCTTGCCACATTAACTAAACTGCAGGGTACAAATCTTAGTAGGCCCGAGAACCAGGAACAGGTCTTGCAATGGCTGTCAGAGAACGCTTACAGCACATTGTCCAGCAGCCAGTCAGACTCTGCCTCCTCTCCTCCTATTACCCAACAGTCTTGTCTTCCTTCCTCCCAAAATTCCGAAGCTTTACAGAACAATAACCCAAACTGTCCCTGCTCCCCAGAGCTGTTCTCCGCTCCTTTCATTGTCCCTCAACCTGCCTCTCCACGTCACGATTCCACGAACCTAACAGAGGAGCATCTGTGTCCAGATGCTCAAACACTAGAGTCTCCTCCATCTCCGTTCGATTTGGTGGTGGATGACCAGCAACCCACCCTCATCGACGATGATGTGACGCAGTTGCCGTCAGGGCATCCAGTTGACCGGCGCATTGTGCGGGAGGAGGAGATGAGACAGGAGTTGGAAGAGGAAGTGGTGGATGATGAGGACACTGACCCGACATGGACAGGGGGGATGTCAAGCGGGGAAAGTAGTGTGGATGTTGAGGCAGGTGCAGCACCAAAAAGGGTAGCTAGAGGCAGAGGCAGAGGTCAGCAGCTTAGGCGAAGCCAGGCCACACCCGGAATCTCCCAAGATGTTCCAGTTCGTACCCAGCCCCGAAAAACTCCCACCTCGAGGGCACGTTTCTCGAAGGTGTGGAGTTTTTTCAAGGAATGCGCCGAGGACAGATATAGTGTTGTCTGCACAATTTGCCTCTCGAAATTGATTAGGGGCTCTGAGAAGAGCAACCTGTCCACCACTTCAATGCGCCGTCATTTGGAATCCAAGCACTGGAATCAGTGGCAGGCAGCAACGGCAGGACAAAGGCCGCCTGCCGTTCACGCCACTGCCACTGCCTCTGCCACTGCCTCTGCCTCTGCCACTGCCACTGCTGACTGTGCTGGCGATGCACTCCAGAGGACGAGCCAGGACACCACTTCATCTGCCTCCGCCACTTTGTTGACTTCTACCTCATCCTCCCCTGGTCCTGTCTTATCTCCTTCTCCTGCACCATCAAAGGCACCATCAGGCGTTTCTTTACAACAACCCACCATCTCTCAGACATTGGAGCGGCGGCAGAAATACACTGCTAACCACCCACACGCGCAAGCCTTGAACGCCAACATCGCTAAACTGCTGGCCCAGGAGATGTTGGCGTTCCGGCTTGTTGAAACTCCCGCCTTCCTGGACCTGATGGCAACTGCGGCACCTCGCTATGCCATCCCTAGCCGTCACTACTTCTCCCGGTGTGCCGTCCCCGCCTTGCACCAGCACGTGTCACTAAACATCAGGCGGGCCCTTAGTTCCGCGCTTTGCACAAAGGTCCACTTGACCACCGACGCGTGGACAAGTGCATGCGGACAGGGACGCTACATTTCACTGACGGCACACTGGGTGAATGTAGTTGAGGCTGGGACTGCTTCCCAAACTGGCCCGGTGTACCTCGTCTCCCCGCCTAACATTCCTGGCAGGGACACGAGAAGAACACCCCCCTCCTCCTCCTCCTCTACCGCCTCCTCCTCCGCCACCGCCTCCTCCTCCGCCACCGCCTCCTCCTCCGCTGTTAGATTGACCCCAGCTACGAGTTGGAAACGTTGCAGCACTGGCGTTGGTAGACGTCAGCAGGCTGTGCTGAAGCTGATCAGCTTGGGGGACAGACAGCACACTGCCTCCGAGGTGAGGGATGCCCTCCTCGATGAGACGGCAATATGGTTTGAGCCGCTGCACCTGGGCCCAGGCATGGTCGTTTGTGATAACGGCCGGAACCTGGTAGCAGCTCTGGAGCTTGCCGGACTCCAACATGTTCCATGCCTGGCCCACGTCTTCAACCTAGTGGTGCAACGTTTCCTAAAGAGCTACCCCAATGTTCCAGAGCTACTGGTGAAAGTGCGGCGCATGTGCGCCCACTTTCGCAAGTCGACAGTAGCCGCTGCTAGCTTAAAATCTCTCCAGCAACGCCTGCATGTGCCACAACACCGGCTTTTGTGCGACGTCCCCACACGCTGGAACTCAACGTTTCAGATGTTGAATAGAGTGGTTGAGCAGCAGAGACCTTTGATGGAATACCAGCTACAAAACCCTAGGGTGCCACAAAGTCAGCTGCCTCAGTTTCACATCCATGAGTGGCCATGGATGAGAGACCTTTGTGACATCCTACGGGTCTTTGAGGAGTCCACAAGGAGGGTGAGCTCTGAGGATGCGATGGTGAGCCTTACAATCCCGCTCTTGTGTGTTCTGAGAGAATCCCTGATTGACATCAGGGATAACTCAGATCACACAGAGGAGTTAGGGATAGCATCCGATCCGTCACAGCTGGAGAGTAGGTCCACACATCTGTCCGCTTCACTGCGTTTAATGGAGGAGGAGGAGGAGGAGGAGGAGGAAGAAGAGTTGTCCGATGATGTGATGGTGATACAGGAGGCTTCCGGGCAACTTCGAATCGTCCCATTGTTGCAGCGCGGATGGGTAGACATGGAGGATGAGGAGGAAATGGAGATTGAACTTTCCGGTGGGGCCAGAGGAGTCATGCCAACTAACACTGTGGCAGACATGGCTGAGTTCATGTTGGGGTGCTTTACAACCGACAAGCGTATTGTCAAAATCATGGAGGACAACCAGTACTGGATCTTTGCTATCCTTGACCCCCGGTCTAAAAACAACATCTCGTCTTTTATTCCGGTAGAGGGGAGGGCCAATCGCATCAATGCTTGCCACAGGCAATTGGTGCAGAATATGATGGAGATGTTTCCAGCATGTGACGTTGGCGGCAGGGAGGGCAGTTCCTCCAGTAGGCAACCAAGTTCTCACCGGTCCACACAAACGAGGGGCACACTGTCTAAGGTCTGGGACACCTTGATGGCACCCCCTCGCCAAAGTGCCGCCACGGAGGGTCCTAGTGTCACCAGGCGTGAGAAGTATAGGCGCATGTTGCGGGAATACCTTTCCGACCACAGCCCTGTCCTCTCCGACCCCTCTGCGCCCTACACGTATTGGGTGTCGAAGTTGGACCTGTGGCTTGAACTTGCCCTATATGCCTTGGAGGTGCTGTCCTGTCCTGCCACCAGCGTCCTATCTGAGAGGGTGTTCAGTGCAGCCGGTGGCATCATCACTGACAAGCGCACCCGTCTGTCAGCTGAGAGTGCCGACCGGCTCACTTTGATAAAAATGAACCACCACTGGGTAGAGCCGTCATTTTTGTGCCCACCTGTGTAAAGCACCCCAACATGAAACTCCATGTCTGTACTCAACCTCTCCAATTCCTCCGCATCCTCATACTCATCCACCATAAGCGTTGCACAATTCTGCTAATACTAGGCTCCCTCCACCCTGATTTCCCCCAACTCTGCTGGTTAGAGGCTCCCTCCACCCTGATTTCCACCAACTCTGCTGGTTAGAGGCTCCCTCCACCATGAATTTGCCCAAACTGGGCTGTTTAGAGGCTCCCTCCACCATGAATTGGTCCAAACTGGGGTTTTTAGAGGCTCCCTCCACCATGAATTGGTCCAAACTGGGCTGTTTAGCGGCTCCCTCCACCATTAATTGGTCCAAACTTGGCTGTTTAGAGGCTCCCTCCACCATTAATTGGTCCAAACTGGGCTGGTTAGAGGCTCCCTCCACCATGAATTGGTCCAAACTGGGCTGTTTAGCGGCTCCCTCCACCATTAATTGGTCCAAACTTGGCTGTTTAGAGGCTCCCTCCACCATTAATTGGTCCAAACTGGGCTGGTTAGAGGCTCCCTCCACCATGAATTGGTCCAAACTGGGTTTTTTAGAGGCTCCCTCCACCATGAATTGGTCCAAACTGGGGTTTTTAGAGGCTCCCTCCACCATGAATTGGTCCAAACTGGGCTGTTTAGCGGCTCCCTCCACCATTAATTGGTCCAAACTTGGCTGTTTAGAGGCTCCCTCCACCATTAATTGGTCCAAACTGGGCTGGTTAGCGGCTCCCTCCACCATTAATTGGTCCAAACTGGGCTGGTTAGAGGCTCCCTCCACCATGAATTGGTCCAAACTGGGCTGTTTAGCGGCTCCCTCCACCATTAATTGGTCCAAAATTGGCTGTTTAGAGGCTCCCTCCACCATTAATTGGTCCAAACTGGGCTGGTTAGAGGCTCCCTCCACCATGAATTGGTCCAAACTGGGTTTTTTAGAGGCTCCCTCCACCACGAATTGGTCCAAACTGGGGTTTTTAGAGGCTCCCTCCACCATGAATTGGTCCAAACTGGGCTGTTTAGCGGCTCCCTCCACCATTAATTGGTCCAAACTTGGCTGTTTAGAGGCTCCCTCCACCATTAATTGGTCCAAACTGGGCTGGTTAGCGGCTTCCTCCACCATTAATTGGTCCAAACTGGGCTGGTTAGAGGCTCCCTCCACCATGAATTTGCCCAAACTGGGCTGTTTAGAGGCTCCCTCCACCATGAATTTGCCCAAACTGGGCTGGTTAGAGGCTCCCTCCACCATGAATTGGTCCAAACTGGGGTTTTTAGAGGCTCCCTCCACCATGAATTGGTCCAAACTTGGCTGTTTAGAGGCTCCCTCCACCATTAATTGGTCCAAACTGGGCTGGTTAGAGGCTCCCTCCACCATGAATTGGTCCAAACTGGGTTTTTTAGAGGCTCCCTCCACCATGAATTGGTCCAAACTGGGGTTTTTAGAGGCTCCCTCCACCATGAATTGGTCCAAACTGGGCTGTTTAGCGGCTCCCTCCACCATTAATTGGTCCAAACTGGGCTGGTTAGAGGCTCCCTCCACCATGAATGTGCCCAAACTGGGCTGTTTAGAGGCTCCCTCCACCATGAATTTGCCCAAACTGGGCTGGTTAGAGGCTCCCTCCACCATGAATTGGTCCAAACTGGGGTTTTTAGAGGCTCCCTCCACCATGAATTGGTCCAAACTTGGCTGTTTAGAGGCTCCCTCCACCATTAATTGGTCCAAACTGGGCTGGTTAGAGGCTCCCTCCACCATGAATTTGCCCAAACTGGGCTGGTTAGAGGCTCCCTCCACCATGAATTGGTCCAAACTGGGGTTTTTAGAGGCTCCCTCCACCATGAATTGGTCCAAACTTGGCTGTTTAGAGGCTCCCTCCACCATTAATTGGTCCAAACTGGGCTGGTTAGAGGCTCCCTCCACCATGAATTGGTCCAAACTGGGTTTTTTAGAGGCTCCCTCCACCATGAATTTGCCCAAACTGGGCTGTTTAGAGGCTCCCTCCACCATGAATTGGTCCAAACTGGGCTGGTTAGAGGCTCCCTCCACCATGAATTTCCCAAAACTTGGCTGTTTAGAGGCTCCCTCCACCATGAATTGGTCCAAACTGGGCTGGTTAGAGGCTCCCTCCACCATGAATTTGCCCAAACTGGGCTGTTTAGAGGCTCCCTCCACCATGAATTGGTCCAAACTGGGTTTTTTAGAGGCTCCCTCCACCATGAATTGGTCCAAACTGGGCTGTTTAGAGGCTCCCTCCACCATGAATTTGCCCAAACTGGGCTGGTTAGAGGCTCCCTCCACCATGAATTGGTCCAAACTGGGCTGGTTAGAGGCTCCCTCCACCATGAATTTGCCCAAACTGGGCTGTTTAGAGGCTCCCTCCACCATGAATTGGTCCAAACTGGGTTTTTTAGAGGCTCCCTCCACCATGAATTGGTCCAAACTGGGCTGTTTAGAGGCTCCCTCCACCATGAATTTGCCCAAACTGGGCTGGTTAGAGGCTCCCTCCACCATGAATTGGTCCAAACTGGGCTGGTTAGAGGCTCCCTCCACCATGAATTTGCCCAAACTGGGCTGTTTAGAGGCTCCCTCCACCATGAATTGGTCCAAACTGGGTTTTTTAGAGGCTCCCTCCACCATGAATTGGTCCAAACTGGGCTGTTTAGAGGCTCCCTCCACCATGAATTTGCCCAAACTGGGCTGGTTAGAGGCTCCCTCCACCATTAATTGGTCCAAACTGGGCTGGTTAGAGGCTCCCTCCACCATGAATTTGCCCAAACTGGGCTGTTTAGAGGCTCCCTCCACCATGAATTTGCCCAAACTGGGCTGTTTAGAGGCTCCCTCCACCATGAATTTGCCCAAACTGGGCTGGTTAGAGGCTCCCTCCACCATGAATTGGTCCAAACTGGGTTTTTTAGAGGCTCCCTCCACCATGAATTTGCCCAAACTGGGCTGGTTAGAGGCTCCCTCCACCATGAATTGGTCCAAACTGGGCTGTTTAGAGGCTCCCTCCACCATGAATTTGCCCAAACTGGGCTGGTTAGAGGCTCCCTCCACCATGAATTGGTCCAAACTGGGGTTTTTAGAGGCTCCCTCCACCATGAATTGGTCCAAACTTGGCTGTTTAGAGGCTCCCTCCACCATTAATTGGTCCAAACTGGGCTGGTTAGAGGCTCCCTCCACCATGAATCGGTCCAAACTGGGTTTTTTAGAGGCTCCCTCCACCATGAATTGGTCCAAACTGGGGTTTTTAGAGGCTCCCTCCACCATGAATTGGTCCAAACTGGGCTGTTTAGCGGCTCCCTCCAACATTAATTGGTCCAAACTGGGCTGGTTAGAGGCTCCCTCCACCATGAATGTGCCCAAACTGGGCTGTTTAGAGGCTCCCTCCACCATGAATTTGCCCAAACTGGGCTGGTTAGAGGCTCCCTCCACCATGAATTGGTCCAAACTGGGGTTTTTAGAGGCTCCCTCCACCATGAATTGGTCCAAACTGGGCTGTTTAGAGGCTCCCTCCACCATTAATTGGTCCAAACTGGGCTGGTTAGAGGCTCCCTCCACCATGAATTTGCCCAAACTGGGCTGGTTAGAGGCTCCCTCCACCATGAATTGGTCCAAACTGGGGTTTTTAGAGGCTCCCTCCACCATGAATTGGTCCAAACTTGGCTGTTTAGAGGCTCCCTCCACCATTAATTGGTCCAAACTGGGCTGGTTAGAGGCTCCCTCCACCATGAATTGGTCCAAACTGGGTTTTTTAGAGGCTCCCTCCACCATGAATTTGCCCAAACTGGGCTGTTTAGAGGCTCCCTCCACCATGAATTGGTCCAAACTGGGCTGGTTAGAGGCTCCCTCCACCATGAATTTCCCAAAACTTGGCTGTTTAGAGGCTCCCTCCACCATGAATTGGTCCAAACTGGGCTGGTTAGAGGCTCCCTCCACCATGAATTTGCCCAAACTGGGCTGTTTAGAGGCTCCCTCCACCATGAATTGGTCCAAACTGGGTTTTTTAGAGGCTCCCTCCACCATGAATTGGTCCAAACTGGGCTGTTTAGAGGCTCCCTCCACCATGAATTTGCCCAAACTGGGCTGGTTAGAGGCTCCCTCCACCATGAATTGGTCCAAACTGGGTTTTTTAGAGGCTCCCTCCACCATGAATTTGCCCAAACTGGGCTGTTTAGAGGCTCCCTCCACCATGAATTGGTCCAAACTGGGTTTTTTAGAGGCTCCCTCCACCATGAATTGGTCCAAACTGGGCTGTTTAGAGGCTCCCTCCACCATGAATTTGCCCAAACTGGGCTGGTTAGAGGCTCCCTCCACCATTAATTGGTCCAAACTGGGCTGGTTAGAGGCTCCCTCCACCATGAATTTGCCCAAACTGGGCTGTTTAGAGGCTCCCTCCACCATGAATTTGCCCAAACTGGGCTGTTTAGAGGCTCCCTCCACCATGAATTTGCCCAAACTGGGCTGGTTAGAGGCTCCCTCCACCATGAATTGGTCCAAACTGGGTTTTTTAGAGGCTCCCTCCACCATGAATTTGCCCAAACTGGGCTGGTTAGAGGCTCCCTCCACCATGAATTGGTCCAAACTGGGTTTTTTAGAGGCTCCCTCCACCATGAATTTGCCCAAACTGGGCTGGTTAGAGGCTCCCTCCACCATGAATTGGTCCAAACTGGGTTTTTTAGAGGCTCCCTCCACCATGAATTTGCCCACACTGGGCTGGTTAGAGGCTCCCTCCACCATGAATTGGTCCAAACTGGGGTTTTTAGAGGCTCCCTCCACCATGAATTTGCCCAAACTGGGGTGTTTAGAGGCTCCCTCCACCATGAATTTGCCCAAACGCTGCTGGTTAGAGGCTCAATCCACCCTGATTTTCAAAACAAATGTTGGTGCCAACCTCAACTTACTACAAGGGCCAAATTCACTGCTGGTGACAAGCTCTCCTCACTGCAAGTGCCAAATACACATGTTTCAAGGTGTTTTCCTACTGTCAGAGAGGTGGTATTGAGTGTGTAAAGTGTGTAGTTGTTAGGCTGTGATGTTGGGGTAATAGAGGGTCTTTGGTGTGTTAGATGCCCCCAGACATGCTTCCCCTGCTGTCCCAGTGTCATTCCAGAGGTGTTGGCATCATTTCCTGGGGTGTCATAGTGGACTTGGTGACCCTCCAGACACAGATTTGGGTTTCCCCCTTAACGAGTATCTGTTCCCCATAGACTATAATGGGGTTCGAAACCCGTTCGAACACACGAACATTGAGCGGCTGTTCGAATCGAATTTCGAACCTCGAACATTTTAGTGTTCGCTCATCTCTAGTAGCGATCACAGAGGTTGGATATGACCAAACAGTGCATAACCCCTTATTCAGTAGATAAAGGGTAACTTGCTGTCACTGGACAACCAATATAATTATACAATTTAATACAGTGATAAAATGAACAGACTTACTTTTACTGTATATGTTCATTGCCCGCAGTTATCAACAGTTAGTTTGCACTGCTTCAAACTATTCTCTGATAAATGGATTTTTATTTCCACAAATACATTATACTGATGTATACTGCTGTTTCTGGGAATAATAATGATTAGATCCTAATAATTTGCCCAATAATAGGAACATGTAAAGATTAGAGATGAGCGAGTACTATTCGAAACTCCTGTTTCATATATCACGCACCCATAGGAATGAATGGACGTAGCCTACACGCAGGGGGTTAAGCAGCCAGCCAGCGGCAAAGTCTGCGTGCGGGTCGCTTCCATTCATTCCTATGGGTGCGTGCTATTTGAAACAGCTGTTTTGAATAGTACTCGCTCATCTCTAGTAAAGATGCTTTAGAATGCTCGTATGTACAAAGAAACCAGACATCCACGTCCTCCACAGTTTTAAAAATTCCAAAAGAGGCACATGGGAAGAAATTTCTTTATTGTGGACGGTTATATGAACTTTTACCTAATATAACTTGAATATATGTATATTTGTCAGGGTCTGGGGTTGCTAGGTGGGGTGGCATAGACACACAAGTCCAGTTTCTTTAGTCCAAAACAATAGTAGAACTTTATTTTCACTCAAAAAGGTAGTGCAGCAACAAAAGGAAACAATACAAAAATAAATACCTGCCCGGCTAGGCTCTAACTAAACATAGAATTGGTTACCTCACCTAGAATAACAGAAATCAAAAGCCAGTTGAATAATTCAGGACACAGCTCCAAAAATATGACCTCTCTGTTTGCTCTCCAGCCAAGCTCTGCCAAAGTGTTGCTGCTGGAGCAACTTCTTAAGCCTCCTGGACGATGAGACTCTCTGCAGCTGAGTCGCTGCCAGAACATCCCCAAAGTGTGAACTGGAGGGGGGTGGAATGACAGGTCCCACTACCAATCCTACCTGTCATTCCTAAAAATCCAGCCCAATACTGAGTATTTACCAAAAGTTGACTGCTGAGAACAAACATTCCTGGAGTTTTCTCATGTCACCCACCTGAGTAGTCTGGGTGAGATGTACACACCCTTCATTACCTGACCAGCCATCGGCTTACAATATATATATGTACTATAACTGAAAGTCAGTGCTTGTATTTCATAAGCTGTCTTTCATCCTGTAGGGGAGGCAAACCTTGGTGGCAGTTAGGGATGGTAATTTGCAGCACTGACAGAAGCCCACATAGTGGGCTACAGCAAAAAAGCGCTGTAGGAAAAGCTGGGTCAGCAATGCATTGCAGGTTTTTCTGCAGTGCTCTTTACAGAAAATCTTTCTGCTTCCATTATACTTATAGAGAAACCACTAACATTTCCATAGGTATATTTGAATTGCTGCAATTTCTAGGACCGCAACGTTTTTTTTAAATTGCAGGGTGTCCACTGCAAGAGGGAGATAAGGAGGACCAAGCACATGACCCAGGCACACCATGGTAGTATGCAGTGGAGATGGATGTAGGCAGTCGCTTGGAGTCACTTGCGCAAATGGCCCAATGCATGCTCAATTGCATGCGCAGTGACAGCCAAATTGTCACCATTTGGCTGAGGAATGACTACTGGCTCTCCACCATGTTAAACCTCACTACCAGGGAAAAATGGGGGGCCTTTTTTACATCCGCTGAGAGGGAGGACAAACTGAACTACTATAGAGACATGCTATGTATCAAGTTGGCGACTGCCAATCTGTGCCATCGTCCATCCTCTCGCATGTCTGACCGGGGTGGCCCTGAGCGCTGAACTTGCACTGGCATGGCAGCTATGGGAGGGAGTGGAGGTGGCAGGAACAGTATCGTATCCATCAGTAGCAGCCTGAACCCAGAGTCACTGATGAGCAGCTTTCTTCACCCACATAGTGAAGAAGCTGCTCATCAGCAGCTAGACACAGAGCAGAACTTGAGCCAGCAGGTAGTGGCAGACTTAGAGTGCACCCTGCCACCCGTTGTGGAAAATCCACTGGACTTCTGAGCAGCCAAACTAGATTTGTGGCCCCAACTGGCTGAGTTGGCTGAAGCTGTCCTGCCCAGCTACTATGGGCAATAGTTACTACAAGGAGAACTCTCCTGTCCACCCAAAATCTGGAGAGACTCACCTTTATGAAAATGAATCAGGTGTAGATCAGCCAGGATTTCCACCCACCAATGCCTGATGAAGCAGAATAAATGATCCATGCTGCCTCACCACACTCTGTCAACAGGTCACTATATGGCCTTCTAAAGCTATTGCTACCACCACATTATATCAACTTGCCACTCTGTGGCCTACTCACGCATAGTGTTGCCACCTCTCTGCCACTGGGTCAATGTATTGCCTCATAAGGCTGCTTCAACCTCCACACTCTGCCACTGGGTCACTGTATGGCCTCCTCATGCTACTGCTATCTCTGCACTCTGCCACTGGGTGATTGTATGGCCTGCTCACACTACTGCCACCTCCCACTCTGCCACTGGGTCTCTGTATGGCCTCCTCACGCTACTGTTATCTCTGCACTCTGCCACTGGGTGATTGTATGGCCTGCTCACACTACCACCACATCCCACTCTGCCACTGGGTCACTGTATGGCCTCCTCACACTACTGCTATCTCTACACTCTGCCACTAGGTTACTGTATGGCCTCAGGCTGCCACTCTGTGGCCTCCTCATGTTACTGCTACCTCCACTCTGTCAGGGGGGCTCTACTTGTGTAAGCATTTACTAAAACAGGTTCTGTAGACATCTGTGTTGAATCAACAGTTGAGTGCACTCTTTGACGCTACAGTAGGATCTTCAGCCTCTGCATGTTTGTTTATACCTGGCACTAATATTGACGTGTAAGGCTGAGTTCAACACTTGAGTTATTTGGTCAATTTTGACCCCTAAATAAGTGTGCAGCGGTTCTTAGATTCAAGCCTGTTATATGCGTATCATACTTACTGAGTTGTTTGACTACCAAAGCAGACTCTCCATGTGTGTTACTGCAAGGCACAGTGTTCTACACCATTCTACAGGCTCTCTGCAGGAAACAGCTGTTTTTTAACGCTATTTGCCGCTAATCAATTCGGAAAGAATCCAATCTTTTTGGGAATTCCGGAGAAGTGGTCAAATCAAATTTTCCAAAACTTTGCTCATCTCTAGTTATAGCATCTCAGTTATTGTGATATAAAGTGACACATGTCAGTTTTGAAAAATGAGGCCTGGTCCATAAGGCACTTTTAGACCTGGTCCTTAACTGGTTAATGTCCATTGTTACCATTTTCTAACAGATGCTAACAATGGGCACTAACAATGGTACTGTGAACACCCTAAGCCTGGCAATGAAATTCATGTACAACATCATTGAACATGACCCATCCTAGCCCCCCTCCCCCATCCTAGTCCCCTTCATTTGGTTACTAGATCAGATTTCCAAATCCTGTAAAATTTCAGGACTACCTTTCTTTTGTAACTTTCTGAGTATGTCAACAAGGAACTAATAAGTTCCAGATTTCTTACAGCAGAAAATCCACAGCAAACATTTCCCTCACTACATTCTTATTGTAACTGCTATGGGTATATACTAGTGCAGGGGTAGGCAACCTTTTTTGTTCGGTGTGCCAATTTAAATTAAAAAAATCAAAGATGAGGTCCTCGGAGTGCCGGTCAATAATTGTAAAGCTGACGACACCTACACTAAAGTCATATAGCATAAACATAGGGGTGCTGTCATTCTGTGCTCCCAGCCACATGCACTTAAGACTATTTGCCTGGATATACATTCTCTTTTCCATTAGAAGCAATGTAAGTACATGTGTAACCCACAATTAGTGGTAATTAGGGTTGAGTGATCGGGATCGGAAAAGATCTGATTCCGATTGGCGATCGAGCAAATTTCACGATCGAGATCGGCTGGAAAATGATCGGAAATCGGATTTTAAAATCGATTTTGAAATCTCAAGATCGGCTCAACCCTAGTGGCAATGTATGTGATTGGGAGCAGAGTGAGGTAACACCTGTAAAGCGCTGACACACAATGCACCTGGATGCTGCATCCAGTCCTCGGCCGTTAGTAACTTCAGTTTTCTGTAAGTGAAACGCAGATTAATTTCAGTCACTTTTAGTTCCTGGCGGTGCAGTAACCGCAAAACCCCAGCCAGGAATTAATGGGTGTCACACTTACACCAAAGTGACTGCACTGGTGATCAGGAACTGGCTATAATTGCATCTAGTTACAGTGTCACCACCCAATAGAATCACACTAAAGGCTGAGGCCCCACATTACAAAAATGCAGCTTTTTCTGTTGCAGATTTAGCTGCGGTTTTTTTTCCGTCAAAGCCAAGAATGGCTACAGAAGGAATGGGAAATATATAGGAAGCTTCTTAGGGAGCGTTCACACTACCGTCATAGTCCGACAGTGTCTGCTAGTGTCCGTTCAAAATCTCGCACGGACATTAGCAGCGGACACTAGCTGTGTCCGTGACACTTTTCATTCATTTAAATGGCGATCGGGTGCGTTCTTTTGCACTCCGTGCCTGTCCTTAACTGTCCGTTTGTAAAGATGTCCGACTTTTCAAGCAGACAGCAAAACCTGACATGTAGGTTGTTTTGCTGTTTGGGTCTACTGAATATAGGGGATCTGCAGTGCTCCTGTTCCGTCGGGAAGGGGTTAATAGGAGCACTGCAGATATCCTATATTCAGCCAGACTGAATTCCAAGTGGGGGAAAAAAAAACCAGTCCTCAAGCTCAGGGAAGGGGCAGACAGACAACCAAAACACCCGTTCCCCTTTCCCAGCACCTACTGCACCCAAAAACTCAGACCATTTTAATTTTTGAAATTTTCTAGTAGCTGCTTATAGGCTTATACTCGAGTCAATAAGTTTTCCCGTTTTTTTGTGGTAAAATTAGGGGCTTCGGCTTATATTTGGGTCGGCTTTTACTGGAGTATATACGGTAATACAAATGTTTCTTATCTCATCGTAAGTTGACATGCTGTAAATTTAGAATCCACATTACAGGTCAATTTATGTAAATATGCCAATACAGATTTTTCCACTGTGAGTGCACAAAAAGTGCTAAACTCTCATCTACTTTTTCTGTCCACTATTCCACAGTGCAAAATCTGCATTGTATACATCGTTTGCAAAAGTACCCTAAGGCTAAGGGATACACAAGTGTCAACATTACAACATATTCCTGTTCCAGAAAAGTAAATAAGAATTTATTCTCTCATCCACACCTATGCAGTATTTGATGTCTATAAGCATGGAGACACATAGATCTACATAGCAATTATAGAAATAAAACTTTAAAAAAAAAAAGTTAAAGGGGTATTCCCATGCATATAAGCATTTTTAAAATTTGTAGATAATTAAAAGTTAAATATTTTTGCAAATATAACTAATAAAACATTTTGCAGAGTTTTAAAGATTTTCTCTATATATCTTGTGGTCACAAATTGTTGCTGTGATTGGTTGCCAATGGATACGAACATGAATGCAGGAACTTTCTAAGGTCAGAGAATCAGCCATGATTTCCTTATTGTGCCTGGGATATCTTCTAATGTTTGTAGTGTCCTTGTCTGATAACCCAGGTACAATAAGAAAATTATGGCTGGGTTCCTGACAAGTCCAAGACCACAGAAAGCTTCTGCATTTGTGGTCGTATCTGTTGGCAACCGATCAAGATAACAGACTGTCACCACTAAGATGGATAGAATTTTTAACTACTTACCATATATACTCGAGTATAAGTCGACCCAAACATAAGCCGACCCCCCTAATTTTACCACAAAAAACGGGGAAAACTTATTGACTCGAGTATAAGCCGAGGAAGGAAAATGCATGACATTCTGTTTGTGCTCATGTTAATCCTAGCCGGCTTCAGGCCTATATGGAAATATCCCAGATGTCACGTGGTCTGGGATATTACCATATAGGTCCAAAATCCTGTTGTAGTAGTAATAGCCTGTTACTGCTAGAACAGGCTTTGGGCCTGTATGGCAATAGGCTGTTACTGCTACCATAATGCTTTGGGCCTGTATGATAATGTCCCAGACGTCTGAGGCATTATCATATAGGCCCAAAGCCTTATGGCAGCAGTAGCAGCCTGTTGCCATACAGGCCCAAAGCCTGTGCTGGGGCATTATCATACAGGCCAAAAGCCTTATGGTAGCAGTAGCAGCCTGTTGCCGTACAGGCCCAAAGCCTGTGCTAGCAGTAACAGGCTATTACTACTACCACAGGCTCTGGGCCTATATGGTAATATCCCAGACCACATGACATCTGGGATTTTACCATATAGGCCTGAAGCCAACTAGAATTAACATCGGATCCCGGAGAGGTGAGTAAAACTGTTTATTATTTTCTCTCACCTCCCCTGGGGCTCCGATTATTATACTCGAGGGTCTGAAAAGACCCCCAAGTATAATAATAGCGGCAGTGGGATCGCGGCTGGGGCTCGGGCCTACTCACTGCCGACCTCTGCGGCCTATAGTATAAGGTGACGCGGGGGCCGGCAGTGAGCAGGCCCGGGGACAAACAAACATTAAGTTCTCATACTTACCGACCTCACGCTGCTGCTCCCGTTGCCGCCACTGCTCATCTTCTCCCACGGTTGCTTGTCTTCTCCCGCGGCTGCTCCTGCGTCTCAGCGTAGGGGGCGTGATGACGTTGCCTGTGCTGAGACGCAGTAAGATGTCATCAACATACGCCGGGTGCGGGCCTGATCTAACGTGGCCACATCACCCGCTGTGTGTTGTAGCCGGGGGAGGGGGCCGGGACTGGAGCGGAGACTCGCTGCAGCGAGTCAATACGGTCGAGTCAATTACCGTAGTGACTCGAGTGGTAATTTCACTGGTCCGCAGTAAAAGACATCTGTGGGAGGCCGCTGGAACAGCGCTGCTGCCAATAGGTGGTTGGTGAGGCAGCATTGTCTCCAGGGCCGCTTAAGATGTTTCCAAGGCAGAGAAGATGCTCTGGAAACATCTTGGGGCGGTCCTGGAGGCAGCGCTGCCTCACCATTCACCTATCGCTGCTCCAGCGGCCTCCCACAGATGTCTTTCACTTCAGACCAGTCATGTGACATTTTCAATTACCATATTGACGTGAGTATAAGCCGAGGCGCACTTTTTCAGCACAAAAACTGTGCTGAAAAACTAGGCTTATACTCGAGTATATATGGTATATTTGCAAAAATGTTTAACTTTTAATTATTTACAAATATAGATCTATTAATATTATAAAAGTGAAAGTTTGTGAGTTTGGATGTTTGTAGGTTTGTGTGTTTGGATGTTTGTTCCTCAATCACGCAAAACCCGCTCCACCGATTTGGCTGAAATTTACCACAAACATAGTTACTACACTGGATTGCGCAATAGGCTACTTTTCATCAGAATAGCGCACATACGTTTTTCCCAGGACCCCCACAAAACCCAAACTCACATCACTATCCTGCAATCTCACACACTTTAGACCATAGCTAGCCACAAAATTCATATTACCCTCTACAGCAGAGGTCAGCAACCCCTGGAACACATGCCAAGAGTGTCACTCCTGCCATATTTCACTGGCACACCAGCAGCACAGGACCTGCAAGAGTTAAATGAAGTCCGAGCGTCCCTTCAGTGCTCTGCTAGAGCTGAGGCATAAGGACACTCCCCTTTGAGAGGGGTGCAGGAAACCCAGGGGGTGGAGCTTAATCACTCAGGGCTCTGCCTGCTACAGTGATCCTGCCGTCTGCATCCTGCAAAGTCTGCCCGAGGAGGAGAGGAAGCTGCTAGCAAAATGAAAGTAACAAGCACACAGGTACATAGGATTACTATTCTCATTAATGTCAGGCATTTGGGGTTATTAGTGTAGTGTTAGTAACTCCATGTGCCTCACATTAATAGGAATAAACCCCATAATGTCCCTCATATTAACCCCTGTGTGCCTCACATTAATAGGAATTAACCCCATCATGTCCCTCATATTAACCCCTGTGTGCCTCATATAAGGGTTACTAATATGTGTGACATATGGAGGTACTAATAAAAGACCTCAATAATGAAGATACTTAATTATTATCTCCAAGTCTCTCACATATTAGTAACTCTCACACAAGGGTTAATGTGAGGGACATGATGGGGTTAATTGCTATTAATAAGAGGCACATGGAGTTACTAAACTGTCATGCACAGGGCCAGACTTTTATCTACAATTGGTCCTGTATATTTCAATGGGCCCAAACACATAGATCCTGTTTTTGCCGCTGTGTGTCCGGGACAAATTGAGCTGTAAAATATAGAGCAGGTCCTATATATGTCCTATACCTTTCCTACACCTGTCCGTATTTGCAGCCCTGTCAATTTATTTTTAATCTATAGGTCAGTGAAAACCATATCCGTGCCATTTCTGTGCAGGAGGCCTAAGGCTGAAGCACCACGTTACGTTAACACAGAATTACCCGGCGTCCCTTCACATAAACTAGAACTCAAGATTGGCGCCCCTGCTCTACTCATGCGTAATCTGGATGCACCCCGATTGTGTAATGGCACGAGGCTACGTGTCACACAACTAGGAACAAATATCATTGAAGCCACTATTCTTACAGGAGCAGCTAAAGGTGACAGTGTGTTAACCCCACGCATTCCAATTATACCAAATAATTTCCCATTTCAATTCACACGACTACAATTTCCCCTTAAATTGGCTTTTACAATGACCATTAATAAATCCCAAGGACAAACGCTGAAAGTAGCAGGAATACATTTGGCCACACCAGGCTTCTCACATGGACAACTTTATGTGGCTTGCTCAAGAGTATCCTGTGCCCAAAACTTACATGTACTGGCAGAAAATAACAAATCATACAATGTCGTATATCGAAGTATATTCACTTGTAATACCTCTGTCCAAAAGACACTATGTACAGTTTCTCAGAACACCCTATATATAGCAGCTGAAATACAAATTACATTCAACACAAACGTCTCATGTATTCTCAGAATTACAGCTAAAACAAGATACAAAGTTACATGTCATATCCCATCCCTTATACACAGTACGAAAACCTTACCCGTGCCTGTATTTACACACTTCTACAATCACTGCAGACGAAGTCGCGGGTACCAGCTAGTATGATTATATTCATGGGAATACTCCTTTAAGGCTATGGTCTCACGTATTGAGTCACTGCCAAAAAACAATGCAGGAAAAACCGTAGTGGAAACGCATTGCAGTTTTTCCTGCATCGATTTTTCACAGCATTTTCCGTTTTTCTCCAACATCGGTCCTATATACAGTAAATGTGTGTCTATGATGGGAAAATAATGTTCCTTTTCATTTTTTTTTTTTTTTTTTTTTTTAACATTAGGAGTTTTATTAACCACTTCCGGACCGCCCATAGACTATATACGTCCGGGAAGTGGTTGCCTAGTTCTGACAGGACGTACCTGTACGTCCACCAGAACACAGTAGCTGCACGGAGATCGTGTAGCTGCTTTCACTAGGAGCCGGCTTTAACTTCAGCCGGAGCTCCCAGAGAGAAGACAGGGCAGATTTATTACCTCCCCTGCCTTCTCGATCGCTGTGTATACAGCACTCAATGAGCGCTGTATACACGGCTATGGACGCAGCCATAATTCAGCTGCCCTCTGACCCGGCAGACACGTGATCCGCTGGGAGCAGAGTTTTACCAGGGCTGCCGGGTCTCCTGTATCTGAGGTTAAATGTAGCAGCCCCAGTTATAGGAGAAATCAGCCTCCAGTCCAAAAAAATAAGTGATCAGATGTCCCCAAAGGTCACATGGGGTATGGGGACACAATCTGAAAAAAATAAATAAATATATATATATATATATATATATATATATATATATATATATATAATAAAAAAGTTTTAAAAAAATGTAAATAAAATAATAATAAAAAATAAATAAATAATACGCTAATAAAACGCCGTTATTAAAGGTTATAGCCCCACCCCCGACGACACCATACAAAATAAAAATTACCGTAACGGAGAGGAAAAACTATATTATAAAGTTTTTCAGTGACACTTTGTGTTATTAAATTTAAAAAAAAATAATTGAAAACCAGACACAATTTCCCTCCTATTTTGTTTATATTTTCCCAGATATAAAAAAAATTAAAACACATTCGAAAATAAAGATAACATAAAAATAAAGCCCTATATGTCCCCGAAAAAAAACGCAAAAATTAGTTGACTGAGACATACGGGAAAAATGTTACAGCCCTCAAAACCGCACATACAAAATAAACCTAAAATGTGTCTGGTCCTGGACCACAAATTGGCCTGGTACTGAAGTGGTTAAGGTTTTGTTTAAGAATAGAAAACAAATCAAACAAGGTGCCTACAGAGGTGGCATATAAGAGGAGGACAGGGGAGCAGAGGGGAGGGTTGGTGAGAACAAGGAACATCAAGCAGGAGGCAGGGGGGAATCACAATTGTTCACTTTTTTTTTTTTTTTTCAGACTATAAGAAATATGACTTCTAGTAAAGATTACTACTCCTTTGTCAATGGCATCACACATCTGGATTTCTCTGGGAACAATGTGCCATGCAAGCTTCTTCTGACTGGTGACACTGCATTCCCAGTTCTTGTGAATCCTCAAAATCATGTCCTTATTGCTGCCTCAAAGTATGGAAAAGGCCGAATTGTGGTAATGTCCCATGAAACATACATAGACCAGCTTTCATTTATGGATTTTGTGAAGAACGCAATATCCTGGCTGAAACCATCCTCAGAAGCAGTCATTGGTGTTGACACAAGCTTCAAGAATTTGAAAGAGATACTCTCAGCTTCTGGGCACAAAGTTGAGCAGATTTCTGGTTTGAAGGATAATTTAGGAGTCCTTTGTACAACTGGTTATGAGGACAGTCAAGCTAAGGAGATTATCTCATTTTTGAAAAAAGGAGGTGGTCTTCTCATTGGAGCTCAAGCCTGGCACTGGTCCTATACACACAAATCAGAAAATGCTTTGATTCATTTTCCTGGAAATAAAATAACTTCTGTTGCTGGAGTGTATTTTACAGACACTTATGGAGAAAAAGGACGTTTTGATATCAGCAAACAGATGCCATTGACACCATGGAACAATAAGTGAGTACACACAGATCACAAATATGATCCTTCCTTCATTCTTCCCTTCCTGTTTCCTATTAAGTTCTGTTAACATTTCTGAGACTAATAAGGGAGTTAGGGGTAGATACTTGCACCTATTAGTATAAATTATGTCAAAATATACCTTGCGAGATGATTATATCCACTAGCCGCTACGTTCCGGCTAGTGGACATATAGGCGCGATGTGATGACGTCACATCATCACATCGCGCCTACAGGTCTATTAGTGAAACTGCAGAGCGCGGCGGGGGAGCGTTGGATGGTGAGTATAAGTGTTTTTTTGTGTGTTAAAGAGGACCTTTCACCATTTTGCCCACAGGCAGTTCTATATACTGCCGGAAAGCTGTCGGCTTTCCCGATGTGGGCCCGGTGTGAAGAGCTTACGGTCCCGGTACCGTAGCTCTTCTATGGTCAGAAGGGCGTTTCTGACAGTCAGTCAGAGACGTCCTTCTTCACAGCACAGCCAATCGCGCTGTACTGTGGAGCGGGGAGGAATGCCCCCCTCCCTCCCTGATAATGCTCGTCTATGGACGAGTACTGCAAGCAGATGGAGGGGGCGTTCCTCCCGGCTCTCACAGCACAGCGCGATTGGCTGTGCTGTGAAGAAGGACGTCTCTGGCTAACTGTCAGAAACTCCCTTCTGACCATAGAAGAGCTACGGTACCAGACCGTAAGCTCTTCACACTGGGCACAGATCGGGAAAGCCGACAGTGTGCTGAACTCAGCGCACTGTCAGCTTTCCGGCAGTATATAGAACTGCATGTGGGTAAAATGGTGAAAGGTCCTCTTTAAACATTGAGGTGGAATGAAGGTGCTCATGACACTGGGGGCAGACGAAGGGAGGGGGGAGAACGGCATGACACTGGGGCAGAAATGGAGGGACATGAATCTGGGGGCAGAGATGGAGGGACATGAATCTGGGGGCAGATGAAGGGTGTATATGTAACTGGGGGAAAGATGGAGGGGGGACATATAGTTTACGGGTGACTCTAGGAGGATTATACTGTGTGCGGGCACATGAAAAATGAATGGGCGGAGTCAACATAAAAGTGGGTGGAGCTAAATTTGCCGCGGTGCGGCCCGCCGACTGGCTGGGATCTTGCTCTGCGGCCCACATGCTGAGTTGAGTTTGAGACCCCTGTCCTAGAGGATCCAGTAATATTATTGTAAGTGTTATTTCTCTGCCACTGTTTTTCAGACTATGTTTAGACTGTTTTATGACATTAAAAAGGAGATCTTGAGTTAGGGACTTCATCGATTGAGTCAGAAAACATAGGGGCACGACACTTGTAGTACCCTCCTGTTCCTTTGTTTCTGACACTTCAGAGAATGTTTAATGTGGGGCCCCAAGTCGCAAAAACGCAGCATTTTACAATCCCTGCAAAGTGAATGGGATTGACATAGACACTGACAGACACTGCAGAAAAATACATGCAGCGGAAACACTGTGATTTCCAAAGCCATCTTAGTTTCAGAAATGACATCATGTCATTAATACCTATGGAAATACCAGCTGTTTCCCAATAGACATAATGGAAACAAAGTTTCCTCTGCAAACTTTCTGTAAAAAGTGCAGCAGGAAAAAACGCGATTTTACAGATTTTTGCTAAATCCACTTGTTCAAAGATGTGGCCCCGGGATATTTTATATTTAAATTAGCTCTTGTTCTCCAAGTAGTCAATAACCTTTTATTCTCATATAGCACAAAAAGAACTTCCCTATACACATGCATCAGAAGAAGTAAACGGTTACAGGTTTCTGTTAGGGAACAAAAGCTAGTTCACATTGGATAGGCCATCAATATTTTTGTCATAGAAATCACTTTAACTATTACTTATACTGCATACTATATCATTAACAAATTATTATTCCACACTTGCTTGCTTTCACTCCTTGTGAAAAAAAAACAAAATTATTCAAAAAATTACTTAAGCCCAAAATGGTACCAATAAATATTGCAGCTTATTGCACAAAAGAAACAAGCCTTTTACAGTAAAGATGACAAGTTAAAATTAAAGTTTTTTGATGAAGGCGCAACAAAAATTACTTTTTTCCATAAAACATAATATTATTTGCAAAAGCAAAATATAAAAAGGGCTATGAACAGTTGGCATTACCATATTGTAAGTTCATGTATTGTTTGTACTGAACGATAAACGTTAAAGAAAGCAGAATTGCTAAATTATGTGCACCCCAAACTAGTGCCATTAAAATATAGAGCTTGTTCTGCAAAAGAAATGAAAAACATTTCTAAAGTTATAGCTCTTGGAATAAGGCGATGCAAAATTTTCTTTGTTCTTTGGCCCAAATTAGGTCATTACTGAATCAGTGATTCTAGGTTGACACTAGAAATGTCTCTCCCTCGCATAGACTGTTTGTTAGAGGACCAGAACAATGGATAGGCAGACTTCTAAATAGCGGTTACATACAGATCTCTTTGGACACCATTCACTATAATAGGGTCTGTTGGGTGTCCATCGTTTTTAAAACTGTAACCGATGGAGGAAAAAATCCTCAGTGTAGGACTTTTTTCCTCTATCGATTTTCTGTGGACACTGCAAAGAAGTCTCCAGCGCAGATTTCAGTACATGTCTAACTGCTCTGTTTAGCTTTTTGCTAAATGTATGTAATTATTCTTCCTCTACAGTGTGGACTTTTCAACAGAACTAAAGATTCTTCTTGAAGGTATCTCCAGCCTGAACATCAGTGGGGACAGCTTTCCTTCAGAACTTCTGCTTCATGGACCACTGACTTTTCCAGTTGGAATGACTGATGACTATAAATGCTTTGTTGGCGCTGCCTTTTATGGCAGGGGACGTGTCGTTGTTGAGGGACATGAAACATTTGTAACTAAACCTGAACTTAAGACTTTAACTATAAATATTGTTTCTTGGCTAAGTATGGGTAAAACAGGAAAGATTGGTATCAGTAAAGAATTGAAGGACCTTGCTCGGATCTTGCAGAACGAAGGCTTACCATGTGTAGTGTCTGATTTGGTTCCAGGTCTCAGCATCTACTGCTGTACATCTTATGATGATAAAGAAATAGAAACAATCCAGCAGTTTGTGGCAGAGGGAGGAGGTCTTCTAATTGCTGGGCAGTCTTGGAGCTGGTCCGTATCCAATCCAGATGTTATTTCTCAGTATCCTGGCAATAAAATCCTTAACAAGCTTGGAATCACCATTCTGAATAAGACAGTTAAAAGAGAAGACTATAAAGCATTGAATCCTCAGGAAACAGCTAACACCTATCACTTCCTCAGAGCATTGCACCCATTCTTGAGGCATCTTAAGAAAGGGGATGAGATAAAACCACCTCTGTGTTCCTGGCTGTCACAGCTCAGTAGAGATGCGTCAAGTTTTTTAAAGTTACCATCAAGTCCTCTTATTTCAACAATACAGCAAGAGCTTTCAGCAAGGGTTCAAGAATGTAATTTACCCGATGTCAGTAAAAAGAATCCAGTAAAATCCTGCTCTATAGATGGTTTTATCATATCTTTGGTCCATGACGTCACCTGTCTGGGTCATCCAGACAAAGGCGGTATAACATTACAAATTGATGCTACAAATCAAGGTAATACATCTTTTAAGCCAAGGCTGTATAACCTAAGTAAGGCTTGAAGAGAACCTACCACCATGAAAATGCAGTCTAATCTGCAGGCACCATATTGTAGAGCAGAAGGAGCTGAGTAGATTGATGTACAGTTTTGAGGGCTAAGATTCTGTATAAAGCTCTGTTCCCACAGAGTAGCACGCTGCTCATTCTGACACATAAACACATGTCAGAGTGAGGCGCTTCAGAACAGATCCCATTGACTTCAATTGGTGCTGGCTTACGTGTGCTACACATTGAAATCAATGGGAGGCTTTGTAACCCGTTGATTTCAATGTGTAGCGCGTGTATGCCGGCACCCATTGAAGTCAATAGGACCTGTTTTCAAGCGCCTCGCTCTGACACGTATTGACGTGTCAGAATGAGCGGCACGTTACTTCGTGGGAACAGAGGCTACCTTGTAATTTCTCCATTTTTAGTTCAGTGAGCAGCCCTAAGAATGACTTAGAGCCCCCATGAATGTGCATACAGAAATAGCTGTCAATCACTGTTAAGACCACCCACTGCCCTCAATTATTCCCTGTAAGCAGAGAAAGAAAAGCAAAATAAATGGGAAGTTATATAGAAACTTTTCCACATAACTATATAATAATCCTCTCAGTTTTTCCTGCTCTATAATCTGCTGCCTGCAAATTACACAGCACTTTCATGGTGACAGGTTCCCTTTAAGGGTGTTGTTCAATTTATTTTAAAAGAGAACCCAAAATGATGCATTTGATTTTGGGTGTCATATTAGTATAATGCACAGTTCCAGGAACTGATTAGGAGTTATAAAACAGCCATGGAACAAGTCACTTCAACCTACACATAACCATGGGGAGTGTGGGCTCAAGTCTTTCTTACTTCCTAATAACCTATACATTTCCTAGTACAAGAAGGTCCCCAGCATGGCACTCTATAGATCTTGGTCCCCAGCATGGCTTTCCTCTTTTTCTTAGTCAATAGCATGGCTCCCCATCTCATTCCCAGACCCTAACTTGGCTCTTCTTTACATTTCCCCCCTCCATTGCCAAAATTGACCCCACTTGGAGGCCAAATCTGAACTTTAAGGATGAGACCCCACTTTTCAGAAAAAAAACAGCTTTTTTTGTTGCAGATTTTGAGCCAAAGCCAGAGTGGATTGATTAGAAGGGAGAAGAATAAGAACTTCCTATATATTTTCTGTTACCGTTAAAGCCACTCTTGGCTTTGGCTCAAAAAAATGCAGCAAAATCTGAAACAAAAGAAAAGCAGCTTTTCCACAATGTGAGGTCTTAGCATAAGGTCCAACTTTAACATAACACCCATTTTTGATGGCAAATTCCATAGAGTATAATGGGAGAAAAATCACTAGAAAAAATGTTTTTTAAGAGCAGGGTTTTCTCAAAGAGGTTGTCTTCTGGGGAGGCTCCACTGTATTTTATAGAGCTATATCAACCTTAAAGAGGTTGTCTGGAACCCCCATGAATCAGCTGTTTTAAGCAGGCCATGTAATTTCTACTTCACAGGCCATTGGCCACAGGCTAACTCCCATTCAAGTGAATGAAACAAACATTTAAGATGGGAATATCCCTTTCAAAAAATGACTAAGATTCTGTAACAAAACTAAGATATTAAAAAAGGCTCTTAGCAGTGTCTACAAAGAAACATATCAATAGTCAATACTGAAATTAGATTATTTTTTCCCCGAGTTTGTTACTTTAACAAGGTGCATGTAGATAGGTAAAGGAACAAAGGCCTACCAGCCACATAAACTAAGGTTGTTTACTGAAAAAGCTGTAACTCTCAACAATGACTATGAATGACTGATTATCAACCATCATAAAAATATCAAAGGAATTAATAGAAGAATGTGTTTATTGCAGATCTGAGGATGTAAATTCCTTTTCTTCTAATTAATTGAGGACAGATGCAAACTATTGTACCTTATAGATATTAACCTGCCTTTCTCTAGGTTAATATTGTAGTAGAACAGGCTGATTTTGTACCTTTTTAATTGCTCAGAATGTATTCTGGATTCTGCACTTTCAGTAAATAGTGGAGAAAAGTCTTGGAAGCCAGGTACTTCATGTAGTATTACATGGCGGCCATTTCGATGTATGGCTATCCATGTAATATTAGGACAGATTTAGTGTGCCAGAGAAGAAGCTACTCTCTGTTCTAGCTTACAGTAAGTCATCGTGTGTGCCTTATTCACTTTTTTAAATTTGCTAAATGTAGCATGCATCCTCTCCATAAATCAGAGAAAGCTAAAGAAGTTATATACATTATTTAGTGAGCAGACCATTTTAGTTGTGTGCTTGTAGTGAGATATCTTTCTTTATTTTGTATCCAGGTAAAGATGCATGGAGAAGTACTGGACTCTACCTGCCTCCTAAAAAAACAGCAACAATTACATTTCCAGCGTCAGTTGTGGGGAAAGGTCTCCAGGTAAAGGATTAATCTTATTTACACTCCAATTTTTTATGCAAGAGCCTAAATCCAACCATAACCATTAGATTTTGGACAGTTGTCGTGTGACCATCTGATCAATGATGGGATCACTCAAAAAAAAAAAAATATCCACACATCAACATTAAAAACCAGCTGAGCGAAAATCATTGATATTTTTGCTAGACAGCTAACTGAAAATATCTAAAATTGTATTTTCACAGCGAATCATCAGCGAAATGGCTGAAGTAGACAATTTTGGCCTACAAGGATCTAAGGCCTGGTTCACATCTGCATCGGTAATCCATTCGGGGAGTCCGCATGGGGACCCCCCCCGAACAGACTAACGAACGCATAGGCAAGTGGTGTGCAGTGAAAGCACACGGACCCCATAGAATAAAATGGGGTCCGTGTGCTTTCCGCACGGTCTCCACATGAGTCATGCGGACAGGCAAGTACTTCACGATTTACTGTGACATATGACTCGTGCAGAGACCATGCAGAAAGCACACGGACCCCCTTATAGTCTATGGGGTCCATGTGCTTTCACTGCACATCGCTTGCCAATGCGTTCAGTAGTCCATTCGGGAAGTCTCTCTGCGGACTTCCTAAATGGATTACCGATGCAGATGTGAACCAGGCCTAATGTGTTTGAGTAGCTAAATTTAGACCTGCTCAGTGTCAGACTACGGGCTCCTTCACACGAAGTATACACTGGCTGATTATGAACGTGTAAAGGTTCCGAATCAGCGGCGTTTAAAACAGATCCCATTGCTTTCTATGGGAGCCGGAATACATGCGCTCCCCATAGAAATGAATGGAAAAAAGCAGCCCATTCATTTCTATGGGGAGCACATGTATGCCGGATCCCATAGAAAGCAATGGGATCTGTTTTAAACGCCGCTAATTTGGAACGTTTACACGTTCAGAATCAGCCAGCGTATACTCCGTGTGAAGGGGCCCTAAGGTTCCTTGAGCCCATGAGATAATATTGAATAGTACCCTTCACATTTGGGTATCTTCTGTCAGACCATGTGGTAGTGCCTGTGCCCACTGGATGATTCTCTGGTAGGCCAGTTCAACACTGGACATGCTAACTACCAGCAGACCCATGGAGATCAAACAGCTAAGTTTACCGACATAACTACTGCAAAGAAAATTATGTGTGATACAACAAAAGTGCAAATGATTTAGGGATGTGTGGAAAAATACTGCAAAGAGTGCTTTTAAAAACAGAAGTGTTTATTTATATAGTTGTTTATTTTATTCAATTAACCTAATGCAAAGTAACTAAGTAAAAAAGAAATCTAAATCACTTCAATATTTGGCATGACAACCTTTTGTCGTCAAAACAGCTTTAATTCTTCTAGGTACTCCTGCACAAATTTAAAGATAATACTTTTCTTGGCACTGCCTATTGTGATACATTACTTTTAGGTTAAACCAAGCTCTATAATATATTAAAAAGTTAGCTTTTACTTTGTTTAAAAATTTGTGTCAAAGTCTTTTCAGCTTCATAAGATCAGGGATATTACTTGTGTTGTACCTTATGAAGCTCCAACAGCTTTAGAATGTGTTGTTTTGAGAATTGCCAACTAAAGCAATTTAGTAGGATATTGACAGCTTTGGTATAACTGGAAAAATCTGCAACGTCGACACACAGAGCCAAGAAAGGATCATGTATTATTTCATCAGTCACCAGTCTCTGATCTCACCAGGTCTGATCTGCAGCTCATATCTACCTGTGCTTAACAGCTGTAGGTGACCATACTCGCATTATTACCTCTAAACATAGGAACAGTTTTTAAAAATACCTTAATGTGACTCCATTTTTCTTTGTCACTTTTCAAAACAGCATTGTAAAAATAAAGTAAACTAGATGTATTCTGCGATTAGACTGTCATATGTAGTACATTAGTATTAGTCTTATAGCCTTCTTATTTATTGCAGATACAGGTTGGTTGTCATTCAGATGACCTGAGCTCAAAAGAAGAGTTGTGTCGTGCTCCAGTGGTTATACATAGAGAAAATGTTGTTACTCAGACTGTTGTCATATCCTGTATCTTTGGAGGACTTCTGTATGTTATTGTCAAGAAGAAAAGTCAACTAGGAATTGTTCCAGTTACAGTGTATGGAGCAGAACCAGCACCAACATTTATAAAAGGTAAGTAAGGTTTAGTTGGCTTCACTATTGATTTAGTTTTTGTGCAGTTACACATATACTTCTTACTTCAGTTTTAAAGCCATACTTTAAAAGAGAGGATAACTGAGCTGTGAGAGAAGAGGGCTCTGGAGAACTTGTCACTCCCTGCTCTGTAAAGAGGAAAGGGGTCTTCAACCAACCTGTCTTGCAGAGCAGGCCAGGGGTGTAGGAAAAGATCTGTAAACATTGGGGCGCTGGAATAATTTGATATACACACATGGACAAAATTGTTGGGACCCCTCATTTAATGAAAGAAAAACCCACAATGGCCCCAGAAATAACTTGAAAATGACAACAGTAATAATAAATAAAAATTCTATTAAAATGAAAATCAGACATTGCTTTTCAACCATGCTTTAACAGATTTTTTTTAAATAAAACTCATGAAACAGGCCTGGACAGAAATGATGTTTCCCCTGAAAATAATGTGACCAAAGGGACATGTTAAATCTTGGTGTGTCCACAAATTAGCATCACAGGTGTCTACAATCTTGTAATCAGTCGGTGGACCTGTATATAGGGCTACAGATACTCACTGTGCTGTTTGGTGGCATGGTGTGTATCACACTCAACATGGATTAGAGGAAGCGAAGAAAAGAATTGTCTCAGGAATTTACAAAGAAAATTATAGACAAGCACGTTAAAGTTATAAGACCATCTCCAAGCAGCTTGATGTTCCTGTGACTACAGTTGCACATATTATTCAGAAATTTAAGATCCATGGGACTGTAGCCAACCTCCCTGGAGGTGGCCAGAAGGACAAAACAAAAAGAAGGATAATATCAATGGTAACAAAAGAGCCCAGAAAAACTGCTAAAGAGATTAAAGGTGAACCTCAAGCCCAAGGAACATAAGTCCGTCGTTGTTTGAGCCAAAGTGGACTACATGGGATACCAAGGAGGACACCATTGTTGAAAAAAAAACCCATAAAGAAGTCAGACTGGAATTTACCAAACTACTTGTTTACAAGCCGTAAACCTTCTGGGAGAATGTCCTATGGACAGATGGAAAAAATCAAACTTTTTGGCAAGGCACATCAGGTCTATGTTCACAGACAGAAAACTGAAGCATATCTTGAAAAGAAAACTGTCCCTACTGCGAAACATGGAGGAGGCTCTGTTAAGTTCAGGAGCTGCTTTGATGCATCTGGCACAGGGTGTCTTGAATTTGTTCAGGGTACAATGAACTCTTAAGACTATTAAGGGATTCTAGATAGAAATGTGCATCATGGGCAACAAAGCAAACAAAAAGTTTGGGTAAAAATCATGCGAATCATGCAGATAGAAAAGTAGATGATGAACTACTTTCCTGTCCACACGATCCCTGTGGAGACCTGGCAGTAAGCACACCGAACCCATTATAGTCTATGGGGTCAGTGTGCTTTTACTGCATCAGCGTTTGCACTTGCGTTTGGTATTCCGTTCGGGGGGTCCCATTGCAGACTTCCCGGACGGAATCCAAACGCTGATGTGAACGAGGGCTCATCTCTAATTCCTTTAAGGATTGTAACTATAAACACCAGTGCATTTTTGTTTTCTTTGTCCTCCAGGTCAGACCAACCTTTCATCTTGGTTAAATACTATTCGCAAATACCCAGCTCCTTGGGCCGAACTAATAACAGAGAATATTATTTTGACTGTTCCCTCTGATGCGATTCGTTCATTGGATGATCCAGAAGCTTTGTTGTCTGAATGGGACAAGATAATGACTGCAATAGCTGAACTTGCAATGATTCCTAAAACTTTTGTAAATCCTGAAAGGATTGTCACGGATGTGCAAATCTCAGCAGGTAAGAAGGTGCCTTTGAGAGAACATTCAGATAAGATATTACAGTCATATTTGTGTGTGTCCTGATAAGTAACATGCCAGTAACCTGATACGAAGAATAAAGTGCTACAATTAGATGGCAGCTGCATTCTCTTCCCTGCACTGATCTTAAATAACAGTATCCTCCATGTATTAAGGAAAAGAGGGGTGTCAAGGAGCAGCACCCCAGGGCAGGGACTGGTAGTGGCTAAGGTAGTGGGGGGTCTGTGTAGTTTGCACTGCTATGTTATATCTATTGTTCTGTAAGAATTCTATTTTGATCAACCATAAATGTTTGATAGATTTAGCTCTCCAGAGAGGAGCGATCTGTGACAGAAAGGGTTCCTAAAGGCATACCAAATTCTCTCTGTTCTTCTCTTCATAATTGTTCCATCCTCACCTGTACAAACTCCTGCACCACATTGTACAGCACCAGACACGTGTCTGCTCATCATTACCTGCTCCCGTACTCTTGTCATTCTGTGTTAGCATGGGTAGGGATAAATTTTGTGTGCTTGCGATTGACAGCTTATCCGCCAATCAAGCCTGGGACGGGTTCTGGACTTCCGTAAACTGGCCATCAGCCTATACATGGTTGCTGGCTATTATGTCTCTGAACTTGCTAAGTGTTTTCACTTGCTCTTGTATTGTATTCACTGACCTCTGCTTTTTTGACTACTCTTTTGGATTGTAATTTGGTACTGTTTTGTCCCTCTGGTATTACCCTTGGCTTGCGAACTACTCTTCTGTGTTGTGTTGTCTTGTCCTGTTCTGTGTATTACTTATATAGAGTAAGGTTTGTCGTCCACTTGCCCCTGTCATTAGGACAGTTGTGGCAAATAGGAACACAGAGTGGGTAGCGTTTTAGGCCTCATTATATCTGCCTTCTCTTTCCCTAGCAGCATTATTTGGGAATTACCTTGGGGCAATTCAAACAATAATACTGTAGTCTTCAATGCTCTCTCACCATTACCCTTAGATACCCAATCTGACTCAAGGGCACCGATTTTGTGCATTCCTGTTTTTCACAGCATTTATTTAGCTATAGTTTACAAAACACCCCCAAGATTTAGTGTTTCTTACAGTTACATTGTTATTCATTTTCTGAAATTCCTTTATTTCACTGTAGGAGAGATGCATGCTGGATACCCAATAATGTGCCATATACCAACAGCAACTGAAATAACAGATCTTAAGATAATAAAAAAGGGGGGAATATGGGGGCCTATACATGAACTTGGTCACAACCAGCAGAGAGGAGGATGGGAATTCCCTCCTCACACCACAGAAGCCACATGTAACCTGTGGTCAGTATATGTACATGAAAATGTACTGGGAATCCCAAGGGATAAAGCTCATTCTTCACTGAATCCAGCAAAAAGGGATGCCTGTATCAGAGAGTATTTGAAGAATGGAGCAAAGCTAAAAGACTGGGAGGTGTGGACAGCACTAGAAACTTATCTCCAGGTAAGACATAGAACCAATTTGTGGTTAACACTTAAGCAGGAATGTGTGCTCATCCTGACCACATTCCACATTATATCAGATGCCAAGGTAGGTCTAATTTACTAGTAGGGATCATTGTCTAGATTAAATCATTATTATGTCATATTCTAAACAATTTGGGTCACATCTTAAATGCCTGTGTTGGCAGTTTTGTAAATGAAATAGTAATATATAAGCTGATCCATAGTGCAATATCAGTCTTCCAAATAACACAACAGACTACAGTCTGCCAGGAGTAAGTAGAAAAGTCATGTAAAATTAGGTCACACAAATCTAAAAAGCTGCTAAGGCTAGGTACCACCATCGTTTGAAGTACGTTTGGGATTTCTGCCCTTGAATCTGCTTGAGAAATGCAGAGAGAAAAGTCCTGCAAGCATTTTTCAGCATTTTTCAGGTGGAAACCCAGCAAGCCCCTTTATAGTCTGTGAGTAACCACTCTTTAAACGGGTTAGCTTTCTGTTTTTCGAGTCTCCAAGCAGACCCAAAGAGCGGAAATCTGAATGCGAGTATGAACCTAGCGTCAATGTCTGCAGGGACATTCAGCATTAGGTCGAAAACCACAAATATAAGCTACAGCAATATTTGACATGCTGTGTTTTAAAACAGTCTTTGTACTGTGGGTTTTTATGCAGCATGTGGATGGGATTTTGACATCCACTATGCTGTAACTTCAATTTGACATGGGTTCGCTGCTGGCAAATTCATGGTGACTAACCTGTGGCAATTTTGCTGCTTTGTGCTTGAAAAACCTCTCAATATCAGATACAATATATTAATAGGGATTGCCAGCAAACCCTTTTATGCTTTTGCCTGAATCCAAACAGCAGCACTGGCATACTGAGGCCAACTGCACCTCTGGTCATGCTGGCAGGCAATAAGCTGAGGTTTAATTTGTCACATCCCTTAATTAATCCTATTGGTGGAAACGCGTCAGCCTGTATTAAATCCAGATGAGCAAAACCCCCGCACTGTCCTTGTTAGGACAATTAGCTTAACCTCTAGGCCCACTACGACGTAACTGTATGTCGTGGACAGACTTTAATTAGCCCACCATGACGTACAGTCACATTGCGGCTACCGGGACTTTTTCTTGCTGCTATAAGGGCAGAGTATTGGGAGCTCAGCTGTACCCGGAAGCTGAGACTCCCGTGTCACCAACGAGGGACCACTAAAAGCCTTCCCTAGCTGGTGATTGCTGTGATCTGTACAGACCCACCATTCACGGTGCACAACTCGCTGCAGGGCTTGCTATCATAGCTGACAGTGCCCTGGAACAAAGAGATCAGAGTATCAGCTGTTTGAAACAGCTAATACTGTGATCTGAAACGCCGAGGGACCTGTCACATACTTACCTAGCTGGTGATTGCTTGTGGGGCTTGCTGTGTCTAACTCCCAGTCAGATCAGAGTATCAGCTGTTTAATACAGATATTTTGATCTGACCAGGAGTTATAACAACAAACCCCACAAGCAATCACCAGCTAGGTAAGTATGCGGGCCCCGGCGTTTATCCCAGAGGCGCTATAACCCCCCGGCATCCGATGTTATATTACAGCGGATGCCGGTTATGTAAAGATGATAGTGGCCACTCTGCTGCAAAGTAGCCGCCCAAGCAAATGCCCGTGATCAGAGTCCACTCTGATTGCGGGAATTACTACTTCTATGACCCTCTTCCCCCTCTCCTCCCCTCCCCAGGGGGTCCTCATGCGGACTCCTTGCGGACAGGACACATAAGCTAGTGTGAACCGGCATAAGACAGCTAAGGAATACCGGTTAGGCCTGGGAGTTATGATTTATCTAGGAAATATATTATAGAGCGTAGGATTTGTATACTATGGTTGTACAATCTAGTTATTTGTGTCCATCATTAAAGGGGTTGGCCACTTTCAGACCAATGTTGACAAACAAATGTACAATAAAAAGATATACAATTTTTCAATATAGTTTCTGTAACAATTCCTCACGGTTTTCTAGATTTCGTCTTGCTGTCATTCATTCTGTTACTTCTAGTGGATAAAACTCTGACCATGGTCATGTGATCTACGGTCCATGGTCATGTGATGAGCACACAGGTGCACAGCGGATTACTAGGCAGATGTCTGATTATTGTGCTGTGACTATAACGAGCGGCACCTGTGTGCTCATCACATGACCATGGACCGTAAGTCACATGACCATGGTCAGACCTTTATCTACTAGAAGTAACAGAATGAATGACAACAAGCAGAGATCTAGAAAACCGTGAGGAATTGATACAGAAAGTATATTGGAAAATTGTATATCTTTTTATTGTATATTTGTTTGTCAATATTGGTCTGAAAGTGGCCAACCCCTTTAAGCCAATGCTGCAGTTTTGGTCCAAGTAAAAACATAAAGGGGCTTCCTGGCTCCCGCTATTGATATATGCCATTTGGAACATTGGTGCATTGAGAGACCACAACATTATTTGTTCTGTTTGAGTTTGATATCTTTTCTCTCTATGAACCTTGCTCACAGAGTGTAGGTCTATTTTTGGTGAGTGTGTCCTGGACTAAAATATTATGACACTACTCAGGCATTATTTTGGAATGACTAATAAAAGTTGCATTTTAGTTACCACTTGTTTTCTAGAAATTGACTTTTATGTGAATTGTATATATAAAGTAAGGTGACACTACTCAAACAAACAGTAGCCTGCATAGGGGTGATGAAAAACTTGGCACTCACCCTCTGCGTTAAAAGTCCAAACTTTATTGTAGAAGTCCAAATAAAAATATATGGGAGGAGGCAAGCTCAATCAGAGAGAGCAACAGCTGTTTCGTGCTGTTTGGCACTTTATCAAGCTCATTGTAGTCTCTCAAGGTGTGCTACCTTCTACTTATAGCAAGTTACACAGCAGTAAACCAAGACACACTGATTATTAACTCTTTCTTTGCTATGATGCCTGTTAGCACAGAAGAAACACCTTCATAAAAACAAATTCCATAGTGATCAAAAAAGATTAGGCATTAGAAATTCTTCTTTATAATCTATATTGTACACAGCATTGAATAGTATTTTTTAATTGTTAACACATCCTTTAATGTATGCAAAAAACTTTCAAAAACAGAGTATGGAATCTCTAAACTTTGATTTTTATTTTGAAAACTATTCAACCAATCAGCATAAAGCCGACAGTAAACTCCTCCTACTATGGGAGTGTGTAAATAGCAGACCTGAATGAAAACCACTAAACAAGACATCTATAAATAAATGTCCTCTTTGAATAGTATACTGTGTATACAGTATACTGTGTAACTTGCTATAAGTAGAAGGTAGCACGCCTTGAGAGACTATACAGAGCTTGATAAAGTGCCGAACAGCACGAAACAGCTGTCACTCTCTCTCATTTAGCGTGCCTCCTCCCGTATATTTTTATTTGGACTTCTACAATAAAGTTTGGACTTTTAACGCAGAGGGTGAGTGCCAAGTTTTTTCTACCATTATATTTTATGTGGATTGGTCTAGGGTCTAGGAGGAATATAGTTTGTTCCAATATAACTACCCCTCAGAGTAGTAAGTTGTTTAAACATAAGAAACTATAAACAATTTCCTGATATAAATCTGGAAAAATCTTTTCATCTTTACATATTCTCATGGTAACAGTCAGCATATACTCTATGGCCTATACTCCCTACATACATTTGTTGAGTTAGCAAGATCTGCATGGGAACAAAAGGAAATTTCTAATCAAGATCTATATCCTTTAAAAGTATAAGATCACCAAACTAAGGAAGTGTTCACACTACCGTCAGTGTCCGACAGCTAGTGTCCGCTGCTAATGTCCGTTCAAAATCTTGCGCGGACATTAGCATCGGACACTAGCTGTGTCCGTGACATTTTGCATTGATTTAAATGGATATCGGGTGCGTTCTTTTACTATCCATGGGTGTCCTTAACTGTCCGTTCCCAAAGTTGTCCGACTTCTCAAGCGGACAGCAAAAACCTACATGTCGGGTTTTGCTGTCTGCTTGAAAAGTCGGACATTTTTGGGAACGGACAGTTAAGGACACCCACAGACAGTAAAAGAACGCACCCGATATCCATTTAAATCAATGCAAAATGTCACGGACACAGCTAGTGTCCGATGCTAATGTCCACACAAGATTTTGAACGGACATTAGCAGCGGACACTAGCTGTCGGACACCGACGGTAGTGTGAACGCCCCCTTAGAAATCAGAATGACTTCCATGTTTGACTCTTTAACCAAATATTTGTATGTTTAGGTCATTTATTAACATTATATGAAAAGAGATATTCGTATCTCTGCAGTGGATATGTCATAAATATGTTATACATGCTGGAACTATGTCTGGGACCAGCACCTATCTTGAGAACAGGAGTCCATGATACCCATCTTGTGGCCAGTGAGAATGGACTGGAAACGGTGCATCCAGGGATCTCTTCATTTATGTCTGTGGGAGTTTTTAAAATATCTGAGGCTAGCTGCTCTATCATCTGTTATCAGTGCCTTTACCTTTAGTACTGATAGTAGTCAATAGTCAAGTATTTCCTAGCACTGTGCCACTAACACGAAAGTGCTAGGGACCACCCAGTATTCTACTGACTGCTATTAGGTGCCAGAAATAACAATACAGTCATGGTAATTGTCATGTTTTTTGGCACAACCCATCATGTTTTCTACTTTTTCAGCTACAAGAGGGCTTTGGTTGGGACCCTTTCAAGCGCCTTTTCTCGGAGTATCAGATGATGTCCAATGTGAGCAGTGAGAACAAAGGCAAGATGAATCGCTGGGCAGAGAAATTCTCTCAAGCAGTTAATAAAAACCTCGCCCCATTCTTCCAGACCTGGGGATGGCCCATTGATGAAGCAACCAGACAGAAATTGTCCACCCTGCCTGATTGGAAAGAAAACCCCATGAAGACCTATGTTGGGTCCAAGTAAATTCATTAGTCAAAATTGCAAGAGTCAGGTTTGAAAAGGGAAGTAATAAAAAAAAAAGTTTCTGCTTCTTTTTATTAAAGAAATCAGCCACAACATTCCGGTTTATGACCCTATTAAATGGACACAAATTCCTCACACAAAACACATTCTGCTTGATAGGTGCATATGAATCCATCCATTGTTCCCCAACAAGAGATTGTACCTATTGGCTTAATCAGAATTTATAAATATTTAAAGGTAAAAATATAGAGACCCGTGATTTTAGATATCAAATTTTTACAACTTTGAGAGCAAATTTTTTAACACCCCTCCTAGTAAGCGTGCTTCAGTTCATCAATATTTCTAAAATACCTTGTGATTCCACATTATCTTGATAGGGACTCTAATTTGAATTTCCGAAATACCTGACAACAGGCTAGTGTGCCAGAACTGGGGCTCATACAGCAGAGGACAACTTGGTATAGCAATGCTAGGGGCTGGCTGGTGTAACTGAGTTGCAGGGAACAAGAGTGCTGTAGTAAAGCCTGTATATTCAGGCGGTGCCCCACCAGCTATACTAATGTAAAATAACCCAGGCTTGTGATATTATCTATGAAATATTAACAAGAAAAACAATCGTGAGTATGACAGTATAAAAGGAATATATTACACATCCAGTCTTGGTCAATAAACTTGTCATAATTTTATTTATTACATCATACACATATATAAAAGATGGACATTAGAAGGGGAATCTACAAATACAAACTGACTGGGTAAAAGTGAAGTGCGACAGATGGTACGTGGTCCCTTTAAGTATTTACATACAATGGAATGTACATGGATTAAGCTAATGCCAGAAAGGACCTCAGCACTGGGGTCCTTTATACACCGTGTGTGGACATTATATACACATAGCAATAGTATCAATAGCCGCTGAGGTATATATCATGAGTGGCCACTAAGTTATACACATTACCACAACAGCTCAAAGAAAATGCTAGAAGTTTAAAGTTACCATGTGGTCCAATATATGTCTCCTATCCTTTAAAGTAATAGCATTGATACACACACATTGGTGACTATAACAAGATAAGTTAACATGTATCCTATACCACTATATACAGGCTTAATAGCACTGTGGCTTACCCATGTTGCCAATAGGAGGCACTCACTCCCCAGTACAAGACGCGCGTTTCGGCTATGCAGCCTTCCTCCTTTGTATTTGTAGATTCCCCTTCTAATGTCCATCTTTTATATATATGTATGATGTAATAAATAAAATTATGACAAGTTTATTGACCAAGACTGGATGTGTAATATATTCCTTTTATACTAAGTGTCATACTCACGATTGTTTTTCTTGTGGATATTTCATGTGTATGGTGAGGACACAGATTTCTTTAGGGCTTGGTATAGTTTAAAGGAACCCATGCATTTACGCATATACTTTAGGTTGCTTATTTTTGGTTGGTTGTCTATCTTGTGATATTATCTAGTACTATGAGCTTGCCTCCTCACTTCCAGTCATATCTTAACTGAAATACCTTTTTCTTCCTGTACTATGAATATTTACTCAATGTGCTCAATAAAGGACATAAAGGTTACAACTGTTTGGGAGTTATCAGTTTAGTAGGATTGTGTTTGTCTATCATGTAGAACAATGATGTTTTATTAGTAATCACTGCAGAAATCCAGATAATTCCAAAGGGGTGATTGTATGGGATTCCTCCAAGGACGGTCAGACATACTGATATGGAATTTAGATTGTAAACCCTATGCCTGGGATAATGACCCAGCTGCAGGATATGCTGGTATTAAGTAAGATAAATAAGTAACTAAATAAATAAATAAATAAGCGTTCACTTACACTTGCCTGTAACAATAAATGATTGTACAAGAATGACCTTATGGTCAGGGATGGGATGCAGCCAGTTCTCCCTGGTTCGGCAGATCCAGTTGTTAAAACTACAATCAGATTATACAACCATGAGAAGAGAAGCTCTGACCCACTTCTGTAGATGGTAGAGCTGGAAACCACAGGCTTCCTGCCGTACCACTTTTTGACTTGAAGGCCGCCGGCTACATTGGGCCTGTGACCTACAAGCTGCAGGGATTGAGAGATAAGTATATTAGTGTATGTACCTGTTCCTCCTGCTATGTCCTGCTCCCAAGAACAGGCTGGGTGAAGACAAGAAGGTACTAAGTACTAAGCAAATTATCTTGTATGGGGGACATTATACTGTATGAGGGCTACTAGATCGGGACAATATCCTGTATGGGGGCCACTATATGGGGCATTATTGTATGGGAGCCAATATATGAGGACATTATCCTATATTATTGACAATATACTCTACGGGGGCTACTCTATGGGGACATTACTTTATGGGGGCCACTACATGGGAGACAGTATGCTCTATGTTAGACACTATATGCTGTTCTGGGATAGCATGACGACCAGTAATGTTAATATGCCAGGAGCCAGGCTGTTCAGTCACTGAACAATGTGTAGCTGTGGGTTTAGGTACTGTAGCACATTGTACAGCTGGTGAACAGCACAGCTTCAGGCATACTGGTAGCTGCGCTATATCAGAACAGCTGATCAGCAGGGGTTCTAACTGTCAAACCCCTACCGATGTAATATTATTGGCCTACTATTATTGGACAACAATAGTATAAAGGTGGATAACCCATATAATATAATGGACCCATATTTTATATTTTTTATTTTAAGGGGGACAGGAAAAATTATGGGAGACAAGAGGCACTGTATGGGCATGACTTTGTGCTAAAGGGGCTTGGTCTTTCTCTAAGCTGTATTTTAATTTAGTGTTTAATATACCTTTCAACTATGGGACATATTGTCAGTGGCTATCTTTTCTCTAACAGTTGTATTAAAAAACTTGCAACGGGTATGTTAATCCTTTCCACGATTGCACAGTAACACAGCAGAAAATTACACTCAGTGGCCAAAAGTCACAGGAAGGCATGTCCCAGTGCCGGACCAAAAACCCCATATGAACTTAGCCACAGAGTTTTTTGGCGAGGATTTTGGCAAGGAAAAAATCCGCTTCAGGAATTAGGAAATGTTTTTTTCCTCCAGCACAGTGTATAGACCTTGAAAAAAACCAAGCAGTTTTTACCAATACCACGTGGATTTTCCGCCTCCCATTGAATGCGGAGGCCGCCTCAGGTTCCAGACCAAAATACAGGTAGCTGCGACTGGTTGCCGGTGCAGTGCACTGGCATCCGGTCGCGCACTCTGTTCCGGATTGGGTCCAATGAATGGGCCTAGTCGGGAGAAGGGAGTGTCTTCAGGCCGAATTGCAAGGCGAATCGGCCTGAAGAATGAGCATCCCGCTTCTTTTTCCGGGAGCCGGGACAAACCGGCTCCCAGAAAAAAGAACTGACCAGCTCCCATTGATTTCAATAGGAGCTGTCTTTTTAGTCAGGATTTTGAGGCGGATACGGCCTTATACAGCCTGGAAGAAACTCAGTGTCACAATGCAGCTAGTTTTGGAATATACCATGGAACATGCAAAAGTGAATCCACCTGTGTTAAAACACCTGGGTGAAACAAGAGGTGTAACTTGAATCTCCTGGCCAAAATGCAAAATCTGTAATGAGGCCTGACATACTTTGTACCATTTAAAATATTAGTATATTTTATGTGGCAAAGAGAGGGTTGGGGTCCCCTCAGAGTCCATGGCCTTGTCCCTGTACCCCCTTTAGCAACGCCCTTGAGTGCAGTTACTGTACCACGTTACACAATGCACCTGCAAGAAAACACATTAATCAATATATGGCATTTACATGGCAATACAGCGGTCATTAAACAGCAAACAAATACCATAATATACTGCTACACAGGGTTTGCTAACGTCTTGGCCAGGGATACAATATACTGTATGGACATCTACAGTAGCCTACCTAAGATTGCAAAACTAAGGAGGTTATTCTTTACCTCTTTACGGCTGAGGCCCCACGTTGCGAAAATGCAGCTTTTTTTGTTGCAGATTTTGTTACAGTTTTTAGAGCCAAAGCCAGGAGTGCATTCAGCAGAAGGTAGAAGTATAAGAGCTTCCTATATATTTCCCATTTCTGTTGCAGTCATTCTTGGCTTTGGCTCAAAAAACTGCAATAAAATCTGCAGCTGAAAAAGCTGGTTTTCTGCAACATGGTGCTTTAACCTACAGGAACACAAACAGAAACATAGGGATATTACCTATAAAACAATGAAGTTACACTTGTTATTGGGCCCCATAGTAGAATAGAACATGTACCATTTTCATGTCAAAAGCGTGTGCCCTAGCAGACTCAGCCACATTTCAGATATAAGTTGTTTTTGTGGATGATATTTAACATGCAGTCTGTATATTTACTGAGAAACCAAAGGCTATTTTAATCCTGCAATTTGCATGGCTTCTCCACCTAAGCCCATTGAGACATGGAGCACTGAAAAACACTGCATAACAGAAAGTTGCGATTCACTGTAAAACAACTTTTAGACTAAGGTCCCACATAGTGGGGCGCAGCAAAAAAGCACTGTGGAAAAAAACATAATGGTTTTTCCGGCAGCGCTTTTCTCAGAAAGTCCTCTGCAGACGTTCTGCTTTCATTATACCTATAGGAAAACTGTTGAGTGTTTCGGTAGGTACTGCATAATAGACATCCTGTAATTTCCAAAACTGCAACTGTTTTTGAAATCGCAGCGTCTCTGTTGCACATATTTTTCTGCAATACGTGGATGGGATTCACATGAAAAATGCTTCGGTTTTTAGCCACACTGTTTACGCTACATGGGGGTCTGGCCTTACTCAGAATCTATAACTTTACAGAAATAAAGTATAAAATATATAATAAAATATAATTGCCTCTTCCTTAGGAACATAAGACTATTACCTACTGTTAGGGAAGTAAAAACTTTGCTATACCATGAATTGCACCAAGTGACATATTCTGAATACAAGTTATTTTGCAGTGATCACTGCGGCTTTTTGAGCCAAAGCCAGGAGTGGATTGAACAAATCGTAAAAGTATAAGAGTTTACTATATACACATGTGGACAAAATTCTTGGTGCCCCTCATTTAATGAAAAAAAGAAACAAAACACAACGGTCACAGAAATAACATGGATCTGACAAAAGTAATAATGAATAAATATTCTATGAAAATGAAGAAATGAAATTCAGACATTGCTTTTCAACCATGCTTCAACAGAATTTTTAAAGAAATAAAACTCATAAAACAGGCCTGGACATAGATGATGGTTCCCTTAAAGTAGTTTTCCCCATCTCCTTGTTTCAGCTTTGCCTGTAATGCCTGTGTCTCACTTTGTGTATTTCTCTCCCCCCCCCCCCCCCTGCTGAACAGGACAAGCAGATGCAGATCAGTTATTATACACATACCTGTACAAAAGGGACTTGGTGTTATCTGTGCGTTTGCATAGAGAGATAACAGACTTTGCTTTATCAGAAAACTGCAATTAGCTGAAGGATTGCTCTGCTGGGACTGAGTAAGTGATGTCACTTGTCCTATCTTCCAGGTCCGTGGTTATAGCAACGCTGTGTAAATAATGGGAGGAAAGAGGTCACATAGCAGGCAAAGAAAGCACAATTTCTAAAGCAATGTATTTAGGAAAAGTCTTCAATTTACATAAGCTACCAGTATAGATAGGATCCTTGATATGGGACAACCCCTTTAACTTAAAATTTAGTTGCACAACCTTTTGAGGCAATCACTGCAATCAAACGATTCCTGTAACTGTCAATGAGACTTCTGCACCTCTCAGCAGGTATTTTGGCCCACTCCTCATGAGCAAACTGCTCCAGTTGTCTCGAGTTTGGAGGGTGCCTTTTCCAGACGGCATGTTTCAGCTCCTTCCAAAGGTGCTCAATAGGATTTAGGTCAGGGCTCATAGAAGGCCACTTCAGAATAGTCCAATGTTTTCCTCTTAGCCATTCTTGGAGTTTTTAGCTGTGTGTTTTGGGTCATTATCCTGTTACAAGACCCATGACCTGTGACTGAGACCAAGCTTTCTGACACTGGGCAGCACATTTCTCTCTAGAATCCCTTGATAGTCTTGAGATTTCATTGTACCCTGCACAGATTTAAGACACGTGCCAGATGCAGCAAAGTAGCCCCAGAACATAACAGAGCCTCCTCCATGTTTCACAGTAGGGACAGTGTTCTTTTCAATATACGCTTCAGTTTTCTGTCCGTGAACATAGAACTGATGTGCCTTGCCAAAAAGTTAGATTTTTGTCTCATCTGTCCATAGGATATTCTCCCAGAAGCTTTGTGGCTTGTCAACATGTAGTTTGGTTATTATTACTTTTGTCAGATTCAAGTTATTTCTGTGACCATTGTGGGTTTTTCTTTCATTAAACAAGGGGTACCAACAATTTTGTCCACGTATGTAGTTCTCATTTCTTTTGTAACCATTCTTGCCTTTGGTTAAAAACATCGCAACAAAATCTGACACACAAAAAAGTAGTGTTTCCACAACGTGGAGTAGTGGTCACACATGTATACAACCACTTCATTCACACAGACCATTCTCTAACCACCTATATATCTCTAGATAATGAGTGCATATGACTGTTCATTTCTGCCCGGGCTCTGTCTATTTCTATCAGCATCTGTTATCAGGAGACTGTTGGCAGATTATCGTATGCAGCAGGATGTGACTTTGCTCTATATACATATATACACATTTTATATTTTGATGATTCTTTTACTATACAGTTACATATACAGTTTCTTACACAATCCATAAAGCACCTTTATAGGATAACTGAACTGTGCGCCCTCTAGTGGTGTGTGAATGAATCACAGACTGTTCTTACTGCGTCTGCCCCTCAGCACAGCTGCTTGTTCATTCACCAGAAACAGAACACCACTGTGCAGTAAGAAAAAAAAACTTTGACTTCCTCATTTCCAGTGACGTTGTAGTCTGTCCATGTTTTAGTGCCATGTCATGCAGTGCCCGCCCAGATACATTTGCACACTGTGTATGATCACACCCATCTCTACAGTAAAATCTGCGTTGGTGCTATGTTGGCACAGTGGGTGTAGCTTTATCTGTATTCTCTTTGTTGGCCTTCTGCAGTGACAGGTATGTATGTTACTACAGGAGTTATATAACATGTAGTGTAATATCCTTTGTATATTACAATTTATAGTATGTAGTAACTAAATATGTTTTATAATACTCATGAGACTGAAATAATAACGGGGTAAAGATGATTCTACTCAATAGAGAACTTGTTACATAGTATAAATATATAGTGTATACTGGGTTATCCTGAAACAACTCTATTCTTAACCAGTTCTCTTCACTATTAGCATATATTTGTAGGCATGCACTATATACATTCATACAACCCAACCGTGTAAATGTTCAGTGCTTATTTAATATGACGTTAACATATCGTACAGCACAGGTACTAATGACACCCCCTAGGCTACACATTCTTCTGCAATGACGAGTTTTATCATAAGGGGGCCTTGTCATAAGCTGGCTCTATTATAGGGCCATTTTAGCCAGTTTTGCAATAGACAAGTGTGCTACAACATGCACACTACTTATCTCATTAATTTATGGATGACAGAATATGGTGCCTCCAAGAATTTTTTTAAAGTTTTTTTTTTTGAGGTGTTAAAACTTAACAAAAACAACCTAAATTTGCTAATTCTAATGACCTGCAGAGTATATGTAACATGTCCTTTTGCTTGTACACTGAATACTGTGCAAAAAACACCCAGAAGAAAGTGGCGCAAATTCAGTTTTTCTTTAATTTCATCCCATTTTTATTTTTTTCCAGCTTTCCAATACATTGTATAGAATATTAAATGGTTCCATTATGAATTAGACTTTGTCCTGCAAAAAGTAAGCCTTTATACAACTCTGTAAATGGAAAAGCTAACAATTAGAGATGAGCGAGTACTGTTCGGATCAGCCGATCCGAACAGCACGCTCCATAGAAATGAATGGATGTACCTGGTACTTCCGCTTTGATGGCGGCCAGCCGCTTAACCCCCCGCGTGCCAGCTACGTCCATTCATTTCTATGCGAGCGTGCTGTTCGGATCGGCTGATCCGAACAGTACTCACTCATCTCTAGTAACAATGGATTTTTTTGTTTTTTGCCTTTTTCTAACAGCAATTACAAATCAGTTTGGTTGGTCCAGGCCTTTTCTGTTCCGTTCTTGGCAGCCTGTTACTGAAGTAGATTTACTATAGCTATTGAACTGACGTCCTGTACATACCATGAGAAATATCAAAATATGCCTCTCTTGTTTTATAGAGTGTAGACAATGGCTGCTGATGAAGATTATCACTCACTGCTTCAAGGTATCAGTAGCATAAATTTCTCTGGGGGCGCTATACCTTGCAGACTTCTCTTGACTGGTGACAGTGCTTTTCCGGTATTGACAAGTCCTGGGAAACATATCCTTATTGCTGCCTCTAAGTATGGGAAGGGTCGGCTTGTGGTCATAAGCCATGAGGGTTTCTTGAATGTCCCACAATTAATGGATTTCCTAAAAAATGCAATATCATGGCTGAAACCTTCCTCGGAAGCTGTCACTGGTATAAATGGCAACCTAGGTATTTTGGAACAGACATTGTCTGCATCCGGACATAAGGTTGAAAAGATCTCTGGTCTGAAGAAAGATGTAGGAGTGCTTTGTATGAATGGATATAACGATAGTCAGGCACAGGAAATAGTCTCCTTTGTAAAAGATGGAGGAGGTCTTCTCATTGGAGCTCAAGCTTGGTACTGGGCACAGTGCCACAAAGAAGACAATGTTCTGTACAAATTTCCTGGGAACAAAATGACATCTGTTGCTGGAATATATTTCACTAGTCAATATGGAGAAAAAGGAAATTTTAATGTGAGTGAGAAAATACCATGGTGCCCCTTCTACAAAGCGTAAGTACTATTCCTTTACGCTATTTATAATCATCTAGAAAAGTATATATTTGTTGCATGTCCTAATCAGAACTAAAATTATACTTTTTATTTATTTGATTTGATTTCTTTACACAGCGCGAGTTTTTCATCAGACTTAAAGCATCTTTTGCAAGGTGTCAGTAATATGGACATTGGTGGTGTTTCCTCAGAACTTCTCCTTCATGGACCACTGACCTTTCCAATTGGTCTGACTGGCAGTAACCAGTGCTTTTTAGCTGCAGCATATTATGGCAGAGGACGTGTTATTGTGGGGACACATGAAGGCTACCTACTTAGACCACAGCTCAAAACCTTCTTGCTCAATGCCGTCTCATGGCTGGATATGGGAAGAAAAGGGAAGATTGGTGTCAGTAAAAGCGTGGAAGGGTTTGCAAAGACACTACAAGCCGAAGGCTTGCAATACGTAGTGTCTAGTTTAGTCCCTGATCTCAGCGTGTATTGCTGTACATCATACTCTGATGCTGAGGCAGAAAAGATCCAGCAGTTTGTGGCAGAAGGTGGAGGTCTTCTCATTGCCGGCCATGCCTGGTACTGGTCTTACTCTCATCCAGATGTGCTTTCACAATATCCAGGCAACAAAATCCTCAATAAGCTTGGAATCAGCATTTTAGAGAGAACAATTCCACAGGGCATTTACCCGGTTTTGAATCCTCAGGTAGAGGATACTACTTATCATTTTCTAAGAGCAATCGGTGAACTCTTAAGTGATTTGAAGACCGGAGCTGAGCTAAGACCAGCTTTGAGCTCTTGGCTGTTGAATCTCAGACAAGATGGTTCTACCTTCTTGAAGTTGCCAGCCAGTCCTCTTATTTCATCTTTACAGGAAGAACTGGTACGCCTGGTACATGGCTGTGGCGTTCCCAAAGTCAGTGAAAAGTGTCCAGCAAAAAACTGTTCAAAGGAGGCTTTCATGATGTGTCTGGCCCAAGAAGCTTGCTGCTTGGATAAACTTCATGATCTAGATTGTGATGATGGCATATACAGACCGCCTATAGCTGTGCAGATTGATGCCACAAACCCTGGTAGAGTACTTTTCTCATAAGTAAATATATATTGTATATTTACCTTAAAGTAGGTGTGAATGTTTACTGTAAGGACCTGTTCCCACGAAGTAACGTGGCACTCAGTCTGACACATAAAAACGTGTCAGAGTGAACGCTTCAAAACAGAATCCCATTGACTTCAATGGGTGCCGTCTTATGCGCATTACATATTGAAGTCAATGGGATTCTGTTTTGAAGCTCTCACTCTGACATGTGTTTACTAGAGATGAGCGAGGACTATTCGAAACTCCCGTTTCGAATAGCACGCACCCATGGGAATGAATGGACGCAGCCGGCACGCAGGAGATTAAGCGGCCCGCCGCTTCCATTCATTCCTATGGGTGCTTGCTATTCGAAACGGGAGTTTCGAATAGTACTCACTCATCTCTAGTGTTTACTTGTCGTGGGAACGGGCCCTAATTGTGAACATTGTTGCTGTTCTTCCTTTGGTGAAAAGAGCACATATGAGCCCATTGTAATAATCCCAGGCATGCACTGCAGAAACAACACAAATTAAGATGTATTAAACAGATTTTATTGCAAACATTTTTAGCAAAAAACCTGACATATGGTAATTTTATGTCAGTTTTCACTCACGCTTAGTGTGTGTGCATTATGTTTAGTCTAGGTCATTAGACTTGCGGTTGTGTCAGGACTTGCAGCCATAGTACAGGCACAGAAATGCACATGTATTGTACTCATTTGGGATTGGCTAATGGCTGTGTGCATGCAGCTTGTACAGTGGCACACAGTCTCCATGGAGTATATTTTGGAGCTCCATACAGTACAGTCAGCATTGTTTTCAGCAGAATTTACCTCTATACATCTGACATGTGTATTCCGTGCTCAGGTCCTGATGCCTGGAGAAGTACTGGACTCTACTTGCCTCCTCTGAAAACAGCAACACTTGTGTTTCCAGCCTCAGCAGTGGGTAAAGGTCTTCAGGTAACCTCCAGGAATGCCTTTGTTCTATCCTGCGATTTGTAGCCAGTTATTATTCCTATCCCCCTATTATTTTTGTATTGTGAAAGTATGAGTTCTATGCTGTTATATTTTTAGTAGTCTTACAGAATATTTATTGCAGGTACAGGTTGGCTGTCACTCAGATAACCTGAGTGGTGCACAGCAGTTTTGTCGTGCACCAGTGGTTGTGAACAGGAAGGGTGTTGTTGATGAGAAGGTTTCTATATCCTCGGTCTGGGGTGGACTTATATATATTTTCGTCAAATGCAAGACTCAACTGGGCAGCATAGCGATTTCAGTGCAAGAAGTGGAACTAGCGCCTTTGTTCATAAAGGGTGAGTATAGAATGCTCTTATTTCTCTAAAATGTCCCAAATAAATGGTAGAACATGTCTTCTTACACCGCGTTCACACTTATATCTTGACCTGTCTGGCATAATTCTGCCTAAATCCCCAGAAAAACGGCATAGGGATGGTTTGCTAGTGATCAGTTTAAAACCCCATTCATTTCAATGGGTTTTTAAAGCAAACTGCCAGTGTCTGTATGCAGCCTCTCTGCCATGAAACCATTTCTTTGGCACAGACACAAAGTTGGACATGCAGGACTTTGTGTCCATGCATACAGACACCACGGTTTCATTTAAAAACCCAGTGAAATGAACATGTTTTTAAGCTGACTGCCAGTAAGCCGTCCCTATGCAGTATTTCTGGGGATTTAGGCGGAATATGCTTTGAAGTCTGCATTATTTCAGTGGGCTATCTGGGTTTTTTCCGGATAGCATACTGACCCATTCATTTATATGGGTCCATACATAGGAACGTGAAATTCAGTCTGGGCCAACAGTCCGGGCTGCAAAATATGGAACAGGCCCTATTCCTGTCCAATTTAGCATCCCTACTTCCGCGGTTCCTATTCATTGAATCAAAGGGGCCATGGAAGCATGGCCGATGCACAGGCGGCAAACAGATAACATCATTCATGGCTGCTGGTTAACACATGGTCATGTGCAACCAACTTAAAGGCCATGTCAATGAACTTCCATGAATGGTGCTGCTTGTAAATAACCAAACAGTGGTTCCTTTATCTCGCACCCAATATTAATTTAACATCTATTCCATTTTCTTTGCCACTTCCAAGATGCTTAGAGCCACATTATAAACTAGGATGTAGATTTTACCAAAAAAGGAGAAAACGGCCTACTTACGCAATTTCAAGTGGATCCAAAGATATTGACATAACACAATGCACTTGATGTAAACTTCATGGTCGGAGGTAAACAATATAACCGTGAATTGGAAAAACATCCAGCAACCAAGTCCAAACATGCTTGAATGAAACATAGCTTTTAATGCAGCATATATAAAGTGTCCATCAGATAACAAACATAGCCATGTGGAAAAGTAAGTTTGGACTCCGGTTGCTGGATGTTTTTCTAACTCATGGTTTCAGTATGTAGATAACCTGACTTCACTAGACTGTGTTCAGTTTTGCATTATAGACTTAATTTGGAATCTGCAACACACTTTCAGATTTAATAAGAAGAATTACCTTGTATGCAGTGAGTTCTCTATGCAAAATTTACGTCACCCTGCAAAACTCCATAAGGCTGAGGCACAAATGCCGCGATTTGGCAAAAATCACCTTGTTTTACATTAATTGCAAAGTAGATGGGGTTCTGGAGATTACCGCTGGAGGTTTTCATATAGGTATTATGAAAGCAGAAAGTCCACAGAGGAAAACTCTGAAGACTTTCAGTAAAAAGCACTGCAGGAAAAAACGCTAAGTGTTTCCGCCACGGTTGCTCCTGCAGTGCTTTTTGGCAACAGCTCGCTGTGTGGGTCCATAGCCTAAAATAACACAAGTGATGTGAAATTCATAACTCTTTTTAGGTAAGACTGACCGTTCATCTTGGGTGCAAAAAATTCGAAACTACCCATCTCCTTGGGCTGAGCTCATGACTGAAAACCTTATCATAACTGTACCCTCTGATGCAATCCGTACCCTAGAAGATCCAGATGCTTTAATGTCTCAGTGGGACAAGATAATGGAAACAATAGCTGACCTTGCTGTAATTCCAAAGAAGTTTCCCCGTCCAGAAAGATTTGTTGTTGATGTGCAGATATCCAACGGTAAGTAGGATGAAATCTCTCATGTTTCTCACGAAACGCAATTTTTTTTTTATTTTTGATGTTCTGTCAATAGGTTACAACAATGAACAGGATTCTTGAATTTATTTATTTTTTTAATTTTCTTAATGACGTTATATAGAGTTGTTTTAGTAGCACGAGGAGGATCTTGTATAATATTAGGCAAGTGGTTTCAAATGTTATGGCTAATTGTTGTATTTTCTTATATAGTAATTAAAAAAGAACTCAAAGACTGGATATTGTTGGCCTATCAGTAGGATAGGCTATCAATATTAGATTGATGGAGGTTCAACATTCAAATCAATTCAAATGAATGAAGGGTGAGCTGCAAAGACATGGCAACGACACAGTTTAAGCTGTCTGCTTCTGGCTCTGTGTAACGTGCTAAGAACAGCTGATTGGTGGGGGTGCCAGGTGTAGGACACATACTGATTAGATATACAAGACCTATCCTAATGATAGACCATCAATAACCAGTTTTGGACATCAGCACTCCTGCATGGCCACCTCTCAAATCAAAAGGATAAGTAGAACCCCCTCATTCCTAGCAATAGCTGTTAAATTGCCACTATTATGACTTTTTTCATGTCTAAAATTGTTAGTTTGAAAGCCTCTTTAAATTGCCCAGAATATATTGATTTTACAGTACCCAATAATGGAATGCTGTTTTAATTCATAACTACAGGTTGGATGCATGCTGGATACCCCATAATGTGTCATTTGCCTACAGCATCTACTTTAGTAAGCATTGAGAATATAAAGAAAGGACTATGGGGGCCTATACATGAACTTGGTCACAACCAGCAGAGAGGAGTATGGGAATTCCCTCCTCACACCACAGAAGCCACATGTAACCTGTGGTCTGTATATGTACATGAAACTCTGCTGGGAATCCCAAGGGATAAAGCTCATCCTGCTCTCAACCTAGAAGCCAGAGGAAATAGAATCAAGGAGTATCTGAAGAATGGAGCCAAGCTTGATGAGTGGAATGTGTGGACAGCGCTTGAGACTTATCTTCAGGTACCATAAGTAATGTTTTACAATAATACTAAACGTAACATATAGCATATGTCACTTAAAACTTAAAATGCCAATAGTGTTTGTTTTTTTTAACTTCTGTTGCATCTGTTACAAACTAACAGTCGTGTTCTCTGTTTTATTACTGTTGCAATATGTATAGTAACTTACTTTATGTTGTTTCTACTTCTTCAGCTACAAGAAGGCTTTGGTTGGGAAGTATTTAAAAAAGTTTTTTCAGAGTACCACACAATGACAAATGTCAGTAAAGACAAGAATGTCAAGATGAATCTTTGGGCAGAGACGTTCTCTCAAGCAGTCAATAAAAACTTGGCTCCATTCTTCAAAGCCTGGGGATGGCCCATTGATGACACAACAAACACTAAACTATCTGCATTGCCTCAATGGGATAAGGATCCTATGAAATCTTATGTCAATTCAAAATAAACCTAAAACTTCAGAATGTCTGAAAATGAATTGGACACTGCCATTTTATTGTTTATCAGTATGAGTCTTTTTGGAAATGAGCAGTGGTCATTGTTTTGAATACCATTGACCACTGCCTTTACCATTACATTGTTGTACCCAAGCATCCCCAAATATATTGTAAGAGCACCCTTAATAAAGAATATTGGTACAAAAATTCCAGCCTCAATGTAACACTTCCTAGGGACCTGATAGCACGAGGAGTGATCTAAACCAGAGGACTCCAATATCCCTATTCCTTAACACAGCAGGCACCAAGTAAAACAAAGATTGGATAGTGTCAGCAGTTTCCCATATAAGCTTCTCTAGTCGGTGAACAATTGCTTAAAGGAGTCCTTTCACCACCTCCACCAATTCAAGTTCTTACCATCTATAGGTGCTGCTGCACAGACTCCAAGACACCTGCAGCGCTTTTCACAAAGTCCACAGGGGTTTCTTCTGCAGACTTTCTGCTTCAATTATACCTATATGGAAACCACTGGCGTTTCTGTAAGTATAATTGACACACTGTCATTTTCAAAAACAGTGATTTTTTTTTTTTTATATTTTATAGTCATACCTTACCTCTCCTATAAGTGATCACAGAACTGTTCCTCTGGCCCTCTCATATTTCAGTGGTCACATAAAGACCAGCCTTCCTCTCCTTTAAGTCACATAAAACTTTCCTTTAGTACTATCTTGTGTACTCACCTCCAAGAAATCTGCGATGTGCCTTCTGCTTGCAGAAAAATGGACCAACAGACAACTTTTTGTACCTAGCTTCCTATATAGAGAAAAATCTTTAAATGTGCACATGTGTGTGCGTGCGTGCACATGGACACGCACACTATTGTAGCATAAGCCTAATAGGATGTTGACACACCTAATCCATTCACTTCCAAGGTGTGTCTGTTTGGAATCTTAGAAGAAGAGCTATGGTTATACCATATGCAAATCATTATTTTTCGCTAGAAAAACCATTCTTACAACCCTTAGCTCGCTTATTGCTTAGGCGAGGAGGACTGCCACTAGTTCCCAAGAACTCTACTACATTTTGGACATTTGTATTATCCTTATGGCTGTATTGTGTATTGTATAATACATTATACTGTTTGGTTGGGATTGCAATATTGCCCTGTATCTCCTCCATGTTCATCTCCTATACAGGTCATGCTGTTTTTTTCCTTTTGGACTACCATGCTTAGACTTTTCTTTAGGGTGCCAGCCCATGGAGTTGACGACAGTCTCAACTCTGCAGAAGGAGGGAGAAACAGTGTGTGAGAGCTACTTATAGCTGAGGGAGGAGGGGGTATAGGTAAAACACAGACAATTCAGTTTATTCCTTCCGTCTACAAGGCCACCTATGCTGGACTCTCCATCCTGTGTATTACTTCACCACCCTTGTCCACTCACAATGTAACTGCACAAGGAGAGTGCATAAAACCTCCTTACCTTTTGCTCACTACAGCCTTCCTGTTGTAAACTAAGCCAACTGAGTGCTCCATGCAAAGTTTGCATGTTATGGGTATGTTATTTTTACTTGTCCTGACTCCAGATCTCTGTGCCTGGACATAATAATGCTATTTCTTTCTAACTCTAGCTTAGATTGCCAGGCTGCTCCTCTGACCGGTTGCTCTGTCTGTATGAGATGCTGTGACTGTTCTGGTGTGTCAGCACCCCTCTTCCCACCTTCCTAATTTCTACCAGGGCATATGCACCGTGTTTGGTCTCCCAGTGTTGGATTACATTAATGTAAACACAGCAATGGGGTCCCAACATCGTGCTTAGGGAAACCATCTAGTAAGCCTGCAGTAAATGTAATCCAAACTGTGTTATTTCTATTGTCTATTGTTTGCCCAAATGTTATCCCTGAGTTAATTACATCAAATAATCTTGTAAAACTAGTTCAGCTGGCAATAGTCTTTGCTAAGAGACTTCAGACAATGAGCATCTTGTTATAGTTACAATATATATTTAGAAATATTTTGACATACCTATGGTTTACTCGCCACAATTTTATATACAGTGTAGTGACTATAATGAAAAAGTAACATGTTTGGCACTCAATTTGTGCTTCAGGTAACATTGTGTACCTTTTCTATTAAACTTTACTAGTTTTAATCCTTATATGGAAAAGAATTTATAAACTTTGACAGTGCGTTTCACCTTTTGACTGTTTGAGAACAGAGTAGCCAGTGTATTACAGGACATTATGTCACTTGAAGGCATACATAACTATACTGCTTCAAGTCCCTCAACCAGCCCACTGTTCAGGGCAGTAAATGTGGCCAACACCTGAACCATGTGAATGCATGGTTACCTATACAGCCCCAGAATTGGATAGGTGTTGGCAGGAAACTGTGAATCTTCAGTGTGTATCCCTTGTTGCGGTGAGTTGAAGCTTGAGTGCAAGATTGTTACAGATGCATGCACATTGCATACTAGTACAGTGCGTGAGAATTATTTATGGTAATACAGGTATTTAAAAAAACAAACAAACTATGAGATATACCTGACTACATAATGTGCACAATTTTAGAAAATACACTTTGAAAACTCTGCCATAGACTGAAATACAGTTGTACAAGTTATCTAAAGACAGGAGCTTCAAGCCTGCTGGGGGCTGCTAATAAAACAAACAAAAAGTTAACCTCCCCCCCCCCCCCCCCAAACCCCAGTGTCTGTGTGTTTTTTCTGTGTGGTGTTCACACAAATCATGTGGAGAGAAAAGTGCTGCAAGAAGTACTTTTTTCTCCGCATGATTTGTGCGGACACCACGCAGAAAACGCATGGACCCCATAGACTATAATTTTCTTTGCTAAGCCAAGCGGACTCCCCGAACAGCATACTGAACGCAGATGTGATCCAGGCCACAGCTACAGGCATATAAAAATATCAAAAAAGCTGAACCACCATTTATGCCTCACATGTAAATTAGAATAAAAATTAATCAAAATATCAGTCATTCCCCAAAATGGTATAAATAAAAAGTCATCTGGATCTGCTATATATATATATATATATACTCTTTATGTGTGTAAATGTTTACAACTATAGCAATTTTGCTAATATTTCTTCGCAGTAAGAGGTGTCAATCATTTTGTGTGGGCAGAGGAAGTCACAAGCTTTCCATGTGTGTCTTGGTGATGATAAACCAGCTTTTTACATCACAATCTTAAAATAAATCAAATAAATCATATCAAATCTATATTTCATCAAACACAGCATAGGAGACCTGACAGAGGTGCCATAAATATTTAATCACAGCGGATGAAAGAAGGGACACGACATGAAATATTATAGTATCCAATGCAGGCAAATAAGAGTTTAGATATGTGGCCTATGTGGAACAAATGTCATAGTTTTTACAGTTACTTGCCTGATGTTCTAAGAACTTAGAATAATCCCTAAAGTTTTCTCACATGCAATACATGTTTATTTGGCTGCATTATGAATCTTCATGTGTCTGACCATTGAAGACTTCAGTCCGAACCTCTTGCCACATTCTGTACACATGAAGAGCTTCTCTCCTGTGTGTATTCTTTGGTGTACAATAAGGGATGACTTTCGGGTGAATTTTTTCCCACACTCTGAGCACAAGAAGGACCTTTCTGTAGACTTAGCTCTCTTTAGTATTTGATCAGATCCATTCCAAAGATCTCCTCCTGAATTGTGACTATTTAGCACATTTAATATGGGTTGCTCTGAATGGATTCTGTTTTCATCTGCTTTCCCTGAACTGCCTTCAGTGATAGATTCTGAAATGTCAGGCTCATTTTCCCAGGAAGGAGTAGACAGATGTGTGCATAGGTCTTCATTATTCTGGCTCTTGGTGGACTCACCATCTGCAAAAACCAAAAACTCACAATAGTTCATTCATATGTTTGTATGTCAATATTCAAGGCTTACACAATTCACTTTAATATCGACCATTAAAGAAAATAATTTTAGCATTTTCAAACCAAATGCAAACCTGTAGTAGTATCTGCTTTCCATCCTTAACCCCTTAAAGATGTTGTCCTGTATTGATGACCTATAATCGGCATGGGTGTCAAAAACCCAGGACCCCTCTGACCAGCCATTTGAAGCTGCTCAGCATTCACAAGAGCACCATGACCCACTCACTGTTTACATCTCACACCATTTATTTTATAGCAGCCGTGCCATAATATTACAGACTTGTCCAATTCACTTTTATGGGATGAGTGAGGAGGACTGGTCATTAATAAATATAACTGTACAACCCCTTTAAAGGGAGTCTAACCCCCAAGTATATTCAGCTGCTACCTCCACATTACAGTTTAAACAATATACCTTTCTTACTTTTGTAAATTTGTATAAAAGCAACTTTGAAGTTATAACTTTGTGTGGGCCTTGATCTCCTGTGACTCAGGTAAGATAGGTGATATCATATGAGTGGGAGGATTAACTCTTACTATACAGGGTGGTACAGGCAGAAAAGGTAGGGGTCTGAGTAGCAAAAACAGTGCTCCAGAGAGCTGAAGGCCCGCCCCCAGTGCACCAACTTCCTCAATTGCAAAAGACTTCAAAGTTGTTCTTCTCCAAATCTAGAAGTGACATACATAACATCGGCATGTTGTTTATCAGTGTACTTGTGGTCTGTAACATGACTGTGAAACTTCCTTGGTGGACTCACTTTAAACCTCTCCCAACATCCTGGATGCTGGGTCTTTAAAGATGGAGACTTCTCTGCTTACTAGCCACCAGGTCTCCGCTGTTTTGCATGAAAAGCGCATTAGATGCCAAATACAGGAAAATAGAAGCAGAATGCAGTTCTTTTTGATGTTGCAAGGACTTATTTTTCAAATAGTACAAAGTATGATATGTGTGGTGCACCCAAGCAATAGTCTTTGCCAAAAGTGGTTCCTGGTCACAGTGTTTGGGAACCACTGTTATAGAGGAATGTCCCTCACAAACAAAAAGGACAGTATGCATAGCATAAATATGTCACAGGATATCTAGTCTGGATAAAGTAGTGGTCTTTTGGGGTGTTTCTACTGTACATGTCAGTATTTATGTACAGATACAGTATTGGTTGCATTTCAACATTACATTTTACTACATTAGATGCCATTATTGTGGTACCAAACATTGTTGCCTCCATGCTTTATGGAAAGTTTTGCATTTAAACAAGAAGTACATGTAAAGAAGTAAATGCCAAAGAGGCTGGACTTGCTTTTTATCTGTCTGTAGCTCAGTGCTCCCTCTCTATGCCCTGTACTGGTATTAGTAGTTACTCACCTGCAGAGGGAGTTTCAGAAGTCTCTTGTTTTATATTTAGTGATCCTTCTTGTATGTTCTCTTCAAATTGTGGATCAAAATAGTCCCTTAAAGAGGACCTTTCATGATTTTCATGGTAAACACATGGACCCATTACAGTCTATGGGGTCTGTGTGGTTTCATTGCTCACCGCTTTTTAATGCGTATAGGTTTCATCAGATTGGGCACAGGCAGTTCTATATACTGCTGGAAAGCCGACAGTGCGCTGAATTCAGCACACTATCGGCTTTCCCGATCTGTGCCCCTGGTGAAGAGCTAGCGCTGTGCTCTGAGACCGGGGAAGAATGCCCCCCTCCCCTCCTGATAATACTCGTCTATGGACGAGCTGTGTGAGCAGAGGGAGGGGGCGTTCCTTCCCGCTCACACTGTACAGCGCTATAGGCGCTGCTTGTACAGAAGGATGTTCCTGACAGAGTGTCAGAAAAGCCCTTCTGACTATAAAGCGCTACGGTACTGGCACCGATAGCTCTTTACCCGGGGCACAGAGTGGGAAAACCAACAGTGCGCTGAATTCAGCGCACTGTCGGCTTTCCAGCAGTATATAGAACTGCCTGTTCCCCAAACCATGAAAAGTCCTCTTTAAAGAGGACCTTTCACCATTTTGCCCACAGGCAGTTCTACACTCACCGGCCACTTTATTAGGTACACCATGCTAGTAACGGGTTGGACCCCCTTTTGCCTTCAGAACTGCCTCAATTCTTCGTGGCATAGATTCAACAAGGTGCTGGAAGCATTCCTCAGAGATTTTGGTCCATATTGACATGATGGCATCACACAGTTGCCGCAGATTTGTCAGCTGCACATCCATGATGCGAATCTCCCGTTCCACCACATCCCAAAGATGCTCTATTGGATTGAGATCTGGTGACTGTGGAGGCCATTGGAGTACAGTGAACTCATTGTCATGTTCAAGAAACCAGTCTGAGATGATTCCAGCTTTATGACATGGCGCATTATCCTGCTGAAAGTAGCCATCAGATGTTGGGTACATTGTGGTCATAAAGGGATGGACATGGTCAGCAACAATACTCAGGTAGGCTTTGGCGTTGCAACGATGCTCAATTGGTACCAAGGGGCCCAAAGAGTGCCAAGAAAATATTCTCCACACCATGACACCACCACCACCAGCCTGAACCGTTGATACAAGGCAGGATGGATCCATGCTTTCATGTTGTTGACGCCAAATTCTGACCCTACCATCCGAATGTCGCAGCAGAAATCGAGACTCATCAGACCAGGCAACGTTTTTCCAATCTTCAATTGTCCAATTTCGATGAGCTTGTGCAAATTGTAGCCTCAGTTTCCTGTTCTTAGCTGAAAGGAGTGGCACCCGGTGTGGTCTTCTGCTGCTGTAGCCCATCTGCCTCAAAGTTCGACGTACTGTGCGTTCAGAGATGCTCTTCTGGCTACCTTGGTTGTAACGGGTGGCTATGTGAGTCACTGTTGCCTTTCTATCAGCTCGAACCAGTCTGGCCATTCTCCTCTGACCTCTGGCAGCAACAACGCATTTCCGCCCACAGAACTGCCGCTCACTGGATGTTTTTTCTTTTTCGGACCATTCTCTGTAAACCCTAGAGATGGTTGTGCGTGAAAATCCCAGTAGATCAGCAGTTTCTGAAATACTCAGACCAGCCCTTCTGGCACCAACAACCATGCCACGTTCAAAGGCACTCAAATCACCTTTCTTCCCCATACTGATGCTCGGTTTGAACTGCAGGAGATTGTCTTGACCATGTCTACATGCCTAAATGCACTGAGTTGCCGCCATGTGATTGGCTGATTAGAAATTAAGTGTTAACGAGCAGTTGGACAGGTGTACCTAATAAAGTGGCCGGTGAGTGTATATACTGCCAGAAAGCTGACAGTGCGCTGAGTTCAGTGCACTGTCGGCTTTCCCGATCTGTGCCCGGTGTGAAGAGCTTACGGCCCGGTACTGTAGCTCTTCTATGGTCAGAAGGGCGTTTCTGACAGTTAGCCAGGAACGTCCTTCTTCACAGCACAGCCAATCACGCTGTACTGTGGAGCGGGGAGGAACACCCCCTCCCTCCCTGATAATGTTCGTCTATGGACGAGTACTGTGAGCAGAGGGAGGGGGCGTTCCTCCTGGCTCTCACAGCACAGCGCGATAGGCGTTGCGAGGCAGAAGGACATTCCTGGCTGTCAGAAACGCCCTTCTGACCATAGAAGAGCTACGGTAGCGGGCCGTAAGCTCTTCACACCGGGCACAGATCGGGAAAGCCGACAGTGCGCTGAACTCAGCGCACTGTCAGCTTTCCGGCAGTATATAGAACTGCCTGTATGCAAAATGGTGAAAGGTCCTCTTTAAGGATGATGCATTTGGCTGTAGATACCCAGTAGCACAAGGCTGCAGGTTCTGTTGTAGACTTGATTCTTGTTCCTTCATTGAAGGCACAGTAACATCACCTTTATGTGCACTCAGAAACTGCTGCATGTTAGATTGCAATTGACCTAAATAAGATTAAGACCAAGTTACAGCAGCTTGTTGCTTAAGAAGACAAATACCACTGATATAATTTGGAAGGTACAAAACTGTGTATGAGTTGCAAACAGCCTTCCTAAATATAAGGTGGTCATACACATTAGATGTAAATCAGCTGAAATTTGGCAGAAGAGTGAAAATAAAGTGTATGGAAACATGCCAGCCCTCCACTCACAGCCTCCATAATCAGTGGCAGATTCCACCCTGATTTGGCTGATCGGTAGGGATCCTGGGTGTTGGACCCTAACTGATCAGCTGTTCTGATCCCTCTCTTCTTTTTTAAAGTTCCCACTTAGACCCTCCAAGATAACAGAAACACATTTGTTTTTTCTAATATACTTTAGCACATTACTTACCGATATGATTCTCTAAGTGTAATAACAGATCGCAGTATCGACTAAAATATATGCCACATTCTGAGCAGACATTGAGCATCTGCCCAGTGTGGGCCCTCAGATGTCTTACTAGGGAGGATTTAAAGCTAAACCTCTTCCCACAGTATGTGCATATAAAACGTTTCTCTCCAGTGTGTATTCTCTGATGGACAATGAGAGATGACTTGCGAGTAAAATTTTTCCCACACTGGATACAGTGGTAGGCCCTTCTGCTGCTCGACAACCTTGGCTTGCAAACGGAGTCATCAATTTCAGATTTCACTACTGTCTCAGATTCTGTGGCTCTTGACACCGCACTATACATGTCTTGACGCTTTGTTTTTTTCAAGATGACTTCTGGTGAAAGATTGCAATTGTGTTCTGCTTCTAAATGAGGAATATTAGAAACTGCATCAAACTCCAAATTTGTATCACTGGACAATTCACTGTTACCTGAAAAGCAATCAGAACATTGTTGACTACACTTCTTGCTTATAAAAATCAGACAGCTAGGCAGATATCTAATCGACAAAACAGCATTCTGACACCTATCATTGCATATTGACATGTCCCTTTAACCATATAGCTGATCACCAGGTCAATTTCATTTAAGAAAGACTGCCAGCAATCGCTAAAATTGGACCCACTGGACAAGAAACTGTTCTATCACTTATCAGGGCTCAGCAGCTGAAGATAATATGCAGAGAGAGGGAGTGAAGAGAATATCGATGACCAGGAACAGAGACTGAGTCATTACTCTGACCAGAGAAGTGGTCTGCAACCTAGGAAACAAGTTATGAACATTAAGGAGACATATTTAGCTGTATCTGGCAAATGGAGCAAGATCGATAAAGCAATACATTGAGAAAAACACTTTAGTAAGCTTAAGCTACAGGTCTGCATATGAGATAGGAATAACCCTCAGCATTTTACACTATATGATGGTTAGTTTCTATAACATGCTATAAGAACACTCACGTATATGCGCTTTGTGATGTCTGATCAACAGATGTTGCTCCGTGAAGTGTTTTCCACATTCCAGACATACATGAGACTTTGCTGCACAGCTGTCTCTTATACGTTGGCTCAGTTGGTCTTGGCTATCAGGATCGTGTCCCGGTTCTGATCTGGGATAAAACCTCTCTATTTTATGTGCCCTCTGATGAAACAAAAGTTGTGAAGCTCCACAGAAACGCTTCTCACAATGAGGACATTTATAGGGATTCTCTCTCCTGTGGACTTTCTGGTGCTGGAAAAGACTGGGGTAGCGATTAAAGCTCCGACCACAATCTGAACAGATATTGAGCATTTTTGGAGAGTGAGTTCTAATGTGTCTGACCAATGACGACTTCAGGCTAAACCTCTTGCCACAATCTGTGCACATGAAAAGCTTCTCTCCGGTGTGTATTCTCTGATGTACAATGAGGGATGACTTCCGTGTGAAGCATTTTCCACAGTTAATACACGAGATGCATTTTGCCTCTTTCCTGACTTTCCAGTCTCTATCATTTCCATATTTAATGACAATATAACTCTTTTTATCTATTCCTGGATTTGATCTCTCCGTGACATAAGACTGTTCTTGTTTGGGAGCTTCTGTGTCATCTTTATAAACAGCAGAAATACTGCAGGTTGTTCCAGATTTGGTATCCATGTTAGAAATACTATTGCGGGTATTAAATAGACAACTGTTACCTAATGGCACAAAAAAGGCACATGTTCAGAAAACGATGGCCAATATTCTTAGGGAACACGTGTGATATATGAAATATTTCTGTAGACATTAATTACTGTGTAATTGCTGAATAAGTCATAGTAGAAAAAGGTTGGCATGTCGGGGCGACACGGTGGCTCAGTGGTTAGCACTGAAGCCCTGCAGCGCTGGAGTCCTGGGTTCAAATCCCACCAGGAACAACATCTGCAAGGTATTTGTATGTTCTCCCTGTGTTTGCATGGATTTTCTCCCATTCTACAAAGACGTACTGATAGGAAAAAAAATTAAAAAAATATACTTTGTGATTGCTATATGGGGCTCACAATCTATATTTTAAAAAAAAAAAAAAAGGTTGGCATGAGCATAAGTAGCCGGCATCTACTAACAAGGCCTGGCAAAAATCACTGTCTTCACAAGCCATCTACCAGATATTAGGAATTGAGTGCCAATGAGCTAGGACTCACTGACAATGGACATCTGATCAGTGTTCATGTTCATAATGTCATTGATTTATACATTTCCAGTAATAACAACAGGGGAACTGCACAATACTAATTTTTATAAAGGGTACTTATGGAGACTACAAGTATTCTTCAGAAAGGGGAACTGACAGATCCTCTTTAGTACTTATTAGAATCAATATACATAACAGAAGTACTCACTGCTACACAACCCTAAGGTAACACAGAAACACTCATATATTAAGTTAGCAAGCTACTATCTTCTTGACGTGCTTCTGTTTTTCCCCAAATATACAGGTTCCCAGTTTCCAACATAGGTGCAAGTCCAAGAGGTGGACCTACATGTCTTAGACATGTATGGTTATGCCATAAATGTCCAAATTGGAACTACCCCATGAAAGGATTTAGTGACACAGTGCAGCTTTAGGCTGAGTTCACACAGGGTTTTTTGGTCAGGATTTTGACGCAGAATTTGCGTCAAAATCCTGACCAAAAAAACCCACCTCCCATTGAATTTTAATGGAGCCGGTCACTTCCTTTTTTCGTGAGCAGTTTGTTCCCGCTCGTGGAAAAAGGAAGCAACATGCCCTTTCTTCAGGCGGATTCTGCAGCTGTTTTAGCCCCGGACATCCGCCTTGTGACACCTCCCTCCTGACTAGGCCCATTCATTGGGGCCTAATGCGGAGCGGAATGCTGTGACTGGTTGCCGATGCATTACGCCGGCATCCAGGCATGGCTAGCCATTTTTTGGTCTGGAATCTGAGGCGGCCTCCGTGTCAAATTCTGGACCAAAAACCCCTGTCTGAACTCAGCCTTATGCTAAAGCCCCGGAAATGTAGCTTTTTTTGTTGCAGATTTTGTTGCGTTTTTTGTGCCAAAGTCAGGAGTGGATTGAGCAAAAGGTAAACGCAACAAAATCCGCAACAAAAGAAGCTGTGTTTCCGCAATGTGGGTCCCTAGCCTTAACGTGCCTTTTTCCTTCTTTTCTAGTGATTATAATGTCTTTGGTATCTTTAGAGATGTCTCTTCTAATTCGATACACTGCAGTGTCACTTAAATTCTCCACAAAGGATTATGTGTCACAAACATTTCATGACTAGAATATACATTAGATAATACTTAACCTTTATGGATCCTCTGATGTCTTATAAATGCAGTACGACGTTGAAAGGACTTTCCACATTCAAGACATGTATAGGATTTTTCTGCAGTTTTATCCTTGACATGGTTATTCACTTTGTCTAGAAAGTCAGGGTTTCCAGGTTCTGATTTTGCATAAGATATTTCGGCTTTATGGTTTCGCTCATGAAGCTTTGAAGTTTGGGAGAAGCTCTTCTCACACTGAGGATACTGATAGGGTTTATGTCTCCTGTGCACCTTCTGTTGCTGGAGCAATATTTTTGGAGAGTGAGTTTTCATGTGTCTGACCAGAGAAGATTTGAGGCCAAACCTTTTGCCACATTGTGAGCACATGAATTGCTTCTCTCCCGTATGTATTCTCTGATGGACAATAAGGGATGATTTCCGTGTAAAGCTTTTTCCGCAGTCAATACACAGGACACGTTTTTCTACTTCATGAGTGTTTTTCTTACCATAAAATGACCCATCTTTCGTCTGGTCTACGCCATTTCCTGACTGCAAGGATAGGGGTATATTACAGTCTTCATTTACAATAGAGGGCATGTCATGTGTGACTCCATCATTACTGATAGTGATGTCAGCAGTAGCAGGTTCTAGGACAGAGGAGAAATAAATGTTAACTTCCAAAAGTAAATACAAAGTGGGAAAAAGCCACACTGAATCTGAACAATTTCAGTATAAGTTTACAAACTATACATGACCTAACGCTAGGTGATATCATGCAAGACACTGCCCTTTCTCCATAAGAATAGTACATTAATAGTTTTTACTCTGTTATAAAAGGGTTGGGTTATTAATATCAGATCTGTGGGGGATGACAATCCTAACATTCAGCTGTCAGTTTAGTCCATATTATAGCGACTCTGCCTGGTAATGCCGCTTAATATTATTTTGAATCTGAATGGGACTGAGCTGCAACTTGGCAATCTAACCAATGAATATGGTGTCAATGGCCTGAGAAGAGGAAGCAGCCGGTCAGCTGACAGTCAGGAATTCTGGAGCCTTAAATGAAGACTCTCTGCTGTATCCCTGGCTGAACAGAGGTGAATATACATATTTTCTTATTTTAACCCCCTCTACAGCAGAAATATAGTTACTTGGGACATCCCTTGAATATCTTCTATGAGCAAACCTAACCTATATGGAACACACTGTGAACGGTATTCTGAAGCTTGCTATGTCTAATAACTTGCACACTGCAAGGGCCAAGCAATGCAAATTTTTCATAAAAACCTGTTGGAAAATTAGTTTTTAGCACAAATATATGTAAGGCTACATTCACACTTGCAATTGAGTCTCCATGAAATCCTGAAATCGGCGGATGAAAACGTCCCGTAGAACTTTGTAGATCTTATCGGAGAAAAAGAGTTGTTTTTTTCATCAATACTGTTAAAAACTTTAGTTGTTTTTGTGTATATAAATCTTCCTTGGCTCGCCATCATCCTTCATAAATTTCTAGGGACAGATTTCAGTGATGAATTGGGTAGTTTGGGAGAAAAGGGGATAAGGAAAGAGCCTGATAAATGAAGAAAAGAAGCATTTTTTTCTGATACAATATATTATACAGTTGTGCCTAGACAATGATAATACGTGAAATGTGTAATGCAGCTGGCTGGTGCATCTCAGAGTGCCGTAGGGTGCAATCTTATAGGATTTTTGCATCAATGTAATGTAGAGAATTAAAATGAAAGATATTTGCAAATATACATAATGAAAAATGTTGCTGAATTTTTCTTGATCAGTTGCCAATGGGCATGACCATGACTGGATAAACTTTCTATGGTCTGGGACCTGTCAAAAACCCAGACATGATCTCCCTATTGCAGCCAAGTTATTAGGCATGGTCACTACATACATGAGAAGGTAAGTCGGCCACAATAAGGAAATCATGGCTGAAGTGTCAGACTGCAGAAAGTTCCTGCGTCCATACCCATTGGAAACAGATTGTCACCACTAATATGGTTAGAAGAAATCTTTTAAAAAGCTGCAAGATGGATATTCATGAGAAACCCCTTTTACATGTCCAGTTCCTAATTCTTATTATTCCCTACTCACCATTGTGCAATCTCTGATGTCTCATTACAGCTCTATTCCCTTTAAGGTACATCCCGCACACTAGACATAAGATATTCTTCTGCGTGCTACCTTTGGCCAGATCCTTCCCATTTTCAGTACAGTCAGATTTATCAGGCTCTGGATCCTTTTTGTGAATTTTTTGATGAACTAGTAATTGTGATGCCCAAGTAAAACTTTTCTCACAGGACGGACATTTATGGAGTCTTCCCTTTCTATGAACTTTCTGGTGCTGGAAAAGACTAGGATAGCGACTGAAACATTTGCCACATTCAGGGCAGATTTTTTGTGACTTCGGGGTGTGAGTCCTCATGTGTCGAACCATAGAAGACTTGAGGCCAAACCTCTTCCCACACTCTGAGCACATGAAAAGCTTTTCCCCTGTGTGTATTCTCTGATGTACAATAAGGGATGACTTCCGTGTAAAGCTTTTCCCGCAGTCCATACAATGACATGGTTTGTGGTCATTGGAAGGCTTCTTACTACTTCGAGCAGTTTGCTTTCTGGTGTCAACTACATTTTCATATTTCCCAGTTACTTCTTCTGTCTCTTGTACAATATCGACCTTTTCTTTATCCATTTCCAGATGCCTGTAGCACTTATAACTATAGTAGTAAGCATATGACTGTCAATGTCCAATGCTCTGCTCCTCCACTGTTCATTCTTGTCATATTTGTATATAGAGTATTCTTCTGCTGAAATCATAATTATTATATAATTAGAATAATTCAGCCTATTTGTTTCAACAGATATTCAACAGAATATGTCTAAGTATAACAATGCTCACAAGGTACAGGAACACCGCATGCAAACAACCAGTCAGTCTCTATATACTGTACATATCATACCAGAGAACACAGGTTCATCTCAAGGAAAAGCTCAACAGTAAGGTGTAATAATAATTTGCATACTGCAGAAAACCAGGAATACCACCGAGACGGCGGCGTGGAGAAGACTTCTAAAGGTAGGAGAAGAATAGCCTTTCTTAAGGCTATTCCTACATGTTAGTCTTAAAAAATGTGATTCTAATGATAGAATCCCTTTAGTCTTAACTGCAACTTAGAAAATGTCCTCTTTCATACAACACCAGAATCAGGTTTCTGCATTTTCTAATGCCCTAGATATAACTGTTTGACCCTCCCCCATCTTCATTACCTTCAAGAATGTACACAGTGAAACACAGGAGCAGCTGTCAATAGAGAAACAAAGGGATTTCACAGAAAGGAGACACAATTTGTTAATAAAGTATATTACAGAATTTATTAATGAAACAAATACTGCCAGAACATTAGAAGTTGTTCAAAAGGTTAGGCATATGTTAATTATAAGGTATTTGTTACATAGGAAAGCAAATATTCTTTATGCATTTTCTCTGCTGCAACCCTTATATTGAAGCCCTTCCTATTAACCCCTGAAATCAAGATGATATACATAATGTCAAAGAGGTTATCCGGTTTCTGACACATCTCATGTTCACATTTCTATCTGATAAAAGGTTCTACCCTTAATGTAATTCCCTAAATTTATATCCGATCATGTTACCATTACAGACATGGACAGTGAGGGATTATTAAATGAGTTGTTGGGAAACTTCTAGTTAAGGCTGGATTCAAACTAGTGTTCGCACTCCATTCAGGAATTCCGTCTCCAAATCAGGACTTTTCTGTCCGAATTTTTCGTGTTGTCCCCATTGTAGTCTATAGGGTCCAAGGGTTTCCATGGGTAAGACTGGGTTTCTATTTTTCGAGTTCCCAAGTGTACCCAAAGAACGGAAACCCGAACGCTAGTGTGAGACTAGCGTAACTTACTTTGGCCAGCAGGTTTTTCAGGCAGGACCAGGGGGTTCTGGGTATTTACCTATGTTATGGGGCTGGCTTTGTTATAGTCTGCCAACCACCATAGCACAAGTAACTAACAACCTGTGAAAAGAAGACAGGGGGAAGGATGCAGAGCAAACCAGGGAATAGTTCTGGTCAAGTGAACCAGGGTCTGAACCAGTTTGGAGCATCCCCTCCCCCCAGTACTGCGTGAAGAAACCACCGACCAAAGTTAGTTAAAGGGTTTTCCAGTTTTAAAAAAATATGGGTCAACTGGCAGGATTCATCAATACTTAATATATAGTCATATATATATATATATATATATATATATATATATATATTTTAATATATATCATTGTTTAATATATATTCTGTTTAAATTCAGACCCTTTGCTCTGATTTATTTTCAGGTCAATGACCACAGAGTGATGTTTCATTTGCAAGCACAATACTGCTCCCTGTGAGCAGTTCGGCCAGCAAACAAAATGTAACGTTAGGTAAATAAAACTCAGCATGAAACCTCAGATGTTGGAGTGATTTATTACCGGTGATTTCACTGCAGGGGAGAGTGGAAAATAAAGCCAAGCAAGGGGTGCACAAGGGAACAGTGAGTATGTAGCACTGCTGTGTTTGTATTTGCAGATAGTTTTTGGAAGCTAGCTAGGACAGTCCCTTTAACATCTCCTGGTTGTCTGTATGACTTGGTGGTGGTGTACCCTGCATATCTGCTTATAATGGAGTGGGCTGGGGTCAGTGCAGAGTACAGCATTCTCTACACTACACCTATAGACAAGAGTGAAGCCCTGCACAGGTTACAGGCAGTATACACTGCTCCTATATCATGCCTGTCGCTATATGTGCGTGCTAGCCGCAATCACTACAAACCTCAGTCTCCTCTCCCGCACAAGTAACCGGATTATTTACTTCCGGGTAATGCAGCAAGGGCTGCTGGGAGATGTAGTTCGGCACGACGTAAAGTAAAAGACAGGACAGGACTCTAGAATGACTATAGGCGGTCTGTTCAGTACTACAGCAAACAGCTACAGCGCCAGGGAGGGCAGTACTGAGCAGCAACAGCAGGTCATAGAGGAGACCCTGAGAGAAGCTTCCGGAATGGGGCCGCCCTCCACCAACCAATCAATAGCAAGACTGTAAACACCGTTTGGCATGACTTTGAGTTAAAAAAAAAAAAAAAAAAAAGTGTCATGTGACCTCTCGTGATCATGTGACTTTTACGTCATACCTTCCAAGAGCAAGTCCGTTCTAGACGTGACCGTGAGCGTCCGTCACATAATATGTTAGCGATGACTGCCAGGAGAGCTGTGCCCTGGGGACTGGGTGCAGGCTGGGCCTCTGGGGTGCTGCTGCGGCAGGTCAGACACACATCTTTATAACGCTTGTGCCCGGTTACCTAATCCTTCCGGGTGTACCGGCCACATAACTAGGAAAACGTCGTATAACATTGGGGCAGAGCAGTCGGGTTTAGCTTCAGCTAGCAGCTGTTTTCTGAGAGATCGCACATGAATGCTCCTATAGAACAAAACCCAAGTTGGAAATACCGGGGCAAACAGACAGTGGTTCACATGGAGGAATTGGGAGATAATATTGAGGCAGATTCTACCTCAAAATCAGCTCCAAATTCCACCTGTAATCTGTTTCCTGTACATCTCAATGATAGGCAGAGCAGATTTATTATACCTATCAGAAAGAATAAGCGTTCTGCACATCCTGAGGGCGCATTCACATGGAGCAATCTGCACATCCTGAGGGCGCATTCACATGGAGGAATCTGCCATGTTCTTGGAGGTGGATTCCAGTCAGAATCAGCCTTATATTGTTTTCGGGTATGTTCACACGGCGGAAAATGTTTTACGTCTGTGAACATACAGCGCAGCTAGCCACGGCAAAATGCTGATGCAATGAATCGGTAACCTGTCGTGGCATTCTGCTCCGGATTAGGCCCGAATGAATGGGCCTAATTGGGAGGGAGTTTCATGCCGCGGAATCTGCGACAAGATAGTGGAAAAATTAAGCAAGCGGCTCCCATTGAAATCAACAGGAGCTGTTTTTGGCAGTGGATTTTGAGGCAGATTCCGCGTCAAAATCCACTGCCAAAAAAACTCCTTGTGAACTAGCCCTAACATAGCTGCTGGTTACCAGTTAGTCTGAATTTAGTATCTCCCGATTAGGTCAATTCATTTGGGCCTAATCTGGAGCGGGATGCCGATGCACTGCATCTTTCGCGGCTAGACATGCGCTATGTTCACACACGGAATCCATTTTCTGCCATGTGAGCTTAGCCTTAAACTGAATCTACAACCTCCCCAAAATGTCACCACTAAATTACAGCGTATGTTACAGTGATAAACAATATAAGAGAGAGGAAGTTCAGATGACTGTTCAACGGCAACCTTTGAGATATCCTGTTTATCCTGTCACATTAAAGAGGACCTTTCATGGTTTGGGGCACAGGCAGTTCTATATACTTCTGGAAATCCGACAGTGCGCTGAATTCAGCATACTGTTGGTTTTTCCCAATCTGTGCCCCTGGTGAAGAGCTAGCGGTGCCGCTACTGTAGCTCTTCACTAACAGAAGGGTGTTTCTGACGGTCTGTCAGGAACGTCCTTCTTCCCAGCAGCGCCAATAGTGCTGTACTGTGTAAGCGGAGAGGAATGCCCCCTCCCCTCCTGATAATGCTCGTCTATGGTCGAGTACTATTAGGAGAGGGAGGAGGTGTTCCTCCCCGCTCACACTCTACAGCGCTATAGGCGCTGCTGTGGAGAAGGACATTCCTGAAAGAGTGTCAGAAACGCCCTTCTGACTGTAAAGCGCTACAGTAGCGGCACCGCTAGCTCTTTACCCGGGACACAGATCGGGAAAGCCGACAGTGCGCTGAATTCAGCGCAGTGTCGGCTTTCCAGCAGTATATAGAACTGTCTGTGCCCCAAACCATGAAAGGTCCTCTTTAATAATAACAACACTGTTCCGTTATATTTTTGAGCACATGTGAACTACCATAAAGCTCTCATTATTTCATAACTATGATCAGTAATGTTCACCAGTAACCTTTATATCAATCAATAGTATAGGCTTCTTTCTTCATATATCTGGCTCTTTTCCTCATTGCCTCCCTGATAAACTGATATACACTCCAAAATTTCTGCTGAATACCGTCTTGCTAGAACAAAACAGAAAGAAGGTCACAACTACTAGTCTGGGGAGAGATAGGAGTGAATAGAAGCCCAGTGACATGGAGACATGTGCAGATAAGAGTCATCTTTGTATTCCACTCCATGCGTTCATTCATATTAGCAGGGCTGTGGATTTGGAGTCTTGGAATCAGAGTCGGGACCAATTTTGTGTGGAGTCAGAAAAAAGTTATCAACTTTGGCTTCAAAATTAAATGATTTAGGTAGAAAATTCTTGGTTAGCCATAGCACATTTCACTTGGGAACTTGATAGAGTTGTTTGAGACAGACTGACTTCTAAGGGGACCATGTATTAAATACAATAACATTATGCTCTGTACATACATTAAAAAATGGATTAGTAGATGACCCACTGATTCGTTTTTAGAATATACGGCATGTTTGTATGTGTATTGAATAATGATGTACCTGTATAGTGCCAGAATGTATTTATTGAAGCTCATATATTTGACAGGTCAGCTCTTTACCGAACTATTCTTTTCCTAAAGAGGTAAAAATTGTGGAAGTGGGACCGAGGGACGGACTGCAGAATGAAAAGGTATTTGCCATCCTTCATTTTTATAATTCTTATGCTTGTTATTAATGAGGAACATATAAAGCATTTTAATTTTAGCTGCGTGTACTATTTTACTTCTACTTACACTTGCTGAGAATTATGTATCTCTTAATATTTTGCAGTCTCTTGTTCCAACTGAAGTTAAAATCCAACTGATAAACATGTTATCTGAGTCTGGACTACAGGCAATAGAAGCTACAAGCTTTGTGTCTCCAAAATGGGTCCCACAGGTATGTAGAAAAAAAATCATAAAGGGTTTGTCCACTCCAGAAACTTTCTCTATTACCTGATGGCTGAAGGATATAGTAGCAGTGTTGCAGGAAAAGTGCGTCATCACACTTCACAATATAATAATTGGGTGTCTGTAATCCATGGATAACATTAATACTCTAGACTCTGTATAAGGCACCCTTGTGTTGCTTCAGTCGCTCACCCCATCTTATTTCTATATGTTTTTATGGTAACATAAGACTTGCAGGACTGTTCACCCTTTTCGTCTCAGCTGTTTCTGCTTCTCTGCTTGTGAGTTACAAGCATGTGCCAGCTCCTGGCATCTTAAAGAGACTGTGCCCTAGAAGCCCCTGACTCCAGCCTTCATAAGGGACCATCATCATCATCATGTTTGTGTATTTCATTGCATCCAACCATCTACTTCCATCCTGACTTTTGTCTTTCTACCACTTATTACTGAACTTGTACCTCAGTAGATATAGACATTGCCTTTACCATGAGAGATTATTTATTCTGATTACTAGAAATCTAATATAAATGCAGATAAAATAATATACACAGTAAATGTATATTACATAATACCGGTTTGAAAAGAAAAAACCTCCATGTTGCCAGGACAGATGGGATTGCAAGTATAATGCAATTATATTAAATCATATGTTTATTTCTCTCACTTAGATGGCAGATCATATCAAAGTAATGCATGGAATAAAGAGATTTCCCAACGTCAGCTACCCTGTGTTGACTCCAAATCTCACAGGATTTCAGAAGGCGGTAAGTCTCAATTGACTTTTGCATTGAACAGACTAAGGCTGTATTCACACATCTGGAATTCACAGCCGAGTGCTGTCCGCATTCTATGAAAAAGTTGAAAACGCTCTACTTTTTGACAGATCATTAGCACTGCTCTGTATTCTCCGACTCGACTCTACCAATGAAAGTCAATGGATCTATAAAAACAACAATGCGACACAGGCTGCCAACTCGGCTGTGAAAAACACATCATAGAATCAGCATGGCTTTTTGAATATAATATTAGGTGTAGACTTTTTACCCTTCTTTCTTTCTTCAGGCTTAGTAATAAGTATTTTAAGCATTTCTCAGGACCTGTGTGAATGGCATGTGACAAGTATTCCATTATTCCTAAGTGTTATGGAGAGACATGCACAGGCAGCCATTCTCATGGCCTTTTTTCAAATAATGTCTTTATTGAATTTTTATATATAATACTATTAACTAATGGGAATGAAGTTGGTCAGAGAAGCAAATTGGTCACTATCACTGAAAGTAGACAAAAATATGATTGTTCCACACGTAATGTTTTGTATGGTCTGTTCACACATGGAGGAACAAACTGAATCTGTATTAGCAGAGGAATCTGTAATGTACAATATCATGTGCAGACTGTGAAATAGCATTTGGTGGGCTGAATATGTCTCCATTGCTTTCTAATTCGTCATCATCCTTTTCTTTTAGGTTGAATGTGGCGCCAAAGAAATAGCTATATTTGGTGCAGCATCTGAACTTTTTAGTAAAAAGAATATTAATTGTACCATAGAAGAAAGCTTACAGAGATTCAAGGAAGTTACAGAAGCAGCTAAAGAAGCAAACATTCCTGTACGAGGGTAAGACTCAGGGTTATGGCAATGTTAATGTGCATTATTGTGGAGAAAACAGCTTTTTATTGTGTCTTCTTGCCTACATGGGTTATTTTTGTTGCTAAAACAATGTGTAGTGTAGAATTTTCCCTTTTCACATTAAATATTACAAAAAATGTAGTGATAAGGTGCTCAAAAACTTGGGTGGATCACAAACATTTGTTTATAGTATGTATCCATACACTATAGCATCCACAGTGGAATGGAAGTTGGTACCTGGAGTTTTCTATGACTCCTATGTTATTGTCTTTTACCCTAATAAAGGGAGACATTTGCCCATATATTCTGTGATTGAAAAGAAACGAGTAACAGTACTCAAACCACCGTTATGATGACTCCTGTGCTGTCTGCATTCATGGATTAAAGGGGTTGCCTGACAGGATTTTTTTTCACCAGCTCCTATTGCTGCTGTTTGGATGCCGCTGCTGTTTACGTCCCCTCTTTCTTTTTTTTTTCCACACATAGGAAATGACCACTCAGTTAATCGATGGGCTCAGTGGTGTCTCACCCCATTATATGCAGTATGGGGCTATTGGGAGATTATGTGAGAGGCAGAGGAGGTCAGGAAGGCATTTTCGCAGAAGAGATCAGGAAGAAGAATGGGGTGGGATTTGCTTAATAATAATAATAATAATAATAATAAATTTTATTTTTATATATAGCGCCAACATATTCCGCAGCGCTGTACAATTTGTAGGGTTCAGATACAGACAGATACAAAACAAAGAACGTCATTTCACACAATGGGACTGTGGGCCCTGCTCACGAGCTTACAATCTATGAGGTAGAGAGGATGACACAAGAGGTAGGAGGGGCGGCATTGCTTATACAGTGTTCAGACAATTTTGTAATAGAGGTTGCAGCCATTACACAAACAAAGCTTTATGGGCCGTCACTAGTAGTGTCCTTTAACATGTGGATAGAGCATGGACAAATATGTTAGGATGAAAAGGCATCAAGAAGGGTTTGCATTAGGAATTGTGATAGGCCTGTCTGAAAAAATGCGTCTTTAGTTTGCGTTTGAAACTGTAGAAATTACATGAATCTAAAGTCGTATGGTGGCTTTCAATAATATCTGCAAAGAGCAGAAACAGACCTTGTGGTTTCACAGCAAATCATGCTAAAATAAAGAGGTCGCACCGTGATCATGTGACTTACTGAACTAGGTGAAAAGCAGCATAAGGAAAGATACTGTGAGTGGACAACTAGTAATAGTAAGTGGATGGTCTTTCATACAGAATGATATACAGTATAATGTCACATCATCTGAGAAGACATTACTATATCATGGGTCAGTATTAATTCTGTTACATCTGCTATGTTGCTCTGTGCACGTGTTCCCTTTTTTATCATGACTATATTGAGCCTCATTGCAGAATAATACTTTAAAATGGACATTGGTTTGGTTTGATTTGTATAGCAGCCGTTTGGCTTACTTGCAGCTGTCTGGAACTAGGTGTTGACACATTGGTGGATGACAGCAAGATATTGCTTGACTTTTGTTATCAGTCTTTTTGAGAGTACGAGTTTGTTCATGTTGAGGTTTGTGGTATATATAAATTCACCTATTATTTTCTGTGTTCTGTGTGTGTCAATGTATGATTGAACATCAGTTTTAGGTGAAATATATATTTTAATGCATTTTTTTTCCAAAAGTAATGTGTTTTTGTCAAAAAGTTACATGAAGGTGGATATGGCTATTGATAACCCATTAAGACAAACGTAATCCTCAGGTTGCTTACTTTCAAGAAATATATAGGGTTTAGGGGTGCACTTGCTTTTTACGGTCTGTAATCAATACTTTATAGATTTTTTATCCATACATTTTATAGATTGGTAACGTTTCTAGGTTAAAAACCAAGTTCTGGGGATCTTATAAATATGTATATGCAGGTGTAGACCTAAGTGATGTAAATAAACTCATGTGTGTTCAATGTACATGCGTGGTACATATCACTTTTTGTGTTTTAGCAATAATTTAAATTTATATATATATATATATATATATATATATATATATTTTATTTATTTTATTTTTTTTTAAGTAAAACATACACTTTAAATCAAAATTGCATGAAGGTGCCTGGTCATATACAGTGTTGAGTGTCCAAATGTTGCAGCTGCCTCCTTTCAGAAAATATAAATTCGGCAGCATTTTCAGCATGATCCTAACGCAAACATGTAGAAATGCTGCAGTGAGCACAGAAGTTAATATTCTACTAGAGCGGGTAGGGCATAACAATCATGTTCTACTGGAGAAAGAACAATGCATGATGGCTTCTGCTCCAGCCAGTTGTCTTACAGCCTGTCACCAGATAGCAAGAACGTTAAGGGGGCATGTCTGAGCTCCTGGGTCACCCACAGATTTATTTACAATTTTTTTTTTTCAGTTTTTTACTGTTATATGAGATCTAATAGGACTAAGATAAAGCAGGAGGCGAAGAGAAAAATTTGGGAATGTTATTTTATTTTTGCGTGCTTTTTCTATGTTTAGTGTCTTTTTAAATCAATACTTTTTACTGTAAGCTGCAGATCACATATTGCAGATTAGGTCAGTTTTTTTCCCAGTATTTTAAAGTCTAAAATCAGAAGAAGAGAAATAATAGAATACACTGTATTTTCCTTAGACTAAAGGCAATGTTCTTATGGTTTATTCCTCTTCATACACAGTAGTTTCAGGAGCTGTTGTAGGGATGGGTGGTAGACATGACTCTTTTAGTCAAGTTTTTTTAAAACATCTTTTAACATTTGATTTAGGTGACCTAACATTTTAGCAACACAACTAAGGTTTTCTTTCAATATGAAGCTGTTCACATGGTGCCTTTACCTGACTTCTGTTTATATTTCAGGTATGTCTCTTGTGTTCTTGGCTGCCCATATGAAGGGAAGGTGTCTCCTAGTAAAGTTGCTGAAGTAAGTTGTACAAAAAAATTCTGATACAATGGCATAAGAATCTTTGAGTTCCAGACCTAATAAATCTGTACGTTTCCCACTGAATCTACAATTTTGAAGAGCTTTTGTGTGTTGTGTTCCATTCCTATGTTATGCCACCTAGAAAGCTATGCAAGTTAAAAGAGTTGTCCAGGATAACTCATTTTTTATTATATATGAGGCCGGGAGAAGGTAAAAAAACAAAAAAAACAACATGCCTATTCCCAGTGCTTCAGTATCTCCCACCACAGTCCGGTCCTGCTGTTCCGGTGTCTCAGTGGACCTAAGGAAAGGACACAGAATGTCACAGGTGACTTATGCTGGTTCCTTTACTCAGGCCGGTGAGGGCCTCAGCTGTTAAATGCGAGGACTTCTGCTAAAACAAGACACCGGAGCAGCAGGACAGGATTGCGGTGGTTGATACCAGAGCATCAGAGACAGGTGAGTATGTGTTTTGTTTCTTTCACCTTCCCTGGCCTCATATCAAAGAATAGGTTATCTTGGACACCCCCTTTATTCCCATTGCGTCACAGCTGTCCTTACACAGTCTGACACCACAATGGCACCTGTCCCTGTCACCGTTGTTTTTACTCTGTACTACATTGCTAAAGGGGTTGTCCGGGATTTAACTATAGCATGGAGTCCACTGCTTCTGGCTCCATGTAGCGTATAGGCTGGTTCTTGCAAGGACTGCTCCCACGTTCAGATATTTATAGCTTATCCAACCTCTTTAAACATTTATTGATTATCCCCTGTTGCCACTCATACTGTGTGGCCATTAACAGGAGGATGGGCAATAATGAAAGTGTTTAACAATGTAAATGAAAACCTTGACACGGCCAGTGCCTTATTTTACTTTTATTGATATAGTCTAATTCATTTGTCTGTGGAAACTAGGGCCCCACCAAAAGCAAATTTTCAAGGTCCAAAGTTCCATCCCATGTTATTGGAACCCCTTATCAAAACAAACCGGTGCTACAAGATAAAACTAATTTTCTGTGGGTCCATGTACCATAACTGTAGGTGAATGTAAACAGAGATCAATTTGTAAGTGTCGCTGCCTTTAGAGATGAGCGAGTACTATTCGAAACAGCCGTTTTGAATAGCACGCACCCGTAGGAATGAATGGAAGCAGTCGGCACACTGACTTTGTCGGCAGCCGGCCACTTAACCCCCTGCATGCTGGCTGCGTCCATTCATTCCTATGGGTGTGTAATATTAGAAATGGGAGCTTCGAATAGTACTCGCTCATCTCTAGCTGCCTTCAGTTGCCTGAGCTCTGGTCAGCTCTAGATTCTTAGCTCTAGATTCTCAGGCAAAGCTTTTTTCCTTTTATGAATAAAACAGCAACTTACATGGCTCCAAAACTGAACAGATGTTTATTTGGAAACTGTGGAATCACATCTACACGTTACTCTGTCTAGGTGTATAACAAATTTACTGCTGACAGACTCCCTTTAAAACTCCACCTAAACATTTTATAGGGAACTGCATTATGAAGAATTGTTATATTACTGTTAGATTATATACATTACGTTACACTTAGGGTATGTACACATCTGTTTGGAGGCTCCTAAGAAGAGTCTGTCTAAAATTGTAGACAAAAAAGTCCTGCAAGTACAACTTTTATGTCCAGTAAAGCAGACAGATATCCAACGGACCCCATATAAATCAATTGAGTTCATCAGGATCTGTTGTCTGTCATTAGACAGGTCTGTTTTAATGTTTAGTCTGTTCTTCTGGTACTATGTTGGAACAGAAGAAGGGATAAAAATAACAATGTGAAATTTGTGAACGTTGTGAATGTTCTTTTGTGAACAGTAGCTAGTTGTGTTAGGTTTCCCAGCTAGGATGGTTTACTGTGTGTCCTGTGATTGTAGAGATCAGAAGGAAGGGATGTTACAAATTCCTGAATTAGACATCGTGACAGCCAATTAGTTCTCTCTATTCACATAAACTGTATTCTGCTGTCTGAACATACAAGAAGGTTATAATAAATAAATAAAGTTCCATGACACTAAATGCCAACTTGTATTCTATACAATAATTGTATTGTACTTGTTTATTGTCAGGTGGCACACAAAATGTTTTCCATGGGTTGCTATGAGATCTCCTTAGGGGATACTATCGGAGTAGGGACTCCTGGCAGCATGCGAGAAATGTTGACAGCAGTTCTTGATGTGATTCCTGCCAAGGCGCTAGCTGTTCACTGTCATGATACCTATGGACAGGCTCTGGCAAACATACTTGTGGCTCTACAGGTAATGTGCGATGTGACGTCAATATATTTGTCCCTTCTTTAGAAAAAATAAAAATAAACATTTCTTCAGCATAAAAACCATAAATGAGGAAAAATAGTTTTTGTTATGCTATTCTCATTTCTGGAGATGTTTTTCCTTATTGTTCCCAAGCACCCTATGTATTTATAATAAGGCTCACTGTGTTTAGTAATATTCCTTACATTGATGCGTGGTAGAAAATGAGTCAGAATTTCCACCTAGGGCGGGTTCACACCTGCGCCCGGTCTTCGCTTTGTGGGTTTCCGTCTTCTGCCGACAGGAGACGGAAACTCGACGGTCAGTGTCCGCCCGTGAGCGTTTTGTGTTCTCCGTGGTGAAACCGTTTTTTTTTTTTTTTACACAGGACACAAAGTCCTGCATGTCCAACTTTCTGTCCAGTTAAAAAAAAAAAAAACTGTTTCGCCCTGGAGAAAACAAAACGCTCACAGGCGGACATGTTGCAAACCCATTCAAATGAATGGTTTGAAAAGTGACTGCTGGTTTCCATCTCCTGTCCAGTTTCTTGGGCAGAAGACGGAAACCTGAAAGCAGAGACCGGGGCGCAGATGTGAACCCGGCCTTAATCAAATAGCTTTCTGCCTAAATTTCAGAAATGCTATGCATTGATGTGTAATGGCATTTGACATTTGCTTCAGGGCTTATCTAAGCATGCAGAGAAGCCTTGGTGTACCAGTGTAAACAAACCATTACATCTATAGCTTCCAAAGTTGGCACCTGTGTCTTCTCCTGCACAGGTGCAGACACAGGGAGGTTATGGAGACCTTGTATCTGTGCTGACTGCTTTCCGTATTTGTCCAAGAAGGTACACAGCTATCAATTGTGTCATTTCAGTTACTACCTAATGTTTTAAGGGATATTCCTGTCTCAAGGATTCTATCTATACTGCTAGCTTATATAAATTCAGGAGTTTTCCTAAATACATTGCTTTAGCAATGCTGCTTTGTTTGCCTGCTATGTCAGATTATTCCCCCGATTGTTTATACAGCGTTTCCTTGGTCCCCGTTCTGTCCTGTGAACAGGACGGATGACATGAGTTGGGATAGGCTGACAACAATGCTGATAACAGCTCTGTGGTCAGGATAACCAATTCAGCTAATTGCAGTTTGCTGATAAAGCCCTGTCTTATCTCTCTATGTAAGAACAAAGATAACACTGAGTCCGTTCTCTGTAGAAGCATGATAATGCATATTATTTGATCCTCATTTATATGAGATTTCCTTAAAGGGGCTCTATCACTGGGAAAAGTCATTTTTAACTAATCACATCCTTGCATAGGCTTTAGAAATACTATTTCACACTTACCTTTAGTATGTAGCTTGCCTCAGTGGTTGCTGAATAAGTCAGTTTTTATTCATATGCTAATGAGCTTCCAGCCAGCACAGGAAGTTCCCAGCAGCCTCCTCTCTCCTATTATCTCCTATGTGTGTGAGGAAAACAGGAAGCTGAGTCATCATCAGCAGGCTCCCATAGGAAACAACAGGAGAGCTGTGCACGATGTATTGTGCAACAGTCTAATTAGCATATGAAAAAAACGGACTTATTCAGAAACCACTGAGGCAATCTACATACTATAGGTAAGTGTGGAATAGACTTTCTAAAGGCTATGCAAAGATGTGATTAGTTAAAAATGACTTTTCCTAGTGATAGAGCCCCTTTAATCATATTAAATAATATATCATGGTAAAGTCAATATGTCTATATCAAGTAAGGTACTTCATAATGTCCTGTCGATTAAACAGTCAAAGCCCATCCACCAACTTGTGGAAGAATACAGGAAGTGAGAAGTAGAGATGGCAGGCAAAGCTGGGACAGAGAGATGGGAAAACCCCTTTAATTTCCACAGGAAAATTGTCTACTTAGAGCATATCCCAGATGAGGCAGGCTATCTAAAGCAGCCCCTCAGTTTCCTGCTTACATACTTTAAGTTGAGGAATGAAACCATAATGACAGTGTCTGTTGTGCTATGATGGTAATATAGTATAACAAGGAGCTTTTTGCAGTATATGTTGAGCTGTTTACCTTTTTCCTCAAGTGGTGAATGTTCAGTAACATCTTGTGTTTTCCTTTGTCACAGATGGGAGTGCAAGTGGTGGATTCCTCAATTGCTGGTTTAGGTGGGTGTCCATATGCACAAGGAGCTTCTGGGAACGTAGCCACAGAAGATGTTGTTTATATGCTGCATGGTCTTAGCATTCACACGGTATGTACAGACCTCTTTACACGATTGTCTTGTTTGTGGCACTTTGGGTTATAAGAAGGTATATTTAGACATTGTCTTTAGCTGAATTGCCTGAATTTTTGCTTTTGCAGGGCGTTGATTTAAAGAAGCTTACAGAAGCTGGGGCCTTTATCTGCAAAGCTCTGGGAAGAAAAAGTAGTTCTAAAGTGGCACAAGCAATGTGCAAACTGTGAGCTTAACCAATGGGGGTGCACAAGGACCTTTCTGGATTCCATGAAGTCTGTTTTGGTTGGATCAAGGGATGACTTTCCAGAAAGTAGATTGTTCAAGAACCCACTCCTGACCACAGGACTAGTTTGTGATTTGTTTTCCTTTTAATAAGAACTTTTAATAATCCCAATGGGATAATGTGTCAAAGACAGTGAATAATATTTACTGATGATCATTAAATGAAGACATGTATAAGAATATTTCACCAAGAAAGTTCTTGTTGTAACATTGCATAAAACATACTGTGCTAAATTTAAAAAAATAGAGAAAAAGCCCAAAATTACAAAGATATGGAAACGGTTTCTGTTTGTACATATTTTATATATCAATACAGTATATATGTGTGGTCATTAGTTTACACATAACAATAAATCTTCCCCAATGTGTTTTGTTTGTATGTATAGATGTGGCAGCTGCCAAAGGAGAGATCAATTCAAGTAGCTTTATCTCCAGTTTTATACATCCTAGAAAAGTGCTTCTGGTGTAATATGAAAGCTGAGATTGCAGTGCTAGATGTGAAAAAAACAGATATCTCTAGCTAAAAACACAATGAAGAGTTTGAGCTTTATATACGTACAGCAGTTCATGCTGCATACAGAAATCACATTCCCAACTGTGATTTACCTAGTGATAGCTCCATTTTTGTTATAGCTAGAACTACAATCCTGGTGGCAACATGAGAATCTCAGCATTCATACGACACCAGAACCAAGTGTATATAAAACTGGAGATACTGCTATTGGAAATGCCCCTCCCTTCACTTGTGTATGGATTTAGCAACACCCCCTTACACAATATGCAAAAAAATAAAACGTGAAACAGCAATTAAGCAGTAAATGAATATTTATATTATATATAATAATAATTTTTTTGAACATATTGTATGCCAGCATGAGGTTACAATACTCCCTTTTCAGCATCAAAGGTTTCATGTGTTAAAAGGCCCAATATTACAACCTATTGCCTATTTGACAGGTAGGAGTTCATAACTGGCACACTCTCTAAGGAGACTTTTCTTTGTATTTATTATACATTTCTTATTTAATTATCACAACTAAATATATATTTTTGTACATTAAATGCATTACCAAGTAAAAAGAGCGAAGCCTGTTGTAGTGATATATCCTTTTTAAGATCAAAATGGTCTTGGTCAAGCCCAGAATAATTACCCCAACTGCCTGTCATTTACTGGCCTCAGGAAGAACCAAGAAAGCTGCAGATGGTTATGCCATGCTGGAACTTGTAGTTGTACTGAAGAACCACAAACCCACTGATTTATATACAGTATCGTTATTGTAGTGCAATATGAATATACTGTTATATACAGGCTTATGACCACCATATATATGGATTTTCCAATACATCCTGCATTTTATTTGATAGTTAACAAGAAAATGTAATTGATCTTCTACAGTAGTAGGCTTCTATATAGAGATTAATTTCTAGTTCATATAGCAGGCACTGTAGAGTTCAGAGAGTCAGACTGTGGATCACATAGTACGATGGGGGAATGGAATGGAACTGATAAATACATCAGCAATAAAGCACCCACTAATAAAATAAACTACACAGCTCATTACTCATTACCTGGTGTAATGTACAAGTGGTGCCCATGATAAAAACATTTCCCAAAGTATTTCTTTAAATGAACACCATGATAGCCTACTGTACAGAATAGTAGCACAGAAAAACAACAGCTGTTCACACAGACCTGTTTATTAAAGGGATTCCACCATTAAAATCAAATTTTTTCTCATTGACACGTAGGAATAGCCTTAAGAAAGGCTATTCTTCTCCTACCTTTAGATGTCTACTCTGCGCCGCCGTTCGGTATAAATCCCAGTTTTCATCAGTATGCAAATTAGTTCTCTCGCAGCACTGGGGGCGGGCCGCAGCACTCAAACAGGACTGAGGTCGTCCCCAATGCTACGAGAGAACTCTCCAGCGCCGCCTCCATCTTCTTCAGGAACGGCCTCTTCACGCTTCTTCGTCCGGCGCTAGTGGTCAGACTTCTAGGCCTCGGGCAGAGCCGACTGCAAATGGCCATTTACTGTTTAAGCGGCCATTTTTCTTGTGGCCGCGGGCATGCGCAGTCGGCTCTGCCCGAGGCCTACAAGTATGACCACCAGCGCCGGAAGAAGACTTGTGAAGAGGCAGTTTCTGAAGCAGATAGAGGTGGCGCTGGAGAGTTCTCTCGCAGCATTGGGGACACCCCCAGTGCTGTTTGAACGCTGGGGACCGCCCCCTGTGCTGCGAGAGAACTAATTTGCATACCGACAAAAACCGGGATTTATACCGAACGGCGGCGCGGAGAAGACATCTAAAGGTAGGAGAAAAATAGCCTTTCTTAAGGCTATTCCTACGTGTCAACGAGAAAATTTTTTATTTTAATGGTAGAATCCCTTTAAACATTTATGGGATAGTTCAGCATTTCTATTACAGGAGAAATAACTCAGTTCTGTTTATTTTTGTAGCTGCTGTTCAAATCTTCAAAATGCTTCTTCAATGACTTTGAATCCAGGATAAAGTAGAAAAGAAAGTCTGGCATAAGGCTCCAAACATAATTCTGTAAAGAAAATATGTATATATGATAAATGTTAAAAGGTAGGGAAATTTGTACTCCAGCTGCACCTATGTATCACTATTTTAGGAATGTTGCTGTGTAAAGAATACATTGAACTCCCCTTGTATGTATTACTATTATTATAGGAATTTTACTATGTAAAGGGTGCAATTATTAGTATAAGATATATTGGAATTTCTTTTTATGTCTTTCCCTTATATTAGTGTAGGTAGTTAGACAACAGAAAAAAAAAAACATAGTGGGCATGCTCAAAATACTGAAATGTTAAAGTATACATATATGTTTATTCTTAACCTAGCTTGAATTTGGTTAAAAGGATGGGCCACTTCGAATTAACTTTAGATTGGTGTGTGTATAGGAATAGGAGCTGTCACGTCTTATGTGCACTCTTGAACTCTCTGAGTAGTGTATATATGGTCACATGCTGATGTTATGGATGGGAGCATTATCCACACAACCCAGTCAACCAGCAGAATGGCAGTGCCAGCCCCTATGCGTATAGGAATCTACAGTTAATTTAAAGCGCCCAACTTTTTATGAAATACATTTAATACAGTATTGAGACATGCTAACAAAACCTTTGTTGGATCAGAAGTACAAGTCACAAGAGCACCACTGCGCACAGACATATATAGCTTAGACATCTTATATGAGTATTGTATGTTTTGTTGTTTTTGTTTTTAAACTGGCCATCTTGATCTACACATTATAAAATATGTTGATCCAAAAAAGGTAAGGAAGGACACGTCTACATGGCCAAGAAGAATGATGGTTTTACCTGTATAGTGTGTGACAGGCATCCATTGGTTCTTTCAGTGTATTCAACAGTGTTCAAAGCTTCACAGGCAAATGCATCAGCAGATTTCACCAAAATGTTTGTATTCATATTATATGTCATGTCTGTTGAGACGAGCAATGGCATCACGCACTGTGGATGGAAAAGAAGTATTTCCCGTTTCTTTCTGAGGTTTAGGAAAAAGCAGGCCAACTATCTTGTCTATTACATGTGCCTGCCCTATTAATGAAATCACACTTGCTATTATTGAGGAGACTTTCATTAATATGGAAAAGCAAGAATGGAGCTAGATTTTCTGAAAATTTCAGTTTTTATTCAGGGTTAAGGGGATATCGACATTCTTTAGGGAGAGACCACCATGTAGGTGTGTGGAGTCTTATTAAGCCATAGACGCTCCACTGTGAGGGATCATGGGAAAAATATGCAAATCTGTCTTCCATGATGTAAATAGGAAGACTGTGCCTCAGTCATGCAGCCCACTAGGGGGTGCTCCATTTAACATCATGCCCAACCTTCCCAGAGGCCTTTGCTGCAATGATGTGGGATTTTACCAAGTACAGTCTCTCAGCCGAGGACATCTGTTTCGATCTATTTGGATCTCTTCAGCCCGATGTAGAGAAGACTTATTTGGCAGAGGTGAGAGGCTTCTAGACAGGGTTAAGGGGATATCGTCACTCCTTAGGGAGCGTCCCCTAGTGGTCTGCATGACTGAGGCACTGTCTTCCTATTTACATCATGGAAGACAGATTTGCATATTCTTCCCAGTTTTTATTCAGTCAGTAACTTTAAAGGTTCTTCCAAGAAGGTGATCGCTCCTGATGATTTTCCCTGAACTTTTTTCTTAATTTTCTCGCTTTTATTCTTCAATGACAAATAGGAATGCAACACAAAGTGCAGCCTATCTGGAGTATTATACATAAATGTTTCTTGTTTTGTTTTTTAAAAGAGGTCTTTATTCATAGACTGAAATATTTAGAAGCAGAACAGTGGTCATCATGAAAAGGGCATCATCTTGCACAACATGCTATGGGTTTTCCCTGTTATGTGGAGCAGGACTGGGGGTCGATCAGTGGTTTGCCCCTAGTGGCTATATTTTCAAAGATACTGCTAACTAGTCCCATACACAGGATCAGTTAATGAAATAGTGTGAACTAGTGCGGGATAATTATTGCCAAAAACTAAAATACCTATTTTTATTCAAATTTCTGGGTGATTCTTTATTCTCATGTTTTTGTTTGAAGAGACTACAATGTTCAGTGAAGTGGTATGACAGGAACAAGTTTGGCGTATCTGATAGGGGCGTCCTTGTCCTACCACACATCTGTTGACTATAGTGAAGAAATTTCTGATAACTGTTTGCAGCAGGAGAAGATCGGGACTATATCAGACTCTGGGGCAGGCCTTACAGTGTTCTCAGGATTCTGATGAAAACTAAAGTCATGACTCTTTGAAATGGCAAATTAATCAAATTTATTTGATTCTTTGCACAGTCCTAATGAGAACATGACCGTAAAAGAGATTGAACCTTGGAAAAAATACTGATATAAAGGTGAGTGAATGTCATTTCACATTTTGAAATGACATAGTAGTTGTCTAGAAGACTATATTATACTGTGTTAGTTATCTTATAGAGTTGGGATTCTAACCTGCACGGTTATTCCTTTAGATCTGTATTCCAAGTCCAGACCACGAGAAAAATAATCCACAAAAACCTGACAAAGAATAGATAAAAATCACATGGTTATATAACTCTCTGACATGCCTTACAATTTATAGATTTTTTTTGTAGTAAGAGATAAGGGAACAACTAAAAATGGTTATAACAATAACTGTAGATTTAGATTCACACAGAGCAATAGGATGTTAGTTCATAGAGCACACAGTATTTTTAGGATTAAAGAGGTTTTCCTATGACCGACAGGATGTATTATAAATATCTGACAGATGTGGGTCCCATCTATCAGTAAAATGATCCTCCCTGGCCCCTGTGCCCTTTTACTTACCCGGCCGTGACCTTGCTGAGAAGACTTACCGTATATACTCGAGTATAAGCCGACCCGAATATAAGCCAAGGCCCCTAATTTTACCACAAAAAAACTGGGAAAACTTGTTGACTCGCGTATAAGCTGGGGGGGGGGGGAAATGCAGTATTAAAATGGCCGCAGTTTTTGGGTGCAGTAGTTGCTGGGTGATGGGGAAGGGGAGGGGGTGTTTTGGTTGTCTGTCTGCCCCTTCCCTGAGCTTGAGGACTGGGTTTTTTCTCCCCATTTGGAATTCAGCCTGGCTGAATATAGGGTATCTGCTGTGCTCCGATTAACCCCTTCCTGACGGAATAGGAGCACTGCAGATACCCTATATTCAGCCTGGCTATAGTCAGACTGAATTCCAAGTGGGGGTGGGGAACCCAGTCTCAAGGAAGGGGCAGTTAGACAACTTTTTTTTTCCAGCTACGGTGTTTACCGTACAGAAAAAATATTTTTATAGATTTGTAGAGCAGGCGTTTTCAGACACAGGGATACCTAAAACGTGTATGTGTTTCACAGTATTAGTTCTATATGTGTTCTAGGGAAAGGGGGGGGGGGGATTTGAATTTTCAATACTTTTTTTTTTTCTTTACTTTTTTTTTTCTTACATTTATTAGACCCCCTAGGGATCTTGAACCCCAGGGGGTCTGATCAATAATGCAATACATTGCAAAAATCGTCAAAGCGGACCTGCCTGCGGTCAGTCCTTATCACCGTCTCCCTGTTATCTAAAGGCAGTGTTTGCTGCTATGTCATAAAATCTAGCCCCTGATGAATCTGCTATAGAGGAAACGTGTAGGAATGTTTCTAGTTAATGGTGTTGGTGCAGTTGTTTTAAAGTGTTATCACCAGTGCTTTATTGGTGGCATGTTAACCCAGTACTGCTCTGTTGGCGTGGCGGTAGGCCAGTAACCTCTGAGGACCTGGGGGATACAGCCACTTGAAGTTATATAGCTTCTGGATTGCTCTCAATTTTGATGACCAAACAACAGCAGCAGGCTCTGACAGCGTGTCACCTATTTTTTTGTGTTTAGTAGACATTTTAATTAATGAAATAAAAGTGAAGTTTTAGCATTTATAGATATCCTCTTTGACACATTTTTGTCTTTTCTGTAATACTTTATACAAGGATATCTGGGGTAGTTTTCTTAATTCAGGAGAAGAGTAAATTAGCAGGATTAGGATGAATTTGCATGGCCATAATACAGCTACAAATCCTGTCCTAGTGATATGTTTATTCAAGGGAGTTTGTTTCCAAAACCCAGCATATAAACTGAGCCCCACAGATAGATAGGTGAGGATCTCTGTGAATTGTTGCTGAAATATTGCAATTTTTGTCAATACACAAATGAGCTATTTGGAACAACAAGGGCATTGCTGTGACACCAAAGAGGTAAGTGACAATGCTTTTGTTGGTTCTAAGATCTCATTTGCATATCGAAAAAAATAGTTATATTTTGTCAACAGAGCCTTCATTTAACAAGGGGAAAACACTGTTTGATTCAAGTTGTCCTAACCTGTCCATCTGCGCATACCTGCGGCCACAAGAAAACTGACCACTTACACAAGCTGTGTAAGCGGCCATTTTCTTGTGGCCTGTAGGCATGCGCAGTTGGCTCTGCCCAAGGCCTAGAAGATTGAACCCAGCTCTGGAAGAAGACGCGCAGAAAGGCCATTCCTGAAGAAGATGGAGGCGGCGCTGGAGATTTCTCTCGCAGCATTGGGAATGCCCCCAGTGCTGTTTGAGCGTACTCATTTGCATACCGAGAAAAAAACGGCATTTCTACCGAACGGCAAGAAGACATCTAATATTGACCTTGTTCCTGATGTGACATATCAGCCTGGCAGTTTCATTACCCTAAAATTAAAAAAACCTGATTTCTGTACATTAGTCCTTCATGAGGCTTCATCCATACCTTGGAAGCACTGTACATCAGTCCCAGTGGCATGATACGTTGTCCAGCTACTGAGGATATATTAATAATCAGTCCCTTCTTCCTAAGTAATAGTAGTAAAAACTAGATTAAATGTTGCATGTTGTGTTAATATTTCTTTTTTATTCTCAATATCTTTGAAGACGTTTAGCCACTTAAATTTTTTTAAAATGATTATATATTTACATCGACCTTTACCAGGAAGTCTCAGAACAAGAGTGATTGTGTCAGTATTACTGACATGATTATTAAGGCATTATTTCTTATAATATTTTAAGAAATTCGGAGAGGTTTTTTCTTTGTGTAAATTGACAGACAACACCTTAAAGTTTTCTCAAAAACACTTCATATTAAAATTACCTTTGTACCATTTGAGAGAGAACAATCCGGGTCATCTGAAACAAAACAAGATCATTTCTTTTATAAACTGTTTTGTCATTGTGGAGACATGTACCAGTCTGAAACCATGTTCTTGAGGCTACATTTAAATTGAAGCTACATTCACATTGAAATCATGTGCGTGCGCAGTAGTGCTCCCTCTGGCGCACTACTGCGCATGCTTCAACGCCAGCTCGCAATGTTCTGTATGGGAAAATGGCGCTGGAGTGTGCGCAGTAGCGTGCCGGAGGGATTTCAATAGAAACCCCCGACGATGGAGGCAGTGAATAAGCAGGAGGAGGAGGGGGGGGCTTGGAGGCACAAGGAGAGCGGTGGGCATCCAGAAGCTATGACGCTAAGGGGTGCACAGAACACCCACTGTGCATGATCAAGCTCATTTGCATATCAATTTCCACAGTAATTGACAAAAACGGGGGGTCTTTTTACAAACTAATAGCAGCACCTGAATAGCCTTTTTAAAGGCTATTCAGTCATATCTTTAGCTCATAACACGTAAATCTAGTGATAGAGCCCATTTAACCCTTTCACTGCCAAGCACATAGCTCTACGTCCTCCCAAGGTTGCACATCAGTAGCGGAAGACGTAGCTACTACGTCCTCCCTACTAATGCCGATATCTCTGGACTGCATGAATATATCTTTATTCTTTAAAATGCATTTTAAAGAGGAGAATCACATCTTTAAAATGATACCAAGAACTTGATAATACAACTTACAGTTTTGGAGCGATTCACTGTTGAAAAGCTATTTGGCATTGAGATCCAACTGCAGATCTCAATTCCCGACAGCATGTCAACAGTAAATTTCTTCTAAACTATAAGTTGTAACATCAAGTTCTTGGTGGTATCATTTTAAAGATGAGATTCTCAAGATATGTTGATGCAGTCCAAAGATATAGGGCTCTAAAGTGTCCCGTCCCCCCCTCATGTCTAAGCAAGCAATTTGCGAACTGTAACAGCAAAGGGAGGGGGGCACAAGCAGCCCAGCAGCTGCACAGAGACAGAGAAACAATCTGACTCTGTGCATAACTTGTATGTGGCACCAGGAGGGGGGTGGCAGGGACTCTTCTGTCCCTATTAACCCTTCTCCTGCCAATCAGAGAGCATACTATACTTTTGCAACTGATTGTCACATACAGGTATAATTTAATTCCCCCCTGAGCTTTACTAGTGGGGTATTCTTATGTTATACCCCCTGAACATAACCAGGAAGTTTATTGGCGCTGTCACCCAGACATTTACCATTGTCCAGGTCGCAGCGCCAAAATAAAGTCGTAAAAACTTACACAACATATACACAAAGTCATGAATAAAGTTTACATTTCACCCAATCCCTGTCCTGTCCATACCTGAGCTTTCTACAGTAAAATACGTCTCTAGTGATGTCTGTTACATGCTAAAATAATAGTAATAACTATTATCACTAGAGATGAACATATAGATTGCTAAAATTTTTATAGGGGAATGGAAAATAACATTTTTATGTAAAGTCCTATTTAATTTGCCTGCACAAAATGGGATGGTGCATTTCTGCGATTTTGGCGTTTCTTTAACACCCACCCCTGTAAATATATACATGTGCGGTATGTATGAACTTCTCATATCTTACAGTTTTTGGAAAGTACATTATGTTTGCAGTAAGGGATTGCTTGAGCCGCACTTAAGTGGCAAATTTGAAGGTGGTTGTATATATGAAACATTAAATTGTGTTTTTCTATACGGTTTGCTGTGTAATCTGATAAAGGTTAGATTTAGGTATCACAGTCACAGTTTGGAAGGTGCAGTATAGCTTTTTAACATATTAGTGAATAACAGCAAAATCCTGCTTGTCTTCTGTATTAGTGTTTTTGGGAGTCTGAGCTCTTGTTGTAGTTGATGTTTGCGGTACATATATATATATATATATATATATATATATATATATATATATATATATACACACACATTGTCTACACCTTAAGTTATTATTTTAAATGTATTTTGTTTATGAATCTGAGATTGAACATGAGTTTTAGGTGCAAATATGTGTTTTGGCGCATTTCTTCAAAAAATTATTTGTGTTTGTCACAAAGTTGCATGAAGGTGTATGTGGCTATCGATGACCCATTAAGACATTTGTAATGTTCAGATTGTCTACTTTCAAAAAATATATAGGGTTTAGGGGTTCACTTACTTTTCTTGGTGTGTAATCACTACATTTGATACTTTTTTAACATTTCCAGCTTCAAAGCAGATTTTTGTTCCTTCCAGTTCTGGTGATTTTCTGAAGACATGTGCATGTGGGTGTAGGCCATAGTAATATGTATGAACTCTGCACATGTTGAACTTATTTTTAGGAGGTTTGGTGCATTTAATTTTTTGTTTGGTTTCCGCTTTTAGCAACTAATATACATTTATTTGCATTTTTTCATAAAACATTCACTTTAAATCAAAATTGCATTAAGGTTCCTGTTCGTATACAGTACCAACTGGCATCGAGACAATGCGGCAGGTGTCTACTTTAAGAAAATATATAGGTATGGGGGGGTTGGATGCTTTTTTAATGTTGCAATTTAGGTTTGATTTGTCCATTTCAAAACTGTGAAAATTGCTCTGGCTACTGGAAGTGCAAAATTTCCAGAGACCCTTGGCAGCAAAAGGGTTAAGGTAGGTCAGTGCTTCCTTACCCATAAAAAGTGTCAAAAAATAATAAATGCGCCTTAATATTGACCCGTATTCTGGCGGAGGTCACTACCTCAACAATATATGTACAAAATATAGAATAATGTAGCCTATGGTAAAGTATATGGTAAAATTATGGACGGGGTGTATATCTCACCTGGTTTCCTCAGCCAGGCAGGATTGCGGAAATCCAGAAGATAAATGCCGCAGTCTGCTAGGGCTCTTTATTTAAGTGACATGGGCTGGATTTTCTGGACTGGAGGACAGGTTGGTAGTGGGAGTCTTCCAGTCCACACCTCTAGGCCACTATGGGGTTTTTCCGAGTCCCAGGTGTTCTCAGGTGAGGCTTCTTGATAGTCATTGCTAAGGAAGGAAGCCTGGCAAAGGAGGGCTGACAGGTTTACAGCCTGAGCGAGGGAACCCGTGAAGTGGGTGTTATAGACGATTTGCTGCTGTATTTGATGATACATACTTGACCTACACGAGATTAGTGAGGTGTGCTGCTGTATAGCTACAGCGTGACAGGCTTAGGTTTTATTTTGTTTGCACAGTGTTCCTTTTTGTTTGCGCTGAAACTTCAGAATAAAAACACTGTTGGTGTTAGAAACCTGCTAACAGTGTGAACTCTGTCATTTCCGACCCCACTGTGTGAGCTGATCCCTATAATTGGTGGAGGATGCAGGCAACTGTTGCTGGGGCAACAGCATGGCAAAATGGTGAAACTGAATATTGTGGCCATTAAAAAGGCCAGAATCATATGTCCTGGCTGATAACAGTTATAGGCATGCAAGGTCCATCCAGCACAATAGAGGAGGTAATAAAGTAGATGATACAGGCTAATCTGAGACATGAGCAGACCATGGAACAGCAACAAAAGTTTCATGAAGAGGCTTTACAAGCACAGCAGCAGACCAATATTCAGCAACAGGAAACAAATTGCATACTGTTTGTGCTGAAACTTCTGAATAAAAGCACCGTTGGAGTTTGAAACCCGCTAACAGTGTGAACTCTGTCATTGTCGACCCCCGCCATGTGAGCTGATCCCTACAAGGCTTACAATCTGATGTACTTAATACAGTACTGATATTTACCTGGACAGCTGACATTATGTTGCAGTTTATTATACTTTCCACCATCTGATAAAGACACAAATGAATGTCAGAAGTCAAATAAATTATAAGATATTTTCAGGCCAAAAAACATGATGTTCAAAAATGTATACATTCAACTATACACATGATAGATTGTACTAGGACATACGAAAAACAAGTTTTGTTTTTAGTTTCATAATATTTTTGACACTCAAATTGTCTTGTTTCAGTTGATGACTACATTTTGCAGCGCAGTATTGTATCAATTGAATTTATTACTTTACCATAATTTTGAGGAAAAAAAATGGTCCAACATATTTTTTTAGTACAGTGTTTGAATACTTAGGTGATTTTACAGGATATGCTGCTGTGTGTGCACATAAGAAGTAACACTATATCTGGTCATTATATGGCTTATAATCTATAGTTTTTAGCAGTTTCCGCCACTACATATTACATCTGGAATTTGCAATCCTCTCTTAACTGGTGGATTGAGACTAGCTGCCACACACAGCACACAGTGAATAGAGGAGAATCTGTTCTATACATCTATCTATCTATCTATCTATCTATCTATCTATCTATCTATCTATCTATCTACACATATATCTCTTTGATATATATCTCTTTGATACAATGATCTCTCTCTCCATAGACTTCTGTTATCTGTTTCCCTATCTCCTCCACCTTCGCATGTCGGAATTCCACTATGCCGACACATCAAAGGCTAACAGCCCTAGAATTTATTTCTTTTTTATGTCATTCACTGTGTGGTATTAACAACATGTTTCTATTCTGAAGGTCAGTATGATTACATCACTACCTAATTTATATAGCTTTAATTATGTTTTACACAATGAAATCACGATTAAGAAAAAAGATAGAGAGCCACCATTTTTTGAGGATCATAGCTGTGTGAATATGATGAGTTTAACATTTCATTGGTACCATTGTGAGGTACATACAACTTTTTGATCACTTTTTATGTGTTTTTATAGGAGGTGAGATAACCAAAACACAGCAATATCAGCATTGTTTTGGTTTAATTTTTAGACCATTGCCCATGTGGTGTTATTGACATGTTAACTTTATTCAGCAGGTCAGTACAATTCCATTTATACCCAATTAGCGCTAGGTTCACATTAGTCTTTGGGTCTGTGTGTGAAACACCCCGTGCTTAAAATCAGCTGTTTTTGACAGAAAGCGGGGGACCTTATTTTAGTCTATGGGGTCCCTGGATTTCCGGGTGTAACTAGTTTTTAAGCTGATAGAGTTTCCGTCTTTAAAGTTTCTAAGCAGCCCAGAAGGATGGAGACCCAAACACTAGTGTGAACTAGAGATGAGCGAGTACTATTTGGAACGGTAGTTTCGAATAGCACGCTCCCATAGGAATGAATGGGAGTGGCCGGCGCGCAGGGGGTTAAGCGGCAGGACGCCGGCTCTGGCTGCATGCCGACTGCGTCCATTCATTCCTATGGGAGCGTGCTATTCAAAACTACCGTTCCAAATAGTACTCGCTCATCTCTAGTGTGAACCTAGCGTTACATAGTTTTATTTATCTTTTACTCCTTCAACAAACTTGATCCTCAGTAACACTGATATTGAAAAGGGGGGACAAAACCAGTGGCATTGAGCTAGTCAAGACCTATAAGTACCTGGCGGTGCTCCTCAATAATAAGCTGAACTGGGCTGATCACCAGGATGCGCTGCACAGAAGGGTCACAGCAGGCACTACCTGCTCAGGAGGCTGAGGGCCTTTGGATTCCAAGGGACACTTCTTAGGGCCTTTTCCAGCTTTGTGGTAGCATCAGCCATATTCTTCGGAGTGGCCTGCTGGGGGAGTAGCATACCAGACAGGGACAGGAATAGACTTGACAGGCTGTTTAGAATGGCCAGCTCTGTCCTGGGAAGCCCTCTGGACCCAGTAAAGGTGTTGGGTGACAGAATGATACTGTCCATAGTGAGTGGTGAGCTCCATGCTGGAGAACAACTCCCATCCCATGTATAAGACCGTGACAGCAATGGGCAGTACTGTCAGTGACTAACTGCTTCAACCCAAGTGTGAGAAGCAGCGCTATCAGAGTTCCTTCCTCTCAACTGCAGTCAGGCTGTATAATCAACATCAGGCTAAGCGGAGATCAATCTGCACAGAGAACTAAATGATCCTGAGTCTTTTTTTCCTTCTTAGTTGCTATGACTACTAATATTTTTTCTATCTGCTATAAACTTGTATATGTTCTTTCTTGAATGTATTACTGTACTATCCACGCTGCAGTAACACACTGAATTTCCCCATGGTGGGACTATTAAAAGAATTATCTTATCTTATCACACTGGCTCCAAGGAGATGTCAGTTTTGCTTGAATTGCGTGCTTCTGGATGGTGATGGGTAACATGGGGTAAAGAAAATTGGTTCACCAGTAGGCATGTGGTGAACCTCAAGAACCTCAATTGCATTTATATTGAAAGTGGTTCTACTGTTAAATAAAAAATAATTAACACTCAGAAAAGTTATGTTTGCAGTACTTGTACAATGCCCTACACAGCACTGTAATGGGTAATGATTTTGGAACTGGTAGACTTACATTTAGGTGACATACACCCCGTGCATGTCGCCTCACCATAATTGAATGGCACACGAACTTCCGTCTGCCACTCAAGACCCATTCAATGAGTCCTGAGTTTTTCTCCCGTCTCACTGCCCCATACCTGACACTGTAAAATAATTTTTTGAGAGAAGTCCTCAGTAGTTGATACCTTTTTTAATGGCTAACTCAAAAATTTTTTTGATGACATATCAAGCTTTCGGGACTACTATAAAGGTCCCTTCATCAGGATGGTATAACACAATGTCTGAAGGTATTCAGACATTGTGTTATACCACCCTGATGAAGGGACCTTTATAGTAGTCCCGAAAGCTTGATATGTCATCAAAAAACTTTTTGAGTTAGCCATTAAAAAAGGTATCAACTACTGAGGACTTCTCTCAAAAAATTTCTTTCATTTCATATCCACTGGCTAACACGGTACAAGGATATATATATTTTCTTTTACACTGTGAAAATACACATAGAATCTAATGGGTCAGTGTGCTAGCTGTGAAAAATTCAGTTAGCACACTGACTGTGCACATGGTCAAGTGCATGTGGCCTAAGCACAGTTCTCTTTGACTTATAGTATCACAAGCACTTGAAATATATATATTTTTTAATAGACAAAGCATACCTTTTTAAGATCTGGTGTATCCAGAAATTTAGAGGGCACCTCAGTTATTTGCATACCTACATTGTTTACTGGAAAGTAAAAAAAAAAAAAAAAAAAAAAAAAGGTTAGCACAATAATTTACTAATAATAGGTTAATAAGTTTTATGCACTGACACAGAAAGTCATAAAACAAGAAAGCTTAAAGGGGTTGTCGGGGATAAACTCAAATTCTTCCCCTAAACTAAACCACCCAACCCCCACCTAATTTCTAATTTACTTGTTTTTTAAAAAAAATTGTATAATTACCTATATTCCTGGGGCAGTCACCTTTCTGATAATCCAGTGAAATTCCGTTTCGCTGCTTCCAAAACGGAACGTCGCCCATCTCCCCCAACCCCATCAATACTTACATGTCTTCCTGTGTCTGGGATAGCTCCTCCTCTCCTACTCTCTTGAAGTGCCTACGCAGTCTGGAGGTGACTGCAAGACATGTGCAATAGAGAATGCAATCCATCTCTACTGCACAGGCCTCACAGGTACTTTTGGTCTGTGCGCAACGTCTCCAGCTTACGCACAGTGAAGAGGAAAGGTGGAGCCATCTCAGAGATCGGAAGCTAGGTAAGTATGATGCATGTAGGTGGAAACTTAGTTACTTGAGAAGGGACAGCAGTGGGCTGGATAACTTAGCTAGGGAGACAGGGAGGGAGGACAGAGCCTAGTAGTGGGTGGAATAGCTTAGCTAGGGAGGGGGGGAATGTAACACAGTGAGAGAGGAGGGGGGGGGAGCAGTGACAAGGAGGTACATAGTAGATAGCTAACACCTTGTAAACAAATGCAGAAGATACCACAGGTACCTAGAATTCACTGCTAAAAGTATATGGGTGCACTTGTAACCAATTAATAGCACTAACAGACTTTTTTTTATTAAAAAAAAAAAAAAAGATTTTTTTTGCCCAGAAAATCCCTTTAAGCATGCCATTCTGCTAACAGGTTACAAAAAATGGACCCAAGTGAACATTGACACCACTCACCAGGTGCATCATATGTTTATACGGCTTCTGAAAAAATCCTCCAACTTGTCATTTGATCTAACCTGTCGATTCACACGTCAGCCCCAAGTAGCTTTTTGTTAAGCTAGTCTATGACAGCCTGAATGTTAAGCTGCGTTCACATGGAGTTGTTTTTGCAAGGGCCACTATTGGGCATAATACTGTGTGCAGGGGCCACTATGGGTGTAATAATAGAAAGTGCAGGAATGTGGGATGGGGTCGGTTGGGGTCTTCGGTGGGCGTCGGTTGGCGGGGGAGGGCCCCATGTCAAAAGTTCACCACAGGGCCCTGCCATTCCTAGTTACGCCACTGATTATGCCCCTAGTCTACTATGGGTTTTTCCCTAGTCCCAGGTGAGGCTTCCTGATGTTGATAACTGAAGAAGGAAGCCTGGGAAAAGGAGGGCTGGCAGCTGTGCAGCCTGTGTGAGAGAGAGCACACTTAGGGCCCCTTCACACAGAGTATACACTGGCTGATTCGGAACGTGTAAACATTCAGAATCAGCAGCATTTAAAACAGATACCATTGCTTTCTATGGGAACCGGCATACGTGCACTCCCCATAGAAATGAATGGGAAAAAGCAGCCCATTAAGTTCTATGGGGAGCGCACGTATGCAGGCTCCCATAGAAAGCAATGGTATCTGTTTTAAATGCTGCTGATTCTGAATGTTTACACGTTCCGAATCAGCCAGCGTATACTCCGTGTGAAGGGGCCCTTAGGCTGCGTTTACACTGAGTTTTTTGGTCAGGAATTTGGTCAGGAAACTGACTCAAATGCCTCTTCCTAAAAACGCCTCACCATACAGTCCTATGGGGAGGCGTTTTTAGGAGGAGGAATTTGAGTCAGTTTCCTGACCAAATTCCCGAGCCAAACAACTCCAAACCAGGGACTTCTATCTGGTGTGTGTACTGGCCCGACAGGCTGTCAATGACATGACTTGAACGGGGACTAATTTAGAAGCTGTATAAGGTAAATGATGGGCCTGAAGAGTGGCTGCATCACTCACTGTACATCACTAGAGTCTGTACTACATTGTTAGAGTTTATCTTTCATTTTGTTACATTATCAGTCTGTTGTTCTGATCCTATAACAGGTCAAAACAATGGACAGAAGAAAGCAGTGTGAATGTAGCCTTACTTTGTAAATACTTTGATCTTCTTATTTTTCACTGATTCTGAGTTACATGATGATTTATTTCTCTAATCATATCTAATATGATAGTGGGAACTCAGATGACCAGTTCATTAACCTAGGGGTTGCAGTATTTGGTCTCTACACAGCCCATTGACGTCTGACAGCAACAGTCACCCTTTAACATGTAGTAGTCTGGTGTCTACAGTCAAGGTGTCTTCTGGATCATCGCTGTAAAGAGTAGTAAATGTGAATTACCCAGAACCCCAATTTCCAAGCCTTTAAGTTCCTCTTGAATTGTATGGTAGATATTTGATCCGTTTGTAAAGTCTGCCTGTATATATTTAATCTTGCGTCCTGATGCTTTTTCTGTGGATGAATAGTACAACATCAGACACAAATAGTATCTTCATGTCATATACATACTGAAAGGAGAGAAGCAGACAAAGCATAGAGGGAGCCACTATACATAACAAGAATGAAGGAAGAAAGTTACAAGTATATACAATATGCTATTTCAGGAAGCAGAAGCAACATATTAGCTGTCGATCACTGATATGGCCACCCCATGGATTTTCATGGTGACATGTTCTCTATAAGGCCGGGTTCACACGATGTATTTCGGCACGTAATGTGGCATGTAGATGCCGCTGGAGGTTTTGTGGGCTGTATACGCTCCCATTGTTTTCAATGGGAGCCAGTACCGTAAACGTGGCGCTATTTTGCGGCCGCCGCAAAATCACGGCTGCAAAATAGCGCCGCGTATACGGTACCGGCTCCCATTGAAAACAATGGGAGCGTATATGGCCCGCAAAACCTCCCGCGGTGTATACGTACCACATTAAGTGCCAAAATACATTGTGTGAACCCGGCCTTATACTGTTCCATGTTATACTCTACACTTACCTATCTCAGCAGCCACTCTTTTCAGTTTCTCCAGGGTTCTACTTATCAGGACAATGTCCAGGCCACGCTTTGCAAGCTGAAAATGAAGTCAGTCGAATATTTATATAAACAAGAAAAACACCATCCACAGCTCAATATTAAACAAATCAGCTAGACGTCATGTGCTTGAATAACCTCCCGGTCCAGGTAAGTAATCCACAAAAAGAAAGGGGTTTTTTTTAATAAAAATTCAGCACCATGAAGACTTTGTATGCTGAATAAAATATAACTTTTAATTCATTCGTAAATGTCCATAAAAAAGTAGATAGAAAACCACCAGATACAAGAATATGAAAAAATGTCACAAAAAAACTTACAGAGACATCAGCGCGGCAAATGCAATAATGTGATGCACCAGAGTTGAAATAAGCATACGTGTTTCGAGGCGTACGCCTCTTACTCATGGCGCTGAATATTTCAACTCTGGTGCATCACATTATTGCATTTGCCACACTGATGTATCTGTAAGTTTTTTGTGACATTTTTTCTTGTATCTGGTGTTTTTCTATCTTTTTTATGGACATTTATGAATGAATTAAAAGTTATATTTTATTCAGCATACAAAGTCTTAATGGTGCTGAATTTTTATAAAAATAAAATTTTTTTTGTAAATATTTATATATAAATACATAACACATAATAGTTCATTTTACCATACTAAGGCCCCATGCACACAACTGTGTGTTATTTCAGCGTGTTATCTTGTTTTTAAGTGGATACCACACTGACCCATTTATATTAATGCGCTAATGCATACTATCTTATTTCCATGGGTTCATGTGCAGGCCACGAGTCCTATGGAACACAGATGTAATTTGTGTGGTGTCCGTATTTTAGAACAGTTACCTAGCTATTCACAGAAAGGTTTTTGCAAATCTGCAAAAATGGGTGAATCTGTGATGCAATGCTGACCATTTTTGCAGACATACAGCATAGATGTTGAAGACACATGGACTGCTAAAACTGAACACTGAGCCGTATTTTGCAGACCACAAATTGCATATGGTCATGATGCTTTAGGCTTCTTGCTCACACCTTGCACATTATCACGGCCAGTGCACAGGCAGCATGCGGATGTCATCTGTGTGCTGGCTGGGCTTCTGTGGCCCCATCAGCGCCACACCTCCCATGAGGCGACCTGAATCGACCGCTTCAGGCGGCGCTATGCTGGGGCCCCGGGGGAGGGCGGCACTTTTGCTGACCTAAGCCAGTCCAGGACAGCTTAGCGTCACCGTCACCGAGCGGTGGATTGGGGCGGCCCTGTGGACACAGCGCTGCTCCAGCGGCCGCCCCTCACGCTCAGGCAGAGAGGCGGGGGGGGGGGGGGGCGGCTTTCTGACATCTGCCTCAGGCGGCAGAAACCCTAGGTTTACCCCTGGGCCCCATTCATTCAATAAGTGGGAGCTGCAGAAGTACAGCCGCAGAACAGGAATAGGACCTGTCCTGAGTTTCGCTTGCTGGACTGTCAGACTGCATGTGGATCCGTGTACTACATGGTGGTGTGCATGGAAAAGTAAGAGAAATTAATGGGTCAGTGTGCTATATAGGAAAAACCTGGATAGCACACAGGAATCTGCAAGGGGCTTAATGGTGAGGTATTGTGAAATAAACCACAAATAAAAATAGATACTATTTCTCTACTCTTAGAAGGGCTCATCATGACTCAAGGGTGCCATTGAGATCTTCCCAACAATAAATACAGCACTCTCATGAACTGGAAGAATGCGACAATGAAAGATAACAGAAAAAGTCGCCATGTCCTGAAGTAGTTTCTCTAGGTTTACACCTGCGTTCAGGTTTCCAGACCCAATACGCTTAAAAAGCGGTTACCTATGGAAACCCATGGATCCCATAGACTATAAAGGGTTCTGCAGGGTTTCTGCCTGGTTTCCGTGTGGAAAATATGGAGAAAAAAGTCCTGCTCGCATTTTTTTTGATTGGAATGAGGGATAGTACTTCCAAACGGGCAACGAGCACAAAACTACAAGGATTAGTATGAAATCAGTGTAGAACAGGAAAAGGAACTGGTTTTTGCCTCAGTCATTATCATTTTCTTTTGTGTCTTGTACAGTTACTTTACTATGTCTACAACCAATATTACTAGCAAATAAAATGTATTTATACACCTGCAATCACTGACCTCCAGAGCATACGCTTTTCCTATCCCAGCAGTAGCACCAGTCACAACTGTAAAGAAAAAAAAAGGCAAAAATTAGATACTAAATGAAACCTTAGAGAGTCTGATCAAATGTAACCCCTGGTGCCCACAGACTTTAGAATGATCCCCTTTTGGTCCCCACACTATAATACCCATTATTGCAGCCCTCTGCAGTATAAATAATACGCATTCATTGTGCACCCACACTATAACGCCCTCTGCTTGTGGTCTCACACATTGACTTCAATGACATTTTTTTACACGTGTAAAAAAACACATCATAATATACATGAAAATACACATGTAAAATGTCATTGAAGTCAATGGGAGTCTTATTTTTACACGTGTATTCTTTACACGTGTATTTTGCCAAAATGAGTGCGCATTTACTCAGTGTGAATGGACCCTGAGGGTCCATTCACACAGAGGAAAATGGTGAGGAATTTGGTGTGGAATTTCAGCGCTGAAAAAAAGCCTCCCCTTGACTTCAATGGGTTCCTTTTTCTGCTAACACCATTTCCCTCCGTGTGAATGGACCCTTAAATGCACAAAAAGAAAAAAGGGGATTCTCAGTTTGCCTTGCTCTCCCAATGTCTTTACCAGTTTCCTTTAGCAGGCACCTTGACATCATTACATCACCCCTTCCTGCTTCCAAGATACTGGCAGGAGAGATGGGGCTGGAAGGCCTCAGTGGTCCTCTTTGTAGCGTAATTCATGCATTTGCAGAGTATTTTTTACTGAAGCAGACCTGCTAGAATGGACTGTAATACAGAGGATGAGAAGTAGATGGAACTGCACATATGTGTAATACAGAAGAAGTATATAAGTGTTAGGCCCCGTTCAGACATCGTAAAATTAAAAGGGATTCCTTTTCCTTTCCTACCAGCCAGATTTCCACTGCTGATTAGGACCTGGGTCCAATCATCAGGGAGTCTTGAGCTGCAGACTCCATGGCTGAATCAGCTGCAGAATCTGTGGCAAGATCGAGCAGGACGCTTAATTTTTCAGTGTCTTGCTCCAATTTCTAACTTCTATCTAAAACATTGGGAGTCAGAATGAGGGCTGAATCTGCCACTAGTTGTGGGGCGAAATATATTTAAATCAGTGCCGCTCGGTTTCTCTTTATGCACAGAAAATCACCGTACAAGCAAATGTTCAGTCTAAGGGTGCTCTATCACACACAGGCTGAAAAGCTGCCAGCCCTCCTTATCCCAGACTTCCTTCCCCAGTTACCAACATCAGGAAGCCTCACCCGGGAGCACCTGGGACTAGGAAAAAACCCCATAGTGGACTAGGGGTGTGGACAGTGGCTTAACTAGAAACGGCAGGGCCCTGTGGCAAACTTTTGACATGGACACACACCCCCCCCCCCCCCCCCGACCGGTGCCTGCCGAAGACCCTGACCGTTCCCCCCCTCACATTCCTGTGCTCTCTATTATTCCCCATAGTGGACCCTGCACACAGTATTATGCCCCATAGTGACCTCTGCACAGAGTATTATGTCCCATAGTGGCCCCTGCATACAGTATTATGCCCCACTGTGGACACCCATGAACAATTATTATACTCTTGGGTCCTTTAAGACCCTAGAATATAATAATCAGAGACCGAGAGGGGATACAAACATAAAAAAACAATGTTACTTACCTACGGCTCCGCTGCAGTCCTCGGTGGTGTTGGCCTTCTTCAATGACGTCCGGGACATCACATGACCCAGGATGTCACATGGCCGGGTCAGGTGATGTCAGGGAGCGTCCAGAAGTAGGCCCGAACCTGCTCGGAGCGCGGAAAGGTAAGTAATATGGTTTGTAATGTTCTCTTACCTTTCCTGGACCTCTGATCATTATAGTCGAGGGTCTGAAAAGACCCCCCCAAGTATAATAATGATGTTTGTGGGGCCCGTGGCATCACTTACCAATCCTGGCCACTGCCAGGATTGGTAAGTAAATAGGGCCCCTTACTGGCTGGAGTAACTCCAGCCAGTAACGGGGGGGGGGGGGAGGGGGGGGACGCAGTGGTAGCGGCTGTCGCCGGGCCCCTAGTGTCCCGGGCCCTGTGGCAGCCTCTACCCCTTCTACCCTGTTAGTTACGCCACTGGGTGTGGACCAGAAGACTCCCAATACCAACCTGTCCTCCAGTCCAGAATCCTTCTGGATTTCCGTTATCCTGCCTGGCTGAGGAAAACAGGTGAGATATACACCCCGTCTACAACTTTACCATAGTGGTATAGTATATATATAGTGGTAAGGTATATGGTAAAGTTGCGGACGAGGTATATATCTCACCTGTTTTCCTCAGCCAGGCGACATAACGCCTCTCTCTCTCTCTCTCTCTCTATATATATATGATAAGATAAGATAATCCTTTAATAGTCCCACATTGGGGAAATTTCAGCATGTTACAGCAGCATAGTAATACAGGTACAGGATTATACACAGTAATATATTACAGACGTAGACACACATAAGCTGAGAAGAGAAGATATACTAGGAGTCCATAGCAGCTAAGGAAAAACGGAAGAGAAAGAGGAAGACCTCATGGTCATCGTCATAATCATTAGTTCTCTGTGCGGAGTGATCTTCGCTTGGTCTGATGTAGATTATACAGCCTGATTGCGGTTGGAAGGAAGGACCTGCGATAGCGCTCCTTCTCACACTTGGGGTGAAGCAGACGGTCACTTACAGTGCTGCCAAGTCCCTTCAGGGTCCCATACATGGGGTGGGATTTGTTCTCCTGCATGGAGGTCACCACAGACAGTATCCTTCTGTCACCCACCACCTGTACTGGGTCCAAGGGGCTCCCCAGGACAGAGCTGGCCCTCCTGATCAGCCTGTCAAGTCTATTTCTGTCCCTGGTTGATAAAGATGGCTGAGGCAACCACAGAGTTGAAAAAGGCCCTAAGAAGTGTCCCCTGGACTCCGAAGGCCCTCAGCCTCCTGAGCAGGTAGAGTCTGCTGTGGCCCTTTCTGTGCAGCGCCTCCAGGTGATCAGCCCAGTCTAGTTTATTGTTGAGGATCACGCATAGATACTTATAGGTCCTGACTATCTCAATACATGTTCCTTGGATCTCCACTGGGGTCGGAGCACCTCTCCATTTACTAAAGTCCACCACCATCTCCTTGGTCTTCCCAGCGTTAATCCTGAGCTGGTTCTGCTGGCACCATTCAACAAAATCCCGGTTTAAGTCTCTGTATTCCCTATCGTCGCCATCAGTGATAAGGCCTACTATTGCATAGTCATCGGAGTACTTCTGTAAGTAACAGCTGGATGAGTTGTGCCTAAAGTCAGCAGTGTACAGTGTGATTAGAAATGGGGCAAGAACTATACCTTGTGGTGCCCCCGTGCTACAGATCACAGTGTCAGACACACCGTCTTGGGCTCTCACATACTGAGGGCGGTTTGTCAGGTAGTCTAGTATCCAGTTGGACAGGTGGTGGTCCACACCACCAAGGTTCAGCTTCTCCCTCAGTAGCCCTGGCTGAATGGTGTTGAACGCACTGGAGAAATCAAAGAACATTATTCTCACAGTGTTCCCGGGTTTCTCTAGGTGAGAGAGAGCTCTATGAAGAAGGTGGATGATGGCGTCATCCACCCCAATGCCTGGCCGATAGGCAAACTGGAGGGGGTCCAGAGCGGAGCTCACTAGGGGGCGTAGGTGTGTCAGGACCAGTCTCTCTAGAATCTTCATCAGGTGGGATGTCAGTGCTACAGGTCAGTAGCTACAATTCCACCTAGCTGGTCACTGCACATTTTAAGAACTCTTGCGCTTATACCATCAGGTCCTCCCGCTTTGTATGCTTTAATCTTCTTCATTTCCTTACACACTAGAGACTCCTGCAGGGTCAGATAGTCATATTGCAGTTTACCACCGGTCGGTAGGGGTTGGGTCTTGGTGTGTGAGGAGAGGGGGGTTGGCTGACATGCTGGTGGAGGGAGCATTGGCTTGGAGTCGAATCTATTGAAGTATAGATTAAGCTCGTTAAGCCACTTCCTGTCCCCTACTGTTCGATGCCCTGTTTTTTTTTGTTGTGTCCTGATATTGCCTTAAGGCTGTTCCACACCTCCGAGATTCTACCCTCCCCCATCTGTAGTTCCATCTTCCGCCTGTAGTTGGCTTTCCCTTCTCTGATCAATTGTCTTAGCTGTTTCTGCACCTCCCCCAGGCTATTTTTGTCCCCAGACCTAAAAATTCTCTTTTTTTCCTTGAGAAGAGTTTTAATTTCAGAGTTTTCCGCGTTTTCTACATTTTCTTATTAGTTCGTGGGGGACGGTGAGAGCATGCTTGCCCTGTAGCTTGTCCTGCAGCATGCTTCTAAGGTGTAATAGTGTCTCCTTAGTGTAGACCAGTCTTCCTTGTATGTGTGGAGGCATACCTCAGACAAAAGGCTCAAAAAGGATTTCTTTAAAAGTGTTTCTGCATCAAATTCCAGCCCACAGTAAGTTCTTATACTAATGTTCCTTATAGTAATAGAAAAGAAGTGAAGAAAAAGGACGAGATAGAGAAAGATCAGTTTAGTTTGTAGCAGCTGTAACACAGGCAGGCAGCCACACAAGGCGCCAGGAATATATATATATATATATATATATATATATATATATATATGTATATATATATATATATATATATATATATATGTACATTTCAAGTTAAAATAAAATACACATGTAAAAGCATAACACAAATAAAAAATCTCCAATAGCTCCCAAACGTTGAAGAGAAAGATGTCCCATCCCTCTTTTTTTCCTCCAACCCTTTATCCAGCGATGAGTGAGCACTAAAGCCCTTGCACTATGTATTACTTCTTTGGTTTGTGGCCACAAAGATATGTTTCTGCTACTATTGAAAGGACCTATACAGTACTACAGTATTATTGGCTTGAAAGGAATTTTGGATTTTGCACTATAAGAATAGAGTGGGGTTATGTGGTTATACTTGCCATGGCCTTAAACGCGGCAGCAGACTCAAACCAACTAGGACACAGTCTTTCCACAAAACCCCAGAAATACATTTGCTGTTCTTTGGCTAAAGCTCTCTCTGTAGTTGCTACACACCAGGTGCTGTATATGTGGAATATGTGCTTCACACTCTCTGTCTAGATAGATGCCTGGTTCATATACTCTTATGTCACATCTAGGTCACTGCATCTTTATGATGGTCTGATGGTAGTCAATCTCCAACTATATCCTAGTTGGCTAAACATTTTTTGGTATAATAAAGTTATCACACAAATATTAATAATACAGTACATTGTGTAACATTAAGACTCCTGACATGACACATTGTAGCTGTCACCCACACTGAAAGGCATACAAAATATCTCTCCCATGTACAGTACTTGATGCATTCATCCCTGAAAAATTACATACAAAGCTTGCAAGTAAAAAGTAAGTGTACCACATATCACCATCAAATCACTAAACAATGTATCATTGTGTAGTATCCTGTATATAAGAACGTCCTCATTACCTGCCCACCGTCCATACTTTGTGAGATCTGTCCTCCACCACTGGGATAACACGTGGGTCCTTAGCCCGCGAACTGCCCTCCATGTCTGTCTTATTACTATATAAGCTGCTGTCAGTATCCCCAACAGGGTGAAACCCTTTGTATACAGACAATTTTCTTCTGCCATGCTGCCTCTGAATACAGAGCTAAGACAAGCTGGGAAGTGCTGGGAAAGGACCTCCTCTCTGTACTGTGCCAAACACTGCCTCCTTATTTCTCATGTGATAGACACGCCAATGCACACATCAATGTACAGGAAACTCACATTTCCATGTACAAAGTTCACCATGCAGTCAGTGATATGAATAAGGGCATACTAATAGGAATGACAGCTCTACTCTAATAACAGAACTGGTAGTAATTATATGGTGTCAGGAAAGTGGCAAGGAAAAGACTTGTTTACATTTTTGAATATCTTTCTCCTAAGACACTTCCCCCATATCTAACACATAGAATGGGAAAGAATAAAAATTGTTTATACAGAATGATGGCTGCACAAATGTAAACAGAAAGCTAAATCGCTTTCATGGAAATGCCTCTTAGACTGACACACTTGACCCTCTGCATGCCAGCCTCTGAGTGACAACTGTATTTAATGAATGTTATACAGATTCCCCATATAGGTCCTTTGCATATGAGCACCACCATAGCTATTATCTAAGTAGTATAAAAGCTATATGGAATACAAGAACAGTCCTGCTATACTCATATGGTGAATGTTTTCTATGTGCACTCCCCATACTCAATATTATAACAGGAAAGGCAGAATGAAAGGTCTGAGCGCCCACCATATTCAAATATACAACATGCGCCATACTAGACAACCCTTACGTAAACTTGGCCTACACAACACGTGAGACCGAAACCTCGGATACAGAAAAGTGAAATAAAGGCTCAAACAGAGGAAAAAGTGCCAGAGGTAGAACAAGAGGTGGTAGTAGATATCAGCGATCAGGGAGGAGCAGAAGATTATCTCCACTAAATAGTGATGAGTAGGGATGAGCGAATCGATTCTGCAGAAGTGGAATTCGATCTGAATTTCAGGAAATCTTCAATTCACCCAAAATCCAGATTTCTTCACGCTTCGATGAATCAAATCGCATTTTATGTTCAAATGACTGCTGCACATGTTAGAAGAAGGGGCAGGGAACTCTGGGAACGCAGGATCACCCACAATGCCAAGCATGTCGCTAATCAGTAGCCAGCCGCCACTGTGATGTCACAGCCCTATAAAAACCAGCGGCCATTTTAGGTGCAGTCATTTCACATCGCTCTTACTACAGGGACAGCCGTCAAGCAGGAGCTAGGGAACGAGTTAGGAAACAAATAGAAGTTCAGTGATTGCAAGTATAGAGAAAGTATGAGGAGGAAATCAAAGACGACTTTGGGGTGGTTGCAGCGTCATCAACAGAAAGAAACGTAATACATATTGCAATGCTCACTGCCTCTATACTGCTGCTCATTACTCATGTCTGTGTGTTCAAGGTGGTACTCAACAAGAGTTTTACAGCAAAAACCAATGAATTATCTTTGACTAATCATAGCAGGAAAAAAGAACAAAAACAGGAGGACACTCACCACATGGCAGAATATCTTCTTAAAACACAGTCCTTAATTTAAAGTGCATTAAAAGCATCTCCTGGGAGGGAGCCTTGCCTGTGTGATGGACACATTATCTACAAATCAAGTATGGGGCAGCTCCTGCGCTTCCTATATACAGGTTGACAACTCACACAGGCTTGCTGGCTATTGTTATTCTGTCCTGTGATTTTGTCCCTGTTAAGCTCCTCTTTCTGCTCCTATTGTATTACTGACCTCTGACCTTTGGCTTATCTTGTGACTTCTCTTTTGGATTACGATTTTCTACTTTTTGTATTTCAGAGAAGGGACCGTCGCCAAATTGCTCCTGTTATTAGAACAATGTGGCAAACAGGTATGGACAGGGACTGGGTCAAAATTAGGGCTCACTGTCTCTGTCTTCCTGGTTTGAGTAGCAGCACTAGGGAACTGCACAACTAGCAATTCCCTTACACTTACATATAGGGATTAATTTCTAGTTCATATAGCAGGCACTGTACAGTTCAGAGAGTCCGACTGTGGATCACATAGTTCGATGGGAGATTTGGACTAGGAATGGAGCTGATAAATACATCAGCAATAAAGCATCCACTAATAAAATAAACTACACAGCTCATTACTCATTACCTGGTGTAATGTACAAGTGGTGCTCATGATAAAAACAATTCCCAAAGTGTTCCTTTAAATGAACACCATGATAGCCTACTGTACAGAATAATAGCACATACATACAACAACTCTTCACACAGACCTGTTTATTAAACATTTATGAGATAGTTCAGCATTTCTATTGCAGAAGAAATAACACTCAGTTTGCTTTATTTTTGTAGCTGGTGTTCAAATCTACAAAATACTTTTCCAATGATTTTAATCCCAGGATAAAGTAGAAGAGGAAGTCTGGCAGGAGGCTCGAAGCATAACTCTGTAAAGAAAATAGGTATATACGATAAATGTTAAAAGGTAGCGAAATTTGTACTCCAGCTCCACCTACAAGGGGAGTTCAATGTATTCTCAGTATAGGTATGAAGGAAAAAGCCGAATATTCTGAATAAATTTTATTTTTCAATATAGTCCCCCATAACCACAATTCACTTGTTTGATCTGGAAACTAACTTTTCAATACCCTGTAAAAAATAATTATCCTCTTTGTCTAAAAAATCATTACTAAATCGCCCCAATACCGAGAATACATTGAACTCCCCTTGTATGTATTACTATTATTATAGGAATGTTACTATGTAAAGGGTGCAATTATTAGTATAAGATATATTGGAATTTCTTTTTATGTCTTTCCCTTATATTAGTGTAGATACTTAGACAACAGAAAAAAAACATAGTGGGCATGCTCAAAATACTGAAATGTTAAAGTTTATAAATATGTTTACTCTTAACCCAGCTTGAATTTGGTTACCACTTTGAAGTAACTTTAGATTGGTGTGTGTATATGAATAAGAGCTATCACGTCCTATGTGCACTCTTGAACTCTCTGAGTAGTGTATATGGTCACATGCTGATGTTATGGATGGGAGCATTATCCACACAACCCAGTCAACCAGCAGAATGGAGGTGACAGCCCCTATGTGTATAGGAATCTAAAGTTAATTTAGGCTGAGGACCCACGTTGCGAAAACACAGCTTTTATTGTTGCAGATTTTGTGGTGGTTTTTTGTACCAAAACCAGGAATGGATTGTCCAAAGGTAGAAGTATAAGAACTTCCTATATATTTCCCATTCCTTTTGTAGCCATTCTTGGCTTTGGCTCAAAAAAAAACCAGAACAAAATCTGCAACAAAAAAACTGTGTTTCTGCAATGTGGGGCTTTAGCCTCAAAGCAGCCAACTTCTTATGAAATAAATTTAATACAGTATTGAGACATGCTAACAAAACCTTTATTGGATCACAAGTATGAGTCACAGGAGCATCACTGCACACAGACACATATAGCTTAGACATCTCATGTGAGTAGGGTTGAGCGATCGGGATCGGAAATGTTCGGCTTCTGATCGTCGATCAAGTAAATTTCACGATCGCGATCAGAATTCCGACCCCGATCTTTTCTGGTGGGATCGAGGTCGGAGGTTATTTCCCAAAATGCTTGGCTACTGGCCAATCATTGTGGAAAAGCTATAGTATCAGATGAGCGAGTACTATTCGAAACTCCCATTTCAAATAGCATGCACCCATAAGAATGAATGGAAGCAGCAGACTTTGCCGGCATCCGGCCGTTTAACCCCCTGCGTGTCGGCTGCGTCCATTAATTCTTATGGATTTACCGCAGCCTGCCACTCTTCTGCTTCGTCCTTGTTTTACCATATACTCAGCTCTGCTACATCTGAGATGTAGCAGAGTCGAGTATATGGCACAGCAGGGAGGAAGAGTGGCAGTCTGCGGTAAATCACTCTGTGCTGCGCTGCTGTGAGGACGATGAGGCACTCGCGAGTGGATAGATACTACTGTACATTGACTTGTCTATCTACTCTTCTTCTTTGTCCCTGCTTTACCGTATACACAGCTCAGATGTAGCAGAGCTGAGTATACAGGAAAACAGGGATGAATCAGAAGAGTAGATAGACAAGTCAATGTACAGTTATGGAGATGTAGCAGAGTCCAGTATACGGCACAGCTAGGAGGAAACAGAAGAGTAGATAGTATCTATCTACTCGCGAACTTCGCTCAACTTACCTGCACAGATCCGCTGCCACTCCCCATTCTTCTCACTCCTCTTCTCTCTCATTGACATGCCTTCAGAGCACCCTGCGTGCCCCCTCCTTCCTAGACTAGTGTTAGAGATGCTGAGAGACGGAGGGGCTTGTGGCTTAGGAGAGTGTGGGCCCTACCTACTCCCATCATCTCTAACACTAGCCTAGGGAGATGGGGGCACGCACGGCGCTCTGAAGGCATGTCAATGAGAGAGGACAAGACCGAGAAGAATGGGGAGTGGCAGCAGCAGCGGATCTGTGCAGGTAAGCGGACACCAGGTGGACTAAGTAGCTGCGGGATTTTTTTTTTTAATCACCACACAGCGTGGAATCCAAAAATTTAAACAATTTTTGGACTCCATGCTGTGTAGTGAATAGGATCTTTTTAAATCTGATCTTCGATTATTAAAAAAAATCCCATTGACTTGCAATGAGATCGGAATTGGGATTGAGAATCGGGTTCGAATGGAAAATGATCGGAAATCGGATTTTAAAAACGATCCTGAAATTTCAAGATCGGCTCAACCCTACATGTGAGTATTGCATGTTTTGTCTTTTGTTTTTTTGTTTTTTACATATTATAATATATGTTGATCCAAAATAAAAGGTAAGGAAGGTCATCTATATGGCCAAGAAGTATGGTAGGTTTTACCTGTATAGTGTGTGACAGGCATCCACTGGTTCTTTCAGTGTATTCAACGGTGTTCAAAGCTTCACAGGCAAATGCATCAGCAGATTTCACAAAAACATTTGTATTCATATTATATGTCATCTCAGTTGAGACAAACATTGGCATCACACACTGTGGATGGAAAAGAAGCATTTTCTTTCAGATGTTTAGGAAAAAGCAGGCCAACTATCTCGTCTATTACATGTGCCTGCGCTATTAAGGAAATCACACTTGCTATTATTGAGGAGACCTTCATTAACATGAAAAAGCAAGAATTGAGCTCTATTTTTCTGAAAATTTCAGTTTTTATTTAATCAGTAGCTTTTAAGCTCCTTCCAAGAAGGTGATCGCTCCTCACCTTCTTGGGAGGACCTTGAAAGCTACTGACTACTTTCTTCACTTTCTCGCTTTTATTCCATTATGACAAAAAGTGCAGACTATCTGGAGTATTAAACACACTGGGTCCTGGACTCCTTGCTTATCAGGTACATAGTCCAAGAGGGAACATTGAGGAGGGTATATCCTAGTGTTGTGTCATCACTTATAACCCTAGAATAACCACTGTATTTTGTTTGTGTTGTATTATGTAGTTCTTTTTATTAACTCATTTAAAGGGGATGGTTTATAAAGATAATCACTGTGACAGTGTCTTATATGGGATCCTCTTCTATGACCCAGAATATAGAGCCACTCTATGCAAGCAGATACTTGTAATACATTAACAGCAATTCCTGATACTACATTTACTCTGCAGCAGGTATAACTATGGAAATGCCTGGTTGGCTATGGGTTTTCCCTGTTATGTGGGAGCAGGACTGGGGGTCGATCAGTGTTTTTCCCCTAGTGGCTATATTTCCAAAGATACTGATAACTAGTCCCATACACAGGATCAGTTAATGAAATAGTGTGAACTAGTGCGAGATAATTTTTGGCAAAAACTAAAATACCTATTTTTATTCAAACTTCTGGGTGATTCTTTAGTCTCAAATTTTTGCTTGAAGAGACTACAATGTTCAGTGAAGTGGTATGAGGGGACAAGTTCGGCGTACTGTATCTGATAGGGGCGTCCTTGTCCTACCACACATCTGTTGACTATAGTGAAGAAACTTCTGATAACTGTTTGCAGCAGCAGAAGATCAGGACTATATCAGACTCTGGGGCAGGCCTTACAGTGTTCTCAGGATTCTGATGAAAACTAAAGTCATGACTCTTTGTAATGGCAAATTAATGAAATGAATAAGATTCTTTGCACAGTCCTAATGAGAACATGACAGTAAAAGAGATTGAACCTTGTTGGAAGAAATACTGATATAAAGGTGAGTGTAACATTTTGAAATGACATAGTAGTTGTCTAGAAGACTATATTATACTGTGTTACAGTTATCTTATAGAATCGGGATTCTAACCTGCACGGTTATTCCTTTAGATTTGTATTCCAAGTCTAGACCACGAGAAAAATAATCCACAAAAACCTGACAAAGAATAGATAAAAATCACATGGTTATATCACTCTCTGACATGCCTTACAATTTATAGATTTTATGTAGTAAGAGATAAGGGAACAACTAAAAATAGTTATAACAATAACTGTAGATTTTGATTTACACAGAGCAATGAGATGTTAGTTCATAGAGCATGCAGTATTTTTAAGATTAAGGCCGAGGCCCCACGGGACATAAACGCTGCGATTTTCCAGCGGCGGAAACGCTGTAGGAAAAATCGCGGCGTTTTACAGTGCAAGCAAAGGGGATGGGATTCTTGTGAATCCCATGCCCACGGGTGTTCAAAGTCTTTCATTTGTTAATCTTTGTGTCATGCCTTACTTGTAATGTCTTTACAGCCTCGCAATCACTTCATTATTTAGCTACCATGCTTCCACTTGTGTATTTGGCTACACGTCTGTATTCCTTTATGCACCTACACTAAGTTCTATCTCTATTTAGGGGTATTGCTACTATATTTATTTTCATTTTTGTGCATATACTTTTTAGCTAGCTGACACATTATTATCCTATTAATATTATAAATGTGAAAGTTTGTGAGTTTGTGGGTTTGTATGTTTGTGTGTTTGGATGTTTGCATGTTCGGATGTTTGTTCCTCAATCACGGAAAAACCGCTCCACCGATTTGGCTCAAATTTTCCACAAACATAGTTAATACACCCGATTGCACAATAGGCTACTTTTCGTCACAATAACGCACATACGTTTTTCCCAGGACCCACGCAAAAAGCCAACTCACATCACTATCTCTGCAATCTCACACACTTTGGACCATAGCAAGCCCTAAAACTTCACATTCCCCTCTACAGCCTTGCCCTTAACCCCACACAATCACATATACATATACTTTACCACTTTGCCCCTCACCTTAACGATACTCCAGGAGGCTCTCTTTAACGCTCCGGAGCAGCCATGTTTGCCGCCCCCCACCGCTCTGAAAATCCGTGACCCCATTCTGAATTTTTTCCCTGCTTCCCAGTACATTATATAGAATAAAAAATGGTGGCATCATGAAGAAAAATTTGTCCGATGAAAAATTAAGACCTCATATGACTCTGGGAACGGAGAAATAAAAAAGTTATGGGGTTTAGAAAGAGAGGAGTCAAAAACGAAAAATGAAAATCAAAAAATGCCATCGGCGGGAAAGGGTTAACTTCAAATACTTCTGTCCCAAAGTCACTATGTAAAGTTTCTCACAACACCGTATATATAGCAGCTCAAATACAAATTAACTTCAACACAACAGTCTCACGTATTCTCTGAATTACAGAAACAACAAGATACAAAGTTACATTTCATATCCCATACCTTATACACACTACGAAAACCTTACCAACGCCTGTATATACCCACTGCTACAATCACCGCAGACGAAGTCGCGGGTACCAGCTAGTAATATTATTGTTTTATACACTTTGTTACACTTTTGCATGCTTATATTTTACTGTTCATTGTTGCCTGCCACTCACTGTACTTTGTGGTGTGTTGGTCCTCCTATATTTAGCCAGTATTTTTGATATTTATATGAACAACAATTTTGGTGTTTTTTTATATTTGATTATTAATAAATACAATATTTTTATGGTGATCCTGTCTTTTGACAATTTTTCCTTATCAGCAATTGGGTTTTCACCTTTATCTAAGCCTTTGTTTGCTTTTGTTGTTGTATGAGAAAAATGTTACAGCCCTCTAAACCGCGCATACAAAATAAGCCGAAAATGTGTCTGGTCCTGGACCATAAATTGGCCTGATACTGAAGTGGTTAATTGATTTTTACTTATTTTTCTATATTTTCTACATGTCATCTATGTGTTCCCTACTGCGTCCATATATAGGCTACTGATAACAAAGATCATGCAAGGGCCAAGTCACAGCCTTTAATTTACATGAGGCCGGTAATAAGGGGTCAACAAATCTTGTACCATCTAAATTCAATGATACATAGAGCGTCCAGTAAATTCTTAGCTCAAACGTTGACCTTGTTCCTGATGTGATGTGTCAGCCTGGCAGTTTCATTATCCTAAATAAAACTGAACTCTGTCTGTACATTAGTCCTTCATGAGGCTTCATCCATACCTTGGAAGCACTGTACATCAGTGCCATTGGCAAAGGACGACGTCCAGCTTCTGAGGATATATTAATAACCAGTCCCTTCTTCCTAAGAAATATTAGTGAAATCTTAGATTAAATGTTACATGTTGTGTTAATATTTCTTTTTTATTCTCAGTATCTTTGAAGACGTTGTCCAGCCACTTAATTTTTTTTAAATGATTATATCACATTTACATCGACCTGAACCAGGAGGTCTCAGAACAAGAGTGACCGTGTCAGTAGGATATTATTTCTTAGAATACTTTAAGGAATTCTAAGAGGTTAATTTATGTAAATGGACAGACAACCCCTTAAAGTTTTCTCAAAACACTTCATATTAAAATTACCTTTGTACCATTTGAGAGAGAACAATCCGTGTCATCTGAAACAAACAAGATCATTTCTTTTATAAACTGTTTTGTCATTGCGGAGACATGTACCAGTCTGAAGTCACTATCTGAAACCATGTTCTTGAGGCTACATTCACATCTGTATTGGCGTATCCATTGGACACTCAGTTACAGTCTCCACCTGAAATTGATGGATGAATAAAGTCGCTTTCAGTTTACAAAACAACAGACGGTGAACTGGTCCATTGGGCTCCAATGGACCAGAACAAGTGACAGTCCAGCACAGATGTGAACTTAGCCTGAGTCAGTGTTACCCACAACAACCATTCAGTGTTTAGCGATCAATTTTCCAAAACAGGATTGTTGTATATCAGTAGTGTATAATATTTTGTAGACTTAAGTCACAACTGGCTCTATTATTGTATATTAAGGTAGGTCAGTGCTTCCTTATCCATAAAAAAGTGTCAAAAAATAATAAATACGCCTTAATATATGTACATAATATAGAATAATGTAGGCTTACAATCTAATGTTATACTTAAAGGGGTTGTCCCATCACAAGGATCCTATCTATACTGCTGCTTAATGTGGATGTAAGACTTTTCCTAAATACATTGCTTCAGCAAAGCTGCTTTGTTTGTCCACTATCTTACTTTATTCACTTCATTGTTGACACAGCCCTTGACTTATCTGCTCAAAAGTCAAGTGATGTATCAGCCTGCTCTCAGGGGGGAGGGAGGTGGGGCTAAGTGCACAGGAGCGAGCCTGTGTTTCTAGCTATTCCTGTGTCTACACCACAGGACCTAGCTCCCTGCTATCAGATAGAGGAGAGGAGCTGCTTTCATTTCTTCTGTTCTCCCAGTTATCAGGCTAGCTAACTCATTTGTGTTCATTATGGCAGAGACAGGCAGTCTCTCTATGTAACACAGAATGGAGTTGCTGCTGCCTGTATTTCATAGTCCAATATGGGTGGGCGGAGCTACACACAAATTTGGTTCGGAGCTAAATGGCAGGTTGCATGTGAAACCCCGCCCACCAAATGATGCAATAAACCAGGAAGAAAGATGATTTTACAGCAGTGAAGACTGCTGAGTATGCGACGTGGGAATACCCCTTTAATACAGTACTGCTATTTACCTGGACAGCTGACATTATGTTGCAGTTTATTATACTTTCCACCATCTAATAAAGACACAAATGAATGTCAGAAATCATATAAATTCTAAGATATTTTCAGACCAAAAACATGATGTACAAAAATGTATACATTCAACTATACACATGATAGATAGTACTAGGGCAAATGAAATACAAGTTTTGTTTCTTAATATTTTTGACACTCAAATTGGCTTGTTTCAGTTGATACCCCCATTTTGTAGCACTGTGTCGTATCGATTGGATTTTTCACCTTACTGCAATTTTGAAAAAAAAAAAAAAAGGTCCAAAATATTTCTTTAGTACGGTGTTTGAATACTTAAACTTATCACCTGTCGTTTCAGGTGATTTTACAGGATAAGCTGCTGTCTATGCACATAAGAAGTAACACTATATCTGGTCATTATATGGTTAATCTATAGTTTTTAGCAGTTTCTCCCACTATATGCTACATTTTGAATTTACAGTTCCTTCTTAACTGGTTGATGGAGACTAGCTGCCACACACTGCACACAGTGAATAGAGGAGACTCTGTTCTATACCTCTCTCCCTCACTGAGAAATAGCCCCTGGAACATGCAGGGAACGTCCCCTCTCCATAGACTTCTGTCATCTGAGCCATGTGATCAGCAGTTTGTCTGACTCAAGAGAGCAGTCTGTCTCAAGACAGATACAGCAGTGATTTTCACAGTGAAAGTCATTTTAGCACAAGCTTTTCAAAACTTCCTAATAAAAGATGTCATGCTGGAGAGGGGCCCCATGCGGCTGCACAAACGTACTGTATGATAAGTATACATGTAGTGTAGGAAATGTAGTCAGAAATAATATTACAAAGTAATAAAACTTACATAGCTGCATAGGGCATTTTATACGTTTAGCAGGCATACCTTTGCTGTATGTAAACAATTTTTCATTTCACAAAAGAAAAAGACTTAAATTCTCTTGCTACCAAAGCAAGTTTTGGTCTCTATATCAAAGCCTCATTTTTCAAATGTGACATGCCGTAATGACTTTATCATGCATTAATTCTGAGAATGTTTTTGTGAAACATTACACCTTATGTTGGTGCTAAATTTTGGATGTTATGCTACACATGTATTTATTAAAAAAGCTCAGTTTACTGCAAAGTAAAAAAAAATATATAGCATTTTTTCACATTTTATGTCTACTCAGCAGCCATCTTTAGACTCCTAGTTCTCACACACTCCATCTCCCTCTCTCACACACACTCCTCTCCTTGTTTCCCTATCTCCTCCGCCTTCACATGCAGGCATTCCACTATGCCGGCACATGTATTGAAGGAGTTGGTGCTTCTGGTAGTGACCTCGTGGCTCCCGACCGGAAACAAGAGGTGAAGGAGGTGAGTATAGATAGGGGTGTGCCAGCATTCTGGCACTATTGCACATGTGAGGGGCGCCGACACATGCAGAGAAGAGGAGGTGAACTTGTGAAGATAATGTACTGAGTAGCCACCTTTTGCTTTGATTACAGCTCTGCATACTCTTGGCATTCTCTTGATGAGCTTCAAGAGGTAGTCACCGGAAATGGTTTTCACTTCACAGGTGTGCCCTGTCAGGTTTAATAAGTGGAATTTCTTGCCTTATAAATGGGGTTTGGACCATCAGTAGTGTTGTGTAGAAGTCGGGTGGATACACAGCTGATAGTCCTACTCAATAGACTGTTAGAATGTGTATTATGGCAAGAAAAAAAGTAGCTAAGTAAAGAAAAACGAGTGGCCACCATTACTTTAAGAAATGAAGGTCAGTCGGTCCAAAAAATTGGGAACTTTTAGGCAAAAACCCCACATTGCTTTTTTTGTTGTGGTCTTTTCAGACAAAGCCAGGAGTGGCCATTCACATTTCAGAGCTATTCTTGTCTCTGAAACGTGAGACCTTAGCCTAAATCTGATTTTTTTGAAAGCTAGGTAACCAAAAGTCAACAGCTCTGGAATTATTTATTGGCTTTGTTTTTTATGGTATTTACTGTGTGGTATTAACATATTTCTATTCTACTGTAACATTTTAATAATATCAAACATTTTCTAGTTCAGGTAGCCACATGTATAACAATACCAATTTTGTTCGGGTCTTTTTTTTTTTTTTTTTACTTTATACTACAATCACTCAACGGACTTGATCCTCAGTAAACCTGTTATTGAAAAAGGCGGCCATGACACTGGCTCCAGCAAGGGGATGTCAGTTTTACATGAATTGGGTTCTGCTGGATGGTGATAGGTGACATGAGGTAAAGAAAATTGGCACATCAGTAGGCATGTGGTGAACCTCAAGGAACCCAATCGCATTTATATTAAACGTGGTTGTACTGTAAAATGAAAACATTTACACTCAGAAAAGTTATGTTTGCAGTGTTTTTATAATGCCCCACACAGCAATGTAATAGGTAGTGATTTTGGAACTGGTAGACTTCCTTTTAGGTGACATGCACATGTGCCTCCATGACCCCATTCACTGAGATCAGTATGCATGAGCCGCAAAACAGGAATATGTGCATATGGAGTGTGTTTTTTAATAGGTGTCTTCAATAAAAAATCGTGTTTTTGAACATTGGTTCAGCGCAGTTATCTATATATTTTTTTGGGTTTTACCCAATTGGTCTATTGTTGATTTTGGCAAAACAGGAATATGACCTGCTAGGGCTCGTACACACGGAGCAAGAGGGGGTGGATTCTGACACTGAATCCACCTCAGAATCCTCCCCCTCACAATAGAGGTCTATGTAGACTGCTAGCTTTCTTTTTTCCGTGAGCGGTATGTTCTGGCTCACAGAAAAAAAAAAAAAAAAAGCTGTCCTTTCTTCAGGCGGATTCCGCGGCTGAGTCAGCCCAGGCGCCCGCCTCACAACAGCACCCTCCGGTCTAGGCCCATTCATTTGAGTCTACTCCGGAGGGGGAATCCACGACTGTTTCCCACATCAGAATCAGGACCAAAATACGCGGTCCCGTGCCCTGTGTGAATGAGGTTTAATGAGTTTCACTCCCGGCTCACTGCCCCATAAATGACACTGTGAAAATATTCATACACATAGAAATTAATGGGGCTTTGTAAATGTGAAAAACCACAGCACTGACTGTGGGCACAAATTTCTTTTACTTATACTATCACAGGCTCTTGAAAAATATTTTTTGATAGACAAGACATACCTTTTCAAGGTTTGGTGTATCCAGAAATTTAACGGGCAGATCAGATAATTTCATACCTACATTGTTTACTAGAAAGTAAAGAATAAAGATTGACATAATAATTTAGTAATAATAGGTTAATAAGTTGTATGCAGTGACACTGAAAGTCAGAAAACAAGAAAGCTTAAGCATGCCATTCTGCTATAGCAGGTACAACATTCCCAACAAAAATGTAAGAAATGCACAAAGGGACTAGTACCAACAAAATAGTGGAAAGCTGAGAATACTAAAGAACTGAAGAAAGAAATTCACACATATAATATAATATGATGATTTGTGTATATACAGTCCTATGAAAAAGTTTGGGCACCCCTTTTAATCTTAATCATTTTTAGTTCTAAATATTTTGGTGTTTGCAACAGCCATTTCAGTTTGATATATCTAATAACTGATGGACACAGTAATATTTCAGGATTGAAATGAGGTTTATTGTACTAACAGAAAATGCGCAATATGCATTAAACCAAAATTTGACCGGTGCAAAAATATGGGCACCTCAACAGAAAAGTGACATTAATATTTAGTACATCCTCCTTTTGCAAAGATAACAGCCTCTAGTCGCTTCCTGTAGCTTTTAATCAGTTCCTGGATCCTGGATGAAGGTATTTTGGACCATTTCTTTCTACAAAACAATTCAAGTTCAGTTAAGTTTGATGGTCGCCGAACATGGATAGCCCGCTCTCAAATGATCTGAAAACAAAGATTGTTCAACATAGTTGTTCAGGGGAAGGATACAAAACGTTGTCTCAGAGATTTAACCTGTCAGTTTCCACTGTGAGGAACATAGTAAGGAAATGGAAGACCACAGGGACAGTTCTTGTTAAGCCCAGAAGTGGCAGGCCAAGAAAAATATCAGAAAGGCAGAGAAGAAGAATGGTGAGAACAGTCAAGGACAATCCACAGACCACCTCCAAAGAGCTGCAGCATCATCTTGCTGCAGATGGTGTCACTGTGCATCGGTCAACTATACAGCGCACTTTGCACAAATAGAAGCTGTATGGGAGAGTGATGAGAAAGAAGCCGTTTCTGCACGTACGCCACAAATCGAGTTGCCTGAGGTATGAAAAAGCACATTTGGACAAGGCAGCTTCATTTTGGGAACAAAAATTGAGTTGTTTGGTTATAAAAAAAGGCGTTATGCATGGCGTCCAAAAAGAAACAGCATTCCAAGAAAAACACTTGCTACCCACTGTAAAATTTGGTGGAGGTTCCATCATGCTTTGGGGCTGTGTGGCCAATGCCGGCATCGGGAATCTTGTTAAAGTTGAGAGTCGCATGGATTCCACTCAGTATCAGCAGATTCTTGAGAATAATGTTCAAGAATCAGTGACGAAGTTGAAGTTACGCCGGGGATGGATATTTCAGCAAGACAATGATCCAAAACACCGCTCCAAATCCTCAGGCATTCATGCAGAGGAACAATTACAATGTTCTGGAATGGCCATCCCAGTCCCCAGACCTGAATATCATTGAACATCTGTGGGATGATTTGAAGCGGGCTGTCCATGCTCGGCGACCATCTAACTTAACTGAACTTGAATTGTTTGTCCAAAATACCTTTATCCAGGATCCAGGAACTGATTAAAAGCTACAGGAAGCGACTAGAGGCTGTTATCTTTGCAAAAGGAGGATCTACTAAATATTAATGTCACTTTTCTGTTGAGGTGCCCATACTTTTGCACCGGTCAAATTTTGGTTTAATGCATATTGCGCATTTTCTGTTAGTACAATAAACCTCATTTCAATCCTGAAATATTACTGTGTCCATCAGTTATTAGATATATCAAACTGAAATGGCTGTTGCAAATACCAAAATATTTAGAACTAAAAATGATTAAGATTAATAGGGGTGCCCAAACTTTTTCATAGGACTGTATATATATATATATATATGTATATATATATATATATATATATTTATATTCACCATAAGTGAGAAAAAATATGTCTCAAATCACTTATATCTAACCCATAATAAGTGTAATCATCACGTGGGAGAAAAACACTGCCAAACAAAAATCAAGTAATATGAAAAAAGCAACCACGATGAAAGGCAGGATGTCACGTGCCCCAATGTGCGATATGCCCAAAAGGCTTCACATGTAAGGTAATTTTCACACAATAAATATTTCACATCAATATTTGTAAGTCAAACAGAAGAGGAACCTACACTGTAATGGCAAATTGGGTTCTAGACCCATGCAAATCTTGGTACACCCTTCAGATGCCTTTACTGTGTTGGTCAGTTTCGTAGTTAATCTGGTCAATAACATTATTAGTAACTGAGGTTGGACACCCATTCAAGTATTACTTTCCCTTGGTTTGTTTCTATTTTTGTTTCTTCATAGTTCCTTTCATTGTTTGGCGATTTTTGAATATTATGCCTGATATTCCTGAATGAGGATATTGCAGACATCCACATTTTTCAGTTCTGATTCTGCCCTGCAACGCTTCCTCCAAGGGGGAATATGCTTTAGTTTATGAACCTGTTTGTTTATGTTTTGTTTTTGGTTTTTAATTATTTGAAAACTTCAATAAAAATTAATCCTTAAAAAGAACTGTAATAAAAATATTTGGGCCTTTTCCATGTTTTGGAACCATTACTGTTTTCCTCTTACAAATACTGAAGCAAAAAAAACTGACCAAAACAAGCTGTACTACATTAATAATGCCATATTCTGAATGAAAAAAAAACAAAAAAACTTTTTAAGTCTTCAGTAGGTGATACCTTTTTTAATGGCTATCTCATAAAGATGACAGAATATGACGTTTCGAAGCTTCCTCTGAGCTTCTTCTTCAGATATAACTAAAAAACACTTTCTAGAGGCTGCATATTTATGTACAACAGGACACATAGGGATAGGATTACAGGAGGGAGGGTGGAAGAGGCTTGTTACTATATACTTATAACAACAAACAATCAATTGCCAGATCCCTGGTTCTTATCTTAATGGCTGTCTTAATGATTTGTATAAAAAGACATAAACCCACGTGAGATGTTAATTCCATTGTCCAGTGTCTGGAATAGGGTCATGGCCTTGTACTCATAAATCAATCGCTGTTTCCTTGATTTAAAGTTCCCTTTTAAGATCAAGATTTTCATGTCATTGATGATGCTGTGGTCTTCCTGGCAGAAGTGTTTTGGCACGGGAAGATCAGTTCTCTGTTGTTTGATTGTATGGCGATGTGAATTAATTCTCATTCTGAGTTTCTGACCAGTCTCTCCAACATACAGATTTTCAGTGGAACATTTGGTGCAAATGATCAAATACACCACATTAGGTGTGTTACAGGTGAACACACCTGGGATTTTATATTCCCTGTTAGAGTTTGGGATCTTTATCCTGTCAGTGGTCAGTATGTGCGGGCAGGTCTTGCACCTCTTCTGTCCACATGGGAATGTTCCTTTGTTATTTGGAGGTGACAGAGAGCTGCTAATGATCATATTCCTGAGGTTTGGTGGCTGTCTGTAGCACAGGAGAGGGGGGTCCGGAAATATGGATTTTAGACGGTTGTCTTTTTGCAGTAGTGGATGTAATTTGCGTGTGATTCCTCTCAGCGTCTCCAGGTGGGGGTTATATGTGACAACCAGGGGCACCCGATTGTTCTCCTGTTTGGTATTGTATTTTAATAACTCCGATCTTGGTATTCTGGTGGCCCTGGTGATTTGGTTATCAACTGATCTTGGATGGTAACCCTGCCTTAAGAATGTGTTTTTGAGGCCCCCAAGGTGCTTGTCTCTGTCCACCGGATCTGAGCATATGCGATGGTATCTGATGGCTTGGCTGTATACAATGGAGTTTTTTATGTGTTTAGGATGAAAGCTATCCCATCTTAGGTAGGTAGGGCGGTCAATTGGTTTCCGATACAGCGATGTCTCAATTTTGTTGTCCTGTATCTTGATGACTGCATCCAGGAAGTTTATTTCGGAGAAGGAGTGATTGAGCGTCAGGTTGATGGTGGGATGGAACTGGTTGAATTGTTCATGGAAGGTTTTCAGCTGTTCCTCGGATCCGGTCCAAATGATTAGGATATCATCAATGAAACGATAGTAGGCCAGAGGTCTGATGGTGCAGGTGGAGAGGAAGTCACTCTCCAGCTTGGCCATGAAGAGATTAGTGTACTGTGGCGCCATTTTGCTCCCCATTGCGGTGCCGGTCTGTTGTAAATAGATGCAGTAACCAAAGGAGAAGTAATTGTGGGTGAGGATGAATTTTGTGAGTTTCACCACTGATTCAGCGTTCATACCTCGCTTTTCCATGAAAAACTGGCAGGCATTTATACCGTCCTGGTGTGGGATGTTGGAGTACAGGGATTCTACATCCATGGTGGCCAGGATAGTTCCATCTGAAAGGGGACCTATAGTGGATAGTTTATTTAATAGGTCTGTGGTGTCCTAAAGGTAGCTGGCTGTATCCTTCACTAAGGGTTTAAGAGTACCCTCCACCCATCCAGAGATCTGTTCAGTGAGAGTCCCAACACATGAGATGATTGGTCTCCCTGGGTTCCCAGGTTTGTGCAGTTTTGGAAGCATATAAAAAGTCCCTGTCCTTGGGCTTGCTGGTATGAGGCTGCTTAGGCTTATTGCTCCATCAGATAGGCTGGAGATAACCTTTTTCAGTTTTTTAGAGTATTCCACTGTGGGGTCTGAATCCAACTTGGAGTAGTAGTGCTTGTCAGCTGTCTGTGTGCCTCCTGTATGTAGTCTGATGTGTTCATCATGACTATAGCGCCACCCTTGTCCGCTGGTTTAATGATGATGTCGTTATTATTTCTCAGAGATTTTATGGCCCTCCTCTCCCGGGCACTGATGTTAGACGGCAGTGCTTTGTTTGTATCCAGTATAGTGGATTTGACCATGTGTCTGAAACAGTCTATGTAATTATCCAAATCAAAATTTCGGCCAGTTGGAGGTGTCCAATCAGATGTCTCCTTTTTTGCTAAGATTGGAACCTCTGAAGGGGTAGGTTGGGTCTCCTCTGTGTCATGAAAATATTCCCTCAGGCGCAGTCTCCTGAAAAAATCTTCCATGTCGCTGCACAGTTCACACAGTGCACAGAAACTTAGAATGAGAATTAATTCACATCACCATACAATCAAACAACAGAGAACTGATCTTCCCGTGCCAAAACACTTCTGCCAGGAAGACCACAGCATCATCAATGACATGAAAATCTTGATCTTAAAAGGGAACTTTAAATCAAGGAAACAGCGACTGATTTATGAGTACAAGGCCATGACCCTATTTCAGACACTGGACAATGGAATTAACATCTCACGTGGGTTTATGTCTTTTTATACAAATCATTAAGACAGCCATTAAGATAAGAACCAGGGATCTGGCAATTGATTGTTTGTTGTTATAAGTATATAGTAATAAGCCTCCCCCCCTCCCTCCTGTAATCCTATCCCTATGTGTCCTGTTGTACATAAATATGCAGCCTCTAGAAAGTGTTTTTTAGTTATATCTGAAGAAGAAGCTCAGAGGAAGCTTCGAAACGTCATATTCTGTCATCTTTATGAGTTAGCCATTAAAAAAGGTATCACCTACTGAAGACTTAAAAAGTTTTTTGTTTTTTTTCATATTTCATAACCACTGGCTAACACGGTACCAAAACAAACATTTTCCTATATTCTGAATGGTGAAGGATGTCGACAAAGTAACCCCACTCCAGTGAATTTTAATAAATTGTAGCAATAATTGAAGGTGTACAATGCTACAATTAAACATACCAAAACTAATTAGCATAAAATGTATGCTAATTAGTTTTCGTGAATTGTAGCAATGTAGTACAGATCATAGAAAGTGAACATTGCCACCACTCACCAGGTGCATCATATGTTTATACGGATTCTGAACAAATCCTCCAACTTGTCATTTCATCTAACCTGTGACTTCACACACCAGCCCCAAGTTGCTTTTTTTAAGCTAGTCTATGACAGCCTGGATGTTACACTCTCATAGACTTACATAGAAACCAGGGACTTCTATCTGGTGTGTCTATCAGCCGTGCAGGCGACCGATGACATGACCAGAACGGGGACTAATGTAGAAGCTGTATAAGGTAAATGATGGGCCTGGAGAGTGGCTGCATCACTCACTGTACATCACTAGAGTCTGTACTACATTGTTAGAGTTTATCTTTCATTTTGTTACATTTTCAGTTTGTTGTTCTGATCCTATGACAGGTCAAAACAATGGACAGAAGAAAGCAGTGTGAATGTAGCCTAAGGGTGCATTCACACAGAGTAACGTGCAGCGTGAGCTGGCACGTATACGCCGTGTGAGATTTTGAGCGCCGTATATGCTCCCATTGATTTCAATGGGAGCCTGGATCGTATACACCGCGTTATTTTGTGGCCGCAAAATAACGCGGCGTATACGAGACTAACTCCCATTGCAATCAATGGGAGCGTATACGGCGCTCAAAATCTCACATGGCGTATACGTGCCAGCTCACGCTGCATGTTACTCCGTGTGAATGCACCCTTACTTTGTAAGTACTTTGATCTGATTATCTTTCACTGATTCTGAGTTACATGATGATTTATTTCTCTAATCATATCTAATATCATACAGTGGGAACTCAGATGACCAATTCATTAACCTAATGGTCCAGTATTTGGTCTCTACACAGCCCATTGACTTCTGACAGCAACAGTCACCCTTTAACATGGCAGAGATTAGTAGTCTGGTGTCTGCAGTCAAGGTGTCTTCTGGATCATCGCCGTAAAGAGTAGTAAATGTGAATTACCCAGAACCCCAATTTCCAAGCCTTTAAGTTCCTCTTGAATTGTATGGTAGATATTTGATCCGTTTGTAAAGTCTGCCTGTATATATTTAATCTTGCGTCCTGATGCTTTTTCTGTGGATAAATAGTACAACTTCAGACACTAATAGTATCTTCATGTCATATACATACTGAAAGGAGAGAAGCAGACAAAGCATAGAGGGAGCCACTATACATAACAAGAACGAAGGAAGAAAGTTACAAGTATATACAATCAGTGTCGGACTGGGGTGTCTAGGGCCCACCAGTGGAATTATTTCTAGGGGCCCACCATCAGGATCCCTGCAAACCAGCGATACCAAGACAGGGCGGTTGAAGGTAATAACATATCAGGAGCCATGCTGCTTTCCCGCCATACGATGTGCAACACTGCACTACCTAAACTTATTGCCACATACTGTATGGAAAGTGAACAGCGTGGCTCCTAGAAATGTTAGCATTACCTATAGCTGTGCTGTCCTGGAACAGCTGATCTGCAGAGGTCCAGGCTGTTGTGTCATCACAGATGTAATATTGATGGTCTATCCCAAGGACAGACCATCAATATTACAAAGATGGATAAACCCTTTAAAGATTTGTCCAGGAATTGGAGCGACCCATGTGCTGGGAGGGAGGTGTAAAATAAAAAATAAAAAGTGCCTTCACCTGTTCCTGTTGCTCCGTTGTCCGCTACCAGTGTCCATTCAGTCTCGCGCTGGTGCCTCCATCCTGGGAGTCCTGCACCTCATGGGACCACTGACACCAATTAGGTCTCATTTCTGGAAATCCTGTATCTAACAGACACAGGTGGGGACAACGGAGTGCTGGGGACAAAAGCTCAATGAAAAACACTGTGGAAAAAAATATATTGAGATTCACTGCAATTTTTTCCCACAATGTTTTTTTAGCTGCATCTCGCTGTTGTGCCTAATCCTTAAAGAAGACCTTTCACCATCTGGGGCACATGAGGTTTAATACACCGCTAGAAAGCCAAGAGTGCCCTGAATTCAGCGCACTACTGGCTTTCACGTTCTGTGCCGGTACCGTAGATCTTCATCGTCAGAAGTGCGTTATGACAGTCAGTCAGGAACGCCCTTCCTTACGGTAGCGTCTATAGCGCTGTACTGTGAGAGGGGTCGTTGCTTACCAGCCAGCGATGACACTGAGCGCCTATAGCGCTCTCACATTACAGCACTATAGAAGCTGCTGTGAGGAAGGGTGTTCCGGACTGACTGTCAGAAACGCCTTTCTGACAGTGAAGAGCTACGGACTGATAGCTCCTCACCGGGGGCACAGAATGGAAAAGCTTAAAGTGCGCTGAAATCATCGCACTGTCAGCTCTCTAGCAGTGTATTATACCGCAAGTGTCCCAGGAGGTGAGAGCTCCTCTTTACCATCTCAACATACTGCACGCCACACTATAAGGATAATGCCTAACACAGCGTCCCACAGCAAAAAAGCGCTGCGGGAAAACCCCCGGCGCCGACACATCAGTTTTTCCTGCAGCGCTTTTTGCAGAAACTCCACAGAGGTTTCCGTTTCCGCGCTCGTTTTGTACACGACACAGGACTGGGAGCAGAAAGCTTCATCCACTGTATAGTTGCCTGGCAGATTCACTGCAGCTCAGCTCCCACTGACTTCAATAAGTGCCGAGATGCAGAGAAGGTGCCGGCTGATATACAGTGGACAGAGCTTTCTGCTTCTGGCCCCGTATTGTGTACAGGACTGGTACCAGAAGTAGCTCCATACAGCTGATCGGTCTGAGGGCTTGGTGTGGGCCCCCTACAGATCAGGCATTTATAGCCTATTCTGACGATAAACCATAGAAAATTATGCCTGGACAACCCCTTTAATTTCCCCCCAAAATGACCCACACTTTAAAGAGGTTGTCCAGCATAATTTTTTTTTTTTTGTTAATTAGTCCTGGGAGGTGAAAAACAAAGTACACATAAAAAAACCCTGCACTCATCTGTTCCCAGTGCTCCGGTCCTGCAGTTCTGCTGCTAGTTACATGCCGGACTGGACCGCACTGGGAGACACTGAGACAGGCAGACTTCCCCCTGCACACTCCGATCGGCAGTGTGCTTAAAAAAATAGAAAGTGTTTTTAAGGGCTCATTCACATCTGCGCCCGGGGTCTCCGCCCTGCAGGCATTTTTCAAACCCATTCAAATGAAGTGTGCGTCCGTAAGCTCCTGTGAGCGTTTTGTGCTCACCGTGGCGAAACGTTTCTTTTTTTAACCAGACACAGAGTCGGACATGCAGGACTTTCTGTCTGGTTTAAAAAAAAAAAAAACGGTTTTGCCGCAGAGAGCATAAAACACTCACCGGCGCTCACGGCCGGACTCAAACCGATAGGTTTCTGTCTTCTACATGCAGAAGATGGAAACCTCAGAATGGAGACCAGACGCTGGTGTGAACCCAGCGTTAACTGTGTTTTGCTCAGTAGGGCCTAATCCTTAGTGGCCCCTGCACACAGTACTATCCCCCATAGTGGCCCCTGCACACAGTATTATGCACCATAGTGGCCTCTGTACACAGTATTATACCCCATAGTGTCCCCTGCATACAGTATTATGTCCCATAGTGGCCCCTGCACACAGTATTATGCCCCACAGTGGCCCCTGCACACAGTATTATACCCCATAGTGGCCCCTGCACACAGTATTATACCCCATAGTGGCCCCTGCACACAGTATTATACCCCACAGTGGCCCCTGCACACAGTATTATACCCCATAGTGGCCCCTGCACACAGTATTATACCCCAGAGTGGCCCCTGCACACAATATTATGTGCCATAGTGACCCCTGTACAAAGTATTATGCCCCATAGTGGCCCCTGCATACTGTATTATTCCCCACAGTGGCCCCTGCACACAGTATTATACCCCATAGTGGCCCCTGCACACAGTATTATACCCCACAGTGGCCCCTGTACACAGTATTATGCCCCATAGTGGCCCCTGCACACAGTATTATACCCCAGAGTGGCCCCTGCACACAATATTATGTGCCATAGTGACCCCTGTACAAAGTATTATGCCCCATAGTGGCCCCTGCACACTGTATTATTCCCCACAGTGGACTTCCCGAAAAGGGAAGATGTGAACCAGGCCTAATACATATAACATACATTTACACACATACATTCATATACATACACACACACTTATCTACAAATATACAGGACTCACACAGTATATCAGACACTTTACACAAATATACACACATTAAATATACATATTTTACCCAAAAAATGTACTTACATTTGGCTGTGTCCTGTCTGTCCTGTCTGGCTGTGGTGAAAGCTCTGTTTACAGCAGCCGGCAGACGTCCCCCTGCACACTCCGATCTGTGTGGGGGAGGGGCAGCACAGCTCCTGCTAGTGACGGCAGTGTGCAGTGCAGGGAGCAGAGACACACACTCCCAGCGATTGGTACAGGGGCCCATTTTGGCACGGTCAGGATCCCGATCGGGCCCCTGAAGATCCCGATCGGGCCCCTGACAAGTGTATTTAGATAAAATTAATAGTCAGGCTCGGGGGCCCACCGGGGAATCCCCCGGTGCTCCGGCGGGCCAGTCCGACCCTGTATACAATATGCTATTTCAGGAAGCAGAATTAACATGTTAGGGCTCATTCACTTCTGCACCCGATCTCTGTCTGTCGGGTTTCCGTCTTCTGCAGACAGAAGACAGAAACCCGACAGACAGTGTCCGGCTGTGAGCACTGGGGAGCGTTTTGTGCTCTCCGCGGCGAAACCGTTTTTTTTTTAACTGGACACAAAGTCCTGCATGTCCGACTTTGTGTCCGGTTAAAAAAAAACGGTTTCGCCGCAGAGAGCACAAAACGCTCATCGGCGCTCACGGCCGGACAGTTTCCAAACCCAATCAACCTGATTGCAGGTTTCAAACCCATTCAACTTGACTGCAGGTTTCCGTCTCCTGTCCAGTTTCGGGCAGGAAACGGAAACCTGCAAAACAGAGGCCGGGGCACAGATGTGAAACCAGCCTCAGCTGTCAATCACTGATATGGCCACCCCAAGGATTTTCATTGTGACAGGGTCTCTATAATGCTGTTCCATGTCATACTCTACACTTACCTATCTCAGCAGCCACTCTTTTCAGTTTCTCCAGGGTTCTACTTATCAGGACAATGTCCAGGCCACGCTTTGCAAGCTGAAAATGAAGTCAGTCAAATATTTATATATAAATACATAACACGTAATAGTTCATTTTACCATACTAAGGCCCCATGCACACAACCGTGTGCTATTTCAGCATGTATCCTGTAGTGATGTCATCACGCCCCATCCAGTCCTGTCTTCTACATAGTCATCTGTGTCAGTGCAGGGACTTTATAGCTCCCCGCGCTGACATACATGTTCATAGTATCAGCCTGCTATGCAAGCCGATACACTTGCTAAGGGTGCACTGATATGGGTCACCAGACCAAACATCTGGTGCTGCTGATCCGGGGACGCCTTAGGAGACGGGGGCCCTGGGCAATTGCCCAGTTTGCCCCCCCTAACGCCGGCCCTGGCCGCAAAACAGGAATAAGATCTGTCCTGAGTTTCACTTGCCAACATGTATTCATGCACAATCACTTACCTCCAGAGCATAGGCTTTTCCTATCCCATCAGTAGCACCAGTCACCACTGTAAAAAAAAAAAAAAAGGCAAAAATGAGACACTAAATGAAACCTTAGAGCAGCAGTTCTCAACCTGTGGGTCGTGACCCCGGCGGGGGTCGAACGACCAAAACACAGGGGTCGCCTAAAGCATACCTCCCGACCGTCCCGGTCAGTGGGAGGTATGTCCCGGTTTCAACTTATCGACGCCCGGAGGACGCTGATGAGTTGAACACACAGGCGATTAAAGCAGTAGCTGTCACAGCCAGCTCCTACTTTAACGCTGTGCTGCGGCTTCTGCATGTGTAGCCGCGATGTGATGTCACATCGCGCCTACAACTATGTGAGTAAGCGAGACTGCAGGGAGAACGGCGGGGGAGCGTTGGAAGGTGAGTATAAGTGGTTAAGCTGGAACATAATTAAGGGGCAGATGAAGGGGGGGACGGCATGACACTGGGGCAGATAAAGGGGGGGAACGGCATGACACTAGGGGCAGAGATGGAGGGACATGAAGCTCTGGGCAGAGATGGGGGGAACATGAAACTGGGGAACAGATGGAGACATGAAACTGGGGGAAGAGATGGCAGAAATGAAACTGTGGGCAGATGAAGGGGGGGTACGGCATGACACTGGGGGCAGAGATGGGGGGACATGAAACTGGGGGCAGAGATGGAGGGGGGGACATGAAACTGAGGGCAGAGATGGAGGGGGGACATGAAACTGGGGCAGATGAAGGGGTTATATGAAACTGGGGGAGAGATGGCGATATCTCATCTCATCTCATATAATGTACGGGTGTAGGAGGATTATACTGTGTGGGAGCACATGAAAAATGATTGAGAATGGGCAGAGTCACATAAAAGTGGGCGGGGCTAAATTCCCTGCGGCACGCGCCGCATATTTTGTACCTCTTTCTAATCTTCAAAAGCTGGGAGGTATGCCTATAGCCATCACAAAATACATATTTCCGATGGCTTTAGCCACTCAGAAGCAAGCACTACTGTCTGCAGCAACACTATTCAGCTGGAACGCACACCATTATGGATGCACATTCCAAACTGAATGGGGTCACCGCAACATGAGAAACTGTATTGCGGGGTCACGACATTAGAAAGGTTGAGAACCACTGCCTTAGAGAGTCTGATCAAATGTAACTTCATCATGGTATGCTACTTCTTGAAATCTTTCAGTGCTTGATATAAATATGCACATGGCTGTTTTTCTTCTACTTAATTGTCGAATATTTTCTCGCTAACACATAGGAATAGCCTTAAGAAAGGCTATTCGTCTCCTACCTTTAGTTGTCTTCTCTGCGCCACCATTCCGTAGAAATCCCGGTTTTCGCTGGTATGCAAATGAGTTCTCTCGCAGCACTGGGGGCAGTCCCCAGCACTCAAACAGCACTGGGGACGTCCCCAATGCTTTGAGAGAACTCTCCAGTGCCAGGATTTCTACGGAACGGCAGCGCAGAGAAGACATCTAAAGGTAGGAGACAAATAGCCTTTCTTAAGACTATTCCTACGTGTTAGGGAGAAAAAAAAATCAATTTTAATGGTAGAATCCCTTTAATGACCCTAACATGGTATAATGTTACTTTGTGGTCTGACACAGTTTAATGTCTTTTAATGTCCCCCTTGTGCCCTCAGAGTTTATAATGATCCCCTTTTGGCCCCCCCACACTATAATATACATTATTACAGCCCTCTGCAGTATAAATCATACACAAAAAGTGCATAAAAAGAAAAAAGGGAATTCACAGCTTGCTTTGTTCTCCCAGAGTCCTTGTCAGTTTCTCTGTTGCAGGCACCTTGGGAGCTGCAGATGCAATGTATTGATATCACTGCATCCCCCACCTGCATCCAAATTGCCGGGGGAGAGATGGGGCTGGAGGGTCAGCTCCAGGTTGCGTGGGCTCTTAGACCACAGAGCCTCAGTGGTCACCTTTGTGGTTCTATTCATGCATCTGCATGGTTTTCGTCCAAAAGCTCGGCAGCAAACAACACCTGAAATTGGGTATTTTTTTGCTATGGCAGACTTGCTAGAATGGACTGTAATACAGAGGAGGAGAAGTAGATTGAACTGTATATACGTGTAATACAGAAGAAGTATGTAAGTGTTAGTCCCCGTTCAGACATCGTAAAATTAAAAGAGATTCCTTTTCCTTTCCTGTCAGCCAGATTTCCGCTGCTGATTAGCCCCTAATGAATGGGTTCAATCATCAGGGAGTCTTGAGCCGCGCACTTCATGGCTGAATCAGCTGCAGAATCCGTGGCAAGATCTATTATTTTTTCAGTGTCTTCCTCCGATCTCTAACTCCTATTGAAAACAGGCAGAATAAGGGCTGGATCTGCCACTGATTGCGGGGCAAAATATATTGCAAAATCAGTGCCAGATTCCTCCGTGTGAAGAATGCCATTCGGTTTCTCTCTCTCTCTCTCTCTCTCTCTCTCTCTCTCTCTCTCTCTCTATATATATATATATATATTTGGCTGTGTGAAGGATATAGCAAAAACGTCTGTCATGCGGCTGTTTTTCGCATTCAAGAGAATAAACTCTTAGTGGAAAAATAGTGTGGGATTTGCTGCACTCACTACTGGACCAGGGTTATCACCTCCATGTGGATAACTTGCACACCAGCATCACACTCTTTTAGCATCTCATTTGTAAAGTAACTGTGAGACAGTACACAGAAATCATAAATGCTTGTCTAAAACAGGGGGTGCAGCCCCTAAGAAAGGATGAGAGCAGGGAACCATGTAGTGAGAACATGTTTTTGGTCAAGTATAAGGACAAGAGGAATGTCCTTGTACTGACCCTTATTCATGGTGACAGCAGCACCCTGTCCTTCTATGATGTACCAACACCACTACCTCAAAGTCTGGCCTATAATTAATACATGGGAGAGGTTACTATCTGTGTAAGTGCTTAAGCCATATAGTGGCATGAGGAAAGCAAAAATGTGATAGAAAAAGTTGGCTGTGCACATCGTACTGATGACACCGCACAACATCTTTTCAACTACTCAGACATCTACTCAAATCCTAAGCAAATACAAGATTTATAGACCACTAGCTGGTACCCGCGACTTCGTCTGCGGTGATTGTAGAAGTGGGTATATACAGGCGCGAGTAAGGTTTTCGTACTGTGTATAAGGTATGGGATATGAAATGTAACTTTGTATCTTGTTTTTGCTGTAATTCAGAGAATACGTGAGACTGTTGTGTTGAAGTTAATTTGTATTAGAGCTGCTATATATACGGTGTTGTGAGAAACTTTACATAATGACTTTGGGACGGAAGTATTTGAAGTCAACCCTTTCCTGCCGATGGCATTTTTTGTTTTTGGTTTTTCGTTTTTGACTCCCCTCCTTCTAAACCCCATAACTTTTTTATTTCTCCGCTCCCAGAGTCATATGAGGTCTTAATTTTTCTGGGACAAATTTTTCTTCATGATGCCACCATTATTTATTCTATATAATGTACTGGGAAGCAGGGGAAAAATTCAGAAGGGGTGGATTTGAAGAAAAAATGCATTTCTGTGACTTTCTTACGGGCTTTGGTTTTACGGCGTTCACTGTGCAACCAAAATGACATGTCCCCTGTATTGTGTGTTTCATTACAATGCCGGGGATACCAAATTTATATGGTTTTATTTACATTTTGACCCCTTAAAAAAATCCAAAACTGTGTTAAAAAATTTTTTTTTGAAAAGTCGCCATATTCCGACAGCCATAACTTTTTTATACGTGCGTGTACGGGGATGTATATGGCGTCTTTTTTTGCGGGACCGGGTGTACTTTTTAGTTCTACCATTTTTGGAAAATGTTATTGCTTTGATCACTTAGTATTTAAATTTGTATCAGAATCAAAACAGTGAAAAAACGGCGGTTTGGCACTTTTGACCATTTTTCCCGCTACGGCGTTTACCGAACAGGAAAAATATTTGTATATCTTTGTAGAGCGGGCGATTTTGGACGCGGGGATACCTAACATGTATGTGTTTCACAGTTTTTAACTACTTTTATATGTGTTCTAGGGAAAGGGGGGTGATTTGAATTTTTAATCCTTTTTATTTGTTTTTATTTTTTTTTTCACTTTTTGTGAAACTTTTTTTTTGCATCTATTAGACCGCCTAGGGGTATTGACATGGGTGGGCGGTGTCGCGGATTGTCAGAGCGGTGGGGGTCGGCAAACATGGCTGCTCCAGAGCGTTATAGAGCGCCTCCTGGAGTATCGTTAAGGTGAGGGGCAAAGTGGTAAAGTATATGTATATGTGATTGTGTGGGGTTAGGGGCCAGGCTGTAGAGGGAAATATGAATTTTGTGGCTTGCTATGGTCCAAAGTGTGTGAGATTGCAGAGATGGTGGTGTGAGTTTGGGTTTTGTGGGGGTCCTGGCACAAACGTATGTGCGCTATTGTGACGGAAAGTAGCCTATTGCGCAATCGGGTGTAGTGACTATGTTTGTGGAAACTTTCAGCCAAATCGGTCGAGCGGGTTTTGCGTGATTGAGGAACAAACATCCGAACATCCAAACTCACAAACCCACAAACTTTCACATTTATAATATTAATACGATATACATGACTCTACCATACACTTTCTTGCAAATCACAGCCTTCATTCAGTTAAAATGCGCATTATATACAAAACCACAAAAACAGATGTGAGTTACTTCTAATTCACTGAAACAATGGATTTTCTTCTTCAAACGTGTACACAAAGACTCTAGCTTAGGCCTTCTATTGTTTACAGTACACTTTATTCAAGGGTGGAGGGAACTATCCAAACACACTTTCTTACAAGGCCAATTCCTTCTGAAACGCTTTGCTTAGTGAGAATCATCCCACTTTTACTCTATTCCACTCCACTTTTCAAAATGCAAGTACCCATCTTTTGCTATAGCACATGCAACTCTATGCCATGCCGGAGCGCTCCGTAACAGTCTGTCATCCTCTAATATACCTCCTTTTATCAGTATGTCTTTGGATTATGGGAGTAAATCCATACAAACACAGGGATAACATACAAACTCCTTGCAGATGTTGTCCTGCAAGGCTGCAGTACTAACCACTGAGCCAGCTTGTTGCACTTGAACATGGACTTAAAGGAGTCCATCGTTGGTGCTGAATGATCACGATAACCAAGGTGATAGAGAGATGCAGTTTTCCATAACTCTGCGTCCACTCAGGGGGGCAGCAGACTGACTGACCTTTTCCCTCACTGGCAAGACTGGGCTAGTCCCAATATCATCACTGGGCAACAATCTACAATCCACTGACTATGCAGTAGTGTCCTATATACCGGTCAGAGACTGACGGTCTAACCGGTCTTTTCCCTCACTGTCAAGACTGGGCTAGCCTCAGTGTTGTCAGTGGGGCGTATCCTTTACTCATAATCTACAATCCACTGACTATGCAGCAGTGTACTATACACCGGTTAGAAACACGAAAGTCATCACAATTTCCCTAACTCTGTGTCCCCAGGGGGTGGTCTGACCAGCCATTTCCTTCACTGACGACACTGGGCTAGTCCCAATGCCGCCACGGGGCGTATCCTTCAATCCACTGACTATTTTCTGGTGTACTAAATACTGGTCAGAAAACACAAAAGTCCTCACAATTTTTCATAATTTTCTCTGCGCGCACAAGTTATTTATCCTCTGTATTTCTCAGCTGTGAGTTGTTTTATAAAATTGTTGTGTATTTTGTGGTGGTGTTTGTCTGGAAATTTGAGCCGGTGTCCTGTGGCTCTCTGGTTGTTCTCTTTGCCACTGAGCTGTTCATTTGGTGGTTGAGTATCTGCCTCAGTATATACTTGAGCTCCGTAGATGCGAACTCCAGGTGTTTGATATTGTCATCAACCTATCAAGTTGTTCCGGGGTCTGTAAAAGGCTTACTGCTGGCTTCAGTCCTTGCTGGTTTTCGTTGCTACCAACTAGGATTCTTGACCCAGTTTAGTAGGAGTGTTTTGTGGAGTTGCACGGTCTCTGGAGCTGATTTGTAAGTGGTGTAAGTTTTGTCTTGTGTGAGAGTCTGTTTTACCCTCAACATATCTACTCAATCCCTGTCCTGCATTTCTGGTTGCCTGTCACTGTTTTGGTATTAGTGAGTTTTTGTTTAGGGCTTCAGGTTTATTTTTGCCCCTTGTGAAGGATCTCGCCTCGTCAAGGCCACTTTGACCCAGCCTCTGGCCTAGCCACGGGCAAAACTGCGATCACCTTCTTACCTTTACCGTCCGCTCTCAACCTGAGAGAGGGATTGGGTCTTATAGGATAATATGAGACGAGCCTTCTAAAGTTTTAAATTTATTAACCCAAGAGGGTCGAAACTAGACAACCAACATACATAGAGATATATGCTAGCGGATACAAGCTTATATGGTTACAGAAAGGTATGTTACAGTGCAGTAAGATAAAAGAATAAAAGATTAGAAGCACTTCGTGACACATCCCAGCAGTCCAGAAAGAACAACAAGAGCCCGGGGTCTTGTCATGTGTGACAATATATCTCCACTCAGCCCCCTCCCACGATGAGGTCAGCAAGGTGGGCAGCTCTCCCCCTCACCTGGTACCAGTATGACTATATACACTCATAACTCTTTGAAAGTCTCCTATGGAGTCAGCTTGTCTGCTAAAAGGTGATAGCAAGGCTCTCAGTCCACTGATCACAGGCACCCCCTGCTAAGAATAACGAAGTTAGCACAATCATGACAATGCTGTGCCCCGGTTGAGACAAAGGGATGAGCCAAGCTACCTCCAGGGAGAATTAGGCTTGGACAATATATCTGGCATCTTGCTAATCAGGTCAAGTAAATTAACAGGGCAAAAGGGAACTATATCTGAGAAGGCAGTGAAAAAAAAAACATAACTCTGGGCCATTCATCACACCCCTGTCCTGTGAAACCCTTTCCTCACTATTCCACTTTTCCTCTCCTCAAATTCCTGTTGTGTGTTTATGGTTGTGCTACGCCTGTTAGTTCTCCAGCACGTCCCATCCCAGTTGTTACCGTTTGCAGCTGCTGTTTTTTTAGGGGTGACCGCCTCTAGTATCCCAGTCCCTAGCCTCTATCAGCTCTCACCCTATCTGTCTGTTAGGTCTCTGCGTTTAGAGAGTTAGTAGTTGTCGGGGCCAAGCTTAGCTTGGGTACAGCTGACCAATACCCTCAGGCAGGGCCTAGTCAGCCATCATAGCGCCAAGAACAGCGTTCCTACCCATATTTCCATAGAGGTGTTAGCAGCATTTGGTATCACAGTTGCTCGGGCATTGACACAACCAAGACAACACAGCACCAAAATATATACAGCCAATAGTCAGTTACACACGACTACAAATATCAAGTTCTTTGGATTATACAGCGGGGAGGGGTCCAGTCGTGCTGGCCCTCAGGATCGACACCCAAAGACACACGGTAATCAGGCTCCAGTTTGGGCGGCTCCTGGTCGTTGGGTAGGACATCTGTTCGGTCCAAAGGGTCTCCATTCCCTCGAGTGTGATCCGGATCACGGTATCAAATTGTCAGAAACAGGGGCCATTGTGGTCGCCTGCACCAACTATATCTGTGACTGATTTGGCTGGCCAAATTCAAAGACTAAGTGCTAGCATTGAAGAAATCACACCAGACAACATGTGTTGGTTTAAGCTCCTAAGCAGTGCACACAAAGAGACCTTTATTCAATATGTGCAGGTTTTTTATATTCAATTACAAGAAGTAAACAACAGCAAGCTCTATCATGAAATTGATTGGTTGGTCAGGGTATCCGCCTCCTGTGACATCAGCTCCAGGGCACTGCCTCCGGGAGGGCAGTGACCTTCTGTGACACCCTTCCTGTGATGTCTCTTCCTGTGATGTCACTTCCTGTGGGAGTGCCAGACTCTGCCATGCTCTCATGGGAAACCCTATAGAGTCTCCTTATGTCCACATGGTCAGGCCTACATCTGAGCACAGTATAGAGGCCATTTTGTTATGTAATATATTCAGTTTCAAACATAAGTAATTATACTGCATTTAGTTTTAAGGATAACAATGTTTTTGTGATTTATATATTTACAACCTACACATTATATTGATGAACTGTTCCGAGGATAGTTACATAAATAGTGTGGTAGTGTGGGGAAGGTAGCTCGGTAGCAGCAGTGGTACGAACAAAACCAGTCAGGGATAGGGACACAAATCTTGCAGCAAAAAAACAGCAAAATAAATAAATTTTTACATGAGGCACAAAAAAGAACAAAATAAAATACAACCTTAACTTCAGGCAAAATAATGTCAAACCAAAATCCTGCTCATCTGAGCGCTAACTAATCAGAAAATGCTAACGATATTAACCAAAAAAACACCATACACAAGGCTCTCAATGGCAGGACAGCCCCAGACACTTCCTCTCCTCCCAGGATCTGCCCTGAAGTGCAGGATCTGCAGCCTTTTATGGCCCAGTAATGAGCCTATGACCCACACTTGAGGCTGAAGCTTACTCCAGACCTGCCCTGGACCACACATATGTCAGTAATCTGGGGCTGATATAGTGTTATTCCAGCATTTTGCCTTTCACCCTCTCACAATAGCTATATATAGAAAAAGGGACTGGAACTTTAAAACATCATAGGGATTTATCATGTAATAAGTTCCAGTCATTAAACCCAACCTAAAGAGGCAATAAGCAGCAAATGGGCACCAAGTCCTTTACACTACAAGACTCTACTGGTGAAGGGCATCACAACTAGATTCTGCATGGGGCACTGCCACACCTAAAGCTGTCCCTGACTACAACCACCAGAGACACAAGGAACCAGCTGCCCTGTTCAGAGCTCATGTAGATTGCACCAGGCTCTAGCACAAAGGCAGCGGTGATACATTATATTATATAGAGCTACAACAAGAGCATTGGCTGTAATTCTAAAGCACTAAAAGCCCTTGCACCATGCATTACTTCTTTGGTTTGTGGCCACAAAGATATGTTTCTGCTACTATTGAAAGGACCTATACAGTACTTTTATTGGTTTAAAAAGAATTTTGGATTTGGCACTATAATATTAGAGTTGGGTTATGTGGTTTTGCTTGTCCTGGTCTTACACGTGGGAGGATGCTGAAAACTGTACAATTTCTATTTCAATTGGCAGCAGACTCAAACCAACTAGGACACAGTCTTCCCACAAAATGCCAGAAATACATTTGCTGCTCCCTAGCTAAAGCTCTCTCTGTAGTTGCTACACAGCAGGTACAGTATATGTGCTATGGCTAGTCCAAGGAATATGTGCTTCACACTCTCTGTCTAGATAGACGCCTGGTTCTCTTATTTCACATCTATGTCACTGCGTCCTTGTGATGGTCAATCTCCAACTCTATCCTACTTGGCTAAACATTAATTGGTATAACTCCCTGTGTTATAGTAAAGTTATCATAGGAATATTATAATACATTGCATAACATTAAGACTCTTGACACGACACATTGTAGCTGTCACCAACACTGCAAGGCATACAAAATATCTCTCCCATGTACAGTACTTGATGCATTCATCCCTGAAAAATTACATACAAAGCTTGCAAGTAAAAAGTTAGTGTACCACATATCACCATCAACTCACTAAACAATGTATCATTGTGTAGTATCCTGTATATAAGAACGTCCTCATTACCTGCCCACCGTCCATACTTTGTGAGATCTGTCCTCCACCACTGGGATAACACGTGGGTCCTCAGCCCGCGAACTGCCCTCCATGTCTGTCTTATTACTATATAAGCTGCTGTCAGTATCCCCAATAGGGTGAAACCCTGTGTATACAGACAATTTTCTTCTGCCATGCTGCCACTGAATACAGAGCTAAGACAAGCTGGGAAGTGCTGGGAAAGGACCTCCTCTCTGTACTGTGCCAAACACTGCCTCCTTATTTCTGCCAAACTATCCACTCATATGATACGCCAATGTAAACACCTCTGTGGACTTTCTGCTTCCTTCATACCTATACATCAATATACAGGAAACTCACATTTCCATGTACAAAGTTCACCATGCAGTCAGTGATATAAATAAGGGCATACTAATAGGAATGACAGCTCTACTCTAATAAAAGAGCTAACACACTTGACCCTTTGCATGCCAGCCTCTGAATGACAACTGTAATTAATGAATGTTAGGCTGCATGCACATGGAGTTACGCCGGGCTTGTAAAAATACTCATTCACAGCCGTAGACGCGAGCGCTGCAGACGGCTCCCGAACACTTCCCATTCACTTCAATGGGAGCGCTCGTAACGCCGTGTGCATGCAGCCTTATACAGATTCCTCCTTTGCATATGAGCACTACCATAGCTATTATCTAGCACAAAATTCATAGAAACAGCAGTATAGAAGCTATATGGAATTCAAGAACACTCCTGCTATACTCATATGGTGAATGTTTTCTATGTGCACTCCCCATACTCAATATTATAACAGGAAAGGCAGAATTAAAGGTCATCATAAGACAACGGCTTCTGGAAATGGAGTAAGTATGGCACCATTAACTTTAATAGATATGTCAGGTAGGGGTTGTGTGAGGAAGATGATGAATTCCCTTTTCTCCATATTTAATTTAAAGAATGAGGCTAAGGATGCTAGACACTCTAACCCTTTAGATAGCAAAGCAGTTATGTCTGGGATACAGAGCTGCCAGTGAAACAATGGTATTGATGAGTTAGGACTGTATGAGTTGGCTAATGTTGAGATGGAAAATATTGGGGGTCCCTGGACTGAGCCTTGAGTGACACCTACAGAAAAGTACCTTTATTGTTCTCCACCACATCCAAAATCAGCTTAAGGTTAAGACCCCACATAGTGGACCTCAGCAAAAAAATAAGCAATGTGGGAAACACTGCAGTTTTAGGATGCGTTCACACAATGTAAAATGGAGCGCAAGCTGGCACGTATACGCATGTCAGCATTTTGTGCGCTCAAAAATATCCTATTGATTTCAATGGGAGTTACGAGCGTATACACCGCAAAATTACGCGGTGTATATGCTCGTAACTCCCATTGAAATCAATGGGATCTTTTTGAGCGCGCAAAATGCTGACATGCGTATACGTGCCAGCTTGCGCTCCATTTTACATCGTGTGAACGCACCCTTAAATGCATCCCTGTAGCGCTTTCACACAAAATCTGCAGAGAAAACCTCTGTTGACTTTCTGCTTCCTTTATTCCTATAGGGAAACTGTCAGCGTTTCAGTAGGTATAATTTGCATGCCGTGATTTCCAAAACCGCAATGTGTCCACTGCGTGTATCCTTTCATAATCTGGATGGGATTCCCTGGGATTTGCAGTGACTGTAAAACAACGCGCTTTCTGCCATGTGGGCCCCAACCTACATCACAGTGCACCAAGGCATGTCCCATTTCCAGCAAGTGCTTCAATTTTTGCTTTAGAATCCTGATTAACATCTACTTCTGTGCCCCAATAACCATATTGCAGCACTAGTAGTATAAGTAGTTGGAAGTTTTATCTTGAGGGAGCAGTACAACCTATGGTTTGTGTCACCGCTTCTTTCTATAACTGACACAGTGCCAGTGTGAACGTAATGCTGGTGGCTTGTTATGGTGCAATCCTGGTTATTCCCTCAGAGCCGTGTTCCAAATACAGTTACAGAGATGATGTGGATGAGGGAGCAAGTGGGGGAGGCACCGAAATTTGAAAAATAATAAATGTATGCACACTGCCACTCACCATGAGACCGGAGTTTGAAGGGTGCACGACCTATAAATTCCCGGACTTCAAGGAACGATTTCCATAGAAAACAATCTGTACAAAAGGTCCGCAGCACTTCAATCCGGTTAAAATATAACCTTTATTTTGTGCTTAAAAGTCCATAACCAAAATGTGCCAACAGACAACGAATAACATAGAACAAACGCATAAAAAACGGCGTTTTTTATGCATTTGTTCTATGTTATTCGTTGTCTGTTGGCACATTTTGGTTATGGACTTTTAAGGACAAAATAAAGGTTATATTTTAACCGGATCGAAGTGCTGCGGACCTTTTGTACAGATTGTTTTCTACCGAAATTTGAAGCAGATTTTTTTCTGCTTGACAACCATTGAAGATTTTGAACTGGATTTTGACATTGCATGTGAAGCGTAATTTGGATAAGAGTGCTGCTGTATTTTTTTTATATATATGTGAATACCTCCTTAATGTTACATGAGGTGGCTTCATGGGTCTCAGAGTCCACCATTAGGACTGCAGTTTTCATTGCTCAGCTTAATCTTATTTACCAGACTTAGCATCTACATTATATCCTATAGAGACTGAGTCCGCCTTCAGGGCTCATACATAGCAGCGTATTATTGCCCACATCAGCACTTTGCTGAAGACTATGTGACAGAGTCCACCATGTGGACTCTGTCACCATCATTTTAACAGCCCATATTCTACCTGTATTTGTCACAGCCTTTAATCTCAGTATCTAAGCTGATAATGGGTGAAATGGGTGGAAACCCATTGAGGGATGATACTGAATGATTTATGATATGGCATGAATATGTTTAACAGTTTGCAGATAGACATGTATTCAATGAGTCAGTCAGGTTAGTGTATCTTATAGTTTTGGGGTTGGAATCAAAGACTTTCTTTTATTATTTATTGGTATAGGTATATAAAATTCAGCAGTGAAGTAAGACTTTACAACTATACGTGAAATAATGGAAGCCCACTGCTACCATTAGTATCAATGTGGGGTGCATGGGATTATTGGAACAGGACTTCTCTTCCCGCTGTTTTGCTGATTTTGGTTTTGTTGGATGAATGATAGTCGGTATAATCTCTTTATTACAGTAACTGTTACAGTTTTCATGCACCTGAATAAGGTTAACTGTGTTGAATTGGGCACGAGGACAAGAAGAAACCCATGTGTTGTGTGCTTACTAGAAGGGGGACTGGATTACACTGGTTAACAGCCAAAATGGTTCGGGCATCAAACCAGTTGTTCTTAACTAATTTTGGGGTGCTGAGATTGAAATTGATGCTAAAATTTTAAAATTGGCTTTACTTTTCATGATATAGACATGCATTTTATATTTCTGACAGCATGTAATACAATACTGAGAAAAGTTGGCATCATCAGTATTGCATCATCCACTGGCATATTTGTTGGAATATAGTTATTGTATGCAACAACTACTGCTGTGATTGCATGTATAAGCATTTGTCTAGTGAGGTTGTTATTGTTGATAAAGTTAGGCTGTTTAAAAAAAAAAAACTCTGCTAGTGAAAGAGTCTGGGAGGAGACATCTTATACATCAGGCATGTCAAACATGCGGCCCACGGGCCACATGCGGCCCTTTACAGGCATATCTGCGGCCCACACAAAAGTCTCAAACTTTGTCTCTAAAGTTTAGAGACAAAGTTTGAGTCTTTTGTGCGGGCCGCAGATGTACAAAACTCACACTGCTACTCGCTGTGTAGACGTCATGTGACGTGATGACGTCACATCGCGTCTACAACTGTTAGCGTGCGAGAGAGAGAGTGCGGCGGGGGAGCGAGGACTCGGAGTCGTTGGAGAAGGTAAGTTTAATGTGTGTACACATAGAGGTGGAACGTGAAACTGGGGGAAGATGAAGGAGGGGACGGCATGACACTGGGGGCAGAGATGGGGGGGCATGAATCTGGGGGCAGTGATGGAGGGACATGAATCTGGGGGCAGAGATGGGGGGCATGAATTTGGGGGCAGAGATGGAGGGACATTAATCTGGGGGCAGAGATGGGGGACATGAATCTGGGGGCAGAGATGGAGGGGACATGAATCTGGGGGCAGAGATGGAGGAGGGACATGAATATGGGGCAGAGATGGGGGATATGAATCTGGGGGGCAGAGATGGAGAGGACATGAATCTGGGGGCAGAGATGGAGGGGACATGAATCTGGGGGCAGAGATGGAGGGGACATGAATCTGGGGGCAGAGATGGAGGGGACATGAATCTGGGGGCAGAGATGGAGGGGACATGAATCTGGGGGCAGAGATGGAGGGGACATGAATCTGGGGGCAGAGATGGAGGGGGGGCATGAATCTGGGGGGCAGAGATGGGGGGATATGAATCTGGGGCGCAGAGATGGGAGGGACATGAATCTAGGGGCAGAGATGGAGGGATATGAATCTGGGGGCAGAGATGGGAGGGACATGAATCTAGGGGCAGAGATGGAGGGACATGAATCTGGGGGCAGAGATGGAGGGGGACATGAATCTGTGGGCCGAGATGGAGGGACATGAATCTGGGGGCAGAGATGGGAGGGACATGAATCTGGGGGCAGAGATGGAGGGACATGAATCTGGGGGCAGAGATGGAGGGGACATGAATCTGGGGGCAGAGATGGAGGGGACATGAATATGGGGGCAGAGATGGAGGGGGGACATGAATCTGGGGGGCAGAGATGGGGGGATATGAATCTGGGGGGCAGAGATGGGAGGGACATGAATCTAGGGGCAGAGATGGAGGGATATGAATCTGGGGGCAGAGATGGGAGGGACATGAATCTAGGGGCAGAGATGGAGGGACATGAATCTGGGGGCAGAGATGGAGGGGGACATGAATCTGTGGGCCGAGATGGGGGGGCATGAATCTGAGGGGCAGAGATGGGGGGATATGAATCTGGGGGGCAGAGATGGGAGGGACATGAATCTAGGGGCAGAGATGTGGGGACATGAAACTGGGGGCAGAGATGGAGGGGACATGAAACTGGGGGCAGATGAAGGGTGTATATGTAAACAGATAAATTTCTTTTATGAAACTAACAAAATCTTCTCAGAGAACAAGGCTGACTGATCACCACTTATCATGTTTGATCAAAGTAGGCACTGCGTTGTCATTTCAGCCTGATATACCAACAATTGTTAGCACCAAGAGGTGTCAAGCCTCAGGACAAAACACTAAAAAAGATTGAAAAAAATGATAGCAAATAAATGTTTAGTTTTTAATTGCTGTATTTTTGTTAAATATATTAGTTGCTGTTGCGCACTGCAAATATATATTGCTGTTACATATTACTACTTCATATCTTGTTTTCATGACTGCTGTTAAAATACGTGTGTGACATTAGCTGCTGTGTGCAGCCCTCGCAACAACCTCTTGTTACTCATGTGGCCCTCGGGGTACCCTGAGTTTGACATGCCTGTTATACATCTTAGTTCGGCTTATAGGCCTATCGTTCAGTCTATAGATGTTCAGCGATGCCTCGGACTTGCCGTAACAAAGCAGATAATTTCTGCTATATATGTGGCGAAGTGACGTTTGCGTCACAGAAGCGAAGTCTGACTCCTATGGTTAAGAAAGCCTACCACCTGTATTTTGGCTGCAAAATAGGCGACCAGGACAAGAGTTGGGCTCCACACATATGCTGTAATACATGTTCTTCAAATCTCAGACAGTGGTTGAACCGGAAGAGACAGTCTATGCCGTTTGCAGTGCCAATGGTCTGGAGAGAGCCATCTAACCATAGTGACAATTGCTACTTCTGCAAGGTGCCTCCAATTGGGAAAGGAATTTCAAAAAGAAAGAAGTGGACTTTACAGTATCCGAATATTCCATCTGCGATACGTCCAGTAGCTCATTCTGAAGAATTGCCAGTTCCAAATGCTCCAGAAACATTCTCGCTCGATTCCACTGACGAGGAAGAAGAAGGAGTTTGTCATGAACCATCTACCTCGTCAGATCCAGACTTTCCTGCATCACTCTCCACTGAACCGCACCTTATATCGCAAAGTGAACTTAACGATCTTGTTAGAGATCCTGCCCAAGAGTAAGGCCGAGCTCTTAGGTTCCAGACTTCAACAGTGGAATCTGTTGGCAGATGATGTTCGAATTTCTTTCTTTAGGAACCGTCAACAGTCTCTTGTCCAATTCTTCTTCCTGGAGGGTGATCTTGTTGTATGCAATAACGTTTGTAGTTTAATGGATGCTCTCAAAATCAGCTAGAACCCCGATGAGTGGAGGCTATTTATCGATTCATCAAAGCTAAGTCTTAAAGCTGTCTTACTTCACAATGGCAATGCACTACCATCAGTTCCAATTGGTTATGCTGTTCACATGAAGGAAACCTATAACAACATGAAAGAGCTCTTGAGATGCATAAACTATGATCAACATCTGTGGTGACTCTGTGGTGACTTGAAGGTGGTAGCGCTAGTGCTTGGTCTACAGGGAGGACACCAAGTACTGCTGCTTCCTATGTGAGTGGGACAGTCGTGCAAGATCAGAACACTACAAGAAAAGAGACTGGCCACTCAAAGTGACTGCAGCCAGGGACTAAAAATGTTATGCATCCAGCACTTGTTCAAGCAGGAAAGATTCTGTTACCTCCTTTACATATCAAGCTTGGTCTTATGAAGAATTTTGTAAAGGCAATGGATAGAAATGAAGTGGCATTCAAATATCTCCTCTGTAAGTTTCCAAGATTGAGTGAAGTGAAGATAAAAGCAGGAGTCTTTATTGGTCCTCAGATTCATATGCTTCTTCAAGATGACGAGTTTTACCATTTGCTGCGTGGCAAAGAAAAGACTGCATGGGAAGCATTCAAGTTAGTCGTGACTAATTTCTTGGGAAACACCAAAGCAGATAATTATGAAGAGTTGGTTGAAAATCTCCTGAAGGCATATAAAAACCTGGGATGTAACATGTCTTTAAAGATTCATTTCTTACACTCTCATCTAGACTTCTTTGCACCAAACTGTGGAGCGGTGAGCGATGAACATGGTGAACGATTTCATCAGGAAATTGCGACTATGGAAAAGAGATATCAGGGTAAATGGAACCCATCAATGCTTGCAGACTACTGCTGGACAATTATCAGAGACAATCCCATGTCTGAATACAAGAGACGTGAGTAAAGGAGCCGAATAGCAATTCAATAAGGATCTACGTTCCAAAGTTCAATAAACATACTTCATTTGTAAAAAATTCTTAGATATGACTATAAATTATAGTTGATTTTAGATAGAACTAAGTTTCCTAAGATTATATTTCCAAAATTTTAAGAACAGTAAACTTGCACCTCTATTATTGCAGAAGTAATAAATATGTATCATATTCTATACAATTCACAAAACAGTAAAATGAGAACTCTTCGATATCATAGAAACTAGAGCCAATTGACAGTTTTCCTTGTGATATTTGAATTCAGCACATAAAAATCATTAGGGAATGACTCATTTCATTTCAGAAACAAACAACTTTTGAAAATTTGTTGACCAGTGTTATCTGCTCATCCTGATCATTATTATATTTGGCTTTTGGAGCTTGAGATTTTATAGGAGAGAATAGAATTAGGGTGTTTTTACCCGTAGTCCAGTTAGGGCACACAAACAATATATATTAAAGAGGACCTTTCATGTCCTCGGGCACATGTGGTTTTATATACCGCTAGAAAGTCGTCATTGCGCTGAATTAAGTGCACTGTTGGTTTTCCCATTATGTGCCCCTACTGAAGAGCTATTGGTGCAATCAATTACCGATAGCTCTTCAATGTCAGAAAGGCGTTCCTGACAGACTGTCAGAAACATCCCTCCTGACAGTAGAGTCCATAGCCCTGTTAGAGGGGGCGTTCCTTACCGCCCAGCCATGATGCTGAGTGGTGAAAAACGCCCCCAGTACTCGTCTATTGACTCATCTATTGACGAGTACTGTCAGGAGTGGGGGGGACGGTAAGAAACCTCCCCTCACAGTATAGCACTACGGACAGTACTGTCAGGAGGGGCGTTCCCAGCTACACTGTCAGGAAAGCGATCTCTGACAGTGAAGAGGTATTGGTAATTGCACCGATTTCTCTTGCCCTGGGGACAGATAACGGACAGCTTTCTTGCAGTATATAAAACCACATGTCTGGAAGGACACGAAAGGTTCTCTTTAATAAAGTTATGTTTTATTATTTATTTCTTGCCCATTTATCAGTGAAGCAGTTAGATGATGTAGAAACTGAGACAATAATTTTTCAGTGTGGCAATATGACTGAATGTAATACCAGAATTCAGGTATGTCCAAATACTTTTGTCCTTATAGTGTATGTTTTTTTTTTTCAACAATACTATCAATGTAACTGCGTAACTATTATAATATTATTTCATTAAATATTTCGATTAGCTATAAGATTTTTTTCTACTCTAACGACACAAATATAACAACAAATAATAACAATGCGCTAAGGCATCATGCACGTGCACAATGTGTAAGTTGTGTTCCCCAAAATATGACTCAATGTTCAGTTTTTGCAGTCCGCATGTAATCAGTTGTTCTTTAGCATCAGTGGCATATGTCTGCAAAAACTGTCAGTATTACATCAGTGTGTCATCATTATTTGTGGATCTGCAAAAAAAAAACCCTGTGGGTAGCTGCGCAACTGTTTGCCCAAATACAGACATCACACGGATCAGACTGACAGGTCTGAAAAGCCCCCAGAGTATAATAAATGTTCATGGTTGTGCACAATGGGGCATAATGCTGGGTGAAGGGGCCACTATGGGGTATAATAGTGTGCACGGGTATGCGGGGGGTTGGTCGGGGTCTTCAACATCGGGGGGGAGCATGTCAAAATTTTGCCACAGGGCCCCATCATTCCTAGTTATGCCACTGATTTACACCCAATTAACAACATAATGCAACCCTTCCCCCCTCCTTCCAGTGTAATTTATAAGTAGTTCATGTTTTCAGTTACACAACTATCTATTGTAGGGCTTTTTGGTAAACAATGTTTCCAGTTTTACCTTCAGGTTCCTACTTGTATATGATAAGAATTTTTACCCACTCTAAAGCAAGCAACGTACAACTGTCCATGTAAAAAACACGGGCTCTCCAAATTAAGGCCGGCTACTTTAAGTGATTGACCTTGTGCTTTGTTTATGGTCATAGCAAATGCAAGTCGGATTGGGAACTGCAGACACTTAAAATTGAAGGGCATGTCGCTTGCTAGCAAAGGAATACGTGGAATAAAAACATTTACTCCCTTAGAGTTTCCCATAAGAATAGTGGCTTCAATAACATTGGGCAGGAGACTCTTAATGCACAATCTTGTGCCGTTACACATTTTTGGTGGGTCAAGGTTCCGAAGCAAAATTATTGTGGCTCCTATTTTTAAAGTGAGCTTATGCGGTGGCATTCCAGGAGGCTCCAAAGAATTCAGGAACTTCAGTGCATACGTTACGGCTTGTTCACTCTCCATGACTGAATCAATGGACATGTATGTGGTTGCTAGACCAGGCAGCCTTCCCTGAATTAGTAGATTTATGGAGCTGACACTATCATTTTTAGGCGCAAGGATTGCACGTTCACAAAGCCACTGATGGTTGTTAAAATATCAGGGAAAACTTGGTCAATAAGTTTCATTACCAATGTTGTCATTTCACAAAAATCTTTCAGAAAGGAAAGGAGACCAGCAGTGGAATCAGTAGGGAACCTGTCATTTCCAAGACATAGTAGCTGGTGTGTAAATTTGTTCGCAGTTGTATTTCCCATCAAATGAACCCGCATATTAGTAGTAAGAGTTTGCTTCTGAACATGTATCCACAGATAAGAAGATGTCAGGCATTCAGCTTATCTGACGGTGTTGCTCCATTAAGAACAGGTAACGTCTGGCAGAAGTCACCTGCAAAAATTACAGCAATTCCCCCATTAAACAATTGGTTCCCTGCAGATCTTTCAAGGTGCGATTAAGGACCTTGACCGCTTTCTTGTGTGCCATGGTACATTCATCCCAAACAATTACTTTGCAATTTTGAAATACCTTAGTTTTCCCAGAGCCCTTAGGCTGGGTTCAGATGGGATTTTTTGGACCAGATTTTGACGCAGAGGCCGACTCAGGGTAAGTTCACATGTTTTTTTTTAAAACCAGCATACAGGTTCGCCGGCATCTAGTCACGCATTCTGCTCTGAATTAGGCCCAATGAATGGGCCTAGTCGGGAGGAGGGAGTGTCTTCAAGCCGCTTCTTTTTCTGAGAAAGAATGAGCATGTTGCTTCTTTTTCCAGGAGCCGGAACAAAACGACTCCCGGGAAAAAGAACTGACAGGTAGATACGGCCTCAAAATCCTCACCAAAAAACCCTGTGTGAACTTACCCTTAGGCCAGGGCCCCACGGACCGGAAACATTGAAAAATCGCAGTGTTTTACATTACTTGCAAAGTGAATGGGATTCATGCAAATACCATAGCCACTTTGCGGAAAAAATCGCAGTGCAAACATGCTGCGATTTCCAAAACCATTGCGGTTTAGAAAATCGCAGCATGTGAATTATATCTACGGGAACGCCAGCAGCTTCCCCGTAGATAGAATTGTAACAGAAAGTCCGCGGAGGAAAACTCCGCAAACTTTCTGTTGTAAGCGCTGCAGGAAGAACCGCGATGCATTCACGTTCAGTTGTTCCCGCAGTGCTTTAGTGCTGCGTTTCCGGCCCGTGCTTTAAAGTCATAGCAAATGCAAGATGGATTGGGAACTGCAGACGCTTAAAATTGAAGGGCATGTCGCTTGGAAGCAACATCTGACACTGATAAGGGATATAATAGGAGGAATAGTAAATACAGAGCAGCCCTCACACAGTATTAGGGTCCCTTCACACTGAGGAAAATGACGCTGTATTTGGCGCTGAATTTTCAGAGCTGAAAAAAAGCCTCCCATTGATTTCAATGGGTTCGGATAGCTTTTTTTTCCCACTCACGTAATTTTCTACTAGCTGAAAATTCAGCACCAAATACAGCACCATTTTCCTTTTCTGGCACTGATTTTAACGTTGAATCCGCATCAGAATCCACGTCAGAATCCACGTGGAAAAAACTCCTCCCCATAGAGTTCTGTGTTCCACTCACTTTATTTCTCCACTTGCGGAAAAAAAAGCTTTCTTTAGGCGGATTACATCTGCAAAAAATGGGTGGCGTAAAATCCACGTTGTGGATTTGGGTGCAGAATTGGCAAAAACCACATGGAAAAAAATGCTAGCTTTTTTTTTTTTCAAGGTCCATGCATTGTGCTGAAGGAAAAAAAAATCTCAAAAAATGCTCCAAAAACTGCTTCAAAAAACCATTTCTTAATTCCTGCAGCTGATTTTTTCCTCGCCAAAAAACTCCATTCTAGCAGAAAAAAAGAAATCATTGAAGTCAATGGGAGGCTTTTTTTTCAGCGCTGAAATTCCACACCAGATTCCTCACCATTTTCCTCTGTGTAAATGGACCTATACTATGACTTGGAGGAGCTGGCATCTGAAGGAGCTGACATCTCAGTAATGAAAACTGCCTCACACGCAGACTTGTGGAGTTGCCCATAGCAACCAATCAGAGGTCAGCTTTCACTTTACCTCAGCAGGTTCAGTGATGAAAGCTCCCTGTATAGTCAGCAATAATGACAATCTTACTATCAGGCAGATTTCGCCTGACCAATATGGCTGCTTGCACACTACAGGATTTTTCAGGGGTCTCCGAGCCGTGGATTCTACAGCTATATAGACTTCTATGGAGCCTGCAAAATTCACAGCTTTGTGCACAAAGAGGTCTATGGAACCGCCAAATCCATGGCCTGGAGGCCCATGAAAAATACTGTAGTGTGCAAGAAACCACTAAGGATACCAGACATGTTTTGTCAGTGCGTGCATGTATGTGTGTGTGTGTGTGTATGTGTGTGTGTGCACGTGTGTGGTCCGTGTGTGTTTCTGTGCATGCGTGTAATCCATGTGTATGTATGCTGTGTGCATGCACGTGTGTGGTCCATGTATATGTATGCATGTATGTGCGCGTGTAATCCATGTGTTTGTGCGTGTGCAGTGCTAGTGTCTATGCGTGCAGTAGTTGTGTGTGCTCTGTTCGTCTGTGTGCATGCATCTGAGTGTGTTTGCATGCGTGTGTGGTCCTTGCATGCGTGTGTGCACTCTGCATGTGTTATTTATGGGTTGGTGTTTGTGTTGTGTGTGTCTAAAGTAGTCTGGTATTTGTGTGGTGTTGTGCTTATGGATTGGTGTATGTGTGCTGTCTGTGTGATGTTTATATGGTGTTTGTGTGTTGTGTGTGGTGGTGCGGCCCCTTTAGCGGTGACTCTTTGGCACCGTCACTATAATTCGTCCTTGTCAGTCACAACTGTTGTTTTCCCCTCAGCACTTTCATTTTCACTTTTCCCCATTATATGTATAGGGCCTAACTTTGGGGGCCCAAATCTCATGACGGGGGGACACTAGCGAGATGTAATGTGCGCAGTATTCTGCTCCTGTGGGTGGAGAGAGGGCGTGCCAAATTTCACCCAAATCGGGTGAGAACTGTGGATTTCTATAGAGCAGACTACTAAAGAATTTGAGTTTTATGTATATAGATTGAAGGCATACTGAACCAGCATGGCTACCACAGCATCTTGCAGCGGCATGCTATTCCATTGCATTTAGTTGGACCATCATTTATTTTTCAACAGGACAATGACCCCAAACACACCTCCAGGCTGTGTAAGGGCTATTTGACCAAGAAGGAGAGTGATGGGGTGCTATGCCAAATGACCTGGCCTCCACAGTCACCAAACCTGAGCCCAATCCAGATGGTTTGTGGTGAGCTGGACCGCAGAGTGAAGACAAAAGGGCCAACAAGTGCTAAGCATCTCTGGGAACTCCTTCAAGACTGTTGGAAGACCATTTCAAGTGACAACCTCTTGAAGCTCATCAAGAGAATGCCAAGAGTGTGCAAAGCAGTAATCAAAGCAAAAGGTGGCTACTTTGAAGAACCTAGAATATAAGACATCTTTTCAGTTGTTTCACATATAATTCCACATGTTAATTCATAGTTTTGATGCCTTCAGTGTGAATCTACAATTTTCATAGTCATGAAAATACAGAAAACTCTTTGAATGAGAAGGTGTGTCCAAACTTTTGGTCTGTACTGTATATATGTATTGCAGGGGTAGGCAACCTTTTTTGTTCGGCGTGCCGATTTAAATTAAAAAATCAAAGATGAGGTCCTCGGAGTGCCGGGCAATAATCGTAAAGCTGACGACACCTACACTAAAGTCATATAGCACAAACCACAACATAGAGGTGCTGTCATTCTGTGCTCCCAGCCACATGCACTTACCACTATTTGCCTGGATACACATGTTCTTTTCCTTTAGAAGCAATGTAAGTACATGCGTAACCCACAATTAGTGGTAATGTATGTGACTGGGAGCAGAGTAAGGTCATACCTGTGGCAGTGGACACTAGCTGTCGGACACCGACGGTAGTGTGAACGCTCCCTAAGTGAAACGCAGATTAATTTCAGTCACTTTTAGTTCCTGGTGGTGCAGTAACAGCAAAACCCCAGCCAGGAATTAATCGGTGTCACACTTTCAACAAAGTGAGTGCACTGGTGCCCAGGAACTGGATTTGGCTTTAATTGCATCCAGTTACAGTGTCACCACCCAATAGAATCACACTAAGGCTGAGGCCCCACATTACAAAAATGCAGCTTTTTTTTATTGCAGATTTAGCTGCAGTAGATTTAGGAACGGGAAATATATAGGAAGCTTCTTATATGTCTCCTTCCTGCTCAATCTACTCCTGGCTTCGGCTCAAAAAAAACAGCAAAATCTGCCACGAAAAAAAGCTGTTTCTGCAATGTGGGGCTTTAGCCTAAGGCCCCCACGTTGTTGGAACACAGCTTTTTTTGTTACATATTTTGCTGTGTTTTTCTGAGCCTAAGCCAGGAGTGGATTGAGCAGAAGGGAGATGTATAAGAAGCTTCCTACATATTTCCCATTCCTTCTGTAGCCATTTTTAGCTTTGGTTGAAATAAACCGCATCAAAATCTGCAACAAAAACGCTGCATTTCTGCAATGTGGGGCCTCAGCCTTGCGCCTCCTGCATACAAATGGCACGGATGTGGTTTTCACTGACCTATATGTTAAATTGAATTGACAGGGCTGCAAATGCAAACAGATATAGGGGATGTATAGGACAGATATAGGGGATGTATAGGACACATATAGGGGATGTATAGGACAGATATAGGGGATGTATAGGACACATATAGGACCTGCTCAATAGTTTTCAACTCTTCAATTTGGCCCAGATACACAGCCACAAAAAGAATGGCTGTATATATGGGTCAATTGAAATATATAGGTCTGTATTTTATCCACAGTTGTAGATAAAGAGTCCGGTCATCTGCATTGCAGGTTACAACTCAATGTGCCTCATATTAATAGCAGTTAACCCCATCATGTCCCTCACATTAACCCCCTGTGTGCTTTACATAAGGGACACTGATATGTGAGACATATGGAGGTAATAAGTGAATATCTTCATTATATAGGTCCTTTATTAGTACCCCTTATGTCTCACACATCAGTAACCCTTATGTGAGCCACACAGGGTTAATGTGAGGGACATGATGGAGTTAACTGCTATTAATGTGAAGCACATGGAGTTACTAAAACTAAAGTAATAACCCCAAATGCCTGACATTAATGAGAATAGTTAGTAACACACACGTACCTGGTGTTTTTACTTTCACTTTGCTCCCCTCCTCCTCAGGCTGCAGACGGCAGGAGCTCCTCACATGTAGCAGCAGGTCCAGGGAGCCCTTATCCTGTGCAGTGAGAGGCTCACCTCTGATTGGTGGCAGTGAGAGAAGGGGGCGTGTCCTACACCACAGCTCTATCAGAGCACTGAAAGGACGCTCTCTCTCAATTAGTGTATGAAAGTTGCGGGCTGGCTGGCGTGCCAGCAAAATATGCCTCGCGTGTCAGTCTTGGCACGCGTGCCAGGGGTTGCCAACCCCTGATGTATTGCATCACAAACCAATACTAGCTGCAGATAGATCAACTTGATACATTAGAAAAAGAATCAATATATAATAACGATGTAATAGTATATATGGTTTGGTTTTTCTCTCCTGCCATGAAGAAGGAACTTCCTCATAGTGAGAAGAAAAAAAACTGGATGAGATTAAGAACGATCTGTTAACTTTATCGGATCAACTGAAACCTTTTGAGAATGATGAGAACTATGTTACACTTAAGAGCAATATTGAGAAAAAATTACATAATGCTGAACAACAAATGATGAACATTAAAAAGAAAAAGTTTATTAGAGACACTCATGACTACACCACGGGGTATGTGTGTCCGAAAAAGACGCGACCTACTAATTCAACACCGAGATCTTTCCTCAAACGGAAACAACTAACAGGACCTAATAAACGCAGGGTATCGTTCAGATTTGTCTTCATCCACATATAGCAATGCTTCCGGCATTGATTCCTCTTCATTTCAATCTAGTTTGTCATCTACACCATTCAACAAGAGGGAAGAAGAGAAGTTACCAAAAAAAGACTACGACGAGCGGGAAGAAAACACAAGAAGCAATCGGCGATATCTTACCCACAATCACTAGACATTTTACTATAAGTAGATACCAATCTCTTGGACAATTACAATGTTGTCAATTTATCATCTCACTTCTTTTCCCAACAGGAACTGGTTGTTCTTTCTAAAGGTTTAAACTTTGTTACCAGCCAAAATTTAGATTTTTTTTTTTTTTTTTACACTATTTCAGATATCAACAGATTTATCAGTAAGTTGAATGTTAACAGAGACATTTCTTTTGAAATTGTAAATAATGTTCTCCCACAGGATAAGTCTTTATCGCAGGAGGAAGACAAATTTGGTTTATGTAATAACATCTGCTATGACACTCTGTCAGCTGTTTTATTAGTCATTAGTTAAAAAAAAAAAAACATTTAATACCATCTGTGTTGTGACTTAAGTATAAAATGCTGGTGATTTTCTTACTTTGATATATTTACTTGAATGTTTAATTCTGATTCTAATTAAATGTTTTTTTCTGGTCCGGGATGGGTTAGGGTGAATTCACACTGAGTAAACGCTAGCTTATTCTGAACGTAAAACACGTTCAGAATAAGCGGCGTCTAAAGCAGCTCCATTCATTTCTATGGGAGCGGGGATACGAGCGCTCCCCATAGAAATGAATGGGCTGCTTCTTTCACTCCGTGCAGTCCCATTGAAGTGAATGGGGAGTGCCGGCGTATACGGCAAGCTCTGCTCATGCCGGAGCGTACACGCCGGCACTCCCCATTCACTTCAATGGGACTGCACGGAGTGAAAGAAGCAGCCCATTCATTTCTATGGGGAGCGCTCGTATCCCCGCTCCCATAGAAATGAATGGAGCTGCTTTAGACGCCGCTTATTCTGAACGTGTTTTACGTTCAGAATAAGCTAGCGTTTACTCAGTGTGAATGCACCCTTAGGCATTTGATACTGATGGCCTATCCTCAGCTGCCTGGAAGAGCTGAACAGAGCAGGAATAAATAAGGCCTCGTTCACATCTGCGTCGGTAATCCGTTCGGGGAAGTCCGCATGGGGACTTCGCTTTAGTTTGGTTATTTATTCCTTCTGAATTACTTACCTGCTATTAAACTACTGTTATACCAGTTAATAAGCATTGTGGGTGATTTATAATGATTTGCTTTTAAATTTGAATCTTTAATCATTATCATAAAAACGTTGTATTATATACATTTTTCTATTAGTCCTCATGCACATATACTAATATAAGTCCTTACTAGTGGCCAAAAAATGTTAAAATGTAACTTCTATTAATTCCTTTAAAAACCAACTCCTACAATCCCCCCCATAAATAGTTAAATCTCCAAGGATATCTCAGGAGATCAAACAATGGGTCTGGTGGAAATTTTTATGTTTCACAATGGGATGTGCCTCTTGAATGGGTCTAAAAACCAGCCTTTTATGCCTCTAGACCGATCCTCTATGCATCTATCAACCCCATGAAACCCATGACTCCTCCAGCCACAATGATGAATCAATGCACATCAGTGCTGCATGTAAGACTATACATAAAGTATCCACACAAGGGGTCCCTTTGCTATTCGATACAGTGTAACAAGCTCTGTCAGTACCATAATAGCGCCACTCTCAATATAAGTAGCCCCAGTGGTCCCTTACTAATTAATCATTCTAACAACAACCTCAACGCGTTTCCCTTCCTTAGAAGTTCGTCAGGAGGTGATAAAACCGCAGCAATGCACAGATGTAATGATATACGGTAAAATCCGCAGTTCGCAAGACCATAAAAGTTGGCCCCGCTACTTAGGGATTGACGCTGGTCTATGGTGCCTCCCGACTCTAAATAGCAAGAGCCAGGGCAGCTCCGCCCCTCTTGCCGCGGCCCACTCCCTGCGCGCACCAATTACAGCGCGCAGGGTGAACCATCCCTTTAGTGGGCGGGGCTGGTATCGGGCCATGCTGACAATAAACCTCGCGCATGTGTGAGTACTTAGTGAGACACGGCCATTCCCGTCATTTAGCCTAATAGTCGCAGTCATGATTCATAGTTGTTGACCTAGAACGATACTGGACATAGAACTCCTAGCAATCCAAAATGGATGAGCAACCCTATTATATGTTGGTACATCTAAGATCTTGTGTCTCAACTCGTGACAGAAAACCGTCTCTTGCTGCAATTACAGTTCCAGGGTAGAGAAATCAATACATAAATACTGTACATATTTTTTAATTATATTTATACACAGTTAGGTATTGACCTTAAGCTATTATAGCGTTAAAGGTGAGGGTGGAGTCAGGATACTCAGATGTGTTTTATAAATGTTGGAGGCTTGGTTTTTCTCTCATGCATGAGGAAGGAACATGTTAGTTCCAAAACGCGTAGCTTTCTGTACCATGAGACAACTGACTCTTTGTAGTTACTATGTAACTCTTTATATTGGTCACTGAATAAAAGTTATATTTTATACCTACTGATGGATGGAGTTCTACTATCCCTGGTTGATGCTGGATTTCAACATTACTTAGGGGTGTATAACCAAGTATTACTTAGGGGTGTACAACCAAGTATTACTTAGGGATGTGTAACCAAGTATTACTTAGTGGTGCATGTATTGCTGCACAAGCTGTGTATTCTGTTCCTTCTTTTAAATTGCAACAAGTAAGTTGAAAACCAATATTATATTGTAGTATTACTTTGGACTACTAATTGAAAAAAAACATGAGGATATAACTTTGGTACGTTTCCATTTATTTGTGAAGATATTGTAAAGTCTATGAAAAAAATGTTGGGTTACTAATAATGGTGAACATCAGTGTACAGTATATACAAAGTAGCAGTATCATAGCATCACATTGCAGGAAGGTTTAGTACCATTCTATTTCAGCGAACAGTTATTACATTCTAGGATGAGCATCTTGTCTTCTAATGTCTATGCAGCAGCCTCTTATTTATACATATTCACTGTATGTGCAGTTTAAGACATCGAAAATAAAGAATGGGGTTCATGTCTTTGAATACTTCTTCAATCACCACCAAACATCAGTGGTTGCAAAAACAGTCCAACAGTGCCCAGGATGCAGACCAGGACAAACACCCAGAGAAAGATGCGGTCAATTACCATGGCAACATATTTCCAGTCATTTTGGATCTAAAGAGGAAACGAATATTAGAATCAGTATTTCCTTATATAAAGTACACTTTTTGAATGTAACATTTCCTTAAAGTTATGTACAACTATATCATGGACTCCATTTCAAGCAATCGGGGGTATAGCTGTAGGGGGTGCTGTGCTACCAGGCCGTGGATGCATAGGATACTGCAAAGGTCCTTCTGCCATATAAAATAGATCACTGTTCTAAATGTCACAAGGTAAGAAAGGCCCCCATTGCAGAATGTCATCTGCTTATTTGCACTGTTTTCTAGTGGTAGAAGTCCTAATTTACTTTTAGGACGCGGTGTGCTACTTTAATTAGGGGTTATCAACTCACAAATAATGTTTATTTTTTTTTTTATTTGTTTCAATATGAAGTGAATTGAACCCCCTTATATGGTTATAGTGAGTCTGTTGCCCTGGTAGCTTTCCTTCTGGGATCAGTGATGTGACTGATGGGTGCTGACTGTTTAATGTATTAACTAAGCCGTCTGCCTTCTCTATCACGGGTGATTCAGACAGCAAAGGGAACTGGCTTAGCTATTCAACTGTGTGGAGACCAATATGGAACTGGAGCTTTCCAGATCACAGTCTAGAATGGAAATCTAGACAATTGAGTAGCTTTAATGATAAAAGAATATTAGTAAGTTCTATTCATTTCCCTTTGAAATACATCCTAAAAACATTTTAGGTGCTGAACGACCTCTTTTAAGCAAATTTCAGTATTCGTGTATATATAGAAAATCAGTTTTACCTCTTTGGCTTCATTTTGTATCCTCATATTCTCTGCGATAAAATGTACATTTTCAATGGCCTCTTTTATCTCTGAAGATAGTATTGATTTTGCAAGGAGATTATCCACGGATTCCAAGCTGGAGCCACGGGTAAGGTTGCATGCCATGTCAGATGTATATAGTCTTTTCATTTGTCCACAAGGACAGAAGTTGTCCTGGCAGACGAACTGGTCATCACAGCTTCTTATCTCAGAACTGCTGATGCTACTTATGTTAAAGCTATCGCCAATATAATGAGCTTTCACCGCATTTCCATCTTCTTTTGATGGTCTGCTCATGAACATTATTTTGGGGAGTTTCTCTAAGAAGATTTTCTTGACCCAGTGAGGCATTGTGTGTGTTTTGGGAGTTCTGTAATGCACATTTAGCACGAATACAGTTATAACAATAGAAAGTGTTACAAATATCATTGTAAAAAGTAAATATTCCCCAATTAGAGGAATCACCAAAGAGGTTGATGGAATAATTTCAGTTATAACCAGGAGAAATACAGTTAGTGACAAAAGCACAGACATGCACAATGTAACCTTTTCTCCACAATCTGATGGTAAGTAGAAAACCAAGATGGTTAAGCAGGAAATGAGAAGACAAGGGATGATCATGTAAATAGTATAGAATAATGGCAGACGCCTGATGTATAGAGAATATGTAATATCCTGATAGATTTCTGTACAGCAGTTGTATTTTATTTCATGCTTGTATCCAGGGGCACTGATAATGACCCACTCGCCACTCTCCCAGAATTCTTTCAGGTTCATCTCTGTGCCAATCATAACCAGATCAATATTTGCTTTATCGTATGTCCAGGAGCCAAACTTCATGGTACAGTTCTGGTAGTCAAAGGGGAAAAAAGTGACATCTATCCAGCAGGAGCTCTTGAATATAGCTGGTGGCATCCATGTTATCTCTCCTGTATGTCTTAGTATTGCCTTTGCTGTGTCATCCACTTGAAAGACCCCAATTGCACTGAAACCATAAAATATTTTAAGAAATAGAAACAATTTAAAGATATTTCTATATATCTAGTAATATGTGATACACTTGCAGTTATGTGTAAGATTACATAATTCCGTAATCTACAATTAGACAAAATATCACTATAATGCTACAATAATTTAAGATACTTTATATTTCAAAAGTTCCTTTCTGTTTGTGTTTTTGAAAGTCGCAGCATGTCAATTATACCTTTGGTATAATAGTTGCAGAAAGTCCACAAGGGATAACTCTGAGGACTTTCGGTGAAAAACGCTGCAGAAAAAAACAGGGATTAGTTCTCGCTATGGTCTTTTCCAAAGCGTTCTTTTGCATCAATTCACTGCGTGGGGCCTTAGCCTTATAGTAGTGAAAAAAGGAACACTCTACTCCTATATATCAAAAATCATCTGAATATAATTACGTGAATATACAAAAAATATCATTTCTAGCTTAGGGTCTTTAAATCCAAGCTATATTGTCTGGCGAAGATATAACTTTTCTCTAGAATATCAATAACACAGAAATATTTATAAAAACATTAACTCCAGTGACATATCAGTAATTTAGGTACACTGAGTATCATTATTCAGAGAATTTGTTACCTGTGCAAATATATTATTTGAGCTGATTCTGAACCTCATCCTATTTCTGTACTGCTTCATAGTTGTGTATTCAGCACTTCATTTATTACTTCTGTGACAATGCACACTTGTGTCACCAGGCATTTTGGGAATCTGTATGAGAGCCTATGGCCTGATCATGTAATATTCAATGTACGAGACAGTTTTTATTCTCTTTTAAGCATAGTATATATTGGTCTAAAAAATAAATGTGGCTGAAAATAAATAATGAGTATGCCCATCTGTCAGTGCTGTTATTCTCTAGCTTTATTATTCGCAACCAGTTTGCCAAAACACACAGCTATGAATCACAAATCCAATCTGAATAGTAAGAGAAAAAGTCTCAAATAGATTGAGTTCTGAAAACAGGAAATACATGGGAACTATTGAAATAGCTTTTTATTTAAGGCAATATATCCTAAATTATATCTGTAGTTTTCAGTTGGTTTAAAAAAACAATGTAAAACAATGTAAACCAGCCTCCATATTCCAACTACTGTGAAAGCATCTTGTTAAAGACGACCTTTTATGTCCTCTAAGGTAGGGATTGTGAGGAATGACCCCCTCTTCACAGTACGTCTATAGAAGTGTACCGTCAGGGGGGTTGTTCAGCACTGTCCAGTGATGACGCTGAGCTGTGAGTCCAGGTCCTCTGACAGTGCAGTATAGGGGTAGCTGAAACTAACGGCACTGATATCTCTGCGACAGGGAAATATATCAGCAAAGAGGAAAGTGTTTCTGAATTCTACCTTAGAGGACAGGAAAGGTCCTCTTTAAGCCATATTCCATAAATGTAGAATATGAATCCAGGGATTGCATACGTGTTCGTGCATGTTTTGCCTATGTTACCACGTGGCATTGTAGCATGTTACAGTGCCTGTAATGTGTCATAACCTCTTACCACACTGTCACGCCCTTTCCCATCAGCTTGTTAAACTTGATGAACGCAAGTCTTTTTCAGACACACTATGTATCTATGGAGACTTGCACAAGTCTGCAGTTGTAACTGATGCCATGCTATGACAAGATCTAATTTGATATCTATCTCAAGACTTCATCTGTCTTGCTCAAGACTTTGTAATATAATTTAAGGAAATATAAAAATGATGTAACATCTATGAGTTTTCCTTATAACTATAAATGATACAATATACAGCATACACACACACTCATTTATATAAAAGTTTCACATGTTTGAAAGTTATCTATGCTTGTAAGATCCATTTTGCTAACATTATCTTTCAACAAAATCAATACAAAATAAGGAACTTTAATAATGGATGCATTGTTCTTTATGGAAAGTGAATCTTACACTGGAAAATACTGTACTAACTTAAGGAAGCCCTTTCACCACCTCTGGTCCCAGACAGAAGTAGACAAGGGGGTGTGACTGAGCTCTGGCAAGGTCTGATTCTGATTGGGTAATATCAGAGAGCTCTGAAACATGCCCTGTTGCCTGCTCCTGCCTGTCACCACCCTCCTGACAGTATAGAGCCTAAGTTGAATACACCAGAAGGTGAAAAACATTGTGAATAAAAGGAATTGAAAACCACTCAAGTATAATGTATAAGGACAGGTGGACAGTCATTACTTGTTATAGAGAACTATGTCTGGCTTCCAGATCTTTGCAGAAGGAACTCGAATAAATTCAATTCCTGCGTACTGCTTTGGATCCCATTTCAGCTTGTAATCACTCCAGACCTGTGGAAATAAGACAAGCCATTTTTTATAAAGAATCAGAATTTATTTAATTATAAATTATTTCATTATAAATTGCATACTGTGGTGCAATTGTAGGGGAACATTATAATGTGGGGTCATATAATGTTAGGGTGACTGTAGGAGCATTCTACTTATGGCTGGAACTTCTATAGGAGCACAGTAGTGTTACAGTTACGGGAACACTGGAATTACTTGGGACTGAGTTAATGTTATGTGCCACTGTAGCTGGCTGGAAATACCGGTTGTTTCCCTATAATGGAAGCAGAAAGTGCACAGAGGAAAACTCTGCAGACTTTCTGTGAAAAGCGCTGTGGGAAAAACTGCTATGCGTTTCCGCCACGGTTGTTCCTGCAGTGCTGTTTTGTTACATGAATTATAAGCAGGAGGTTCTGATGATGGGAAGCAGAAGGGCTTTATGTTGCTGCTTGGGAAAAAACTGTTATTTTTCTTAAACCACTAGATTATAGGCCAAGGCTATGGTAACTTTTTGTACCCCTGCTGATTGATTTTAACCATTTGGTGACAGCTGCAGCTCAGTGCAATTCAATGTGTTAATTTAGACTGCAGCAGAAGCTCAATAGTTAAAATTATTGAACAGTGCAACAAAATGTCACAGTGTAGCCTTGACCTTAGGCTGGTCTTACACGGCCGTAATGTAAGTCCGCAAATGGTCCACAATTGAGGGTTTTCAATTGCGGACCATTTGCGGACACATTATACTCAATGCGGCCTCTTACACCACCGGGCAGCAACCGAGGTCCGCAGTTTATAGAGCATGTCCCTAATGGCCGTGAATTGCAGCACTGCATGGACTCGCCCATAGAACTCTATGGGCGAGTGCAGCAGTTTACGGCATCTGCAACTAGTGTTGCTGATCAGCAACTTGCGGACCGTAAAATCATTACAGCCATGTAAGACCAGCCTTAGTCACAATAATTGCCATTACAGTAATTAATAATCATTTTGCCTAGATAATTTTTTACAGTGATTGGGTTATATTTAAACACTGATCAGCACAGGTACGTATGACCACTCAATATCAGCCTGTAATCTTTGTTATAAAGGGATTGCTCACATACTTGGAAAACATTTGTAGAATCATCATAATAATCATAACTCAGAGGTTGTTATACAAAATGGTGTTTCTGTTCACCAGTTTCCCCTGTAGAGGGAGCCCTAGCACTGTAAGCACATCAGCAGTCTCAGCCTTTCAGCTTTGCCATAAATTGCCTTGACATTCCACAAAATGGAATATGCGGAAAGATCATTCTCTTTCATTAAATATAAAGTTTCTGATCCACGTTTTTCAAATTGCATTTGAGGTTATTCAGTAATGAAAGTATTTCTGATATATGCTCCCATTTTCTGAGCAGTTCAATTGTATTACCCTCGTATTACAAGACAAGACATGGAATAATGTACCGAAAGGTGTATCTGGCTCCTTCAGTACATCTATGGAATCATCATTTTATAATGAAATCAGAGCATGTTATTGTAATATAGTATCAATGTCTGAATACTTTCTATTCTCAATAAACAGCAATATTAAAACGTCTTTGAGTAGAAATAATAAGTAACTATTTTATGGTGCACGTCAAGAAGGATCCCACTGAGACTGAGTAGTCTGATTCAAGGTGCGTTTAATTAAAACACACAATGCATACCTCCCAAGCATCCATTTCCGCGGGACATTCACAATTCCGGTGACGTGTCCCGCGGTCCTGGTTGGAGGGAGGTATGTCCCGATTTCAACTCAGATCTGCGTCCAGAGGATGCAGATCTGAGTTGAACACATACGCGGCTGAAGCAAGGAGCTGTCACAGTTCAGTTCCTTGCTTCGCCGCTGAACGCCGCCTACTGGCTGTGTAGACGCGATGTGATGACGTCACATCACGTCTACAACTGTGCGCGAGTGAGAGAGAGGCGCGCAGAGAGCAGCGGGGGAACGAAGAGAAGGTAAGTGTAATGTTTACACTGAGGTGGAACGTGAAACTAGGGGCAGGTGAATGAGAGGACGGCATGTCACTGGGGGCAGAGATGTGGGGACATGAATTTGGTGGCAGAGATGGAGGGACATGAATCTGGGGGCAGAGATGGAGAGGACATGAATCTGGGGGCAGAGATGGGGGACATGAATCTGGGGCAGAGATGGGGGGACATGAATCTGGGGGCAGAGATGGAGAGGACATGAATCTGGGGGCAGAGATGGAGAGGACATGAATCTGAGGGCAGAGATGTGGAGACATGAATCTGGGGGCAGAGATGGAGAGGACATGAATCTGGGGGCAGAGATGTGGAGACATGAATCTGGGGGCAGAGATGGAGAGGATATGAATCTGAAGGCAGAGATGTGGGGACATGAATCTGGGGGCAGAGATGTGGGGACATGAATCTGGGGGCAGAGATGGAGGGGACATGAATCTGGGGGCAGAGATGGGGGACATGAATCTGGGGGCAGAGATGGAGGGGCGGACATGAATCTGGGGGCAGAGATGGAGAGGACATGAATCTGGGGGCAGAGATGGGGGGACATGAATCTGGGGGCAGAGATGGAGGGGACATGAATCTGGGGGCAGATATGGGGGGACATGAATCTGGGGGCAGAGATGTGGAGACATGAATCTGGGGCAGAGATGGAGAGGACATGAATCTGGGGGCAGAGATGGGGGACATGAATCTGGGGGCAGAGATGGGGGGACATGAATCTGGGGGCAGAGATGGAGAGGACATGAATCTGGGGGCAGAGATGGAGAGGACATGAATCTGAGGGTAGAGATGTGGAGACATGAATCTGGGGGCAGAGATGGAAGGGACATGAATCTGGGGGCAGAGATGGAGGGGACATGAAACTGGGGGCAGAGATGGAGGGGGGACATGAAACTGGGGGCAGATGAAGGGTGTATATGAAACTGGGGGAGAGATAGAGGGGGAACATATAATTTACGGGTCACTGTAGGAGGATTATACTGTGTGCGGGCACATGAACAATTAATGAGAATGGGCAGAGTCAACACAAAAGTGGGTGGGGCTAAATTTGCCATGGCCGGCTACACGCGCCGCACATGTTGTCCCTCTTTCGGTTCTTCAAAAGTTGGGAGGTATGCACAATGTATGGTGTAAGCATAAACGTTTTCGCCTAAATCGGCCTTTTTCAGACTGAAGTATGACGTCTCACAACCTATTCGGGTATAGACTTGAATATACTCAGAGATAAGCAAAGAACTGACATACCATGTGTTAAAGGGTTTGTGATCTCGTACTGTTTGCTGGTAATCTGTATGTTAGTGCATGGATGCTCTTTCCATGGGTTTATGTCGGCTTAGATGTCGTGGTTGCTGGACTGGCTATATATACTCATTGGTGTAGATGTTAATACTAGCTGGCAGGAGGGTGCCTCAGTGGCGTCCTTTGATGCCGTGGTTGCTGGGCTGGCTAAGTGTACACGTTAATAGCGTGGGGTAGAAATGAATCAAACTATGGTGCACACCAAACTTCACAGATAAGGGTCTCCTGGGGATTGGCAGATTACCTATTACTTACACCAGAAATTGGCACAAAGTATAACACAAATCTACCCGTACTCATAGCAGAAGTATAGTATAACTTCTGCAGCAGGATTATTATTGGCCATGCACTATCATGCTGACAGGTTTTCCTATGAAACATAAGTCTAATGGATAAAAGTACAAACTGTCAAACACACAAGTTTTTAGTTATGAGCTCTCCTATTTTTTGGTACCATTGTACCAGAATTGTCGCACATATTGATTCAGAAAATCTCCTTGTTTATGTAATCTCGTGTGATCTTATCTTTCAGCCTTTGAGCCTCTTGACAACGACACAGTCCAAGAGTACCTGTTGTGAACTGTAACCAGTAATAAATTCTAGTACAATCATATACGGTATTACGGGAGTCAATATCAACAAGGCAATGAAATTTCTTGTATATATGGAAAATCTTATTCTGTATTTATTGCAATAGTTACTTACATGTTTCAGCCATAGGTTGGTTTCCATAATCTGATTAACTTCATCCTATGAATATGCAGATAAAAAGCAATAGCACAGTACCAATATATTTATATACATGATACCATCTGTTATTAACATCAATATCAATATAGTTCAGAAGCCATGTTGGAAGTGGCCTTGATAGCAAGTCCTCACTATGTTGTCTGCATTGTGGAAAATACATTATGCCATGTATAGGAAGTAAAAAATAGTGATAATACTAGTAATGTTATTAGGTAGAAAACAGTCATTTCCTATATTCTCGTGCCCTGCTGTTCTACATTACCATAGGCAAGTCTCCTGTCTGTCCAGTCTTTACCAAAAACAGGATCCTAGCAAGTTTTCTCATATGTAAAACATTCCCAATATTGTCTGTGGACTGCTGATAGGTTCTCCTAAAAATGCACAGTTGTGATATATTTACCAACAATCAGGGACATTCATTCACTAACTATGAATGTCAATGTAGGAAATGTTACTGGCTACGTTAATGTAATAACCTCCACAACATGCTTTGGTTGCTAGCGGCTATTAGATCACATCTGTAATATATTTCTAAGTAACCTCAGCCTCACCACTAATAATGGTGAAGATCATGTATTAAAGTCAATGTAAGGTATGGAGAATGCAGTACAATCTGCAAGCAGCATGCTATAAACCAGGAGATTAATATATAGTATAACTTGTCATTTACCTACTGAAATCCCTGCATTTTGTATATTGAGTTGGCTTCCCCTTCCATGACTGTGCATACAACGATAGCTGTCGGCCTCATTGGCTCCTCAACATAGAAAGAGCAGAGATTTCAATGGATAAATGAATCTTTTACCACTTATCTATATATCAATGCCTTTTCCATGGGATAGGTTTGCTAAAAAGGAATAGTAGGGCTGCTGTCTGTATACTGTTTTCTTTCTTAAGGTGGCCATAAACATAAGCTGTTAAATGGGGATGAAAGGGGAAGGTTTCAAACAACAAAAAACTTTTATCTTTGACTATTCTTTCAACCGGCCTAGTACATCCTAATACACCGTAAAGAATATTAAATTACCATTATGAAGTAAAATTTGGCCCACAAAAAAATAAGGCTTCATATGGCTCTGTGAATAATAAAATAAAAATTCATGACCTTTGGAAGGTGGAGAATAAGAAACCAAAATGTATAATGGCATAAGTGGAAAGGCGTTAAAGCCATGCACTCATTTTAGCAGCTACATCACCATGTATATTGTCATGTATGTGCCCTGTAATTCCTATGTAAAAGTAAACTAGTACAATACACATAGATATAACGAATAAATGAAATAACATTGTACATGTGTCAATAACATCAGTAGTCTTACCACTTTAACAAGCTGTGACATTGACACTTCAAACTGTACAGTAACTGGATCAGACACATTTTCCACTGGTCGGATATATGGATTGTAGTTGTCAAATAGAGTTTTATAGAGTTTGTGTTCTGCATTGAAGCAAATGGACTCTAGAAATGAAACATTAGCCAGTGTTATTACATAGGCCATCACTTTTAATATGGTGTTAAATGTATATATAATGTAGCCCTCACCGGGTTCCATTTCTTTGGTTACAATACATCATCAAAGACTCCACTATAAATAATCCTAAACATTATTGGACTTTGCAGTGAACCCAAGTTCTGTTATATTGACAATGGACAACTCTTGCTATAATTCGTTCATTTCTGAATGATTATAAAGACAATTTTCCAGTGTAAATGCACAAAAGGTTCCACAATAAATGATAAATCTGTAGTTTCCTCTGTTATACAGTATATTGAATGTGAATATGTAAAAAGCATCTACATAGTCGGGGGTGGTAGTAAATGTAATTCAGCTTATAGAACATTTACCATATGCCTGTCTAGCAACTGGATCTCTCCATGATGACGCTCCCCACTAGTCTGAGGGGAAACACTTCCTGCCATTACAACTAAAGGTAACACCAATTCATATTCATAGCATCACACATATATTACACAGGAATACACCAGGCCCTACAATGATGCCTAAGGATAAAGGATAATGCACACAGGAACCAACATGGGCACCAGAGACATCAGGAATCACAAGGCTCAGTATGTACAGTAATGTAACAACAACATCTGAGTGGTTACTTTTACTTTTGTTATTGGCAATAGAATGTCGCTGCAGGGAGATGACAGGAGCTGTTACATTGCTATTGCAGCTGGGGGCCTTCTGAAGACTCCCAGGACTACCAGTGCCTTCTGCCTGCATAGACTTCAGTACAATAGGGCTTCAGTCTATAGTATGAGCAATCTAATAATCACAGGTTGAAAACCCTTTGGGGAACTAAAAAAAAAGTTTTAGCACGTCTAAAAATGTCCTTACTATTAAAATATAAGAATATACTGTATAACCCATATGGTGAACACCTAAATTGAAAAGAAAATTGAAATGCCTAAATCTATGTTTATTGCCCCTTTCCTTCCTAAAAATAGTTTTAAAAAAGTTATCAAAATCTTAGACATTCCCTAAAATAGTATCAATAAAAACTACAAACCTTACTACGCCATAATAAAGACTCCACAGACAGCCCCGTGCACAGCTAAATAAAAAAATAGATACAGATACTGAACAATAGGCAACTGGCAGCAGGCCTACTGTCCGACAAGGGTTCACAATCCAGATGCTCTGAATCCTTTAGACAAGGAGGCCCACAAGTTTCTGACATGTACAGTACAGACCAAAAGTTTGGACACACTTTCTCAATCAAAGAGTTTTCTGGATTTTCATGACTATGAAAATTGTAGATTCACACTGAAGGCGTCAAAATTATGAATTAACACATGTGGAATGATATACCGTGTATACTCGAGTATAAGCTGAATTTTTCAGCACAGTTTTTGTGCTGAAGAAGTGCGCCTCGGCTTATACTCGCATCAATACGGTAATCGAAAATGTCACATGACTGGTCCGCAGTGAAAGACATCTGTGGGAGGCCGCTGGAGCAGCGATAGGTGAATGGTATCTTCTCTGTCTTGGAAACATCTTAAGGCGGCCCTGAAAACAGCGCTGCCTCACCGATCACCTATTGGCAGCATCACTGTTCCAGCGGCCTCCGACAGATGTCTTTCACTGCGGACCAGTTCAATTACCACTCGAGTCAATACGGTAATTGACTTGACTGTATTGACTTGGCTGCAGCGGGCCTCCGCTCCAGTCCCAGCCCCCTCCCCTGGTTACATCACACGCCAGGTGACGTGGCCACGTTAGCTCAGGCCCGCACCCGGCGTGTGTCGATGACGTCTTACTGCGTCTCATCACAGGCGGCGTCATCACGCCCCCTACGCTGAGACGCAGGAGCTGCCGCGGGAGAAGATGAGCAGCTCCGGGAGATGAGGATCAGCGGTGGCAGCGGGAGCAGCAGCGCGAGGTCGATAAGTATGAGAACTTAATGTTTGTTTGTTTTATAATAGGCCACTACCTGCTGAAGTATTCCCAGCAGGTATCGGCCTATTTACCAACCTCCCCAGGTCTGTTCACTGCCCACCTCCGCGTCACCTTATACTATAGGCCACAGAGGCCAGCAGTGAGTAGGCCTGAGCCACAGCCGCGATCCCACTGCCGCTATTATCAGACTCAGGGGTCTTTTCAGACCCCCGAGTATAATAATCGGAGCCCCAGGGGAGGTGATAGAAAATAATGAACAGTTTTACTCACCGTTCCGGGATCCGATGTTAATCCTAGCCGGTTTCGGGCCCACATGATAATATCCCAGACGTCACATGGTCTGGGATCTTACCATATAGGCCCAAAGCCTGCAGTAGAAGTAATAGCCTGTTACTGCTAGCACAGGCTTTGGGCCTGTATGGCAATAGGCTGCTACTGCTACCATAAGGCTACCAGATGTCTGGGCCATTATCATACAGGCCCAAAGCCTTATGGTAGCAGTAGCAGCCTGTTTCCATACAGGCCCAAAGCCTGTGCTAGCAGTAACAGGCTATTACTACTACCACAGGCTTTGGGCCTACATGGTAATAGTCATGAAAATACAGAAAACTCTATGAATGAGAAGGTCTGTCCAAACTTTTGGTTTGTACTGTATGTCCTGTGCTGTATTTTTGAACATCTGGGGTTCAGTCTGAAGCCCGAAGCTCTAGGGGGCCTTAATGCAAAATCAGTATTGCCTTGCGCAATTTAGAATAAAATTACAATTTAGAATTTTATGTGGCAGACTGACCACTTAAGGTCCCCTAAGAGTCCAGGGGAGTTAGCAACTATTACCTCTGCATCCCCTATAGCTACAAATGAAGACCCTATTTTTCTCCTTTGCTGTTGTCCCTCTCCCTCTGGACATTTATTAACTCCCATATCTAATGCTTTCTTCCTATGCCCCCTCATGTATAGGTATAGTTAGTTATTATGAGAGTGAGTGAAGGGGGTTGTGTGTCTGTGTATAGGATCTGTGCAGTTGTGGTTGTATTTTATGGATATTTTGGGGTAATTCTTGTTTTGTATTTTTGGTGCTGTACTATCATTTTGAATTTATTTTGCACAATTTCATACATAGAAGTATATATTACATATAGTATTGTGTGACACATTATTTAATAAATGTATTTTAGTATTAGTAGTGTGTTGTAAATCACCAGGTACACAAACTAGAAAAGAAAACAAATAACTAGGAATACCAAGGAAAAAGGAGGGGACCAAGTAACCTCCAGTCACCTTTTAACCGTGGTAATGCATAGAAATGTTTTTTTTCAAAATTGGTTTTGCTGTGTTCACACTGTCCTGCAGATAACGTTATTTTTTACCAAACAGTGGACACTGTAACAACAAAACAAATTGGTGCAACTGTGGCTATTTTTTACAATTACACTCCATTCTGATTTATTTTCCACTTCTCCAGTGATTTGGATGGAATACTAAATGGTGACATTAGGAAGTACAGTTTGGCTTGAAAAAACAAGCCCTCATATGGCAATGTGGACAAAAATGTTTTAAAGGGATTCTACCACTAAAACACTTTTTTTTCTAGTTACCACGTCGGAATAGCCTTTAAAAAGGCTATTCGTCTCTTACCTGTGGAAGTGCTCTCCGCCGCGCCGTTCGTTCAAAATACCGGTTTGTACCGGTATGCTAATGAGTTCTCTCGCAGCGATGGGGGTGTCCCCATCGCAGGAGCAGCGATGGGGGCGTCCCCATTGCAGCTCGAAAACTCACCGCAGCGCCGCCTCTCCGGTCTTCGGTGTCCTCCCCTTGCCTCTTCAGCGTCTGTCGGACACCTGCGCAGTATGCTCTCTGTTCGACGAAGATTGCCGAACGTACTGCGGGCACCGCACTTTCGCGCATGCGCAGTACGTTCGGCAATCTTCGCCGAACAGAGAGCATACTGCGCAGGCGTCCGACAGACGCTGAAGAGGCAAGGGGAGGACACCGAAGACCGGAGAGGCGGCGCTGCGGTGAGTTTTCGAGCTGCAATGGGGACGCCCCCATCGCTGCTCCTGCGATGGGGACGCCCCCATCGCTGCGAGAGAACTCATTAGCATACCGGTACAAACCGGTATTTTGAACGAACGGCGCGGCGGAGAGCACTTCCACAGGTAAGAGACGAATAGCCTTTTTAAAGGCTATTCCGACGTGGTAACTAGAAAAAAAAGTGTTTTAGTGGTAGAATCCCTTTAAAAGTTATGCCTCTTAGAAAGCAGGGAGGAGAAATGGGAAACACAAAAGCAAAAATTGGCCCAGTCCTGATGCCTTTTCCAAATCACGCGGATCTTAACAATATATCATAACGTGTGAGCCGGGGGGGGGGGGGGATGGTGATCTATCTCACAGAAAGCCTATATTCACACAACCATGCAATAGCCATTTTTTTTAACAGCCATCACATGGCCGCACTAATTCACACGTTACTTTGAAACAACGGACCTTCAGAATATAGGTCATGCTCATGCTCTATTTTTGTCCATTTTCATGGATCTCTCCATACAATGTATTAGGGATCTGTAAAAACAGACACCCCTCAAGCGCAAAATCACTGTGAAAAATGGACATTTTTCAGTGCTATGTCCACCTCTATTCATGTGAAACTCTCCTTAGGTAAGATCAAATTTTATGGGCTTCAAGAGCTTTGGAAATATTGTTCTTGACAACTTTATATCTTTTAGGTTAAGGCCCAATGCTGTGGAAAAGACCGCGGCGGAAACACAGCAGGCTTTCTTTCCACAGCGTTTTTTATAGAAAGTCTGCAGAGGGAAACTTTCTGCACCTATTATAGCTATACATTAAACACCAGTTTTTCCGTAGGTATAATTGACATGCTGCAATAAGCAACATTTTTTGAAATTACAGCTTTGCCGCTGCACATTTTTTTACCTGCAATGTATAGATGGGATAAGCCAGAATCTGTTCCACTTTGCAGGTAACGAAAAACACAGCATTTTTGCCGAGGCGTTTCCACCATTGGGCCCCAGCCTTAAATATACATATATACATTATATGCATTTCCATAGGTTCATAGGTTTATTTCCACAGTTTATTCATATGGTCAATATACTATAAGATAAGCCCTAGATTTTATTTTTACATAGGCATGGTTGCGTTGTGTAGGATGCTAATTTGTACTTAAATGTGTAAAAAGGCAATGCTGCCAAATTGCCAAGAAAAGGTTGTCAGGGGTACAGCTTGACTGTAGAATGCATTGAGATTTTTACTACCCCTATGGCAATTTCTGATTGACCTTTTCTAAGGAAAGATTTGCATGAATCAAATTAAGTTCATATATTTATAAACATTCATCATAAAAAGCCCAAAAACCTTTATTTTTGTTACAAAGTACAGCAAAGCAGCCTTTTTTTGACCTTTGCATGCCATACATACAGTATATGGTGCACATGTGGACATGAATTTGGACTTCAATTCTATTTCAAACATTTTTACAGATTTTAGAAAAGTGACTTTAAAGGGGTATTCCCATAACTCTTGTTCACCAACCTGCAGGGCTCTGTGCTCTCTTCACTTCCTGGTTTTCTGGCACATTGGTGGGCGGGGTTTCACTTGCTCTGCTATCAGCTATATTTGCAGTCAGTAATGAGAGATTGGTTGTAAATGCATTATCACAGTATGAAGCTGATGTAGAAGCTGATGTAGCAGAGCTGGATTTGAGTCAGCTTGCATTACATACAGAAGTAACAGACTTCTTATCTCAGCCCTTATCAGCCAAATTCAATTAAACTGGCTGATATGTGGAAGAGCCGGGTTCAGAGTTCAGAAAATGCCGGAGCTTTCACCTCCCCCCTCCCCTATCTGAGAAGCTCTGTTACTTGTTAGACATAAACAGCCACGAGCTGCTCCCAGCACTCAGCCCCTCCCTCCCCCCTGAGAGCAGGCAGCTACATCACTTGGGAACTGAGCAGATAAGCCCGTGGTCATAGAAACAGAGTGTAAACAATGAAGTGAATAAATTAAGATAGCGGCCAAACAAAGCAGTTTTGATAAAGCAATGTATTTAGGAAAAGTCTTAAATCCACATAAACTAGCAGTATAGATAGGATCCTTGTTATGGGACAACCCCTTTAAGTATGTAATGTTCTTATGTTTCCTCTGACCCCTTGTTCACATCTGCATTTGGCAATCTGTTCAGGGAGTCCGCATGGGGACCCCCAGAATGGACTACAAAATGCATTTGCAAGCCCTGTGCAGTGAAAGCACATGGACCCCATAGACTATAATGGGGTCCGTGTGCTTGCCACGTGCTGCCCGCACGCATCATGCAGACAGGAAAATAGATTGTGAACTACTTTCCTCTCCGCATGTTCCCTGCGGAGATCTCGTGGCAAGCGCACAAACCCCATTATAGTCTATGGGGTCTGTGTGCTTTCACTACACAGCGCTTGCATTTGCGTTTGGTATTCCGTTCAGGGGGGTCCTCATGCGGACTCCCCTGGACGGAATACCAACACAGATGTGAACCAACCCTTACACAGCCTAATATTAGTATTTAGTGCAGCAGTGAATGCTAAGAACATAGCATGAGATAAAGGGAATCTGCCAGTAGTTTTGACCATGCAAAGTGATAGGTAGCAGCCCTGAAAAGCTTCTTAAGCAAAGAAAGAGACATTTTAATCAAGTGTTTTCTCCTGCAATTGCCAATAAGGAGATCTCTCACACTCAAGTTCTCTGCTCCACACCCCTTCCCCTTAGTTTTGACTGACTGCTTGTATCCTTGTTGGGTGTGGGACTAAAGCAAGTTGGATTCAAATGCCTTCTTAAAGTAATGCTGATACTACAGCCACCCACATTGGTATTCAGGGTGAAAACTGGTACACAAAACCTACTAAAGAAGACTAAGCACAATGTTCATAGACTGTAAGCTCTTGCGAGCAGAGCCCACAGTCCCATTGTGTGAATTGACTATCACTCTGTAATGTATCTTTTTGTCTGTAGAATTTGTAAAGTGCTGCAGAACACGTTGGTGCTATGAAAATAAAATGTATTATTATTAGAGATGAGCGAACACTGTTCGGATCAGCCGGTCCGAACAGCACGCTCCCATAGAAATGACTGGAAGCACCTGTGACGCTGACTTTGCCGGCGGACGGACGGCGTCACAGGTGCTTCCAGTCATTTCTATGGAGCGTGCTGTTCGGATCGGCTGATCTGAACAGTGTTTGCTCATCTCTAATTATTATTATTAATGCTTCATTAAAGAGAAATGGAAATGGCTCTTTATTGAAACATAGGGAAACAAAATCATTGAGAAGAGCACACACAGTACCACAGTAACAGGTATGTCATGGTGGACACAATCACTAAAGCATATGGTATACATTGCAACAAGCTGTACCAAATAACCCAGCATAAGATCCCCAAATCAGTATGGGGTGAAATCAAACACTATAGAAGATATAGAAAAGAAAGAAATGAGTACTCCTGAAGAACAGGAGTACCAGAATATGACAGCACATAGGATGTTCATTGTTGCTTCCTCTGGGAGTTATGAGAGTCAAAATTGCTGACAGACTCCCTTTAGGCCGGGGCCCCACGAACCGGAAACGTCGCGTTGTACAGTGCAGGCAAAGTGGATGGGATTCATGCGAATCACATCCCCACTTTGCAGAAAAGATTGCAGCGTGGACATGCTGCGATTTGCAAAGCCGTTGCGGCTTTGCAAATCGCAGCATGTCAATTATATCTACGGAAACGCCAATCTACAATTTTCAATTGTAGATTGAAAGTTAAATTAAGTGAATAAAACATTTGACCTTTTTACCATGCTATAAACATGAAGTAAAAATAAGTGATAAACGCCCCATATAATGTGCATATTTGTATTGTTCATATACAGTATGTATCTGGCTTCCTGTGGAGGCAGTAATGATACTTCTGACCTGCCTATTGTACTATTGTAAAAGATAGATGTATATGAACCATTACCTATAGGCTTTGGTCCTTTAGCATCTGAGAGCTTCTTTAGTTTTCATATTCAGTTGCAAATTTGTAAAGGGCCAAGTGTTTGCAGAATGGATAGTATAATATTCAGCATGGTTATTTAGTCAGTGATACCGATACATTAGTTACAGGTGGCCTCGACAATATTAAAATAGCATAATTCTAAACTTCATCTTACACAGCATGTATATGAAATAATAAACATACAGAATAAGAAAGGCAGTTGTACCAATTCATTCCAGAAATACAATAACTTGCTATTGTTAGCAACTGCAGGGTTCATTTTCCATATACATAACACGGCAGGCTTTCCAGCACATAAAAATCATTGGCAGACATGGGACTGTAATGTTCCAGCAGACACACCCTATAACACATCATATTGAAACTTTTAGGCATGGTCATAATAATACAGATAAAAATTCTAAGTGACACAATAAACTACTCAAATGCATAATCTCTCCTTTTGTATATATACATCATACAGAAATAAAAAAAACTCCCCAAAAATCTAACAAAACAGAATATTATAGTGATGACTTACCATTACTTAGTGCCAGGAAAGTAACGCAGGTATACAGCCACTTCATGGTATTGGTCATATACAAGGCTTTGCTGGTGTCAGACACTGGTAGATTGTGTCTGAGAAGGGTCTGCACTACAATATCAGAGACCGACTGACAATAAAACAGCTCTGCTCATAATGATGTTCTCCTCCCCCAGCTGAACAGCTGTATGAGTGCAGGCAACTGGGAAATAAATGTTATATTAACAGCTAAAAAAGCACCATTCTAAAGAAATATATACAAAGGAAATCAGCGGATATGGCATCTAAATTATTAATACAAAGGGTCATCGTTATCACAGATGGCTATATACAATAAATCTATCATTACTGTAAAACAAAGCAGCTATCAATGACACAATAAAAATCTGCAAGAAGCCCTAGTCTACCTTACTATCGCCATCAATACCTCCTATAGGATACCAGTAAGGTTTTATGTGTTATCCAATAATCCATTTACAGAGGGATAAATAAAATGGTTTTACATACTAAGACCACTATATTGTCTAAATCCACAGACAGGGAACACTATTAGGAGAGAAGTTGGCAGACAAGTATGTGGACAGCTAGAGCCTCTGTAGTAGCATGGCGGGATAGCTGAGAAGATTCCTTCTTACAGAAGGGAATATATAGTATTGTCAGCTGCCAGAGAAAAATGCAAATATATGGGAGACATATGAAAGCAAAAAATAATGGAAAAGTCCTTTTCACGACATTAATTAAATACTAAATAATTACGTTAAGGGTGAAGTCCCTTTACACCACGGTTTGAGCGCAGTGTACACAACCACAGCATTTTTGGGCCCTGCAAAACTGTTTGAACATTAAAGATGGCAGCTGTTGTGTGACATTTACAAATCCAGATTACTATCATAGTTATGTGACTCGGTACGTTTTGTAGGAAATAGCTTGTGTGACCATGTGTTATTGGGCAGAGTAAAGCAGCTACTGTATAAAGAACTGTATTATATACACAACCAAGTCATCTGAATGGCCATTGGGTAATGCATAATTTATATTGTGGTCATCCTGCAGATGTGAACACTTCAACACTGCCAGATTTCTGCCACTTTTGCCTAAAAGTTACAGCAGTTCACTAGTTATTCCAGCAAGAGAACACTTGTGATTATTTTATTATTGGGGCAAGGCTGTAGCTAAAGGACCATGAGACCTGGTGAAAGAGTTCAGGTTGGGCCCCAATACCAAGTTGCCTCACCCTACTGGAAAAGCAGCCAGTGTGGAGCTCACATGGTAAAAGGTCAAACTAGAACAGAGCAGATAGTTTGGCAATGCTATTTACACCATCTGCATTTCTAATGTGTTACCTAATGTTATCCTAATTGTTGAGAGTGCATCTTTAGGGCAGGTCCCGAAATGTCCATGATGTGGCCAGAATATTGGCAAAACTAAAGTGGCCAAGTCAGTTGGCACTGATCTCTATTACACCATGAAAGAATGATTGTTCAATGTTAATGAATGCACGGTTTTGTGGGTATACATGCCCATGTATTGTAGCTGGTACAAAACAATGTACAATGTGCATCTCCCTTAAACTCTGCTTCATATGTAACTTCAATATTCAATATACTCCTGGACCATGGAGGGCAGAATGTTGCAGCTGGTGACTGTATTATACCACATGTGAGCTGTGTAAAGTAGAAAGCCATTATGCCTAGCAGCAGCCAAGCCCAGGATATGAGACCTGGAGAAAAGTTACTAAATATGGGCGCTCCCCTGGTCTCTCCAGTCTCTATGGATTATAGGCAGGAAGATATAGTAGGGCTGAATTTACTTCACATGCATACATGCTCACTGCTGTCTGTGCTTCTAGACTGTAACTCAATAATAACAGACAGCAGACATGATGAAAAAAGAACACAAGAGGAAATGGGGGCCTGCCATCCTCATCCTCCATCTCCACACGAAGGACTGAGCTACTTTCTGACTTCTAGGCGGCCTGGCCAAGTAAGTTTGAAACATTTATCTCTCGCAGGATTTCCTTCCCTCCCCTGCTATAAACTTATGTAAAGATAACACCAGGCTGTATGAATGAGTCTGATGGTCTCTGTGAGGGTTGACTTGTCAATGCAGCTATAGGATTTATCATACATTGAGTGGTGTGGGGAGCCCCCTGTGGGCCACTGGCTTAGGGGTCTGATCACAGTGGCAACCACTGCAAACCCTAAACTTTGTCACTGATTGTGGGGCCCTTCTTAAAAAAGGAGTTATTGCCCAAACAGAGAACCCCCTAATCTTATTTGTCTAAGCAGATGAATATGTTGGGCTTTGGATAATATGTCAATAGCTACTGAGTTCACTCTCTAGTTGATGTATCCTGCTTTGGTTGTTATAGTATAACTTGTTACTTTCTCATGAAATTGAATGTCTTAAAGCAGTAAATGAAATGTATCCCATGAGTGCCGTCTATCACAAATTCAGCTCTCCCTGATAATGTTCCTAAGTATTTTATCTCCAGCTCCAGATGTTACAATGACAGACACACAATTCAATTGATTCCTGTGGTCTATTGGGACTATAAAAAATGCAAATACAGTAACTAGTATATTTAGGGAAAGATTTATAGTAACAGTACTGGTAATAAAAAAGAGCAGCCTTAGAGCGAAATGCAGCGCATATAACTCATCTGGTTTATTATTATTCTTCTAAAGGTAGGAGAAGAATAGCCTTTCTTAGGCTATTCCTACGTGTTAGTTAGAAAAAAAGGGATTCTAATGATAGGATCCCTTTAAATTGTCTCCATCCAACTGCCCCAGTTTATTGTGCCCCTCCAGTTGCCCCCTTTTAATATCCCCCTCTAGTTGCCCCCACGGTATAATGTCCCACCTCAGCTGCCCCCGATTAATGTCTTTCTCCAGCTGCCCCAGTTTAATGTCCCCCTCTAGTTACCCCCAAGTTTAAACTGGGGCAGCTGGAGGGGGAAATTAAACTGGGGGCAACTAGAGAGGGACATTAAACTGGGGCAGCTGGAGGGAGACAATACAGCTGTGGGTGCACCAGGAGATGGACTTTATACTGTGGGGTCAATTTGAGGAGAACATTATAATATGGGGACAAATAATATTAGGGTGACTGTAGGAGCATTATATTGTGTGGGGAGCACAAAGAGAAATGAATGGGATGGGCGTCAGCTTTCTGATGGTATATATTACTGCCAATGTCAGAGGACATGAAAGGCCCTCTTTAATTGTATCTTGTTATATACTTGGTGAATACATGTGATTGGCCTAGTTCAAATGTGAATTATGCATGAGTCTTATTAAGGTTAATATGTGAAAAATAAATAAATTATAATCCAAAGGTTTTGCTGACCTTTATCTGTGGCTGGGAGAAAAGGATCTTAGAGGACATTACATATCACATACTTTATGTTCTGAATTTCCTGTTATTTTCATTAAATTCATATTGCTTCAAGTCATTACACAGAATGGGATAAAAAAAACATAATACAAATTGTAGAAGCAGAAAAGAATCAAAAGTATTGTAGGTCAAAAGTTTGCAGAAAGGAATAGTAAGGTCATTGAATATTGTTAGAAAGGAAAATGTCAGAATAATTTGTACGACATATTCACCATAACACTATACTACAAACAAAAGAAGTTCCTGATTCTCATCTGAGAGATAACAAAAGAATTAATGAGGTGCATCAATTTGGAAAGGGGTGACAAAGCCATTTCTGGGACCTCATCAAGCCTCATTATCTCCAAATTGAGAAGTTTAGGAATAGCGCTGAATCAGGAGGGTTTGGTCTAGCAAACATCTTAGTGTGCAAAATTACTGTGTGTAGAACACTTAAGAATTTAGATCATGTAGTGAATACAACTGTATTGTATTTGTATATTTGTGCTGAAACATCCCTGAATCAAACAGTCTCAATACAGGAGAAATAGGGCCAAGGAAAGTCTTTTCAGGCAGCAGGGAATATTATTGAGCAGCAGCAAAGGGGTGACATACAGCATTTTCCTTTTTACCAAATTCAGCTTGTTGGTGCATTGATCCCACCGTGCTCTGCTGTGACTCTGTAACCTCTGTTCTTGGAGGAGTGCTTTATGCATGTGATCTGAAGTAACCATACTGTGAGATTAGGACATAACAGATGCAATGAGATTAAAGGAAAACAGCTTTGTATCATCCTTGCTATCAATACCAGTGAGTACTCTGGAAAGGAAAAAACATAAAAACCGCATACTGAAAACGTCACAGTGTTCAACAGACATACTGATAGGGAATTTAGATAAAAATGTAGGAGTTTCCAGCACAGAAGGAATCACTGTAGAATTTTATAGATAAAGAATAAGTAATATACACAATAAATTCTTATTGCAGTTTAGTTGATAAAATAACATTGTTGACAATATTGCCCATTTATGATAAAATCATAATACAATAAAGTAGTAGTAGTAGTAGTAGTAGTAGTAGTAGTAGTAGTAGTAGTAGTAGTGGTACTGAAGTGCAATAATTTGTAAGAACACAGTAAGACTGTTAGTGTAAGGACACTTTCACACAATCATATTTAGGTCAAGGTATATGGTCTGTATATTAGTCATACTTCCTAGCTTGACCACAATTCCTGTGAACAGAACTCATACCATCATACTGATTTATGATGCTGTAAGCATCTGTGGCTCTACTATGTAAAGGGCAGAAAGTGAGGACCTTATGTGTCATCTAATTGTTTTGGCTTTGGGATACTCCTGAGGGTGCTAAGTGGTCTCCTATACAAGGATCTGGTCTTTACTGCAGAAATTCACCAGGTTGCTACCTCTAGAAGTAGTGGCAATGCAGGTGACAGTCAACAAAGGTATGTCAAAAGACACCAGTGTGTAGCATTGAGGGATCAGGTATGATAGTAGTCAAAGTATGGCCCTATTTCAGGGCAGGCAGAATTTGTTTGCCATTGTAAACCAAGCAGAGGTCAGGGTGGGCAGCACAGAATCAGATATTTTAAAACAAAGCCAAGGTCAGGAAACAGGATAGAGATTTTCTTAAAGAGCCAGCACACTCTACAGGCAAGGACTAAAACACAGCACCCACAAGAAAATCAGAGTAGTGTGCCGAGGCAGGATGCTGGCAAGCGTGATCAGGCGGTCCTGCACTCAAACTGGTTATTTTGTCATATTATTACAATTAAATGTGATATGTCTGTCTAGTAAATAAATAATATATATCAATATTCTTTGTTTCAGGAGCTAGGACATGCCCCCCTCCCTCCTTTTCCACACTGTCCTGTGTCTGGCCTTGAGACAAGTGACTGCAGCAGTAACTCCCTGTTGTGCTCTGTCTGCTGGGGGATAAAAAGATCAATATATGTCCTGCCCCTTGTCTAAGCCCCACTCCTCAGGCAGTCTCCAGCTAAAGATGGCAGAAATCTTGCAGGAGATTAACACCTTTGTTCTCTGGAGGAATCTGCAACACTGCTTATTTGCACCATTCACACAATGCTGCAGACTGGCAAACAGTGAGGGCAGATATACTTTTATTAACTTTTAGCATTTATGTCCAGTTTTATTGTTTCTAGGATTATGAAAGGTTGGAAGTTGTGAATATGTTTAATGGAATTGAGCCTCACTTTGTTTTTGTATCCAGATATCTGGTTTTCTGTGTGTGTCCCTGCACAGGTTGCATAGGTTTTGGGGGGGGTTTTAATTAAAAAAAATTAATTAATGCATTTATTAATATTCCCTGAAATGTATAATTCCCAGGTGACACTTACTTTTACTTTGTCGTGGGGAAACATATTTCCCTCTGGCAGATTACTTTTAGCGGACAGGTAGCAGAGTTATATGAAGGGGGTTTATTTTTCCCTGTCATGTATAGTTCCCAGGTGATGCTCATGTTTGCCTTGCTATGGGGAGACCTTATTCCATCTGATGGATCATATTATATTTGACAGGTAGTTGACAGTCACTCATAAAATGGTGTTTGCACTTTCACAGGACCAGAGAATGGGAGGGGGGTTGAGTGTGGCCACTTTTAGGTTAATGCCCCATGTAACGTCGCACAGCAAAAAAGACTTGCGGGAAAAACCACAGCAGCAACGCATTGTGATTTTTCCCGCAGCGCTTTTCACAGAAAGTTCGCAGAAGTTTCCTCTGATGACTTTCTGCTTCCATTATATCTATAGGGAAACTGCCAGCGCTTGTGTAGGTATAATTCTCATGCTGCAATTTCCCAAACTGCCACATATTTTCCCACAAAGTGGGCATGGGAATCACTAGAATCCCATCCAATTTGCTTTGACTGTAAAACACTGCATTTTTTTTCCACTGCGTTTACGCCATGTGGGGCCCCTGCCTTAGGGAGAATGTCCCTCCCACAGTTACAGCAACAATGAGTCAGGTTGTTTTACCTGGTTCACCTTGCTGTAACTATGGAATGTGCTTTTAATATTTCCATACTTTGAAAAAAAATAAAGACAAATTTCTTTTTAAAGATATGGCAATAAACAACATATAACAACAAAGTAATTTAGCATCACATTCCCTTTAACCCTTTAATGATGCAGGGTACTTTGTATGTTAAAGGGGTTGTCCCATGAAAAGCATCCTATCTATACTGCTAGTTTATGTGGATTTAAGACTTTTCTTAAATACATTGCTTTATCAAAACTGCTTTGTTTGGCCGCTATCTTAATTTATTCACTTCATTGTTGACACCGCCTTTCTATGGCCAGTGGGCTTATCTGCTCATTTCCCAAGTTAGGTAGCTGCCTGCTCTCAGGGGGGGGGAGGGAGGGGCTGACAAGCAACGGAGCTCCTCAGATAGGGGAGGGGGAGGTGAGAGCTCCGGGATTACTGTGCTGTCTATCTTCAGCTTTTCCACTTATCAGCCTGTTTAATCGAATTTGGCTGATAAGGGCTGAGATAAGGAGTCTGTTACTTCTGTATGTAAGGCGAGCTGACTCAAATCCAACATCAGTTTCCACATCAGCTTTACACTGTGGTAATGCATTTACAAACCAATCCCTCATTACTGACTGCAAACATAGCAGATAGCAGAGCAAGTGAAACCCCGCCCACCAATGTGCTGAGAAATCCAGGAAGTGAAGAGAGCACAGAGCCTTCAGGCTGCAGAACAAGAGTTATGGGAATACCCCTTTAATGCTCGGCAGCTTTTTTCATATTTTCCTTCTCTGTCTTCCAAAATTCATAACTTTTTTTTCTGTCATCATAACAAAGTGAGGTCTTATTCTTTGTGTGATGAGTTGTACTTTCATTTGCCACCATTTTGGGATACATGAAATGTTTTAATTAGAGATGAGCGAACACTAAAATGTTCGAGGTTCGAAATTCGATTCGAACAGCCGCTCACTGTTCGAGTGTTCAAACGGGTTTCGAACCCCATTATAGTCTATGGGGAACATATACTCGTTAAGGGGGAAACCCAAATCCGTGTCTGGAGGGTCACCAAGTCCACTATGACACCCCAGGAAATGATACCAACACCCTGGAATGACACTGGGACAGCAGGGGAAGCATGTCTGGGGGCATAAAAGTCACTTTATTTCATGGAAATCCCTGTCAGCTTGCGATTTTCGCAAGCTAACTTTTCCCCATAGAAATGCATTGGCCAGCGCTGATTGGCCAGAGTACGGAATTCGACCAATCAGCGCTGGCTCTGCTGGAGGAGGCGGAGTCTAAGATCGCTCCACACCAGTCTCCATTCAGGTCCGACCTTAGACTCCGCCTCCTCCGGCAGAGCCAGCGCTGATTGGCCGAAGGCTGGCCAATGCATTCCTATGCGAATGCAGAGACTTAGCAGTGCTGAGCCAGTTCTGCTCAACTACACATCTGATGCACACTCGGCTCTGCTACATCTGATGCACACTCGGAGTTGAGCTCTGCCGGAGGAGGCGGAGTCTAAGGTCGGACCTGAATGGAGACTGGTGTGGAGCAATCTTAGACTCCGCCTCCCCCAGCAGAGCCAGCGCTGATTGGTCGAATTCCGCACTCTGGCCAATCAGCGCTGGCCAATGCATTCTATTAGCCCGATGAAGTAGAGCTGAATGTGTGTGCTTAGCTCAACTACGCCGGTGGAGTAGTTGAGCTAAGCACACACATTCAGCTCTACTTCATCGGGCTAATAGAATGCATTGGCCAATCAGCGCTGGCCAATGCATTCTATTAGCGTGAGCTGAGTTTGTACAGGGGTTCTAGTGCACCCTCGGCTCTGCTACATCAGATGTAGCAGAGCCGAGTGTGCACACTGCTACATCTGATGCACACATGATGCTACATCTGATGCACACTCGGCTCTGCTACATCTGATGTAGCAGAGCCGAGTGTGCATCAGATGTAGCAGAGCCGAGTGTGCATCAGATGTAGCAGAGCCGAGTATGCATCAGATGTGTAGTTGAGCAGAACTGGCTCAGCACTGCTAAGTCTCTGCATTCGCATAGGAATGCATTGGCCAGCCTTCGGCCAATCAGCGCTGGCTCTGCCGGAGGAGGCGGAGTCTAAGGTCGAACCTGAATGGAGACTGGTGTGGAGCGATCTTAGACGCGGCCTCCTCCAGCAGAGCCAGCGCTGATTGGTCGAATTCCGTACTCTGGCCAATCAGCGCTGGCCAATGCATTCTATTAGCGCGATGAAGTAGAGCTGAATGTGTGTGCTTAGCTCAACTACGCCGGTGGAGTAGTTGAGCTAAGCACACACATTCAGCTCTACTTCATCGGGCTAATAGAATGCATTGGCCAATCAGCGCTGGCCAATGCATTCTATTAGTGTGAGCTGAGTTTGCACAGGGGTTCTAGTGCACCCTCGGCTCTGCTACATCAGATGTAGCAGAGCCGAGTGTGCACACTCGGCTCTGCTACATCTGATGCACACTCGGCTCTGCTACATCAGATGTAGCAGAGCCGAGTGTGCATCAGATGTAGCATCAAGTGTGCATCAGATGTAGCAGTGTGCACACTCGGCTCTGCTACATCAGATGTAGCAGAGCCGAGTGTGCATCAGATGTAGCAGAGCCGAGTGTGCATCAGATGTGTAGTTGAGCAGAACTGGCTCAGCACTGCTAAGTCTCTGCATTCGCATAGGAATGCATTGGCCAGCCTTCGGCCAATCAGCGCTGGCTCTGCCGGAGGAGGCGGAGTCTAAGGTCGGACCTGAATGGAGACTGGTGTGGAGCAATCTTAGACTCCGCCTCCTCCAGCAGAGCCAGCGCTGATTGGTCGAGTTCCGTACTCTGGCCAATCAGCGCAGTCCAATGCATTCCTATTGGAAAAAGTTTATGTCACAAAAATCACAATTACACACCCGATAGAGCCCCAAAAAGTTATTTTTAATAACATTCCTACCTAAATAAAGGTTCTCCCTAGCTATCCCTGTCTCTTAGTCACAAAGTTCACATTCTCATATGACCCGGATTTGAAATCCACTATTCGTCTAAAATGGAGGTCACCTGATTTCGGCAGCCAATGACTTTTTGCGATTTTTTTCGATGCCTCCGGTGTCCTAGTTCCTGTCCCACCTCCCCCGCGCTGTTATTGGTGCAAACAAAGCGCCAGGGAAGGTGGGAGGGGAATCAAATTTTTTTGGAGTTTGCCACGTGATGTTCGATTCGAATCGAACACATCGAACAGCCTGATATCCGATCGAACATGTGTTCGATAGAACACTGTTCGCTCATCTCTAGTTTTAATTAGCTTTTATTTCCATATTTTGGAGTCCATGTAAAATAACACACAATTCTATAATCATTTTTTGCATTTTTTATTTTTACCAAGTTCATTATGCGTTAAAAATGGCAGCTTTTTCCAGCGCGTCTTTACGATTACAGCAATACCATATTTATACTGGTTTTTATTATGCATTACTGCTTTTAGAAATAAATCTCACTCCTGAAAATGAACAATTTTCCTGGGGTCACCGTATTCTGAAGCCTATAACTTTTTAACTGCATTGTCGACAAAGATACATAAGGGCTCTTTATTTTCGGGCAAGTTGTACTTTTTATTGGTATCAATGTTAAGTATGTATGAATTATAGATACTTTTAGTTTTTTGGAAAAAGGAAAGTGACCAAAATATGTTTGTGCATTGCAGTATATTGATTTTTTCACAACGTACAGGATAGTTAATACTATTTTAGGATACTTGGGCCTTACACACATGTGGGGATACCTAACATGTTTATTTACTTTTGCTTACATTATGTATTTTTTTAAATCCTAAAAGTTTTTTTTAAATCTTTTTATTATTTGTTTATGTATTAGTGTATATTTTAAACTATGTGTGTATTTTCGTTTTACTTTTTACATGTCCCACAAGGGGCTGTGATCTCAGATCCCCAGTGCAATGTCCTGCAATACATAGTATTGATAACATTGCTCATTAGTTCCTATGGGAACTGTACATAGGCAGTCAGGAGGCCGATGCCCATCCTCTTGGCTACCATGGCAACCCTTTGGAATTCGTAACCCTATTGTGGGAGGTCCTAGGAGTGACAGGGGAGAGTGATCTTGCCTACAGTCCTCCTGAAAGCCATGATCACTATTGATCATAGCATCCAGTGGGTTAATCCACCAGAGTCGGAGCATCTTCTGACTCCAGCGGCTGATCCCGGCCCTTGGCTATATTATAACAGTTAACTGAATGTTAACTCAGTGCGACATAAAATTACGACGCCAAGCAGTAAGGGGTTAGAGAAAGAAATTCTTCACCTCTTTAAAGAGCCTAGTCCTCAAGTGAAAAAATGAATAGAAACCTGCATCAAAACACCAGATATCATGTTCAAAACTATGGTGGAATTACTTGCATTGAAGTATTGCATTAAAATGATAGAAATTGTAACGTTTTTCACTTGTGTTCTTTCCTGTATATTGATCCGCTCCACTACACCCCTAAACCTCTGGATACCTTCACAATTATACTCTGACTCACTTTCCTGTACTAGATAATAATGGTATCCTGAACTGCTTCCATTAACACAACGCTGTTTACCAGTAATACAATAACGGCTATTTTCTCTTTGAAGCTGCCGAATTCTGGGAATTATGGTGTTGTTAGTGCTCTAAGTCATAATGGACAGAAAACTGATCTAATGCATGTGAAGATCCTTGTGGTTACAGTCTCAGACAGCACCTGACTGTCTGACCTCAAATGTGACTGCCGTTTGTGAAGAGTGTAGTGTTGTAGTGAGGATGCAGGTCTTCTGGAATAAGTCCACTATGAGATGGTTACTTTTGTAGATCCGAACACTTTATTCCATGCTTCCATCACGACTCCCTGTCTCTAGCAACTCCTCCCCCTCCGCTCAGCTCCTCCTCCATTACTACCTCACTGTTGCTAAGCAGACAATGCAGAATAAGTAAGCAGAACAGAACATACTTATAGAGACGAGCGAACAGCGTTCGATCAAATTGATATTCGATCGAATATCAGGCTGTTCGAGGTGTTCGATTCCAATCGAACATCACGTGGCAAACTCACTAAAAATTCGATTCCCCTCCCACCTTTCCTGGTGCGTTTTTTTGCACCAATAACAGCGCAGGGGAGGTGGGACAGGAAATACGACAACGTAGGCAGTGAAAAAAAATCGGAAAAAGGAATTGGCGGCCGGAAACAGATAACCTCCAATTTAGACGAATGGTGGATTTACCATTCGACTAATTTGGGATTGTGAACTATATGAATGTGACACAGGGACAGATCTACAGGCAGCGTTAGCTAGGGATAACCTTTATTTAGGGGGGAATGTCACTCACCTAGCGCTTTGGGGCTCTATCTTGTCGGGATCCCTGTCAGCTTGCGATATGTGCGAGCTGACTTTTTCCCATAGGAATGCATTGGCCAGCGTTGATTGGCTGAATGCCCGTACACTGGCCATTCAACGCTGGTCAATGCATTTCTATAGTGAGATATAGCAGAGCCCGTGCGGTTAGCCCGGCTACTCCAGACACCGGAGATGAAAGAGCTCTGCACTACACCCAACCATCGCTCCAGCTACTCCTCCTGTACTAACACGACTAGCTCAGCTTGGCTATTCCTTAGTACTACTAACACCCTCAGCTCGGCTATTTCTTAGTGTAATAGCCCAGCTGAGCGTGTTAGTAGTACTAAGGAATAGCCAAGCTGAGTGTGTTAGTCTGCTGCATATCTGCCAACTCTCCTACATCTCCTACACACTCAGCTGGCTATTCCTTAGTACTACTGACACGCTCAGCTCGGCAATTCCTTAGTGTAATAGCCCATCTGAGCGTGTTAGTAGTACTAAGGAATAGTTCAGCTGAGCGTGTTAGTACTACAAACCCCCAATGTGGGCGGGTACTGGGCGGGGAGACTCCCCGCCCACACTCTCCTAAGCCCCACCTTCTCTATAATACTAGCCGTACATTCTGTACATATTGGGCCCTACATTCCTAGGACTTCAGGGTTTTCTGAGGCTTCTACATATAGGATATATATGTTTTTTAAACTGTGTATTTACATGTTCTGTTTTCCATCTATTTTGCATCTAACACTCCATTCCTGTATATATATGCCTACCTTCAGAAATTGTGTTATACCATCCTGATGAAGGGACCTTTATAGTATTCCCGAAAGCTCGAAATATGTCAACATAACATTTTTTAAGTTAGCCATTAAAAAAGGTATCAACTACTGAGGACTTCTCTCAAAAATTTTTTTTCATTTCTACATATAGTAATATCAATCTTGGTACTGCCTCAGGTATTCTAGCGAATAACAATTTTTGAATGCCTAGTTTTTCTCCATGAATAATTTATTGGCTTTTATAAATTCTGTATGTCACGCATGGAGGTGTTCAGTTTTATTTTTTAATGTAACAAATCACTGTTCTAGCCATGACGCATGTTTTTATACCTCAGAGCGTAAAGGCTTAAATCTTTGATGGATTTGTGGATTGCATCTTCCACTATGCTGTTAGTTTTGGTACCAGTTCTCTGGTAACTGTCTTTCCTAAAGGTTTAAAGTCTTTTCTCAGCTTATCCTCATTATCTTTTTTCATGTGAGCTAGACCACACATGCGCACTTCTTCACCCTTCTTTCAGCACCTCTTTTCTTGTGTTCTGTGCAGGGGGCATATGAATTGCCTATATCCCTGCTGATCTATGCTTTGCTCTTGGCATGATAGCAGTTTAGATAATCCTCCCACCATTAATCCTTCATATTTGTCCTCTTCTCTCAACTTGAATTTTTTTAGGTTTTTACCAGTTCAGATTTTTATGATGCGTTGTCCACAGTTCTGCTAATTGTTAAGTCGTTGTTCTTACTCACCATTTGTCACTTTCTTTCTAATCTATTCATTCACCTTTTCCTTGGCACAGACAATGTCCACACCGTTGTTTGTCCTCCTGAATACACAAAGTTATGGCGGTGCAGCAGTTCTATTCTGCAGACTATTAATATAATACATAATTTAGTGTCCCACAAAAGCAACTATGTTATGTAAGAATGGCTTATTACGCTGCTAGTTTCACTCAATAATCCAGGAATGGAGTAAATTATTGTCCTTCTAAGTACACAGAGGTAATGCCGCCATATGAAGTTTACTTATTTCCAGATTGTAAATCATTTCTCGATATGTTAGTTAGTTCCCATATACAGCTCTGTTAGATGGAAATAATTAAAAGCCCCATTAGTTGCCTAATCAATAATGCATTTACTTTGCCTTCACAACAAATGATACAATATTTTATTAGAAGTCAGCAGTTCTGTTGATTGTAATTGATAGGTGATTAATCAATAGATAAGTGGTTAATCAATGTGGTCCGTCCCGTAATTTTAGCAATCACAGATTATTACAGCATTTGTTACATAACAAAGGGTCAGCAGTTTTTATTAAGGAAATCAAAGGGGTTATAAGGGTTCTCCAACAATTTATTATTCAACACCTATCCTTAGGATAGGTCCTCCATACGACATCAGCTGTTTGAAGGGGCTGCAGCACTTCTACAAGCACCATGACCTCTTCACTATTTACATTGCACTCCATCTGTGTTTCATAGCAGACAAGCAATGTTATTAAACATTCACCCTATTCGATTTTATAGGACATAGGTGCAGTAACCTGGCATGGCCATTATAAAACAGATGGTGTGTGATGTAAACAGTGCAGAGGTCATGGAGCTAGCACAAGTCCTGCAACTCTTTCATACCACTAATGGGCAGAGGTTCAAAGGTGTTGGTCTCTAACTGATCTCTTATTCTTGACCTATCCTAAGGATAGCCCTTCAATATATAAAATTATTGAATAGCCCCTTTAACCTGTTAACTTCTACATTAATAAAAACTGCTGACTCTGTCTTACCTAACAAATGCTGTATATCTAAAAGAAAAGCAGTTGGGGAATCCTTTACGGCACTGAAGCTGGCACTTACTTGGTCTCTTATTAGCTATTATTGAGTTAATAAAATAAAATTAGTTTCTGTATTTCCATCTCCATGAGTCCCCAACATGTACCTTAATACAGAACCTTTCTCATTGTACTGTATCAGTCATTCGACCTCTCACCAGTTCAGTAATGTCCAGATGTTTGTCTTGTCACAAATTGCTACACTGCAATCACAAACCAATATCAAGGCAAAGCATCATTGTCCACACTTCTAGACATCTTCTGTCATACATGGCCTCTTCTACTGCCTAAGGTCTCATTCACATCTGCATTGGTAATCTGTTTGGGGGAGTCCGCTGGTGACCCCCCGAATGGAATACCGAACGCACTGGCAAGCGCTGTGCAGTAAAAGCACACGTACCCCATAGACTATAATGGGGTCCATGTGATCTACTTTCACGTCCGTATGACTTGTACGGGCAGCGGTCCGTGTGCTTTCACTGCACACCGCTTGCCAGTGCATTTGGTATTCTGTTGAAGGGGGTCCCTATGTGGACTCCCTGAGCGGATTACCAAACGCAGTTGTGAACCAAGGGTAAAACAGTGAACCTTTCTCACAGTTCAACATTTGTGAACTAGTCCCCTGGTGAATGACATTCAAACTTCTCCATACCTCGAGGTTCTTATCATATCCATGCAAGGTTGCTATTTGTAAGACAAACAACCAAAGCTGAATCAAGACAATAGCCGTACCTCTGGCTCCTTTGGTCGATTCATCTCCTTTGGCACAGTATCCAGATCTCTGATGGCACTTCCTGGCAGAGAGGCCCCCAACCTATGAGGTTATGGTGCGCGGTGGGCGGTGATGCACGATCTGACGTCATCTTCTGGCACGCCTATCTCTTCTTTCTTCTTTCGGCGACGCCCTCGAGCCAGGACTGGAGGGCGTCACTGAATGAAGAAGAATGAAGAGATAGGCGTGCCAGAAGATGACATCAGATCGTGCATCACCGCCCACCGCGCACCATAAGTATAATTTACATATATGTTTTTAGGGTTTCATTTTAAAACGGGGGGGGGGGGTTAAAATAACATTAGCAGTGCCTGAATAGCCTTTTTAAAGGCTATTCACGCATATGTGGGCTCATACAGCATAATTTTGTTGATAGAGCGCCTTTAATGGTATGTGGTGAAGCAGATACCATGTGAGAGTACTATGGAAGTAGGGGGAGAGTCAGAGCATTTCAGCCTATGTCCGGTCACATCATAACTATCTACCATATGTATAGCAAAGATCGTGTTACCAATATATATCAATTGTCAAATGAATATCCTATTAAATAGAAACTAGCTTGCAAAATTTTGATCATCCATAGCATCACTCAAGTGTTACACAACATTTATATATTCTGTTAAGTTCACAGCAAAGGGTCTGAATACATATGACCATGTGATATTTCAGCTTTTTCTTTTTTAATAAATTTGCAAAAATATCTACATTTCTATTTTTTTTTCTGTCAGGATGGGGTGCTGAATGTACATTAATGAGAAATAAAATGAACTTTTTTGATTTTAGCAAATGGCTGCAATGAAAAAAAGAGTTAAAAATTTAAAAGGGTCTATTTTGCGTACCCACTGTATGGGGAAACTGCCAACCCGGTTTTGGAAATTACAGCATGTCTGCAGCATGGTTTTTTACTGCAAAGTGGGCATGGGATTCACTAGAACCCCATCCACTTTGCTCTGACTGTAAAACGCTGCGATTTTTTGCGGCGTTTATGCCATGTGGGGTCCTGACCTAAAGGCTACAAACTCAATCTACTACTGGCTTTGACTAAAAAAAAAAAGTAGCAAAATCTGCAACAACAAAAGGTGCGTTATAACGTGTTCCCTCAGCCAGACAGTGTCACACTAGTTCATAGGCAGTGTTTGGTGCTGTAGCTCATTCCCATTCAAGTGAGTCACTGTGTAATATCAGACACAGCCAGGCACAGTTTCTAAAGAGCAGGAAGCTATGGAGATCAGGGAATGATAGTTATAACTTCCCATAACTCACAATGAATTAAAAGTAAAGATGACTATACAATACTTCAACATCACTAAAAACAGAGGTAGGAATCTTGTCCATTTGCCCCCTGACTCTTATCAGCTGAGAATTATGACATATCTAAATAAAAACCTTTCCAACAGAAAGAGATGGATTTATTATTTGATTAATAATACCGTTTCATCATTAAAAAAAAAACTTTATTGGATATAAATGGAAAGCAAGTCCAGACATTCCAAAGTAAGCTACTTGGGAAAGGAGCTTATTATCTCCATGAATGTAGTCATGGCAAAGAAAATCATCAGTTATCCTTTGGACTCCGGCAAGGATATAAATGAGGAAGCATTGTCACTAGTAAAGTACTATTGCAAAGTGTTCTTTCCTTCAATGACTTCCAGTAGGCGCCTGGTTTTGTAGAAGTGGCTGCATGAAAAGTCCAACAGTTCCTACAACGCATACAATGATGAAAATCCATAGAAAGAGTCTGTCCACAACCATGGCAACATACTTCCAATCTTCAATGATCTGCAAGAAACATGCATAGTATGTGCATTAGAATAGTCTTAGAAATCTATTTCGAGAATCTCCATCAAAATACAAGAAAAAGCTAACCTATAGATATCTAGTGGATGGGACTTCTCCTTCACTTCTTTCATCCCATGGTAGTAAAGCTCTACTTACATTGGCATTGTGAGTTTAATCTATTAGCTTTCTCTCTATTTGTTGGATACAATAGTTATTGCTATTTTGCTTATTGGGGCAACAGATGGAAAGGATCCCACAGTAAATACTAGTGTGAACAGACCCTATGCTGATGAGCAGAATAAAGATATTTAAGCATTCTGTGAAATACCATGATCAGATATCTGAACACATAAAGACAAAAACACATAATTTGCTGCAACTTTTTGATTTGTACGTATGATAATAAATACAAGAGTTGTCTACTATGTTCAACCCTCTCTATATACTGTTGGGTAGCCCTTCTTTACATTCTATCCTGCCATCTCTATAAGGGAGTAATGTTGTATTTTATAGTGTGACCACTCAGTCCATGAAGGGTAATATGTGTTGATTACAGAAGCAATAAAGTAAGTTGATCTCACACTGGTCAATTTTATGGGTCTACTAAAGAAGAAAGCTTTTATTCTAATTTATTCCTGATAATCAATAAGTTAAGGTAAAAAAAAAAATTGTAGAGATAATTAAAATCATGCATAAGAGAGAAAATATAGAACTAGGATCAACCCATTACAACATAAATGTAAACAAAAATGTATAGACATGGTATAATATACCATGTTAATGTAGTCAATGTAATTTGTGAATATGCATGATTTAGTATACTTTGAGTGGGTTTGAACAGTATAATTGTGTAATACAATGGGACTGATTTATAAAGACTGGCATGTAGTAAGCCAGTCTTAATAATCAGGTGTGTTGGAGTGAGATGTGCCAAAATTGTTAGAAGGTATATGGCTCTTATTAATTTGGTGCATCTTGGGGTGGTCCATGCGCTAGAAGCAGAAATCTACACTATGTGGGGGCTGCCACAGACTTCAGTTTTAATTTGCTCCAGTATTTTTTGCCTTAAATTATATTAAATGGGTTGAACCATTCCACCCAATATTAGTAAAAGTGGCTACAGCAGCATAGCAATGGTCAGTGCAAAAATTATGGGTGTCAAAATTTTTCAGAAATACAAAAATAAATTCCCCCCACTGTCTTTAAAGAGGACCTTTCACCAGCTTCACTAACTTAATATAATATATTTATAATATATATAATATAATACTGGTGTCTTCCTATATTGTAGAGAGGTCTCTGGGACCTCTTAGGCTCAAAGGCCCAGTGGCGATTGTTATTTCTGCACCCCCTATAGCTACACCCCTGATCCCTCCACTATATTGGATACTTTTCTGAAGTTACAGTTACAGAAATCATAGCTTATTATTTCTATAACAAAATATTACAACATAAACTTGGTGTATCTATTCACCACAGCTTTGAAGTATCTCTGTCTATAGTCAGTCCTGACCATGTATAGACTACTTTGATGAAGGTATATTATAGTGACAAGTATTTATTAGAACTCTGTCATGTGTCATCATCATGTGACCAGGACAGATTTTTATTTGCTAGAAGTATACAGTCAACTATAAAAAGAGATCTTGATCAGTTACGAGAAAGCTGTCACAGCAATCTAAGAAAGTATACAGTTTTACCCATCTATTCCCAGATTCTTCTATGGATTTTCATTTGGGGACTACAGGCCAGTATGTGTGACAATGTATTTCATGTATAATAATAGAATGGCTCTTACACTTTGGTCTTCATCATCACTTTTCATGTGATCTGCTATAAAGCTCACACCCTCCATTGCTTCTTGAACCTGTGGAGAGAACTTTTTAGAGTGCCTGTATCGGAAATCTTGGTTTCTATGATGTTCCATCTGTTCATTAACCCTCTGATCATATGATCTAGATGTTGCAGCATTAACAAGACAAGCAGAGTTTTTACATGCGTCCGTCTGCTTTGCCCACAGTTGTCGCCGTGGTTTTTGACCAGATAAGTTGTGCTCTGGGCGTTTCATAAAAAGGAAGACTGGAAGTTTTTCCAAAAAACAGTTTTTTACCCAAAGTGGCATTGTGTGTGTGCTAGGTGATCTATGATGGACATTAAGAACGCATACACTAGTGACAATGGAAAATGTCACCAGCACCATTGTAAACATCAAGTATTTTCCAATAAGTGGGACATCAAGAGAAGTTGGCGGGACAATTTTAGAAATTAAAAGCAGAAATACAGTCAGTGCTAGGAGAACTGATATACACAGGGTCATCTTCTGTCCACAGTCTGATGGCAGATAAAACACCAATATTGCTAGTGAGGTAATAAGGATGCATGGTATAATCAAATTAATGGTATAAAAGAGAGGCTTTCTCTTGATGATAAAATCATAGGTAACGTCAACATAGGTTGGATCAAGAGGGTTGACTGTTCTCCTTCCAGGAAGTTTGATGATATCCCATTCTCCGCTTGGTGTAAAGTCATCCATACTGGCAGAGTCTGTGCCAAGTACAAGATCAATTTCTGTATAGTCATAAGTCCAGGAACGGAATTTTAAGGTGCAGTTCTGTTGATCAAAGGGGAAATGCTTGACTTCAATTTTGCATGCACTCTTGTAAATGGCTGGAGGTAGCCAAGCAATGCTGCCATTATTCTGTACAACTGCATTGGTGAACAGGGAGACTTCATATGTTCCATCAGCACTGGTAACATAAATAGTATATATTAGAGAACATGACAATAGAACATAACACAGTAAGTGTTTCTAATAAGAGGTCACAGTTTTCCCTATGTGGACTAAACAATTATGACCATTTACAATATACTGAATAGCAACATCCTTCAGCCATTCCATTGTTAGTTGTTTTGCCTGTTTTTTGTAAAGTTAAACTATTTATCTCTGAAATGTAGATAATGATTTTACAGCAATTTCCTAATATTCATGAACATTAATTTCTTAAACATGATAAGTAGATGCTTTCAACAACCCAATGGCTACCCTTGCTGTATTCTACGGGAGTTTTATTTGTCCAAATAGCCTAAATAATTAGCTCGAATGCCTTGTCATGAGTTATAACAATATTTCTAACCAATTTATGACTTTTTTTGCATTTATCAGCATGCGCGAAATTGCGGTCCCAGCCATAGTTCGGGCACCGCAATTCCGCGCATGCGCAGTACGTTCGGCAATCTTCGACGAACAGGAGCGTACTGCGCAGGCGTCCGACAGACGCTGAAGAAGCAAGGGGAGGACACCGAAGACCAGAGAGGCGGCGCTGCGGTCGGTTTTCGAGCTGCAATGGGGACACCCCCATCGCTGCTCCTGCGATGGGGACGCCCCCATCGCTGCGAGAGAACTAATTAGCATACTGGTACAAACCGGTATTTTGAACGAACGGCGCGGCGGAGAGCAATTCCACAGGTAGGAGACAAATAGCCTTTTTAAAGGCTATTCCGACGTGTTAACTAGAAAAAAATGTGTTTTAGTGGTAGAATCCCTTTAAACAGCATGGACAGCACATGGGTGATATCCATGTGCCGCCCGTGACTCCATGACCCAATTCACTGCTGTCAATGAGCTTGGGCTGCAAAATAGACAGGTATAGAACCTGTCCTGAGTTTTTCCTGGATTCTCGGACGCATACAGGGGTCTGTGATAATACAGCCATAGAAATGAATGTGTCAGCATGCTAAACTGAAAACCACAGTTTGCACAGTAACAAAGCACACGATCATGTGAGTGGAGCATGGAGAGAAGGTATAACCTGGGAAGATAATCTGTCTCTTCTTTGAAGATGGATTTTATCAGTGAACTGAGAGGGAATAAGCAGCTTAAGAAGGAGTGCAGAGGAACAAAATACGTGGAAAAAAAGCATGTTTTTTTAATAAGATACATTACAAAAATTATTGTCGTTATTTAAATGATTGATTTATGGCAAAAAAAAATGGTTAAAAAATTATGGTTAAAGTTAAAGGTTAAAGTCTCTGGACACCTGTGACACGGTAAACGTATTTTAGAAATATTGTACATATTTCCCCTCCCTTTGCATATTTTACCATATCTAATCTCCTCTCTTCTAAAGTAATACTGCCTATGTGATCTCTCCCCTCCCCTGAAGATTCTGCCATGGGTTCTCGCCTCGTTCTCTGCATTAATAAGACAAGATGGCACAGGAAGAAAAGCAAACAGTATGCTTATAGGGTACGTTCAGTACCAAATAAAACCAACATACACAATATTAATGTACGCTCATCCATTGGTGTTGTGCAACTATAGATGCAACACGACTTTGAGCTTGTAGAGAGAGAACAGCAGTTGGAGTCCCAAATAAAGAAACCTTGGCTGCCATGTTTTGGGGTTTATGGGACCCCTTTCTCAAATTAACCAAAGCTCGTGTTCATTTCTTAAACGAGTATTCCCATGAACATAATCATATCTATAGTTATAGATAATTAAAAGTTAAACATTTTTACAAATATAAGTAGTTAAAAATTCTGCAGAGTTTTAAAGATTTTCTCTATCCATCTTAGTGGTGACAGTCTGTTGTCTTGATCGGATGCCAATGGATACGACCACTAATGCAGAAACTTTCTAATGCAGAAACTAGTCTGGGACTTGTCAGGAACCCAGCTATGATTGTCTTATTGTACCTGGGTTATCAGGCAGGGACACTACATGTATGAGAAGATATCCCGGCCACAATAAAGAAATCATGGCCGATTTTCTGAGCTTAGAAAGTTCCTGCATTCATGGTGGTATCCACTGGCAACCGATCAAGACAACAGACTGTGACCCCAGGATATTTAGACAAAATCTTTAAAACTCTGTAAAATGTTTAACCCCTTCCCGACATGCGCCGTAATAGTACGGCGCATGTCGGGTCTGTAACTATGGTGACCGCCCGGGAGCCGGGCGGCCGCCATAGCCGCCGGGTGTCTACTGCTTTAAGCAGTAGACAACCGGCTCTAATGCCTCTGATCGGTCCCCGGACCGATCGGAGGCATTAACCCCTCCGGCGCCGCGGTCAAAGGCGCCGGAGGCGCCATTTTCCCGGCGGCCCATGGGCGCCGCCATTTTGGCCGGGATCGCATGCTCCAGGGCTGACGTCCCGTTGCCATGACAGCTGGGAGCCTTGTACAGGCTCCCAGGCTTGTCTGCAAATCCTTTCTTTTGCAGGCTGGTCTATGCAGCCTACAAAAGAAAGGATGCTTTTTTGCAATGCATTGCAATGCATTAGCATTGTAATGCATTGCATTAGTGATCAGACCCCCTGGGGTTCAACACCCCTAGGGGGTCTAATAAATGCAAAAAAAAAAAAAAAAAAAAAAAAAAGTTAAAAAAAAATATAAAAAAATATAAAAAGAATTAAAAGTTCAAATCACCCCCCTTTCCCTAGAACACATATAAAAGTAGTTAAAAACTGTGAAACATATACATGTTAGGTATCCCCGTGTCCGAAATCACCCGCTCTACAAATCTATAAAAATATTTTTCCTGTTCGGTAAACGCCGTAGCGGGAAAAATAGTCGAAAGTGCCAAACCGCCGTTTTTTCATTGTTTTGATTCTGATAAAAATTTGAATAAAAAGTGATCAAAGCAATAACATTTCCCGAAAATGGTAGAACTAAAAAGTACACCCGACCCCACAAAAAAAGACGCCCTATGCATCCCCGTACACTTACGTATAAAAAAGTTACGGCCGTCGGAATATGGCGACTTTTAGAAAAAAAAATTTTTAACACAGTTTTGGAATTTTTTTTAGGGGTCAAAATGTAAATAAAACCATATAAATTTGGTATCCCTGGAACCGTACCGAAACACAGAATACAGGGGACATGTCATTTTGGCTGCACAGTGAACGCCGTAAAACCAAAGCCCGTAAGAAAGTCGCAGAAATGCATTTTTTCTTCAAATCCACCCCATTCTGAATTTTTTTCCTGCTTCCCAGTACATTATATAGAATAATTAATGGTAGCAACATGAAGAAAAATTTGTCCCGCAAAAATTAAGACCTCATATGGCTCTGGGAGCGGAGAAATAAAAAAGTTATGGGGTTTAGAAGGAGGGGAGTCAAAAATGAAAAAGGAAAATCAAAAAATGCCATCGGCGGGAAGGGGTTAATTACTTATATTTGCAAAAAAAAATTAACATTTAATTATCTACAAATTTAAAAATGGCTACTTACATGGGTTCCGGGCCAAATAACAGGTAGCCCCAACTGAATGCCGGTGCACTGTACAAACATCCAGTAACGCACTCCGCTCCAGATTAGGCCCAATGAATGGGCCTAGTCGGAAGGACGGAGTGCCTTCAGGCTGAAATGCGAGGCGAATTTGCCTGAAGAATGAGCATCTTGCTTCTTTTTCCAGGAGCGGAACAAACGGCTCCCGGAAAGAACTGACTAGCTCCCATTGATTCCAATGGGAAACGTCTTTTTGGTCAGGATTTTGAGGCGGATACAGCTAATCCTGACTGAAAAACCAAGCGTGAACTTACCCTAAGGGTCTATTCACACAGAGGAAAATGGTGAGGAATGTGGTGTGGAATTTTCCACGTGGAAAAAAAAGCTTCGCATTGATTTTAATGATTCTGCTAGCTTTTTTTCCACTAGTGGAAAACTCAACATATCACAATTTTTGTCAATATGCAAATGAGCTTTAGAGGTTTATTTGCCCCAAAGAGGTAAGTGGCAACGATCTCACTTCTCCAAAGACCTCAATTGTATATTGACAAAAATGGCAATATGTCAACCGATTCACAAGAAGAAGCACCGATTCACAAGAGGAAAACATTTTCATTACCGTTTGATTCAGGTGACTCTAACCTACTTATCTGCAGGGCTGGCTTTATAGGCTAGGTTTTGGTGACAGACACATTTTAATCTTAAATAAAGTTATGATTTGTTTGAATCACCAAAGAATATATCAACCTGCAAATCTAAAGTTATTACTTGTTGTAAAGCACAATGTCTGGCAGCCAAATCTGTTTTGATGGGATGCGAAGTTTCCGTATGCCATCATATTCAGCTGGGTTCCAGGTCAAGCGATAATCTATCCACTCCTAAAAAAGAGAAAATCAAAACCTATTATTCTCTACCTTAGTTTGCACATAAACCTGGCATATTTACTTATTTAAACAATGACATTATAAATTACATGAAAATTTCCTTCTCTGCATTATCATTGTAATAATAGTAATAATACCATAACATTCATCAGACGAAACTAACTATGGATTTACACAATGTTATAGATAAACACTATATACAATCATAAGAAGTTTCCATATCATCTTTTTCAGCTCGTTACTTATAAATAATTAGAGTTTTACAGTCATTTCCTTTGCAGCAGGGATGCTCTGACCATGGGCTACATGTCACCACTGCATGGTATTGAACCTGTCACAGGTGGGTGATGCTAATGCTTGGACTATGGGTGAAGCTGATGTGATGTTTCCTGCTGCACGACACATGTTGCCTTCATCACACTGATGTCATATATTGACTTTGACCTCCTCTTCTCTATGTGGCCTACAGAGGGAAAGCTTTAATTGTACAGTGGCTTACAAAAGTATTCATACCCCTTGAATTTTTTCACATTTTGTCAACTTACAACCATAAACTTAAATGTATTTTATTGCGATTATAAGTGACAGGCCAACACAAAGTAGCAGGTAATTGTGGAGTGGAAGAAAAATGATACATGGTTTACAAAACTGTAACCAAATAAAAATCTGGAAAGTGTGATGTACAAAAGTATTCATCCCCCTGTACTCTGATTCTACTAAATAAAATCCAGTGAAATCAATTGCTTTCAGAAGTCACTTAATGAGTTAATAGAGTCCAGATGTGTGTAATTTAGTCTCAGTATCTGTTCTGTGAAGGCCTCAGTGGTTTGTTAGAGAACACTAGTGAACAAACAGCATCATGAAGACAAAGGAACTCACCAGACAAGTCAAAGATAAAGTTGTGAAGAAATTTAAAGCAGTGTTAGGTTATAAAAACATATCCCAAGCTTCGAGAGTCCTAGAGGTTCAATGTTCAATCCATCATCCAAAAATGAAAAAAGTATTCTACAACTGCAAACCTATCAAGACATGGCCATCCACCTAAACTACTTCCATCGTCCGGTTCCCTCCATCTGGGTTGTGGTAACTGCAATGAAAGGAGACTCTGGGGGGCTGAATACTTTTGCATCACACTTTTCAGTTCTTTATTTGATTACAATTTTGAAAACCATGTATCATTTCTTCCACTTCACAATTATCTGCTACTTTGTGTTGGTCTATCACTTAAAATCTCAATAAAGTATATTAAAGTTTGTGGTTGTAAGGTGAGAAAATGTGAAAAAGTTCAAGGGGTATGAATACTTTATACGAGCATATAAGTGCTAGCAGATCTGGAAATGGACCATAAGAGACTGGGTGGTCTATCAGTTCATAATTAGAGATGAGCGAACACTGTTCGGATCAGCCGATCCGAACAGCATGCACCCATAGAAATGAATGGAAGCACCTGTGATGCTGACTTTGCCACCGGCCGGCGTCACAGGTGCTTCCATTCATTTCTATGGGAGCGTGCTGTTCGGATCGGCTGATCCGAACAGTGTTTGCTCATCTCTATTCATAATCTTTATAAATACTATGTTGCTGCCAGGCTTTCATAACGCTACGCCATCTATGACGAGGTGGACTGCCCACAGTGGGTAGCCTTAGAATTGTCCGTGGTTGCCCTTGCCTCATTACAGCCTCCTGCGCACCCCACAATGCCCTTCCACCCAATTCCAGCAAATACTAAAGTAACCAACTATTTGCTGCACCTATGGTAGAAAGTCTGTTTTAGATTTAGGTTACAAAAGCTCGATATCACCACTACTCCCTCTATTTTATAACTCTATCTCGAGAGGTGTTTTATTGGTGGAGACAAGCCAGGTTCAGGCTTTACAATGACTTCCTCTATGATTGGTGGTTCTCTACCAAAGACTATTTCATTTGCACACATTCCCCACCTTCCGCAGAAACCTCAAGGACTACTCAGAATTTCCACTTGCTATCACTCTCCCCACTTAACCCTGACTCCACCACTAGTTTTAAAAGATTGTGTTTACATAGGGTGGCTGATAGAAGCTCCATTTCTTTTATATACCTTGGTCGGAACGCTCCACCCTCTCAACTCAAATTGGACTTTACTACACCTGGGAACGGGACTTGGAGACCTCCCTGATCCACGCTCGATGGACTGATTATTGCATGTTCATCAGTGGCATAACTAAAATCTTATGGGCCCCAGTGCAATATTTTATCCGGGGGCCCCCTACCTCATCCCTACAGTGAATTCTTGATAGAGATGATTACAGGTGCTAAGGAGTTTAATCAACCTTAATGTGGTTAGGGTAATCTTTGGGTCTCTATGGCTTATGGGCCAGATGGAAGCTGCAATCTAAATACTGATGCCAGTGCTTATGAACCCCCCTAAGGATCCTGGGTCCCGATGCGACTGCACCCTCTACACCCCTTCAATTTATGCCCCTCATGTTCATTAGAATCAACAGATTGCAATGTTTCAGGCTGTTAACAATGAAGGAGAATTATACTTGCCTGGTTGAGCCACACATTAGTTGTCATGATTTGTTCTCGTTCGTTCTAGGACAAAGGGGACAAACCGATATGTAAGAAAATAATATATTGATATCATATAATAGGTGGTATATTTGAGCATGTCTTTAAATAACCATACTATATTCCATTTCTTATGGTTGTGTGATGAATTATTGTCTTCAGTGTTGAAAAGGTGCCCATGTACCTTCAATATCAGTCAGCCAAATATTAATTTGGTCGACAGCTATTTCCCGCTATTCCTACATACACATACATGTTTGGTTCAGCTTGGGCATGTATGTGATTTTATTTTGAGAGTGGAGTAAGCCAGTGCCAGACATCTCTAGCAGCGGCTCATCTGCAAGGAGAACTTGTTTCTAATGTAAATGAGAGCTTTGACATTATTAACAAAGAAATCCATCATCACCAATTTCCTAATTATGAAGGATAGAAAACATTTCACAAATGAACTTCTATCAGTTTAAATTAGATATAGAAATGTTTAATGCCATTTTACTGGCCATATGCTCGGATCATCTGAGAAGTATTGGGGTTACATCTAAGCTATAATGTGCTTTCTGCCAGCTGAGTCGCCAAAATGATTCAATAGCAAGATACAGCTCTGACATTTGTTACAAATAAGCAAATATTTACCAAGTATTGAATGAAATGTTGTTGGACTTTACAATTACACAATAGCATGTAGTCTGAGTCAGAGAACAGAGCTTGTAGTTAAATTCAATAAAGTACATAATGCATATGAAATCTAATAGACTTCGTAATTTCATTGGAAAGTAACTTACTGTTTTATAAGAGCTACCCTAGAAACATACTACATTACATCAATTAGACGGCTTCTTCCAAATACAGTCACTTTGGAGCTCTGGAAGAAAACAGCGTCTTAATGTGCTTAATAATGAGAGAGATTTGCAATAGGAAGCACATTTCTGCAAAGTACCTCTATACTGCATATCATATTCAGAAAATATGAGGATATGAAGACATCAGCCTTCTCTTGTAGCATCTAACTCTACTTAAGGCAGTCCTATGAATTTAGAAAAAAAAGATGTCTGCTAATTTTACTGAAGTGATGCTTGCTTGCCTATGGGCGGCGTTTGGTACTACATTCAAGTAAATGGGGTTCATAGATTGGAACAGTGTCCTAAAAAAATTGTTACCATTTGTCCAAACTAAAACAACCAGTTTTAAACAAAAGAGACTGTTTCATCACCATAATCCCTTCTAAAAATAAAACTGGACAAGTGACCACCTAGGACATGGTAGCTCTCCTCTCTGGAGAGTTCCAATTAGTTCCTCCCTCCATGATGTTCTTATAGGGCATGTGACCAAGGATGGTGCTGAAGAGCAACACCATGAGGGTAAGGAAACCAATTACAGTAACGTATGTTATTACATCACATATAAAAAAATAATAATAAATACCAATAAAATGGTACAGAAGAAATTCCTTAGATCCCTAAGGATGAAGCAAAAGAAAACACAAGATGTTACAATAACTCAGGGCTTTCCAAATGACATGTCATATACAGGTGTGCACTATGAAATCATATAACATACAAACTAACCTTGTATGTCCATGTGGGAAATCCATAAAAAATGTATACATAAATTGAGTCGAGAGTAAAAACAATGTAACTATGTTAACCAGTTACGAAATGTCTTGTAGTTATAAGACCTTTAAATGGCTAACTGAAATAAAAGATGTTACAATATGTTACCATGCCAGATGAAGAGACCTGAGGTGTCTCCAAAACTTGCTTTGTAACAGATTTTATTGTAGTTACTCATTAAAAGATATCATAACTACAAGACTGCTAATTTGTTTCTCTTATTGAGCGCTATACTATGTACATTTATTTATTTTTTCCTATCAGTATGTCTTTGTAGAATGGGAGGAAATCAACGCAAACACGGGGAGAACATACAAACTCCTTCCAGATGTTGTTCCTGGCAGGATTTGAACCCAGGACTCCAGTAGCTGCAAGGCTGCAGTGCTAACCACTGAGCCACCATGTACATCAATTGAAGCATATCAAATATACTACTAGCAAATGTTTCCGAGAACTGAAGGGAAACTTTTTTTCCTAGTATACCCCAAGGTACATGTCACCATCTTTTTACAATGGAAACATTTTTAATCTTAAGATTTTCCCCTTGACCTTTTTCTTTGATATGTGATGTAATAATATACTTATTGTATATACATGCCATGAGCTATGGACATCATCCAGATATAATTAAATCTAAAAGACCTAAAACTGCCTCAGGGTTGTCTTGTGATGCTGAAAATCATCTGCATTAGTCTGTCAGAGAACTTTATTAATAATAATAATAATAATAATAATAATAATAATAATAATAATGCATCTCAATATACAGTACAGATGAGACTTGCTGACAAAACTATTAGCATATCAGAATGACAAGAAGTAAGACATATTCCTTCAGAGAGTCGTCTTCAGCCTTTAACCTTCCCTTCTGATGTGTCACATCATCCTAGGTATGAAATGTCACAGGACATTTCTTAGCAGATGTCCTTAAGGGCTTTTGTATATGTGACACATGGAGACTCGAGGTTCATGCTGGGCACTGTCAGCAAAATGATACCTATCAGTGACAGAAACAAGAATAAAACAAGCACCGACATCTGGATAGCAAAGAGCAGAACACAAAACATGACAGCAAACAGATGCAATCTCTCAGGGAGAGGAACATGTACTAGATGCTAACATAATAAGGCTGCTCCTAATGTGATTACCCCTGCCCAGATTACAGTCACTCCGCCATGCTACATATACAAGGGGCACATTAAAGGGCATCTCTACAGATTTCAACATGGTTTGTATTCCAGGGCTTACAAGCATAAGGCTACATTTGTGGTAAACGTCTGATCTTTTATTGTTCTCATCGTTCCAGATATAGATCTATATTGGATGGGAAAAAAGCGAAGCTAGCTACTTGTTACCTCAGTGATGTTAAACCTGAATTACACTTCTCAGGATTTTTTTACATTAGGTTGATGGCTCAGGTCTGACAAAACATTGTGGAAAAAAACTGTTGGTCGCTGACAACACGTTATATTCTCCATTCTTCAGACATAGATTTAATGAATTAATGTCTACTTACAAAATTCTACAGGTTGGCCTTGGAATCAGGCAATGGTTTATTTCTAGCATGTAGTCATGTGACCTAACAAACTAACTGAATTCTGAATGAAGCTTTTTCGGCACAGTTTTCAATGCGCTTTTTGCTCCTGTTTTTAACATTTTCTCCAGCACACTGTATGGACTTGGAAGCTTCCCTGTAAAAAAAAATGCTTGCCGTTTTTGCAGAAGCCACGTTAAAAAAAAGTGTTGCATTTTTTTCGCCTCCGTTGATTTCAACGGGTCTTCAAAGTGAAATCCGCCCTAAGATAGGTCATGTTGCTTTTTTTCCCTCTAGCTGAAAGAATCAGCCAGAGGAAAAAAAAAAACTGCTGCTGGCTCCCATTGAAATGAATGGGAGGCAGTTTTGAGGTGGATTCCGCCTCAAAATCAACCTGCAAAAAACTCTGTGTGAACATACCCTAACAGTGCTATGGGATATGTTCTATAAATAATAGAAAATAAATAACCAACAAACAAGGAAAACAGCATACTTGTAATGTATTATAGACATGTAATAAACACTTACCACGCTGATGAGTTGAGCGAGTGATAACTGGAGCTGGATGGAGACCAGTTGTGTATTATTATATGCAGGACGGATGAGTTTATTATATCTGTGTTTACTTAAAAGCGTGTCCATTAATCTCTCTTCTGAATCCGCCGCTTTGCTATCTAGATAATTGGATGACAGAACATAGATATAGCATTATTTAATCATTTGCTTAACAGTATATAACAAAGAATATTTATCATTCCTCAACATTTATATCACAGATATTGAATAACGTGTCTGACTACTTATATATTCTAATGTGAGATAGAGATGGAGCAGACACATTGGGTACCAACTTTAATAAGGTGAATAGATGTATGTTTACATACAATAGTATAATGGGGAAAAATGTGTAAGATATGATAAAAATTGCTGCAATGTTTCAATGTATATAGCGGATGCTTTATTAACATGGCAGATTTATATTTCTCTATGCATTTATTATATAGTCATCTGTATTGGCACTTGTGTAAACAGAGATTGCACCCCTTGGTAGTTTCTGTCTCTAATTCCAATTATAACAGACACTAAACTAGAAATCTTCAGCATTATGTGTGGCCTAGTAAATAAGAATTACCTATAACATGAAAATAGCAGAGACTGAAGTCATAGTGCAAGGCAATGCAAGATAATATCTTATGGAGATGGGCAAGAGGCTTTGAAGCCTGTCATTTATAGTATTAGCCTAGTAACATTTACACCACCCGTTTTGCCTGTATACATTGTGATCTGGATGGTTTCTGTTCTTCATACTACTTGTCTCTGTCCTGAAGTCTTGTTTTGTTATTTTTTACCTGTAGTTCATGGTAAAGACTAGTAAATGAGTAGTTAATGATTTATGGTAAATTTTATTCCACTTAGAATTTTTTTTTTTTTTAATAAAGTGATAAGTTCCCCTCGGATGTAACTATATATTAGGTAGCTCAAATATATACCTAACAAAGATGCATCAGATTAAAATAACTGGAAAGAATGATTTAGTGAATATTGTGTGTGTAGACGCCTGTCCTTAAATCAATGAGTCAGAGGCCTTTGAAGAGCTCAGTAACCTTTCCATCTCACATATTATACAAACTTCAATAAGAGCCACTTCATAAGATTTATACATGCACATAAACAAGGCTTTGTTCACATCGGTGTTGTTTCTTCTGCTGTACAGCTCCATCACAGGACCTGGACAATGAACATCAAGATAGTGCTATATCTTTCATGTTATGGCCACTAACAGCACCCGACAGCACCAATAACCCTTTTATGCTGCAGAAATTTTTTTACTTCATGCCTTACATAATCCATAATTCTTATTTTTCTGTTTACAGAATATTTTGAGGGCTCACATTTTGCAGGACAAATTATAGATTTAAGGGTCCATTCACATGGAGGAAAATGGTGCTTTATTTGGCGCAGAATTTCCGCGTGGAAAAAACGCCTCCCATTGACTTCAATGGGATCCGTTTTCCGCGCGGAACACATAGGAAGCAATGGGTTAAAAAGCCTCCCATTCATTTCAATGTGTTCTGTGTGGAAAACGTAACCCATTGAAGTCAATGGGAGTCTTTTTTTCAGCGCTGATTCTGCCACGAGTTATCATGCCAGAATCAGCGCTACTTTACGTCATCTGAATGCACCCTAATGGTATTAGGAAGGTGGAATAAAATTCAGAGGAGGGGGAAAAAAACATTTTCTGACAGGTTTTGTTTCTGCAATGTCCCCTGTGCAGTAAAATTGATAAACTCCCTTTGTTCTCTGGATCAGTACGATCACAGCAATACCAACTTTATATGTCTTTCTCATGTTTCAATAAATAAAAACAAAAATCTTTGAAAAAAAACCAAAAATTTGTTTTTGCTGCCATTTTGTGAATCCATATATATATATATATATATATATATATATATATATTTTTTTCACTGTGTGGTGCTTCTTTTTACAGGGCATAAGGTAGTTTTCTCATATACTATTTTGGACAATGTCTCACACCGAGATCACTTATTAGTTATTTTTTTGGGAAGGTGAAATGAACAGCAAATCAGGTATCTTTATATTTAATCCTTATGATAAGTCACATAGTGGGAAAAAAAAGTTTAGATTTATATAATCCAGGCATTTTGTGTCTACACTAACGAGTTTATGTTAATTTTTATTTTTGTATTCTCAGGAAAGGGATGTGATTTTTTGAATTTTTGATTGAATACTTTAAGAAACATTAAAAAAATCCTTTTAGGGTCCATTCACACAGAGTTTTTTTGGTGAGGATTTTGGTGTCAGAATCAACGTGAAAAAAACGCCTCCGCTTAGAGTTCTATGGGTTCCGCTAGCTTTTTTTCCGGTAAAAAAAGCTTCCTTCAGGTGGATTCTGCCTGCAAAAACCAACAAAGTCAATGGGAGGCAGAAAATCCACGTGGAATTGGCAAAAACCACATGAAAAAAATGCTAGCGTTTTTTTCAAGTTCCACACACTGTGATGGAGGAAAAAAACATTTCCTAATTCCTGAAGCAGATTTTTTCCTCGCTAAAAAACTCAGTGTGAATGGACCCTTAGGGTGCATTCACACGATGTAAAATGGAGAGTGATCTGGCACGTATACGGCATGTCAGAGTTTGAGCGCTCAAAAAGATCCCATTGATTTCAATGGCAGTTACGAGTGTATATGCCGCGTTATTTTGGAAAATTCCGCTAGTGGAAAAAAAGCTAGCAGAGCCCTTTGAAATCAATTGGGGGCTTTTTTTCAGCGCTGAAGATTCAGTGGCAAATAAAGCATCAATTTTCCTCTGTGTAAATGGACCCTTAGGCTAAGGCTCCATGTACCAAGCCACAGTGGAAAAACATTATGGAAAAGATTATGGCGAAAATGCATTGAGTTTTTCTTTTTTTTGTGCAGCGTTTTTCACAGAACAATTTTCATCTGCAGAATTTCTGCCTCTATTATACCTATACGGAAAATGTCAGCATTTCAGTAGGTATAATCGGTATGCTGCAATTTACAAAAATGCAAGATTTGTTTCTGCAATGTGTAGATAGGATTAGCCAGAATCCCATCCACTTTGCAGGTAATGTAAAACGAAACCTTTTTTGCTGCAGCATTTTCACAACATGGGCCCTCAGCTTAATCTCCCCAGGTGGCTTGAACCTCCATCATTGTACCAAAAATATCCTACGACTAAAATACTTCTGTATAACAGCCTATGTTAAAATTGCTGTATTACTACTGAGTCTTGCTGCAGGTAGACTTCAATAGTAAAATTGCTATGGCTGCCCTGGGAACCTTCAGAAGGTGATCGTTTGGAAATTGAAAGGGTTTGGAATCCCTCAGATGTGTAGTCACATCTGACCACGTCATTTGGGGTGTTAAGTGTCTGTGATCAGAGACTGCAGACACTGTCATGAGATCTCTATGATCAGAGATTGCAGACACTACCACGAGATCTCTATGATCAGAGATTGCAGACACTACCACGAGGTCTCTATGATCAGAGATTGCAGACACTGCCATGAGATCTCTATGATCAGAGATTGCAGACACTACCACGAGATCTCTATGATCAGAGATTGCAGACACTACCACGAGGTCTCTATGATCAGAGATTGCAGACACTGCCATGAGATCTCTATGATCAGAGATTGCAGACACTACCACGAGATCTCTATGATCAGAGATTGCAGACAATCCCACAGGGTCTCTATGATCAGAGATTACAGTCACTGTCGCGAGGTTTCTATGATCAGAGATTGCAGGCACTGCCACGAGGTCTCTATGTTCAGAGATTGCAGACACTGCTACGAGATCTCTATGATCAGAGATTGCAGACAATGCCACGGGGTCTCTATGATCAGAGATTACAGACACTGCCACGAGATCTCTATGATCAGAGATTGCAGACACTGCCACGAGATCTCTATGATCAGAGATTGCAGACAATCCCACAGGGTCTCTATGATCAGAGATTGCAGACAATGCCACGGGGTCTCTATGATCAGAGATTACAGACACTGCCACGAGATCTCTATGATCAGAGATTGCAGACACTGCCACGAGATCTCTATGATCAGAGATTGCAGACAATCCCACAGGGTCTCTATGATCAGAGATTGCAGACAATGCCACGGGGTCTCTATGATCAGAGATTGCAGACACTGCCACAAGATCTTTATGATCAGAGATTGCAGACACTGCCAAGACGTCTCTGCTGTGTTAAACATCACAGACAATTCTTCATAGGGCCTAATTGGTCCCCCATAGATTACACAGTTTCTAATCTACAGTTTCACCCCTCTGTATTAGAGGTTGTAATTCCTTATGCACTACTCTGATGGTCTTGCCCACATGCCCATCAGGAATTCACAGGCTGGCACAATGGCTTTTTGGCCACATGTTCCAATTGTCTGCCTTAATTTTTCAGTTAAGCCTTAAGCCAGTTAGCCTTAAATATGTCCATCATAAATTACTCCATTACATTCTGATGGCTACAGGTATCCTCTCCCTGACCCATGTTGTGTGCCAAGAAGATTCCATAATGCTTCTGTAAGGGAACTGTAATAGGAGCAATTCCCCAGTAGCTGCTGGAAACCCTGGGAAAGGGGCACAGGAGACAGTGAGCCCTGGTCTGAAACTCCCCACTGTCCTTTCCTGCTTGCCAGTCCTATCCTATGTAATAGGCGACAACTGGACGACAAAACCCTTCCTAAATACGTGACACACAAAACGAGGACAAGACAAACAACAACAAGGGAGGTCAACTAGCCAAGGGTCAGTAACAGCTGTGCAATGCAGTGTCAAGATTGATATCCAAAAGAGTAGTCAATAGGGAAAGCCAGAGGTCAAGAATCATAATACAAGAACAAACAGCAAGAGAAAAGCCAGCACGCATAAGGCAATAGCAAGCCCCAATGTGAATGAGACCCAAGAATAAATAGGGAGGAAGAACCCGCCCTGGAGTTGATAGGTGGATAGGCTGTCAATCACAGGGCAAGGCTAAAATTAACCACTTCAAGAACAGAGGCAAACAAGGGCAGAAGACGGGTGTGGTGGAAAATCAATTACAGAACTAGAGCCGTGTTCACACAGTGCAACCAAAAACTCTAAGCAAGAAATTAAACAGCACACGCCTCCTGCACCGCAGCAAGTGAGCAGAGGCTGGCGCAGTGACCCGAACAGGCAGAGATGTTACAGCTTCATGAAAAAATGAATGCCACCATTTCTGATACTCGCCTGCAGAATTTGGGTGTCTTGGATCAATAGGTCCAACATCCCAAGCCTGCCATATTGTCTTCAACTCTAATCAACTCAAAAGATCGAGTGGGGTGTCCATTCCCCTTTCCTTGGGCAGGCTCCTCTTTCTATTTCCTCATCCTTAACCCCATATACATTGGTTGTTGGTTATTGATTTCTGAATGTTTTTATATAATTTTCTGAGCAAGTGTCATATGTAAAGTAAGTATTACAGCGGACATCAGGATGGGGTTTGCAAGGATCTCTGACCTAAAACTAAACAAAACAACTATGCAACAAGGCTAGTTTCATTGGTGGAAATCCTCCTACATATGTCTTACATCCTTTTGTGCCTGCAAACATTACACTGTACTCAGGGGTGAACCTGGGCTTTCTGCCGCCTGAAGCGGCGTCAGAAAGCCACCCCCCCCCCCCCGAGGAGGGGCGGGGCTGAGAGGTGGGGTCACAAGAAAGGGGTGGGGCCGAGCGGAAGTGGGCAGGGTTGAGTGGAAAGGGGGCGTGGCGGAGTGAGCGGCGTTCGCAGGCAGGGAGAGGACCTGCTCTCTGCCTGAGTGTGAGGGGCAGCCGCTGGAGCAGCGCTGCGTCCAGCAGGGCCGCCCCAATACACCGCTCGCTTCCCATGTCGGGCTGCAGACACGGTGACACTAAGCCAGTCCAGGACAGCTTGTCCTGGACTGGCTTAGGTCAGTAAAAATGCCGCCCTCCCGAGGCCCTGGCATAGCGCCGCCTGAAGCGGTCGCTTCAGGTCGCCTCATGGGAGGTGCGGTGCTGACTGTACTCTTGACTATACACATGGTTTGCTGACATCCAGAACTTCCTGCAACTAGTGTATTGGTCCTTGGAAACCCACAAACAAAAAAATGCACTGGCTATCTAGTGCATGCACAATGAAGAAAACTGCATGCAAATCAGTCCATAGTCACATCTCAATAATGAAACATGTGTCTTATAATGAGCAGTGCACCCTTGTGTCCATCACATGACCATGGACTGTACATCACATGACCACCGACAGTCCATCACATGACCACCTACAATCCATCACATGACTATGGACTGATTTGTATCCACTGGAAGTAAACAGAATGACAGCAAGCAGAGATCTAGAAAACCATGAGGAATTGATACAGAAGGTATATTGGAAAGTTGCACTACTTTTCCTTGTACAAACAATACTGTTTATTTGCTTAAACTGGACAACCCCTTTAACTATAATGGGGTACCTTGGGTTTCTGTTATATTGTCTGTCATTTTACAAGACAAGATACCAAAGCTTGCTACACTGTTCAGTCCAGGATTTTTGAGAGAATCTGAGACAAAGGCTTACTGGAGCCTCCAATATGTGATTGAAGTCTAAGCAATATAATTCACCCTGTCTTAGAGCAAAATAGATTATGTATTTTGCAATTCATTTTGCACATTTAGATTTCTTAATTTGATTTTAACCTCTGAGATAATAATTTTCTAGATTCTATAGAATTTTACCTATATATTAACTGCTGCTTTTGTTACATATTCATAAAAATTGATAAGTTACGTGAAACTCACTTGTGACATTGTCAGTATGTAAAAGTATGGACCCACATAGGTCAAACCAATGGTACATCTAGTCTGTGTATAAAGATACTAATAAGTGAACCATCATGATGCTTCCTGCTCCTCTAGCCATAATCACATGATCGCTGGGTGCCAAGTAACTGCATAACGGCGGGTTCACATCTGTGCCCGGTGTCTGCTTTGTGGGTTTCCGTCTTCTGCTGACAGGAAATGGAAACCCGGCAGACAGTCTCCGCCTCTGAGCGTCTTCTGGTCTCTGCGACAAAACCGTTTCTTTTTAACCGGACACAAAGTCCTGCATGTCCAACTTTGTGTCTGGTTAAAAAAAATGGTTTCGCCACGAAGACCAGAAAACGCTTACGGGCGCTCACGGGCAGACACTTTGTAAACCCATTCAAATGAATGGGTTTGAAAACTGACTGCCTGTTTCTGTCTCCTGTCCAGTTTCTCGGGCAGAAGATGGAAAACTGAAAGCGGAGACTGGGCGCAGGTGTAAACCCGCCCTAAGCTGCTTATATGTAGCCCCAGTTACAGGAACATCAGCTGTAAGAATAATGTAATTGGGAAATGTCCTTTTTAATATATTTTATGGGGAGGCAATTTATAAAATTGCAATAAATAAAGACAAAATGAAATAATGGAATGAATAAAATAACAGAATAAAAGCTGCCACTAGTGCACATGGCAGGTTTTATCTATGCATCCGCTATATAAAAAATGTTAACAGAGAGGGGAAACTATTTTTTTGTTTAAAAAAAAATATTTAATAACCAAACAAAAAAACCTATATTGGTGGAAAGTCACAGGGAAATTGATATGCTGTTTTATTTGCAGAATGTGGATGAGATTTGTATAAGACTTATTCACACTAGTATTTTCCATAGAGGAGTTCTGCCTCTGTTCTTCATTGATTTTAAATGGATGCCTAGAAAAAGAAAACGACACTTGCTCTTTTTTTGATCCATGAAATTGGGATTCATGTTCTTACTTGAAAAATGGATCCGTCATGAATAGAACACATCCATAAATTCAACAGGACCATGTACTTCATTCTGATGCAGCGCATATGCCCACCAAATCTGCAGAAGAATTACACTACTGCCCCATTCACTTCCAAATGTAACCTTCCTATTATACTTTTTAAATCATATTCCCATTTGAAATATATTTTTTAAGAAATGTTGTTGATGTTTCTCTATAATCTCTGTTAGTGTCCACGTTGAAAAAATTCTTAAAATACTGTAGTTTTCACTCTAATTTCTAAGCCTAATAATAGGCTGACTCTTCATGTTCTATAGATTTCTTATCAGCACCGGCAGGATTGCCATAAATGGTACCGTCAATATATAGATAACATAGGGCCACCATACACAATAGGTAGTGGTCTCACCGTATCCACTACTCAATGATCTCTGCACAGGTCACAAAGCATACCTATAATTATCTCCTTGGTACACGTGACTGCTGTAAAGCATATATATGCTGATAAGAGCAGCTCAGGCCAAGATGGCTGCCACCATAAACATGTACAGAAAACAGACTGCAAAATTTACAATCAGAAGGGAAAAAGATTTCATTAGTAAAACAATATAGAAGATATATTCCCTTTTAATTGTGTTGTTGTGTTCTAATCAATATGCTATCAATGTTATTGGTGAAGAAATCCCTTTTAGGATGTTCACATTATAGAGAATAAAACAAAGGAAACTTATCTAATGTACAATGATTCTGCTGTACAGAATATGTCTATATCATTATGTTTTAACCTTATTGCAGTGAAGAACAAGCTTTTTCCTATGTATTACATCCAAAATGCACCGCATATACAATACTTGATAAAATGAATGAATACTATTCATTCATTGTTTTCGGAACACTTGTACTTTCGGTACAATTTACATACATGTTATAGGCCACTAGATGTCAGCATTGTCTACGTGAATGATCCTGATCCTATATCACTGCCAACACTATCCTCTGTAACACATTAAGACATTATAATGCATATGGTGAATCAATATAATATTACAGGAAAGCTAAAACTAGGGTCCTATTAGTTTTAATATTCTTTACTGTAAATTTTATAAATCAAGAGAGGGATATTCTAGCTCTCTCCTCAATGGAAAATGTATGCTGACCATGTATAGCTAGCTATATGTATATGGATAGTTTATATCTGGGTACTTCAAGAGTCTACAGACCTGCACCAGAATAAGCGGAATGTTAAGGTAAATTATATTAAATTGAAATCATTCGGGGCATGAATTTAACTTTGATGCAGCCAAAGACTTACAGACAACGTGAAAACAAGCAAATTCTTGACCAAGTCAAGCTTAATCTTCCGCATGATGCTCAAATGAAAACGCTAGAGCAGTCTTATTTTAGGTCATAATGTATTAAGACTCAGCAAACTGGAAAAGACAGTGGTGCTCAAAAGAGTTCAAGGGAAAAGAGGAAAGCAAGCATCAAATGCATAGAGAAGCTTGAAGATCGAACAGAAAACGGAGTATTATGGATATATGAAGATAAATGTCTTCTAAATAGCAGCCCATGTCATGTCCCTCAGATGTGTACAGATAATAACAAGGTAACCACTGCCTGTATTTTATAATGCTCTGACTCTGTGTGGAATGCGTGTTACCTGGTTAATGTCAATGACATGTCTAAGGAATTACTGACAAATGCCTACAAACAGAAAGCTGCTATTAAAGTCTGGTATCTATACTACATTATTTTAAATTCTTAGAGATTTCTAATCTGATGTATATCATTCTGCCAACAAAGCAGGGTGACATCAAAATGCCTGGCACAAATATAGGAATGACCATATTCTACAACCGTATGGTATATATTGCAGTTTACTTACCTATTAGACTGTTTGTGTTCCTCTACATTCTGTGCCCTGACATGTGCCGTATCTATAGTGCTGTTCTGAATAAGTGCATTTCTTGCTAGCTTTGCTTCATTCAAGGAAGAACCATACATCATGTCAACGGTATTGTTATCACCCATCTCAGTAACAAAAAAGAATGAAGTCTACATTACTCACAGTCTATAAGAAGAAGAGCAGCAACAAACAATAGGGCGGTGAAATCCTCCATGGTACATCAGATGCGTCCTATAGCCTGGCACCAGGGTGGTCCGGTAATTGAGTCTGCTGGCTCAGGATGGGGAATTATCAGGCTCCACGATAAAGGGAGCTGGCAGGTGGATTATCTGACTGTAGGATCACATAGACAACAGCAGCTAAAGTTTGTAAACAGCAAAGAGGGGATGGCACAGAGGAGGTTCGTAGCTCCAGCAGGAGGTAAGTGCCTGCAGGGTGGCAGGGCAGCAGGTGTATGGGATAAGCTTCCTCTGGATGGTTATTGTCCGTGTAGTACCGCAAATATCTCTGCACTGTGAGAACACACTCACTAGATCACACATTCATTCATTCCATTATATCCATAGCAGCAGTACATGAAGAGGTTAATCCATCTCATGAAGCAAATGTAGGATTAAGTGGTTCGCTCTTTTATAACATACTGTAAATGAACACAGCCTCTTCCTCTTTCCCACTCTCGCCTTATTGTGCTCTCCTGGGACAGGCGAATAAGCAACTCAGGACTGTTCCTCTTAGTTCCCTATAATAATTATGGTCATCTTAAAATTGTTGAAAATTTTGGAGACATAGTAGAAACCTTGTCCTAGATCCTCCCCTCCCTGCTAGAAATAGCTGTGTGCAGCCAGCGCCTATACAAACTTTCTGCACATGCGGTGTAGAAAGTTCCTGCCGCCAAGTGCCACATACTGTCCCTGATTCTCCCGCTTGTTCATTCGTCCTGTTATAAGAGAGACACAGGTAAGAGGCTTTCTGTCTCTCAGCAGAGCATTCAGCTGTTTGCTGCTGTGCACTGAGCATCCTGACCTTTTTTGCTTAGTGTTACAGTACATCTTCCACACTAAGTTATCGTGGGACGCCCTCTAGTGGTCTGTTGGTGACTTACTAACTGATGACTACATGATTTATCTTAGGTACCAAGCCTCTATGCCCTTGTTACTTGCAGAATAGTTCGAAGCGCAAGAGTTCAAGTAAACACTATTTGAAGGCATTGTCACATTATTCTTTTACAGGCCAGAAGAGCAGCTTTGTGATGGCGGCACTAACACTAAGTGCATTCCCTGTACCTGTGGATGTGAAGTCTTACGTAAACTCTTATGTTCAAACATTTGTTTCATAGTTAAAATATTCCATGAAGTAGCTGGGTAGGTCCAAGGCACAGATCTGGAGGGCACTTTAAATAAACCAGTTATTGGCTTAATGAGTATTTGTAATAATCCTTGTTCCCAAACATTACCTTGTATATACAAGCAGTCAACAATAAAGTGAAGGTTCATTTTGTTATCTATTTAATCCTTTACCGACATACTAGTACGGCGCATGCCGGGTGTGTAACTATGGTGACCGCCTGGGAGCCAGGCGGCCACCATAGCCGCCGGGTGTCTACTGCTTTACGCAGTATACAACCGGCGCTAATGTCTCCGATCGGGCCCCAGACCGATCAAAGACATTAAAGGGGTTGTCCCATGAAAAGCATCCTATCTATACTGCTAGTTTATGTGGATTTAAGACTTTTCCTAAATACATTGCTTTATCAAAACTGCTTTGTTTTGCCGCTATCTTAATTTATTCACTTCATTGTTGACACTGCATTTCTATGGCCACTGGGCTTATCTGCTCATTTCCCAAGTGAGGTAGCTTCCTGATCTCAGGGGGGGAGGGAGGGACTGCCAAGCAACGGAGTTCCTCAGATAGGGGAGGGGGGAGGTGAGAGCTCCGGGATTACTGTGCTGTCTATCTTCAGCTTTTCCACTTATCAGCCTGTTTAATTGAATTTGGCTGATAAGGGCTGAGATAAGGAGTCCATTACCTCTGTATGTAATGCAAGCTGACTTAAATCCAGCTCTGCTACATCAGTTTCCACATCAGCTTTATACTGTGGTAATGCATTTACAGCAATCCCTTATTACTGACTGCAAACATAGCAGAGCAAGTGAAAGCAAGCCCACCAATGTGCCGAGAAATCCAGGAAGTGAAGAGAGCACAGAGCCCTGCAGGCTGCAGAACAAGAGTTATGGGAATACCCCTTTAACTCTTCCGGCACCTCGGTCAAAGCTGACCAAGGCCCCATTTTCCTGGCAGCACACGGGCGCCGCCATTTTCCTGGTGATCGCCGGCACCCGGAGTAAGCTCCGGGGCCGGCGTCACGTTACTGTGACAGCCAGGAGCCTTGTGAAGGCTCCCCGGCTTGTCATTACATTGCTTCTATAGCAGGCTATGCTACATAGCCTACAATAGAAGTGCCGGTACTTTGCAATGCATTAGCATTGTAATGCATTGCATTAGTGATCAGACCCCCTGGGGTTCAAGACTCCTAGGGGGTCTCATAAATGCAAAAAAAAAAAAATAAATAAAAATAAAAATAAAGTAAAAAAAAATATAAAAAATTTTCAAAAGTATTAAAAATTCAAATCACACCCTTTCCCTAGAATACATATAAAAGTAGTTAAATACTGTGAAACACATACATGTTAGGTATCCCTGTGTCCGAAATCGCCCGCTCTACAAAACTATAAAAATATTTTTCTTGTACGGTAAACACTGTAGCAGGAAAAATAGTCAAAAGTGCCAAACCACCGTTTTTTCACTGTTTTGATTCTGATAAAAATTTTTAATAAAAAGTGATCAAAGCAATAGCATTTCCCGAAAATGGTAGAACTAAAAAGTACACCTATCCCCGCAAAAAAAGACGCCCTATGCATCCCCGTACACTTACGTATAAAAAAGTTACGGCTGTCAGAATATGGCAACTTTTAGAAAAAAAAATTTTAACACAGTTTTGGATTTTTTTTAAGGGGTTAAAATACAGATAAAACCATATAAATTTGGTATCCCTGGAATCGTAACAAAACACAGAATACAGGGGACATGCCATTTTGGCTGCACAGTGATCGCCGAAAAACCGAAGCCCATAAGAAAGTCACAGAAATGCAATTTTTCTTCAAAGCCACCCCATTCTGATTTTTTTTCCAGCTTCCCAGTACATTATATAGAATAATTAATGGTGGAATCATGAATAAAAATTTGTCCCGCAAAGACTAAGACCTCATATGGCTCTGGGAGCGGAGAAATAAAAAAGTTATGGGGTTTAGAAGGAGGGAAGTCAAAAATGAAAAACGAAAATCAGAAAATGCCATCGGCGGGAAGGGGGTAAAGACAAATATTACGTTGAGTTTACTGCAAGTCCATCCTTTGTAGAAGTTTTCTCCAGACAAGTGTGATGTAATATACATTTACTGTGCATATTGTTTGAAATGCATTTATATTAGATTATTATTATTATATATAATATAATAAACTAGCAGGAGGACCCAGCTTTGCACGGGTATATTTCATTTTTTTTGTTTTAGAAATCGCAACATGTCAATTATATGTACGGAAATGTTGGTGGTTTCCCTATATGTATAATTGAAGAAGAAGGTTCACAGAGGAAAACTCTGAAAACTTTCTGTCAAAAACGATGTGGGAAGAACCACGATACGTTGCTGCTGTGGTTTTACTCCTCCAGCTGAGACTTCATTCTCTGCTCTAGACAGTTACCCCTTTGGAAAGTGTAGAAGCCGCCCTACAATGTACTGTTATTAGTTTGTAGTCTTTTTCCTTCTGACAGACTCCCTGTAAGGCTATGGCCACCCATAGCATTCCACAGCAATGCATTTCTGTTTTTCCTGCAGCTCTTTTAACAGAAAGTCTGCAGAGGTTTCCTTTGCAGACTTTCTGCTTCAATTATACCTATAGGGAAACTGCCAATGTTTCCTTAGTTATAATCGACATGCCGTGATTTCCAAAAACGCAACATCCGCAACGCATATTTTTTCGTAGAGTATGATTCTACTGAATTCCATTAACCTTGTTGTGATTGTAAAACGCTCTGTGTTTTTCTGCAACGTTTACGCCACGTAAGGCCCTGGCCTAAGATGGTTTTGGTCTGTTTCCTTATAGGGCTAAAGCTGGCTGTACACACTAGATGGCTGTCAGTCAAATCTTATTCCCTCCTACCTACTGAGAACACTTGCACACTTTGCCAAACCAAGAATGGAAGGTCTATGGTCTATGACCTCCTGTATGTCACCTTGCAATTATGTGTTATGTTTAAAAAAAAAATGGGAAGAAAAATATTCTATTTGGTGTAAGCTTGATCCAGATGGTAGTGTACTATATACAGTACAGACCAAAAGTTTGGACACACCTTCTCAATCAAAGAGTTTTCTGTATTTTCATGACTATGAAAATTGCAGATTCACACTGAAGGCCTCTAAACTATGAATTAACACATGTGGAATTATATACTTATATACTTAACAAAAAAGTGTGATACAACTGAAAATATGTCTTATATTCTATGTTCTTCAAAGTAGCCACCTTTTGCTTTGATTACTGCTTTGCACACTCTTGGCATTCTCTTGATGAGTTTCAAGAGGTAGTCACCAGAAATGGTCTTCCAACAGTCTTGAAGGCGTTTCCAGAGATGCTTAGCACTTGTTGGCCCTTTTGCCTTCACTCTGCGGTCCAGCTCACCACAAACCATCTTGATTGGGTTCAGGTCTGGTGACTGTGGAGGCCAGGTTATCTGGTGTAGCACCCCATCACTCTCCTTCTTGGTCACATAGCCCTTACACAGCCTGGAGGTGTTTGGGGTCATTGTCCTGTTGAAAAATAAATGATGGTCCAACTAAACGCAAACCGGATGGAATAGCATGCAGCTGCAAGATACTGTGGTAGCCATGCTGGTTCAGTATCCCTTAAATTTTGAATAAATACCCATCAGTGTCACCAGCAAAGCACCCCCACACCATCACACCTCCTCCTCCATGCTTCACGGTGGTAACCAGGCATGTAGCGTCCATCCATTCACCTTTTCTGCATCGCACAAAGACACGGTGGTTGGAACCAAAGATCTCAAATTTGGACTTAACAGACCAAGGCACAGATTTCCACTGGTCTAATGTCCATTCCTTGTGTTCTTTAGCACAAACAAGTCTCTTCTGCTTGTTTCCTGTCCTTAGCAGTGGTTTTCTAGCAGCTATTTTACCATGAAGGCCTGCTGCACAAAGTCTCCTCTTAACAGTTGTTGTACAGATGTGTCTGCTGCAAGAACTCTGTGTGGCATTGACCTGGTCTCTAATCTGAGCTGCTGTTAACCTGTGATTTCTGAGTCTGGTGACTTGGATGAACTTATCCTCCGCAGCAGAGGACTCTTGGTCTTCCTTTTCTGGGGCGGTCCTCCTGTGAGCCAGTTTCTTTGTAGCGCTTGATGGTTTTTGCAACTGCACTTGGGGACACTTTCAAAGTTTTCCCAATTTTTCGGACTGACTGGCCTTCATTTCTTAAAGTAATGATGGCCACTCGTTTTTCTTTACTTAGCTGCATGTCACCACAGTCACCAGACCTGAACCCAATCGAAATGGTTTGTGGTGAGCTGGACCGCAGAGTGAAGGCAAAAGGGCCAACAAGTGCTAAGAATCTCTGGGAACTCCTTCAAGACTGTTGGAAGACCATTTCTGGTGGCTACCTCTTGAAACTCATCAAGAGAATGCCAAGAGTGTGAAAAGCAGTAATCAAAGTAAAAGATGGCTACTTTGAAGAACCTCAAATATAAGACATATTTTCAGTTGTGTCACACTTTTTTGTTAAGTATATAATTCCACATGTGTTAATTCATAGTTTTGATGCCTTCAGTGTGAATCTACAATTTTAATAGTCATGAAAATACAGAAAACTCTTTGAATGAGAAGGTGTGTCTAAACTTTTGGTCTATACTGTATAAAGAAGTAAGATTCTGTATACAACTTTTATTGTAATACGCATATTCTAGGTCTGGTATGTGTGACCTATTTCCACACATCACTTGATCCTATAAACACTAATGGAATTCCAGGGAATCGCACTCATAATTGAATCAATAGGTTAGAAGCTTTTCATGTCATTTATAATGATCAAAGGTCATCTTGAGGCCATAACCTTAACTAGACTTATTCTCCCAATTAGGTAAATATCGTCTACATATTTTATATACTTTAAAGCAGATTGTCTGCTGATAAGAAGCCTTTTAGACTAAGGCACTATGCAATGAATCGCTGCAAAAAAACGCAGTGGAAACATTACTAGACCAGTGACTGTGCAGATCCAGACATGACCATCTCTGCATTGTGCTAGTAAGGTGAACAAATCCAATTTTGTGCAGGTTGCATTTCATGAAGAGTCTGAAGGACCTAATATTTTTTTTTCCGCAACATTTTTCAGAGAAAGTACACAGAGTTTTCCTCTGTAGACTTTCTGCCTCTATTATACCTATACAGAAAATGCCAGTGTATCCATAGATATAATTGGCATCCTGCGATTTACAAAAATGCGAGCGTTTTTGAAATTGCAGCATTTCCACTGAAGATTTTTTTTTTTCAATATGTGGATGGGATTACCGAGAATCCCATCCATTTTGAAGGTAGAGTAAAACAAAGCGTTTTTTTGCCACAATGTTTATGCCACGCCCACGCGTGTTCATAGCTTGAGGCCCTGCCTTAGAGAGTGAATATCATTAATAATTTTTTGGGTTATCTTCATTACTGTGAATTCTGACTGCTGTACAACTGCTCCTCCTACATAATTTATAATGTACAAAAACAAAGAAAATATAAAAACCATAAAAAACAAATATATAAGTCATAATTTAACCAAGAAAATAAAGGCCGCCATGGTTGTAGCTCATCTCCATGAAAACTGCACAAGGACTACCAGGAAATAAATACAATCACAATGTACAAATAATGAAATATATATATATATATATATAACTAGCAGGAGGACCCGGCTTCGCACGAATATATTACATTTTTTGTTTGTGTAGTGGCCCCATAAGAATTGTCCAATTTTGCACTGGTGTATTTTGTATGTCGTTTGTGTGTGTCCATAAGCGTCACGTGATCATGTGTATCTCATTTTGGATATCAGTGAAAAACCTGTGATCAGTTGTTATGGATACCTGGAGTAAAGCTGTGTGTATGTGACCTGGTGTAATAGTGTCATCCACAGTGCCCTGCTTCTTTAAAGCTGACATACAGCAGTGAAGAAAAATGGCTGGGTTGCTATGGAAACCTGGAGTAAAACTCTAATGTGTGGTACTCTGTGCAGAGCCGTCTATAAAATCCCCCAGCGTATGGTACTATGTGCAGAGGCACCTATCTAATCCTCCCTGTGTGGTATTGTGTGAAGAGGCCCGTATCTAATCCTCCGGTGTGTGGAACTGTGTGCAGATGTGCATATCTAATACTCTCCTATGTAATACTGTTTGGAAAATGCACATATCTAATCCTCTGGCGTGTGGTACTGTCTGAAGACATGCGTATCTAATCCTCCGGCGTGTGGTACTGTTTGAAGATATGTGCATCTAATCCTCTGGCATGTGGTTCTGTGTGCAGTGGCACGTATCTAATCCTCCTCCATCTGGCATTGTGTGCAGTGGCGTGTATCTAATCCTCCGGTGTGTGGAATTGTGTGAAGACGCGCATATCTAATCCTCTGGTGTGTTGTACTGTGTGCAGATGCGCGTATCTAATCCTTCCCCGTGTAGTACTCTGTGTAGACGCAAGTATCTAATCCTTGTTGGTGTGGCACTGTGTGCAGATGCACATATCTAATCTTCCCCCGTGTGGTATTGTGTGAAGAGGCGCTTATCTAATCCTCCAACAAGTGAAACTGTGTACAGACGTGCGTATCTAATCCTCTGGCATGTGGTACTGTGTGCTGAGATCCGTATGTAATTCTCCGGCTTGTGATATTGTGTGCAGAGGCATGTATCTAATCCTGCCCCGTGTGGTGTGTGGGACTGTGTGCAGAGGCGCGTAACCAATCCTCTGGCATGTGGTACTGTGTGCAGACACATGTATCCAATCCCCCAGCATGTGGTACTGTGTGCAGACGCGTTTATCTAATACTACGGCATGTGGTACTGTGTGCAGACGCGTGTTTCTAATCCTATGGCGTGTAGAACTGTGTGCAGACACGTATATCTAATCCTCTCCTGTGTGGTACTGTGTGCTGAGACGCGCATCTAATTCTCTGGCGTGTGGTACTGTGTGCAGAGGTATGTATCTAATCCTCCAAAGTGTGGTATTGTGTGCAGACGCACGTATCTAATCCTCCCCTGTGTGGTATTATATGAAGAGGCGCATATCTAATCCTACGGCGTGTACAACTGTGTGCAGACGTGCGTATCTAATACTACGGCATGTGGTACTGTGTGAAGACATACGTATCTAATCCTCTGGTGTTTTGAACTGTGTAGATGTGCATATCTGATCCTCCCCTGTGTGGTATTGTGTAAAGAGGTGCGTATCTAATCCTCCCCCGTGTGGTACTTTGTGCAAACACGTGTATCTAATCCTTCAGCATGTGGAACTGTGTGCAGACGCACATATCGAATCCTCGGTCGTGTGGTACTTTGTGCAGACGAACGTATCTAATCCTCCCCATGTGGTATTGTGTGCAGAGGTGCGTATCTAATTCTATGGCATGCGGAACTGTGTGTAGACCCGCGTATCTAATCCTACGGCATGTGGTACTGTGTGCAGATACGTATATCTATTCCTCTGGTGTGCAGAACTGTGTGCAGACGCACGTATCTAATCCTCCCCTGTGTGGTATTGTGTGAAGAGGCGCGTATCTAATCCTACAGCGTGTGGAACTGTGTGCAGATGCGTGTATCTAATGCTATGGCGTGTACAACTGTGTGCAGACACACGTATCTAATCCTCTGATGTGTGGAACTGTGTGCAGATGCGTGTATCCAATCCTCTGGCATGTGGTACTGTGTGCAGACACATGTATCCAATCCCCTGGTGTGTGGTACTGTGTGCAGACGCGTGTATCTAATCCTTCAGCATGTGGAACTGTGTGCAGACCCACATATCTAATCCTTCATTGTGTACAACTGTGTGCAGACGCGCGTATCTAATACTACGGCATGTGGTACTGTGTGAAGACATACGTATCTAATCCTCTGGTGTTTTGAACTGTGTAGATGTGCATATCTGATCCTCCCCTGTGTGGTATTGTGTAAAGAGGTGCGTATCTAATCCTCCCCCGTGTGGTACTTTGTGCAAACACGTGTATCTAATCCTTCAGCATGTGGAACTGTGTGCAGACGCACATATCGAATCCTCGGTCGTGTGGTACTTTGTGCAGACGAACGTATCTAATCCTCCCCATGTGGTATTGTGTGCAGAGGTGCGTATCTAATTCTATGGCATGCGGAACTGTGTGTAGACCCATGTATCTAATCCTACGGCATGTGGTACTGTGTGCAGATACGTATATCTATTCCTCTGGTGTGCAGAACTGTGTGCAGACGCACGTATCTAATCCTCCCCTGTGTGGTATTGTGTGAAGAGGCGCGTATCTAATCCTACAGCGTGTGGAACTGTGTGCAGATGCGTGTATCTAATGCTATGGCGTGTACAACTGTGTGCAGACACACGTATCTAATCCTCTGATGTGTGGAACTGTGCAGATGCGCGTATCCAATCCTCTGGCATGTGGTACTGTGTGCAGACACATGTATCCAATCCCCTGGTGTGTGGTACTGTGTGCAGACGCGTGTATCTAATCCTTCAGCATGTGGAACTGTGTGCAGACCCACATATCTAATCCTTCATTGTGTGGAACTGTGTGCAGACGTGTGGATCTAATCCTCTGGCGTGTGATACTGTGTGTTGATCTGTGTATCTAATCCTCTGATGCGTGTATCTCAGTTTGGATATCAGTGTTGGATTGTGCATGTGGAGTGACCGTGTGTATTGCAGTTGGAATATGAGTGAAAGACTTGCAGGTTTGTATTGGCTAAGGGGGAGCATTGTGTTGGGATTGCTGTATCTCAGCAACGGTACTATCGAGCGAGTTGGAGTCTTGTCTTAAACCTTCCCGGATACCTGAAGTATCTCTGTACCAAATTTGGTGAAGATCGGTCCAGTCGTTTGGTCTCGCATAAAGAACAGACAGACAAACAGGCAAGAATTCATTTTTATAAGATAGAGAGATATACATATATAGGGGGAAATACCCCTTGACCCCAATATGTGTTTCCCCCTACTTCTATGGGGGCCATCATGCTGTACAGCTGTACAATACTGAACAAAAGGTGAAAAATGGTAAGGGTTTATTAGAGTAGTAGTAGTAGTAGTAGTAGAGTAGTTCCCTTTCCCCTTCCCATTCCTGTACAACAGAAAAAAGGATACCAGGGTATACCAGCATTATAGAGGATGAACGGACACTTAAGTTGGGTAAATCAGGTCCTATATGTTTGTCTTATGTACCCTAAACTTTTGAGTTGCAAATGCAATGTGAGATCAGCCTACTTTTTCTTCATGTTGTCTTAGGCTGAGTTCACACTACCATTGGATTCCGTTATGAAGGTGTCTGTTAAAAAAAACCCCAAAACAACAGACACCTTTCATAACAGACAGTAACGGACACTAACTGATGTTAATGTGTCCATTTTTTTTAACTGATCCATTTAATGCAGAGGTTCTCAAACTTATTTTGTCTACCGCCCACTTTGAGAATTAATTATTTTCTAGCGCCCCCCCCCCCCCAATTTTTTTTTACTTTACTACATCTTAAGAATCACAATCGCAGTCATTATGTTAATAATTAAATTATGTGTGTCATGTGAAAATAAGACTTTCTGATGAGGGTAATGTAGAACACCATTTTGTAATATTAGGAAAACTTTTATTCATGTTATTAAAACAAACATTTCAATTTTAATTTTAAAACTAATCTAATATGAAGGATGAATTTGATGATTTTTAACAAGTTTGTTAATATCAGGCTCGAATTTACTCAAAAACAGCCATAAGTCACCTCGTTCGGTAATCTGCAACCGATTTCTCTTTTTAGTTAGCAACGTTGCCACAGCACTAAATCCACGTTCACACAAATACGATGATGGGAATGCTATCAAAAATCGTTGAACGATGGACCATAATCCAGGGTACAATTGCGGGATTGGCTTTTGTAGCCAAAATTCTTGGTATCTATTTTTGAATTTTATTTTTATTTCCTCGTTCGTTATCAGTTCTATTACCTAGTCGCTAAATTCACTTGTTTTCGTAATATCGTCGAATGACATGACTGGCAGTGACATGATGGCGCGTGCGCTTTTATATGAGGCAGCGGGCGGGCCTAGTACTTTCGAGAATGGACTAGAAACTTCTCGCTTCGCATTGGAGCTTACCGCCATCTATGGTACAGTTTGACAACTTTTGGACAGTAAATAGTTACTGTCTAGTCCCCTAGATTGCGTTACACGAGGAAACGCGCGTTAAGCGTAAAGGAGCAGTAAAGTTTGTGTTAAAAGCAAAAAAAACAATTTTAAAGGGGTAGCCTCATGAAGCTTGATCTGCCTTCTAAGCTGCCTAAAAATCTTCTTTCTTCCTGTTTGCTCTCGTCAATTAGCCCCGCCCCCAAATTAGCGTGTAGCTCCGCCCACCACATAGCGTGATCCTATGGGATGACTGAAGGGCCTGTGATGTCATCAAAAGGTCCTGTAGACTTGGATTTACCTTGTACGGAGTTTCCTAAAGGACCTGGCTCCTCTGCCCACTAGCAGCCTGCTCTATATAATAAAGCTTTATCCTAGTGAACAGAGAGACCAGGTCCTTTAGCCCAGTAGGGTTTAGACTGTTTTATATAAGAAAGCAGCACTTATTCCACCCCCCCCACCCCACCCCACCTCTATCTCACAGCAGGGAGCTAGGTGATGTGTATGTGATGTGTATGTGTGGTGCAGACACAGGCTGGCTCCGTACACTCAGCCCCCCACACAGCAGGGAGCTACGTCATGTGGCTCCCTCAGCAATGAGCAGGGGGCCAGATGCTAGTGTCCATAATGAAGTGAATAAAGTAAGATAGTGGACAAACAAAGCAGTTTTGCTGGAGCAATGTATTTAGGAAAAGTCTTACATCCACATTAACAAGCAGTATAGATAGAATCATTGTTATGATACCACCCCTTTAAATTAGCCATCGCCCCCCTAAACCGCTTCAACGCCCCCCAATCTTCTCTGTGCCCTTTACTGCCCCCCTATAGGCCTCCAGCGCCCACAAGGGGGTGTTATCGCCCACTTTGAGAAAGACTGATTTAATGGATCAATTTAAAAAAAAAGACACAACAGCATCATTAGTGTATGTTACTGTCCTTTTTTATATTGTCCTTTTTTTTTCGATTCTTCTTTCTGAGCATGCGCAGAAAAAAACTAACACAAAATAATGAAGAGTAACTGATAGCTATCAGTTACTGTCAGATATAAGTCCATTGCCCTCAGACTTCAATGTTAAGAAAATAAAGGATTTTTTTTTTTTTTTTTTAACGGATAGAAAGGTCCTGCATTTAGGATTTTTAGTCTGCAAGAAAAAACGGACTTCTGACGGATTGAGTGTAAATGGACACAAACGGACACTAACGGACACAACTTAAATTCCCATTGAAATGAATGGAAATTTTAACAGATAGATAGATAGATAGATAGATAGATAGATAGATAGATAGATAGATAGATAGACCACAGTGTCATAAGTATGTTTCCAATTAGCATGGCCCTATAATGAAATCTACAAAAGCAGCCATAAGAAGACCCACTTAATGTAATCAAGATCCAATTTGTGCTCCCAAGTATTAGATTTGTATGAACAGAGAGGCCATGCTCTAACTCTGAAAGCCAAGCTATAAAACAGCCCCTTTAAAGCTCACAGAGACAGAACTCATTATGGAGAGTGAAGGATCTCTGAGGGACTCAATACAAACTGACGGATACTGAACTGTAAAATATTATAGAGTGTGCGATGCACATACTTAACTACATTAACTCCTCTACAGTCACTGCTTAGGTATTGGAGACAAAATATAGTAGTCAATAATATTCCAGGGCTTAGATGGGATGAAATCATTTATAGAATAGTTCTTACTGCAAATAAAACACCATATAAAATATTTATTGTGAAAAAAATACACATACAGCTTCCATTTACAATAAAAAAAAAAGTGTAATTTTGACATTTTAGTATCATATTGTAATAATCTCAGATGGAAAGACCAAAGTTTACATGAAAGCCAAGAAATCCAGTTCTGAGCCAAAACAGATTCTTCACCAAAAAAAATCCTATTTATGTATATAATTTATTTTGAATCACAATTTAATGCCCCTACCTACATGTCCACTATGGACAAGTTCCTATGTTGTCAGATAATCCATCAATATGCATCTGGGGTATTTCAGGACACCAGAGGACCAAACACTGGGAGATTCCAACTCAGGATTCATTGGTTTAAGAGCAACCTATGTCCATACTGGTGTTTTATCCATTGTCGTGATTCATCATAGGATCAGAAGAATAGACTGAAAAGTTGAGAGAATGAACATGTGCTGGATTTTTTATTCCCTTAAAAAACAAACATGACAAAAGAAAGCTTCCATACTTTTTAAACATTTGAGGCAGTGGTGACAGACAGAAAACAAGTGGTGCTCCATCTGCAGTCTTCATTCTGTCAACTTTTCAGTCTGTTGGTCAGATTCTATGATGGATTGGAACAACAGACAAAACGTCAGTGTGAACATAGCCTAACATTGCTAACTGCTGCCCCAGAGTATAAGGCTCTGTTCACAAGGAGTTAACGCGTGCGCATTCTGGCACGTATACACGTGTCAGAGTGTGAGCACTCAAAACAGATTCCATTCATTTCAATGTGTCGGCTTACGGGCGCTACACATTGAAATCAATGGGAGGCTTTTAGCCTTCACATGGAGTAACACTCCAAGCATTTTGCCACAAATTACACGTGTAAATATACACGTGTAAAATGTGGTAAACCATTGAGTTCAATGGCTTTTTTTTCGTTTTTTTTTTTATACACCCGTAAGCCAACACATTGAAATGAATGGGATCTGTTTTGAGCGCTCACACTCTGACATGTGTATACGTACCAGAATGCGCGCGCGTTAACTCCGTGTGAACGGAGCCTAAAGGTTAATATAGAGATAAAATAAACGCTCTGATTCCCACCATTTCATCACGAGATACAATATTTCCACCTTTTACCCCACCTAAAAGAAGCTTGGTAGGGGGGCATAAGAGCATTGTATATCTGTGTCCTGGTGGTTGAGCGGCTGACCTTTAGAACAGTAGACCTAGCCAGAGATCTATAACATATGGATCATGCTACACCAATTAACTAAATGTTTGTCATCTCCATGTGTCTGACCTTTATGTCTACTGTCTAGATAGAAGTCACAGGCCGTTACATTACAAAATGTCTTCTATAAGACTGATGTAGACAGCAACCATATGATTTGCATTTCTATTTATTTTGCCATCTGCTTCCGAATCCCGAGCACAAACATCTCCATTACATTGAACGAGGCTGGGTGGTTTTATGTGCGTGTGAAATACGATCAGTTCTACAGAAGATGATATAGGAGGTGATATGTGTGATTACTAGAGCATGGACAATGCATCTTTTTGCAGGACAAGGAAAATAGAGGGCGAAAGAAAGAAGCTGGAAATTACAGCACTGACAGAAAGCAGTTTATTCTCTAATTCATTGTGAAGGTGCAATATCTATTAGCAATGACAACTAATGCTGATGGCTACATAGTTAGTTAGAAGATGTTTATATGTTTAGGGTTAATTAACAATCTCTGAATTAACTGTATATGGCGGTGCTGTCAGTCTCATATTCTACCTCGAATTGCTTCGTGTATATGTTTTGGAGTCCCTTTCTGAAGAAAAGAAATGCAATTAAAATTTCCATTTGTGGACGCTATGTCCCATAAAAGCCCCTGTAGCCAGGAGTCACCCATTTCATAGTTATTTTGGTTTAGCCGTCATGAAATAGTGGCCTAGTTTGGTACTTAAAGGTGTATTCTCATCTCTGTCTTTCATGGCTGAGATGATAATAGCCATATCTGTGGCTACCTGAGGTGGTTGGAGGCAGCCAACACTGTAACTCCCTTTAGTACACTGTTTCCATAGTTTAGAGCAGGGGTCTCAAACTCGCGGCCCGCGGGCCGCATGCGGCCCCCCCGAACAATTTTGTGTGGCCCGCACAAGCCTAGGGACGCCGGACACAAGTTGAATCCGGGCGTTTCACCATTTTGCCCACAGGCAGTTCTATATAGTGCTGGAAAGCTGACAGCACTATATAGACAGCACTGAGTTCAGCACACTGTCGGCTTTCCCGATGTGGGCCCGGTGTGAAGAGCTTACGGTCCGGTACCGTAGGTCTTCTATGGTCAGAAGAGCGTCTCTGACACTCAGTCAGAGACGTCCTTCTTCACAGCACAGCCAATCGCGCTGTGCTGTGAGAGCCAGGAGGAACGCCCCCTCCCTCTGCTCGCAGTACTCGTCCATAGACGAGCATTATCAGGGAGGGAGGGGGCGTTCCTCCCGGCTCTCACAGCACAGCGCGATTGGCTGTGCTGTGAAGAAGGACGTCTCTGACTGAGTGTCAGAGACGCTCTTCTGACCATAGAAGAGCTACGGTACCGGACCGTAAGCTCTTCACACTGGGCCCACATCGGGAAAGCCGACAGTGTGCTGAACTCAGCGCACTGTCAGCTTTCCGGCAGTATATAAAACTGCCTGTGGGCAAAATGGTGGAAGGTCCTCTTTAAACATTGAGGTGGAATGAAGGGGCTCATGACACTGGGGGCAGACGAAGGGAGGGGGGAGAACGGCATGACACTGGGGCAGAAATGGAGGGACATGAATCTGGGGGCAGAGATGGGGGGGGACATGAAACTGGGGGCAGAAATGGAGGGACATGAATCTGGGGGAAGAGATGGGGGGACATGAATCTGGGGCAGAGATGGGGGGACATAAATCTGGGGGCAGAGATGGGGGGACATGAATCTGGGGGCAGAGATGGGGGGACATGAATCTGGGGGCAGATGAAGGGTGTATATGTAACTGGGGGAAAGATGGAGGGGGGACATATAGTTTACGGGTGACTGTAGGAGGATTATACAGTGTGGGGGCACATGAAAAATGAATGGGCGGAGTCAACATAAAAGTGGGTGGAGCTAAATTTGCCGCGGTGCGGCCCGCCGACTGGCTGGGATCTTGCTCTGTGGCCCACATGCTGAGTTGAGTTTGAGACCCCTGGTTTAGAGGATCTTTTACTCTTTCTACCCATTCACATTCTTACCATCTGCTAACAGGTGCCGCTCCACCATTCCCAAGCAACTTATGCAGCAGGTTTTATTGTCTGATGTTTTAGGCTCTGTAAGGTCAGAAGGGCGGTGTCAGGCAGGACATGTGATTCGGAGCTCAAGAGGCAGCCAGTGTCAGGGCTCAGGCCCGGTTCACATCTGCGTTTGGGGATTCCACTTGAGGGTCCACAAACGGAAACCTATGCACATTGAAAAGTGGTTACCTGGGAAACCTGCAGACCCCATAGACTATAATGGAGTCCGTGTGGTTTTGGCTCGGTTCCCACACAAAACATGTGGAGAGAAAAGTGTTGCTAACTCACAACCCGAGAGCAGGACTTACAGTTACAGCCAAGCAGTATTGCTCTATAAAGTTTCCATAACTCCCATAGAAGTGAATGGAAGCTACATAAACATTGTATAGCTGAGCTAAACTTTTTCCATAGCTCCATAATTCATTGCTAAATGGGCTACTTTGTTACCATAACTCCTATTCACAGCTATCAGAGTTAAAGAAATAGTGTAAAGCAGCGCTGCTTGGCTATTCCCATAAGTCCCACTCTAGGGGTCAGGACGCAGGAGCAGTTATTCCCATCTCGGCAGTGATTTGATGAGAATAATTATTTAAAGGTGCAGCAATTTTTTTGGGGGGTGAGGTTTTTTTTTTTCAAAGTCACCATTTTGATGTTATGGTTCATTCTGACTAAAAAAAGGAACAAAGTGTCATTAAAGAATATATATATATATATTTATGTATGCATTGTGAGACGACTGGCTGGCACAGTAAGACAAAAGCAGGGCTTAAGCCTTATCCCTTTGACTAAGTCATAGCCCTGAGTCTTTTTTCAGCTAAATATATACCTAGATTGGAGAACTATGGGATAATTTCCTGCTAATTTCATTTCCACAAGACTGTTTTCTGAAAATACAGCAGGGCAAATGTATTTCTTGCTTATATTTACCATTCATGTGTGGTTTTAGTGTTTCTTTAGAGGGAACCCAGTTCGCGAGCGCCGGAGGAGGACGGGACCGGAGGACATCGGAGGAAGAAGAGCCGTGGATGAAGAAGACGGCACACCCAGAATGCCCGTCCAGCGTGCAGGATGCGTAAGTAGATCATATTCTTTTTTAGGGTTTTATTTTAAAACGGGGGGGGGGGGGGGGTAGTTTGATATAACATTCACGGTGCCTGAATAGCCTTTTTAAAGGCTATGCACGCAAATGTGGGGCTCTATCAGCATGATTTTGCTGATAGAGCCCCTTTAAGCTTCATGTGCTTACACTGTGTAGTGTAAGGTAATGTTAGTGCATGCCCTCTTTAAGAAGACTTATGCATTGTTTACTTTTGTTTTTACTGAAATCATTATTTTTAGCATTTTCTAATGCTTAAGGTATGTTAATATTACTGGACGCTATGGATAGTCTGACTGTGTAAGCTCGCACACCACACTGAGATACTCACTTACTGTGACAGACAACTGATACACGGAGCTCACAGATCCCCTCAGGATTTCCTCCATCCATTTTCCCATGCAAAGGATAGAGTCACTTGAGATGAACATCATTTCAGATGACAAACTTTAGCAAAGCTGGAGGGAGATTCCAGAGTGAGCAACTAATTCTTCCCGACAACTTTGTATAAGTAAATCTAAGGCCTAGATGGAAAGGTTAGAAAATACTGCAGGTGCAAGCTGAAACATCATGGAAGTATGGACTCTAAAATAAGTCATTATGTCTACTGTGCATAGTAAAATATTTGCAATGAGTTCAGCATGGGGTGCACTGCGAGTTGTGACACTCTCTACTATTAACTTTTACAGCAATGTTCTACTATAACTGTGCTTTGGGATCAAACCAGTAAGTAGCTATAGCCCCCATAATCAGAGGTACTAACCTCTGCATACCAGGAACCTACCATAAGACCTGCCATTTTGGAGACAATCTTACTCAGATATTTAGCCAACACAATTTTGTACTTGACAAAGTCACTCAGACTTACATGTACTCATTTTCCGCCTTCCAGCACATGATGTTAAAGAAGTGACAGTTTGCTTAATAATAACTAATATATCACACTCCAAGCCAAGTGCCATTGTTATCAGATAATCAATTCCATTAAGGGGGCGTTCACACTACCGTCGGTGTCCGACAGGTAGTGTCCGCTCCTAGTGTCCGCTCAAAATCTGTCACGGACATTAGGAGCGGACACTAGCTGTGTCCGTGACACCTGTCATTCATTTCAATGGGCATCGGGTGCGTTCTTTTGCACTCCGAAAGAACGCACCCGATGCCTATTGAAATGAATGACAGGTGTCACGGACACAGCTAGTGTCCGCTCCTAATGTCCGTGACAGATTTTGAGCGGACACTAGGAGCGGACACTACCTGTTGGACACCCGACGGTAGTGTGAACGCTCCTTAACAATTATAAGATTTACATACACTTCTGTGATAGCTCCTTTCATTGTTATAGGTGTTCATCACAGTATTCAGTTCTACTCCCCCCGTTACTAAAACATTATCTGACAGCTTATTCTTCTTCTTCTTCTCACTGCACAACCACTGTGAGGATCAATAATATACACTGCCTCTCCATTTATTGTCTGTATAGCCGACACAGACAGCTGAGTACAGAACAGTTGTTTCTATCAGAGGCCACACGGTGGCTCAGTGATTAGCACTGCAACCTTGCAGCACTGGGTCCTGGTGTTCAAATCCCGTCAAGGGCAAAAAACCATCTGCAAGGAGTTTGTATGTTCTCCCCATGTTTGCATGGATTTCCATCCCATATTCCAAAAAAGCAGGCCACTATTATGGAATTGCAAGTTGAGCAATTCCCCAGTGCTGCTTCTGAAGCCAAGGAGAAAGGGAAAGATAGAAACAGTGAGTTCTAAACTTAACCCAGCCCCTGTTCCTACCTACGTCCCGCAAATGTCCTAATGTCAGGAACTACTGGGCGACCGTTTCTTCTCTGAATAAGTAAAACACAGAAAAGAACAAGACAAACACCACAGAAGCAGAATCAGCAAGTTGGGGTCAAACCAAGAGAGACGAGCAGTACCAAATCGTAATCCAATAGAGTAGTCACAAGAAACTCCAATGTCAGAAGTCAGTAAGTACAATACAATAAGAGCAAGTAGAACGCTTATCAAGGACAGAGTCTCAATAGCCAGCAAACTTGTGTGGGCTGATGACCTGTTTATAGGAAGTCCAGAACGCGCCCAAGACTTGACTGACAGAAAGTCTGACAATCACACAGGAAAGGCTAAGATTAACTATTCAAGGAACATGGGGAAACAAAGGAGTAAGAGCTGAGTGTGCTTGAAAATCAATTATAGAGATGAGAGAATAGAGCAGTGTTCAGACAGAACAAGAACCTAAAGCAAGCATAACTGAACACATCGCCCGCACCGCAGCGTGCGAGTTTAGGGTGGCGCAAAGACCTGAACAGGTAGAGATGTTACAGCCACATTCATGGTTACCACTTTATGTAAACGCCATCTCTTGGCAGTCGAACCTCCATTTTAGCGATTGCTGGTTGTGCTAGCAGTGAGGTCTTCAGAGTTCAGACATTTATCTTGCGGACAGAATCACCAACTCTTCTCCCAGGATTCTTATTATCTCACCTGTCAGTAGATTTAAAGCCAATCTTTATGCCACATAAAAAGTGAGGTGTTACAAATGGTGGCTCTATTATCCTAATGAATGTGGAGTAAAGGACAGCAGCTCTCCCGGCATGTTTTATTAGTGTTCCTTTTTTCAGGATAGGCACACATCATATAACAGGAAGCGAATTATAGCCATCATATAGCTTACTTTGTGAGGCATGACCAGTAGACCATAATTCTGTCTGTGGGCATAAAAATCTTTCTAATGGCAATAAGCTAACAATCATATTATAGAAATTGTCAGCCATTGGAGATTTGTGTACTTGGCTCATTCCCAGACAAATATGTCAGCAGTAAATAAAATAGCAAGTATTAGTGTTCCCAAGAAAGGGTCCATTCACACAAAGGAAAATGGTGAGGAATTTGGTGTGGAATTTTCCACGCTGAAAAAAAAGCCTCCCATTGATTTCAATGGGTGCCGCTAGCTTTTTTTTTTCACTAGTGGAATTTCCACTAGTGTGAATAGACCCAAAGTGTTTGAAGTTTTACAGTGACAGGTATGCTCACTGAAGAAAAGGATCACACTGAAGGACAATTACCTTAGAAAACAATTACTATGGTTAATTGCAATTAATATGGTTACTGGTTAAGCTGTCCATAGACTTTAGATAGTTTAGATACATATGCACACATAGCTTGGCCAAGTAGTGCATGTGTCATGAACTGGGATAGAGGAGAGAGGGATTGGGTGGTTGAAATCTATCTTCCCAATTCCACATTACTTGTTAAATGACAATGACATAGAAACACATAAATAAGCCAATTATTTCTACATGGGACAGTGTACTCCTGTATACAACACAAAAGTAAAATAATAATAGCAAACTTTTTAGTAGGGTATCTTTTCCCTTGAAACAACATTGGAATGGAGATAACATTAGTCCCATTTAGCTGCGTCCAGCTAGGAAGCCTGGGGATGTCTAGAAGGCATAAGCAGAGCTTTCTCTATGAGTTTTTAATGTCAGCCTGGTTTCTATTCCAACCCATTAAACAAAGAAGTTAAAATATGAATGATAATACTTTAGCAGGTATAGGGACTTGTTTAGAACAGTTGGCAACTACTTAAAATATCTTTTATCTTGTTATTTTATTTAGTCAGTATATTTTCACAATTGAGTTGTATTTACCCATTAAAGGGATTATGTCATGAAAATGTTTTATCCTCTATCCGTAGGATAGGGTACAAATTGCTGATTAGTAGAGGTCTGACTGCTGAGAATGGGGATGTTTTACCCCATTGAGAAGGTAGCCATGGTGGACACAAACACACCCCATGATCTATACAATTCAATGAGAGCACCATAGATAGCTAAGGGTAAGTTCACACGGAGTAACATGCTGCATGATGTGGCACATATACGCCGTGTAAGATTTTGCGGGCCGTATATGCTCCCATTGATTTCAATGGGAGCCGGGATCGTATACGCGGCGCTATTTTGCGGCCGTGATTTTGCGGCCAAGGTGGCTACCAGTCTCCTATATAGTCAGGGAAAAGTTTCCTTACGTTTAGGTTAGTTTTCTCAGCCGAGAAAGGTTTGGTTTTGTTTATCCTGTGGCTTTGCAAAAGCAGTGTATGCGCTACATGTGAATAAAACCTGAACTTGTGTGCAATCCAGTGTCTGTGTCCCTGTTTCCTGCACTGCTACAAGCATCTACCTGAGCGAATCCCCACACACACTACACACACGCACGAACAGAGCACATGCGTACTCACACACAACTACCGCACGCATGGACACTTGCTCTGTGCGCATAGAAACACATGGATCACACGTGCACATACACGCATACATATACACGGACCATACACGCATGCATACATACACATGGATCACACACGTACACGCACTGACAAAACATGTCTGGTATCCTTAGTGGCTGCTTGCACACTGCAGTATTTTTCATGGGCTTCCAGGCCATGGATTTAGCGGTTCCATAGACTTCTTTGTGCACAAAGCTGTGAATTTTGCAGGCTCTATAAAAGTTGATGGAGATGTAGAATCCACAACCTGGAGACTGTAGTGTTACTGTAGTGTGTAAGCTGCCTTACTGAGCAGCCATATTGGTCAGGCGAAAACTGCCTCATAGTAAGATTGTCATTATTACTTACTATACAGGGAGCTTTCATCACTGAAGCACTACAATAGATAGTTGTTTAACTGTAAACCAATATTACTCTTTTGTCCATGAACTACTTATAAATGACACTGGAGGGAGGGGGAAGGGTTGCAATATGTTGTTAATTGGGTGTAAATCAGTGACATAACTAGGAATGGCGGGGCGCTGTGGCAAACTTTTGAAATGGGCCCCCCCCCACGCTGAAGACCCCGACCGAGCTGCCCACCCACATTCCTGTGCACACAGTATTATACCCCATAGTGGCCCCTGCACACAGTATTATACCCCATAGTGGCCCCTGCACACAGTATTATACTCCATAGGGGCCCCTGCACACAGTATTATACCCCATTGTGGCCCCTGCACACAGTATTATATCCCATAATGGCCACTACACATAGTATTATACCCCATAGTGGCCCCTGCACACAGTATTATACCCCGTAGTGGCTCCTGCACACAGTATTATACCTCATTGTGGCCCCTTCACCCAGGATTATACCCCACTGTAGACACCCATGAACAATTATTATACTCTTGGGGCTTTTCAGAACCCACAGCATAATAATCGGACACCAAGGAGGGATAAAAACGGACTTATTCAAACACTACTGAGGCAATTTACATACAAAAGGTAGGTGTGGAATAGCCTTTCTAAAGAATATGCAAGGATGTGATTAGTTAAAAATGACTTTTGCCAGTGATAGAGCCCCTTTAAAGTGGAAAAAAAAAGATTTACCGTAGTACTCTCAAAATGTCAATTTCAGTGTGACACTGAAAATTTTACTTTAGCTAGCATAACCAATAATTTAATACATTTTCCGCGAGCGAAGCCACGGGTATTCTATTAGTACTGTATATAGTTGGGCTAGGAGAAAAGTGTCCTGTATGTACATGTTTATGGATCCTTCATTTCATGTGTAAGTTCAACTTTATAGACAAATCATAAATATCTAAAATATGCAATTGTGAAAAGCAATAAAGTGACTACAAGTATTTTACATGACATTTGTTTTTTGTGGCTAGCTATTCATTAGAACCATTTGTTCCATCTATTGGGCCAAAACTGTTCTTTTTCCAGAAATTTCAGTTTCCACATTGTGGATGAACAGATGCGAAGTGATGAAAAGCAGTGATGGGTTTAAAGGTAGGTATCACAGCAGCTTTATTGTGATCAGTGGAAAGCATGGTCATAACATGTTGAGGTCATTTAATGGGCTTGTAAAATTCCTTGTAATGTCGGTTTAAGCGTATAACATTTTATAGTGTATTTTTAGAAAGGTAACAGTGTGTTGGCAAGAAGCGGACATATTCCAACCAATGATGATATCCTGGTAGTACAGGGAGAACTGCACAACATCAAAGGCTGAGTGAATACTCTATGATATCTTAAAATCATTTGTCTCTTAAATAAACTCAATTCGTGTTATAGTCATTCAAGTGCAACTAATACTTTTTGTCAGGAAAGTGCCTGGAATCCATTTTACACAGTTTTGCTGTATGTATTTCTATATTCTAACATAAAGATACATGTCCAGGAAAAAAAAATACCTACCGTGTTACTAAAAATTGAGTTCAACATCTCATCTTTGGCTGTAATATTAATGTAATCTATTAATATTATGCATTAACATTGCCAGAACAAGACAGACAGAGATCTCCTTCTATATCTAGTATCTGACCTATTCTGATTATTTCATCCTCAGTGAATGCCTGATTGGATAAGTCTACTTTTATTATATAACCCGACCCATTTCTGTCTATAAAAAGATCTTATACCTTAGGGATCATCATGGAATTGGGTTTCCTATGTATACAGATTCTCTTTCACCTGTATAGAAGTTTGGAAGTTTCACTCAAGTGTCCAATACTTCCTTGACATTCAGGTGTCTTCACGTGTCAAGAGACTGCTGTACATGTGTACAGTGCAGATATTTAAGGAAAAGTATACTGTCTTCTTTAGTCGGATGCAGTTTAAACTCACAAAAATCACCCCACTTTTATGTATGAGAGAGGTTCTCCATGCTAAACATCAATTATTAAAGCATTTCTTGAGGCAGACTTGCAGTAAATGCTAATTAATAATTTACTTGTGTAAATCCCTTTTATATACTCAAAAGCTAAAACATTAATGGCATTGGCTATTGCAGTAAGTGCTGAAAGTTTGTTCATCTATGACAATTGTCCTTCTTTTGTTTTATGGTTTTATATTTCCTTTGTATTCTGATATGTATACATACTCATTCACAAATATATATCTATACAGCTAAATATAAAGTACCGTGTAAACCTTTTTATGCGGGTATGGAAAATGCTGCAAATTAAGAATGCTTTAAAAAGTGTTAATAGTTTATTTCTGTCAATTAACAAAATGAATGAATACAAGAGAAATCTAAATCAAATCAAAAGAAATCAAAAGAGAAAATACACTCACCGGCCACTTTATTAGGTACACCATGCTAGTAACGGGTTGGACCCCCTTTTGCCTTCAGAACTGCCTCAATTCTTCGTGGCATAGATTCAACAAGGTGCTGGAAGCATTCCTCAGAGATTTTGGTCCATATTGACATGATGGCATCACACAGTTGCCGCAGATTTGTCGGCTGCACATCCACCGTTCCACCACATCCCAAAGATGCTCTATTGGATTGAGATCTGGTGACTGTGGAGGCCATTGGAGTACAGTGAACTCATTGTCATGTTCAAGAAACCAGTCTGAGATGATTCCAGCTTTATGACATGGCATTGCATTATCCTGCTGAAAGTAGCCATCAGATGTTGGGTACATTGTGGTCATAAAGGGATGGACATGGTCAGCAACAATACTCAGGTAGGCTTTGGCGTTGCAACGATGCTCAATTGGTACCAAGGGGCCCAAAGAGTGCCAAGAAAATATTCCTCACACCATGACACCACCACCACCAGCCTGAACCGTTGATACAAGGCAGGATGGATCCATGCTTTCATGTTGTTGACGCCAAATTCTGACCCTACCATCCGAATGTCGCAGCAGAAATCGAGAATCATCAGACCAGGCAACGTTTTTCCAATCTTCAATTGTCCAATTTCGATGAGCTTGTGCAAATTGTAGCCTCAGTTTCCTGTTCTTAGCTGAAAGGAGTGGCACCCGGTGTGGTCTTCTGCTGCTGTAGGCCATCTGCCTCAAAGTTCGACGTACTGTGCGTTCAGAGATGCTCTTCTGGCTACCTTGGTTGTAACGGGTGGCTATTTGAGTCACTGTTGCCTTTCTATCAGCTCGAACCAGTCTGGCCATTCTCCTCTGACCTCTGGCATCAACAACGCATTTCCGCCCACAGAACTGCCGCTCACTGGATGTTTTTTCTTTTTCGGACCATTCTCTGTAAACCCTAGAGATGGTTGTGCGTGAAAATCCCAGTAGATCAGCAGTTTCTGAAATACTCAGACCAGCCCTTCTGGCACCAACAACCATGCCACGTTCAAAGGCACTCAAATCACCTTTTTTCCCCATACTGATGCTCAGTTTGAACTGCAGGAGATTGTCTTGACCATGTCTACATGCCTAAATGCACTGAGTTGCCGCCATGTGATTGGCTGATTAGAAATTAAGTGTTAACGAGCAGTTGGACAGGTGTACTTAATAAAGTGGCCGGTGAGTGTACATTTTGCCTTCAAACCAGCAATTCTTCTAGATACACTCGCAGTTTTTTAGAAACTAGGTTGTTCCAAACATCTTTCAGCACTAAGCACATACAGTCCTATGAAAAAGTTTGGGCACCCCTATTAATCTTAATCATTTTTAGTTCTAAATATTTTGGTATTTGCAGCAGCCATTTCAGTTTGATATATCTAATAACTGATGGACACAGTAATATTTCAGGATTGAAATGAGGTTTATTGTACTAACAGAAAATGCGCAATATGCATTAAACCAAAATTTGACCGGTGCAAAAGTATGGGCACCTCAACAGAAAAGTGACATTAATATTTAGTAGATCCTCCTTTTGCAAAGATAACAGCCTCTAGTCGCTTCCTGTAGCTTTTAATCAGTTCCTGGATCCTGGATAAAGGTATTTTGGACAAACAATTCAAGTTCAGTTAAGTTAGATGGTCGCCGAGCATGGACAGCCCGCTTCAAATCATCCCACAGATGTTCAATGATATTCAGGTCTGGGGACTGGGATGGCCATTCCAGAACATTGTAATTGTTCCTCTGCATGAATGCCTGAGGATTTGGAGCGGTGTTTTGGATCATTGTCTTGCTGAAATATCCATCCCCGGCGTAACTTCAACTTCGTCACTGATTCTTGAACATTATTCTCAAGAATCTGCTGATACTGAGTGGAATCCATGCGACTCTCAACTTTAACAAGATTCCCGATGCCGGCATTGGCTACACAGCCCCAAAGCATGATGGAACCTCCACCAAATTTTACAGTGGGTAGCATGTGTTTTTCTTGGAATGCTGTTTCTTTTTGGACGCCATGCATAACGCCTTTTTTTATAACCAAACAACTCAATTTTTGTTTCCAAAATGAAGCTGCCTTGTCCAAATGTGCTTTTTCATACCTCAGGCAACTCTATTTGTGGCGTACGAGCAGAAACGGCTTCTTTCTCATCACTCTCCCATACAGGTTCTATTTGTGCAAAGTGCGCTGTATAGTTGACCGATGCACAGTGACACCATCTGCAGCAAGATGATGCTGCAGCTCTTTGGAGGTGGTCTGTGGATTGTCCTTGACTGTTCTCACCATTCTTCTTCTCTGCCTTTCTGATATTTTTCTTGGCCTGCCACTTCTGGGCTTAACAAGAACTGTCCCTGTGGTCTTCCATTTCCTTACTATATTCCTCACAGTGGAAACTGACAGGTTAAATCTCTGAGACAACTTTTTGTATCCTTCCCCTGAAGAACTATGTTGAACAATCTTTGTTTTCAGATCATTTGAGAGTTGTTTTGAGTAGCCCATGATGCCACTCTTCAGAGGAGATTCAAATAGGAGATCAACTTGCAATTGGCCACCTTAAATACCTTTTCTTATGATTGGATACATCTGGCTATGAAGTTCAAAGCTCACTGAGGTTACAAAACCAATTTTGTGCTTCAGTAAGTCAGTAAAAAGTAGTTAGGGGAATTCAAATCAATAAAATGATAAGGGTGCCCATACTTTTGCACCGGTCAAATTTTGGTTTAATGCATATTGCACATTTTCTGTTAGTACAATAAACCTCATTTCAATCCTGAAATATTACTGTGTCCATCAGTTATTAGATATATCAAACTGAAATGGCTGTTGCAAACACCAAAATATTTAGAACAAAAAATGATTAAGATTAATAGGGGTGCTCAAACTTTTTCATAGGACTGTATCTTCTAATGATGTAGGCTTCCACAAATCCTTCTGCCTCTTCATGTAATCCCAGACAGTTTTGATAATGCAGAGATCAATCTCTGTGGAGGCCACATACTCACTTTGAGGACTCCTCCTCCAGAACATGGTCACATCATAATTTAGATTTCTTTCTTTTGTTTATTCACCTAAATTTGAAGGACAAACAGAGAACCAGCAACACAGATTACTGTAAATGTGGGCATCATGACTAGATCATGGAGCAATAAATGAAGGTGGCCTGTTTTGATGAATTGCCTTTGCTCTAACATCATGTGTCCAGCCAGGTGTCTGTGCTACCTGGAGAAGAGATGGCATCACGATAGACTGTGCTATAGGAAGAAGTTTTGCCATGTGATGAAGGGAAACCTTGGGCCCTAGTGATCTTAGGGCAGCTTGGTTGCACAGTAGTTCCTTGCAGTGCTTGGGTCTTGGGTCTGAATCCAATGAAGCACAATATGGAATTTAAGTGGGACAAACCATTTATGGTGAAAATAAGCTGACAGTACAGTCCTCAAATTAGATCTTGCTATATAAGGAGAGGAGATAGTAATTTTGGTTAGGCTGACAGCAGTCAGTTAGAAGTTAGAGACATGTCAGTCTTACAGTCAGGAGAGGAACCATCACCATGCTCACTTTTTTGGAGCCCAGTGTGTATGACAGAGGCTGTTAGGGTAATTTTGGATGAAACTATTAGCTATGATCTATCCTATGAGCCATTGGCCATATTGGACACACTTTTTGCAACCTGCACCCCGAAGTCATGGCATTGCAGGTTCTTTTTGGCATTTTGATGAGAGACTTGAAGCACACTTTTTGTGGAGAAGAATGCCCAAGTGAGAGTGACACCCAGGGAGAACCATCATCCAGCCTCAGCTTCGGCTATGTGGCTCCTAAGAACTGTGCCCCTATTTCTTGGAAGATTTCTTTTCTATGTTACCTCCTTTACTTCAAGTAAACCATGAGTTGTCGCACCATTCCACATTATCTCCTGAGTCCTTTATTCTCCATTCACCATCAGGTTCATGGAGGCTTACTACAGGGAAGTGCCTTGATGGATGCCACTACCACCATCTCCCACACTGTGCCAGCCCTGCGTCAACCATGACACAGAATGTGTATTAGACACTCAGTAGCACTGCTAAGTCAAGAAGAGCATACGAGTTTATTTCAGCCCTAGTTTTCTATTTGACCTCAAATAAACAGTGTGACACACATGGGGTTGTTGTTTATGGTAAGTAGTTATAGCCCACCAGAGGAAAGCATTCTCAACAGTAACAACAAGGACCCATAAAGAAGAAGGTAGTCCACACCATAAAATACATAATAATTAACGGCAAGTAGTCAAGTGCAGGAAGAATCAATAGCAACTAAGTAGAAGTTGTAATCCACGATCACTAGAAAAGACAATTGTCATCTAAAATGACTAAGCAATCGCATATTAGTAATACGTCAAGTGCAGCAGCTAAACTGGAGCAATTGTTATCTGATATGACCATAAGGAACTTTACACACAAAGCCGGTTTATTACAGTAGTTTGTGCAAACATCTCGCTCATCTTCACATTCTGCAAAAACATCCACATTTATTTTTTAATGTAATTTTCATTCCCTGAAATTTCTATAAAATTGTGATATGTGAATATATCCTTTAATATTACTCTCTATAAGCTCATACTCATCTTTGCCTTAGTACAAGGCTAGGGTCACATGGGGCAGACATAAAATATAGCTTATTATGTCAAATCCAATATTGCTGACATCTTGGTGCCTTTGTAATCCAGGGGGATCACTGGCGTGCAGCCACCAGTCTCTTGGACAGGGTGTCAATATGGAACTCACATGACTCCTCTTTCTACTGCAGCTGACATGCCACTTCTGTGTTTGGCTTCATGAGGGCACCACTCCCTACAGGTTACCTGGAGCTCCACCAGCAAGGTATAGGCTTAAACTTGACATTTGGTTTATGCTGCCAATACGTCTTTACTGTAGACAATCACGTACAGCAGGTTTGTTATAAGGATAAATTTCATAGAAGTGCAAAAGGATGCACCAACACTGCAGGTCTCGGTCTCCTGCCAGGATCCTCAAAACATATACCAATCGCACCAGTGGATATACTAATGTCAGTGTCTCTTCATCGGGAAAACAGGAAGCACAGCTCTGCCAACTCAACTAGTTTTCATAACTACTGAGTCCTCCAACCACTCCTCCACTGTCCTCCACTCTTGTGTCATCTGTCTCGCTTTGAGTCATCTCAACCCCACACAGAGTGTGGGAATGGCTCTTAAATAGTAAGCGATCTCTCACCCTGGATAGCCAAGGTAATGCCTGATTTCAATAAGGTTGCACCATAGGACAGCAACACAATGTGCAATTCATAGACAAAACTTTGTCCAGACTGTAAGGAATCATCATACAACCCACTTTCCGAAAGTTCCAAAAGAATCACCAAGCATGACTTGCACCAATTAAAGCAACATAAGCATGTATAAAGTGCATCTTCTAACACAGTAAAAGTACATGATAACAAGTAAATTATACAAGTAAACTCTATAACGCCATGTTGTGACACATGAACTTGCCAGCACCTACTACTTTTACACAGTAATGATGTCCTCTTAGCCTCCTCCATCTCCCTTCCCTTTCTTTTTTCCTTATCCATTTCTCTCTACTGCCATAGTGTCCTTAGTTAGACCCACGCTGTATGATGTTCTCCTAATGTCTTCTATGAAGCAGTGATGCCCCTTAATGCACCCCAAACAGTATGATGAAAATATAAGTAGAACTCATTGAGCCCTGTTCCTATGAACTATACAGAAGCTCCTTCATAAAGTCTCATCTGGTTGGCACGGTCCACAGCTCAACATAGGCAGCCTTGGTGGCATTGTTGCAGTGCACCTATAATGGTATTCTCTCATAGCAGCGGGCACAGAGTGAACACTATAGCAGGGAGCTTTACTATTCTTATCAACTATCTGCATCCTGAAAACACAGAAATAGTTGAAAGTGGTGCCGGGCAGCTCAGGCTTATATTGGTGATAGTTAAAAAACTTTAAAAGCTACAACAGTAAAAGATCAAATTGGGCTGAAGTAGTAAATGGAACTGGGAAAACAGAGAATTCAGGCTCACTTACTTATTTCAATGGGAGGTAGACACTTGCTGTAAAATCTGCAGTGTGAACTCACCTTTAGGCCGGGGCCCCACGGGACGTAAACGCCGCGATTTGCCCGCAGCGGAGACGCTGCAGGAAAAATTGCAGCGTTTTACAGTGCAAGCAAAGGGGATGGGATTCATGCGAATCCCATGCCCACTTTACAGAAAAAAATCGCAGCATGTCAATTATATCTACGGAAACGCCGACAGCTTTCCCATAGGTATAATTGTAACAGAAAGTCCGCGAAGGAAAACTCTGCAAACTTTCTGTTGAAAGTGCTGCGGAAAGAACCGCAGTGCGTTCACGCCGCGGTTCTTTCCGCAGCGCTTTAGTGCTGCGATTACGGCCCGTGGGGCCTTAGCCTTGGACTGAAAACACCTCAGCTCATCTGACAACCTTACATATACCATCTGTTGTAACGAATTCCTGTTATCTGAAATAAATTGGAATTGCAATCATAAAAAACAGTGGGATCCTTCTATATACAGTCCTATGAAAAAGTTTGGGCACCCCTATTAATCTTAATCATTTTTAGTTCTAAATATTTTGGTGTTTGCAACAGCCATTTCAGTTTGATATATCTAATAACTGATGGACACAGTAATATTTCAGGATTGAAATGAGGTTTATTGTACTAACAGAAAATGCGCAATATGCATTAAACCAAAATTTGACCGGTGCAAAAATATGGGCACCTCAACAGAAAAGTGACATTAATATTTAGTACATCCTCCTTTTGCAAAGATAACAGCCTCTAGTCGCTTCCTGTAGCTTTTAATCAGTTCCTGGATCCTGGATGAAGGGATTTTGGACCATTCCTCTTTACAAAACAATTCAAGTTCAGTTAAGTTTGATGGTCGCCGAACATGGACAGCCCGCTCTCAAATGATCTGAAAACAAAGATTGTTCAACATAGTTGTTCAGGGGAAGGATACAAAATGTTGTCTCAGAGATTTAACCTGTCAGTTTCCACTGTGAGGAACATAGTAAGGAAATGGAAGACCACAGGGACAGTTCTTGTTAAGCCCAGAAGTGGCAGGCCAAGAAAAATATCAGAAAGGCAGAGAAGAAGAATGGTGAGAACAGTCAAGGACAATCCACAGACCACCTCCAAAGAGCTGCAGCATCATCTTGCTGCAGATGGTGTCACTGTGCATCGGTCAACTATACAGCGCACTTTGCACAAGGAGAAGCTGTCAGGGAGAGTGATGAGAAAGAAGCCGTTTCTGCACGTACGCCACAAATAGAGTTGCCTGAGGTATATAAAAGCACATTTGGAGAAGCCAACTTCATTTTGGAAACAAAGATTGAGTTGTTTGGTTATAAAAAAAGGCGTTATGCATGGCGTCCAAAAAGAAACAGCATTCCAAGAAAAACACATGCTACCCACTGTAAAATTTGGTGGAGGTTCCATCATGCTTTGGGGCTGTGTGGCCAATGCCGGCATCGGGAATCTTGTTAAAGTTGAGGGTCGCATGGATTCCACTCAGTATCAGCAGATTCTTGAGAATAATGTTCAAGAATCAGTGACGAAGTTGAAGTTACGCCGGGGATGGATATTTCAGCAAGACAATGATCCAAAACACCGCTCAAAATCCTCAGGCATTCATGCAGAGGAACAATTACAATGTTCTGGAATGGCCATCCCAGTCCCCAGACCTGAATATCATTGAACATCTGTGGGATGATTTGATGCTCGGCGACCATCAAACTTAACTGAACTTGAATTGTTTTGTAAAGAGGAATGGTCCAAAATACCTTTATCCAGGATCCAGGAACTGATTAAAAGCTACAGGAAGCGACTAGAGGCTGTTATCTTTGCAAAAGGAGGATCTACTAAATATTAATGTCACTTTTCTGTTGAGGTGCCCATACTTTTGCACCGGTCAAATTTTGGTTTAATGTATATTGCACATTTTCTGTTAGTACAATAAACCTCATTTCAATCCTGAAATATTACTGTGTCCATCAGTTATTAGATATATCAAACTGAAATGGCTGCTGCAAACACCAAAATATTTAGAACTAAAAATGATTAATATTAATAGGGGTGCCCAAACTTTTTCATAGGACTGTATAATCTGACAACCTTAGTGATGATGCTGAGCAGTGGGGTATGTGAAGCAATATTCACATTACCATACCTGCCTTGTTGGCCTAGGAATATCAATATTTTGCAGAGTGTATTTTCTTTGCAGCATTTGCAGTCAATATTATGTTGATGAAGTTGGCATACATATTAGAGTAACATTGATCATATTTGCCGATTTCTATTAGACAAACCAACCATCTAATATGTATTGAGGCCTCCAGATTCTCCCCAAAGAGTTGAGGAATGAGAAAGATGTGGCAGTTGGATTTTAAGATGCTCGACCTCTAACTTATATGGGTAGATAATAGGTAATAGCAATTTTACATTTTCTGCTCTATTTTTTATTTGTCTCATTGCTGCTGCATTTTCCGTATTTGCTTTACTGTTATAATAACTTGCATCCCTTCATGGTAAGGTGTCTGAATTTTCAGGGTTTTCTGCATAATAAATGTAAATATGCATATACGCTGTGGGGAAGGTAACTCGGTAGATGCAGTGGTGTGGACCCAACCAGTCAGAGACAGGGACACAAATCTTGCAGCAAAACCAGTTTATTTAAAAAAAAAAAAAAAAGTCAAAATATATATAACACTGTGCAAATGTTTTAGGCATATGTTGGAAAACTGTAGCAAAGTAAGAATGCTGAAGGGCTTAATTTACCATCTAGCATGCAATTATTTGGATGGAAAACCACCTCCTCAACGCAGTACACACAGTTTTGTATGCACCTCAGGTCTTGTTTCTGTAGGATTCACTTTATTAAATAGAATATTGAGATAGTGTTGTGGGTGGCTAGAGTAGTGCAAACCATTGTCAAGGTTCCTCATTCCATTGCAAGTCCCTGACTAAAAAATAAAAAACATATATATTGTAAATGTCATTGAAAACTCAGTGCTCTTTAAACAATAATTTTTGTTCAATCATAACTTCCAAATGATTATTGAACAAACTCAATGTCATGTATATAAACATAACTACAATGATGGGGAAAATATGAAAACAAGTCAAGGAGCATTAGATTTGGTGTGATAATATAAGGCATACATGTAGAGTTTTTCCATCACAATTTTAGCTTTTACTTTGTTCATTCTGTATTACTTGCACTTTTAACACGAGAAATTATTGGCCAGTTAGCTTTAAAGGGGCTCTATCATTGGCAAAAGTCATTTTTAACTAATCACATCCTTGCATAACCTTTAGAAAGGCTATTCCACACCTACCTTTTGTATGTAAATCGCCTCAGTAGTTTTTGAATGAGCCCGTTTTCATTCATATGCTAATTAGGCTCCTTCGTGCACTCTGGAAGTGTCTGTGTCTACTATGAGAGCAGGGAGATGAGTCATCAGCAGCAGCAGCAGCCTCTCTGCTTTCATACACATATAGTGCAGACAGTGCACACAGACACTTCTGCTGCACGGAGAAGGCTAATTAGCATACAAATAAAGATGGACGTATTCAAAATCTACTGAGGCAATTTACATACAAAAGGTATGTGTGAAATAGTCTTTCTAAAGGCTATGCAAGTATGTGCTTATCTAAAAATGACTTTTTCCAATGATAGAGCCCCTTTAAATATTGACACTGCCAGAAAGCCAAATATATAAAATATCATTAAGCTAAATTAAACACCAATCCCACAATTCACATGCTACTATGTAATGACATCATCAGTCACAAAATCAAGCTATGTTTAATAAAGATATCATATCAATCTAGTTTCTTTAGTATGTTTTCTGTCTTGTTTATTATGTTTAATGACTCTACTAATTAGGAAATCATTTTATACATTTTATTAGCACTGCTATTTAGCTTTTAATATTTTTCAATCAGAAATATTTTAATGCTTTTAATCATACAGTTGCTTCTGGGTCAACAGTTTCTATTGATCTTTTCAGATAGTCAATGTGTTTTTTAACTTGCTCTGACTCTGCTGTCCTGGAAAAACAGGCAGTGGCTGTGCCAGATTTAATTCATGCCTGTTTCACTATCAGCTACTGAACCACTGGCCTTGCAAACATCAGCATTTCCAGGGCATCCATTATGTGCTTCACTGGTTTTAGCTGAGATAAGGAAGCACTGCTTTGGTGCTGTTCACAACACCTGAATCCTTATGTCAAACAACTGTATTAACCTTTGTTTTATATGAATGCTGTAAAAAGGCTAAACACAAGGCAAGGCATACTCAATGTAATATACAGTCCTATGAAAAAGTTTGGGCACCCCTATTAATCTTAATCATTTTTAGTTCTAAATATTTTGGTATTTGCAACAGCCATTTCAGTTTGATATATCTAATAACTGATGGACACAGTAATATTTCAGGATTGAAATGAGGTTTATTGTACTAACAGAAAATGCGCAATATGCATTAAACCAAAATTTGACCGGTGCAAAAGTATGGGCACCTCAACAGAAAAGTGACATTAATATTTAGTAGATCCTCCTTTTGCAAAGATAACAGCCTCTAGTCGCTTCCTGTAGCTTTTAATCAGTTCCTGGATCCTGGATAAAGGTATTTTGGACAAACAATTCAAGTTCAGTTAAGTTAGATGGTCGCCGAGCATGGACAGCCCGCTTCAAATCATCCCACAGATGTTCAATGATATTCAGGTCTGGGGACTGGGATGGCCATTCCAGAACATTGTAATTGTTCCTCTGCATGAATGCCTGAGGATTTGGAGCGGTGTTTTGGATCATTGTCTTGCTGAAATATCCATCCCCGGCGTAACTTCAACTTCGTCACTGATTCTTGAACATTATTCTCAAGAATCTGCTGATACTGAGTGGAATCCATGCGACCCTCAACTTTAACAAGATTCCTGATGCCGGCATTGGCCACACAGCCCCAAAGCATGATGGAACCTCCACCAAATTTTACAGTGGGTAGCATGTGTTTTTCTTGGAATGCTGTTTCTTTTTGGACGCCATGCATAACGCCTTTTTTTATAACCAAACAACTCAATTTTTGTTTCCAAAATGAAGCTGCCTTGTCCAAATGTGCTTTTTCATACCTCAGGCAACTCTATTTGTGGCGTACGTGCAGAAACGGCTTCTTTCTCATCACTCTCCCATACAGCTTCTATTTGTGCAAAGTGCGCTGTATAGTTGACCGATGCACAGTGACACCATCTGCAGCAAGATGATGCTGCAGCTCTTTGGAGGTGGTCTGTGGATTGTCCTTGACTGTTCTCACCATTCTTCTTCTCTGCCTTTCTGATATTTTTCTTGGCCTGCCACTTCTGGGCCTAACAAGAACTGTCCCTGTGGTCTTCCATTTCCTTACTATGTTCCTCACAGTGGAAACTGACAGGTTAAATCTCTGAGACAGCTTTTTGTATCCTTCCGCTGAACAACTATGTTGAACAATCTTTGTTTTCAGATCATTTGAGAGTTGTTTTGAGTAGCCCATGATGCCACTCTTCAGAGGAGATTCAAATAGTAGAACAACTTGCAATTGGCCACCTTAAATACCTTTTCTCATGATTGGATACACCTGGCTATGAAGTTCAAAGCTCACTGAGGTTACAAAACCAATTTTGTGCTTCAGTAAGTCAGTAAAAAGTAGTTAGGAGTATTCAAATCAATAAAATGATAAGGGTGCCCATACTTTTGCACCGGTCAAATTTTGGTTTAATGCATATTGCGCATTTTCTGTTAGTACAATAAACCTCATTTCAATCCTGAAATATTACTGTGTCCATCAGTTATTAGATATATCAAACTGAAATGGCTGTTGCAAACACCAAAATATTTAGAACAAAAAATGATTAAGATTAATAGGGGTGCCCAAACTTTTTCATAGGACTGTATATTGAAAATACCATATCACGGATAGATATATATTAGTAGAAATATTCACTTTTCTAGCTGTTAATAATTCTATTTCACCATTACTTATAAATGCCCTTAAAGGGGTTGACCAATATTGATAAACAAATGTTATTGTTTGTATAATAAAAAGTTGTACAATTTTCCAATATACTTTCTGTATCAATTCCTCACGGCTTTCTAGATCTCTGCTTGCTGTCATTCATTCTGTTATTTCTAGTGAATATAATTCTGACCATGATCATGTGATTTAAAGTCCATGGTCATGTGATGAGCACACAGGTGAACTTTTTATTATGCAGACAATAACATTAGAGATGAGCGAGCACCGTTCGATCGAATACATATTCGATCGAATATCAGGCCGTTCGAGGTATTCGATTCCAATCGAATACCACAAGGCAAAAGCAGTAAAAATTTGTATCCCCTCCCACCTTCCCTGGCGTGTTTTTTGCACCAATAACTATGCAGGGGAGGTGGGACAGGATCTGCGACAACGGAGGCATCGAAAAAAAATCGGAAAAAGGAATTGACGGACGAAATCAGGTGACCTCCTATTTAGACAAATGGTGAGTTTAACATTTGATTAATTTCAGAATGTGAATAATGTGACTGTGAGACAGGGATAGATCTACAGGCAGGGTTAGCTAGGGATTACCTTTATTTAGGGGGGAATGTTACTCACCCAGCTCTTTGGGGCTCTATCTGGTCGGGATCCCTGTTAGCTTGTGATATGCGCGAGCTGACTTTTTCCCATAGGAATGCATTGACCAGCGTTGATTGGCCAGTGTACAGCATTCGACCAATCAATGCTGGTTCTGCCGGTGGAGGCGGAGTCTAAGAGCGGTCCACAGCAGTCTCCATTCTGGTCCGATTCTTAGACTCTGCCTCCTCACAGACGAGCCTCTGGCAGAACCAGCGTGATTGGCCGAATGCCGTACTTCTGTATGGAATTCGGCCAATCAACGCTGGTCAATGCATTTCTATGGGAAAAAGTCAGCTTGCGCATATCGCAAGCTGACAGGGATCCCGACATAATACAATGACTTGGCTTGTTAGATGCCCCCAGGCATGCTTCCCCTGCTGTCCCAGTTGCATTCCAGAGTGTTGGCATCATTTCCTGGGGTTATGATAGTGGACTTGGTGACTCTCCTGAGTAGAATGGTGGGATCCCCTGAAATGAAGCATTTTTCCCCATAGACTATTATGGGGTTCGAATAGTCGAATATTGAGCGGCTATTCGAAATGAATATCGAACATTTTACTGTTCGCTCATCTCTAAATAACATTTGCCTCTCAATATTGGTCTGAAAGTGGGCAAACCCTTTAAATATTCTCCCCAACAGTAACCAACAAAGACAATCAATACATATGAGAACAGAAATAAGGGCAGGCTAGCAGTAAAAAGCTACAGTACTTTACAAATAACGCTTTAGACATGAAGTTATATAAAGTAGGAAAGCTTTCAAAATTAGAAGAATTAATACTTTATTTTCGTCAATTAACAAAATTACACAACTGCTGAAAATTGCAAGGACATACCGGTAAGAGGAATCGCGCATCAATGTGCGGTCTGTATCCCTCAGGGTTTTCATTTTTCCTTACTACCCAGGTATATCTTGTATCTCCTCTTTTGGTTTGCTTTATTATGTGCATTTTTCACTTTATTTAAAACTTATGTTGTGTTACTCCTAGTATACCATGTTCATTATCTAGATTACTTTGTGATTTGTTCACCCTGTGGGATATAACACTATTTTATGTAATTATCCCTTCCATATGTATGTTGTTTTCATCTTTTACATATATATTACAATAAAAGTTTTGTTATAGTCTTTTTTTTGCTTCTTGTAAAGCCATTTCTATTGATTTATACTCAGTGGTAAGAACTTATGACACGGTTTAACTAGGAAACCTACTCTTCTGTAAACCATCATTTGTTATATAAGAGAGTAAGCAGTTTAATTAAACAGAGGACACCCAAGTAAAACCCCATTAACACGTTTTCATTTCTTAGAAGAGGTCGTCCGTATCAATTGATTTCCCTTCATTTAACAAGACATGCACATTGTTCAACCCTGGACCTACACTTGCATGTGATTTCCATTAAAAGCAGTGAGGCAGATTTAAAATGACTCTCCAGGAAGAATGGGGGGGAGACCACTGTCTACAAAATTTAAGAATATGTTAAGAAGTTAATTCTGCTCTCACATCCTTGTATTTTAGCAATGGACTTTCTCCTGTCCATAGACCTTTACAGCTTATCGTATGCAAAAAGGATGTCCTGCCAGGGAGTGAACACAAACACTTTCTGTTCTCCTCCTGTCTGTAAGCCTTGTATATGTTACGACCTTAGCCATAGTCATATGCCTGTATCTGTTTCAACACTGGGAAGATACACATACTGCGGTGGCTTTACACGCTTCAATAATGCATCCAGTTTGTTAACTTCCAAACTGTTTTCATTGTCTGTTATGATAAACTGTAAATCGATGTATGAAATCGCTAAATAATAGAAATTGAAAAAGTCAGCTCCATTAATCCGAGAATTTGCTCACATTGTATAAATTATTTGGCATCCATAACATCCTGTCTCACACCACCATTGGCTAAAGGATATCTCAGTAACCATATGCTATCCATCAGGATTACTGATATTTCAATAACCAAAACCAAGATTCAGTTCCATGGCATATATATGGTGGTGTGTAAGAACGGAAGTGTCCTAATAATCGTTCATTAATTGTAATTGACGTAAAATGTGCAATTAATAATAACTTTGGTTTAGGTCATAATCACCCAGCTCTAGTTGAGCATGCATTCACTTCTATGGGACTGACGTGCTACCCAAAAATCCCATAGAAATGAATGAAGTCATGGTCACATATGCACATCACTTTTCCATTCACATCATGCTTTCAGGGATCTCCATTCTTTTGATCGCTGAGGGTCCCAGCATGGGGTCCAAGCCATCACCTATTCTGTGGCTAGGAAATAAATATCATTAGTTGGAAGACCCCTTTAAATAATGGTCACATACAGTCCTATGAAAAAGTTTGGGCACCCCTATTAATCTTAATCATTTTTTGTTCTAAATATTTTGGTGTTTGCAACAGCCATTTCAGTTTGATATATCTAATAACTGATGGACACAGTAATATTTCAGGATTGAAATGAGGTTTATTGTACTAACAGAAAATGTGCAATATGCATTAAACCAAAATTTGACCGGTGCAAAAGTATGGGCACCCTTATCATTTTATTGATTTGAATTCCCCTAACTACTTTTTACTGACTTACTGAAGCACAAAATTGGTTTTGTAACCTCAGTGAGCTTTGAACTTCATAGCCAGATGTATCCAATCATAAGAAAAGGTATTTAAGGTGGCCAATTGCAAGTTGATCTCCTATTTGAATCTCCTCTGAAGAGTGGCATCATGGGCTACTCAAAACAACTCTCAAATGATCTGAAAACAAAGATTGTTCAACATAGTTGTTCAGGGGAAGGATACAAAAAGTTGTCTCAGAGATTTAACCTGTCAGTTTCCACTGTGAGGAACATAGTAAGGAAATGGAAGACCACAGGGACAGTTCTTGTTAAGCCCAGAAGTGGCAGGCCAAGAAAAATATCAGAAAGGCAGAGAAGAAGAATGGTGAGAACAGTCAAGGACAATCCACAGACCACCTCCAAAGAGCTGCAGCATCATCTTGCTGCAGATGGTGTCACTGTGCATCGGTCAACTATACAGCGCACTTTGCACAAATAGAAGCTGTATGGGAGAGTGATGAGAAAGAAGCCGTTTCTGCACGTACGCCACAAATAGAGTTGCCTGAGGTATGAAAAAGCACATTTGGACAAGGCAGCTTCATTTTGGAAACAAAAATTGAGTTGTTTGGTTATAAAAAAAGGCGTTATGCATGGCGTCCAAAAAGAAACAGCATTCCAAGAAAAACACATGCTACCCACTGTAAAATTTGGTGGAGGTTCCATCATGCCCAAAGCTGTGTGGCCAATGCCGGCATCGGGAATCTTGTTAAAGTTGAGGGTCGCATGGATTCCACTCAGTATCAGCAGATTCTTGAGAATAATGTTCAAGAATCAGTGACGAAGTTGAAGTTACGCCGGGGATGGATATTTCAGCAAGACAATGATCCAAAACACCGCTCCAAATCCTCAGGCATTCATGCAGAGGAACAATTACAATGTTCTGGAATGGCCATCCCAGTCCCCAGACCTGAAGATCATTGAACATCTGTGGGATGATTTGAAGCGGGCTGTCCATGCTCGGCGACCATCTAACTTAACTGAACTTGAATTGTTTGTCCAAAATACCTTTATCCAGGATGCAGGAACTGATTAAAAGCTACAGAAAGCGACTAGAGGCTGTTATCTTTACAAAAGGAGGATGTACTAAATATTAATGTCACTTTTCTGTTGAGGTGCCCATACTTTTGCACCGGTCAAATTTTGGTTTAATGCATATTGCGCATTTTCTGTTAGTACAATAAACCTCATTTCAATCCTGAAATATTACTGTGTCCATCAGTTATTAGATATATCAAACTGAAATGGCTGTTGCAAATACCAAAATATTTAGAACTAAAAATGATTAAGATTAATAGGGGTGCGCAAACTTTTTCATAGGACTGTATATAGAAGTGTTGTACGCTTCTGAAGATAAACAATCAATTAATTATTTTGCTGAATTGTATATATTAACCAAACCATGTAAAGCCACCTTTAGATAGGAACAAAAACATATTGTGTAGTTTGGTCAATAGGGCCTAACAAAGAATCCGGTAGGCACTCCCCCATCCTCATCACTAGTGACTGATAGCTGCAATGTACTTGCATGTATACACAATCACAGCCAGTTAGTGGTTAGGGAGACCAAGTCCAATGTAATCTGAGTTAGGCTTTATTAAGCCAAACATATCCCCTTAATAAGATGACCTTAAAGAGGACCTTTCACCACTTTTGGGCACATGCAGTGTTATATACTGCTGGAAAGCTGACAGTGCGCTGAATTCAGCGCACTGTCGGCTTTCCCGATCTGTGCCCGGTGTAAAGAGCTTACGGTGCCGGTACCGTAGTGCTCTATGGTCAGAAGGGCGTTTCTGACCATTAGCCAGAGACGTCCTTCTGCCTCGCGGCGCCTATCGCGCTGTGCTGTGGAGCGGGGAGGAACGCCCCCTCCCTCTGCTCACACAGCTCATCCATAGACGAGCATTATCAGGAGCGGGAAGGGGGAGTTCCTCCCCGCTCCACAGCAGAGCGTGATAGGCGCCGCGAGGCAGAAGGACGTTCCTGGCTAATGGTCAGAAACGCCCTTCTGACCATAGAGCACTACAGTACCGGCACCGTAAGCTCTTTACACCGGGCACAGATCGGGAAAGCCGACAGTGCGCTGAATTCAGCGCACTGTCAGCTTTCCAGCAGTATATAACACTGCATGTGCCCAAAAGTGGTGAAAGGTCCTCTTTAAACAGGGCAGCATGTTCGTATCTCACATCCCTTTAACGGTGTATACCACTAGGTGCCATGCTACAAACCTTTGTTGATGCTCCAGCAACTTGTGTTTCTAGTAAACCCGACATCATTGTAAGGGTCAGTTCACACGTGAAAACCGCCTAGCTTATTTGTGCGAGGTAAAAAACCTCGGGGAGTTTTTTTGACGCTGTTTTTTGCATTCCACGCGGTTTTTGACGCGGTTTTCGCTAGCGGTTTTCGCTAGGTTTTTTTTTTCCTATATGTGCTATAGAAACTGCAGGCGAAAACCACGCGGTTTTTTGCAAAAAACCGCGCGGTTTTGTGTGCAAAAAAAACGCGTGGTTTTTTACCGCGCGGTTTTCGCCTCCCATTCACTTCTATGCATTTCTTCAGGCGTTTTCCGCCTGAAGAAAGGTCATGTTGCTTCTTCAGGCGGAAAACGCTAGGAGGAAAAAAAAAGCTAGCAGTCTACATAGACCACCATGTTAAAGGGGCGGTTTTTGAAGCGAAATCCGCTGTCAAAAAACTCCCCTTTGCCCACGTGTGAACTAGCCCTTACTGTTTATGTGACAGCCATGCTTTATGAGCTAGACTCTTGGCAAGTCAGAGCTAAAAACAAAACAAATGCTCCATCAGTTTTTATTTCCATGAGTCTCCTGCCATCTGCTGACGGATTAACATACCGCTTTATATCATGTCCTTGGTTTATGAGGATACATTAGCTCCTTTTGGAAATTGTTCCAGCCCAAAGATAACCTGAAACTGTGTATATCTGAATATGATTACTGCTTTATAAAGCATCTTTGTGCAGACTGAAGTCAGTTACCTTCTGTAATGTAAAAGTGACAGGTCCTGGCAGCAAAGGCCCCAATTCACAAGTGGAAAACACTGTTTCATTTAGGTGACCCAACAGAAGCAGCAGGGACCCACTGGGCCCGGAGTCGGGATTGGTAAGTACGGCCATAGTACTTAGTATTTGTTGAGCAAACCTTGTAAGATATGTCTCGCGAAGTTCGTCTGCCGGTTTTGCTTGGACAAACTGCTATTATATTATATAATGTATAATGTTCAGAGGCTCAGGAAAAGTGAAAAAAATTAAAAAAAAAGTCTTACTTACCTTTCCTAGGTTATGGCACGACCCCCTGCTGTTTTCAACCCTCTTCAATAATGTCACAGAGCATAGAGTCGTGCCAGAGCCCAGGAGAGTAAAATAAGACTGTTTTGTTTTTTCGTAATATTTGCACTGTAAACCACAGGGGACATTAAATTGCTTGAAGGGGCCACTATGGGACAGTATTAGAGATGAGCGAACACCGTTCGATCGAATAGGTATTCAATCGAATATCAGGCCGTTCGAGGTATTCGATTCCAATCGAATACCACGCGGCAAACGCAGTAAAAATTCGTATCCCCTCCCAGCTTCCCTGGCACGTTTTTTGCACCAATAACTGTGCAAGGGAGGTGGGACAGGAACTACGACAACATAGGCATTGAAAAAATACGCTCAACCCAGCTTTCCACTGTGTGGCCCCCCAAAAACTAACAGGGATACAGAGCAATTAGGTCCGGCTATATACGCTCAACCCAGCTTTCCACGGGGTGTCCCACCCCAAACACCTAACAGGCATACAGAGTAATTCAGTCCTGCTAGATACCCTCAACCCAGCTTTTCACGGTGTGTCCCCCCACACACCTAACAGGGATACAGAGCAATTCAGTCCGGCTAGATACGCTCAACCCAGCTTTCCACTGAGTATAGACCATAAAAATCACATTACTATACATCTAAAAATGCGTAAGGCTAGCGCAAAGGGACGGGGACAAGGACGGGGGCGTGGAAATGCAGATGGAGAGCAAGGTTGCGGTCAACCAACAGCGTCTCCCGTGCCTACTGCTCTGCGGCAGCAAGCATTGCGCTTCCCCACAATTCCCGGCTTGATGGCCACATTAAGTAGGATGCAGGGTACAACACTAACCAGGCCCGAGCACCAGGAAGAGGTGATACAATGGCTGGCGGATAATGCTTCCAGCACATTCTCCACCAGCCAGTCAGCCTCTACCTCAACTCCTCCTCCTACCCAACAGTCTGGTCCTCCTTCCTCCCAACATGCCCAATCTTCCCAGCAGAGTAATCCCACCTTTCCCACCTCACAGGAGCTGTTTTCGGGTCTTTTCACTGTCCCTCTCTCTGTCCCACCACTTCCCGAATCCCAGGAGCTAGCAGATGAGTTTCTGTGTCCTGATGCCCAAACACTGGAGCATCGGCCATCTCCTGTTGTTGTTGTTGACCAGCAACCCGCCCTCAGTGATGACGAGACACAGTTGCCATCAGGGCAGCCTGTTGCCATGGTCGGCGTGCAGGAGGAGGAGGAGCCGAGAGAGGAATTGGAAGAGGAGGTGGTGGATGACGAGGACACTGACCCGACCTGGACAGGAGGGATGTCAAGTGAGGAAAGCAGTGTAGATGTGGGGGGAAGTGCAGCATCAAAGAGGGTGGCTAGAGGCAGAGGCATGTCCAGAGGCAGAGGACAGCTGCTTCACCGAAGCCAGACCACAGCCAGCAAGGCCCAAAATGTTCCCTATTCTAGCCAGCCTAGAAAACGCCCACATCGAGGCCACGGTCTTCGGTGGTCTGGAGATTTTTCAATGTATGTGCGGAGGACAAATATAGTGAGGTTTGCACACTTTGCAACTCGAAACTGAGTAGAGGCTCTGAAAAGAGCAACCTTACGACCACTGCCATGCACCGTCATTTGGAAAGCAAGCACTGGGCTCAGTGGCGGAGAGCAAACGCAGGACAATCATCGTCCGGTGTTGCTGCCACTGCCTCTCCCACTGTTGCCAGTGCTGGCGCTGCAGTCCAGACCAGCAGCCAGGACACCTCCACATCTGCCTCCACCACTTTGGAGACTTCTCCCTCATCCTCCCCTTTTCCTGCCTCAGCTCCTTCTCCTGCACCATCATGCGCCTCTTCCCAGCAACCCACCATCTCCCAGATGTTTGAGAGAAGGCAAAAATACAGCGCTACCCACTCACATGAACAAGTCTTAAACGCGCACATCTCCAAACTCCTGGCCCAGGAGATGTTGCCGTTCCAGCTTGTGGAAACTCAGGACTTCCGTGACCTGATGGCAAGTGCGGCACCTCGCTATGCCGTCCCTAGCCGTCACTACTTCTCCCGCTGTGTCGACCCCGCCTTGCACCAGCACTTGTCACGCAACATCAGGTGGGCCCTAAGTTCCACTTGACCACCGACACGTGGACATGTGCATGCGGACAGGGACGTTACATTTCACTGATGGCACACTGGGTGAATGTAGTTGAGGCTGGGACCGCCCAACATTCCTGGCAGGGGCTCTGAACCACCACCCTCCTCCTCCTCCTCCATCACATCGACTCCAGCTACCTGCTGGAAACGCTGCAGCACTGGCGTGGGGAGACGTCAGCAGGCCGTGCTGAAGCTCATCAGCTTGGGGGACAGACAGCACACTGCCTCCAAGGTGAGGGATGCCCTCCTCGATGAGACTTCAACATGGTTTTCACCGCTGCACCTTGGCCCAGGCATGGTTGTGTGTGATAACAGCTGGAACCTGGTAGCAGCTCTGGAGCTTGCCAACCTCCAACACGTTCTATGCCGGGCCCACGTTTTCAATTTAGTTGTGCAACGGTTTTTAAAAACGTACCCCAATTTACCCGAGCTACTGGTGAAAGTGCGGTGCTTGTGCGCCCACTTTCGCAAGTCCACAGTAGCTGCTGCTAGCCTCAAAACACTCCAGCAACGCCTCCTTCTGCCAGAACGCCAGCTGTTGCACGATGTCCCCACACGCTGGAACTCAACATACCACATGTTGAGCAGAGTATGTGAGCAGCAGAGACCCTTGATGAGTACCATCTCCAAAACTCAAGGGTTCCTCAGAGTCAGCTCCCACAGTTTCTGCTCCATGAGTAGCCATGGATGGCAGACTTATGCGAGATCTTGCATGTCTTTGAGGAGTCCACCAAGATGGTCAGCTGTGACGACGCACTCATGAGTGTAATAATCCCGCTCCTGTGTGTGATGCGAGAATCCCTCATCGCCATCAGGGATAACTCATTATACGCTGAGGAGTCGGGCATAGGAGCAGAACCATCCCAGCAGGATAGTCAGTGCACACTCCTGTCCGCTTCACAGCGTATATTGACGGAGGAAGAAGAGGATGATGAAGTGGCAGATGATCTCATCCAGGAGGCTAGCGGGATAGTTCATTGCGTCCCATTGCTGCAGCGCGGATGGGGCGAAATGGAGGAGGAGGAGGAAGAGGAGGAAATGGAGAATGACCATTCCGGTGGGGACAGCGAAGTCATGCCAAGTAACACTCTGGCACACATGGCTGAATTCATGTTGGGGTGCTTTTCAACTGACAAACGCATTGTCAAAATCCTGGAGAGCAACCACTACTGGATTTTTGCAATCCTCGACCCCTAGTATAAAAATAATATCTCTACTTTTATTCCGGTAGAGGGGAGGGCCAGTCACATTAGTGATTGCCACAAGGAACTGGTGCAGAATATGATGGAGATGTTTCAATCAACTCTCGTTGGCTGCAGAGAGGAGAATTCCTCCAACAGGCTAACAACTGCCATCCGGTCCACACCCGGCAGGGACACACTCTTCAAGGTCTGGGACAAGTTGATGGCACCCCCTCGCCAAACTACTGCCACTGAGGGGCCTAGTGTCACCAGGAGGGACAAGTTTAGGTGCACGTTGCGGGAATACCTGGCCAACCCCAGCCCTGTCCTCTCCGATCCCTCTGCGCCCTATACTCATTGGGTCTCCAAGTTGGATTTGTGGCTGGAACTTGCGCTGTACGCATTGGAGGTCCTTTCCTGCCCTTCCGCCAGCGTGCTATCAGAAAGGGTCTTCAGCGCAGCCGGTGGCATCATCACGGATAAGCACAGCCAGCTGTCAGTACTGACCGGCTGATGCTGATCAAAATGAACAGCCACTGGATAGGCCCATCATTTTCATGTCCAGCAGTGTGAAGCACCCTGATATGAAGTTTGATATGTGTGCTCATCCTCTACAATTCTTCCTCCTCCTCATACTCCTCCACCATCAGCATTGCACAATTCTGCTCCTACTAGGCTCAATCCACCCTGATTCACCACAACACTGCTGGTTAGAGTCTCAATTCACCCTGATTCCCCCCAACTCTGCTGGTTAGAGTCTCAATCCACCCTGATTCCCCCAAACTCTGCTGGTTAGAGGCTCAATCCACCCTGATTCCCCCAAACTCTGCTGGTTAGAGGCTCAACTCACCCCAAGGACCAAAAACACTGATGGTGCAAGGCTCTACTCACTCCAAGGGCCCAAAACACTGCTAGTGCAATGCTCTACTCACTCCAAGGGCCAAAAACACTGCTGGTGCAAGGCTCAACTAACCCCAAGGACCAAAAACACTGCTGATGCAAGGCTCAACAAACCTCAAGGGCCAAAAACACTGCTGGTGCAAGGCTCAACTAACCTTAAGGGCCAAAAACACTGCTGGTGCAAGGCTCTACTCACTCCAAGGGCCAAAAACAATGCTGGTGCAATGATCTACTCACTCCAAGGGCCTAAACCACTGCTGGTGCAAGGCTCAAATAACCCCAAGGGCCAAAAACACTGCTGTGGCAAGGCTCAACTAACCTCAAGGGCCAAAATCACTGCTGTGGCAAGGCTCTACTCACTCCAAGGGTCAAAAACACTGCTGGTGCAAGGCTCAACTAACCTCAAGGGCCAAAAACACTGCTGGTGCAAGGCTCAAATAGCCCCAAGGGCCAAAAACACTGCTGGTGCATGGTTCAACTAACCTCAAGGGCCAAAAACACTGCTGGTGCAATGCTCTACTCATTCCAAGGGCCAAAAACACTGCTGGTGCTGCTGGGGAAGCCTGACGAAGTGCACTAAGCACGAAACGATCGTCGCTGTTTGTTCCTTTGCATCATTCCGTCTTCTGTACCCCAATGGTCAAGGTTTGACCTTTTTTTAAAGAGGATGAAATAAAAACGAATGTTTTATGTATCCCGTGGCGGGTGAGTGCCCTGTTTTCTACATTTCACTGCTGGTGCAAGGCTCAACTAACCTCAAGGGCCAAAAACACTGCTGGTGCAAGGCTCAACTAACCTCAAGGGCCAAAAACACTGATGGTGCAAGGCTCTACTCACTCCATGGGCCAAAAACACTGCTGGTGCAAGGCTGAACTAACTTAAAGGGCCTAAAACTCTGCTGGAAAAAAGCTGAAGTCACCTCAAAGGCCTCAGTCTCTGCTGGTAGCTCAACTTAAGGGCCTCTAACTTAATTTGGAAGGGCTCACGTTAAGGGCCAGAAAAGTGAATTTTTGAAGGTCTTAGCACATCACACACACATCCACATTGACAGTTAAGGGTGGGTACTGTTGGATTTCCCATTGCTTATTCAATCTGTGGTTGTCATGGGCAACGTGATTTAAAGGGGTGCTTGGTAATGTTTCTTTAGCATAAAATTTGGGTTTCTGTCCATACAATTGGGGAGGAAAGAAGGCTTCCAGGTATTTTCCCACTTTCATAGAGATTTTTTGAGTGTGGAAAGTGTGTAGTTGATAGGCTGTGATGGTGGGGTAAAACTGTGACTTGGGCTAGTTAAATGCCCCCAGGCATGTTTCCCCTGCTGTCCCAGTTGCATTCCAGAGGTGTTGGCATCATTTCCTGAGGTGTCATAGTGGACTTGGTGACCCTCCTGAGTCGAATTGTGGGTCCTCTGAAACAAACGGTTTTTCCCCATAGACTATAATGGGGTTTAATATTCGTTCGAATAGTCTAATATTGAGGGGCTATTCGAAAAGAATAACGAATATTTCACTGTTCGCGCATCTGTAGACATTATACAGTTTGGAGGAGCCACTATGGGACATTATACAGTGTGAAGGGGCCATTATAGTACATTAAATAGTGTGGAGGGGCTTTTGAGACATTATACTTTGTGAAGGGGCCGCCATGGGAAATTATACTACGTGAAGGGACTGCTATTATGCACCAAGGAACTCCTTTCCCATTCACTTGGACAGGAACAGAACTGCTTCCCTCCAAATACCTCATGTGTACTTTCCTGCACCCCAATGAGCTGATTGGTACAAGGTTTGGTTGTCAGAACCTCATCAATCATTTTCAGATTACCTTTATGGTAGAAAGTTACCATTACCCATCACATTCAGGTCATGGACAACCTCTGAAGTCAGTGCAGAGGATATTCCATCACAATTATTATTGAGCTGTTACTGAATTCACCTGGCTGCTGACTGACCTGGATTGTTTGACACTAAAGCTACTAGCTACAATAGCTGCCTTTACCACTAGTTGTTTCAGCACAAAGCACCATATACTGAGGTATAAAAACAAAGAAAATTGAAGTGTATCAGCTCACCCTATGTAGAAATAGACAAGTCCACCAGATCTTGAGGAGCACGGCATGCAGGCAACCTGCTGTTCAATGTGGTACAACGACGTGGTAAAAGTGCCAGCTACACTCGTGAGGTCGATGGAAATGAAGGTCCGCGGAATAAAATTTAACTTTTATTTTATCATTAATAAAATAGTGCCATCATAGCAGACGTCTGGCCTGAGAATAGAGCAACGCGTTTCGGGACCGTACGTCCCTTCGTCTCGGCTCGACTAGATGTTAAAAGACCAATGCTTAAGAACAAACAGACACAGGCCAGACTCCGCCCATGTCTAATTATTTAACCCCATATAGTGCAATGAACAAAAAAACACACATACAAATAACATGTGACAGTTACAAATGATACAAATAAAAACTAAAAACTAAGGTATGTAACAATATGGAGTAACATATTGCACTAAAATTATGAAAAAATGAATGATGCGTCAATGAATAATAAATACCGCATATAAACTAAAACTATGTGAACAATGTCATAAATACCGAAGTCGTACTATTTTGATGCACATCAAAACATAGTCATGTTAGCTAAAATAACATAGATAGGTCATGAGTCTATACGATAGATTTATTTATATAATTAGTAATGTGCTATAAAATCTATATAGTATATATATCCCCAGAAAAAAACCAATGGGACTAAGTCCATTGTCTTGGATTACTCATACAAGTGTTAGATTGCATCTGAAAAAGAAAATCACATTACTGGCAGATATAAATAAACATCGGAACTATAAAGACATGTGACCTAGGAGAATGTCACATGATCGGACCTGCCAGAAAGAACTAAGCTCAATGTATGTAATGTAACATCACGTGACAACCTTTATCACATGACCGCCAATGAAGAAACAGCTGACATGAAGCCATAGCCAGTTAAAGGTAAGGCTACTAAATTTTATAACATAACAACGAAATGGCAACAGTCAGAGCTGATCAAGCCTATTATGACCTATTATGATAGAAAATACTAATTTAAATAAATGCCACATGAACATCAATATGTTGCGATGATATAATCAGACACATTTTAGTAAATATAAGATAGGTCAGATCTAATATTTAGACCATTTGGATTACGCGTGTTCAAAATTTTAATCCAATATGCCTCTCTGAGTAACACCTTTTTGTGCCAATTGCCGCCTCTAATAGGACGTGTTACTCGCTCGATGGCACAAAAACATAAATTTGAAATGTTACCATTATGAGTGCCTAAAAAATGGCGTGCTGCTCCAGAAATGTTGTCTCGATTATTGTTAATACTGGTGATGTGTTCCGAGATCCGTTTTCGTGTGGTATGGAAGGTATATTGATGATGTCTTGGTGGTGTGGGAGGGTGAGCAGTCACAAATACACAATTTTGTGTTACATTTGAATTCCAATAATATTAACCTAAGATTTACATATGTCTTTCACTCTGAGACAGTGTCATTTTTGGATATTACATTAAAAGGTAATCAGGATTCTGGAATAGTGGAGGCTTCCCTGTTCCGTAAACCGACTTTGGGCAATAACATCCTGCTAGCTAGTAGCCTGCACCCTAGCCATACTATCAGATCACTGCCAGTAGGGGAACTTTTACGTACCCGCAGAGCCTGTTCCAGCCATAGCGAGTACTGTACTCAAAAAAATGAGACCATACAGAGATTACGTAAAAGGGGTTACCCTAATTGGACTCTACAAAGAGCATCAAAAATAGCAGATGGCATTAGTCGAGAGTCTTTATTGTATAATTCCCGTAATAAGAATGATGGATCCAACAGTAATCGTAGTGTAGTGTTTTCCACACCCTATTCAAATCAGTTCTCACAAATTAAACAAATTGTTTTGAAAAATCTTCCTATTTTGTCACAGGATGCCATTACTCGTGACATACTCAAAGATGGGATTCAAGTGGTAGCTAGACGGGGACGTAGTCTGGGTGACCAACTATCACCCAGTCTATATGTTAGTAGTCCTGCCCGTTCCTCTACCTGGCTTGATCTACAAGGATTTTATAAATGCGGTAACGTCAGATGCGACATGTGTAGGCATGCTAAAAGTACTCGAACATTTTGTAATTTTGTCAACAGTCAGAGCTTTTCAATATTGTCTTTTTTTAAATTGCTCAAGCGATCATGTCATCTACATTATTGAATGTGTACAATGCCAACTCAAATATGTCGGTTGTACTATCCGACATCTTAAAAAACGGATCTCGGAACACATCACCAGTATTAACAATAATCGAGACAACATTTCTGGAGCAGCACGCCATTTTTTAAGCACTCATAATGGTAACATTTCAAATTTATGTTTTTATGCCATCGAGCGAGTAACACGTCCTATTAGAGGCGGCAATTGGCACAAAAAGGTGTTACTCAGAGAGGCATATTGGATTAAAATTTTGAACACGCGTAATCCAAATGGTCTAAATATTAGATCTGACCTATCTTATATTTACTAAAATGTGTCTGATTATATCATCGCAACATATTGATGTTCGTGTGGCATTTATTTAAATTAGTATTTTCTATCATAATAGGTCATAATAGGCTTGATCAGCTCTGACTGTTGCCATTTCGTTGTTATGTTATAAAATTTAGTAGCCTTACCTTTAACTGGCTATGGCTTCATGTCAGCTGTTTCTTCATTGGCGGTCATGTGATAAAGGTTGTCACGTGATGTTACATTACATACATTGAGCTTAGTTCTTTCTGGCAGGTCCGATCATGTGACATTCTCCTAGGTCACATGTCTTTATAGTTCCGATGTTTATTTATATCTGCCAGTAATGTGATTTTCTTTTTCAGATGCAATCTAACACTTGTATGAGTAATCCAAGACAATGGACTTAGTCCCATTGTTTTTTTCTGGGGATATATATACTATATAGATTTTATAGCACATTACTAATTATATAAATAAATCTATCGTATAGACTCATGACCTATCTATGTTATTTTAGCTAACATGACTATGTTTTGATGTGCATCAAAATAGTACGACTTCGGTATTTATGACATTGTTCACATAGTTTTAGTTTATATGCGGTATTTATTATTCATTGACGCATCATTCATTTTTTCATAATTTTAGTGCAACATGTTACCCCATATTGTTACATACCTTAGTTTTTATTTGTATCATTTGTAACTGTCACATGTTTTTTGTATGTGTGTTTTTTTTGTTCATTGCACTATATGGGGTTAAATAATTAGACATGGGCGGAGTCTGGCCTGTGTCTGTTTGTCCTTAAGCATTGGTCTTTTAACATCTAGTCGAGCCGAGACGAAGGGACGTACGGTCCGAAACGCGTTGCTCTATTCTCAGGCCAGACGTCTGCTATGATGGCACTATTTTATTAATGATAAAATAAAAGTTAAATTTTATTCCGCGGACCTTCATTTCCATCGACCTCACGAGTGTAGCTGGCACTTTTACCACGTCGTTGTACCATATACTGAGGTAGCCTGTGTACTTGCTCCTCCTGTTATCAGGACCTTGTGACACAGATAAAGTTGGTTATGAGCAGGGTTGACTTACCCCCCCCCCCCCAATATTGCCCCCTTTCCTGGTGTCCACACATCATAATGCCCCATTTACACACATTATATCCCAAAGTGCCTCCAGACAGTATAATGTCCCATAGTGGCCCCTCCGCACAGTATGATGTCCTATAGTGGCCCCTCCATATAGTATTATGTCCCATAGTGGCCCCTTCACACACTATAATGTCCTATAGTGGCCCCTACAAACACCATAATGTCCCATAGCAGCCCCTGCACACAGCATTATGTCCATAGTGGCCCCTCCACACAGTCCTCTCCGGCCGCAGATGAGTTGAATCCAGAACATAGCTCCAGCTGACCGAGACTGCAGGACAGGACTCGGAACCGAGGACTGTCCCACTGAATCCGGGACGGTTGGGAGGTATGCCCTAAGGGGTAGTATTTAATATAGAGAAACACATACATATTAGGTATTCCTGTGTCCGAAAAAAACACTTGCTCTACAAACTTATAAAAACATTTTTCCCATATGGCAAAAGCCATACCATTATAAAAAAAGAAGACAGACAAACATACGTGGTTTCGCCTTTCTTAAAAATTTGAATACAAAGTGATCAACGCAATAAACATTCTCCAAAATTGTATAAAAAGTACATCTGGCTCTCAAAAAAGATGCCTTATAACCCTGTTGCCTCTTATTCTACCATATGAGCATTTTCCAGTGACATCTATTATCTGTCTCCAGTCTTCCCTTGCAATGTGTAAGGGGGCGTTCACACTACCGTCGGTGTCCGACATGTAGTGTCCGCTCCTAGTGTCCGCTCAAAATCTGTCACGGACACTAGGAGCGGACACTAGATGTGTCCGTGACACCTGTCATTCACTTGAATGGGCATCGGGTGCGTTCTTTTGCACTCCGTGCCCGTCCTTCCCTGTCCGCAAGAGATGTCCGACTTCTCAAGCGGACAGAAAAACCCTGCATGTAGGGTTCCTCTGTCCGCTTGAGAAGTCGGACATCTTCTCTTGCGGACAGGGAAGGATGGGCACGGAGTGCAAAAGAACGCACCCGATGCCCATTCAAGTGAATGACAGGTGTCACGGACACATCTAGTGTCCGCTCCTAATGTTCGTGACAGATTTTGAGCGGACACTAGGAGCGGACACTACATGTCGGACACCGACGGTAGTGTGAACGCTCCCTAAGTCTTTGTGGAGAGGTTCCTCTTTCCCAGTCAATTAGTTAGTTTTGGGTTTACTGTACTTGTCTGTATAAATGCAGGACTGAACTTGCCAAACAGCCCCCTGTAAAGAACAGCATGTTAACTAAGTGCCTTGCCCAGTCAGTTAGTTGACTATGCCTACTTGGCAACATCCACAGTATACAGCACAGGAGCATCTGCTATATTGGTCTGTATCTAGATCATGTTGATTTTTAGCCTTGTACATTTCTACAGTGTGGCTATCCTGAGCTGTGAGGCATAATGCAAGTAACATATTGCATGAGACTTCAATAAAGATGCCTTTATTATTAAATTATTCCATAATGAAATGAATATACAGTTGAGTCTCTTTGCACCTAAATTAGTAAAGGGGAGCTGTCAACCAGTGGCGTAACTACCACCATAGCAGCGGTAGCAGCTGCCACAGGGCCCGGGACATTAGGGGCCCGGTGACAACTGCTACCGCTGCTATCATTATTCTCAGAGGTCTTTTCGGACCCCCGAGTATAATGATCGGGGCCCCCTGTTGGTGGAATACTTTCCACCAACAGGGGGCCCCGAAGCTGCAGCAACGGCTGAGTCACAGGAGCTGCAGGTCTGGCTCCTGTCAGCGCTTCAGGATGTTCCCCCTCTCTCCCCCTCCCTTTCTCTGCTGTCCTCTGCCCACCAATGAGAGGAGGAGGCGGGGCTTATCCCTGCCGTCCAGCACAGAAGAGAAGAGGAAGAAGCTGCTCTAGGAAAATGAAACTGAAGCTACACAGGTACGTACTGGGGTTACTATACTTATTACTATCAGGCATTTGGGGGGATTACTTGTGTTTTAGTAACTCCATGTGCCTCATAGTAATAGCAGTTAACCCCATCATCTCCCTCACATTAACCCCTGTTTGCCTCACCATAAGAGTTACTGATATGTGAGACATATGGGGGTAATAATAATGAAGATACTTTATTATTACCTCCATGTCTCTCACATATCAGTAACTCTTATGGTGAGGCAAACAGGGGTTAATGTGAGGGAGATGATGGGGTTAACTGTTATTAATATGAGGCACATGGAGTTACTAAATTGTAATGCACATGACCAGATTTTTTTTTATCCACAATTTGTCCTGGTATAGCGGTCAGCGGTGACAGTATTTAGTCCTGTAGGGGCCACTAAGGGACATAATACTGTGTGCAGGGGCCACTATTGGGTATAATACTGTGTGCAGGGGCCTCTAAGGGACATAATACTGTGTGCAGGGGCCACTATGGGACATAATACTGTGTGCAGGGGCCACTATGGGACATAATACTGTGTGCAGGGGCCACTATGGGGGATAATACTGTGTGCAGGGACCACTATGGGGGATAATACTGTGTGCAGGGGCCACTATGGGGTATAATACTGTGTGCAGGGTCCACTATGGGACATAATACTGTGTGCAGGGGCCACTATGGGACATAATACTGTGTGCAGGGGCCACTAAGGGACATAATACTGTGTGCAGGGGCCACTAAGGGACATAATACTGTGTGCAGGGGCCACTATGGGACATAATAGAGCGCGCAGGAATGCGTAGGAGGGACTCGGTCGAGATCTTCGGTGTCGGGGGGGCCCCATGTCAAAAGTTCGCCACGGGGCCCCGCCATTCCTAGTTACGCCACTGCTGTCAACTCTCCCGCCATGTTTGTGCTAGAAAATTATTACATTCCCCTCAAATAACAATTTTGGGGCATCTTTCTCAAACTGTGCATTGTGTTTGTTCCTCCTGCAAATGTATGAATTACTTAAATTTAAAAACATTGCCATTCCCCCTGTTAAATGAGTGTGTCCCTACACAGTGTAACAATATCCATTTACAACTCACACTATCATACTGTAGAGACATATTGGGGAGAATTCATTAAGACTGACATTTCATCTGGTGTGAGATATGCCTTAGATTACACTCAGGAAAAAAAACGCTCTAAGAAAGAGTTGTTAGAATCAAATAAAACGATATACATTCCTTAATTGCAACACCAAGGAAAACTCTAGGAATTACGGAAATCACAGGATTGATAGACGTGTTAATGATACGAAAGTTCTAAAAAAAAGGAAAAAAATATTCAAAAAGTCTTTATTTATTCTGTATCAAGTATGAACACCTCACACAGAAGTGCATGCACTTCTATGCCTTGGTATGTTATTATGGTTCTCTGAGGAAAGTTATGCCACTCTGAACACATTTGGGTATGCAGGTCATCAAAATTGGCTGCTAGCAACTACCTTTGCAATTGCTGACCAATGACTTCCCATATACCATATGTGTTTGACGGGCAAAAACTGGGAACAATGCAGGCCATGATATCAGGTTTAGGCCACACAGGCTGTTAACAGTAGCACAAGCCACATGTGTGCCAGTCAGAAATGGCTGTAACAGTGGTTAAAAAACCAAATCAATGCTGAACAGCTACTGTACATTATCCCACTTCATACCATAATCCTGGGAGTAGGACCAGTGTCAGGTTCCCTTGTGAAGGTCTCTTCATGGAGTTGCCCACAGGGTCTCCAGACCAATCTCCATCTATCACTGTTTCCAAGACAAAAGTGTGACTCATTGCCTTCATTCCAGCTACCATCGTCATCTTCCTGTGCACCTTGATAGCCTTTGAGAGCGGTGAAGTAAGTTCAATGGAGCACCTGGCTTGTAGCCCTATGTCATGCATATGCCTTCTGATAGTTTGTGTTGACCCAATCTCACCTGCAGTACTATATGGATCACTACGTGCCATTATTCCAATTACGTGATTCATCTGTACAGTGGTTTTGCCTCCTGCTGTTATTTCAGTTCATCGTTGTACTCCCAGTCACTTGCACACAAAATGTTGAACAGTGCTGATATCCTGGCGTAGGCAAGTAGCTATCTGTGGCTTACTGAACTAAATGTATAGTCCTCAATAAATCAACAGGCTTACAGAAAGGAACATAAATTTCCTTATGGGCGACTCAAAAATACTATCAAACTTCACCTTTATTATTCAAAAGATAGTGCTCAAAAACAGTGTGGTTAAAACTATTAGGGAGATAGGTGCATTAAGTGGAATAGGAATAGTATGAGAGGCTGATATGTCGATTTTTTCCTATCCATATCTCCCAATTGTGGGTGATTATATGAGCGGCAGATATGTGATATGCTGCTGAAAGTAAGGTCTACTGCTGGTTATAGTCTTAACCACACTGTTTTTGAGCACTATCTTTTGAATAATAAAGGTGAAGTTTTATAGTATTTTTGAGTCGCCCATAAAGAAATTTATGTTCCTTCCTGTGAGCAAAGTAGCTATCTGCCAGCGTCATAAACCAGCGTCCAGTGTATCGATGAACTGGAGGCATCATACTATTATCCCACAGTACTTGGTCCAATTTTTGAGGTTTTATTTGGCAGAAACGCAGCAGCAATAAAACAATGTGTTTTATAATACTAACAAAGTAAATGAGATTTCACACTTTGCAAAAAAGAGGTAAGAAAAAGTGAGTTAATTGTAGCTGCAGAAACATAAGTGTTTTACTATGAATTTACTAGGGGAAGAAAAAACACTAAGTAAAATGCAGCAAAGACAGTTGCGGTAAAAAAAATGCAACATTCTTTTAGATGAATTTCACTACATGGGGCCTTAGACTAAGGGTCCTTGCACATGACTGAGTCCCATCTGTGGTAAATGGTCCATGTGTGAGTGATAGGATCTGGACTGTACTGGGCCTTCTGCATAGGAGGCACTGCATCATAGTCAGCTATGGCCCAATCGCCACAGTAATAACTGATATAACACTCTTTTATGTTTAACGACCTCCCCTGTGCCTCCACGTATTATATTCTGGGGTCTGCAGAGACCTGAATATAACAGCAGTTTTAGTTTGGACATGTTTGGTCCAAACAAAACTGCTGGAAAAATCTCAAGAGTTTCACCCATGACATACTCATACTTTAAAAGGGCTTGAATTGACTTGTGGGGAATGAATAATCGCTATTAACTGCCCCACAAGATCGCTGGGACAACTGACGTTATTTAGGAAGTAGCTCGAAGAGGGCAGGGACCCGCATCAGATTTTGCAATGAAGCTCAGGGGAGGTATTATCAGAACCTCCCATGCTCGTATACAAGACTTCTCCCGAGCTGCACCACTTCTCTGGAATGCTCTATTATTATTATTACTGTTTATTTATATAGCACCATTAATTCCATGGTGCTTTACATTTGGGGTTTACATACAGTACACAGAATATACAGGTAGATATAATACTAACAGTGACAGACTGGCACGGTGGGGTAGAGGGCCCTGCCCGCAAGGGCTTACCCCGGACAATCAGATTAACTCCCAATTTTTACAGTTTCAAACGCAAACTAAACACGCATCTTTTCAGACAAGCCTATCACAATTTCTAACGTAAACCCTTAACCCTCCTCTGTCCCGCTCCCACATTTCCCCACATGATATGATGTCATCTCATGCTAACTGTATAGGTCCAAGCTCCATCCACATGTTAAAGGACACAACTGTTGACGGCTCATAAAGTTTTATGTTTGTGTAATGACAGTAACCTCTATTACAAAAGTGTCTGACCTCTGCATAAGCAATGCCACCCCTGCTACCTCTTGTGTCACCCCCTCTACCTCATAGATTGTAAGCTCTTACGAGCAGAGCCCTCAGTCCCATTGTGTGAAATGACTTTCTTTGTAATATATCTTTCTGTCTGTATTTGAACCCTACAAATTGTACAGCGCTGCGGAATATGTTGATGAGCGAACACTAAAATGTTCGAGGTTCGAAATTCGATTCGAACAGCCGCTCACTGTTCGAGTGTTCGAATGGGTTTCGAACCCCATTATAGTCTATGGGGAACATAAACTCGTTAAGGGGGAAACCCAAATTCGTGTCTGGAGGGTCACCAAGTCCACTATGACACCCCAGGAAATGATACCAACACCCTGGAATGACACTGGGACAGCAGGGGAAGCATGTCTGGGGGCATAAAAGTCACTTTATTTCATGGAAATCCCTGTCAGTTTGCGATTTTCGCAAGCTAACTTTTCCCCATAGAAATGCATTGGCCAGTGCTGATTGGCCAGAGTACGGAACTCGACCAATCAGCGCTGGCTCTGCTGGAGGAGGCGGAGTCTAAGATCGCTCCACACCAGTCTCCATTCAGGTCCGACCTTAGACTCCGCCTCCTCCGGCAGAGCCAGCGCTGATTGGCCGAAGGCTGGCCAATGCATTCCTATGCGAATGCAGAGACTTAGCAGTGCTGAGCCAGTTTTGCTCAACTACACATCTGATGCACACTCGGCACTGCTACATCAGATGTAGCCCGATGAAGTAGAGCTGAATGTGTGTGCTAAGCACACACATTCAGCACTGCTTCATCACGCCAATACAATGCATTAGCCAGTGCTGATTGGCCAGAGTACGGAATTCGGCCAATCAGCGCTGGCTCTGCTGGAGGAGGCGGAGTCTAAGATCGCTCCACACCAGTCTCCATTCAGGTCCAACCTTAGACTCCGCCTCCTCCGGCAGAGCCAGCGCTGATTGGCCGAAGGCTGGCCAATGCATTCGTATGCGAATGCAGAGACTTAGCAGTGCTGAGCCAGTTCTGCTCAACTACACATCTGATGCACACTCGGCACTGCTACATCAGATGTAGCAATCTGATGTAGCAGAGCCGAGGGTGCACTAGAACCCCTGTGCAAACTCAGTTCACGCTAATAGAATGCATTGGCCAGCGCTGATTGGCCAATGCATTCTATTAGCCCGATGAAGTAGAGCTGAATGTGTGATGGGCATTATTTATAACCACAGCTGAGTATTATCTATTTTCATTTATTAAACACTTATTATGTTATTATATTTCGGTGTGATAATAGTTATTATTTGACCAAACCTGTTTTAAAAAAAAACAAAACACACATTTGCCTACATTGGACTTGTAGATGCTGTGCACTTGTAGGTGGCCAAAGCTGGTGGGTTGCCCATAACTGCTCGAATGGCAATAAACACAGCAACCAGGCAAGACAAGGCAGTGTTGCAATCTGGCATAATCTTGAAAAAAGTTCATGCATGCGTGAACATTAGACCACCATGAGAGGCAACACATGTGGTCCAGGATACCCTGCACATATCGCTGAGTGGTTAGTGTCCATCAGATCACTACTATAGATGACCAACGGTTATATGTGAAGGCTCCCCAGATCCCTCCCCCCCACCACAACACCTCTACACTAGAACTCAACTGTCAACAGACCAAGTAGAACCTCGATTCTAGGCAACATTGATCAGTGCTCTTCTTCCAATGTCCTGTTGAAAGCTGTATACCAGGTATATGGCTGGAACCAGTTTGGCTCTTTTTCAAGTGTATAGGAACAGTGCTGTATTCCCCTGGGACCACTGCTACAGTTTACAAAGCTTTGTTCAATGCAGAGGTGGAGTGCCAGGAACTGCAGCTCTACTCCTCTTCACATGAATAGCACAACTGGTTCCAGCCATACACTTGGTATACAATTTCTGGGGAAGAAAGAGCCAATTGTTGTGGAGTTCGTATGTCCAATCTTAACTGATCTGCTCAGTATCCAGCTTTGCTAGGTCTGACAATCCCTTTAATAACAGCACTAACAAACAGTCCTAGTACATGTCAGTAGATGCTGCCCTGTCTATAGATCACAATGTAGGGGATCAGTCCATTGCTTTTCCCTGATTTGCAGCAATATGCTTTCATCACAAGAGAATATAGGATGGAGATCAGTCCTGCTCCTGGTCACTCAAGGCTCAGCGTCAGCGCCCATGCTATTACGCCACATATCCTTTTCCAACTACTGCCTACGCTGTACTATTATGACAGAAGTCATCAAGGAGTTAAATGTAAATCTATGATATGATGATGACAATGATATTGGCATCTTCTATTCACTTGTTGCAACCATTTTGGCAGAGGAACATAAAATGCAATGATATTAGTTGTTAATAGCTTGTTAGGCGTTTTTATCCAAAATAGCGCTTTGTTCACACCTTGTTGTCTTCTGTATAGGCTGACTATGATGAGCTATGACTATGTTCTGTGTATCCACAAACTACTTCCCCACAATATGGCTGCACTTCCTGCGGTCATCTTTGCTAAAAAAAAAAAAAATAATAATAATAATCACCTAAATTGAATTAAAAAAAAATCCCAACTTTATTATGAGTAAGACAACTGCCTCACTCCCAACACCTGAGGAATAGGAGGCCATTGCTAAGTTGTTAGGGCTGTACTCGGCGTCTATAATAGAGCCTCAGGTCACAATAGTGTGAAGAGCTAGCCCCAGAATGCTATTCAGGATCCACAGGTACACGTGTATATAGAACATGTGATACCACAGTCCCACTAAGCTCCTGTGGTGTCTCCTCCTCACAAGACAATCCCCGCCACAGCCACTAAGTCCTGCCTTCTAAAACTGCCCAGTTCCTGTACAGAAACTACGCATGCGCCGAGGCAGCAAACCTTTATCAATAGTGCGCAAGGGTGCTTCCTTTCGGTAGAACCCCGTCTCTGACGTCACTGCGCCGGAAGCTTCGCGCTCCGTGGCCCTCGGTGGCGTCGCTCCGCATACAAAGACAGGCCGCCGCCATCTTTCGTACAGGCCGGGCGGAGAGCTCGGGCCCCGGGCATGACCCCGCCGTCTCCTCGGGCCTCCGCCGGGCGGAAATGAGGCCAAGATGTCGGTGTCTGGGCTGAAGGCCGAGCTGCGACTCCTTGAGTCTATCTTCGGTAAAGAGCACGAAAGGTTCCGGATCATCAGCTGGAGACTGGACGAGCTGCACTGTGTGTTCATCCAGAGCACCGGGGGGGCCTTGACCATCCACTGCAACATTACGGTGTGTACATAGGCGCTGAGCAGAGCAGCACAATACATCAGCTGATAACACCCAGTGCATACAGTGTAGCGCTATCGGCTGCGGCTCTGTGTCCTCCCCATCAGGGGCTGTAGCAGAGCCTTGTTCTGACTAGTCTTCTGTCCGGGCTGTAGTAGAGCCTTGTTCTGACTAGTCTTCTGTCCGGGCTGTAGTAGAGCCTTGTTCTGACCAGTCTTCTGTCCGGGCTGTAGCAGAGCCTTGTTCTGACCAGTCTTCTGTCCGGGCTGTAGCAGAGCCTTGTTCTGACCAGTCTTCTGTCCGGGCTGTAGTAGAGCCTTGTTCTGACTAGTCTTCTGTCCGGGCTGTAGTAGAGCCTTGTTCTGACCAGTCTTCTGTCCGGGCTGTAGTAGAGCCTTGTTCTGACTAGTCTTCTGTCCGGGCTGTAGCAGAGCCTTGTTCTGACCAGTCTTCTGTCCGGGCTGTAGTAGAGCCTTGTTCTGACCAGTCTTCTGTCCGGGCTGTAGTAGAGCCTTGTTCTGACTAGTCTTCTGTCCGGGCTGTAGCAGAGCCTTGTTCTGACCAGTCTTCTGTCCGGGCTGTAGCAGAGCCTTGTTCTGACCAGTCTTCTGTCTGGGCTGTAGCAGAGCCTTGTTCTGACCAGTCTTCTGTCTGGGCTGTAGCAGAGCCTTGTTCTGACCAGTCTTCTGTCTGGGCTGTAGCAGAGCCTTGTTCTGACCAGTCTTCTGTCCGGGCTGTAGTAGAGCCTTGTTCTGACCAGTCTTCTGTCCGGGCTGTAGTAGAGCCTTGTTCTGACCAGTCTTCTGTCCGGGCTGTAGTAGAGCCTTGTTCTGACCAGTCTTCTGTCTGGGCTGTAGCAGAGCCTTGTTCTGACCAGTCTTCTGTCCGGGCTGTAGCAGAGCCTTGTTCTGACTAGTCTTCTGTCCGGGCTGTAGTAGAGCCTTGTTCTGACTAGTCTTCTGTCCGGGCTGTAGCAGAGCCTTGTTCTGACTAGTCTTCTGTCCGGGCTGTAGCAGAGCCTTGTTCTGACTAGTCTTCTGTCCGGGCTGTAGCAGAGCCTTGTTCTGACCAGTCTTCTGTCCGGGCTGTAGTAGAGCCTTGTTCTGACCAGTCTTCTGTCCGGGCTGTAGCAGAGCCTTGTTCTGACTAGTCTTCTGTCCGGGCTGTAGTAGAGCCTTGTTCTGACCAGTCTTCTGTCCGGGCTGTAGTAGAGCCTTGTTCTGACTAGTCTTCGCTATGGGCTTAGGAGGTAGAGGGGCTGCTGGCCACATATAGGAAGCATATGTTATGTAGCCAGAGACCATACAGATTACATGTGGCCTTACAGATGTCTGACTGTCTGTGGCCCTTCACGGGCATCAGGTTGGTAGCAGATTCCCCAGAAGTTTGCTGCAGCTTCCAACAAAGATTTGACTTCTGTGGTCCCTTGAAGAATGCCCGGAGAATGGGGGAGGGGTGCTCTGTGAGATGCTGATCCTCAGGGAAGTTTATTTCAAGGGATTTTTTTTTTTTTTAATGGGCAAGGAATTAAAAAAAAAAAAACCCAAACAAATTCCCTTCACCTTAATCCTTCACTGCTTCCACCACTGCTGAGCTGGTCCTGCTGATGGTCTGTTATGTCTGCCGTAATATTGACACCGTGACCCAAGACTGCAACATTGACATAGTGTGTACGTGCACTTCATCTCTACATCCCAGTAAACAAAGTCCTACAGCTGATCATATGACTGGATACTATAACTTTATCACTTCCTTCGCTATAATGTTTTTTTGGTTTTTTTAGAACTTGGAAAACCCCTAAAAAAAAAAAAAAAAAAAAAAAAAAAAAAAAAATTAAAAATTGGGGAACTTCAACTATAGCAAACAACAGTAACAGTAGATTGTACTCGGACTGGGCAATTAATCTCAAAATGAAGTCTGCTCATTTCATGTACATGAACGTGTTCACACCAATTATTTTGTGTCAATGTCATGCTATCTCGCACTGCCATTGGCTAAAGGATAGGTTACTAGCTATCAAATCAGGATTGCTGGAATTCGGTGGCATTCTGTAGCGTATATATAGGGGCATGGATGGCTTTAGGACTGGAAGATTAATAAAAAAAAAAATTAAAATCAAGATAAAATGCGTTATCGTTATTTTGATGTAGGTAATCATTGCCCAGCGGCATGTTAAAAGTTACTAAAATGATTCATTAATCGTGATTAAGGTAAAATGTTGAGCTAATTGTGATTTTGGTTTAGGTTATAATCGTCCATCCTTGAATTGTACGCAGGTCACAGACTAACATCGTGTCTAAGTGGTCCCTGGGGTCTTGAAATCCTCCAGGATGCCCTTTCCTCTAGATCAGACCTGGGTATTGTACATCCCACGGGCCACATCCGGCCCTCTAAGGGTCCATTCACACTGAGTTTTTTGGCGAGGAACAAATCCGCTTCAGGAATTAGGAAATGGGTTTTCCCTCCAGCACAGTGTATGGAACTTGGAAAAAAAAACAAAAAGCTAGCTTTTTGTTCTTCTTCTTCTCTCCTCCACACGGTTTTTGGCAATTCCACGTGTGGATTTTCCGCCTCCCACTGACTGCGTTGATTTTTGCAGGTGGCAGCTTCCCCCCCCCCCCCTCTAGTGGAAAAAAAAAAGTTGGTGGAACTCTATGGGGAGGCATTTTTTTCCATGTGCCAAAATCCTTGCCAAAAAACTCAGTATGAATGGCAAGTCGTCTAAAGGACCTTTGATGACGTCATCAAAGGTCCCTTAGCTCACTAGGAAATGATTAAGACTCGTTAGTGGACGGAGCCACACGGGACTGTATGGTTGTGTTACACAAAAAGAGCAAGCTCCCGGGAATGGAGACTGATGGAGAGAAGAGACAGTATGTGTGAGTAAGAGGGGGGAATTGGGGGCAGATGTAGGGGGGCCTTAAACTTTTTTTTGTAAAAGTTGCCATCTTCTGACACCCGTAACTTTTTTTTATACTTCTGTGCACGGGGATGCATAGGGTGTCTTTTTGTGGGGCCAGGTGTACTTTTTAGTTATGCCATTTTCAGGAATGTCTATTGCTTTGACCACTTTTTATTCAAATTTTTTATCAGGCAAAACAGTGAAAAAAAGGCACTTTTTTTTTTCTTTCTTTTTTTTTTTTTTTTTTTTACCGCTACGGCATTTCGTTTACAGGGAAAATATTTTTATAGATTTGTAGAGCATGGGTTTTTGGACACAGATACCTAGCATGTATGTGTTTCACTATTTACATACTTTTATATGTATTGTAGGAAAAGGGGGATTATTTGAATTTTTTTTTTTTTTACTTTTAAAAAATAAAAAAAAATTATGCATCGATCGCTAATGCAATGCATTGTAAAATACCGGGGCTTCTATTGCAGCCTGCAATACAAGCCAGTGAAAGACAGGCCAGGGAGCCTTCACAAGGCTCCCCGCTGGCTTAGCAACGCGATCCCGGACCTGGAGCTTGCTGGGAAAATGGGGTTATTAGACAGTGGACACCTGGGGGGTTATGGCAGTTGCCCAGCTCCCAGGCGGCTGCCTTAGTTAAACAATTGGCATCCGCTGTACTAGGATGTCGGGAAGGGGTTATTACTGTGGGACATTTGGAGGGGAACATTATAATGTGGGGACATATAATGTTAGGGTAAGTTCACACAGGGTTTTTTGGTCAGGATTTTGAGGCCATATCTGCCTCAAAATCATGACCAAAAAGACGGCTCCCATTAAAATCAATGGGAGCCGGTCAGTTCTTTTTTCCAGAAGCCGTTTGTTCTGGCTCCCGGAAAAAAAGAAGCGACATGCTCATTCTTTCAGGACACTCCCTCCTGACTAGGCCCATTCATTTGGGCCTAATCCAGAGCAGAGTGTGTGACTGGATGCAGTGCACTGCATCGGCATCCAGTCACCGCTACCCATATTTTGGTCCAGACACACAAACCCCATGTTAACTTACCCTTAGGGTGACTGTAGGAGCATTATACTGTGTGAAATCACAAGAAAAATAGATGAGAATGGGTGGAGTCAATGTAGAAGTGGGTGGAGCTAAATTTGTGACCATGCACATAGCCCACTAGAACCGTTTCAATTTCTCATGTGGCCCCATGGGAAAGTTAATTCCCCACCCCCGCTCTAGATGGATATTTTATGCGGGAGGCGTTTTAAAATGGTTGGTTGTGAAGTAGATCACAACCTAGCAAAAGCTCGTATAAAAAAAAAAGAAATGTAATTGTTCATTATGTTGTACCAGAGTGTAAAGCAGAAGATACAACAAAGACCTAATCAGGACTATAAAGTAATTAAAAGGAAAGGGGATGGCTAACAGGGCAGTGGGGAGATGTCCAACCGCTGGGACCCACACCTGTTAGGGGAGTAGATGAATTTAGTCCTCTGTTCTGAATGGAGCGTTGGTTGGGCTGTTAGGTGTAAACCTCCACTCATTACAATGGGAGCGCCGGAATAGCAAGCTTAGCTGTCTACAGTTCTCCCATTGTAATGAATTGAGCACAGTGCTCCAGCAAACCCAGCTCTTCATTACTAAACTCCTCTGTTTTCCTGATGGGCCTGAGTGTCAGACTCCCAATGGTCTGAAAGTTTTCCACTTTCCTAGAAATAGCAGATAAAAGAAGATGAGAACGCACCTTTAACTTGGGTTTCAGATTATATAAAGTGTGGTCACTTAAAACGTTGCCGCTAGTTGGTGTTTTTTGCAACTTTTGTATGCTGATGTCCAACATCCCCACACTAATTTCACCATGTTTCCAAGATTGTCCTTTTTTTCTTTTTTTTTTCTCCAGCCCTTAGAGACATGCCATGTGCTAAATGTCTTGTCTGTGTATTGGATAGCTCTTCCATACATAACGTTTCATAACCCTCATCTGATATAGATTAATTGCAGTGATAAATTAGAATTGTTGATGTCTGTATGTCTGACATCAAGTGACAATATCTCTGGCCCTGGGTTATGGTCTTGTCTCACAGTAAAGACAAGGGCATGTTGGTGGTTTTGTGTATCAGAGTATGACTAATACGTTCAGGGCTTAAAGCTAAAGCCAGGTATGGATAATAAAAGTGAGTGAAGGTATAAAGGACAAGTGATGCTAATCTTTTTCCAATCCACTTCTGATTTTTCCCTAAACTAGATCTGAATACTTTAATATGTAAACACTCCCTAAAATGACTAGGTATGGGCAGTGCTGCATTAGCCACCTAGTACCTGCAGGTATTAGTGTTTAAAAGTTGAGGCTATAGAAGTATACCTTCTAAGCCAATGTGATTGTCACTTTATTTTTGTGTATATGTAAAAAGTATATCGGCACATGATGAATTGCAGTTCCAGGTCTCAGTGGTTGAAGTACCATGGCTTCCACCACCCTGGAGGCATGGGTCATGTTGAGTTGGCTGCCTAGCATCCAGGCTGAAATTGGATTGCCTATATATAAAAGTTCATTAAAGTAGGAAAAGATCTGACATGTTTGTCGCTTAAATGGACTTGTTTAGAGCTTAGGTTTACCTACATATCCTTGACAAATGTGGGCTGAAGATATGCATGAATGTCTCCTTATTGCATCTTGCTTAAATGTTTTATTCCCATCTTAAGGTTCACATTTAAACTTGTAGTTAAAGCTAACTGAAGTGTTTTACCCAATGCATTGCTTTCTGTATTGCTCCTTGTCAGATACAAATATATATGAGTAGTTGGACATCCCCCCCCCCCTCTAGTGGTCAAGCAGATGACTTTGTCCCTGTTCACAACCTCATATTTTTCTCACTCTGCAAAGTTTTTTCAGCTGCTGAACCCTTCTAATGTCTAAAATGGTGATTCAACAGTACCTCAGTTATCTCTGTAGATTTAGAGATGACATTGTGCATTAGTCTCAGGAGCATTGTGGCCTCTTTGTCACATGGGCTAAACCTGCCAACCAACTTCTCACTGAAAGCAGTAACTGGAGAGAGGAGACAGGAGTCTAAAAACTCTGAAATGGGAAAATCCCTTTTAGGGCTAGTTCACACGGGGGCAAGGAGGCGGATTTCGCCTCAAAATCCGCCTCCATACAATGGTGGTCTATGGAGACCACTAACGGGCTGCCCTTTCTTCAGATGGGGAAACCGCAATGGTCTTGGCAGGCGGGTTTTGACCCGAGAATGATGCGGCTCCCCGTGTCACTCTGTGCCAAAATCCGTCCCACCACCCCCTGTGTGAACAAGCCCTGACTCTGGGGGAGGGGATTATATGCTACAAATTTGGAAAATCTCCTTAAATAATTTGGATTTTTTTTTTATCTTTCTTTAGACAGGGTTCACACTACTGTTGGATTCAGTTATGAAGGTGTCAGGGGTTGTTTTTTTTGTAAACAATCATAACGGACAAAGTAACTGATGGCTATTAGTTACTGTATCTTATAAGTTTGTTGCCCATAGACTTCAATGTTAGAGAAAAAAAAAAGAGGCAAGTGTCCGTTATTTTTTTTAACTGACAGAAAAGTCCTGTACCTAGGAATTTATTTATTTTTTTTGTCCAATGGAAAAAACGGACTTGGGTGTTAACGGACACAAAATAAAATCCCATTGAAATGAATGGAATCTCTTAATGGATTTCTGATTGGTTCAGCTAGTGTCCGTTGCTAAAAATCTTGTAATGGACAGTAGCTACGGATACTGCTGACGGTCACCAATGTTAATGTGAATGCCCCCTTAATGTATATGAAACTGTTTCAAACTTTCTTCTCTTTAACTAGGAATCCTATCCCTCTTCTGCACCAATATGGTTTGTGGAATCAGATGACCCAAATCTGACTTCTGTCTTGGAACGCTTGGAGGATATAAAGAAGAGTAACACTCTGGTGAGTTTGATACAGCTTTAGCAAATCAAACTAGTTCAGGAAATATTGTGTAATTAAACAGTCGCTTGCTGATCCTCCAGTGATCTCTGGCCTTGCAGAAAATAAAGGTGTTATCCAGAGAGGATTTAGTTGCATGGTGACCAGGAAAGTTGTAAAATGAAAGGAGTAACTCTCGTCCTCCTTGATGGCTCATGTGACCTGTGCTGCTGGCAACAGGCATTGTGATCAGCTGAAGCAGTAGATAGGGACTTCATCTTCTAACATCAGCAAGGAGGAATGAATATAGCTACTCTTTTATGTTGCAACTATTCCTGGAAATGTTGTTCTACCCTAATAACCACATTAAACTCTTGGCCAGTCCATTTAGGTTTTTTGTTCTGGAAAAAAAATAGTTTGGGGTAAATTAGGTCTACCTTACCTTGAAAGTCTGTGTTCATTCCTACATGACTCCTGCAGATCACGTGTATAGAGACAGCGAGGATATCTGTATTGTTCACGTACCAAGAGCCCACACTACTTGCTCACCATACAACATGGGATGGTGTGGCTCACACGCTATGTAAACACTGAGAGCAATGCTATTTCAGTGTCGTGATCTCTGGAGGTGTCTAATATTGACCTTTACTAAGGCTAGGCTATCGGTCAGAAACCAAGATAATCCTTAAGTGCTGGTGTCTGTATTGACATTGGGGGTTAAACTGCCGGAACTGGAGTGATCTCTGATCTTAACACTTGCAGCAAGAATAGTCCTTAAAGGGGTTGTCCAGGAAGCACAACTTTGTTCCTAGACAACCCTTTTAATGTACATATTCGTCATGGGTTATGTGATTAAATGAGGCCAGATGTAAGTGAATGTGAGGATATTCATGTGAGTAAGTAAGCCTTAACACAGAATAAATCTGAGCAAGAGTTGTTGAGATTACCACAACCCTGCAGTCGCGTCATGTAAAGTCAACCACTAATATCTTCATATAGGTTGATGTAACATGAATCACTTGGGATTTTGTGTATCTGATCCTTGCAAATGCTAGTAGTAGCCTTAGCCCACTGGGTTGGGTTGCTTGCATCATGACAACTGTGAATGTCATCAAAAATTAACTTGTCATATGTTAACATGGGGTGTGCTTCAGAACAGATTACAATATGGGTGTGTCATAGAAGTCATGACTTGTATAATGTCATATTTTTTATGAAGGTAGACCTTCATAAGCTTCATAGAAGTATTAATTTACATCCACTATGTAGGTTTATATGTATTACGTATGTGTGTGTGTGTGTGTGTGTGTGTGTATATGTGTGTATATATATATATATATATATATATATATATATATATATATATATATATATATATATATATATATATATATATATATATATATATATATATATATATATAATCTCCAAGCTAGAGGTACATTTAAATATGTGACACAGGAAGATGAGAATCCTTTACCAGGGAGTATATAACATGAGTGTTTATGTGGTTTTTGACTCTGTTCTTGTTACTTTAGCTCCTGCAGCAGCTGAAGCGTTTGATATGTGACCTGTGCAGATTATACAATCTCCCACAGCACCCTGATGTTGAAATGCTGGATCAGCCTCTGCCTACAGGACAGGTATTAATCATTCCTTCAGGGTGGCATATTTATAGACCGGGAAAGAGTGAAATAAAGCAAAATTCAAATCTCTGGGTCCATTCACACGGAGGAAAATGGTTAGGAATTTGGTGTGGAATTTCAGCGCTGAAAAAAAAAAAGCCTCCCATTGACTTCAATGGTTCCTTTTTCTGCTAGCAGAAAAACCTCACCACTCAGTGTCATGGCTGGGTGGCAAGGAACGTCCCCTCTGACAGTACAAAGCTATGGACACTGTCAGGAGGGGCGTTCGTCTACTGAATTTGTTCCTTCTGCCGTGCCTGTGGTTGTTACGGCAGCTGGCTGGGACGCCATATGATGTGTGTTGTTGGCGTTGACTATCTGCCTGCTCTGGCGTTTCAGCTGCTTTAGAGCAGTTTGACACCTAGCTTGCTCAATCTACTTGAGCTCCACTTGAGTCTGACTTCTGGCTATCTTCAGAGTTCTCATTGTTTTGGAATTTTGTGACAAAATTCGATTTTCTTTTTCCTGGTATGTTTAACATTGGAGAACTGCCAATTTGGATTAAAGGGGTTTTCACATCTCAGTGTGTCAGCAGGCTGCTTGGAGCAGATCAGATGACCTTCAGAGGCTTGTACACAATGGACTGTGTTATCTGTGTGTTTCTATAGCGAGACAACAGACCAGGCTTTATCAGCAAGCTGCAATTAGCTGATTCTCCTGGCACCAAGAGCAGTTTATTATAGTACTGTATATGAACATAAATTCATAAGTCATGAAGCCATGTCATTTACCAGGATAAAAAGTAGCCTCTGTGTTAATCGAGGTTACTGTGCCAAATTTCGTCCAAATCCGTTCCGCCGTTTGTGGGTGATCGAGTAACATACACTCAAACATACAAACTTTCACATTTATGATTTATTTTGCAGCTGTCTGAAAAGTTCTCCTTTCCTTACCCCTCCCCTCTATAGTTTTATTGTTCAGATTTGATCAATGACTATTTTAAACTTAATGGCAATAGTTGGCATTGTAAGAAAATTAAAAACCTCACCTAAATAATCTTAAACTTTAAAAAAAAACCTCAGGAAAAATTTAATTTAAAATGATTTTTCCATTTCTGGTTCTGCTATAGCCTCCACTTACCCCACATTAAAAACCTACATATAAACCAAAATAAATTACAAAATTGTCACATTAAATTGATGTAAGAACTTATTCCTCACATGGCTTACACAGCGTTTCTGGACCTGTGATGGGCCACGTGACATCACTCACTGTTATCTACAGCTCTGCCAGCAGGACAACCAGTTCAGGTAATTGGAGTTTGCTGATAAAGCTGAGGCTGTTATTTCTCTAAGTAAACATATAGATAACACTGAGTCAGTTCTCTATAAGCATGTGCATTTTATCAGATTTGCATAAGTATTGTGATACTTCGGTAGTGTCTTACCCAGCAAGCTGGGAGGGGAAAATACAGGAACTGAGAAGACAGCAGGCAAAGATGCTGAAATAAGGAGAGGGGAAAACTGCTTTAGGCTGGGGTGCTGGCCAGAAATGCAGCGATTTAGCCACGGTGAAAATTGCGGCGTTTTACAGTACATGTAAAGTGGATGGGATTCATGTGAATCCCATGCCCAATTTGCGGAAAAAAATCGCTGGACACGCTGCAGTTTCAAAAACCATTGCGGTTTTGAAAATTGAAGTATGTCAATTATATCTATGGAAACGCCGGCGGCTTTCCTATAGATATAATTGTAACGGAAAGGCCGCGGAGGAAAACTCTGAACTTTCTGTTGAAAGCGCTGCAGGAAGAACTGCAATGCGTTAACGCTTTAGTGCTGCGTTTTTGCCCAGTGCGGCCTTGGCCTTAAGGATTTAAAATTGTGGAAAATTAAAAATACCACCTACAATTCTTACCAAAAAAAAAATTTAGTTGATTTAAATAGGTAATTACCTGGCGACTTTCCCTTTTAATTAACCATAGATTTGACCTCTTCTATTATATTTCGTAAGAACTCTTATCTTTCCTTGTTTTCTTATTTTAATGTTTGTAGAATGGCACAACAGAGGAAGTCACATCTGAAGAGGAGGAAGAGGAAGACATGGGTGAGGTAAGAGGGAGAATAAAGTGCAAAGGGTCACTTAGTTTTGTGGAGCACTGTCCAGCATTCTAATCTGAATGTATACGCCCTTAACATTATAATGCCCCCTGATTGGCGCACACGATTGGACTGCTGGCATATGTGGTGCAGCGGTAATCCAGACAGTAATTTATTATATGTATTGAGTGTAAAAAAGACTTAGATTAGTGCTGCCATCCACTGGTTTCACTGCATTATTAATGTGCATGATCAGATGTTGAGATGTGTAGCAGCAGGAACTACACCATTAACTAGTTGTCGAGAGATGTGCTTGTTTATCACACATTCCTATAGGAATCTTGCAGTGGATTCAACTGATCCGTTTGTATGTGTGGCTGGTAAATGCCAGAGGAGTATTGCTTGCTGGAATATGGTCTGGAAAATGAAGTTCATTTCACATTTTGTGGCCCAAACCCTGCCACAGACTCCAAGCATCTCATTGTTATGTGTTATGCTAGGAGTCCCTGCTTACAAGTATACAGTACAGAACAGGGATCCCAGGAGGAGATGGGGATTCCTAGCATGATACAATTTTAGGAGTTTGGGTTAACTTTGCTAAATCTGGATATGTGGACTGGATTTTGAAAACCATATTGGGCTATGAAATACCGTAGGAAATGCTTGTGCTGCAGGCATGGAGAAATAACTGATATCTTGAAGTACAGATGTAGGGAGAGATTGAGAGTTAGGCAAGGATATAAATCATGTTTTTACCATGGTGTGAGTCACGAGAAAATATTGATGGAGAAACTGATGGGATTTTGTAAGTATTTTCTACCTGGATGGCTGCATGCACAAGGCCACTCTGAACTCCAGTCGTGTTTGCAGGCTATGAAACCAGGGATGCTGTACTCCAGTTATTGAATTTCCAGTGTACATTGAAGATTTGTTTTATTTAAGGATATTGAAGACTTGGATCATTATGACATGAAGGAAGAAGAGCCAGTGGATGGCAAGAAATCGGAGGATGAAGGCATTGAAAAAGAAAATCTTGCCATCTTAGAGAAGATTCGAAAGAATCAAAGACAAGACCACCTTAATGTAAGCGAATGTGGCTTCTCAATTTTTATTACTTTGGGGGCTACATGTGCAGAACAGTGATAAAGATGAGCTAAAACGAAACTTGGGAATTAAACTCTGCTAAACTGAGGTCTGCTGCAGTTTCCAAATTTCACTTGTTCTTATAAATTGGTGCTGTCACTTTAAAGGGTGTTGGTAGCTAAAAATGTAACGCTTGTGTGTATTTTTTTTTTTATCCTTTAACTAGGGTGCAGTTTCTGGCTCTGTACAAGCTTCTGATCGTCTTATGAAAGAGCTCAGGGATATTTACAGGTCACAGAGTTATAAAACAGGTCTGTCCATTATACATGAATTTTCCTTACCTTCACGGGAATACACAGATCAGATGCTGATCTGACTTTAATTGAAGATGTTTTCTACTTGAATCTGTTCACACTTAACTCAAACTTGGTCTTCTGTTACTTGCATGTGCTGAATCCCATATTACACTTGACACCCTGTAGTTCAGGGGTCAGCAGCCTTTGGCACTCCAGCTGCTGTGAAACTACAACGCCCAACATGCTCCATTCATTTCTTTGGGAATTCCAAGAACAGCAGAGCAAGTATGCATGCTGGGAGTTGTAGTTTCACAACAGCTGGAGTGCTGAAGGTTGCCTACACCTGCTCTAGTTACTGCATATCTCCTGTTCATGTCAACAGAAGCCACTTCCAGCAGTGTCTGACATAGACTTATACTTGCCCTTATTAAGTACATGCATCTATCCAGCTAGTATGCGTGGGAGTGGGAGGTTAGGAATAATAGCTGTAGGTGACATATACTCTAGCTCTCGTCCAAACTCCAATAAGTTGTATGACCAACTTAACCCTGTGCTCTCTTAGAGTTCCAATCTGTGGTCCTGTACATGGGTACTTGCATGCTTTGGGAAACCTACAAATTCTCACTGTATTTCAGATAATGTTTGTTTTACAGCAATTTCTTTATTTTCTCTAACAACCAACTTTTATGTTTTAATAGGAATTTATTCAGTGGAACTTGTAAATGACAGTCTGTACGAGTGGCACGTTAAGCTTCTTAAGTAAGATCATTTTCCTCGTTCAGTTTACAAACCTTTCATGCAAAGTACACATCTGTGCCATTGGAAACGTCGCCACAGAAACCACCAAAAATTGTCAGAGAAGTCCAGCATGGAGGACTTCTCTCCACCAGTGTGTATTGAAACTGTGGACCCCAATATATTTAATGGGGGGGTCTGCCAATGTTCGTATATAAGACTAAAACAGTGGTCAGATTCCAGGTCCCCAATGGTGCAGATGTGAACCTAGTGTTACCTGGCATGTTTTGTGGCGTGTGTGTGTGTATATATATTTATATATTATATCTCTATACAGTGCCTACAAGTAGTATTCAACCCCCTGCAGATTTAGCAGGTTTGATAAGATGCAAATAAGTTAGAGCCTTCAAACAAGAGCACGATTTATCAGATGCATAAAACTTACAAACCAAAAAGTTATGTTGCTCAGTTAAATTTTAATAAATTTTAAACATAAAAGTGTGGGTCAATTATTATTCAACCCCTAGGTTTAATATTTTGTGGAATAACCCTTGTTTGCAATTACAGCTAATAATCGTCTTTTATAAGACCTGATCAGGCCAGCACAGGTCTCTGGAGTTATCTTGGCCCACTCCTCCATGCAGATCTTCTCCAAGTTATCTAGGTTCTTTGGGTGTCTCATGTGGACTTTAATCTTGAGCTCCTTCCACAAGTTTTCAATTGGGTTAAGGTCAGGAGACTGACTAGGCCACTGCAACACCTTGATTTTTTCCCTCTTGAACCAGGCCTTGGTTTTCTTGGCTGTGTGCTTTGGGTCGTTGTCTTGTTGGAAGATGAAATGACGACCCATCTTAAGATCCTTGATGGAGGAGCAGAGGTTCTTGGCCAAAATCTCCAGGTAGGCCGTACTATCCATCTTCCCATGGATGCGGACCAGATGGCCAGGCCCCTTGGCTGAGAAGCAGCCCCACAGCATGATGCTGCCACCACCATGCTTGACTGTAGGGATGGTATTCTTGGGGTCGTATGCAGTGCCATCCAGTCTCCAAACGTCACGTGCGTGGTTGGCACCAAACCATCTCGATCTTGGTCTCATCAGACCAGAGAACCTTGAACCAGTCTGTCTCAGAGTCCTCCAAGTGATCATGAGCAAACTGTAGATGAGCCTTGACATGACGCTTTGAAAGTAAAGGTACCTTACGGGCTCGTCTGGAACGGAAACCATTGCGGTGGAGTACGTTACTTATGGTATTGACTGAAACCAATGTCCCCACTGCCATGAGATCTTCCCGGAGCTCCTTCCTTGTTGTCCTTGGGTTAGCCTTGACTCTTCGGACAAGCCTGGCCTCGGCACGGGAGGAAACTTTCAAAGGCTGTCCAGGCCGTGGAAGGCTAACAGTAGTTCCATAAGCCTTCCACTTCCGGATGATGCTCCCAACAGTGGAGACAGGTAGGCCCAACTCCTTGGAAAGGGTTTTGTACCCCTTGCCAGCCTTGTGACCCTCCACGATCTTGTCTCTGATGGCCTTGGAATGCTCCTTTTGTCTTTCCCATGTTGACCATGTATGAGTGCTGTTCACAAGTTTGGGGAGGGTCTTAAATAGTCAGAAAAGGCTGGAAAAAGAGATAATTAATCCAAACATGTGAAGCTCATTGTTCTTTGTGCCTGAGCTACTTCTTAATACTTTAGAGGAACCAAACAGAATTCTGGTGGTTTGAGGGGTTGAATAATAAATGACCCTCTGAATAAACTTTTCACAATTTAAAAAAAAAAATTAAACAAAGAAATAACATTCTTTTTTGCTGCAGTGAATTTCACACTTCCAGGCTGATCTACAGTCCAAATGTCACAATGCCAAGTTAATTCTGAATGTGTAAACCTGCTAAATCTGCAGGGGGTTGAATACTACTTGTAGGCACTGTATATCTCTATCTATCATGTATGGTCATGCTACATCAAAATTTTACTGTTGGAAAGTGCTAGTGACCATCTTTCCATGGCACTTGTTTAGACTGACAGATAGTAAATGTGTACTTTGGCTGCTTCATTTTAGAGCTTGGTATCAATACTAGCTGCTATAAATAATTGAAAGTAGAAGACTGCTCAGTGATGTAGGTGATATTGCTAAGCTCACCATCAAAAAATATGTTAAGAGATTATGGTGGTTCCTATTTATTTATTTTTTTTAAACCCACCCCTGGTTACACTTGTTAGTGAAAAACTGTTAGTAGAAATATTGTCATAGAAGCTACCTTTTGTTTTCTCCTAGGGTTGATCCAGATAGTCCATTGCATAGTGACCTTCTGGTTTTAAAAGAAAAGGAGGGCATAGACTGCATTTTACTGAATTTTTCCTTTAAGGTAATGTATGAATGTCAGGTGGGTGTATTGTTCTGACACTAGCGCTTGCATGTTTGGCTTTTGAGTTAATTATGTAATAAGTTAAAAAAAAATTATATATGTATATTCTTCCTGTATACTTTATCTATTAATGACATGCCCAAATTTAACAACCTGAGTTTCTGCTATTTATAGAATAAGCACTACTACAGGTAAAAATGTAGCCTTGTAAGATCAAAGCAGAGCAATGAAATATACTAATGAATGTGGGGATCAAATTGTGACCCATCCAAGCATTACTGCATCAGCCATATGTAATTGTACAGAGGTGTGTTTTGTTGCTTTAATGTACAATGAATTCTAAGTCTTTCACATACTCTGTCACCTTGTTCTAATAATTTTTAAAAACTCAATTTTTCTCATTCATTGCAGTCTCATTCTCACAAAGTGAAAACGGAATGCTAGAATTCTTTGCTAAGTTATTAAAGGGATCCTATCATTCAATCACAATTTTTTCTCATTAACACGTCGGAATAGCTTTAAAAGCTATTCTTCTACCTTTCATTGTCTTCTCCTTCGCCGTTTCCTTGAAAATCCAGTTTTTGTTGGTATGTAAATGAGTTCTCTCTCAGCACTGGGGGCGTCCCCATTGCTGCCAGAATACTCTCCAGCGCCACCTTCATCTTCTGGAACGAGGTCTTCACTGCGTCTTCTTCCGGAGTTGGCTTGTAACTTCTAGGCCTAGGGCAAAGCCGACTGCGCATGCCCGCAGCCACAAGAAAAATCTCCGCTGACACAGTATTGTTAGCGGCCATTTTCTCATGGCTTGTCCGAGGCCTAGAAGTTACAAGCCACCGTCGGAAGAAGATGCTGTGAAGACCTCGTTCCAGAAGATGGAGGCGGCGCTGGAGAGTTCTCTGGCAGCATTGGGGACGCCCCCAGTGCTGTTTGAGTGCTGGGGCCCACGTCCAGTCTTGCGAGAGAACTCATTTGCATACCAACAAAAATTGGATTTTCAAGCGAATGGCGGCGCTGAGAAGACAACGAAAGATAGGAGAAGAATATCCTTTAAGGCTATTCCAACGTGTTAATATGAAAAAAATTATAGGATCCCTTTAAAAAGAAAAACTTAAATATTGATATTAATGGAGACCCTTTCATCAGGAAAAGTTGGATAGAGATTTTAGGTCTCTTCAGTCAGGACTTTGGCTGGGATACTTAAGGACATTTATAGAATTTGCCCTAAGCCATTCCTTTATCAGCTTAGGGTCATTGTCTTATTGTAAGGTGACTCTTCAGCCCAGTCTGACTCTTGATCAGGTTTTCAGTAAGAATATCTCTGTACTTTGGTCAGGATTGAGGGAAAGCTGCTAAAGACCCCACTGCATGATGCTTCCACGACACTTCAATGTAGGGATGTCGTTTAGGCCAAAAAAGTCCGTTTGGTGTTTTTTGTTTTTTCCTTAATAAATCTTGTTCCTCTCTTACCAGTGTACTTGGGAACTTTTCCACGGTTACTTAGTTTGGTGGGGGGCAATTCTAGGAAGAGTCCTGGAAGTTCCAAACTCTAAGAACTATGGAGGCCACTCTGTTCATGGGAACCTTCATGGGAAACTTATTTTGTACCCTTCTCCAGATTTGAGCTAGTCCTGTCTGTGGCCCAGTTCATATCTGCGTTTGGTCTGCTGACACCCAACATTGGCCTAAATCAAACTTGCAATTTTTTTTTTTTTTAATAAAATCTTTATTTACAAAACAATTTACAAACCAGCAATACACAAGGCAAAACAAAAACTGGGCATGACCAGAGCTATCTTACCTGCGGAACCAAACCACACAAATAGACACGTCCAAGCAGAGAGAACAGGACAATAGGAAACAGACGTCAGCGACATAATTAGGATCCAAACTCTCAATTTATCTGTATTTAACCTCGATTACAATTAATAGTGATTATTTTTAGTTTGTGCTCCTTTTAAAGTAGTAGTATGTGTTGGTCAAACCTTGATGATGAGTTTGTGGGGGGGGGGGGTTGTTACTGGAATTTCAGTAAAAAGGCCTCAACATAAAATGCAAGGGATTTAAAGGGATTCTATTAGTCACAAAAAATTTCATTTTAATACGTAGGAATAGCCTTAAGAAAGGCTATTCTTCTCCTACCTTTAGAAGTTTTCTCCGCACCGCCGTTCGGTAGAAATCCCAGTTTTCTTCGGTATGCCGATGAGTTCTCTCGAAGCAGTGGGGGCGGTCCCCAGCGCTCAAACAGCACTAGGAGCGTCCCCAATGCTGCGAGGGAACTCTCCAGCAATGCCTCTATCTTCTTCTGTAACGGCCTCTTCACGCGTCTTCTTCCGGCCTTGGCTTGAAACTTCTACGCATGGCCAAGTCAGCTCTGCCGTCGAGCCTCGGGAAGAGCCAACTGCACATGCCCCCCTTTCTTGTGGCCGCTACCCCCTCGTATTGTATAACTGGCCACAAGAAAATAGCCGCTTACACCAGGCAGGCATGCGCAGTCGGCTCTGTGCGAGGCCCGATGGCAGAGCCGACTTGCGCATGTGTAGAAGTTTCAAACCAAGGCCAGAAGAAGATGCATGAAGAGGCCGTTCCAGAAGAAGATGGAGGCGTCGCTGGAGATTTCTCAAACAGCATTGGGGACTGCCCCCAGTGCTGCGACAGAACTTATTTGCATACTGAAGAAAACCGGTATTTCTACTGAACGGCGGTGTGGAGAGGACATCTAATGGTAGAAGAATAGCCTTTTTTAAGGCTATTCCTACGTGCAAAAAAAAATAGCATTTTAATGATAGGATCCCTTTTAAAGATTTTCTGAATGCATTGTACCTTTATGTCAACATTGCTGTTCTGAGAGGGTTTTTAGTTTAATATAGTGGTTTATATACATTTAAAACTCTAATGCATTCTTTCTCTGTTTTTTGTTGTACTTCCAGAACTACAATAATGTTAGTGAAACCTTTGCATACATGCATTGTAATATAAATGTATATATTTTCTCTCTATTTCAGGACAATTTTCCGTTTGACCCTCCATTTGTGCGAGTTGTATCCCCTGTACTTTCTGGGGGGTGAGTATTAAATTGGTGCAGCTGTCGGACGGGTTGTCTGTTAATATTTTTTCAAAAGTGTCTCATTGGTAAAAAAATGTCTCAATGTTGTAGCTGGAGCCTGTTCTTGGAGGATAATGATAAAAAAGAATAATTATTTAATAGTGCCAACAAATTCTGCAGCACTGTACAATTTGTAGGGTTCAAATACAGACATACATAACAAAGAACTTCATTTCCCACAATGGGACTGGGGGCCCTGCTCGTAAGAGCTTACAATCTATGAGGTAGAGGGGGTGACACAAGAGGTAGCAGGGGCAGCATTGCTTATATAGTGGTCAGACAATTCTGTAATAGAGGTTACTGTCATTACACAAACAAACTTTGAGCTGTCACCAGTCATGTCCTTTAACATGTGGATGGTGCTTGGACATATAGAGTTAGCCTGAAATGGCATCATATCATGTGGGGTAATGTGGGAGCTGGACCAGAGGAGGGTTAAATTTGGGGGATTCCAATGTCGGTACGGAAGGGTTTACATTAGGAATTGTGATTGGCCTGTCTGAAAAGATGTCTTTAGTTTGCACTTGAAGCTGTGGAGATTGGGAGTTAATCTGATTGTCCGGGGTAGAGCATTCCAGAGAAGTGGTGCAACTCGGGAGAAGTCTTGTATACGAGCGTGGGAGGTTCTGATGATAGAGGATGTAAGTGTTAAGTCATTGAATTGAAAGGAGAACACAGGTTGGGCCGTAGAGATGAGGGAGGAAATGTACGGAGGTGCAGCCTTGTGGATGAGGGTGATAACTTTATATTTTATTTTATAATGAATAGGCAGCCAGTGTAGTGACTGGCACAAACCAGAGGCATCGCTGTAGTGTCTAGACTGATAGATGAGCCTGGCAACTGCATTTAAAATAGAGGGGAGAGTTTAGTGAGGGGAATACCGATTAGTAAGGAGTTACAGTAGTCAAGGCGAGAGTGAATTAGAGACAATAAGTGTCTTTATTATATCTCTGGTAAGGAAAGGACGTATTCTGGAGATGTTTTTGAGGTGGAGGTGACTTGAGCATGCAAGTGATTCCGTATTGGGAGTGAAGGGAGGTCTGTGTCAAACATAACCCCGAGGCAGCGGACATGCTGCCTAGGAGTTATAGTAAGGCCTGAGACTACAATGGATATATCAGGGACAGATCTATTAGATGGTGGAAACAGCAGTAGTTCAGTCTTAGAGAGATTTAGTTTCAGATATAGCGAAGACTTAATATTTGAGACAGCAGAAAGACAGTCGCTGGTGTTCTGTATTTGTACAGGGGTGATGTCACGGGAAGATGTGTATAATTGGGTGTCATCAGCATAAAGATGGTACCGGAAGCCAAATCTGGTGATGGTTTGTCCAATGGGGGCTGTGTAGAGTGAAAAGAGCAGGGGGCCTAAAACCGAGCTCTGAGGAACCCCAACAGCAAGGGAAAGAGGGGAGGAAACAGAGCCTGCAAATGATACACTGAAAGTGTGGTCTGAGAGATGAGAGGAGAACCAGGAGAGCGCAGTGTTGTTGAGGCCGACTGAGCGGAGCATAGTGAGGAGGAGTTAGTTTAGACTAAATGAATTCAGTGGCCTAGACCACCCCTTTCAAATCACTTGTGCATGGATTTAGATATGTGATATGGACCTGAACATTTAAGGAAACACCATTTACTGTACTTTCAGCTATTAAATGTCAATGGCTAGCTCTATATTGGTATCATTGGCTTTTTAAGGGGCATTCCAATGATAAGCAGCCACTGTAATCCACTATCTCCAGTGGTTCTTATTGACATGGATAGAGCAGTGGCTTGTACTTCCAAAATTGCTGTTCCATTCAAACTGGGGTGTAAACACCCCAGTTCACTTGGTTGAACCTTGATCAGCAGGTTAACCCCATTATGTGGAAATACCCCTTTAAGTATAGTAATAACTGGTTCCTACAGCTTGCAAGATGGGGAGCAAAGGTGTGCTGACTTCACACTTCTCAATGTGATGTGCTGTGCTTTCTTTTTAGGTACGTTCTGGGAGGAGGTGCTCTGTGCATGGAGCTTCTAACTAAACAGGTAGAGAGGAATTCTGTCCAACTGTATTATAAATCTGCTAAAATACTATTTAAATTATATTTTTTTTGCCTCTTACTATCCTGTACAGATCCTGTATTTAACAAGGAGTCATCCTTTTTAAGAGGCTTCCAATAGATTACATCAAGATTTGCTATGTGCTAAGTGAATTTCCTTACTGACAGGATTCCATAAGCTGTACTTTTTATCTGTTTTCTAGGTTAACTTCTAATATTACGTTACTCTTTTAGGGCTGGAGCAGTGCCTATTCTATAGAGTCTGTTATCATGCAAATCAATGCTACCCTAGTTAAAGGGAAAGCCCGTGTGCAATTTGGAGCCAATAAGGTGAGGTTTAGCTTTAGATGTGTTTAAATACATTGAAATGTATTGTCCACACTGCTAACTTGTGGTTTTCTTTTCTTCTTCAGAATCAGTATAATCTTGCTCGAGCACAGCAATCCTACAAATCACTAGTACAGATCCACGAGAAGAATGGTATTCTATTACTTGTAATAATAATTAAATATAAAATCTCTTCAGAGTATTAGATAAAAAGAAAACAGAAGTCAAGGGTTCTCCCTTTTAGGGTATGTTAATACGGAATTTTTTGCAGGCAAATTTTGACGCAGAATCCGCCTGCAAAAAATGGCTCCCATTGACTTCAATGGGAACCGCTCGCTTTTGGTTTTTTTTCACTGCTAGCTAGTAGCGGGGGAAAAAAAGCGACATGCCCTATTTTGCCACGGCTGTCAGCTGCAGCATACACTGCTTGAGACATGCTTCTGTTTAGGCCCATTCATTTGGGGCTAATCAGGAGCAGGATGCTGTGAAGGAATGCCGATGCACTGTATCTGCATCCCGTTGCGGCTAGCTGTGCCAAAAAAAAACCCAGCAGAAAACGTCTCCACTTTGTGAACCAACCCTTATGGAAACATATTCCCTGTCCTATGCACAGGGGGGTAAATGCTCGATCAGAACAAGGCCTCCTTGTGAATGGAGTGCCAGTGTGCTTTCGTTACGAGCACTCCTCACACTTCTGTGGCTGCAGAGCATTGGTCCTGGAAGCCCCATAGAGGTGAAGGGAGCTCCAGTCACACATGCACACTGGCACCATTTACCAGGAGGCATTAGGGGACTTGTGGTCCATAATCTGTACGGTTTTATTTGAAAGGGGTTTTCCAGCCCCAAATTGGGGGGGGGGTTTATTTAAAAAAAAAAAAAAAAAAAAAAAAAACCTGATCTATCCACAGGATAGATCATCAGTATGACATATTGTTTTGGGGACAGAAATCCCCTTAATTCTCGTGCCTTTATAAGAAACTGCTTTTAAACAGGTTGTGGTTTCTGCCTCGATGTAAATCATAAAGTGGGGATTCTGAATTTTGAACCCCTTCACCACAACCACCACAGTGGTCAGAAAAGTGCTTCCCTGTTTGGTGGGACTGTGTTGTGGCCACAATTCCCCCATTTATACCTAAAGATGGTGCAATTGAAAAATAAAACTCATCCTGCAATAAACAAACCTTTATATAGCTCTATGGTTTTTCAAATGTCAATGAAAAACTTAAAAAATAAAAAAAATCATACATAAATGTACTCTCTGCAATGTATATTGAGAAGCTTGTGAATCATGTCTGGTAGTACAATGATTTGCTATAACTGTCTTTTTTCTTCTATAGGCTGGTACACTCCTCCAAAAGAAGATGGGTAACTTGAACCGAACTTGGACCAAGATTTAAACCATTTTGTTTTTCTATTTCTTTCCAAAACAGATCCAATATTGCCCTTTTTTTGGTCCTCTGTACAGCATATGTTAGTTTATTAGAAAAAAGAACTGTCAGACCTGACCTGTATATTAGACCACGACTGCTCCTCTGGCAATGAGAGCAGCTGCCTTGACTGAAGAGGCCACTCCAAATATTTTAATGTCCTATTTAAATCAGAAGATATAGCTTAGTTACATCATTCCACTTTTATTAGACTGTTGTAAATTGCTTTCACTTTTGTTCATGTGTTTTGTTCAGTTTTTTTTTTTTTTTTTGCAGAATGTGTTCTGCAAAATAAATTGCTTTGTATAGTTTCATTTAAAGCCAAACGTTTGATACCTATTGAAACCTAAAAATGCCGTTTAAAGAAATTTTTGAAGCAGGTGACTCTAGCACACTGGCTACAGTCAAAATCGGTGACAATTGTAGCATTGCCAAATGTGTTGTGGGTAGTAGATTAATTTAAGAAGCCATTAAATAGAATCCCTTAATGGGTTGAGAAATGTCAGCTTGGGAAGGGGCCTTTTTTTTTTTTTTTTCCCCTCCCCCCTATTTTTGGAAGAGGGTAAATGATTTGTAATGTTGAATCTTTAAGAAATGTTAAGGATTTTACAATTATTTGCCTTTTCCTAGTTGAAGGACATTTATTTTTTTCAATATATTTAATGTCTGATGTAAACTTGCGAGCCCATATGATGCAATATATTTACACTGGTCGTCGGTCATCCTCTTTTGGTCTCTGAAAGGGGCAACAACCCAATTTAACCCCTAAGCTTTGGCAGACTTTATATCATAGTAACTGCTGTAATCAATGGGTTATACTATCTGCCTAGTGTTCATTGTTTCCAAATTGGAATGTGATTAGATTCCTCAATTGGTTAATAAAGGGTTGCATCAAGTTTTAACATTATCACCTAAGTGCTAGATCAATGGGTTGTATAACTTCCAATCATGAGGGTCCATTGTGCGAGGGGGGTCCTCTGAATGGAGCATGCAGTTGAGCATATTTGCTGCTACTCTATTCATCTCTGGAAGTGCTGAAGAGAAGCAATGTATGTCATTTTCACTAGTTCATACTGAGCAGCACTAGAGGCTCTTGTGATTGGTTGCAGCAGTCAGACTTTCACCGATCCAACACTTGTCACTCATTCACAGGATAGGTGATAAGCTTAAAACTTGATAAGGGATTAGGCACAGTGGACAGAAATAAATGGGTGCATACTACTATACTTTCCTATGCCAGTCTTGTCAGTCTTCTACTGAACTGCAATGCCCCTTTCTGTAGAACAGCTGGCTTCTATGTTTACACGGCTCCTAAGTTCCAAGATGGCCCCTAATGGAGAAGCACATGACCTCATCTCTCCATTGAATAACACACTGCTTAGGTAAGTAGCATATGCAGTGGTATTCAATGAAGTCTTCTGATGATCTGATCATGTGCCCCTTATTCTGTGGCCATGTGCAAATTGTACCCGGCTGTACTACACAAGGTCAATGGCAATGCTGAATGTTCAGCAGAACTGATGGCGTTAAAACAATGTATTAGTAAGTGCTACTTTCAATCTTTGTTGGAGATTGGGTAAATTGTCCAGCCTTAGGCCGGGGCCCAACTGGCCGGAAACGCTGCGATTTGGCCACAGCGGAAACCCCATTGTAAAAATCGTGGCATTTTACAGTACTTGAAAAGTGGATGGGATTCATGTGAATCCCATGCCCACTTTGCGGGGAAAAAAACACAGCATGGACACGCTGTGATTTCATGGTTTTGAAAATCGCAGCATGTCGATTATATCTACAGAAACGCCACAGCTTTCCTATAGATATAATTGTAACAAAGTCTGCAGAGGAAAACTCTGAACTTTCTGTTTAAAGAGCTGTGAGAAGAAACTCAATACGTTCACGCCGCAGTTCTTCCTGCAGCACTTTGGCGCTGTGTTTCCGCCCACTGGGGCCTTAGCCTTAAAATGGAACCTGTCGACAAACTTTGCTTCACTAAACCACCATTATGTCTTTGTGCTTGCGGTTTAATGTTCCAAACCTGCTAGTGCCAAAACTGTGCCCAGGGTGTCTTTTTCTCCTTTGATATTTACCAAATTATAGCATTCTCATTGGACTTTTCTGGCACTCTTCACTCTTTTCTCTGAAGCAAAGGTCAGTGCCGCTCTCTGTGCTATAGACTATTGAAGGCGTTGACAAACGCCCTGGGCCCAACAGACTTGGCGTAGACCTTTTGGGAAGTTAAATTGCCAATGCATAAGGAGGCAATTTAGTGAGTAGATGTCCTGTTTAGTCTGCGGGGTATTACTCTGGGTTTGTATTTTTCTCCTCCTTGCCTCCTTCATTCCTGTATTACTTTCTTCCCTTTTTCTATAGTGCTATATCTGATTGATGCCAGAGAAGCATAGCAGCATTGCTTAAGAGTTTTTTTTTTTGTTTTGTTTTTATTCTTAACGGGTTGTTGCAATTCTGTGGATTTAATGAGTGAATTGGCACATAATCATGAGTAGATAAGTGAGTGTACAGTACGGGGGGGGGGGTAAGCGTGAAATGTTGTGTTCAGGATGACTTACAACTCCAAGCATAAAGAGTGATCTAAAGAGACATTGTGAACTTAAGCCCACATCTATTTTTCTCCCCTCCTCGCCAAAAGTCTTTAGTTTGTAAGTAGACATTACTTTTGTTGTATAGTAAGGATTAAGGGGGGGGGTTGCTTGATTTGTTGCCTTTGTTTAATGGGGTGAATCTGTGCATTCTGCAAAAGGAAATGGGATTTCTTTGGACTAAATTGTACAATAAAATACCTTCTTTCAGGGAAGACACATTTTTCTATAATAGTCTCTGACATTTCAAATATCAAACTGTGAAAGTTAGAATAGAGCCATAAAACGTTTACTCAGATCTGTGTCCTTCTCAAGACATTAGACCCATTCTAAGCACCTAGGTCTGGCTACTTGGATACTGCTGTTCCTGTGTGTGAGTTGTACCCTTTTCTTTACAGATTGACCCCATTAGGCTTACTGCTGTTGTATCTTCATGTGTATTTGTTTACCTCTAACACTTGGTATGCAGAGCAAGTTGGCACAAAACTTTTGTCCTGGATCTTGCCATTTACATTCTGAATCTCCCATAACATATATGCAATATTCCGCTATGTTGATGTATGTTCTGCTAATCTCCCATTTGGTTTATACTATTGCAGATGCAATTTCTGTGGTACTTTGCAGGATTTGGCTAAAAAATATTCCTATCCCAATATGCTCCACACTATATTTTTGCCTGTACATATGTTTTTATAAGGCCCTTTAACATCTTTCAATGAACCTTTAGGCAAGACAAAAACCTGAAAATATTCTAAGTGGTATTGACTTTTTATAGGGTTTAGAAGGTTGCTGACTTGGCATGCTTTTGGGTTTTGTTTTATTTTTCTTTCTTTTCATTGCAGACTTATTTGGCAATGTACAGTAATCTGTAAACTTGCATCAAGTTTATGATTAAACCATTTTAAGATATAACTTGTTGATTCTGAGTTCTCAATTATTTCCTTCTTGCCTCTGTACAGTAGAGAAGGCTGCAGCTTACCTGAAATAAAATAGAACATGAAACAGTAGTCTGAGTTTTTGCAAATTGTTTTGTGAATATTTGAAATGGTGAGAAGGGAATGTAAATTAATAACCCCCCTACTTTAGTCATCTGCATTTGCCTATAAGATGCCTGTCTGCACTTGTATACTTCTGGTCTTAGATAAATGTGCCAGGATAAGTGCAGCATGCTGACCAACAAACTGCTGCACGTGGAGGATGGTGGTGTAAATATAGGAAACACACACTGGTGCTTGAAAGTCTGAAACCTACAAATTTTCTACATTTCTGTATAAATTTGATATAAAACATCAGACTTTCAGAAGACTTAACAAGTAGATAGATGGTAAATTCAAAACAAGTCTATATTTCAGACTCGGACATTTACAGAAGAATCATCCAATCGCAAATCTGTGAGCGGCAAAGGTTAATCTTCTGTATCTGGTGCAGTCCCCTTCTGCATCAAGAACTGCATCTAAAAACTCCTGATTATTTATTCACTCTGAATATCAACTTGGAGGAATTTTAGCCCATTTCTCTTAACAAAACTATGTCAGCTCTGTAACACTGGTGGGTTGCCTCCCATGAAATTCTCGTTTCAAATCCTTCCACAACATTTCTATTAAATTAACGTCAGGACTTTGATTTGGCCATTCTAATATTCTTTTTTTTTTTTTGTAAGATTGTTCACTCCCCCATAACGGGAAAATAAACTTTTACAATGGTCTCTCAAGTTACAATGGTTGTCTTGGAACCAATTCATATTTTAAGGTGAAAGTATTACAAGTTGAGACCATAAGTCTTTTTTGCACCTTGGTGTCTAATAGAGCAGCCCATCATAGTACAGGACAAGTCGTACTCTACCCATCTTCATAGAGACAGCAGCACCCATTGATTGGTGTGCAAAAGGATAAAATAATGTAGACTACCTACTCAGCTGTCTGCCAGCCAAAATAAGCTAGTGCCTATATTTGTTCTTGGATTTTAAAGGAGCTTGTTGGAAACTTGCCCCTCAAGAAATTTATCAAGGGGTATAGTGTGCACTTTGACTCTACAGGTGGTTTATTGATGTTGGGGTTTTTGTTTTATTTAACTGAGGTGAAAATGAATTATTAAAAATTACCAAATTTTTCATCTTCACAAGGTGTTAAAGGAGAAACTGCACCTTGCACTTTCTTTGAACTACAGAAATACCTCACATGTGGATATAAACTGTGTAGGCACACCTTGGGACAGAATGGTTTTTTTAGTGGGCAAAATGTGTTGTAATAGTTTTCAGGAACCATGTCTTGCACAGAGCCCTCAAGGTGTCAGAACACTGAACTCCCTACATATGACTCCATTTTGTAAACTAGACCCCTCAAGACATTTCTTTGCAATTTGCTGGTACCTTCAGTTCCAGAAATACTGGGGCCTGGCATTTCTTGGTCCTCAAATATCAGTCTTAATAATTTCCTCTTGAAATTGAAGGCATGTTTCTGCCCTGCCTGCAGATCGTGATATTACAAAAGCATTATAAAGGGCAATTTGCAAAGACCGCTTTTTGTACACCTTTATTTTCTGCATTGCACTATATGGCTTCAGGACTTGATCACATAGATCAATTCCTCCTATGTACTGCCTCATTAGGCCTCAGGAAGAAACTTGTGATGTCACAGGTAAAACATCTCATGCCCTTTGTTGCAGCAGCTGATTTGGCCTCAGTGGTCATATATGGCTGGAACTTCCAGCACACGTCAACATTAGACTGAGCAAATTGGAACACGCTTGGGGGGGTACAGAGTATGATTTCCCCCCCCCCCCCCCTTCCTCGCCCAGCCTCGACAACTCTTTTAAATCTTAAGAAAGAAGTTCTGATCCCAATACCAGAGGGTTAATGGTACCAAGTATTTTACTCACCCTATCTTCCTCATCTGGAAGCTAAATGACAAAGTCAGAACCATTCTGAAGCGAAAATAATAAAACAAGTACATACCTTACAAGAAATTCAAAATGGAAACACTGACATCAACAGTAAATCTTCTCCAAAGAGATGTCTACATGGTGGCAATGGATCTCTGGATGCATATTACCACATCACCATACATCAAGATTAACAGAGGTTTCTCTGCACTTGAACTCTCAAATTTAACAGTTTCAGTTCCAAGCATTGCTATTGGTTTGGCTTCAGCACTGCGAATGTTCACCAAGGTAAAGCCCAAAGTGACAGCATCTCGCCACCTCAACAGGGTTGTGATTATTTGTTAAATATTATTGGATTACAATATTCATTGGCTGTAAGGGTTAAAGCTATCTGCTGACAGCATAATTCTATCTTGAACACATGGGTGTGTCAAGGGTATAAGATATCCATATCCAGTGATAAGAGGTTGTGAATGCTAATGAACAAATGACTGACACACACACACACACGCCTGTCATGTGAAAATGACCACGCAGAGGCTATCATGAAGGAAAGCTATGAACTTTTTCAATGATGGAAGCCTAATGGGTTCTATATTAAAATATTGTCGGATGTGTTGACTTTTTATTCAATTTTTCAAAGGAAGCAAAACATGGTAATGGGAAGCCCAATGTGTTTATTTGAGAGATATGGGGGGGGGGATATACAATACAATATAATGCAGTGCACTGGGCACTAGCAATAGACATACAGCAAAGCCTGTGCTCGGGCAGGCAGGGTCACCATGGCAGACAGCACCTCCTCATTCACCCCATTACGCAGCTGTCACACCATAGGCCTAGCGTGAAGCTCCTGGGGCACACGCTATGTATAACAGAGGGGCCTCCACAACTCCGCCATTCCGGCCTCCACCTCTCACACTGACGTCTCTCCCAAAGCAAGCGGAAAAAACAAACCAGTGGGACGACGCTGCTGATCCGGGGCACGTCGTGCGTGGTTTCCATGGCAGCGGGGAGACTCAGTGACGCCAGACTAGTTCCGGCGGAAGTCGGAGGTGTTGTTCTCTGACAATGTCTGTAATGGAAATGGATTCTTCGGGCGAAGTGTTGGAGAATAACGGGCCCAAAGTACAGAGCAACCCGGAGAGCCAGGAGCACTATGTCCTCAGCAGCCTGGCCGAGGTGGTGGAGAGAGTGATGAGCTTTCTACCCAGCAAAGCTCTGCTGCGGGCAGCCTGGTGTGTCTTCCTATAGCCAGCATGCACTGTATCACTTGTACGCACACACAGAGCCTCTGATAGGTGTCTGTAGGACTATACACTATTTACATGGCGTCATACACACCCTATAGATGGCTGACTGGGCAGGAAATGTCTTTATTGTGCTTCATGGAAACTCATTACCTTCAGTCCTATAGAAAGTACCAGATGTTGTACATGACAAATCACACACTAAGCTCTGCTACATCTGTGTTATCGCGCCCCTACTGTCTGCCTTATGAGAAGCAGCATTAGCAGTGCCTGCCTATAATACACTGTATATATTAGCACACTCCAGGTTACTACAGGAGTGGCCTGGCTGTCACAGTAGGCATGATGTGCTTGGGCTGGGGGAAAGGCCATTCACAAAATGGTTTTCAATGTTTTTGGGGTTTTTTAGTGTTTGCAGATTATGGAGGGATTGTGCTTGGCGTAAACTGAAGGCAAGACAAAGGCTGGCATGGTTGTCCTCTGTGGGGGCAGGAGAAATGGATTTGGGTGCCCACTCTCTGGTCCAAGTTGTCAAAGAAGAATTAGAGGTAAAAGAACTTTCACTCACTTTTGGATAACGCTGTTTGGTGTCAATTGTTTTATTCCAATTGCATCTATGAAAGGCAAATGTTCAGCACTAAAATCTGTATCAAACAAATGACAGGGCTAAAAAGAGCTTTAGAGACGCTTCTCCTGCTTGGACATCACTCTCTGCTCTGGATAATGACCACTAAGTGCCAATACCTCCAACGCTACTCGAGTGACCTCTTCTACTTTGGCTGCAGTTAGGCTGAGTTCACACAGAGTTTGTTTTGTCAGGAATTTGAGGAAGAATCTGCCTCACCATACAGTCCTAAGTAATCGGCTTCTAATTTTTTCCACTATCAAAAAAAAATAAATCTGCCAGCGGATTTTAGCTAGCAGAAAAAATAAGTGACCTGTCCATTCTTCAGACGTTTTCCACCTGAAAAAAATCAATAGGAAGTGGAAAAACCGCTAGCGTTTTTTGACGCAGAATTGACAAAAAAAATGCCAAGCGGAATTTATGCCTCCCATTGATTTGCATTGATTTTTTCAGGCAGAAAATGCCTCAAAATTCGCTTCAAAAAACGCCACACAAATTTTACTGAGCTGATTTTTTTTCCTGACCAAAAAACTCCGTGTGAACTCAGTCTTAGGAGTAGTTATCTAAAGCAGAGAACCAAGCCCTGGGAGGAAAAGAAACACCCCTAAAGCCCTTTTCAGATAATCTGCATAGAAATAAAATGCTAATTTACATTAAATTGGTGCTGCAATGGTCTATGCAATCATAGACCAGCTGCAATGGTAATATAGCGATGACAGGCCTGGGAGCCTTCATTAGGCTCCCGGCTGTCATCAGAACAGGTCGGCTACTGCGAGCTCGCTGCGCAGGAGCCAGCCTGCAACTTTAAAGGTATGGGGCCAGTGGTGAGCAACCCCAGGGCTAATTTTGAACTTGGAGGGGGGAGGACATCTCCGGAGCGCACCTCCGCTGTAACGCTTACAGCGGAGATGCCAAAGCTTATGCCTGCAATCAGAGATCGCAGGCATAAGCTTCAGCATCTCCGCTGTAAGCGTTACAGCGGAGGTGCCGGTTTCTATGGCGACCGCTCTGCAGAGCGGCGCCATTACACTTACAGACCCGGCATACAGACACCGGGCGGGTGCCGGGGCCCACAGCATTGCCACGCTCCTGCCAGGAGCATGGCAATGGTGTACATTAAAAACTGCAGAAGTACTTACAGTACTTCTGCTTGCACGCCAGGAAGCAGACACACGCCAGGTGCGGGCCTGAGCTTACGTGGGCACATCACCCGGCGTGTGATGGGGCGGGGGTCTGCTATCCTGGCCTGCTACCAGAAAATTACCGTAATGACTCTAGTATAAGCCAAGGAGCACTTTTTCAACACAAAAACTGTGCTGAAAAACTCAGCTTATACTCTAGTATATACGGTAGTCTGTACATGGCGGTCCTGAACCCAGTTCTGTATCTCGCTAGTTTACTCTGGTACTACTTTCTAAAGTGCCGTGAGCAGTAAGAAACTTGAAAGAATGGTATAATATTTACCACAAATTGACATATGTGTCACTTTTACGCCAGAATTCTAGCACACGGCAACGAGTAAATGAGATATCTCTGTGTACATAGCTCACCTAGACAATTCCAGTATTGACCATATAATAGTCTAATTATGGAGGACATACGGTGAAAACAGATTCTGCCCTCTCTTTCAGAAAGTCCACATAATACCAGAGATGTTCCTGTACTTCACAGACTCTGAGTCACTCAATGATCACGGAGCCCACTGTGGTCCAAAGAAAGGTGAGGTAGCCATAATACTAATGTTTATCTATCTGGACAGTCTTTGACGCAGAATCTGCCTCAAAATCTGCTGCCAAAAATGGCTCCTATTGACTGCAGCGAAAAAAAGAAGCAATCTCCTATTGCTATCTTGCTGTGGATTCCGCGACTGACTCAGCCGCGGCTTCTGCGACATGAGACTTGCTCCCAACTAGGCTCATTCATTTGGACCTAACCCGGAGCGGAATGCCGATACGCTGCATCAAAATCCCATCGCGGCTAGCCACGTGGAAGTGTTCACACGCGGAATGCAAATCCCTTAACCCTTATCCCTTGAGTTTTACCAGTCAGATTGTTTACAGATTTCTGATACTAGTAACAAAATAATTTATTTTTATCTCAGTATTTACTGTCCACTACTGTGATTTCCCATGTTATGGATAGGATAGAAAAGCACAGAACTGGAAGTCTCCATCTGAGAAATCGTCATTATTAAAGTGACCTACTAAAACTATAAATAGATGGCATGTCCTAACTTAAATGGGACGTGCTTCAGTAGCAGACACGGTTGATCATATTAGGGAGCCATTGTGCTTGTGCAAACCACATATGTGGTGCTTGGTAACACATTCCCCTCCAGTGTGTGATGGGCCTAAGGTCAGACCCTTTCCCCCATGCTATTAAAACATTGAAGGTCTATCCTAAGGACTGGACATCAAAGTTATAGCTGAGGAGAATCCCATTAGAAAAATAACAGAGGTGCTATATAAAATAGTCTTCATGGAATTGCAGTAGATAGCTCACCTATTTTCCTAGTTATCAATGTTTGAGGGTAAAGGCCTGAAGCCTACAGTTGCACTACTGTTGGAGTATAGCCTTGCTCAGCCCTTTCATAGGGACACTGTCTGGAACTACATTTGTTGCTTATAAATATTAACAGCTTAATCTTATGATCCGTTACATTTTATATATCAGACTTTAAATCTGAACTGCAGGCCTCAAGCACATGTGTATTTGGGTCCCACTTAGGCTCTGAATACGGTATCATTACACTGTATTTCAATGGCGCCTTCAAAGTCGACATTAAAAAATATGCAGCACACTCCATATATTCATTGCTTCTGAACCTCACTGCAAACCAAGAGGATGCAGAATGAGTGAATATCTGTTTCTGTTCAATATACTGGGTCAAAAAATACTTAACTTATTTTGTCAATTATCTTCATTTTCTATTCTAGCAAAAAAGAAACATGGTTCAGAGACTGCTGCTTCTTTGGAGAAACTTCTGCCAAAGGACTGTGAAATTGTGGGACTTGCCACACCAGGAGTTGTAGGTAATATGCCAAGAGCTTTATAGCAGAGATTGTTGTCCGGTGATTTGTACTTTGGGTGGAGTAGAAGAAAATGTGATTTCTCCGGATTCTGCCCTTGATTCATAATTCTGCCATTGACAGTCCCATTCTGATATGTGATTCCCTTGTACATAGCATGTATGTGCATGAGTTGATTTTTTTTGGCCATAGAGGTAAAAACAACTTCAAAACACATCGTTTTACAGAAAATTGACAGTTTTTACATGCGAAACTGCTATTTTCTATGTAGTGTTTTTGTTACTGTACTCATATTAACACAGCCATAGGGGCAAAACCATAGTATCAGGTTTATCAGCAGGAATTATTCTTATCTTTTGAGCGTTGACTTTGCAGGGTTCTCATGCATGCCTGTTTTTTTACCTGTGAAAATGCTGTGTTTTCCCTAGAGACTTACCATATGTACTCAAGTATAAGCCGAATTTCTCAGCACAGTTTTTGTGCTGAAAAATCCCCCCTCGGCTTATACTCGAGTCAAGCAAAAAAAAAAAAAAAAAAAATTATCTATTATTATTTTTTTTGGAGGGAAGGGGGGGGGGGGGTCTGTGACCAGCCGCAATAGTAATGTATAGAATCTCCCATAAAATAGTGAAAACAAAGATGCTTTAAAAAAATATATATAAAAGTTCTAAATCACTCCTTTCCCTAGAATACATATAAAAATAGAAAATTACTGCGAAACACATACACATTAGGTATCCCTGTGTCTGAATATACCCTTTCTACTGATATAGGGAATCTGCAGTGTTCCTGTTCTGTCGGGAAGGGGTTAATAACAGCACTGCAGATCCCCTATATTCAGCCAGGCTGAATTCCAAGTGGGGGAAAAAAAAAACAGTCCTCAAGCTCAGGGAAGGGGCAGGCAGACAACCAAAACACCCCATCCCCTTTCCCAGCAACTAGTGCACCCAAAAACGCTGACCATTTTAATTTTTTTAATTTTCCAGTAGCTGCTGTGTTTTCCCCTCTCAGCTTATACTCGAGTCAATAAGTTTTCCCAGTTTTTTGTGGTAAAATTAGAGGCCTCGGCTTATATTCGGGTCGGCTTATACTAGAGTATATACGGTATATGGGATAAGGCAAGAATGCAAAAAAACTGCAGAAAAGTAGTGAAAACAAACATTTTTGGGATTGGAATTTTTCTGTATGTTTTTTCCAGAGTTTTTTTTAACCCCTTCCCGACATGTGCAGTAATAGTACGGCGCATGTCAGGTCTGTAACTATGGCGACCGCGCCATTTTCCCGGCGGCGCATGGGCGCCGCCATTTTGCCCGGGATCGCCGGCTCCTGGAGCATGCTCCAGGGCCGACCCCCCCGTTGCCATGACAGCCGGGAGCCTGAACAAGGCTCCCAGGCTTGTCTGCAAATCCTCTCTTTTGCAGGCTGGTCTATGCAGCCTGCAAAAGAAAGGATGATTTTTTGCAATGCATTAGCATTGTAATGCATTGCATTAGTGATCAGACCCCCTGGGGTTCAACACCCCTAGGGGGTCTAATAAATGCAAAAAAAATAAAAAATAAAAAAGTTAAAAAAAAATATAAAAAGTATTAAAAGTTCAAATCACCCCCCTTTCCCTAGAACATATAAAAAGTAGTTAAAAACTGTGAAACACATACATGTTAGGTATCCCCGCGTCCGAAATCGCCCGCTCTACAAATCTATAAAAATATTTTTCCTGTTCGGTAAACGCCGTAGCGGGAAAAATAGGCGAAAGTGCCAAACCGCCGTTTTTTCACTGTTTTGATTCTGATAAAAATTTGAATAAAAAGTGATCAAAGCAATAACATTTCCTGAAAATGGTAGAACTAAAAAGTACACCCAGCCCCGCAAAAAAAAACGCCCTATGCATCCCCGTACACTTACGTATAAAAAAGTTACGGCCGTCGGAATATGGCGACTTTTAGAAAAAAAATTTTTTAACACAGTTTTGGAATTTTTTTTTAGGGGTCAAAATGTAAATAAAACCATATAAATTTGGTATCCCTGGAACCGTACCAAAACACAGAATATAGGGGTCATGTCATTTTGGCTGCACAGTGAACGCCGTAAAACCAAAGCCCGTAAGAAAGTCGCAGAAATGCATTTTTTCTTCAAATCCACCCTATTCTGAATTTTTTTCCTGCTTCCCAGTACATTATATAGAATAATTAATGGTAGCATCATGAAGAAAAATTTGTCCCGCAAAAATTAAGACCTCATATGGCTCTGGGAGCGGAGAAATAAAAAAGTTATGGGGTTTAGAAGGAGGGGAGTCAAAAACGAAAATCAAAAAATGCCATTGGCGGGAAGTGGTTAATCTGCATTCACACTATGTGTAGCCTTAGCGTTAAAACCTTTTCAGATACATTGCCAACTTCATCACCATCAGTGTAATGTGCATTTTACTGACATATATATCTATTTTTCTTTACAATAGTAACACCTGGGGGATCAGCGAGTAATCCACCCATTGAATTGGAGGATGGGGAATCTGGATTTGCACTCCTTTTTCCAAAAATTAATGGGGTAAAAATCCAAAAATTTCACTTCTTCAAAGACTCCAAGAATAAAGTATTTGATGAGAGCAAACTTGAAGAAGCTGGTAAGTTTTCCTATTAATAACAAGGTTACATACAAATACATGCAATGTGAAGCTTTAATCAAAAGGATGGATACATTACCTTTCTACATTATGCACAAACCTTCTGTCTTTCTACATAAAGTACAGAAACACAACACACTGCCATTCAGTGACATAAGGAGCTGATACATCATTCCAGGGCCACCTTCCTTCCCTCCACCATGGCTACCTATGCTGAGCCCTTTCAGCATTTGCACAATAGAGGACACAGCCATGATCTCGAAGAAGCTATGGACTTGCAGCTTGTTTATATTGGCTAAGATAAGCCTGGAGGTGGCTTGTAATCTTATTATGTCATTAAGCAGCGTTATGTGGCATATCCACAGTTTATGGAAAAAAAAACAGATAACCCTTTTAAACTGGTCAAAAATATTAGATTAATGTTGGCTATACTTGCCAATTTCAGTGGTACCAGGCGATCATCTAATGTTTATGCAGATGCCCCAACTATTCCCTAATGGCAAATGTCTTAGGTAAATGGGGTGTCCAGGACCTGAAGGTTCTTGATACCGATGACCTAGCCACAGAATATCAGTATCAGAACAGTTGGGGTCCTACACCAGACTCCATTCAAATCCGATGTCTAACAGCACTATAACATCTATACTAAGTATATGGCAGTTCCAGGTGCCACCAGTACAGTGTACAGCACTCCATATTGTGTGTACAGTTTCTGGTCCTTACAGTATTAATTACCTTGTGGTTTGGGACAACCCCTTTAAAAATTAATAATAATTGGGCTTTTAGATTTCAACATGGCTGATCTTTTTGTTTACAGGGAAGATAGAGGATCTTTCACCAGATCCTAGTGCAAGTAGTTTTGATTCCTTATGTACTATTTCTGTAATGTCAGAAGGGCAGTGTCAGGCAGGGGTTGTGATTCAGAGCTCCAATCAGAGGCAAGCAGTGTCAGAGCTCAGAATCACATCCCTTGTCTGCTCCTGCCTGGCACCGCCCTCCTGACAGATCAGAGCCTAAATAGCACTGACTGCTCGGGATTGGTAATGGCTAGAGGAAAAATTCCAGCTGTACTGGAATAATTGGAGCAGCAGCTATCAATTGATGTCAGACTTGTAGGTGGTGAAAGGTCCGCTTTAAGTCACTAGAGCTGTCTGACAGCAGCTTTTTGTTTTCAGAACTGAGATGAGCATGTTTGGGGGGGGGGGAGTAGAGTAGAGATAGCTGTTAGCCTAAAGATTATTTGGCTGGCAGAACTGACCTTATTATTACTCAAATTTGAGTCTTAACACCATACATTTTGTTTTTTGCTGTAATTAAGACTTTTAATTTTTTTATGACACATGGGACTTTTTTTTTTTTTTTTTTACAAATTATTGCTTTTTATTGTGTAAAATTCTGTGTGTTTGTAATATTTTTTTTTTTTAAAAAAAGTGTGTCAGTAAATACTTTGAAGCTGGTTTTGCTTGTGCAAGTTGTTTTTTGCAATTACCAGCATTTTACAGATCACCGTAAATGATGCCCATATGGTCATATCATCATGCTGATCTATAGACATATTTTATCATCTCTGCCATTTTTGGGATCAAAATGTCAGGTTTTCATTCATTTATTGCTCAGTTGTCCAGAAAGATAAATATTTTGGCTAGCCTGATACTAATGCTAACAGTAAAGGGAATTTTTATTACTTAGTATTTTTTGATTTGCAGGCCTTAAAAATAACCCCGATCTGCGTGTTGTTCTGATTTTTGGATACAACACATGGAAGCATGGAGCAACACGTTTCCTACATCAAGTCCTTAACCCTCTAAACGAGAAAAGTATTATTATTGCTGGCGGGCAAGTGGAATACCTTGCGTCATTCTCTTCCCAGGCGTAAGTTTATGGGGTAAATCTGTATAATGAGTTGGGTAACGTAAACCTATTGGACTGCATATATAGTACAAGACACAGGAGAAGAGAAATCTGATCACAATAAAATACTGTCTGTGACTAATATCGTATCTGCAATAACACAAACAGCTAGTCACAAGTATATAGAGGTACATACATTATCTTACATTGTATACATGTATACTAAGTAATGCTCTGTGAGCTAAGTGCTCTGCACCCCAGATTAAAGCATTGGGTGGACTTTACTACCACTGGGGTTGCAGCAAAGTTATTAAGAGACTCTAGACTATATTTCAGCTATAACAAACTCCTTTTTTTTCTGGCCAGTTATAGTAGATCTAACAGACCTAGGGGCCCCATCCTGCTCTCTCTATGGTGAGCTAGGCGAAGAAACAACTAAGTGGCACATTACTGGGGCAGATCAGGCTGTGCTCCAAATATGCTCCACTTTTATGGCAGTTTTCTGGTGTGCTTGTAATTGGTATATTCTCCCATTGTCACAAACCATCAGTGAATGCTTAATAATTAAATAAACATAAATTCACAGTTATAGTATGACAAATTTATTGAGCCAGAATTCTAGAATAGATGCCATGCACTAAGTTTATAAAGTGAGCATAGCTTAGCAGGAAAAACAATGTGGTGTCCAGGAAGGATGTCGTGGTTTAAGATGGGACACATTATGTTCAAATTTTAGTGCTTTAAAAGTGGTCTAAATTAAAGGGAGTCTGTTACCAAAACCCAGTGTATCAATCGAGCCCCATAGGTATATAGGTTATGATTACCTGAGTCATACAGTATTTTCCCCTTGTGAATTGGTGCCTCCTTTTCTACAAAGTCAATATGACAATGAGCTTTTTTAGAGCAACAAGGGTGTTGCTGTTGGTCAAAAGAGGTAAGCCTCCCTCTGCTCTGTGTCATCTTGCCCTCCCTTCTTTGATTGACAGGACCATATTTTCGGCTCATATGGCTTGGACCAGGCAAGCACTACTGCAGTACTACACATCCGCTAAAATTTGAACAGTGTCAAGTGTGAACTCAAGGCCAGAAAAGATTAGATATAAACTGCCTTGTAAATCTGAGAAATGATCGTAGGAGGTTCACACTAGCGTTCAGCAGTCCGTTCTGTGGTTTCCATCTTATGCATGCAGAAGACGGAAACGTGTCAGACGGGGTTCGGCCGTTAGCGGCGGTGAGCATTTTATGCTCTCCGCCGTGAAATCATTTTTTATAAACCGGACACAGAGTACTGCATGTCCGACTCTGTGTCCGATTAAAAAAAAAACTGCTTTGCGGCGGAGAGCTCACTGGCGCTCACGGCCGGACATCTTTTAAACCCATTCAAATGAATGGGTATGAAAGAGTCCTGCAGGTTTCCGTCTCCTGCCCCTGTTTTGTGCACGAAACGGAAACCTGCAGAATGGAGACCGGGCGCATATGTGAACAAGCCCTTAGCTGCTCTCTTCAGTGTCAGTAATGCCCTTCTGACACTGAACGGCTTAATTAACATATAGGGCGCCAGAAATAACGGGGCTCATAGCTCCACAACAAGAGGGGCTACAGAGATAATTCAAAGTGCCCCAGAGTCTGTGCAGCTGCGCCTGTAACATGGTGCAGAAAACTGCACAGGCTTAGGGTGGTTAAAGGTCCTCTTTAATAGACGCCACTCCACTGACTTCTGTGCGGTTGGAATTTTTTTCATAGGTAGGGTTCAAGCTACCGTTGATGTACGCTCAGAAGGTGTCCGTTTAAAAACCAAAAAAAACCAGACACCTATCACAATGGACACAAATGGACAGTGACTGATGGATATCAGTTGGGGCTAGTTCACACGTGGGCAAAGGGGAGTTTTTTGACAGCGGATTTCGCTTCAAAATCAGCCCCTTTACAATGGAGCCCTATGTGAACAGCTAGCTTTTTTTTTCCGCTAGCTTTTTTTTCCACTAGCTTTTTTTTTCTGCTAGTTATTTTTCAGCTAGCAGAAAAAAGAAGCGACATGACCTTTCTTCAGGCGTTTTCCGCCTGAAGAAAGCAATAGAAGTGAATGGGAGGCAAAAACAGCGCAGGTTTTTTTCAGCGCGGTTTTTTGCAAAAAACCGTGCGGAAAAAACCGCTAGCGGTTTTTTTTTTAGCCCATTCACTTCTATGGGAGGGGAAAACAGCCTGGCTTTTTTTGGAAGCGGTTTTTACAAAAAAAAGCCCCAAAAAAAGCCTGGCAATGTCAAAAAAAAGCTTCCTAATTAGGAAGCGGTTTTTTTCAGGACCAAAATAAGCCAGGAGGTTTTTACGTGTGAACTAGCCCTTGCTGTCCCTTATATGTCCGTTGCCCATAGACCTCAATTTAAAAAAAAAACAAATAAAAAAAAATAACGGACACTTGCTGTCCGTTTTTTCAAGCGGACAGAAAAGTCCTGCATGTAAGATTTTTTTGTTCGCTTGAAAAAACGGACATGGTTGTAAACGGACACAAATGGACATTAAAGGACACAAGATAAAATCCCATTGAAATGAATGGAAATTGCAAACTGACCAGCTAGTGTCTGTTGCTAAAATTTTGTAAGGACAATAGCCACGGACATTGCTGAGCAGACACCAATGGTAGTGTGAACGCCCCCTTAGCTCCCACCATCCCAGAACAACAAGTACAGGTAGTTTTGATCCTTGATGTGCTTTTTAAAGGGGCTCTATCACTAGATATACCTGCTATGAGCCAAAGATATGCCTGAATAGGCTTTAAAAAGGCTATTCAGGTGCTGCTATTAGTTTGTAAAAAGACTCCCCAGTTTTTGTTTCTTACCTCGGAAATCTCCAGCGCAGTATGGAGCATGTGCAGTAGCACGCTGGAGGGAGCGCTACTGCATACGCATGTTATTTCAATAGAATCTGCCAACTATGGAGGCGGTGAATGAGCAGGAGGAGGTAGGCTTGGAGGCACAAGGAAGAGCGGTGGGTATGCAGAAGCTATGACGCTAAGGGGTGCACGGAACGCCCACCGTGCACAATCAAGCTCATTTGCATATCGATTTCCGAGGTAAGAAACAAAAATGGGGGGGGGTCTTTTTACAAACTAGTAGCAGCACCTGAATAGCCTTTAAAAAGGCTATTCAGGCATATCTTTAGCTCATAACACGTATATCTAATGATCGAGCCCCTTTAAGCTCTATAATGTCAGAAGGGCAGTGTCAGGCAACTGGGTGTGTCTCAGAGCTCCAGTCAGAGGCAGCCATTATCAGAGCTCAGAATCACAGCCCATGTCTTCTCCTGCCTGACACCGCCCTCCTGACAGTACAGAACCTAAATAACGTATGAGGCATCAAAATAACATTGATTGTTCAGGAACGGTGGAGGCTAGATAAAAAATTTCAGGTTTCCCAGATTCAGTGGAATGGCGCCTATTAAATGATGTAAAGAACTAGACTTCTTGGAGGTGGTGAAAGGTCTTCTTTAACTGATACATATGGATCAGTAACAAAAACTCATGCAAATGGATGTGCAAACTGATACACCAGATCCATTTGTTGTTTTTTTTGTTTGTTTTTTCTTGCTAGAACTATCACAAATGCTTCATCCCAGTGTTAAAACCGATTCAGATTTTAATAGCAGATTCCATGATTCATTTACAAAAACATGGTGTGAGAACAGCCTAAATCTACCCTAATGTTTTTGTAGTCACTTCATCGGCTTCTCATTCATTCGTTATAATAAAAATAAAGACTGCAGCTTTTAATCAGTTCTTCTTTGTGCCTTACAGAAAGACTCAAGGTACAGATTGCATTGGTGTTGTTGGACTAGCACTGAGTGGACCACAAATCCAGGGAGCCACTGTTCTTCTAGATCAGGATGTGTGTGATGAAAAGACTGCAGATTCTGCTATGCAACGATTAAAAGCAGCAAACATCCCAGAGCAGAATAGCGTGGGGCTCATGTTTGCTTGTATTGGCCGTGGAGAGCAGCATTATAAGAAGAAAAACGTTGAGGCTGACTCTTTTCGGAAACACTTTCCCAATGTGCCTTTGTTTGGTTTTTTTGGCAATGGGGAGATTGGTTGTGATCGAGTGGTTAGTGGCAATTTTACACTGCGAGAGTGTAATGGTGAAAAGGACGATCTTTTACATGGATACACCACAGTGATGACCATTATTCACTTTGGACAAACCAAGTAATGCTTTCTGCATCAAGTGCTTATGTATACTGAAATTCGTACCAAAAAATGTCTCGGCATTCAGTACTATTCCTGCCATAAACTTTATGCTAGTGATTTCCTGTGTTATCATGTAATACTGCCTCAAAATGGAAGAAAACAGCTTTGAAAATCATTAAAATTCCTCTTTTATGTGGCTTTAATAAACATTTAGTGTCTTCTGATTTCATATAATTATGCTATCATTGATATTACGTATATGTAACTATAGAACAGGGCTGTGGAGTCAGTCGGGACCAGTTTTGACTAGAATTTTAGTAGGAGAAGAGGTACCAACTTCAGCTTCAAAATAAAAGAATTAAAATGGTTTTACAGTTTCAGGCATATAAGAGATAAATATTATTGTTGGTATAGTTTTATTAGTAGAATTTTATTCTGATCCCAAACTGGGATCTCAACTCATCTGTGAGTGTTCAATTCTTATGGACCATTTGGGGTAGGGGACAGATGATGTGTGTGACGTCTCAAGAGTGAATCCCATGGTAATCTGTTTGTTTATAGCAGTGATGGCGAACTTAAGACACGTGTGTCAACAGGTACTTATTATATTATTGTAATAACCAGCTGCCGATACTTTCACTCACCTGTCCTGACTGTCCTCCGCTGCCTCCTCTAGGCAGCGCTACACTGATGTCACAACACTGAAGAACGGCGGGACTCTACGTACAGCCTTCTTCAGCAACAGCGCACCCTGGAGACAGCAGCGCAGGTTGTCCAGGTCTGGAGCATAGACAGGTGAGTAAACATTATCAGCCACTACTCTATGAGGGGCTGAAGAGATAATAAGGGGTCATATACTGTAGGTGGGCTGTAAAAATTACGGGGTCATATACTGTGTGGGGGCTATAAAAGGTGTCAAAAACTGTGTGAGGGCCATGAATAAGGGGTATCATATGCTGTGTGTGGGGGTTAAAAATATAGAGGTTGATATACTCTGGGGGGCAGAAAATGGGGTCATCATGTGAGGGCTAAAAAAAGGGTTATACCGTGTGATTGGCCAGAAAAAGTTGTATACCATGTGATGGTCCAGAAATGCATATAATATATCAAAAATATAACTCTTGAATATGATGAACTGGATCTTGGCCTTATACTCCTATCCTTTGGCACTGGTTAGGGTTAATGGGTTGCTCTCCCAACCTTTCCCCATTTCTAACGGCACTAGGTAGGGATGCCTCTTGTCGCCCCTTATCTTTATCCTGACATTGGAACCTTTTCTTCACTATATTAGGGCACAGACAGATATTTTGGGAGCAGCCTACTCTACTCATCCCTATAAACTGGCAGCTTACGCAGACAATTTGCTGGGATTTTTTTTCTCTCGTGCCCTCCCCATGTCTCCATTCTTATTTTGATGTCCTCCTTCCAGGAATACTCCCAGGTCTCTAATTTTAAGATTAATTTTTCTAAATCTCTAACTCTACACCCACGCTATCTGACCATAACCTGCTGACATTCTCTGCACGCTCCTCTCCCATAGACACCCCAACCTCTAAACCAACATGCCCCCGCAGGAACCTCAACCGCCTTGACACCTGCATATATCTCTGAACTAATCTCCCGCTACCTGCCCACACGTAACCTCAGATCCTCCAATGACTTCCTACTCCACTCTGCTCTCATCCGCTCCTCACACAACCGTCTCCAAGATTTCTCCTGTGCATCTCCCATACTCTGGAACTCCTTACAAGACATATAAGACTGACCCCCACAATCACAGGCTTCAAGAAGGCCCTGAAGACTCACCTATTCAGGAAGGCCTACAACCTCCAATAACACTATCACCTCACTGCCATCTGAACTGTCTCCCCCTCTCCTGTCTCTGTACCCCTTCCCTCATAGATTGTAAGCCCTTGCGGGCAGGGCCCTCTACCCCACTGTGCCAGTCGGTCATTGTTAGTATTATATCTACCTGTATATTTTGTGTATTGTATGTAACCCCCAAATGTAAAGCACCATGGAATTAATGGTGCTATATAAATAAACAATAATAATAAATTGGAAGTGCTTAATGTGACGTTTCTCAGTTCACCTCCCTGAGTCAATCCTTCCCCTTCCAATGAGCGACCTGCACTCTAAAATACTTAGGGGTCCATCCCACGCCTGACCTGAAAGACCTTTTTCGATACAATTTTCCACTCATCCTGGCTTTCATCAATAGATGGACTATCGGGATATTTTCCCGATTTGTGAGATGCAACATTTTTAAAATAAACATCTTACTTCATCCTCTATATTTAATTCAGACTCTTCCTATCCATATCTTTGCATTCTTTTTTCAGTCACTTACCACCATCCAGCTGATGTTTATCACGTCGGTCAGACGTGCAAGAGTTGGTAAAGTCGCTCCTCTTTCCCCCCAAGAGTTACGGCGGCCTATCCCTCCTGGACCACCTTGCTACTCTTCTGGCCCGTATAGTTGACTGGTGCAGACACAGCACGACCAAACTTTGGGTGTATATAGAGCAAGCATATTCTACGGTTCCGCTGCAAATGGCCCCTTGATTGGAGCCCTTTTCCCTGACGTCCCTCACTGGTCACATTCAACCATTGGTCCCACGCTTCGAATCTACAACATACACTTAAACCACTCTCACTTCCTCCCCCTGGACTCTTCCTACTATCCTATCTTAGGGAACCCTAGGTTTTCGCCAGGACTTTTCAATAGGGTGTTTCACAATTGGCGTTGCCATGGTGTCTAATGAACATGCCACTTCCAGGATTACTCTGGCTGGCGAATGGCCAGGGCCCTCAACCCCCGACTAACTTGCCTCCACTGGACGCTTGGAGTGATACGTAGCTTTGCCGCTTTCTGAATTCACTCCCAGCCCCAACAGAATATAGATCTGAACCTACGCCTCTGGAGATAATTTGTGTGGGAGAGGACATGTTCTACTCCCCATGGACCTTCTGGCTGGACAGGTCTCTCCCTGGCACAAGTGCAGCAGAATGTGAGTCCAACCTGAAGAAAATCTACACCGTGCAAACAATACAGAATTTCTGGAGTGTATATAACAATATCCCCTCCCCCTGTTAAAATGAATAGAGTGATTTTTCATAGGATAGGGGATAGATACTAGATTGATGGGGGTGGGGGTTTGGGGTGCAGTAGGTGCTGGGGATGGGGGGGGTGGCATTTTGGTTGTCTGTCTGCCCCTTCCATTGAGCTTTAAGACTGGGTTTTTTCCTCCCACTTGGAATTCAGCCTGACTACAGCCAGGCTGAATTCCAAGTAGGGGGGAAAAACCCAGTCCTCAAGCTCAGGGAAGTGGCAGACAGACAACAAAACACCCCTCCCCTTCCCCCTATACTCAAGTCAATAAGTTTTCCCAGTGTTTTGTGGTAAAATTAGGGGTCTCCGCTTATATTCGGGTCGGCTTATATTCGAGTATATAAATTTGGTATAGCCTTAATTGTGCTGACCCACTGAATAAAGGTAACACATTATTTTGAGCACACAGTGACTGACGTAAAAACAAAACCCAACGGAACGTGGCACAATTGCAGTTTTTCTCAAGTTCCACCCCTTTCTAATTTTTTTCCAGCTTCAAAGTACATTGCAATATTAACTGGTTTCTTTGTGAATTACAATTTGTCTCTCAAAAATTAACCCCTGCCCTCATATGGCACTGTGAATGGGAAAATAAAAAATTATGGCTTTTGAAAGGCAGTAAGTAAAAAAAAAAGTTAAATCAAGAAATGAAAAATGGCTTCAGTAGGGATGGGTTGAAAAGTTGCATTTCATAAATCGGATCACTTATAGTAACAGGTTCAGCAACAATCAAGCAAGTATGCTGAGAATATAACCAGAGCACCAATATGAACTGCACAGCGTAACAATAAATTCAATTTAAATACATATATCATCAAATAAATATAAAGCAACAAATATATGTCATAACCTCAAGATGCCCACTTTCCAACTTACATTTCAAGAGTGGGGTGAATGTGAAATAATCTAAAAGTGTCACAAATTTTTGTTATGGGGGGCCACACGGTGGCTCAGTGGTTAGCACTGCAGCCTTGCAGTGCTGGAGTCCTGGTGTTCAAATCCCGCCATGGGCAAAAAACCATTTGCAAGGAGTTTGTATGTTCTCCCCGTGTTTGCATGGATTTCCATCCCATATTCCAAAAAAGACATACTGATAGGGAAAAAATGTACATTGTGAGCTCTATGTGGGGCTCACAATCTACATTAAAAAAAAAAAAAAAAAAAATTGTTATGGGACTTTTTTTTTCCCCACAATTTTGTAGTGCAGGGCTTGATACTTTTTCTCCATTAGGTGGACATTCAGAGAGGGAATAAAAGGAATACTAGGGGTGGCACAAGTATATACCAGCAATATCTAGACAAAGCTGTATTTATTTTTTAATCATTCCAATTGAAAACCTATGTTTTGAGTGATCTAAGTTGAGTATAATTGATAATAATATGTGCATACAAATGTTGAGTCATTTTACAGGTAAAAGACTTTTGGTGTGTGTTCTGAAGTCTAACAAGGAGCACGTTCTGTTTCTGTAACAATCTTAATGCTTACTTACAGGTACATACATGTTCCGAGCTGTTGTGTTGCAGCATGTTATCCTTGGCTCCTGTCTCATTTTTGCTATCATTCCAGTGCATTGTCATTCCAGAGTACATCCACTGGCACACTCTGATATTCTGTCTATTCAGCACATGTTGGAAAATTACAGAATGAAGCTGATTTACTGTTCTGAGTGATAGTTTTATAATTTAGCAGTTTACAAACATAAAATACTAGCAGGAGGACCCGGCTTCGCACGGGTATATTTCATTTTTTGTTTGTGTAGTGGCCCCATAAAAATTGTCCAGTTTTACACTGGTGTATTTTGTATGTCGTTTGTGTGGCTGTCCATAAGCGTCATGTGATCATGTGTATCTCAGTTTGGATATCAGTGAAAAACCTGCAATCGGTTGTTATGGATACTTGGAGCAAAGCTGTGTGAATGTGAACTTGTGTAAGAGTGTCATCCACAGTGCCCTGCCCCTTTAAAGCTGACATACAGCAGTGAAGAAAAATGGCTGGGTTGCTATGGAAACCTGGAGTAAAGCTCTGATGTGTGATACTGTGTACTGAGCTGTGTATCTAAGCATCCGACGTGATACTGTGTGCTGAGCTGTGTATCTAATCCTCCAACGTGTGATACTGTTTTCTGAGCTGTGCATCTAACCCTCTGATGGTTGGATATCAGTGTTGGATACACCTGGAGTAATGCTGTGTGCATATGGAGTGATCATGTGTTTGCCAATTGGTATATGAGTTAAAGACTAGCAGGTTTGTATTGGCTAATGAAGGCCATTGTTTTGGGAATACTGTATCTCAGGACGGTATGCCCGAGAGAGTGAGGCCCAGTCTAAAACCTTCCCTGATCTATCTGTGTGCCAAATTTGGTGAAGATTGGCCCAGTCTTTTGGTCGCGCATAGAAGACAGACAGACAGACACTCTTTTTTTCTATGTATAAGATATATTTATATTAGACTTAATGTACGGTACTGGTTTTAAAAAAAGCCCTGTTTAAAAAGGTGGTGTAAGACTATGTTCAAACTTGCAGTATTGTTGCCTGTGCATTGCTGCTATCGTTGCAGAGTTATTAATGTCTCCATATGCAAATGAGGTATTTGGAACAACCATGCTCTCATTGCTCCAAAGAGCTAATTTGCATTTAGACAAAAAACATTGATATCTCATTAACAAAGAATATGATTCACAAGGAGAAAACACTGAACTTGGAGAACAGAGCAGTCCATGTATGTAAGTGAGGAGTTTGCTTCTTTCAGGAGCCCCCAGCTTGCCACAATGTAATCGCCCCACCAACCTGCATAAATGAGTTTGTGAGGGTCAGCCTGTTGATGCTGCTAGAACTGCTTCAGCATACATTGTCTAGGGACAGGAACCCCCTTTGGGCCCCCAAACACTGCTGCGATCAGCGTAAAGTTATGCCCACTTTTTACAAGGTACGAGAAACAGATTTTTGGAGACGAAAGCTTGTTCTAGGGATTTTTTCTGATTGCCATATTTAGAATTGGAAAGCGATTTTTTTTTTCCCCTAATATGGGGTAATTGGCATCTACCTCTTAGTGGTTTTTGCCCTCCTCTGGATCAATGCTGTACAAATCTAGGTGGGACATGATGTTTTTATATTTCAAACCTATATACTGTAACTATATATCTACTCGTTGTTGGGCAGTCATTGTCTATGGTTATAGCCACCACCTCGCTTCTGGACAGGTGGCCACACCTCCATCATTGGTTTACATCATTTTACGGTGAGGATAGGAGGGCTATCTGGAGTGTACATGCTGCAGCACGAGCAATACCTCTCTAAATATCTACTCCAGTATATGGGACTGCTCCTGGGTAAGGGCAGTAGGCCTGAAGTGCTACACATCCCAGTGCTGCTAGTACTAGCTTACACAGAGGCCTCAGAAGCGTGCACATTGTACGAAGGAGTAAGAAGTATTCAAAGAACCAAACTCATCAGAGCTGTTTGCTGCAAAAATATTTAACAATTCATAGGGGTTTTTTTTCACTATATAAATATGTCCTCTGTTACAAATAAGTCACCTTCTGGATTCTCAAGCTCACAAACACCTTATATATTTGTATATATTTTCAGTTTGATATTCAGTGGAACTGCATTTGGACTAACCCCATTCACTGTAGGTAATCTGCGTGTGGTAAGTGTAAATTCACACTACTGTTATTAATATCCATTCGTCAATTGAGTAACAGATGCAGATGAAGCACCATCCGTCTACATTCACTGTAATGTAAAAAAAAAAAAATGACAGAAGCTGTTTTTTTTGTGACTCAAGAACACGACACATATGCTGGACTTTTTCTTCCATTACGAAGTTAAACATAAATGATGTAAGAAAACTTTTGTCATGATTTTTTTTTTTTTTTTTTTTACATTGGAGTGAATTAGAACTGACACCAAATGGAAGTGTCTCTGTCTGCATTTGTCACTCTATTGTCATTAACCCTTCCCGACATCCATACATTGTACAACAGAGATCCAGAGCTAATGCCCACAATCAGTTAACTCTGACTGCAGTTATTTTAAGTCAGGACCCCCCACCCCAACATGTAAAAGTCAATTAATACATCAAATATTCCCCCCTTCCCCGGACGGAATGCAATCGCAAGCGATGTGCTTGCAAAGCACATGGAGCCCATAGACTATAATGGGCTCCGTGTGCTTGCCGTGCACTGCCCGCACTAATGAATTGGGCTTAATTGCACAGCTCTTGCGTTAGCGTTGGTATTCCATTCGGGAAGGGGGGGTCTTCATGTGGACTCCTTGCGGACGAAATACGAGCGCTAGTGTGAACCAAAGCTAATGCAACATTTTCAACAAATTATAAATTACAAAACAGCATAAATATATCTAATCTTTGTTACTACCATCAAAAAGTTTTCTTTACTAACGTTTTCAAACCCTCAGTCCGCACATCACATATCATAATGTAAAAATTTAAATTGTAACTTTTTTAAAAATAAAACATTTAATATTGTTTAGCATAAGAGACAAAATTGTACATATAAAATATATCAAAGTAAGTTAATACAAAGGACTAGAGAATATCCTTTCATTTCTCACATAGACATTCACTCAATTCTATATACATTTAGTACTATTAGCTTTATATCAGTATAACCCCCAAGCCATGCCCACATACAGTATGAAGACTGTCTAAATCCAGCTTACTGACCTTCTTTGTAAATCCAAGGTTTAGCTTTGATTAAAGCATAAATGAGATCCCCACTCCCTGCATCAGTACCACATCCACCATTCACTAAATGATATGTTAGACACTGGTTTTCTTCCCACTCACTGGTCCCAGATAATCCATCCTTGATTCTGATTCTTCCACTTGACAACTGCTGGTTTATTATGTCTTGCTAGCCTACTACTTGATGAACAGTCAGCAATGAGTTTTCCCCATTTTGTCTGTCACTTTGGTTGGCTTCCACTCACGTATTTGCCTATTATAGCACTTATTTTAAAGTGTAGCTTGAATATTTGTGAATTTTGCAGATTCGTCCTGCATCTTATGACTTATTAATAGCTTTATGGATTCATTTGATCAGGTTCAGATGGTTCAATAGATGTTTCAGGAGGGTTTCCCAAAGAGCGTAACAGCTGAGTTTATATTCTATCTGGGATCCTACATCTGTGGAGGATACAAGGGAGCTTGCTAGAAAGCAAAACATCATCATATTACTTTTAATAAAATCCAATTCAAAGGTCCAGTCTTCCATAAGGCAGCAAATGTCTTCATTTACCTGTCCAAAGGACATATAGGTTATAGTTACAAGAATAAATGACAATTCAAAGTCAATATGAATATAGATCAAGGTCCGTTTCAGATGACCATATTATTGCAACACTTTAACATCTAAATTATAGCTACAAAATCCAAATCTCCCGCAGTTCCATAGAGGCCAAACCAGTGTAAATGAAAGTCATTACAAGACTATACTAAATTATGCAACTACCTTAGGTTATCTGGAATGCCACTGGATCCACATAGATGTCATATTTATGGTACGTCTTCACTACGATTCTTAAATTTTCTTCTGGAGAGTGTAAAAAATGTAGATATTAGAAGTTAAAACTTGGCCAACATAAAGCTAACTTTAGTGAAAAGACCAGATTGGTATCAAATTTACAGTAATTGTAAAGTTAAAATGGCTCCAGGTAACAACATTCTGAACACAGTGCTCTTTTCCGGACCGCTGCAACTGAACCATATTAGATATACAATGCTTGGGATGGTATAAGCCAGTGGTGCATACGATTGATGCATAGATTCAGTGTCAGTCAGTCAGTGGAGCAGAGGAAGTAACACCGATCAACGGGCATTGTATTAATATAGAGCATGAATTAAATGGCTGTCTAATCATGTTTCTCTCTCAATAGAACAGTACTACATGTACTATACTATACTCTCCATCTTTGCTGCCAATGTGCTTCCCCAGCTTCACACCAATTTCACCTGAGGAACTATTAGTACGACTGCCATTTTACTGCAATTCACACACTACAGCATAAGGCTTTCTAGCCCTAGCCTAACTAGGAAATTGGCTTACCTGCAACAAAAGATGAATAATCCCAAAAATATGAGGCCCAAGAAGGACCCTAATACCAAGAAATTAATTAAGAAGTTGCTTTGGGGTTCTGTTTCCACACTAGACAAGAGGATTTCTTCACAGCGCTCGCCTGTGTAGTTGTCAATACACCTGCAGCACATAAAAGCAATTCAAGTCATTAAAGGAGCATTCCCACATTAAACAAGGATAGATGGGAGTTGGGCCTTTATGTATCAAGAGTACACGAAGGTCCCATGGTGATCAGTTGCTTGTTCACAGCCAGTGGCGTAACTAGGAATGGTGGGGCCTCGTGGCGAACTTTTGACATGGGGCCCCCTCCAAGAGGGGTACATGGGCGTGCAGGCTGTTTGTGAATAAGAGGGTGACGTGGGGTGCAGGGTGTGTATAAGCAAGAGCGGAAATGGTGGTGCAAGCTGTGTGCGAGCAAGAGGGTGATCTGGAGGGGGGAACCCCCTATTCCACCACACTCTTGCTCACCCACAGCCTGCACCCCCATTCCCCCTTCTTTCTCACACATAGCCTGTGCCCCCAAGTCACCCTCTTTGCTCACACACAGCCTGCACTCCCATGTACCCCTCTTGCTCACATGCAGCCTACACCACCCATTCCCTCCTCTTGCTCTCATAGGGCAGAATAGGGGGTGCAGACTGTGAGTAGGAGGGGTACATAGGTGTGCAGGCTGTATGTGAGAAAGGAAGGAATGGGGGTGCAGACTTTCTCACACACAGCCTGCACACCCATGTACCCCTCTTCCTCACAGCCTATAGCCCATTCCCCCATTGTATACTGACCTGTACAATCCGGGAAGCGCCGCCCACAAAAGACACTGAGTCTGTTAGTAGATTAAAGGACCTTTGAAGACGTCATGATGATGTCATGTCTCAGGTCCTTCAATCTACTAGTATAGATGCCGGCACAGGGCTTGGGACAGTGGGCAGGAGATAGAAGTTTCTCCTGCCTGCTGTCATTATGCAAGTGCCGGGAGGCCCCTGCTTGGGTGCAGTAGGTGCTAGCTTTACTACTGTTAAAAGATGGACTGTTCGAGGAGGCAGCTCCTCTCCATCTTCAGGCAGCCCCCAACATTGCAGTAAATAGGGCCCGTTACGTGCTGGAGTTACACCGGCTGGTAACGGTCTATTTAAAAAAAAAAAAGGTAAAAAAAACGGTAGCAGCTGTTACCAGGCCCCCTAGTGTCCCGGGCCCTGTGGCAGCTGTTACCACTGCTACCCCGGTAGTTACGCTCCTGTTCACAGCACCTAAAGGTGCTTGTGCAATTATAGATGAAATATTATTAACAGGGGGCAAGCAGATTTCCTGACTGTGCTCATAGATTGGTTTTTTTCTTCCTATGTCATCGTTGCATTTATTTGCCCTATATTTACAGTTCATGCTGGTCACTTTGGCTTTTATGAGCTGTTTTTTGCTATTGTACAGTTACTCCTTGCAGAATTACATATAAAACCAGTAGTAATGGATAGGGCAGAGGGCAGACTGCTCCTTATTGTATATGCCCACAGCCTTAGTGACAATTGCAAAATCTGTTGCATTGGAAAAACCTGACAGGACATCATGTAGGCAGGCTTGTAGAGTCATAGAACAAATTGTCCAGCAAGACCCTGCAAATACTTAAATGTTTCATAAAAACTCAGGTACCCTTTAAGAAACTCATAAAATTCTACTCACCTGCAGAGTTGCTTAGGACCTATGCTGTAACATATGCCTCCATTCAAACAGAAAGTTTTCTGCCCTTTCTCTGCACAGGGTACTCCATGACCTGAAACACAAGGTGCATCCAGTGTAAACAATGGTAGAGTCACATCAAACGTCTAACTGTGCTGCCGCTCTCCAAGTTACGTAACGTACAGAATCTGGATTAACAATATCCAAACACAGAGTAAGTCAGTCTGCACCTTCACTCTCTTATCACCAGAAAGCTTAATGTAAAACCAGCCACAGTGCATTTTAGGGGCCATTATGCTGAGCACCATCATGATTTTAGATAAATAGATGCACTTACCTTGAAAATGCCATTTTTTATAAATATCCAAATGAGGCTCAAGTGCAATGGGACATGCCAAAGTTTTCAAGGTCTCTTTATGCAGGTTTGTAACCCTGATGTTCTGGCACACACCCTTTGCACTTAAACCTTGTATGCATAAGGCAGTTCTAAAAATGGCCTTACAGGGAAATGGTGCATCTATTGGACTACTTAAAGGGGCTCTATCATTGGGAAAAGTCATTTTTAACTAATCACATCCTTGCATAGCCTTTAGAAAGGCTATTCCACACCTACCTTTAGTATGTAAATTGCCTCAGCAGTTTTGAATAAGTCAGTTTTTATTCATATGCTAAATAACCTTCAGCCAGCACAGGAAGTTCCCAGCAGCCTCTTCTCTACTATTCTCTCCTATGTGTGTGCAAGCGGGAAGCAGTAAGTCAGCAGCAGCAGCCTGTGCTGTATACACCCATAGGAAACAATAGCAAAGAGGGTGCACGATGGTGTACTGAGTCTAATTAGCATAAATCTCTGTACTGTTTTCTACGAAGTATGAGTTTAGCTAAAACAGAGCTAAACCAGATACAATTGCTTGAAAGAAAAGAAAAAAAAATGTTGCAAGCTTATATAATGATTAATCCTTAAGATTTCCAACCAGAAGAGCGTTCTTACTTAGTTCTACATGGGCGGTTGTGACTCTCTCGTCTTCTTCTTCTAGTTATCACTTAATAGGTTATTATACTCTCTATTATTACACTCTCAGTTACTCTTCAAACTGGTTTGCACTTTATCCCAGAGCACATTTCCAGGAGGATACAGTTTAACCTTGTCATGTGATGGTACATTAATATATTGCTATGGTAAACCTTGATGAAATAATGGCTTGAGAGATTTCATAATGAATGTGAGTAGAGAGCGAGTTATTTGTGTTACATCCTTCATTGTCTAAGATACTGGATATGTTGCAGGAACCAGGTAACACAAGTAGCTCCAATGTGTTGTGACAACTATTATCAAATCACGTTGTCACTACATCTAACCCTCTGGATTACAATCTCTGGCCTACTTTACACAGACTAGGAGTGGAACATGCAAAAATAAATGAACCGTAACTTTTAATACATCCATAAAAACACTTTTCAATACTGGTGTGAGCATATGGCTTAGTGAGCCAACAGCTTCAGCATGTAGATAGTAGTGCTCTGCGTGTAGTGTACTTTTTTAAGTTGTATTGTGTGGGACAGTTGTGCCCTTACTTGAGTTTGGAGGTTTAGATCTATTCCTACTATTCTATTCCATGTTTAGTCCTTTTCACTTGGGGGACAAAATATACATATCCTATTAATATTATAAATGTGAAAGTTTGTGAGTTTGGATGTTTGTGGGTTTGTGTGTTCGGATGTTTGTGAGTCAATCACGCAAAACCCGCTTGACCGATTTGGCTGAAATTTTCCACAAACATAGTTAATACACCCCATTGCGCAATAGGCTACTTTTCCTCACAATAGCGCACATACGTTTTTCCCAGGACCCCCACAAACCCCAAACTCACACCACCATCTCTGCAATCTCACACAGTTTGGACCATAGCAAGCCACAAAATTCATATTGCCCTCTACAGCCTCGCCCCTAACCCCACACAATCTCATATACATAGACTTTACCACTTTGCCCCTCACCTTAATGATACTCCAGGAGGCGCTCTTTAACGCTCTGGAGCAGCCATGTTTGCCAACCCCCACCGCTCTGAGAATCCGCGACACCGCCCACCCATGTCAATACCCCTAGGAGGTCTAATAAATGCAAAAAAAAAGTTTAAAAAAAGTAAAAAAAATATTAAAAACAAAAAAAAAAGGATTAAAAATTCAAATCACCCCCTTTCCCTAGAACACATATAAAAATAGTTAAAAACTGTGAAACACATACATGTTAGGTATCCCCGCGTCTGAAATCGCCCGCTCTACAAAGCTATACAAATATTTTTCCTGTTCGGTAAACGCTGTAGCGGGAAAAATGGTCAAAAGTGCCAAACCGCCGTTTTTTTCACTGTTTTGATTCTGATAAAAATTTGAATAAAAAGTGATCAAAGCAATAACATTTCCCGAAAATGGTAGAACTACAAAGTAAACCCAGTCCCGCAAAAAAATACGCCCTATACATCCCCGTACATGCACGTATAAAAAAGTTACGGCTGTCGGAATATGGCGACTTTTCAAAAAAAAATTTTTTAACAGTTTTGGATTTGTTTTTAAGGGGTCAAAATGTAACTAAAACCATATAAATTTGGTATCCCCGGAATCGTAACGAAACACACAATACAGGGGACATGTCATTTTGGTTGCACAGTGAACGCCGTAAAACCAAAGCCTGTAAGAAAGTTGCAGAAATGCATTTTTTCTTCAAATCCACCCCATTCAGAATTTTTTCCCTGCTTCCCAGTACATTATATAGAATAAATAATGGTGGCATCTTGAAGAAAAATTTGTCCTGCAAAAATTAAGACCTCATATGACTCTGGGAGCAGAGAAATAAAAAAGTTATGGGGTTTAGAAGGAGGGGAGTCAAAAAATGCCATCGGTGGGAAAGGGTTAACTTCAAATACTTCTGTCCCAAAGTCACTATGTAAAGTTTCTCACACACCGTATATATAGCAGCTCTAATACAAATTAACTTCAACACAAAAGTCTCACGTATTCTCTGAATTACAGAAAAAACAAGATACAAAGTTACATTTCATATCCCATACCTTATAATAATAATACATTTTAATATAATAATACATTTTATTTATATAGCGCCAACATATTCCGCAGCGCTGTACAATTTATAGGGTTCAGATACAGACATACATAACAAAGAACGTCATTTCACACAATGGGACTGAGGGCCCTGCTCAAAAGAGCTTACAATCTATGAGGTAGAGGGGGTGACACAAGAGGTAGCAGGGGCGGCATTGCTTATACAGTGTTCAGACAATTTTGTGCATTAGGAATTGTGATAGGCTTGTCTGAAAAGATGCGTCTTTAGTTTGTGTTTGAAACTGTAGAAGTTGGGAGTTAATCTTATTGTCCGGGGTAGAGCATTCCAGAGAAGTGGTGCAGCTCGGGAGAAGTCTTGTACACTACGAAAACCTTACCCACGCCTGTATATACCCACTGCTACAATCACCGCAGACAACGTTGCGGGTACCAGCTAGTAGGATATATAGGGCATGATTTAGGGCTTCCTTTGGGTATTGCCCTTGTAAGGGCAGGCGTTCTTTCATGGGGATAGGGTCAGCGTAGTTTCCGCCAGTGCACAGTAGATGGGACCCTTTTTTGAGGAACACTCCACATGTTTCTGTGAACCGCAATGTTTGATCCCACTAACATTCTGCACCTCAAATGCCCATCAGAATCGCAGCAAGACCGTTCCAATTTCTGCTAGCTGCAATGATGGTTTTCCCTGATGGACAGTGATCATTGTGGGACACTTGTTTGTTCAGGTGGGCAATTTCCAAATGGTACTATGATTTTATGTCCTGAGATACCAGCGTTGATAGCTGTTTATGGATGTATTAAAAATTACGTTTTATTCATTTTTGAATGTTGTACTGCTGGGCTGGGTATTTGTGTATTTTTGCCATGCATAAAAAGGTAGACAACTATAGGTCCAATCCTAAATTTTGCTGGTTTTGACTCTGTCCTACTTTAACAACAGTGAACAGCCTCACCATGGCTAAATATCAAGAATCCCTGATACTCCTTGCTCAATAGCATTGTACTAGTTTACTCATGGAAACAGAATGTATCCAACATATGATAATGATAATAATGAAACCATATATCAATTATATACTCTCCTAAAATGCTATTTAAATTCTTGTTAAATAATTCATGTTATAGATAATTAAATGGATATTCCTACCAAACACATGTATGGACATATTCACAGGATAGGTAGTAAATGTCTGATCACTGCTGGAGCCCTCACCATTCACTGCAAGGTTCCTCCTTATCAGATTGGCTGTAATGAGGGTTGTTACAAGGCCATCAAACTCAGTGGGAAGTAGAGAAATAGTTGGGCAGATTTTTGCAATTTAATATTATGGACAGCATGTTATAGGGAACTGAGCAGAATGATGAAATGAATAAATAAATTGTATACTGAATCTTATACCACAAAACTATATATTAATATTAGCACAGCTCCTCCTGCTCTATTATATTTAATATACTGACTATGGCAGGTTCATAACCTGCCACCACTGTACTGTTTACACCACTTATTCAGCATTGGAAATAAATTTGGGTGCAGTGGCGTAGCTATCGGGGTAGTAGCTGCCACAGGGCCCGGGACATTAGGGGCCCGGCGACAGCTACTACCTCTGCGCTTTTTTTTTCTTTTCTTAATAGGTCGTTACTGGCTGGAGTTACTCCAGCCGGTAACGGGCCCTATTTACTTACCGATCCCACCGTGGGCCCCACAAGTACTATTATTGTACTCTGGGATCTTTTCAGACCCCCGAATATAATAATCGGAGGCCCCAGAAAGGTAAAGGAACATAATAAACGTGTTACTTACCTTTCCACGCTCCTGGCAGGCTTTGGGCATAGCTGTGTGACATCAGTACATCATTAAAGAAGGCCGACACCACCGAAGACTGCAGTGGAGCAGGAGATAGGTAAGTAACCCCCAGGTCTCCAATTATTATACTCTGGGGTCTGAAAAGACCCCAGAGTATAATAATTGTTCATGGGTGTCCACAATGGGCATAATACTGTGTGCAGGGGCCACAATGGGGAATTATAGTATGTGCAGGGGCCACTATGGTGCATAATACTGTGTACAGGGGCCACTATGGGACATACTACTGTGTACTGGGGCCACTATGGGGCATCATACTGTGTGCAGGGGCCACTGTGGGACATAATACAGTGAGCAGGAGCCACTATGGGGCATAATACTATGTGTGCAGGGGCCACTATGGGATATAATACGGTGTGCCGGGTCCACTATGGGGATATAATACTGTGTGCAGGGGCCTAATAGTATGTGCAGGGGCCACTATGGGGCATAATACTGTGTGCAGGGAGCACTATGGGGCATAATACTGTGTCCAGGACCACTATGGGGTATAATACTGTGTGTAGGAGCCACTATGGGACATACTACTGTGTGTAGGGGCCACTATAGGGCATAATAATGCGTACTGGGGCCACTATAGGGCATAATAATGCGTACTGGGGCCACTATGGGACATAATACTTTGTGTGTAGGGGCCACTATGGGGCATAATACTGTGTACAGGCGCCACTGTGGGGCATAATACTGTGTGCAGGGGCCACTATGGGTCATAATAGAGCGCTCAGGAAGGCGGCGGGGGTCGGTTGGTCGAGGTCTTCGGTGTTGGTCAGGAAGGGGGGTCCCCCATGTCAAAAGTTCGCCACGGGGCCCCGCTGTTCCTAGTTGGGTGGTCACATTGTGTTCTAGGTCTGGTAGCGCTTGGTGGTGCTATGTGTTCCTGTGCTGCCTATATTTGCTTGTCTTCTTTTTTTTTTTTTTTTTTTGTTTGTTTGTTAGACTATTAATAATGTACCTGTACAGAACTATTATTGCGGCAAAACTGTTTTTCAGTTGCTTGAATGTGACTGTAGGAATGACCCCTAGAATTCCCACCCTTGTCTGGTCTTAGCTCTTGCCCACGGGCTGTAATTCAGTTTACTTGTGGTGAGTGATAAATATACAATTTCTAGTCTGTCCAAGTAGATTTGTCCTTATTGTAAGCATTAGACTAGATAAAACTGCTTGTGTGTGCAGTGAGCAAAGCACCTGACAGTAATACAGTATTGTCTGCCAGCTAATCTTATGACTAAAGACCTTCAGGCTTATTGTGACAGGGTCCTTGTATTGAATCTTTTATTTTGAGTTGCGTCATGCAGGAAGTGAGGTATGACACCTCAAGGCTATTCAGTTACATCATGCATACAAGGAAAGGAATATGTAAATACGTCCTCCTTGGTGGAAAAAAAAAAAAAAAGGAAACTTGCGCCAAGTTCCACCTTTTGGAAGGTAGATCCCTATAGGTAAATGTCTGTCTTTTAATGAACCTAGTGACCTGTTATTAAACAGTAACGATATCCTCCCTTGTATAACAGTGATGAAGCCTCTTTAATGCCCTTATGCAGTGTAATGCCCCGATAGTGCCCACTCTAAAAACAGGGGAGAAGTAGAGTGCCATAGAAAGCTCCCTCCTTGCTACTGTATAAAGACTGATTTCCCCACTGCTGTCCCCTTTGCATTGATGTGACTGACAATGTCTGTAAAGTGCTGCAGAATACGATGGGGGTCCATGTGTTTTATGCACGGTCTCTCCACGAGTCATGCGGAGAGGAAAGTAGCTCTTAAAGTACTTTTCTCTCCACATGACTTGTGTGGACATCACGTGGAAAACACACACACCCCATTTTACTCTATGGGGACCATGTGTTTTCAATGCTCACCGCTTTTCAATGCGTTCAGTATTCCATTCGGGGAGTCCCTAAGCAGACTCCCTGAACAGAATACCGAACGCAGATGTGAACCAGGCCTAACCTGGAATGCTGTTACTGACCAATATAAATTACATTACAGAACAAGTTGATGCCAAAATTGATGACCGATCTGCTTCTACAGAGCTCATGGTGTGCAGTTAGATTTCAACTATTCACTATAATGTTGTAACTGAAGGTTGTAAGCATGAATTTCATGGATCGCCATAAGAAAGACTACTGATATTTCTGTACATAACGTTCATCGTTACTCTTTTGTCTAAAGGATTATGTGAGCAAAAGTTGTCAAGTTGTCACTCCACTGCATAAGCATCCTTAGCCATATAGACTTCTGGCACCCCACTGCACTCCACAAGTCTAATAATTGGGTCTCCGGGGGACCCTCATCTATATGAATAAAAATATGAGTAAGTAAATGCATTGTGTCGTCACATCATCCAATTACATCAGCATAAGGTACATGGACCAGGTTAGTATTAGGACCAAGAAAATCAGCATCAAAATCTGTGATAAACCCAAACATGAGATCGACACCTGTTATCGTGGCTTTCAGAGTGGATTTTGAATAGCACATGTGAAAATGTTGCATATTTTCCTGATTCTAATCCTGACACTGTGAATGTACTAAATGAAACCACCTGGATTGAACCTGAAACAAAAAATTAATAAACTGCAGATTTAGGCTAAGGGGGCGTTCACACGTAGTAACGCGGCGCTGATTCTGGCACGATAACTTGTGTAAGAATCAGCACTACAAAACAGAATCCCATTGACTTCAATGGGTTCTGTTTAACGCACATAACACATTGATTTCAATGTGTTCCACGCATTAAACGGAACCCATTGAACTCAATGGAATTCTGTTTTGCAGCGCTGATTCTTCCACGAGTTATGCCAGAATCAGCGCCGCGTTACTACGTGTGAATGCCCCATAAGGCCCCACGGGATGTCCTGCAGCAAAAAAGCACTGCGGGAAAAAATGCGGAGGCAATGCATCGTGGTTCTTCCCGCAGTGCTTTAAACAGAAAGTTCATTGAGTTTTCCTCAGTGGACTTTGTTACAATTATACCTATGGGGAAACTGCCGGCGTTTCCGTAGGTATAATTGGCATGCTGCGATTTCCAAAACCGCGCTGTTTTGGAAATCGTGGTGTATCCACACTGCAGTTTTTACCGCAAAGTGGGCATCACATCCACTTTGCCCTTACTGTAAAATGCTGTGATTTTTTCCCACGGTGTTTCCATCCCGTGGGGCCATGGCCTTTAAAGGTCTGTTCTACGAAATTATAATCTATGCAGAAAAATAATCTGTATCATTTATGTTACAATTTCAAAAAATCACATTGATTTCTGGTGATATACATTTATTCTAAGAATACCATATTTAGAACTGTTTATATCTTCATAGATAGTCATAGATATATCTTCATAGGTTACGATGTGCCAGTGACATTTAGGCTATGAATGGGAAGTTACATCATATTAACCAAGGACACAAAATAAAGTCAAATAGTTTCCTTGACTTTTTCATATCTTAACATTTCACAGATTGTTCTTTAGCCTGCCAAGATATGCTTTGTTATATGCTACGTTATACAGTTTTCTGAGTAGAAATAAATTGTCACATCTTTTAAGCATCTATAAAATTACCTGTTGTCATATTATGCAGGCAAATAACTTGGTCCGGACTTAGAGGCAATAATATGTAGGTAAATCGAGTCTGGAATGATAAAAATATATATAATTCATTTAGAAACACTCTAAATGAGGATGAGCATTCAATTTCCTATATGACACTATATTACATTCATCGAAAAGCATACCGCACATGGATATGTCATTTTTTTGTAATTTTTTCCCTCAATAGAACATATTTATTCTAGTACACAACAATGTAACAACCACTTAATACATCTAGACAAGCAAATCTACAAATTGTGTCACGCTGGATACCAAATAGGCCCACACAAAGTGTTCACCTGATAGACCTTGCCACATGCTGTACATTCAGGTGGATGATATTATTACAGACAATCCTATAGTGCTGACATATACAGCTGGGTTGTGCTACTGTGTTTTGTTACTTACAATATTCTGGCATCTACGGGAGAGATGGTAGAGCTTGCTGCATGTCTCTGATCTGTGCACTGTCTGTAGTATGGCTATGAAGCTTCCTGAGCTCCACACAGCTGCTCCTCCCCTGGGCTGTTCTCTCTCCCTTTTCCCTCTCGCTTTTCCACTATCAATTCAATTTTGGTGTTCAGTATATTATTACTAGTAGTGTTCTGTACTGGGCTTCTGCCTTATATCTACTGACACATTTTCAGCACTTTTATACCTAGCAGTTACACTTCCTAAAGACGTCTTGCATCATTGGAATGTTGCTGGTTGCATAATTTGCATGTGATATTTTTAGCACAATTTTGTCTAGGGCTGCTATAAAAACCGGTGGCTATAATCTTGGCACAGTTTACCTGGAAGAGTGTTTTCCTACAACAAAGTATCCTGTTTGACTGGATGTCAGCAATCTCACATCAGAAGAAAACAGGAAACGTATTATGAATAGGTTCAATTCTACATTGCATGGGTGCAGTTAAACTGAAATTAAAGAAAACATTGTTGCTGAAGCCATCTGTAGCAAGACGTCTGTTTAATTCAAGGACTGTTACTTCAAATTCTTAAAAACATAGAAGAAAACACCTTAGTTTAGTTGACAATCTGAGTATAGAAAATCGCAGCGTGTCCGCTGCAGATATTTTTCCGCAATGTGTAGATGGGATTCACTACAGCCTCTTTGTAGGAACTGTAAAATGCCTCTTTTTTTCTGTGCCGTTTACTCCACGTGGTGTGCCCATCCCTAATGTACCTGCAAAACAGAAATTACTCTTTAAGTAAAACTCTAAATACAAAATGTATTTTATTTCTATAGGTAGCATAATACATGTAAAGTAGTGGAAGAAACCTATTATCACCTGGTGATGCAGTCTTACAGAGATACAGGCTTTGCAGCTTGCTGTTGTTTGAGAGTACTTTAAGGGGTTGTCCAGGCAAAAAATCTTTGCAGTCAATTAAGGTAATTATAATATTTCTTTCTTATTTTAAAAGGAATAAGATAGTATCTATAAACACAAATATTATAAACACAATCATTATCATTGTTTAAATGTCAAAAGATCACCCATTCACCCCTGCATCAATAGTATTCTAAATATAGAATATGTGGAGTTCTACACGAAACAAGTTAGTTATTAAACTCTCAGTTTTAATTTCAAGTCGTAAAAAAGAATCTGTCATGAAAGTCATACTGCCCAATCCATTTGCAGCTTGAAATCCTGACAGACTCCCTTGTAACAAACAGCTATCCTTTAACTTGAAAACTTGCACCATTTCAGAGAAAAAATAGTTAAGAAATGACCTTTCACAACGTCCGCCGTCTCCAGCACTTTGTGTTCTTCAACAGATTTCGCTCCACTGATTCCGATGCAGTGGAATCTTTTCTCTAGCCCCAACTCTTTTGTTAGTTTCAGCGCCCGATAATCTAGCTAGGCTCCTTACTGTCAGGTGGGCTGTCTCTCACTGTCTAGTCTAGGACCACCCACCTAGGCCTAATTAACATATTGGGTACTTAAACTAATGGCACCAATTGCTCAGGAAAAATGGCGGCTAGAGAAAAAAAAATTAAACTTTACCTGATTCAGTGGAGTGAAATATATTGAAGAATTCAAAGAAGTGGAGTTGATAAGTACATGGTATCACAGGCACAACTCCTCACTGACTACTTAACATACTTATAATAATAAATAAATAAAAACATGACAATTACTTTTGTGGATGAATAAGGCCGCAATGTTTATTAAGAGTTACATAAATTAATTATTAATCAATAAATCAAATAATCAAATGTATAAACACAACCAAAGAGTAACCATATCCAATACCAGAATCTATAACCACCTAGTCCACCCAGCATTAGCTGGGTGACCATTTCCCACTAACAAACATCACGACAATTGTATGAAAGTCCTTGATAAAGGGGGGGGCGGGGGGGGGCTCAGGTTTATTATAGCTCCTCCGAGAAACTGCTTGACCACGGCGGGGATCCCCTCCTTTTAAACTTGAATTTTCCCGCCGCTGGAACTGCTCCACCAATCAGCTGTTGCTGCTGGAGAAAACTGCCCGGTGATGGAAACCTCTGGAACAGGATGAAACCAATGGCAACTGGGTCCACAGAGGGAATATCGTTGGTAACCTGTACCTGAGGAGAAAAAAAGGTGCAGAAAAGACCGAAAAACGCAGCAAAGGACATCAAAATTTTTAATTAAAAATAAAAACCTGTAGTGAACCGTGACACCGTGTGTCCCACAGGCTAATAGCCCTGGGGGGGCTCTTAATCATTTGTTCAGTAATTAAAAGGTCCATGAGGAACAAGTCTTTGAATAAAGATAATAAGATATCAAGGTACAATGTGAAGGCTTTGTAGCTTGTCTTTATACAGTAGATATTGAGTTGAAAGTAATAACCAATGACAAACATTTGTAATGTGCTCAAAGTGCAGGGAGAATTGTGGCGTTGCGCAGTTAGTGGTTGCCATACAGGCACACAACCCCTAATTTACATATCACTATAGTTTTGGCATGTGGGAGGAAGCCCATGCAAAATCTATACAAATGTACTATTGACAATAAAAGACACATTGATATCACCTATTGAATGCCTCTCTGAAAAAATTACAATACTCCATAGTGTCAGCATGGGAGCAAAGTACTCAGAGGAAGCAAAATAACTGAAATATTAAGGCAGCAAATTAAGCTTCAGCTTAGGCGTTCCCGTCCCCGAATCTGCCTGAAAAATGCAGAGAGAAACCTTGGTTAACCACTAGGTAACCGCTTTTTAAGAGGGATAGCTTTCCATTTTTTTCAGGTCCCCAAGTGGACCCGAAGAATGGAAAGTGTGAACCTAGCATTACAGAGATACAAAGCACTGGGGCTGCTATATACAGATGAAAGGGTAGAGACAAAGAATAAAGTCACCAGGTCCAGCGTAGACCATCTAAGGAGGGCCAATTCTTCAATTCCAATCTTTTATTGAGAGTGAATGGTGGCCGAAAGTGACGGGAAACACCAACTGTATTTGTTTCTATGGAACAAGAGCTTATCTGTTATAGGTCTAAGGGCCACACACCGTAGAAGGGTCCATCTTGACAAATCAGAAATGAGTGAGTGTAGTTCATCCTAACTTTTCAAAGAGCCATGATGTTGTAAAGTTCTGTGGAACCTAGATCACTGATATTTGAGACTTTACATATTACATATCAGCCGTTGGCAGAGTTTCCCAACTGAACAGGTTTAAGGCAGAATGATGAAGTAAGGTTAACAAGGTGAACATTGAGGACAACAATGAGAACACATGAGATATTGTGCTGCATAAATGGTTGAATGTAAAATGAAAATGTTCATACTAAAATGTGTGTAAATAACTTAGTAATAGAAAACAGAGGGTGGTTGTATATATATATTCTCAGATTAGCTCACTATTACTAGTTGGGTTCCACAGGCGTTAGTATTAGTCTCTATTTTCATTAATATATTTATTTATGACCTTATAGAGGTATTGTGCCATAATTTTGCAGATGACACTGCAACGATTCTTAACTTTGGTGCCGCAGCACCCAGCCATGGAGACCACTCAGGGGTGCCTCACAGTCCAGTGGGGAAATAGCCGCATATCCCCTTTTAACTACAACAGCATGCTTAGGGTGAATGGACCCTTAGGATGTCAATGCAGTTGAATAGAATAGTGCAGCAGGAAGGGTTTAGGTCTCTGCTCTATTACTCAGGCATCAGCTAATGATGTCTGCTGAAGACCTGCTGCATTGATATTTATATAGTGCAATTACAGTGTTTGGCCACTGGGGGCATTATTAGGTCCCTGAGGGCCACTGGGGGCATTATTAGTTCTCTGGGGGCTACTGAAGGGGGCACTCTGGGGACAATATTACTTGCCTGGTGGCTAGTAGGGGCATTAGTATTGCCTGGAAAACATTATTAGTTGTCCAGAGGCCACTGGGGAGACCTTATTACTTGTCTAGGAGCCACTCTGAGGAACATTATTACTTGCCTGTGGGCTCCTGAAGACATTATTACTTGCCTGGGGGCTATTGGGAAACATTATTAGTTGTCTGGGAGCCACTGGGGAGACAGTATTTATCTAGGGGACATTATTACTTGTCACTGGAGAATATTATTACTTGCCTTGGGGCCAATGGAAGACATAATTAGTAACCTTGGGGCTACTGGAGATCATTACTACTTGCCTGGGAACCACTGCGGAGCATTGTTAGGTCTATGGGGACCACATGGAAGCATTAAGACATGTCTGAGGACCACTGAGGAGTATATTCTGCATGCTGGGCCACTGGGGAGCTTGGAGATGATGAAAGATCAATATTAGGGTTGAGCCGATCTTGAGATTTCAGGATCGTTTTTAAAATCTGATTTCCGATCATTTTCCATTCGAACCTGATCCCGTTCCCAATTCCGATCCAAATGCAAGTCAATGGGATTTTTTTTAATAATTGAAGATCGGATTTTAAAAACGATCCTATTCACTACACAGCATGGAGTCTAAAAATTGAATGCTTTAATTGTTAGACTCCACACTGTGTGGTGATTAAAAAAAAAAAATCCTCTGGCTACTTGGTCCCCGCTGGTGTTCACTTACCTGCACAGATCCGGTGCCGCTGGTCCGATCCCTGCTATTCTTGCTCCTCTTCTCGCTGCCCCTGCCTCCCAGGTTAGTGTTACAGTCCTAGGAAGAAGGCGGGGCTTGTGGCTTAGGAGAGTGTGGCCGGGTACAGGGCGGGGAGATGTGAGTGCATCACTCACGTCTCCCCTCCCAGTACCCTGCCCACCAAACAGGCTTACAACAAAAACCGCACGTAACAATAAAACAGACGGGCTTGAAAACCCGTAATGGGCTGTAAGTGAAACAGTATAGAGTAGGCAATACAAATGCAGTTGACTAATAAGATACCCCGATACTGTCCAGCAAACAGGGAAAAGAAAGAGAGGGGAAAAAAAAAATCTCTCAGCGCGGAGCAGCCCCAGTGCAAAAGCGTCCCCTCCTCCTTACCACAGCGCCAACACATCGGGGAGGAGGATGGGAAGAACCTATGCTACTTAGAGGAGACATGGTACCATCTGGCAAGGATATTGTAACCCGCCTCCTGGTACTTACAGATAACAGAGCTCTTGTGGGCAAGCTCTAGGATCCTGGTGCATTGTGAGTCTGAAAAGGACAAGTCCAAGTCCACCTCCCATTTGCACAGGAAGGGGGGGGGGGTCTGTGGCCCATAGCAGGGGAGACCAGAGCATGTAGAATTCCGACAGGGAGTGTCTGAGGAGGCCAGAACCGACACAAGCCTTTTCAAAGCCCGTGAGGGGTCTGTCGAAACCCTCAGAGCTGGGTAGCAAGGAGAGCTGTAAAACCCGCCAAGGGCCCATACAGGGGAGGTTGGGATCTGCGAGGAGGTCCCCATGAGAACGCCAGTTTCCCCCAGAGCAAAAATGCATGGCTCTTTGCATACCAGCCTCGCGCCGGAACGGACCCAGGGAGAGTCTCACTGGGAAGGCAGGGTTGCCCAGGATAAGAAGAGGGGGAGAGCCACTCCTTGTGGAGGAGAGCCCTGTACACCTTAAGGGTTGGCCCAATAGTGGGAGATCCACTGCTTGAAGGGGGAGTGGCAGCACCAATCTAACACTCTCTGTAACAGGGAAGCTTCATAGTATCGACGAGGGTCAGGGAGTCCCAGGCCTCCCCATGATTTTATCTTATATAAAATAAAAGTGAAGTTTTTTTTTTTATTTGCAGTATCTTACCACTCTATCTTATTTCCTTACACTGTAATATTGAGTAGATTGAGATTTAAGCAAGCCCTGACCTCCTGTACTCTTGGCTAATCGGCCTCTGTATTATGCTGCAAGCAAACCCCAAGAAATTTGTTTTGATGAATATTCTTGAGGTTCAGCCCTCTGTTTCCTTTCATTGCCATTATTATATACTCATACCCCAGAGTATAATAAGTAGAGGCTCAGGGAAGGTGAGTAAAAATATCAAACATTTGTACTCGCCTCTCCTGGAAACCCCTGCTTCATCCAGCTCTCTCCAGCATCCTCTTCGGTCCTTTCCTGTCAGTGACTGTTGACATGTGCCCCAGGAATCACTGCTGAGGCCCAATCACAGAGTTCAGTGGTGGCCCCTTGGGTGCGTGACATCAGTCACAGCCCGGAAGATGTGAGTATACTCTAAACATTTGTTACATTAATTCACCATCCCTGGGCAAGCTTATATTGTAAAAGGGCCTGGTGGCATGTACATACATCACATAACGCTGGGCCCCTTTCCATTAACAGCACTATCCACAGGCAGCAGAGATGAGGGACAATCTCTATAGGCTGAGATGGTGTTGCAGGGCTCTGGCAGCGGTCCCCTTACTTCTCTAGGCTCACTGCCTCACTTTCTGCAACCGCGATGGTTACACCACTGTGAATGAGCATGTGTGACACCAAATATCATAGAATCTTGCATTTGCATTGTAAAACCACCAACTAGTATTATATATATATATATATATATATATATATATATATATATATATATATATACTTTATTTATTTATTTATTTATTTTTTTTTTATTTTTTTTTGCTAGGACACAAACAGATACCTGAAAAGTTCTAGTTATTGTTACCGGTAAGAAGTTTAACAGAAGCCGGATTAATAATTATAGTAATTTGGTTCGGGTCAATGACCTTTGGCTCCAGTTTGGTGATGGTTGACGTAGTTCAATATTCTTTGCTGACAACAAATGATAATCACCTACAGGATATTTGTTATTTACAATGGTTCTTTTCACTAACCTTTATTTTTGAGGGTACAGACTCATGATATAGTGTAAGAGCCTGCATTGTTTACAATGTGTGTCTTCACTTTCAGAAGAATTCTACTTATCTCCAGCCAAATGTGTGACATTACGTTGGCCAGTGATATTTCTGCATGAACTGTTAACTGAGTCCGAGAATAAAATGGATATTGATCAAATGCAGTAGGAAGCATACAAGTATCGACAATAACCAAGGTTCTACTCAGAAACAGTAAATCATAGCCCACTAACATGGATGTATTTGTAGGCTGACTCAACTATATTTAGGCAATGTATAAATCCTGCTGCCTTTATCCAGGACTGTTTTTCTGTTCGGCGTTAGGCTGCATTCACAAGGAGGAAAATGGCGCTGAATGTGGTGTGAAATCTGTGTCAGATTCAGCACTGGAAAAAAACTCCCATTGACTTCAGTGGGTTTCTAGCAAAAAAGGAACCAGTCAAGTCAATGGGAGGCTTTTTTTTTCACTGCCGAGTCTGATGCAGATTCCACACCAAATTCAGTGCCATTTTCTTCCATGTGAATGCACTCTTACTGAGGAATGAGGCACAAACACTACAATACAAACTTCAGAATGCGTTAGACACCCCAACCTCTAAACCAACACGCCCCCGCAGGAACCTCAACCGCCTTGACACCTGCATCCTCTCAGACTCTCTCCTATCACTCGCTAACATATCCTCACTCCAGGACACAGATGCCGCTGCTGCCTTGTATAATACCACCATTACCTCAGCCCTGGATTCTGTGGCCCCCTACACACACACCAGAGCCCGCCGATCAATAGGCAACCCTGGCACACCGACCTGACTAAAAAACTGAGACGTGCCTCGCCGGTTGCAGAATGCCTCTGGAAGAAAAGTCACTCCCAGGAAGACTTCCTCAGTTACAAAGAGGCAGTTCTCACATTTAAGAATGCACTCACCTCCGCAAAGCAGGTCTACTTCACCACACTCATATCTGCACTCTCTCGCAATCCCAACCACCTTCAACTCCCTCTTCTGTCCTCCTGCGCCCCCTCCAACATCACTTATCTCACGACTTTGCCTCCTACTTCAAAACTAAAATTGACACCATCAGAGACACTCACCCTACTCCCCCGACAACCCATCCACACTGCTCACTGCTCCTCATCCTTGACCTGTATCTCCACCATCACTTATGAAAAACTCTCCTCCCTAATCTCCAAATCCCACCTCCCCTCCTGCGCGCTTGACCCGATCCAGTCACATCTCATCCCCAAACTCACTGGAGTCATTACTCCGACCCTAACCCATCTCTTCAACCTATCTCTAGCTAATGGATCTTTCGCCTCTGCCTTCAAACACGCCACAGTCACACCTATACTTAAGAAGCCGTCCCTCGACCCGTCCTCTCCAGCCAAATGTTATCCCATCTCTCTGCTCCCGTACGCCTCAAAACTGCTTGAGCAACACGTCCCCTCTGAACTCTCCTCCTATCTCTCGTCCAACCTGCTCTTTGAAAGACTACAGTCAGGCTTCAGACCCCGTCACTCCACTGAAACTGCCCTAACAAAAGTCACTAATGACCTTCTAACTGCCAAAGCCAAGCGCCATTACTCTGTCCTCCTTGACCTCTCCTCTGCCTTTGACACAGGTGACCACTCTCTCCTGTTAGAAATTCGCTCATCCCTTGGCATCTCAGACCTGGCCCTTTCCTGGATCTCCTCATATCTCACCGACCGCACATTCAGCGTCTCCCACTCGCACACCACCTCCTCACCAGGCCCTCTCTCTGTAGGTGTCCTCCAAGGCTCCATCCTCGGACCCCTCCTGTTCTCCAGCTACACCCTTGGCCTGGGCCAACTCATAGAATCTCATGGTTTTCAATACCATTGATATGCCGATGACACCCAAATATACATCTCTGGACCAGACATTACCTCCCTGCTGGCCAGAGTTCCAGATTGTTTAACAGCTGTAGCCTCCTTCCTCTCCTCCCGCTTTCTCAAACTCAACATGGAGAAAACGAAGTTCATAATCTTCACCCTACCCTGTATGGCCCCTCCTCCTGACCCATCTATCAAAGTTAATGGAACCACAATTACCCCTGTCCCTCGAGCCCGATGCCTTGGGGTAACCCTGGACTCCGACCTATCCTTCAAGTCACACGTTCAAACCCTCAACACTTCCTGCCGCCTCCAACTCAAGAACATCCATCGAATCCTTCCTCACTTCCTCCACTCTGCTCTCATCCGCTCCTCACATAACCGTCTCCAAGATTTCTCCCGCGCATCCCCCATACTCTGGAACTCCTTACTAAGACACATAAAACTGACCCCCACAATCACAGGCTTCAAGAAGGCCCTGAAGACTCACCTATTCAGGAAGGCCTACAACCTCTAATAACACTATCACCACACCACCATCTGAACTGTCTCCCCCCCTCTCCTTCTGTCCTTCTGTCTCTACCCCCTTCCCTCATAGATTGTAAGCCCTCGCAGGCAGGGCCCTCTACCCCACTGTGCCAGTCGGTCTCTGTTAGTATTATATCTACCTGTATATTTTGTGTACTGTATGTAAACCCCCAAATGTAAAGCACCATGGAATTAATGGTGCTATATAAATAAACAATAATAATAATGTGTTTTGATACCTTATCTGTCAAACTATAACGTTTTTTGTTTTTTTTTTTTTACATTTTCAGCTCTTTCGTACAGGGCATTGTAATAAAGGGTAAAGTCACTCACTTGGCACATCCTTAACTTATTTGGTGGGACCTCAGCTTGTCTGGGCTGACCTGCCAAATCACACAGCAGCAGGAAGTCAATAGTAAATCTATGACAGCCTGGATGTAACATTCCCAAGGAATTGCATAGAAATTAAGAACTTCTGACTGCTGTATGATCGGCAGGTCAGTCTGATGATCACATGACCAGCCAGGGGACCCCATTCAGCAGCTGAATAAACTGGAAGATGTATAGGATGAGAAACCTTACACTTCATTACATTGCAGTATGCCCTGCAGTGAAGGGCTAAAAATTAGAAGAAAACACTGGAATGGAGCTTATCTCAGCATTCCTCTGCGGAATATGCTGTCCTGTTAGTGGTATTATATCTGGTTGCTTATCAAAGAATGCATGTTGAGTTATGAACCTGCTAAAGTTAGATTGTAACACTTAATCTTTTTCATTAAGGCCAATTTATAGATTAGTTAGAAAGTCTTTGCTGTTGTGTAACTTCAACTATAGTCATGGTCACTGCAAACCTTCTTACTGCTTTTCCTTCACTAATATGACATTTTCTACTTGCTACCATGTTTATGTGCTTACCAAACAACGAAAGCTTTTTTAACTTAAAATATATATGGACACAACCATGTGCTGCCAGCTGGCCATGAATTAAAGGCACGGGCAGCACATGGGAGGCATGCATATTTCCCTAGTGTACTACCTGTGTATGGGCCATGCTTCTGTGGATCCTTTCATTAAGAGCCGCTAAATAAGACAGGAATAGGACCTGTTCTATATTCTGCAGCCTGGACTGTGGGCCAAAACTTGTGACTGTTTAATTCACGGTCATGTGTACGGGCCCATAGAAATGAATGGGTCAGTGTGCTATCCGGGAAAAACCCAGAAAGCACACTGACAGCCTCATCTGCAACTGACCTAAAACCTGACAATCTCTTTTCACATTGGCTAAAGATGTGACCTGTCTGCACAGACTATAGATATTCTTGCATCCTCGTTAATAAAAATGGCCATAAGTATTAGATAAAATTATTTTGTACAATCTATAGGCTGATGCGGTCATACACATTTAAGTCTATTAGAGTAAGTTCACACGAGGAGCTCAAGGATGGATTTTGGCACTGAGAGTGACGCAGAGAACCGTGTCACTCTCGGGCCAAAATCCGCCTGCCATGACTGTCGCAGCTACCCCCTCCGGAGTAGGCTCAAATGAATGGGATGACTCCGGAGGTTGATGCCGCGAGGCAGGCACCGCACGGCTCATCGAGCTGTGGAATCTACCTGAAGAAAGGGCAGCTCGCTTCTTTTTTCCGTAAGTGGCAACATGCCACTCAAGGAAAAAAGAAGCCTGGCGGTCTCCATAGACCACCATTGTGAGGGTGTGGATTATGACGTGGATTATGTGCCATAATCCACCCCCTCTGTGCCCGTGTGAACTAGCCCTTACAGTCATTTGTCCGCTGCTGGTAATTTTCCCTAAGAATTATTTTTAATAGAAACGTTTTGTTTATCTGTGGACTACTGTGTATGGCCACTTGGATACACTTGTATGGCCACCTGGATACACTTGTATGGTCACCACGAGACACTTGTATGGTCACCAGGAGACACTTGTATGGCTACCTGCAGACACTTGCTGCCAGTTATTGGCTGGATTGTTCATATTCCAGTATGGCACTTCACAGGTTAAAATTTTTTTAGAATGGGGTAAAATTAGAAAAAAAAGTGTGCTATAGTCCTATGGGCATTAAAGGGGTATTCCCACGTCGCATACTCACCAGTCTTCGTTGCAGTAAAATCTTCTGTCTTCCTGCTTTGTTGCGTCATTGGTGGGCGGGGTTACATATGTAAAGCCAGCGGCGAGATGCCGCTGGCCCTGCGTGCACGCTCATAGATGGTGAAACCCGTCTAGCCTTCACAATGCGAATACAGACCCGGCATCCGCTGTAATAGAGAGGCGGATGCCGGGGAGTGTAGACGCCGGCACAGATGCCTGCAACATTGCTACGCTCCTGCCCTGCATGAAGCCAGCAGCGACAGGAGCTCCTGTTATTACACTCCTCTGCCCCCCCTCCCCTCTGGAATAGCAGCATCGCTCCTGCCGCTGCTGGCTTCATGCAGGGCAGGCACATAGCGATGTTGCAGGCATCTGTGCCGGCATCTACACTCCCCGTCATCCGCTGTAATAGAGAGGCGGATGCCGGGGAGTGTAGACGCCGGCACAGTCTGTATTGGCGGTCCCTTCCCCCCAAAGGGTAAACTACCCCCCCCTCCAGGCTCGCTCCCGTACACTTAGCCCCTCCTCCCTCCCCCTCAGAGCAGCAGATACATCACTTGACTTATGACCAGATAAGTCAAGGGATGTGGAAAAAAAAAATTGAATAAAGTAAGATCGTGGACACACAAAGCAGTTTTGTTGAAGCAATGTATTTAGGATAAGTCTTACATTCACATTAACAAGCAGTATACTGTAGATAGGATCCTTGTGATGGGACAACCCCTTTAACTGTACACACAAGATACCATTTCACCTACATTCTTTAGTTTGGTTTATATAGTTTTTGTTAACACTTTTACAAAAATCACAAACTTAAAAATAAAAGAAATTCTTTCCGTTGCCATATCCTGAGAACCTTACATTTTTATAGTCCTGTGTCCAGAGTTGTGTAAGGCTAAGGCCCCATGGGCTTTTCCCACAGCTCTTTTCACAGAGGTTTGCTCTGTGGACTATTTGCTTTCATTATCCCTATAGGGAAACCACTGGCGTTTCCATAGATATAATTGGCACTCTGAGATTTCCAAAAGCGTGAAGCGTATTTTTCCCCAAGTTATGGATGGGATTCGCTAGAATCTCATCCAGTTTGCAGTGACTGTAAAATGACACATTATTATCTGCAGTGTTTGCGCCATGGACAAACTGTGGGGTTTATGCCAGGTGGTACCCCGGCCTAAGGCATTTTTATGTTGGAGGGGCAAAATTTTATTTAGATCATTTTGGGTATTGTCTAACATTTTGGTTGCTAGTTATACAATTCTTTGGATGGTTATGAAATGTTGAAAAAAAAACAGTGGTTCAGACATTTTTTTTCCCTCCATTCTCTGTATGGGTTAAATATTTTTATATACTCGTATTTATTGCTAGAGCATTTTTGTACACAGGGATGCCCAATTTAATTACGCTTGCTTCTTGTTTATTCATTATTATTTGTGAACTAGAGTGTATTTTATATTTTAATTTTTTAGGGGTTTTTTTTTTTTTTTTTTTTTTAGCTTTTATTTTAGACCCCATAATTTATTGCAGTAAATTATGCAGATGTATTATGCTTTATGCTCCAGTTTTCTATAGTACAAAATATGAAAAGTTACATTTTTATGCATATTGGTGTTTCTCACACACAAAAATCGCAGCTTTTTACTATAAAACACCGCCCTTGTCACTTTCCAGAAATTAGACATAGTAAGGCGCAGAATGTGAAGTGGAGTAAGGCTGAGGCCCCACGTTGTAAAAGTGCAGCTTCTTTTGTTGCATTTTTTTTGAGCCAAAGTCAGGAGCGGATTAAGCAAAAGGAAGAAGTATAATTTTTGGCTTTGGCTCAAACATCCACAGTAAAATGCGCAACAAAAAAAGCTGTGTTTCTGCAACGTGGAGCCTCAGCCTAGATTTCAGTATAGGCGCACAGGCCCTGCTGGAGCATGGGCTTTATCATACATGAGGCGCATTCTCTCCTGCCACTAGAGATCAGCATTCAATATGTAGCTTGTCATAAATCATCCCCATTGACTTTTATGACAGTCATAGAAGTATAGTAATGACAGTCCTGGAAGCCTTCAATAGGGTCACACTATGATGAAAGAGAACATGGCACTGCCCACATGCCTTGGTCACATTTCAAAGGTTCATGTCCGTGACAAGAAAGGATTGATTGTGGGCAGGTCTCCGCTATGTAATAGTGAGCAGGCACCATATTTAAAACTTCTTGTACAGGGGCTCTTTGATGTCACTGTCCACCACTGTATAAATGGAATTAAACACTGACGTACACTATGTTAATAATAGTACACTCAAGAAAGCTGCTAAGTCATCAGGTACTAGGACTGTTTAGATTCTTCCACAGGATGTTAGTTAATGACCCCCGATTATTCTTAGGTCATGTAGACAAACCATTGTGACTCATGACTATAATTATAAAATATGAAGGGCTCACCCCCGTATCACTGAAATACCCTAAACTTATCTAAACCTTTAAAAGAAACATCTGAAATGTTCAAATATATATTCAGAAAATTACCTCAAGTTCTAATTGACCTTTTGTGTTTTCGCTTGAGAGATCACTCACATTTTTATTACCATTCAACATTTAGTCATGTGTTAATTTTGTTATCCATTACAACCCGGTTTCATCCGCTGCTACCACTACAAAGTGCATAAGACACGTAAGTTCAAGCAGACAAATAGATGTGACTCAGCACTTCTGGGAATAGCATTGAGATGCATTTCCCAATATGAGCTCCTGCCGTTATATGTAGTTAATAATATCCTCAATGGAGAGGAGAGTCAGAGGCCGGCATCTTTTAGGCTAGGACTACATGGAAGCCTTTGGTCATGTGATATTAATATCATAACATGAAGGTTCATCTAATGTCTTGTAGAAATTCAGCAGTCTTGGACGTCTTCCCACTACTGGGTCAAGGTCATCGCACTGTAGAGATCACAATGCAACCATGCCCACTATCATTAGGTTTTATCTAGTAGCACTACATTGAGATTACTGTAACTTTTCTGGGCAACGCTCTTGCTACAGTGCTTAAAGATACTTCTAGGTATAGTACATACAGTGGGTTACACTGTCTAATATTTTATACCTTAGGAGTTGTTGTGATACCACAATTTGTACTTTGATACTGACACTTAGTGTAGTATCAACATTTTGATACCAAAACAATACTTTGCCAAAAGAAAAAAAAAAAATATTATGTGATGTACCATACTATCGTAAGGTTATTGTGCATTATGTAGTTACATACTATTAACCCTTTCTTGATATCCGCCATAATAGTACAGCGGATGCGGAGTCGTTAAAGATGGCAGCCACTCTGCTTTAGAGCATGACTATAGCCATCAGATCTATACTGTATTGCACAGCAGAGATCCAGAGCTAATGCCCATAATCAAAATTTTGTCTCCTAGGGATGCTCTCCACCAGCCCCATACCTTTTACATTACAGGATAGCTCCTGCAATCTTAAAGGGGCTCTATCACTGGGAAAAGTCATTTTTAACTAATCACATGCTTGCATAGCCTTTAGAAAGTCTATTTCACACCTACCTTTAGTACGTAGATTGCCTCAGTGGTTTCTGAATAAGTCCGTTTTTATTCATATGCTAATTAGACTGTTGCACTCAGTGTGGACTTACCCTGAGGGTAATGGCCTACCAGCTCCCTATCACCATAGCTACACAGGAGCGAAAAAATTTTTTACAATCACACATCCGCACAAATAGATGCAACCACTCACCACTTATGGTAAATGAAATACCAATATCCCCACCTCACGCACAAATTGAAACCAAAAAGGTGACATGGCTGAGCCATATTTACTCTGGAGTTGTGGAGACGATTAGATTAGACGATTAGAGTAGACGATTAGAGTATTAGAATATATATATATATATATATATATATATATACTTGTTTAACAACAAAAAGATGTGACAGGAAACACATACATACACAAACAGTGTCCAACCATTAATAGCTGTACTCTTATTCCATTACAGCAGATATAACAGGCTAATGCTGGGTTCACACCAGTGTTGGCTCTCTGTATGGGGGTCCACTGCGTGCACCACTTTTCTATCCACATTTTTCACCCTTTTCAGGCGGAGACCGAGCATAAACCAGATGGACCCCATTATAGTCTATGGGGTCCACGGGTTTCCGCAAGTAACTGCTTTTTTAACAAAGCTCACTCCAGAAATGGAAACCCGAACACAGTAGTGAACCTAGCCGTATTCATCTTACCTGTGCACTTCACTTGTGTAGCAGAGTTATCTCATTGCCACCTGCAGTCAGAGGTCGCCACCTAAGTTGTGCCCGGTAGGTTTTCTAATCATACTTAGGACAACATGCTCAGATACAAAGTAATACATTAGAGTAGGAGATCTGCTGACAAGTCATTTTAGGTTAGAATTGTTATTAGGTGGTTATATTCTAATCATAGACTTCATTATTTACTTTACAAGGCTCACATTGAGAAATAAGGTTTATGTACTAAGATTTCTCAATAATGTCAAAGTGCATAGAAATCACAGCAGCTGATGAGAAATATTGAGTTAGTGTTTTATTGTTTCCTTACAGGGAACCTGCCACCAGGAAGCTGCAGTGCTACAAGCAGGCAGCATGTTATAGAGCAGGAGGAGCTGAGCAGATTGATGTATAGTTTGTGGGCAAAGATTCTGAATTACTGGTCATTGATTCATTTCTATGCTAACTGGACGCCTCCCTGACTTTATAGCAAAGAAAGAACAGAGATTTTCATAAATTAATAAATTTGGCTAAATCTTTTCCTACAAACCTATACATGAATCTGCTCAGCTCCTCCTGCTCTATAATATGCTGCCTGGCTGCACTGCAGTTCCCTTTAAGGCCCTTCACACTCATTTTACCCAGGCTTTTTATATGCTTGCAAGAAAAGAAAAAAACTACCATGAACGTCAAGCATTTGTTTTCTACAAGCATTGTGGTGGCATTTTTTATTTTGTTACACAAACTACAGTGCTATATACATAGTCCATTATATTTATTTATGTACACACTATAATGTAACTTCTAGCTGCAGCATTTTTGGGAAAAACAAACACACAAAAAACAATATGGTATATTTCAGCAAATTGTTGTTATTTGCTCCAAATTCTGAACAAAATCTGCCTCCTATTGGTTTCTATGGGGGCAGTGCTAGATGCTTCTATTTTCAGGACCCTAAAAAAAATAAAATCAGGGTCCTACTCAATCTTGCTGTGGATTATGTGGTTGATTCAGCCGCAGAACCTGTGACGTGAGACACTGGAGATTAGCCCCATTTAATCTGAGGTTAATCACCTAGTAAAAGCCACAGAGGAAAGCACGGGACTGAAAGTAGAGAGGAATCTGATGTAGAATTTCCTCTTTGATTTCCACTATATGAATGTAAATTTCCAAAATACTGTACACTCAGGGCAGTGTATTGTTTCACAGACATGAAAAAATAAATATAAACCGCCCTTTAGCTAATGGAGGTTTATATGACTTTTTCCAATAAGGGTTCCTTTTTGAACTGACACTATAAGACTATATTCACAGTAAATCTGAACAATACATTCCTAGTGATATAAAGCAAAATAATAATATTTTGGGGTGGTTTTTTTGCTTTTTTTTTTACACACACTTACAAAAGAATTATGTTCCATACATTAATGTGTGATATACATCCAGATGTAATCCTGCCAAGTGTTTGTTAAATTCATTCTCTTTTGGCATACTTTTTCCCCATGGAAACATTATAATTTTTTTTTTCTCAGTATACAAATGTAAATTCCTGACTGATGGCCTAATATTAAACTTAAAGGGATTCTACCATTAAATTCAATTTTTTTCTCGTTGACACGTAGGAATAGCCTTAAGAAAGGCTATTCTTCTCCTACCTTTAGATGTCTTCTCCACGCTGCCGTTTGGTATAAATTCCGGTTTTCTTTGGTATGCAAATGAGTTCCCTTGCAGCACTGGGGGCGTCCCCAATGCTGCGAGAGAACTCTCCAGCGCTGCCTCCATCTTCTTCAGAAACGGCCTCTTCACATGTCTTCTTCTGGCTCAGAACTTTATCCCAAACTATAAAATTGTGTTAAAGCCATGAGGTCAATATTTTTTGTTGTAGTTGTTTTTTGTTTTTTTCATTTTCAGCCCTTTAGTATTGTAATAAAGGGTAAAGTCACTCACCTTAAGTTTATTAACTACTAAGGGTGCATTCACACGGAAGTAAAGTAGCACTGATTCTGCCACGATAACTCGCGGCAGAATCAGCTCTGATAAAAAGACTCCTATTGACTTCATTGGGTTCCATTTTCCGCGCGGAACACATTGAAATTAATCGGTTAAAAAGCCTCCCATTGATTTCAATGTGTTCCGTGCGGAAAACGGAACCCAATGAAGTCAATAGGAGTCTTTTTATCAGTGCTGATTCTGCCGTGAGTTATTGTGGTACAATTAGCGCCACTTTACTCCGTGTGAATGCCCCCTTAGTGGGTCCCCAGCTGGTCTGGACTGACATGCCTAATCACACAGCAGCAGGAAGTCACTATTAAATCTATGACAGCCTGAATGGACACTCCCACAGACTTGACAGTAGGTCAGGTCTGATGATCACATGACTAGTCAGGGGACCCCATTCATCAGCTAAACTGGAAGATGTATAGGATGAGCAACCTTACACTTCATTACATTGCAGTATGCCCTGCAGTGAAGGGCTAAAAATTAGAAAAAAACAGTGGAATGGAGCTTATCTCAGCGTTCCTCTGTGGAATATACTGTCCTGTTAGCGTTATTGTATCTGGTTGCTTATCAAAGAATGCATGTTGAGTTATGAACCTGCTAAAGTTAGATTGTAGCATTTAATCTTTTTCATTAAGGCCAATTTATAGATTAGTTAGAAAGTCTTTGTTGTTGTGTAACTTCAACTATAGTCATGGTCACTGCAGACCTTCTTACTGCTTTTCCTTCACTAGTATGAAATTCCCTGCTTGCTGCCATTTTTTGTGCTTGCCAAACAATAATAGCTTTTTTAACTTAAAATGTACATGGAATAACCTCACAGACACGACCTGTGCTGCTGGCCAGCCATGAATTAAAGGCACAGGCAGCACATGGGAGACACTCAGATTTCCGCTGTGTTCCGTGTGTGTACGGGCCGTGCTTCCGCTGACTCTGATTAAATGAATTGGAGCCACGGAAGCAAGGGCCGCAATCTCTTGTATTTTAAAGTACCCTGTAGATGTCATATCCCTGGGACCCCAATATGAAAGAAAAACTGGTCAAAGAAAATATCGGCCCAACTAAATCGGTAACCCAAAAGTGGAACATTGCCCCCTCTGGGGTATGCCCTGTATAGCAACATGCAAAAAATTTCCACTTTTACCTACCTCACAACAGGCCACAGGTTTCCCATCCAGGGCCACTTTACATGGCATTCTGACTATGTCATCCAATTAAATGTCCATGTGGACTTGGCTTTGTTGGGAAGACTCCTCTAAGGATAAAAGCTATAAACACAGATGTGTCTGTCGTACTTCCCAATGCCTTTGGTTTTCATTAGAGATGAGCGAACACCGTTCGATCGAATAGGTATTCGATCGAATATCAGGCCGTTCGAGGTATTTGTTCCAATTGAATACCACGCGGCATACACAGTAAAAATTCGTATCCCCTCCCACCTTCCCTGGCGCATGTTTTGCACCAATAAGTGTGCAGGGGAGGTGGGACAGGAACTATGACAACGGAGGGATTAAAAATTTTTTTTAAAAACCCATTGGGTGCCGAAAACATGTGACCTCCCATTTATAAGAACGGCCGCCACCATATTCGCCAGATTTACAGTAAGAGATAGGGAGAGAAACATATCTGCTGAGGGCTAAATAGGCATTAGCTTCAGATAGGCAGGGAAAAACTGAAGAACAACAACAGCTCTTCTCAGAGCTATATACTGCAGGAAGAGGAGTGGAGCTTTCCATGGACGGTGGAAAACAGGGATACAGAACAGTTACTTGTTGCTATATAAGTGCAAACCAGCTTTTATTAGGGGTGTCCCCCCACAAAATAGCAGGAATCCACAGCAGTTACTTCTTGCTATATACGTGACAAACAGCTTTTCTCTGGGGTGTCCCCCCACAAAATAGCAGGAATCCATAGCAGTGTAAGGGTTAAAATAAACTTGCTCTTTTATTAAGAGACAAAGTCAGTTGGACAGCAAAACCACAAGTCTCAGACTGCACGTTAGCAGTTAGACTCATTCTGCTGATCTATAGATAGCTGCATGCCAGTGGTTAGACATAGTCTGTTATCATTCTAAAAAACTGTAGATACGGGAAGTTGTGGTGTAAGTGACCGTTGATGCTCAGTGCCGTGGTATATGTAACATTTTGTGCTTATCTAGGATGTTCTGCTAACTGTCACATAAGTTGGCAGATGTTCAGTTGAAGATATATATATATGTATGTGACAATATATGCTACGTGCTACCGGATCCATGAGACCATATTTAGATGTCGGGTCATGTGACCTGTATGCATTTGTGCTTCCTTTATAAACCTGTGCTGCTGAACAATAAAGTGTGGCACTTGAATAACTGACAACTGTGTCTGTTGTGTGTGTCACCCGAGCGCTCGTAACTTCCTCTTTTTGCAATGAGAACTACGACAAACATAACCCAGGGGGGTCTTGAGCCCCCCCAACAGAACCTGGCAGCCCAAACGTGGGGTATCGATGATCGTTTGATATGCAGCCGATAGTGTACTGATCCACTTACCAACCGATTTGGAGGCGGGACCGGAGGACCTCAGATGAATAAAACAGCGCTGTAAAAGGTAAGCTTTTATCTTACCAAATAATTAATCTGAGTTCCTACGTGTCCCGGATCCTGTGTGTTGATAAGTGAGGTGAGTTCTGCATGTCTTAATAATCGAATCGATGCCAATTATATAGTGCGGAAGAACCGAGAGGGTATGTTTGCTGTAGTTGTATAGGGAGACCTTGTACATTTTCTTCGGTTTATTTAAGTTTGATTCTGTTCACCATTTATATCTGTTATAAAGTGTATAAGGCGGCACAGAAGGGAAAGTTATTCTCCATCTTTAATCCCTAGAGTAGAAGTACTGAGTGATTGAAAAGTCCTTGTTTCACTAAGGACTGAGTAGAATCTGCACAAGTAAAAGTGCAAAGATTCAGGGGTGTCTCAGTAAAGGGACACTAAGCCAGAGACTTGCACATTAGAGATTAGTAAAAGTGCAAAGATTCAGGGGTGTCTCAGTAAAGGGACACTAAGCCAGAGACTTGCACATCAGAGATTAGTTCAAGGATAACAGAGTGACTGTTTGGGAGTTCCCACTAAGAGAAGTCAAAGTGACCCTCTATTGTCTTAATTGCCCTAGAGGAGTGGGAAGCTCACGGCTGATTAGCTACCAGCCAGTATGGGGAAGGGACCCTCTGAGATAGGGTACACCCCATATGAACTAATAGGGATGGGAGAGAGAGAAGAAGTTGCCGCCCAAGTTAAAAAAAAAAAAAAAAAAAAAAAAAAAAATTCTTAAAGAGAGCAGGGGTTCCCAAGACAGGACTGTTTGATAGTAAATTTTGGGACCAATAGAGATTAGATTATGCAGGACAAATACAGGGATAGAGGGAAACTCGAAAGTGTTTTAATTGTGGAAAACAAGGACACTTGGCCAGAGATTGCTGGTGTCCTAAGCAAAGTGATAATAACAAAAGACAGTCTAGAAGCTGCCTGCCTGTCCCTGATCAGGGGTCAGGACAATAAGAATTAAGGAATTTCTAGAATGTCTATAGTGTCCTTTATTCAGGAAAGGTCGTCCCAGTTTGAGATTTCTCTTCATGGTAATGTCTGTGAGATTGAACTAATGACATAAATTTGAGATCATCATTATTATGTTTATTTTACTGGTAATATACAAATTGGTGAGAATATGAAGGTATCTACTTATATGTTTTGTTTTGTTTTCTCCTCAATATTTAGCTGTGCGGGGATTATAACTAACTCTGTGATTATTTGTAGGAAAAGAAGAATGAGATGTGGCCATCCTGAGATAATAAGTGATATCACAGTATAAAATATATATAAGAAATTTTGATTTTAGTGCAGACAAGTTCTTTTTGATCTAATGGACATTTGTTTTGACTGGAGCTCCAGTGTGATGTTGCATGTTTGTATGGAAGGTTCAGAGAAGTGAATGGGCCCATATGTGTGTGAGTTATATGTACAAGTTACATGTGTCTGCCATGTGTACATGTTCTGTTTGTTCATGTCTGTATTGTTACATTTTCAGTCTCCACAGCGAGCAGATAAAGATATTGAGCTGATAACCCCAAAGGGTGGTGACAAGTAGATATGAAAAGGGAGGCATAAATCTCTTTCCAATGTTGAATGCATATATGTGTGTTTTGGTGAATATGAGATGTACTTGATATAACATGTACATGTACTATGTACTCAGTGTTTATTGGTGCTTGTGTGTATCAAATATATCACATGGGCTTTAGACTTATTTAAGTAATATAAATATTGGTTATGGGTTTATACTATAAATCTATGAATGTTAACAATCGGTATTTATTGTGTGAAAAAGTTTTACCTTGTACATGTACATTGTTATTGGTCATTGTTATTCGGATGATCCTTCTGATATGGGATTAGGCCCCATAGGGGTAGGTAATACATGTGAACTATCTTAACACAAAGGGCACAGAACTCCCCTAAACATGTATACGCAGGTAAAGAGAAATTGCAGTTCTGAAAAACTAAAGTGGTGTTTCTGGGGCATTGTTTGTTACAAGGTGCTAGATAGCTGTCTAAGTAAATCAGAAGTCACTTACATATCTGCCCTGCAATGTTTTTTTTTTGTGTACAAATTTTTGTTATGGTGATCAGGGGATAGATTTGATCCCTTATTTAAGGCTTCTGCCTTCTCTGCTAATATATTTTGAGCTTTTACTTACCTCAATGAATTGTTTGTAATTCTGGAGTGTTTAGAAGTTGTAGAGAACTGAATTTACTTGGGATTATATAAATAAGTCTGCTGGGATATGTAGTCAAATTAGATGTTTCTCCTGTTATGGTAAACTTGAAACCAGGAGCAAAGCCACCTAGAATCAAACGGTACCCATTGACACGCGCCCAAGAAAATGCTATAGCCACAACTATTGTAGAATTGTTAAAAGAATGTATGTCAGTGGCCAAGACACCACTGTTCCCTGTCAAAAAGAAGGGCTAAAAGGGCAAACCAGATACTTACCGCATGGTCCATGACCCAAGAGAATTGAACAAAGTAACTTTGCTAGAGACCCCGATAGTGTTGCCAGTAGCTGTTTGCTTTCACCTTCAGAGGTAAACAATACACGTGGACAGTCCTGCCACAAGGAGTGCAAAATAGTCCAAATCAGTTCACAAGGTGTCTCACACTGATCATGAATGCCTGGGACCCTGCCTCTGATGCTGTTGTATTGTTGCAATATGTTGATAATGTTTCTTCTTTGTGCCCCAGATAAACAGACATGTGAAGCCGCTACCATAAACCTGCTGTGTTTCCTCTACCATAACAGTTGTAAGTCCAGTAAAGACAAGCTGCAATTTTGTAAGCAAAGGGTGGTGTTTTTAGGTCATTGTCTGAGCCAAGGTACCAAACATCTTTCAGATGAACGGACCAAAGTGGTAAGAGGAATGCAGGTGCCAACCTCCCATGCTCAGTTACGTACCTTTTTGGGTTTGGTGTCATACTGTAGGCCGTGGATCAGATCTGCATCTCTGACCATGCAGCCTTTGTATGACTGTCTCAGTCTGCCTATCAGAAGCCCTTTCAAATCTATGTCACTGAGATGATGGGACATGCTACTGCAATTCTCACACAATAACATTGAGATATGAAGCGTCCTGTGGCATATTATAGTGTACATTTGGATGCTGTCGCATGGGGAATGCCCTCATGTAAGGGTTGTACTCTTAGTAGAGATGAGCGAACACTAAAATGTTCGAGGTTCGAAATTCGATTCGAACAGCCGCTCAATGTTCGTGTGTTCGAACGGGTTTCGAACCCCATTATAGTCTATGGGGAACAGATACTCGTTAAGGGGGAAACCCAAATCCGTGTCTGGAGGGTCACCAAGTCCACTATGACACCCCAGGAAATGATGCCAACACCTCTGGAATGACACTGGGACAGCAGGGGAAGCATGTCTGGGGGCATCTAACACACCAAAGACCCTCTATTACCCCAACATCACAGCCTAACAACTACACACTTTACACACTCAATACCACCTCTCTGACAGTAGGAAAACACCTTGAAACATGTGTATTTGGCACTTGCAGTGAGGAGAGCTTGTCACCAGCAGTGAATTTGGCCCTTGTAGTAAGTTGAGGTTGGCACCAACATTTGTTTTGAAAATCAGGGTGGATTGAGCCTCTAACCAGCAGAGTTTGGGCAAATTCATGGTGGAGGGAGCCTCTAAAAACCCCAGTTTGGACCAATTCATGGTGGAGGGAGACTCTAAAAACCCCAGTTTGGACCAATTCATGGTGGAGGGAGCCTCTAAAAACCCCAGTTTGGACCAATTCATGGTGGAGGGAGCCTCTAACCAGCCCAGTTTGGGCAAATTCATGGTGGAGGGAGCCTCTAACCAGCCCAGTTTGGACCAATTAATGGTGGAGGGAGCCTCTAACCAGCCCAGTTTGGACCAATTAATGGTGGAGGGAGCCTCTAACCACCCCAGTTTGGACCAATTCATGGTGGAGGGAGCCTCTAACCAGCCCAGTTTGGACCAATTCATGGTGGAGGGAGCCTCTAAAAAACCCAGTTTGGACCAATTCATGGTGGAGGGAGCCTCTAAACAGCCCAGTTTGGGCAAATTCATGGTGGAGGGAGCCTCTAACCACCCCAGTTTGGACCAATTCATGGTGGAGGGAGCCTCTAAACAGCCAAGTTTGGACCAATTCATGGTGAAGGGAGCCTCTAAAAACCCGTTTGGACCAATTCATGGTGGAGGGAGCCTCTAACCAGCCCAGTTTGGGCAAATTCATGGTGGAGGGAGCCTCTAAACAGCCCAGTTTGGGCAAATTCATGGTGGAGGGAGCCTCTAACCAGCCCAGTTTGGACCAATTCATGGTGGAGGGAGCCTCTAACCAGCCCAGTTTGGGCAAATTCATGGTGGAGGGAGCCTCTAAACAGCCCAGTTTGGGCAAATTCATGGTGGAGGGAGCCTCTAACCAGCCCAGTTTGGACCAATTAATGGTGGAGGGAGCCTCTAAACAGCCAAGTTTTGGGAAATTCATGGTGGAGGGAGCCTCTAACCAGCCCAGTTTGGACCAATTAATGGTGGAGGGAGCCTCTAACCACCCCAGTTTGGACCAATTCATGGTGGAGGGAGCCTCTAAACAGCCAAGTTTGGACCAATTCATGGTGGAGGGAGCCTCTAAAAACCCCAGTTTGGACCAATTCATGGTGGAGGGAGCCTCTAACCAGCCCAGTTTGGGCAAATTCATGGTGGAGGGAGCCTCTAAACAGCCCAGTTTGGGCAAATTCATGGTGGAGGGAGCCTCTAACCAGCCCAGTTTGGACCAATTAATGGTGGAGGGAGCCTCTAAACAGCCAAGTTTTGGGAAATTCATGGTGGAGGGAGCCTCTAACCAGCCCAGTTTGGACCAATTCATGGTGGAGGGAGCCTCTAACCAGCCCAGTTTGGACCAATTCATGGTGGAGGGAGCCTCTAAACAGCCCAGTTTGGGCAAATTCATGGTGGAGGGAGCCTCTAACCAGCCCAGTTTGGACCAATTAATGGTGGAGGGAGCCTCTAAACAGCCAAGTTTTGGGAAATTCATGGTGGAGGGAGCCTCTAACCAGCCCAGTTTGGACCAATTCATGGTGGAGGGAGCCTCTAACCAGCCCAGTTTGGACCAATTCATGGTGGAGGGAGCCTCTAAACAGCCCAGTTTGGGCAAATTCATGGTGGAGGGAGCCTCTAAAAAACCCAGTTTGGACCAATTCATGGTGGAGGGAGCCTCTAATTAGCCCAGTTTGGACCAATTAATTGTGGAGGGAGCCTCTAACCAGCCCAGTTTGGACCAATTAATGGTGGAGGGAGCCTCTAACCACCCCAGTTTGGGCAAATTCATGGTGGAGGGAGCCTCTAACCAGCCCAGTTTGGACCAATTAATGGTGGAGGGAGCCTCTAAACAGCCAAGTTTTGGGAAATTCATGGTGGAGGGAGCCTCTAACCAGCCCAGTTTGGACCAATTCATGGTGGAGGGAGCCTCTAAACAGCCCAGTTTGGGCAAATTCATGGTGGAGGGAGCCTCTAAAAAACCCAGTTTGGACCAATTCATGGTGGAGGGAGCCTCTAATTAGCCCAGTTTGGACCAATTAATTGTGGAGGGAGCCTCTAACCAGCCCAGTTTGGACCAATTAATGGTGGAGGGAGCCTCTAACCACCCCAGTTTGGACCAATTCATGGTGGAGGGAGCCTCTAAACAGCCAAGTTTGGACCAATTCATGGTGGAGGGAGCCTCTAAAAACCCCAGTTTGGACCAATTCATGGTGGAGGGAGCCTCTAACCAGCCCAGTTTGGGCAAATTCATGGTGGAGGGAGCCTCTAAACAGCCCAGTTTGGGCAAATTCATGGTGGAGGGAGCCTCTAACCAGCCCAGTTTGGACCAATTCATGGTGGAGGGAGCCTCTAACCAGCCCAGTTTGGACCAATTCATGGTGGAGGGAGCCTCTAACCAGCCCAGTTTGGACCAATTCATGGTGGAGGGAGCCTCTAACCAGCCCAATTTGGACCAATTCATGGTGGAGGGAGCCTCTAAAAAACCCAGTTTGGACCAATTCATGGTGGAGGGAGCCTCTAAACAGCCCAGTTTGGGCAAATTCATGGTGGAGGGAGCCTCTAACCACCCCAGTTTGGACCAATTCATGGTGGAGGGAGCCTCTAAACAGCCAAGTTTGGACCAATTCATGGTGAAGGGAGCCTCTAAAAACCCGTTTGGACCAATTCATGGTGGAGGGAGCCTCTAACCAGCCCAGTTTGGGCAAATTCATGGTGGAGGGAGCCTCTAAACAGCCCAGTTTGGGCAAATTCATGGTGGAGGGAGCCTCTAACCAGCCCAGTTTGGACCAATTCATGGTGGAGGGAGCCTCTAACCAGCCCAGTTTGGGCAAATTCATGGTGGAGGGAGCCTCTAAACAGCCCAGTTTGGGCAAATTCATGGTGGAGGGAGCCTCTAACCACCCCAGTTTGGACCAATTCATGGTGGAGGGAGCCTCTAAACAGCCAAGTTTGGACCAATTCATGGTGGAGGGAGCCTCTAAAAACCCGTTTGGACCAATTCATGGTGGAGGGAGCCTCTAACCAGCCCAGTTTGGGCAAATTCATGGTGGAGGGAGCCTCTAAACAGCCCAGTTTGGGCAAATTCATGGTGGAGGGAGCCTCTAAAAAACCCAGTTTGGACCAATTCATGGTGGAGGGAGCCTCTAATTAGCCCAGTTTGGACCAATTAATTGTGGAGGGAGCCTCTAACCAGCCCAGTTTGGACCAATTAATGGTGGAGGGAGCCTCTAACCAGCCCAGTTTGGGCAAATTCATGGTGGAGGGAGCCTCTAAACAGCCCAGTTTGGGCAAATTCATGGTGGAGGGAGCCTCTAACCAGCCCAGTTTGGACCAATTAATGGTGGAGGGAGCCTCTAAACAGCCAAGTTTTGGGAAATTCATGGTGGAGGGAGCCTCTAACCAGCCCAGTTTGGACCAATTCATGGTGGAGGGAGCCTCTAACCAGCCCAGTTTGGACCAATTCATGGTGGAGGGAGCCTCTAACCAGCCCAGTTTGGACCAATTCATGGTGGAGGGAGCCTCTAACCAGCCCAGTTTGGACCAATTCATGGTGGAGGGAGCCTCTAAAAAACCCAGTTTGGACCAATTCATGGTGGAGGGAGCCTCTAAACAGCCCAGTTTGGGCAAATTCATGGTGGAGGGAGCCTCTAACCACCCCAGTTTGGACCAATTCATGGTGGAGGGAGCCTCTAAACAGCCAAGTTTGGACCAATTCATGGTGAAGGGAGCCTCTAAAAACCCGTTTGGACCAATTCATGGTGGAGGGAGCCTCTAACCAGCCCAGTTTGGGCAAATTCATGGTGGAGGGAGCCTCTAAACAGCCCAGTTTGGGCAAATTCATGGTGGAGGGAGCCTCTAACCAGCCCAGTTTGGACCAATTCATGGTGGAGGGAGCCTCTAACCAGCCCAGTTTGGGCAAATTCATGGTGGAGGGAGCCTCTAAACAGCCCAGTTTGGGCAAATTCATGGTGGAGGGAGCCTCTAACCACCCCAGTTTGGACCAATTCATGGTGGAGGGAGCCTCTAAACAGCCAAGTTTGGACCAATTCATGGTGAAGGGAGCCTCTAAAAACCCGTTTGGACCAATTCATGGTGGAGGGAGCCTCTAACCAGCCCAGTTTGGGCAAATTCATGGTGGAGGGAGCCTCTAAACAGCCCAGTTTGGGCAAATTCATGGTGAAGGGAGCCTCTAACCAGCCCAGTTTGGACCAATTCATGGTGGAGGGAGCCTCTAACCAGCCCAGTTTGGGCAAATTCATGGTGGAGGGAGCCTCTAAACAGCCCAGTTTGGGCAAATTCATGGTGGAGGGAGCCTCTAACCAGCCCAGTTTGGACCAATTAATGGTGGAGGGAGCCTCTAAACAGCCAAGTTTTGGGAAATTCATGGTGGAGGGAGCCTCTAACCAGCCCAGTTTGGGCAAATTCATGGTGGAGGGAGCCTCTAAACAGCCCAGTTTGGGCAAATTCATGGTGGAGGGAGCCTCTAACCAGCCCAGTTTGGACCAATTAATGGTGGAGGGAGCCTCTAAACAGCCAAGTTTTGGGAAATTCATGGTGGAGGGAGCCTCTAACCAGCCCAGTTTGGACCAATTCATGGTGGAGGGAGCCTCTAACCAGCCCAGTTTGGACCAATTCATGGTGGAGGGAGCCTCTAAACAGCCCAGTTTGGGCAAATTCATGGTGGAGGGAGCCTCTAAAAAACCCAGTTTGGACCAATTCATGGTGGAGGGAGCCTCTAACCAGCCCAGTTTGGACCAATTCATGGTGGAGGGAGCCTCTAACCAGCCCAGTTTGGACCAATTCATGGTGGAGGGAGCCTCTAACCAGCCCAGTTTGGACCAATTCATGGTGGAGGGAGCCTCTAAAAAACCCAGTTTGGACCAATTCATGGTGGAGGGAGCCTCTAAACAGCCCAGTTTGGGCAAATTCATGGTGGAGGGAGCCTCTAACCACCCCAGTTTGGACCAATTCATGGTGGAGGGAGCCTCTAAACAGCCAAGTTTGGACCAATTCATGGTGAAGGGAGCCTCTAAAAACCCGTTTGGACCAATTCATGGTGGAGGGAGCCTCTAACCAGCCCAGTTTGGGCAAATTCATGGTGGAGGGAGCCTCTAAACAGCCCAGTTTGGGCAAATTCATGGTGGAGGGAGCCTCTAACCAGCCCAGTTTGGACCAATTCATGGTGGAGGGAGCCTCTAACCAGCCCAGTTTGGGCAAATTCATGGTGGAGGGAGCCTCTAAACAGCCCAGTTTGGGCAAATTCATGGTGGAGGGAGCCTCTAACCACCCCAGTTTGGACCAATTCATGGTGGAGGGAGCCTCTAAACAGCCAAGTTTGGACCAATTCATGGTGAAGGGAGCCTCTAAAAACCCGTTTGGACCAATTCATGGTGGAGGGAGCCTCTAACCAGCCCAGTTTGGGCAAATTCATGGTGGAGGGAGCCTCTAAACAGCCCAGTTTGGGCAAATTCATGGTGGAGGGAGCCTCTAACCAGCCCAGTTTGGACCAATTCATGGTGGAGGGAGCCTCTAACCAGCCCAGTTTGGGCAAATTCATGGTGGAGGGAGCCTCTAAACAGCCCAGTTTGGGCAAATTCATGGTGGAGGGAGCCTCTAACCAGCCCAGTTTGGACCAATTAATGGTGGAGGGAGCCTCTAAACAGCCAAGTTTTGGGAAATTCATGGTGGAGGGAGCCTCTAACCAGCCCAGTTTGGGCAAATTCATGGTGGAGGGAGCCTCTAAACAGCCCAGTTTGGGCAAATTCATGGTGGAGGGAGCCTCTAACCAGCCCAGTTTGGACCAATTAATGGTGGAGGGAGCCTCTAAACAGCCAAGTTTTGGGAAATTCATGGTGGAGGGAGCCTCTAACCAGCCCAGTTTGGACCAATTCATGGTGGAGGGAGCCTCTAACCAGCCCAGTTTGGACCAATTCATGGTGGAGGGAGCCTCTAAACAGCCCAGTTTGGGCAAATTCATGGTGGAGGGAGCCTCTAAAAAACCCAGTTTGGACCAATTCATGGTGGAGGGAGCCTCTAATTAGCCCAGTTTGGACCAATTAATTGTGGAGGGAGCCTCTAACCAGCCCAGTTTGGACCAATTAATGGTGGAGGGAGCCTCTAACCAGCCCAGTTTGGACCAATTAATGGTGGAGGGAGCCTCTAACCTGCCCAGTTTGGACCAATTAATGGTGGAGGGAGCCTCTAACCAGCCCAGTTTGGACCAATTAATGGTGGAGGGAGCCTCTAACCTGCCCAGTTTGGACCAATTAATGGTGGAGGGAGCCTCTAACCACCCCAGTTTGGACCAATTCATGGTGGAGGGAGCCTCTAACCAGCCCAGTTTGGACCAATTCATGGTGGAGGGAGCCTCTAACCAGCCCAGTTTGGACCAATTCATGGTGGAGGGAGCCTCTAAAAAACCCAGTTTGGACCAATTCATGGTGGAGGGAGCCTCTAAACAGCCCAGTTTGGGCAAATTCATGGTGGAAGGAGCCTCTAACCAGCAGAGTTGTGGGAAAGCAGGGTGGAGGGAGCCTCTAACCAGCAGAGTTGGTGGAAATCAGGGTGGAGGGAGCCTCTAACCAGCAGAGTTGGGGGAAATCATGTTGGAGGGAGCCTAGTATTAGCAGAATTGTGCAACGCTTATGGTGGATGAGTATGAGGATGCGGAGGAATTGGAGAGGTTGAGTACAGACATGGAGTTTCATGTTGGGGTGCTTTACACAGGTGGGCACAAAAATGAAGGCTCTATCCAGTGGTGGTTCATTTTTATCAAAGTGAGCCGGTCGGCACTCTCAGCTGACAGACGGGTGCGCTTGTCAGTGATGATGCCACCGGCTGCACTGAACACCCTCTCAGATAGGACGCTGGCGGCAGGACAGGACAGCACCTCCAAGGCATATAGGGCAAGTTCAAGCCACAGGTCCAACTTCGACACCCAATACGTGTAGGGCGCAGAGGGGTCGGAGAGGACAGGGCTGTGGTCGGAAAGGTATTCCCGCAACATGCGCCTATACTTCTCACGCCTGGTGACACTAGGACCCTCCGTGGCGGCACTTTGGCGAGGGGGTGCCATCAAGGTGTCCCAGACCTTAGACAGTGTGCCCCTCGTTTGTGTGGACCGGTGAGAACTTGGTTGCCTACTGGAGGAACTGCCCTCCCTGCCGCCAACGTCACATGCTGGAAACATCTCCATCATATTCTGCACCAATTGCCTGTGGCAAGCATTGATGCGATTGGCCCTCCCCTCTACCGGAATAAAAGACGAGATGTTGTTTTTATACCGGGGGTCAAGGATAGCAAAGATCCAGTACTGGTTGTCCTCCATGATTTTGACAATACGCTTGTCGGTTGTAAAGCACCCCAACATGAACTCAGCCATGTCTGCCACAGTGTTAGTTGGCATGACTCCTCTGGCCCCACCGGAAAGTTCAATCTCCATTTCCTCCTCATCCTCCATGTCTACCCATCCGCGCTGCAACAATGGGACGATTCGAAGTTGCCCGGAAGCCTCCTGTATCACCATCACATCATCGGACAACTCTTCTTCCTCCTCCTCCTCCTCCTCCTCCTCCATTAAACGCAGTGAAGCGGACAGATGTGTGGACCTACTCTCCAGCTGTGACGGATCGGATGCTATCCCTAACTCCTCTGTGTGATCTGAGTTATCCCTGATGTCAATCAGGGATTCTCTCAGAACACACAAGAGCGGGATTGTAAGGCTCACCATCGCATCCTCAGAGCTCACCCTCCTTGTGGACTCCTCAAAGACCCGTAGGATGTCACAAAGGTCTCTCATCCATGGCCACTCATGGATGTGAAACTGAGGCAGCTGACTTTGTGGCACCCTAGGGTTTTGTAGCTGGTATTCCATCAAAGGTCTCTGCTGCTCAACCACTCTATTCAACATCTGAAACGTTGAGTTCCAGCGTGTGGGGACGTCGCACAAAAGCCGGTGTTGTGGCACATGCAGGCGTTGCTGGAGAGATTTTAAGCTAGCAGCGGCTACTGTCGACTTGCGAAAGTGGGCGCACATGCGCCGCACTTTCACCAGTAGCTCTGGAACATTGGGGTAGCTCTTTAGGAAACGTTGCACCACTAGGTTGAAGACGTGGGCCAGGCATGGAACATGTTGGAGTCCGGCAAGCTCCAGAGCTGCTACCAGGTTCCGGCCGTTATCACAAACGACCATGCCTGGGCCCAGGTGCAGCGGCTCAAACCATATTGCCGTCTCATCGAGGAGGGCATCCCTCACCTCGGAGGCAGTGTGCTGTCTGTCCCCCAAGCTGATCAGCTTCAGCACAGCCTGCTGACGTCTACCAACGCCAGTGCTGCAACGTTTCCAACTCGTAGCTGGGGTCAATCTAACAGCGGAGGAGGAGGCGGTGGCGGAGGAGGAGGCGGTGGCGGAGGAGGAGGCGGTAGAGGAGGAGGAGGAGGGGGGTGTTCTTCTCGTGTCCCTGCCAGGAATGTTAGGCGGGGAGACGAGGTACACCGGGCCAGTTTGGGAAGCAGTCCCAGCCTCAACTACATTCACCCAGTGTGCCGTCAGTGAAATGTAGCGTCCCTGTCCGCATGCACTTGTCCACGCGTCGGTGGTCAAGTGGACCTTTGTGCAAAGCGCGGAACTAAGGGCCCGCCTGATGTTGAGTGACACGTGCTGGTGCAAGGCGGGGACGGCACACCGGGAGAAGTAGTGACGGCTAGGGACGGCATAGCGAGGTGCCGCAGTTGCCATCAGGTCCAGGAAGGCGGGAGTTTCAACAAGCCGGAACGCCAACATCTCCTGGGCCAGCAGTTTAGCGATGTTGGCGTTCAAGGCTTGCGCGTGTGGGTGGTTAGCAGTGTATTTCTGCCGCCGCTCCAATGTCTGAGAGATGGTGGGTTGTTGTAAAGAAACGCCTGATGGTGCCTTTGATGGTGCAGGAGAAGGAGATAAGACAGGACCAGGGGAGGATGAGGTAGAAGTCAACAAAGTGGCGGAGGCAGATGAAGTGGTGTCCTGGCTCGTCCTCTGGAGTGCATCGCCAGCACAGTCAGCAGTGGCAGTGGCAGAGGCAGAGGCAGAGGCAGTGGCAGTGGCGTGAACGGCAGGCGGCCTTTGTCCTGCCGTTGCTGCCTGCCACTGATTCCAGTGCTTGGATTCCAAATGACGGCGCATTGAAGTGGTGGACAGGTTGCTCTTCTCAGAGCCCCTAATCAATTTCGAGAGGCAAATTGTGCAGACAACACTATATCTGTCCTCGGCGCATTCCTTGAAAAAACTCCACACCTTCGAGAAACGTGCCCTCGAGGTGGGAGTTTTTCGGGGCTGGGTACGAACTGGAACATCTTGGGAGATTCCGGGTGTGGCCTGGCTTCGCCTAAGCTGCTGACCTCTGCCTCTGCCTCTAGCTACCCTTTTTGGTGCTGCACCTGCCTCAACATCCACACTACTTTCCCCGCTTGACATCCCCCCTGTCCAGGTCGGGTCAGTGTCCTCATCATCCACCACTTCCTCTTCCAACTCCTGTCTCATCTCCTCCTCCCGCACAATGCGCCGGTCAACTGGATGCCCTGACGGCAACTGCGTCACATCATCGTCGATGAGGGTGGGTTGCTGGTCATCCACCACCAAATCGAACGGAGATGGAGGAGACTCTAGTGTTTGAGCATCTGGACACAGATGCTCCTCTGTTAGGTTCGTGGAATCGTGACGTGGAGAGGCAGGTTGAGGGACAATGAAAGGAGCGGAGAACAGCTCTGGGGAGCAGGGACAGTTTGGGTTATTGTTCTGTAAAGCTTCGGAATTTTGGGAGGAAGGAAGACAAGACTGTTGGGTAATAGGAGGAGAGGAGGCAGAGTCTGACTGGCTGCTGGACAATGTGCTGTAAGCGTTCTCTGACAGCCATTGCAAGACCTGTTCCTGGTTCTCGGGCCTACTAAGGTTTGTACCCTGCAGTTTAGTTAATGTGGCAAGCAACCCTGGCACTGTGGAGTGGCGCAATGCTTGCTGCCCCACAGGAGTAGGCACGGGACGCCCTGTGGCTTCACTGCTACCTTGCTCCCCAGAACCATTCCCCCGACCTCGCCCACGGCCTCGTCCACGTCCCTTTCCGGGAGCCTTGCGCATTTTGAATTCCTAGTTAGAAATTGGCACTGTATACCAGTAGTAAAAATTGTGGGTGCACGTAACCCCAATATATTCTTTGAATTCCCAGTCAGACAATGGCACTGTATACCAGTAGTAAAAATTGTGGGTGCACGTAACCCCAATATATTCTTTGAATTCCCAGTCAGAAACTGGCACTATATGGCAGTAGCAAGAAATGAGGGTATTTGTATTCCCAATATACTCTTTGAATTCCCAGTCAGACAATGGCACTGTATACCAGTAGTAAAAATTGTGGGTGCACGTAACCCCAATATATTCTTTGAATTACCAGTCAGAAACTGGCACTATATGGCAGTAGCAAGAAATGAGGGTATTTATAACCCCAATATATTCTTTGAATTCCCAGTCAGACAATGGCACTGTATACCAGTAGTAAAAATTGTGGGTGCACGTAACCCCAATATATTCTTTGAATTCCCAGTCAGAAACTGGCACTATATGGCAGTAGCAAGAAATGAGGGTATTTGTATTCCCAATATACTCTTTGAATTCCCAGTCAGACAATGGCACTGTATACCAGTAGTAAAAATTGTGGGTGCACGTAACCCCAATATATTCTTTGAATTACCAGTCAGAAACTGGCACTATATGGCAGTAGCAAGAAATGAGGGTATTTATAACCCCAATATATTCTTTGAATTCCCAGTCAGACAATGGCACTGTATACCAGTAGTAAAAATTGTGGGTGCACGTAACCCCAATATATTCTTTGAATTCCCAGTCAGAAACTGGCACTATATGGCAGTAGCAAGAAATGAGGGTATTTGTATTCCCAATATACTCTTTGAATTCCCAGTCAGACAATGGCACTGTATACCAGTAGTAAAAATTGTGGGTGCACGTAACCCCAATATATTCTTTGAATTACCAGTCAGAAACTGGCACTATATGGCAGTAGCAAGAAATGAGGGTATTTGTATTCCCAATATACTCTTTGAATTCCCAGTCAGACAATGGCACTGTATACCAGTAGTAAAAATTGTGGGTGCACGTAACCCCAATATATTCTTTGAATTCCCAGTCAGAAACTGGCACTATATGGCAGTAGCAAGAAATGAGGGTATTTGTATTCCCAATATACTCTTTGAATTCCCAGTCAGACAATGGCACTGTATACCAGTAGTAAAAATTGTGGGTGCACGTAACCCCAATATATTCTTTGAATTACCAGTCAGAAACTGGCACTATATGGCAGTAGCAAGAAATGAGGGTATTTATAACCCCAATATATTCTTTGAATTCCCAGTCAGACAATGGCACTGTATACCAGTAGTAAAAATTGTGGGTGCACGTAACCCCAATATATTCTTTGAATTCCCAGTCAGAAACTGGCACTATATGGCAGTAGCAAGAAATGAGGGTATTTGTATTCCCAATATACTCTTTGAATTCCCAGTCAGACAATGGCACTGTATACCAGTAGTAAAAATTGTGGGTGCACGTAACCCCAATATATTCTTTGAATTACCAGTCAGAAACTGGCACTATATGGCAGTAGCAAGAAATGAGGGTATTTATAACCCCAATATATTCTTTGAATTCCCAGTCAGACAATGGCACTGTATACCAGTAGTAAAAATTGTGGGTGCACGTAACCCCAATATATTCTTTGAATTCCCAGTCAGAAACTGGCACTATATGGCAGTAGCAAGAAATGAGGGTATTTGTATTCCCAATATACTCTTTGAATTCCCAGTCAGACAATGGCACTGTATACCAGTAGTAAAAATTGTGGGTGCACGTAACCCCAATATATTCTTTGAATTACCAGTCAGAAACTGGCACTATATGGCAGTAGCAAGAAATGAGGGTATTTGTATTCCCAATATACTCTTTGAATTCCCAGTCAGACAATGGCACTGTATACCAGTAGTAAAAATTGTGGGTGCACGTAACCCCAATATATTCTTTGAATTACCAGTCAGAAACTGGCACTATATGGCAGTAGCAAGAAATGAGGGTATTTGTATTCCCAATATACTCTTTGAATTCCCAGTCAGACAATGGCACTGTATACCAGTAGTAAAAATTGTGGGTGCACGTAACCCCAATATATTCTTTGAATTCCCAGTCAGACACTGGCACTATATGGCAGTAGCAAGAAATGAGGGTATTTGTATTCCCAATATATTCTTTGAATTCCCAGTCAGACAATGGCACTGTATACCAGTAGTAAAAATTGTGGGTGCACGTAACCCCAATATATTCTTTGAATTCCCAGTCAGAAACTGGCACTATATGGCAGTAGCAAGAAATGAGGGTATTTGTATTCCCAATATATTCTTTGAATTCCCAGTCAGACAATGGCACTGTATACCAGTAGTAAAAATTGTGGGTGCACGTAACCCCAATATATTCTTTGAATTACCAGTCAGAAACTGGCACTATATGGCAGTAGCAAGAAATGAGGGTATTTGTATTCCCAATATACTCTTTGAATTCCCAGTCAGACAATGGCACTGTATACCAGTAGTAAAAATTGTGGGTGCACGTAACCCCAATATATTCTTTGAATTACCAGTCAGAAACTGGCACTATATGGCAGTAGCAAGAAATGAGGGTATTTGTATTCCCAATATACTCTTTGAATTCCCAGTCAGACAATGGCACTGTATACCAGTAGTAAAAATTGTGGGTGCACGTAACCCCAATATATTCTTTGAATTCCCAGTCAGAAACTGGCACTATATGGCAGTAGCAAGAAATGAGGGTATTTGTATTCCCAATATACTCTTTGAATTCCCAGTCAGACAATGGCACTGTATACCAGTAGTAAAAATTGTGGGTGCACGTAACCCCAATATATTCTTTGAATTACCAGTCAGAAACTGGCACTATATGGCAGTAGCAAGAAATGAGGGTATTTGTATTCCCAATATACTCTTTGAATTCCCAGTCAGACAATGGCACTGTATACCAGTAGTAAAAATTGTGGGTGCACGTAACCCCAATATATTCTTTGAATTACCAGTCAGAAACTGGCACTATATGGCAGTAGCAAGAAATGAGGGTATTTGTATTCCCAATGTACTCTTTGAATTCCCAGTCAGACAATGGCACTGTATACCAGTAGTAAAAATTGTGGGTGCACGTAACCCCAATATATTCTTTGAATTACCAGTCAGAAACTGGCACTATATGGCAGTAGCAAGAAATGAGGGTATTTGTATTCCCAATATACTCTTTGAATTCCCAGTCAGACAATGGCACTGTATACCAGTAGTAAAAATTGTGGGTGCACGTAACCCCAATATATTCTTTGAATTACCAGTCAGAAACTGGCACTATATGGCAGTAGCAAGAAATGAGGGTATTTGTATTCCCAATATACTCTTTGAATTCCCAGTCAGACAATGGCACTGTATACCAGTAGTAAAAATTGTGGGTGCACGTAACCCCAATATATTCTTTGAATTCCCAGTCAGACACTGGCACTATATGGCAGTAGCAAGAAATGAGGGTATTTGTATTCCCAATATATTCTTTGAATTCCCAGTCAGACAATGGCACTGTATACCAGTAGTAAAAATTGTGGGTGCACGTAACCCCAATATATTCTTTGAATTCCCAGTCAGAAACTGGCACTATATGGCAGTAGCAAGAAATGAGGGTATTTGTATTCCCAATATACTCTTTGAATTCCCAGTCAGACAATGGCACTGTATACCAGTAGTAAAAATTGTGGGTGCACGTAACCCCAATATATTCTTTGAATTCCCAGTCAGAAACTGGCACTATATGGCAGTAGCAAGAAATGAGGGTATTTGTATTCCCAATATACTCTTTGAATTCCCAGTCAGACAATGGCACTGTATACCAGTAGTAAAAATTGTGGGTGCACGTAACCCCAATATATTCTTTGAATTACCAGTCAGAAACTGGCACTATATGGCAGTAGCAAGAAATGAGGGTATTTGTATTCCCAATATACTCTTTGAATTCCCAGTCAGACAATGGCACTGTATACCAGTAGTAAAAATTGTGGGTGCACGTAACCCCAATATATTCTTTGAATTCCCAGTCAGAAACTGGCACTATATGGCAGTAGCAAGAAATGAGGGTATTTGTATTCCCAATATACTCTTTGAATTCCCAGTCAGACAATGGCACTGTATACCAGTAGTAAAAATTGTGGGTGCACGTAACCCCAATATATTCTTTGAATTACCAGTCAGAAACTGGCACTATATGGCAGTAGCAAGAAATGAGGGTATTTGTATTCCCAATATACTCTTTGAATTCCCAGTCAGACAATGGCACTGTATACCAGTAGTAAAAATTGTGGGTGCACGTAACCCCAATATATTCTTTGAATTACCAGTCAGAAACTGGCACTATATGGCAGTAGCAAGAAATGAGGGTATTTGTATTCCCAATATACTCTTTGAATTCCCAGTCAGACAATGGCACTGTATACCAGTAGTAAAAATTGTGGGTGCACGTAACCCCAATATATTCTTTGAATTACCAGTCAGAAACTGGCACTATATGGCAGTAGCAAGAAATGAGGGTATTTGTATTCCCAATATACTCTTTGAATTCCCAGTCAGACAATGGCACTGTATACCAGTAGTAAAAATTGTGGGTGCACGTAACCCCAATATATTCTTTGAATTACCAGTCAGAAACTGGCACTATATGGCAGTAGCAAGAAATGAGGGTATTTGTATTCCCAATATACTCTTTGAATTCCCAGTCAGACAATGGCACTGTATACCAGTAGTAAAAATTGTGGGTGCACGTAACCCCAATATATTCTTTGAATTCCCAGTCAGACACTGGCACTATATGGCAGTAGCAAGAAATGAGGGTATTTGTATTCCCAATATATTCTTTGAATTCCCAGTCAGACAATGGCACTGTATACCAGTAGTAAAAATTGTGGGTGCACGTAACCCCAATATATTCTTTGAATTCCCAGTCAGAAACTGGCACTATATGGCAGTAGCAAGAAATGAGGGTATTTGTATTCCCAATATACTCTTTGAATTCCCAGTCAGACAATGGCACTGTATACCAGTAGTAAAAATTGTGGGTGCACGTAACCCCAATATATTCTTTGAATTACCAGTCAGAAACTGGCACTATATGGCAGTAGCAAGAAATGAGGGTATTTGTATTCCCAATATACTCTTTGAATTCCCAGTCAGACAATGGCACTGTATACCAGTAGTAAAAATTGTGGGTGCACGTAACCCCAATATATTCTTTGAATTACCAGTCAGAAACTGGCACTATATGGCAGTAGCAAGAAATGAGGGTATTTGTATTCCCAATATACTCTTTGAATTCCCAGTCAGACAATGGCACTGTATACCAGTAGTAAAAATTGTGGGTGCACGTAACCCCAATATATTCTTTGAATTCCCAGTCAGAAACTGGCACTATATGGCAGTAGCAAGAAATGAGGGTATTTGTATTCCCAATATACTCTTTGAATTCCCAGTCAGACAATGGCACTGTATACCAGTAGTAAAAATTGTGGGTGCACGTAACCCCAATATATTCTTTGAATTACCAGTCAGAAACTGGCACTATATGGCAGTAGCAAGAAATGAGGGTATTTGTATTCCCAATATACTCTTTGAATTCCCAGTCAGACAATGGCACTGTATACCAGTAGTAAAAATTGTGGGTGCACGTAACCCCAATATATTCTTTGAATTACCAGTCAGAAACTGGCACTATATGGCAGTAGCAAGAAATGAGGGTATTTGTATTCCCAATATACTCTTTGAATTCCCAGTCAGACAATGGCACTGTATACCAGTAGTAAAAATTGTGGGTGCACGTAACCCCAATATATTCTTTGAATTACCAGTCAGAAACTGGCACTATATGGCAGTAGCAAGAAATGAGGGTATTTGTATTCCCAATATACTCTTTGAATTCCCAGTCAGACAATGGCACTGTATACCAGTAGTAAAAATTGTGGGTGCACGTAACCCCAATATATTCTTTGAATTCCCAGTCAGACACTGGCACTATATGGCAGTAGCAAGAAATGAGGGTATTTGTATTCCCAATATATTCTTTGAATTCCCAGTCAGACAATGGCACTGTATACCAGTAGTAAAAATTGTGGGTGCACGTAACCCCAATATATTCTTTGAATTCCCAGTCAGAAACTGGCACTATATGGCAGTAGCAAGAAATGAGGGTATTTGTATTCCCAATATACTCTTTGAATTCCCAGTCAGACAATGGCACTGTATACCAGTAGTAAAAATTGTGGGTGCACGTAACCCCAATATATTCTTTGAATTACCAGTCAGAAACTGGCACTATATGGCAGTAGCAAGAAATGAGGGTATTTGTATTCCCAATATACTCTTTGAATTCCCAGTCAGACAATGGCACTGTATACCAGTAGTAAAAATTGTGGGTGCACGTAACCCCAATATATTCTTTGAATTACCAGTCAGAAACTGGCACTATATGGCAGTAGCAAGAAATGAGGGTATTTGTATTCCCAATATACTCTTTGAATTCCCAGTCAGACAATGGCACTGTATACCAGTAGTAAAAATTGTGGGTGCACGTAACCCCAATATATTCTTTGAATTACCAGTCAGAAACTGGCACTATATGGCAGTAGCAAGAAATGAGGGTATTTGTATTCCCAATATACTCTTTGAATTCCCAGTCAGACAATGGCACTGTATACCAGTAGTAAAAATTGTGGGTGCACGTAACCCCAATATATTCTTTGAATTCCCAGTCAGACACTGGCACTATATGGCAGTAGCAAGAAATGAGGGTATTTGTATTCCCAATATATTCTTTGAATTCCCAGTCAGACAATGGCACTGTATACCAGTAGTAAAAATTGTGGGTGCACGTAACCCCAATATATTCTTTGAATTCCCAGTCAGAAACTGGCACTATATGGCAGTAGCAAGAAATGAGGGTATTTGTATTCCCAATATACTCTTTGAATTCCCAGTCAGACAATGGCACTGTATACCAGTAGTAAAAATTGTGGGTGCACGTAACCCCAATATATTCTTTGAATTCCCAGTCAGAAACTGGCACTATATGGCAGTAGCAAGAAATGAGGGTATTTGTATTCCCAATATACTCTTTGAATTCCCAGTCAGACAATGGCACTGTATACCAGTAGTAAAAATTGTGGGTGCACGTAACCCCAATATATTCTTTGAATTACCAGTCAGAAACTGGCACTATATGGCAGTAGCAAGAAATGAGGGTATTTGTATTCCCAATATACTCTTTGAATTCCCAGTCAGACAATGGCACTGTATACCAGTAGTAAAAATTGTGGGTGCACGTAACCCCAATATATTCTTTGAATTACCAGTCAGAAACTGGCACTATATGGCAGTAGCAAGAAATGAGGGTATTTATAACCCCAATATATTCTTTGAATTCCCAGTCAGACAATGGCACTGTATACCAGTAGTAAAAATTGTGGGTGCACGTAACCCCAATATATTCTTTGAATTCCCAGTCAGAAACTGGCACTATATGGCAGTAGCAAGAAATGAGGGTATTTGTATTCCCAATATACTCTTTGAATTCCCAGTCAGACAATGGCACTGTATACCAGTAGTAAAAATTGTGGGTGCACGTAACCCCAATATATTCTTTGAATTACCAGTCAGAAACTGGCACTATATGGCAGTGGCAAGAAATGAGGGTATTTATAACCCCAATATATTCTTTGAATTCCCAGTCAGACAATGGCACTGTATACCAGTAGTAAAAATTGTGGGTGCACGTAACCCCAATATATTCTTTGAATTCCCAGTCAGAAACTGGCACTATATGGCAGTAGCAAGAAATGAGGGTATTTGTATTCCCAATATACTCTTTGAATTCCCAGTCAGACAATGGCACTGTATACCAGTAGTAAAAATTGTGGGTGCACGTAACCCCAATATATTCTTTGAATTACCAGTCAGAAACTGGCACTATATGGCAGTAGCAAGAAATGAGGGTATTTATAACCCCAATATATTCTTTGAATTCCCAGTCAGACAATGGCACTGTATACCAGTAGTAAAAATTGTGGGTGCACGTAACCCCAATATATTCTTTGAATTCCCAGTCAGAAACTGGCACTATATGGCAGTAGCAAGAAATGAGGGTATTTGTATTCCCAATATACTCTTTGAATTCCCAGTCAGACAATGGCACTGTATACCAGTAGTAAAAATTGTGGGTGCACGTAACCCCAATATATTCTTTGAATTACCAGTCAGAAACTGGCACTATATGGCAGTAGCAAGAAATGAGGGTATTTATAACCCCAATATATTCTTTGAATTCCCAGTCAGACAATGGCACTGTATACCAGTAGTAAAAATTGTGGGTGCACGTAACCCCAATATATTCTTTGAATTCCCAGTCAGAAACTGGCACTATATGGCAGTAGCAAGAAATGAGGGTATTTGTATTCCCAATATACTCTTTGAATTCCCAGTCAGACAATGGCACTGTATACCAGTAGTAAAAATTGTGGGTGCACGTAACCCCAATATATTCTTTGAATTACCAGTCAGAAACTGGCACTATATGGCAGTAGCAAGAAATGAGGGTATTTATAACCCCAATATATTCTTTGAATTCCCAGTCAGACAATGGCACTGTATACCAGTAGTAAAAATTGTGGGTGCACGTAACCCCAATATATTCTTTGAATTCCCAGTCAGAAACTGGCACTATATGGCAGTAGCAAGAAATGAGGGTATTTGTATTCCCAATATACTCTTTGAATTCCCAGTCAGACAATGGCACTGTATACCAGTAGTAAAAATTGTGGGTGCACGTAACCCCAATATATTCTTTGAATTCCCAGTCAGACACTGGCACTATATGGCAGTAGCAAGAAATGAGGGTATTTGTATTCCCAATATATTCTTTGAATTCCCAGTCAGACAATGGCACTGTATACCAGTAGTAAAAATTGTGGGTGCACGTAACCCCAATATATTCTTTGAATTACCAGTCAGAAACTGGCACTATATGGCAGTAGCAAGAAATGAGGGTATTTGTATTCCCAATATATTCTTTGAATTCCCAGTCAGACAATGGCACTGTATACCAGTAGTAAAAATTGTGGGTGTATATAGCCCCAATTCTATTGCTAGGGGACTTGCAGGGTATTTCTGGGGTGAAGGTGGGGGGGCACACCGTTGGAACGGGTATCGGGGTATATATCGGGTATACGGGAATACACTGACAGTGTATTCCATTCAGGATCCTGGGAAAGCTGGGTTGCGGCGATTGAGCCCGTCAGTGCCACGTTACACTGACAAGCTTCTCCCTGGAATTTAGCTCTTACAAGAGCTGTTGGTTGTCTTCTCCTTCCTATCCTAGCCTGTCCCTGCCTACCCAGAATCTAAGCCCTAGCTAGCTGGACGGAAACCTCCGTCCTCGGTGAATTGCAAGCTCAGAATGACGCGAAGCTGGGCGGCGCTGTTCTTTTAAATTAGAGGTCACATGTTTTCGGCAGCCAATGGGTTTTGCCTACTTTTTTCAACGTCACCGGTGTCGTAGTTCCTGTCCCACCTACCCTGCGCTGTTATTGGAGCAAAAAAGGCGCCAGGGAAGGTGGGAGGGGAATCGAGTAATGGCGCACTTTACCACGCGGTGTTCGATTCGATTCGAACATGCCGAACAGCCTAATATCCGATCGAACATGAGTTCGATAGAACACTGTTCGCTCATCTCTAACTCTTAGTACAGGCCCTGCGTGAAAAAAAAGCTCCGACATTGTCCTAGATCACCCCCTGGTGGTATACACACCACATGACATCCATGCAATCCTCACACAGGTAGACAGACGTCATTTGTCTTTGGCAAGACAGAGCAAGATGGAATTTGCTCTACAATCCTCCTCCAACATCCCATTTCAGCGTTGTTTGACTTTTGAATCCTGCAACTCTTTTACCAGTAGGAGTTCATGATTCAAAGGGGGGAGTAGATGATGAGATATTTTTAAACTCCCTCTCAGAAGAGGCGGCTTCAGTCATGTTACTGATGCCCCATTGGAGAATCCTGACTATGAGATGTTTGTGGATGGTTCCAGGTACCTAACAGAAAAAGGCAAATTTGTTACAGGGTATGCTGTAGTCACTATACATGACACCATAGTACAAGAAGCCCTTCCACCACACATGTCAGCACAAGAGGCTGAATAATAGAAGTCTGCAAAGTAGCTAAGGATAGCACAGCAAACATTTACACTGACTCCAGGTATGCGTATGGCATTACACATGGTTATGGTCCAATTTGGAGGTCCAGGAACTTCCTGACGGCACAGGGTAAGCCAATTAAGAATGGAAACTTAGTAAGTCAGTTGATGGAGGCCATATTGCTCCCTAAGCAGTTGGCAATTGTGAAAGTCAGAGCTAACACAAGGGGAAGAGACCCTGAGAGTATTGGAAATGAAAAGGCTGATTGAGCAGCGGTGCTACTACCATGGAAGGGTCTCAACCAGGTGAGACATTGACCTAGCAGACCCCAAGGGTCTGTACTCTAAGGTGACTGGTGCCAGAGAATGTGAAGGAATGTGGAAAATGGGGGAAAGACTGTGTCCGCTCACAGCAGCATATCCCCAAATGGTTGGTTTGGCCCACAGTAAGGTGCATGCCTCTCAAAATGCCATGGAGTCACTAGTGGGTAAACTATGGTTTGCCCTAGGTTTTGGAAGGATTGCAGGTAATCACGTAAATGCATGTCACATATGTGCTCTACACAATCCAGGACAGGTAGTTAAAACACCGCATGCACACCAATACCCCTGTATCCATTTCAGAGAATACAAGTAGATTACATACAGTTGCCTAAGTCTGGAATGTACGAGTACGTATTGGTTTGTGTGGTTGGGCCAAGGCCTATCCTGTGAGCCGGACAACCGCACAGATAACTGCCAAGAAATTGATGTCTGAGCTTGTGTGTAGATTGGGGATACCTGAGGTGATAGAATCTGATAGAGGTACACAATTCACAGGTGAAATAATGAAGGAAATAATGTCTGTATTAGGGATTGAGCAAGCTTTCCACACACCCTACCATCCCAAAGTTCAGGCTAAGTGGAAAGGTTGAATGGCACACTCAAGTTAAAAATCCAGAAAGCCATGGCAGAGACAGGAAGGCCCTGGCCAGAGTGCCTGTCTCTAGCATTATATTCGGTGAGGACCAATCCTAATAGAAAGACGGGTCTGTCACCATTTGAGGTGCTTTTTGGAAGTGTGCCTAGACTAGCGTTGTATTTTCCCCAGAATTTACAACTCAATTATGATAGCACTGCCAGCTATGTCCAGAGCCTGTGTCAAAGATTGAAAGTAACATATAAACAGGTGTTTTCTTCTATTCCAGACTCTTTTGATTTTCCAGGAACACATAGCTTGCAGCCCAGTGATTGGGTGGTCGTGAAAAGACATACCAGGAAGTCTCTTGAACCCAGATATGACGGTCCCTCCAAGTGCTGCTGATAACTGTCACTTCAGTCAAATTGGAGGGAAAATCTACCTGGATACACGCTTCCCATTGTAAAAAGGTTCCTGAACCACGGCAGGAATGAAGAGATGGACATTACTTGCTTCATGCTTTCTCAAGTTAATTTTGATGTGTTTTAATCGATGTTCTGATAAAGCTAGACATAAATGGTAGACATTATAGGAATATCAGATGGGGAATCCAATGGGCGTGGCATCTACATTGTAGGTGAATGTACTCATCTGATAGGAGAATAATGTCTAAAAATGGGGGAATTGTAAGGGTTAAAATAAACTTGCTCTTTTATTAAGAGACAAAGTCAGTTGGACAGCAAAACCACAAGTCTCAGACTGCACGTTAGCAGTTAGACTCATTCTGCTGATCTATAGATAGCTGCATGCCAGTGGTTAGACATAGTCTGTTATCATTCTAAAAAACTGTAGATACGGGAAGTTGTGGTGTAAGTGACCGTTGATGCTCAGTGCCGTGGTATATGTAACATTTTGTGCTTATCTAGGATGTTCTGCTAACTGTCACATAAGTTGGCAGATGTTCAGTTGAAGATATATATATATATATGTATGTGACAATATATGCTACGTGCTACCGGATCCATGAGACCATATTTAGATGTCAGGTCATGTGACCTGTATGCATTTGTGCTTCCTTTATAAACCTGTGCTGCTGAACAATAAAGTGTGGCACTTGAATAACTGACAACTGTGTCTGTTGTGTGTGTCATCCGAGCGCTCGTAACTTTCTCTTTTTGCAATGAGAACTACGACAAACATAACCCAGGGGGGTCTTGAGCCCCCCCAACAGCAGTTACTTCTTGCTATATACATGCAAACCAGCTTTTGTTAGGGGTGTCACCCCAAAAAATAGCAGGAATCCACAGCAGTTACTTCTTGCTATATACATTCCAACCAGCTTTTCTGAAGGGTGTCCCCCCAGAAAGATAGCAGGAATCCACAGCAGTTACTTCGTGCTATATACGTGCAAACCAGCTTTTGTTAGGGGTGTCCCCCCACAAAATAGCAGGAATCCACAGCAGTTACTTCTTGCTATATACGTTCCAACCAGCTTTTCTTAGCAGGAATGCAGAGCAGTTAGAACTGGCTATATACGTGCAAACCAGCTTTTCTTAGGGGTGTCCCCACCACAAAATAGCAGGAATACAGAGCAGTTAGTTCTTGCTATATATACGCGCAAACCAGCTTTTCAAGCAGTGTGTAACCCCAAAACAGGGATACAGAGCAATTAGGTCCGGCTATGTATGCTCAATCCAGATATCCAGGGACTGTACCCCCAAAACCTAGGTGGGAGACACCGAAATTCAGTCCGGCTATGTACGCTCAATCCAGATATCCAAGGTGTGTACCTCCAAAACCTAGGTGGGAGACACTGAAATTCAGTCAGGCTATGTATGCTCATCCAGTTTTTCACGGTGTGTACCCCCAATATCTAGGTGGGAGAGACAGAAATTCAGCCAGGCTATGTACGCTCAATCCAGTTTTTCACGGTGTGTAACCCCAAAACCTATCTGGAAGACACAGGAATTCAGTCAGGCTATGTATGCTGAATCCAATTTTTAAGGGTCTACCCCCCAAAGCTAAGTGGGAGACGCAGCAATTCAATCAGGCTATATCAGCTCAATCCAATTTTTAAGGGTCTACCCCCCGAAGCTAAGTGGGAGACAGCTGTTCATTCAGTCAGGCCATGTATGGTCAAACCTGTTTTTAATGCTGTACCCCCCTTAAGCTAAGTGGGAGACACAGCAATTCAGTCACGCTATATTAGAGCAATCCAATTTTTTGTTCAATCCAGTATTTTTTGCTCTCCATGATGTAAACTATGCCTTTGTCTCTTGAAAAGCAACCCAACATGAAGTCAGCCATGTGTGCCAGTGTGTTACTTGGCATGACTTCGCTGCCCCCAACTGTAAGGGTCACTCTCCATTTCCCACTACCCTTCACACCATCCATGCTGAAGCAATGGCATGCACTGAACTTCACCCTCAAGCCTCGTGTGGGACAGTGACATGAAATGCCATTTCATCCCCCTCGTCTTCTTCCGCCAGCCAACGGTGCGAAGATGACAGGAGTGTGCTCTGAATGTTTTCAGCCTAGCAGAGGCTACTTCTCACTTACGAAAATGGCTGCACTTTGACCAGTATATCAGGTACAATGGTGTAGGTTTCAAAGAACCTTTGCACGAACAAGTTGAAAACGTGGACCGTGTTTGAGTCTGGCAAGCTCCAGATCTGCTACCAGGTTCCGGCCATTATCACATACGTAAACATCCTTGATGGCATCCCTCACCTCGGAGGCAGTATGCTGTCTGTCCCCCAAGCTGATGAGCTTCAGTACAGCCTGCTGACATCTTCCTATGCCAGTGGTACAGCATTTCCAAATCGTAGCTGGGGTCGAGGTTGCAGCGCAGGAGTAGGCTTTCAGAGAAATCCTGCCATGAATTTTGGGCTAGGAGAGGAGATAGGCCACCCCAGTTTGCACCCCGGGCCCAGACTCCACTACATTCACCCAGCCTGTCATTAAAGATAAGCAGCATCCCTGACCGCAGGCGCTTGTCGATGTGTCGGTGGTCAAGTGGACCTTGCAGCAAAGCGCGGAACTCTGGGCCCAACTGATGTTATGGGACACGTGCAGGCGCAAGGCGAGGACAGCACACCAAGAGAAGTAGTAACGGCTACTCCCAGTTTAGGGAGGTGCCCCAGCTGCCATCTGGTGACGGAAGGCCTGGGTATCCAGAAGCATAAACACCAACATCTCCAGGGCCAGCAGTTTTTAGATGAGGCCGTTAAAGGCTTGGGCATGTGGGTGACTTGCGCTGTACTCCTGCCTGCAATGAAACACCTGGGAGATGGGGAGTGGCTGGGAAGAGGCGCATTATGGTGCAGGCCAAAACGGCAATGACAATGAACCATCTGCCACTTCGTCATCCTCCTCTTCCTCCATCAATATACGCTGTGAAGTGGACAGGAGTGTGCACTGACTATCCTGCTGGAATGGTTCTGCTCCTATGCCCGAGTCCTCAGCGTACAATGCGTTATCTCTGATGGTGATGAGGAATTCTTGCATCACACACAGCAGTGGGATTGTTAAAATCAGTAATACGTCATCAAAGCTGACCCTCTTGGTGGACTCCTCAAAGACACGGAGAGATCTCGCATAAGTCTGGCAACATGGGCGAGTTTTGCATGAGTGGCTAGTACATGGAAAATCTTTGGCCTTGCTGCCTCTGGACATGCCTCTGCCTCTATCCACTTTTTTTTCCTGCTTAGCTCGCTTCCACATCTACACTTCTTTCCCTGCTATACATCACCCCTCTTCATGCCTCTGCCTGTAGCCACCTTTTTTGCTGCTTAGCCTGCCTCCATATTTACGTATCATTTGTGCGGTTTATTCCTCTCCTGTACCAGAACAAAGGATGAGATTTTTAACTTATACCGAGGGTCGAGGATTGCAAAAATCCATTATTGTTTGCTCTCCATGATGTGAACTATGCCTTTGTCTCTTGAAAAGCAACCTAACATGAAGTCAGCCATGTGTGCCAGTGTGTTACTTGGCATGACATTATAATGAGCTTCTCACCAGCACAGTTGGGGGAATCAGGGTGGATTGAAATTCTAACCAGGAGAGTTTGGGGGCATTAGTGTGAATTGAACCTAGTAGGAGCAGAATTGTGCAACGCTAATGGTGGAGGAGTATGAGAAGGAGGAAGAATTGTAGAGGGTGAGCACACACATCAAACTTCATGTCAGGGTGCTTGACACTGCTGGACATGAAAATGATTGGTCTATCCAGTGGCTGTTCATTTTGATCAGCGTTAGCCAGTCAGCACTGACAGCTGGCTGTGCTTATCCGTGATGATGCCACCGGCAGCGCTGAAGACATTTTCCGATAGCACGCTGGCATCAAGGCAGGAAAGGACCTCCAATGTGTCCAAGTTCCAGCTACAAATCCAACTTGAAGGCCCACTAAATGTAGGGCGCAGAGGGATCGGAGAGGACAGGGCTGGGGTCGGCCAGGTACTCCCGCAACATGCGCCTATACTTGTCCCTCCTGGTGACACTAGGCCCCTCAGTGATGGTAGTTTGGCCAAGGGGTGCCATTAACGTGTCCCAGACCTTGTAGAGTGTGCCCCTGGTGGGTGTGGACCGGATGGCAGTTGTTAGCCTGTTGGAAGAATTAGTCTGGCAACATGGGCGAGTTTTGCATGAGTGGGTAGTATACGGAAAATCTTTGGCCTTGCTGCCTCTGGACATGCCTCTGCCTCTAGCCACCTTTTTGCTGCTGCACTTGCCTCCACATCTACACTGCTTTCCCCGCTTCACCCCTGTCCATTTAGGGTCGGTGGCCTCATCGTCCACCAACTCCTCTTCCAATTGCTCACTCTCCTCTTACTGCAAACTACACATGACAACAGCATGCCCTGATTGCAACTGTGTCTCATCATCATCACTGAAGACGGAAAATGCTGGTTGCGGGTCCACAACCACAAAATCGCCAGGTGATGCCGGATGCTCCAGTGTTTGGGCATCAGTACACACAAAGTCGTCTGGTAGCTCCTGGGATTTGGGAAGTGGTTCAACAGAGGGAGAGACAGTAAAAGGACCCGAAAAGAGATCCTGGGAGGGGGAAAGGGTGGGATGACTCTGTTGGGAAGATTGGGCAAGTTGGGAGGAAGGAGGGGCAGACTCTTGGGTATGAACACGACTGCAGGTAGTGACTGACTGGCTGCTGGAAAAGCAGCTGGAAACATAATCCGATAGCCATTGTAACACCTGTTCCTGGTGCTCGTACCTGGTCTGCATTGTACCCTGCATCCTGCTTAACGCAGCTGTCAAATCAGGAATTGTGATGAGCGCATGCTAATGTTTCTTGTCCAGTGGAAAGGATGGGATAGGATTTCACATAAGTCTGCCACCCATGGAAACTCATGGTGCAGAAACTGAGGGAGCTTACTTTGATGAACCCTTGGGTTTTGGAGATGGAACTCCATCAAAGGTCTCTGCTGCTCAGACACCCTGCTCAACATATGGTATCTAGGGTTTCAGCATGTGGTGACCTTGCACAACAGCCGATGCTTCAGGCAGATGGAGGTGTTGCTGGAGTGTATTGAGGCTAGCACCAGGTACTGTAGACTTGCCAAAGTGGGAGCACAAGCGCCGCACTTTAACCAGTAGCTTGTGTAAATTGGGGTAAGTTGTTAGAAACCGTTGCACCAATAATTTGAAAACAAGGGCCATGTGTGGACAATGTTTGAGTCTGGCAAGCTCCAGATCTGCTACAGGTTCCGGCCATTATCACATACGTCAACCTGCACCTGGGCCCAGGTGCAGCGAGGCAAAAAACATTGCCATCTCATCCAGAATGGCATCCCTGACCTCAGAGGCACTGTGCTGTCTGTCCCCCAAGATGATGAGCTGCAGCACAGCCTGCTGACGTCTCCCCACGCCAGTGTTGCAGCGTTTTCAGCTCATAGCTGGGGGTCGATTTAACGGTGGAGGAGGAGGGAAGTGTTTCAGCACTCCTGCCAGGAATATTCGGCAGGGAGACAAGGAAGGTCGCCACAGTTTGAGACCCAGTCCCAGCCTCAACTACATTCAGCCAGTGTGCCGCGATTGAGATGCAGCGTCCCTGGCCACATGCACTTGTCCACGCGTCGGTGGTCAAGTGGAACTTTGTACAACTTAGGGCCCGCCTGATGTTACGGGACACATGCTGGTGCAAGGCTCAACTCACCATAATGGCCAAAAACACTGCTGGTGAATTTTGTTCCATTCCAAAGGACTCTGTGTTTAGATTTGGCTCAGTCACAGCTCCAGAACATGCCTTTGAAGGCAAGGTTTCCTTTAGTGGCTCCATCTCAGCAGGATGATGATGGTGAAGCTTGGTTAAATCTGGTGTCAGAAGGGAAAATGGTTTCTGATCTACATCTGAAGTATTGGAGCATGCTGTTTGGACTATTAACACCTGATCAGAACCCTGTAGAGGTAATGTAGAGTCCGATATTAGAGGACCATTACCGGTAGTAGTGGTTGCAGCCAATTCTCCACCTTTGCGGTCCTCTAAATAAAAGTTACCCCCAGGACTTGATGCCAAAATGTTATCAATTTCCCAATCAAAATCAAGGTCAATGTCTGGGTCCTCAGTCCAATCCACTGCATCAATCCAACACAATGAGAGTGATGGTTCTGGAACCACTGTTTTAGGGGCTAAGAATTTTAAAGGGACTAACACTCTGCTGGTGCAACGCTTAACTCACCCAAAGGGCAAAAAACTCTGCTGGTGCAAGGCTGAACTAAGTTAAAGGGCCTAAAACTCTGCTGGTAAGAGACTGAAGTCACCTCAAGGGCCTCAATCTCTGCTGATAGTTCAGCTTAAGGGCCCCTAACTTAATTTGGAAGGGCTCACGTTAAGGGCCAGAAAAGTGAATTTTTGAAGGGCTCACCACATCACACACACATAAACAATGACAATTTAGGGTGGGGGCTTCTGGATTTCCCATTGCCTATTCCATCTGTGGTTGTCATGGGCAACGTGATTTAAAGGAGAGCTTATTAATGTTTCTTTTGCTTAAATTGGGGTTTGTGTCCATCCATTTGGGGGAAGAAAGAAGGCTTCCAGGTATTTTCCCACTTTGATAGAGATTTTTTTGAGTGCGGAAAGTGTGTAGTTGATAGGCTGTGATGGTGGGGTAAAACTGTGATGTGGGGCATGCTTCCCATGCTGTCCCAGTTGCATTGCAGAGGTGTTGGCATCATTTGCTGAGGTGTCATAATGGACTTCTGAGTTGAATGGTGGGTTCCCCTGAAACAAAGCATTTTTCCCCATAGACTATAATGGGGTTTGATATTCTATCGAATAGTTGAATATTGAGCAGCTATTCGAAACGAATATTGAATATTTTACTGTTTACTCATCTCTAGTTTTCATACAGTCATATATCCACCATAAATCCATTTCGTATAATTCCAGGTTAACCTTTTCAGATCCCCTATTGAAGATTTGTTTTTGCTTAACTGTGACTTTGATTAAGAATTTTCAACAAAATAACATACATTGATGTAGAAAGGAATATGGACAAAGCCACAACATGTGGCACAAAATCCTACCAAATAAAACTCAATAACTCAATCAATAATAAAACAAAGGAGAAGGGAAGAGGAACAGAGGGAGCAGGAGTCAGAGACCATGAACAGTGCAATAGGTGTATTTAAGATTTTAAGCTTTTACTCTTGTTCATGTGTCCAATTTTAGGACTTTTATGCAAGTTTATTGTAATCAACGGTATTTTACACATTGAACATTTGAGTAAGATGCCTTTTCTTTTTTCCCCACTTGAGGGCACCAGCATACCACATTATATTTAATTTCACGTGATGAAGCCACCCCACGCTGCCCTGCGTCGCTATGGTGACGTCAGCATATCTTCCGGGTTTGTCCTTCTTAACCCGGCTCCTCGTGGTTCAGCGGCGCATGTCACTGCATACACACAATCTCTCATTATCTGGTAAGTCCCCTCTATATGTTTATTATTCGAGGGGTTTGTTTCCTATCTTTGCATATAATCCGGAGCCTTGATTTGTTGGTTGTGTTGAGGATTCTCTGCAATTGATCATGAGCAATCATTATGAGATGTACATGTTTATTAGTAATTATTAATGAGCAATTCTTATGAGCAGTACTCATTTCTGAGTAATTATTATACATATGTGCACATTGATGAGTAGTTATTATATATATGTGCACATTGATGAGTAGTTATTATACATATGTGCACATTGATGAGTAGTTATTATACATACGTGCACATTGATGAGTAGTTATTATACATACGTGCACATTGATGAGTAGTTATTATACATACGTGCACATTGATGAGTAGTTATTATACATACGTGCACATTGATGAGTAGTTATTATACATACATACACATTGATGAGTAGTTATATGTGCACATTGATGAGTAGTTATTATACATACGTGCACATTGATGAGTAGTTATTATACATACGTGCACATTGATGAGTAGTTATTATACATACATACACATTGATGAGTAGTTATATGTGCACATTGATGAGTAGTTATTATACATACGTGCACATTGATGAGTAGTTATTATACATACATACACATTGATGAGTAATTATTATACATACATGCACATTGATGTACAATCAATCAATATACATTCATACATACACACATTTATGAGTATTGTACATACATACACATTGATAAGTAGTTATTATACATACGTGCACATTGATGAGTAGTCATTATAGATACATACACATTTATGAGTATTATACATACATACACTTTGATGAGTAGTTATTATACATACATAGACATTGATGAGTAATCATTATACATATGGGTACATTGATGAGTAGTTATACATACAGTACATACACATTTATGTAATTATTATACATATGTGCACATCGAGTAGTTATTATACATGAGTACACATTGATGAGTAGTTATTATACATACATGCACATTGAGGAGTAGTTATTATATATAAGCACACATTTACGAGTAATTTATTATACATACGTGCACATTGATCTGTAGTTATTAAACATACATACACATTGATGTACAGTTAATATGCATTCATACATACACACATTTATGAGTAATTATACACATGTACACATTGATAAGTAGTTATTGTACGTATGTGCACATTGAGGAGTAGTTATTATACATACATGCATATTGAGGAGTAGTTATTATACATACATGCACATTGAGGAGTAGTTATCATATATACGTACACATTTATGAGTAATTATTATACATACATACACACAAATTAATGAGTAGTTGTTATACATACATAGACATTGAGGAGTAGTTATTATACATACTTACATATTGATGAGTAATTATACATACATGCACATTGATGAGTAGTCATTATACATACAGTACATACATACACATTCATAAGTAATTATACATATATACACATTAATGAGTAGTTGTTATACATACATACACATTGATGAGTAATTATTATACATACATATACATTGCTGAGTAATTATTATACATACATATACATTGCTGAGTAGTCATTATACATACATACGCATTCATAAGTAATTATTATACATATATACACATTTATGAGTAGTTATTATGCAAACATAGACATTGATGAGTAGTTATTATGAATTCTGCACATTTCTAGTAGTTTATCGCCTGGCCTTTGTTCATGTACTTGTACGTAGATTTAAATTGTATTGGCATTTGACAGTTTCCTGTATTGCCCACTACCCACTTACCTAACATGGTATATGATCTTGCTTAGCCTGATAGTAATGCCCATCTGCATGATATGGTAGCCGCATTTGCATTTCTGGTATTTGTCCCATTTCCTTGCGTACCACTATTTCATTTTTAGTATCCACATCTACAGTTTATTTAGTCATTCATTTATGCTTATTTTCTAGGTATCCACTTAGGATCAAGTTTGTCTCCTTTTGTTGCACATCTACCATATGCCACTTGTAGTATTCACCATTATTTTATAGGGTTGGACTGGCCCACAGGTGACTAGGTGAATGCCCTGATGGGTCCTCAGCTCACCCTGGCATTGCATAGTACACTCATTATACTGCATACAGACACTCATCATACAGCATCTCAACCAGAGTATGTGTGGGTATAATATACTGGGTAGAGTACTGTAGGCACATTGGACAGCTGAGGTGTTGAGCCCACCAGTATCCTTACTCCCTGGGCCCCATCTTAATCACACTGCTGGGGGCCCATAACCAATCTCTTACAGAGTCTTTCTGCTGCCTGAGGCCTGCTGCTGTATGAGCACATATCTCTGGCTCATGGAGATTAGAGGGCCCTAGTTGAAGACATAAGCCAGACAGTAGACTACTGATCGGTCCCCAGGAGAGAAACTGTTATTTTGGGATGTTACTAATTTTCTCACCCTCCTGGGGGGCCTTCTTTTATATGATTTTCTTTTCTTATATGCCACCTTTTATCTGTTATGTTACAATTCTAATTCCTTTTTTTCTCATTCTCCTAGTTTATTGTCCTCAGTTATATAATTTTTGATTGTATATTTATTGTGTTTTGCTCATGCTTGTTTTTTGCTTCCTTTCCCATATAGCTAGATGAAGGGCATTCGGTCCAAAACATTGCTCTACATTATATAATGGCTACACTTATATTGAGTGGCACTGTGACTCTGGATCCATGTATGCATATTTGTACTTACTAAAATAAAAGCTAGGTCAAGGTACTGGAGTAATGTCCCTCTTCTTCTAGAATATACACAGCATAGTGCCCCATAGCACTGTATAATCAACATCAGGCTAAGTGGAGATCACTCCACACAGAGAACTAAATGATCCTGAGTCTTTCTTTTATCTTCCTAGTTGCTATGACTCCTAGTATATTTTCTATCTGCTATGAGCTTGTATGTGTTCTTTCTTGAATTATATTACTGTATCATACATTCTACTATAACACACTGAATTTCCCTGTGGTGGGACTATTAAAAGATTATCTTATCTTATCTTACTTTCCCCCAAATGGCATAAAGCCCATTTATACAAACTATAAGGTCCCAAAGTAGCCCCTTAACCAAATATAACGTCCCACAGTGGCCTTTCCACACAGTATAATGTCCTATAAGAGGCGACAGCCCACTTGGGGGCTGAAGGGTAAGAGGAGGCGGCCGTGGGCAAGAGCGGGGACTGTATAGGAAATGGGAACAATTACTTGCCGGAGTAACTCCAGCAGGTAACAGCAAAGTCAGCGTCACAGGTGCTTCCATTCATTTCTATGGGAGCGTGCTGTTCGGATCGGAATGCTGTGAAAGTAGGATCAGAGAACCACTTGTGTAGTACCTGCATTGTCAGAAGCGGTTAGTAATTGGCTCCGCCAGTAGTAGTGGCGCCCTGCTGTAGGGAGCCAATAGAACGCTGTGAAAGCAGGCAGAGAACCACATCAGGGAGTGACAACCCCTGGGAATCAAGCCATGGGCCGGATTGCACTTTGGAGACCTTAAAGTGCAAGTGCCCCCGGGGTATGAGGTGGCTCTCAGGGTGCCCTAACTGACTGGGGATGGGATACCACTGAGTGATGGCACATTGCGCAGCACTATTTACACTTTCAGAGCACCCGCCCTTATGCCTGGTCTATACCAACATGGGTAATCTTTAAAGAGCTGGCAGGTAGACCGGACCTTCACTGGCACGCCATCCACTTATTTATTATTTTTCATGTGTATCACTGTTTTGTCACTTTTTATCATTGTGTGTCTGTAAGGATGAAGGAGTTATGTGACTGTAATTCTATGACTAGGTTTGAAGGGACATTCCCTTTAAGTATATAAATCATACATAATAAGTGTTGTGCTTAGTATGATGTAGCTTCATGTGTTCATTTTTTACAATAACCATTAAACATTTTCCTTTAGCTTTGTTGGATTTCTAATGGCAGTAGAGCAGCTATTTGGCGCAGAGCTATTGCTGTCGCAAGTATTCAGAATGTGACGTAGATCTAATGGTGGGAAAAGCACTGTAGGATTCACTACTGAGCTGCTGAGGATGGTGGTACTCTGGTTTTCTCCGCAAACTACGGTTTACCTGCTCAATATACTGGTCTGGTCTGCTAAAGACCATTGTTCACTAATCTATAGCTGGCATCTCGCCTTCAAAATTTCACATACCTTGTATTCCGTAAGTGACAACCTATATGGCTCTGCCTGGCTATGACAGTGGTATAGGAGAAGGCAATGTACTACATAAGTGCGGGATGATTTGTAGGAGGTTTGACATCTCCGTCAGATTGCAAAATTAATATGAAGGGATACATTTGATAATATTATATATTAGAGCATTGCCATTTGAGCATAATATTAGTAATGATGTTTAATAATTTATGATGTTTCTTCATATAACGTTTGTTTTAGATGGATTCGGGAAATGACATTTCTTCCACGTCTGGATTAAATAACATCTGAAATATGAATGTGGGATTTTTGCACAAATCATCATGGCTAACCCACAGTAAGTATCTCATGATGAGTTGTAGGTATCACCTTTGGTTGAGTATTTTCTGCATTTCTCCTCTGCATAACTATGATGTAACTATGAGGTAAAGAGCCCTTGTTGGTTTTTTTGTTTCCTTTCTTTCTTTTTTTTTTTTAAATGCTTTACTTTTTGCCTCCTGGAATCTGTGGGAACAAATACTAATGTTCTGGTTGTTTAGATGAGTCCTAGCATATAAGTGTTGCAGCTTTTTTTTCTGCAAGTAGATCCACAATGGCTCCATCTCATTTCAAGAACGTTTTCAGCATTATCCTTTCTGCACTATAAATCACAGTAGAAACCTCTCACCCCATATACTGACTTGTGTATTATGTTCCTGTGATGTGCCCTCTGCTGGTTGGCTGCTGCATGTTCTTTCCTGCATTACTAGCTGCTAATAGATGACCAAGGGAGGAGCGACACACATTATTGTCATTTTATTTTATAAAGATGAGCTCTACAAGAGGGTGATGGCCCCATGCTCATCCCCTTGGCCCTTTTCCTAATTACTGTAAAAATGATAATAAAAATTGTGTCCATCTGTTTTTTTCTTAGCTACAGGGTAATAGAAGTGTTGATGGTGTATATGAGTATGGCCTTTACTAGTATACTGAGTGGCATCTGCTCCTTGCAAAGTCCAAAAGCATACCTCCCAACCGTCCCAATTTCCGCGGGACAGTCCCGATTTGGGTGACATGTCCCGCGGTCCCGGTTGGAGGGAGGTATGTCCCGATTTCAACTCAGATCTGCATCCCTGACACATGCGGCTGAAGCTGCTCGCGTGCTCGCTTCGCCACTGCGTCTCTCTCTCGCTGACACATGCGGCTGAAGCGAGGGGCTGACCTGTGTCAGCTCCTCGCTTCACTGCTGCCGCCGGCTCCTGGACTTGTAGACGCGATGTACAAGCCAGGAGCCGACAGCAGCGGCGAAGCGAGGAGCTGACACAGGTCAGCTCCTCGCTTCAGCCGCATGTGTCAGCGAGAGAGAGACGCAGTGGCAAAGCGAGCACGCGAGCAGCTTCAGCCGCATGTGTCAGGGAGAGAGGCGGGCATCGGCGAAGCGAGGAGCTGACCTGTGTCAGCTCCTTCCTTCAGCCGCATCTGTCAGCGAGAGAGGCGGGCAGAGAGCGGCGAGGGAGCGGAGGAGAAGGTAAGTTTAATGTGGAGGTGGAACGTGAATCTGGGGGCAGATGAAGGAGAGGACGGCATGACACTGGGGGCAGAGATGGAGAGGACATGAATCTGGGGGCAGAGATGGGGGACATGAATCTGGGGGCAGAGATGGAGGGACATGAATCTGGGGGCAGAGATGTGGGGACATGAATCTGGGGGCAGATATGGAGGGACATGAATCTGGGGGCAGAGATGGAGTGGACATGAAACTGGGGGCAGAGATGTGGGGACATGAATCTGGGGGCAGAGATGGAGGGACATGAATCTGGGGGCAGAGATGGAGGGACATGAATCTGGGGCAGAGATGGAGTGGACATGAAACTGGGGGCAGAGATGTGGGGACATGAATCTGGGGGCAGAGATGGAGTGGACATGAAACTGGGGGCAGAGATGTGGGGACATGAATCTGGGGGCAGAGATGGAGGGACATGAATCTGGGGGCAGAGATGTGGGGACATGAATCTGGGGGCAGATATGGAGATTACATGAATCTGGGGGCAGAGATGGAGGGACATGAATCTGGGGGCAGAGATTGGGGGACATGAATCTGGGGGCAGAGATGTGGGGACATGAATCTGGGGGCAGAGATGTGGGGACATGAATCTGGGGGCAGAGATGGAGTGGACATGAAACTGGGGGCAGAGATGTGGGGACATGAATCTGGGGGCAGAGATGGAGAGGACATGAATCTGAGGGCAGAGATGTGGGGACATGAATCTGGGGGCAGATATGGAGGGACATGAATCTGGGGGCAGAGATGGAGTGGACATGAAACTGGGGGCAGAGATGTGGGGACATGAATCTGGGGGCAGAGATGGAGGGACATGAATCTGGGGGCAGAGATGGAGGGACATGAATCTGGGGCAGAGATGGAGTGGACATGAAACTGGGGGCAGAGATGTGGGGACATGAATCTGGGGGCAGAGATGGAGTGGACATGAAACTGGGGGCAGAGATGTGGGGACATGAATCTGGGGGCAGAGATGGAGGGACATGAATCTGGGGGCAGAGATGTGGGGACATGAATCTGGGGGCAGATATGGAGATTACATGAATCTGGGGGCAGAGATGGAGGGACATGAATCTGGGGGCAGAGATTGGGGGACATGAATCTGGGGGCAGAGATGTGGGGACATGAATCTGGGGGCAGAGATGTGGGGACATGAATCTGGGGGCAGAGATGGAGTGGACATGAAACTGGGGGCAGAGATGTGGGGACATGAATCTGGGGGCAGAGATGGAGAGGACATGAATCTGAGGGCAGAGATGTGGGGACATGAATCTGGGAGCAGATATGGAGGGACATGAATCTGGGGGCAGAGATGGAGTGGACATGAAACTGGGGGCAGAGATGTGGGGACATGAATCTGGGGGCAGAGATGGAGGGACATGAATCTGGGGGCAGAGATGGAGGGACATGAATCTGGGGGCAGAGATGGAGTGGACATGAAACTGGGGGCAGAGATGTGGGGACATGAATCTGGGGGCAGAGATGGAGTGGACATGAAACTGGGGGCAGAGATGGAGGGACATGAATCTGGGGGCAGAGATGTGAGGATATGAATCTGGGGGCAGATATGGAGATTACATGAATCTGGGGGCAGAGATGGAGGGACATGAATCTGGGGGCAGAGATTGGGGGACATGAATCTGGGGGCAGAGATGGAGGGACAGGAATCTGGGGGCAGAGATGTGGGACATGAATCTGGGGGCAGAGATGTGGGGACATGAATCTGGGGGCAGAGATTGGGGGACATGAATCTGGGGGCAGATATGGAGGGACATGAATCTGGGGGAAGAGATGGGGGGGACATGAAACTGGGGGCAGAGATGTGGGGACATGAATCTGGGGGCAGAGATGGAGGGACATGAATCTGGGGGCAGAGATGGGGGAACATGAATCTGGGGGCAGAGATGGAGAGGACATGAATCTGGGGGCAGATGAAGGGTGTATATGAAACTGGGGGAGAGATAGAGGGGGGACATATAATTTACGGGTGACTGTAGGAGGATTATATTGTGTGCGGGCACATGAAAAATTATCGAGTGGGTGGAGTCAACACAAAAGTGGGTGGGGCTAAATTTGCCGCGGCGCGCTACGCGCGCCACACATTTTGTCCCTCTTTCGGTTCTTCAAAAGTTGGGAGGTATGCAAAAGTGGTAGTGCCAAACTAATATTAAAGTCATATAACAAATGATGAAGTTTTATGTTTGTGTAATGACAGTCACCTCTATTACAGAAGCGTCTGACCCCTGTATAAGTAATGCCGCCCCTGCTACCTCTTGTGTCACCCCCTCTACCTCATAGATTGTAAGCTCTTGCAAGCAGGGCCCTCAGTCCCATTGTGTGAAATGATTCTCTTTGTAATGTATCTGTCTGTATTTTAACCCTACAAATTGTACAGCGCTGCGGAATATGTTGGCGCTATATAAATAAAATGTATTATTATTATTATATTATTACCCTATCCATATTTATGGCTGCTTAGAAACCAAATTAGGCTAAAACCCTACATTGTGAAAACACAGCTTTATTTCTTGCAGATTTTGTTGCCCTTTTTAGCCAAATCCCAGAGTGTATTGAGCAGAAGGGAGAAGTATAAGTACTTTCTATATGTCTTGCATTCCTCTTGTAGCCATTCTTGGCTTTGGCTCAAAAATTGCAACCAAAACTGTAACAAAAAAAAGCTGCATTTCTGCAACGTGGTATTCATCATGATTAAACTTGTGGCTTAAGCTATCTGAAGTGTTTTACCTAGTACATTGCTCCATTTGCCAGATACTGCTCATTATGCCTCCTCAATCAGTGGTGTAACTAGGAACGGTGGGGCCCCGTGGCGAACTTTTAGCATGCCCCTACCTTGAAGATCCCAACCAACCCCCACCCCCCGCATTCCTGCACACAGTATTTTTCCCAATAGTCACTATGGGGCATATTACTGTGTGCAGGGGCCACTATGGAGCATAGTACTGTGTGCAGGGGCCACTATGGGGGATAATCCTGTGTGCAGGGGCCACTATGGGGGATAATCCTGTGTGCAGGGGCCACTATGGGGGATAATCCTGTATGCAGGGGCCACTATGGGGGATAATACTGTGTGCAGGGGCCACTATGGGGAATAATACTGTGCGCAGGGGCCACTATGGGGAGTAATACTGTGTGCAGGGGCCACTATGGGGAGTAATACTGTGTGCAGGGGCCACTATGGGGAATAATACTGTGTGCAGGGGCCACTATGTGGGATAATACTGTGTGCAGGGGCCACTATGGGGGATAATACTGTGTGCAGGGGCCACTATGGGGGATAATACTGTGTGCAGGGGCTACTATGGGGCATCGTATGGGTGCAGGGGCCACTGTGGGTAATAATACTGGGTGCAGGGGCCACTATGGGGAATAATACTGTGTGCAGGGGCCACTATGTGGGATAATACTGTGTGCAGTGGCCACTATGGGGGATAATACTGTGTGCAGGGGCCACTATGGGGGATAATACTGTGTGCAGGGCTACTATGGGGGATCGTATGGGTGCAGGGGCCACTGTGGGTAATAATACTGTGTGCAGGGGCCACTATGGCCCCGTGACAGCCACTACCGCTGCTAACATGGTAGGTATACCCCTGTACTCAATGTTTACAGCTCATTTCCTAGATTTCAATCCACCTCTGCTGTCTAGTTGCAGTAGCTGGGCTTGTTACATCAGTCACTGTTCCTGGCCACCTTTTTTCTCTTCACTGTGATTAACAACTAATGGGGCCCTCTGTCATTTTTCACAATACATTTAAAAGCATGTCTGGGATAAACACATATATCCTAAGATAAAATGGTAATAATGTAAAGGCAGACTAAATGAACCCTGTGATATAAAAGTGTGCAACCTCAGGAGCAGACTGTTGGCCTGAGTTGTACATCTCATTGGCTTCTTCAGCCAATGAGGGATTTGTTTTCTTTTGTTCTGACAGGCACTGGTGCTGGAGAATGTGTGTTTTCCCCTCCTATATAGTTTCCAAAAGTTGTGGCCCTTTCTGTACACTGATCCACAGCCTGTGGGCACTGCAGGTGCCTATTGCCAGATTAAACGGTTCTCTCTAATTGTGGTTTTTCTATGCAGTCTGGGGTTTGTTTGCTGTGTTTCTATCTGAGGTATGTCAAGTCTTTCAGCAATCCAAATTTCTATCTGGGTGTGTTGTGGGTTTTTTTTTTGTCTATGACTGTATATTTACAGTCCAGCTATCTCCTGATTAACACCATTCTGCTATTAGGATACTGTTGTACAATTGATTGAAAAATCTTGGCACGGCATTGTACCACAAACCTATCAATACAGCGTTCCCGACAGGGCCACTCATCATTGCCATCTTGGCATGCTAATCCATGTGGTCACATTTTCCAGTAATAGTAGAAGCGTTGATATTTATACATGACATAAAAAAATGAAAATATATCCCATTAAGGGCTCGTTCACATCTACGTTCACTGTCCTTATTGCAGGTTTCCGTTTCCTGCATAAAACAGATGCAGGAGACGGAAGCCTGCAGGAGACTTTCTCACCCATTCATTTGAATGGGTGAGAAAGCTGTCCGGCTGTGCGCGTCAGTGAGCGTTTTGCGCTCTCCGCCGCGAAACCGGGTTTTATAATCCGGACACAGAGTCGGACATGCACTACTCTGTGTCCGGATAAAAAAAATCCGCTTTCGCGGCGGAGAGCGCAAAACGCTCACCGCCGCGCACGGCCGGACCCGGTCTATGGTTTCCATCTTCTGCCATGCAGAAGACGGAAACCATAGTACGGAGACCCTGAACGCAGGTGTGAACCCAGTCTAAACTTGTTTTTATAACTGGTATATTTATAAATCTACTTCATACAGGTAAAGTCCAGAAGTCTCTCAGTACGGAGGATATTAAATTATAGCTAATAGTAACAGAAGAATAATACAAAGATGGAAACTTGCTTTTTACTGTTACTTTTTTATGTGTATAGGTCAAGCTGGCTGAAGCCATGTTGCGGAAAAAGGGCTACAGTGTGGCATGTATTCCTACTGAGCGCAGGAGTGAATAGCTTCCTTGTGGCCTGTGTCATCATAGTGGTCATTCTAATGACTATGGAGCTCCTGATAGACACAAAGCTTCTGCAATGTGAGTTAGTCTAAATTTTGTGTTGCCTATATTGGATATGAAGGATCCAGAGTATTCTAGTAACTGGATGTATCTGTCAAGCTACGAGATTAGTTCAGAGCCGTGTAGTATTGTGCACTGTTTATTATAGAAATACACTAGACATGTAAAAGCTATAGTAGAATAGTAGCAGAAGCCATTTGTGAACATAACTATTGTCTCTGGTTACATTGTTTTATTTTGTCCCATTTTTCTTAGTCTCAAATGCATCGCAGTGTTCAGGAATCATTCACTGGATTAGTTTGTCCATTCTTTCCTTGTTCTTTGTAGAGGTAGGTTTTATTTTTTTCTATACTTCCTAGAATTGCTTTACTCAGCCTCTAAAGTACATGAGTGAATAAAGCCTAGATACTGAATATAATGCAAGCTTGTCTATGGTTTCAGACAATGCTAAGGATCATTGTTCTGGGCATCTGGGATTATATTGAAAACAAGGTTGAGGTGAGGTTTTTTTACTTATTCTATTTTACTTGTTATATTTTTGTCAGTCAGGCTTACCATTTATTGTACAAGAATTTATCAGCTCATTTGAGTGGTTCCTTGTATTGGATTTTTCTCTTGCCTATAGCTTCATCAGTAATTTTACTTTCTTACAATTTTAATAATGACGTCTTTGTAACGGACAGGTATTGGATGGTGCTGTCATTATTCTCTCACTTGCTCCCATGGTGGCGTCTACAGTTGCCAATGGACCTAGTAGTCCATGGGATGCCATCAGCCTCTTTATTTCTTTGAGGATATGGAGATTGAAGAGAATTATTGAAGGTAAGTGATGTTATATACTCTTTGCAAATGGTTTTGGAAATATATAGTCTGAAAGTAATTTTGCCACTTATTGTTCCTCTTATTTTCCATTTGATTGTTTCCCCCGTCATTCAGTGTTTTCTTCCTAATCCTAATATGATAGAATTCACCTTAAAATCTGCCTGCAAAAAAGTCTCCCCTCATTTCAATGGGAGCCGCTTGCTTTTTTTTCCCCGCTAGCGATTTTTTTCAGCTAGTGGGAAAAAGAAGCGACATGCCCTATCTTCCTGCGGACTTCTCTGGTGACGCAGCCGCGGCGTCCGCAGCGCGAGACTCATTCCCAATTAGGCCCATTCATTCGGGCTGGCCGCATGGAGAAATCACACGGTGGAAAAGGTTTCCACCGTGTGGATGGGCCGTTAAAGCGACTCTCTCATCTATATCATGCATTTAAAAACTACTGGTATGATAACGTTGGTGATACAAGTCCAGAGATTTGCCTGTCCCCTTGCATGTAATAACCGCTTTTATGTTTATCCAAATGAGATCATGGGACACAGAGGGCGTTCACTTGCTTTCCAGAGCACAGCCATGTCATCACAGAGAACGTTCATCCATTGCTGTATTCCGCCCCCTCCTCCTCTTCAGACCTTTGTCATCCAGAGTTTGTCATGGAGCTGAACACTCAATTCCCACCCATGCACAGTACACTCTTCTACTTTGGGTCGCGGATGAGCATATCGTTCATGCTCAGTACGTTCGGACACAGCGCAAAATACAAAAGCGTACTGAGCATGTGCAATATGCTTTGCCACAACCCGAAGTAGCTTAACATACTGTATATGTGTGCTTATTATATGTCGGGCATAAAGTAGGTAATCTCAGATTTCCTTACACAGGCCTTTTGAATAACAAAAAATCTTTCTTGCAGCTTATGTCTTACCTGTGAAACTGGAGATGGAGATTGTGGTACAGCAGTATGAGAAAACAAAGCTAATCCAGGAGGAGCAATTGGAAAGACTGACACAGATGTGCCAAGAGCAAGCGGTCAGTTGTGATTGTTATTTTCTCTTTATCCGTATCTTATATTTTAACACCATGTGGAGGGTAGAGCACATATAATAGCACAAACTTTTACATTATTTATGCATGTGTTACTACAATTCTTGTCTTTATGTTAGGATGAAAATACAGTGTCATGATGTAAGTAAGGATTGTAGTAGGTTTCAGGTGAGCTGTATCAATTACACTACTGTATGTATATTGATTGTGTTTTACTTTTCTAACACTAGGTGGCATTATTTCACTGGTTATATGCATGCAGTGAATGAATTAATCAGTCAGTATGCTTTATTATATTGCTAAGTTACACCAAGTCTGCTTCTACATAAGGTGTGTTACAGGTATGGGGCATCTATGTGACACTTACAGAATACAAATATGATGTAAGGTTTCCGACAACAACAGAAAATTCTGTATGTGTCTTTATTTATTTATTTTCTTTTTTTGCTAACCTCTGAGCCACCATGTTGCCACGTGTCTTTATTTTTATGATGGATCTGCCATCCTTTTTTCTAGTTTGAAATTCGGCAGCTAAGGGCTCACCTAGCACAACAAGATCTGGATCTGGTTGCCGAAAGGGAACGAGCCTTAAAACTCCCTCATGAACTACAGAACAAAAACGAGCGGTTCAAGGTGGTGGCGGGTAGAGATTCTGATGAGGAAGCAACAGAAAATATCACAGAGTTTTCACATGGTGAGTTCACAATAATGCTAAGTAGCAATCGTACATATTACATTTATACAGATGTATAAAATCACAAGTATCATGTTAAGAACACTATGGCCTGATTTTTCAGAGGGGGGTGGGTAGATTAGATGAGGGGGGGGGGGCTCATACTGTATATTGCCCCCTTTACTGGTCACAGTAAAGGGGGGCAGTATACTCTTCTATTAATTGGCTGGCTCACAGTATACTGCCCCATTTTCTGCAGTATAATCCCCTCTTCATGCCCCTCCATACATTATATTGCCTGATTTACTGGCCCCAACACAGTATATTTTCCATTTTATCGACCTCCATACAGTATACACTCCAATAGAACTAATATAAAACTAACAATCCACAAAAATAAATGGCTAAAAAAATGTAAGTCCTGAATAAAGGTACGGTTAGAGGTATATGCCCTTTAAATTATGAACATGTGCATCCCACGCCCTCCAGCCTAGACTATACCTCAATTAGTGATTCTCGCTGGGGCACCTACACTTTCTAATGGACAACAAATGTAACACCAAAATAATCAATCTAGGTGTACAAAAATAGGGCACATAGGTACATCCACCATCCAATCTCTAAATGATAAGTGAAATGTAACTAAAATTATTTCACTCTGGAGGTAGATTGATACAAAATAATTGTTTTTATGGTGCAAAGTGAACTTACTGACTAAGGGAGCCTGCACACAGAGTTTACGCTCTCTCATTCTGAACGCATAACTCGTTCAGAGTGAGCGGCGTAAAAAACAGATCCCATTGACTTGAATGGGTGCCGGCATACGCGCGTTCCCCATTGAAATCAATGGGAGGCTTTTTTACCTTATTACTTTCATTGTGATACGAGCGTCTGAGCTGTCTAAGACTGTCTACGCTAACTTTATATCTCCTATTAGTTGGTTAGTTTACAGCAAAAAAGATGCCACACAAAATTATGCTCCTTTTTCGGAAAAGTTGTAAAAAAGACAAAACCACTTGATAAATGTGGCACAAGGTATGTTGGCACAGGTTACACTATTATTCTGAAACTTTTTCCTTGATAATATATCTTCTCCCAAAATGTTTTAATATATGTATATTTATGTATAATGTATAATATATACTAAGATACACTAATTACCAAGCAAAGACATTGCTAAAATGTTCCTGTATCTTATAGTTTAAAGTGAGCGGGGTCCAGCAGTGTCAGATCTCGCTGGCTTCTTGCTTAACCCTCTGGGGACACAACCTAAAAGTACTTTAAAAGGATCCTATCATTCAAACACTTTTTTTTCTAACTACTACGTCGGAATAGCCTTAAGAAAGGCTATTCTTCTCCTACCTTTTGTTGTCTTCTCCTTGCTGCCGTTCGCCTGTAATCCCGGTTTTTGTCAATATGCAAAAACCGCACTGGGGCGTCCCCAATACTGCGAGAGAACTCTCTTCAGCGACGCATCCATCTTCTTCAGCAACCGCCTCTTCACATCTTCTTCCGGCTGGGGTCACATACCTGCGCAGTTGGCTCTGCCATCAGGCCTCAGGCAGAGCCGACTGCAGATGCCGGCGGCCATTTTTTTGTGGCCGCTTATGTGAGCCTTGCAGTACGCTCCTGTAGTTCAACGGAGTACAGAGCGTACTACGCATGCTTGCATAAGCGGCCACAAAAAAATGGCCGCCAACATCTGCAGCCGGCTCTGCCTGAGGCCTGATGGCAGAACCGACTGCGCAGGCGTGTGACCCCAGCTGGAAGAAGACGTAAGGAGGCGGTTGCTGACGAAGGTGGATTATTGGGATAATGTTCCTCCTAGAGGAGAAACCACCTATTAGGTGTGTGGAGACTTATACAGCCATAGTCGCTCCACTGCAAGGGAACATGAGAGGAATCTGCAAATCTGTCTCCCAAGATGTAAATAGGGAGACAGTGCCTCTGTTATGCTGCCCTCTATAGGAAGCACCCTGAACATCATGCCCGACTTTCCCAGAATCCTTTACTGCATATGGGATTTATACCAAGTCAGTTTCTCAGCTATGGACGGCCGTTTCGGTCTGGTTGGACCAAGTCAGCGCAGCGTAGAGAGAACTGACTTGGTAGAAGTGAGAGGCTGAGAGACCAGATTCTGAGGATAATGTTCCTCCTTAAGGAGAAACCTTAAGAAGATGGAGGCATCACTGGAGAGAGTTCTTTCGCAACATTGAGGACACCCACAGTACTGTTTAAGTGCTGGGGCCTGCCCCCAGTGCTGCAAGAGAACTCATTTGCATACCGACAAAAACCGGGATTACAGGCGAACGGCAGGCTGGAGAAGACAATGAAAGGTAGGAGAAGAATAGCCTTTCTTAAGGCTATTCCAACGTGGTAGTCAGAAAAAAAAGTGTTTGAATGGTAGGATCCCTTTAATGACCAGGCCTCATTTTTCAAAACTGATGTCACTTTATATGGCAATATCGTTGAGACACACTTTAACTTAGATAAGTGATTTTGACAGTGTTCTTTTGTGACACATTATACTTCAGAGGTAAACATTGATAAAAAAAAAAAAAATTTATTTATTTAGTAAAAAAAATAGGACATTTGGTGCAAATTTTGAACAAAATGGCAATTTTCAAAATGTGAACTGCTCTGCTTTTTAGACAGATAGTCATACCACCCAAATACATTAATAAATATTATCTCCCATAACTCTGCTTTATATTGTCTTCATCTTTTCAAGCTTACAAGTGCAACAGCGATTGCAAGAAAATTTCCCAAACTAATTTCCCAAACTAATTTTTTAGGGACCACTTCAGTTCTGAAGGAGCCCAATATATTAGAACACCCCTGCCCCCTAAATTGCCCTATTTTCACAACTACACCACTAAAATAATTCAAAACAGCATCTGGGAAGATTGTTAACCCTTTAAGCATTTAATGGGAATGAAAACAATATGGATGTGAAATTTAGACATTTCATTTTTTTTTAAATAATAAGTTCAAGCCAGGGCCCCACATGGCATGAACGTCATGGTTTGGCCGCGGTGGAAAAATTGAAAATGACTAAAAATCACCTTATCCCCAAAGTTTTCATTTTCACAAGGGGTTAATGGAAAAAAGCACCCTAAACTAAACAGTTGCTCCTGAACATGGCAATACCCAATATGTGGTTGTAATCTGCTGTATGGGTACATGGTGGGGCTCAAAATGGAAAGAACACTATTTGGGTTTCAAAGGACAGATTTTACTGGAATAGTTTTCAGGTGCCATGTCACATTTGCACAGTCCCAAAGTATCAGTACAATGGAAGCCCCCAAAGTGACCCCATTTTAGAAACTACACCTCTCACAGAACATATCTAGGGATAAAGTGAGCATTTTTACCCCAGAGCTGTTTCACAGATGTTATTAACATTGGGATTAGAGATGAGCGAGTACTGTTCGGATCAGCCGATCCGAACAGCACGCACCATAGAAATGAATGGATGCACCTGGTACTTCCGCTGTGACGCCGGCCGCTTAACCCCCCGCGTGCCGGCTACGTCCATTCATTTCTATGCGAGCGTGCTGTTCGGATCGGCTGATCCGAACAGTACTCGCTCATCTCTAATTGGGATGTGAAAATTAAAAATTACTTTTTTTTCAATAAACTGTCAAGCTAGCAGCAAATGTTTAATTTTCACAAAAGGATAAAATAGAAAAACACCCCAAAGTTTGTTACAAAACTTCTCCTGAACATGGGAATACCCCATATGTGGTCGTAAACTGCTCTATGGGTATATGGTGGGGCTCAGAATGGAAAGAGCGCTATATTGCTTTTTCAGGGCAGATATTGCTGGAATAGTTTTCAGGTGCCAGGTCGCATTTGCAGAGCCCCTAAAGTACCAGGACAATGGAAACCCCTTAAGAAATTTTTAAAGGCGTATTATCATTTTGATTGTATCAACAGATGAGATCCGCAGCTCTTGTTCAGAATAAAAATTTACTTTATTTCTTCATATTAAAAATATGGTACAAGGACCATAGACAAACAAGTGAAAAAAGCAAGAAAAAACATAAATGTGGTTAAAATAATGCTAGTTGTTACATCTCAGACTGACGCGTTTCAAGACACTAGGTCTTTTTTCTTTGTTGAAGATTATCATTTTGAGCCCAAGATTGCATCCTAAAAATTCATATACAAATTGAAAGTTAAAAATTTTAAAAGAAATATGCCATTTCAGTGGCCAGTACATTGAGGCCACTTTGTGTCATCAGACATGCATTCCTAAAACTATTAAGTGGGTTATCCTGGATACAAAAAAGGGGTACATGTGGGCATAAACTGCTTTTTGGGCTCAGAAGGGAAGGAGCACCACTTTTCTTAGCTTTTGGCGTATAGATGTAGAGGGACTTTCTGAATGCCATGGGCAGTTTTAAGGTCTGTGCAAATATGACATGTTGTCTAAAACCAATATGCCCTTCAAAAGCACATGGTGATCCTTCACATCTACTCCCTCCTGTGTGCCCAAATGGCAGTTTATGCCCACATGTATGACACTATTTTACCCGGGATAACATATTTAATATCATGTGGGTATAAACTGCTATTTGGGCACAGAAGGAAAGGAACACTATTTGGTTTTTGGAACACAGTTTGGTTTTTGGATATCATGCCGCTTTTGCAGAGCCCCTGAATTGCCACTAAAGTGGAATCTGCAGACGTGTCACTGCATATTGGACACTACCCCACTGAAAGGATTTATCAAGTGGTATGGCGAGCATTTTTAATAACTCTTGAGCAAGGCATTGATTTCATTTCCAGAAATGAATGAGCAGCTGATAATGAAAAGTGAGTATTCCCATTTCAATGCCCAATATATTGTGCCCAGCTTGTGTCAGCAGCTTTTGGAGTGTTCATCTCTGATACAGGCTGGGCACAACATATTACGCAACAAATTGACATATTCCTGGAAAAAATTTCACTTTTCCTTTCACCATCAGATTTGTATTCACTTCTAGAAAATAAATTATAGCAACAATTGAGGGTTAAAAATCCTCACTATTCCTCTGGATAAATTCCTTCAGGGGTGCAGTTTCCAAAATGAGGTCACAGGTCAGAGGATTCCACTTACTTGGCATTTCAGGGTTCTGCAAAAGTGGCTTGATGTCCAAAAACCAAACCGTCTAACTCTGTGCTCCAAAAACTACATGGCGCTCCTACCCTTCTGTGCTGATTTCAGCGTTATTTCTATCATGTGTGCCTGTATAGTACGGTGTGTGAAAGTAACAGTGTATTAGCTGCAGTGCATGCCTTGTGTTGTACCCAGTAGCTCTTAATATTCATAAACTCTGTAAGCATTTAACTTATGCTTTTTTTTTATGAATAGAAACTTTTCTATCCCTTTTACCCAATTTATACATTAAATATGGGATAAAATAAGATGTTGTACAGCCTTACTATGTTCTGACTGAGAGTCCCAAAGAACACATTTAAAAAGCACCACAAAATGGTCTGGGTGTGGACATAGCACATGGTCAATACCAATACCCCGATAGGGTCAATACCAATATCCTGATATGATGTGGGATTTGATCAATGCAAATGGTACTAAAGGGCCAAATGTGTGCCATACAAATATTCCCAAACTGCCTTCACTAGCTTGAAAGTCTGACCCTAGGCTTACACTATAGTCTCTCCATTTGGATCAAACCAGATGAAATCTCTACAATATTTGTGCCAGTATCCGTTGTAGCCACAGTTTATGGTTTTTAGCCTACAGGAATAAAACTCGGTGTAGTTTGGCTGTCTTAAGGCTCTGTGAACACCAGTTTTGTATCACATAGTTAAAATTGTTAAATTAACCCATTTGCCACTGACTATCATTTCATGGCCTGTCATCTAAATGGCATTTGTACCATATTCTGCTATATGTCGTAAGCAACAAATAAGGTTTTTGACTACATCTGCATGTACACGTATCTGCAGTGGAAGGACATTACAATAGTGCATAATAAATAGCCCCTGCTGCATATTTAAAGAATCCAGATATAGATTTATCTATTTGTATGTAGAGATCGAAGAATACACTGTAAAATTGCATGCTCATTGTCTATGGGTCATTAGTGATGAAAGGGTAAAGGTGTGCATGGATTTATGTGGTCATGCGGCGGCAAGAGTGAATTATAGATGAAAACAATGGAAGGATGGAGCATCAGATAGCTGTGCATGATTCGTATAGTCTAACAGCCCAGAGCTACACTCATGCTCACTCTAAACTCTTACATTAGCTCACGGCCCTCCCTTGACTCCAGGCAATTCAGCCTCAACACGCCAAAAAAGCTTTTAAACGTGAGCCCAGAATGGGAAGGCAGATTTATTCCGTCTCTTTGTCAGCTTTGATTGTCTTCAGGATGCAGAGGAGTTAGAGGCGGTGGTTTGGGTCAGTTAAAGTGGAGAAAATGTTGAACAGAAAACATCTGTTTGTTTCACCTGTAAACCGCAGAGTGCTGTCGAGAGCCATGCATATTCCCAGAGGACTGTGGGATATATGGCTCTCTGGGAAACTGGAACATTCCTGAAACTCTACAGCTTTTTACAGTTGATAAACCACAAGACAAGTGGGTAACACTCTCTTACCGGTACCCAGCTCTTGAAACATTGAAGCACTTAAAACCAATAAACCACAAACATTGCTGAAAATGCTGTTTTACCAGCACAGAGCTCATGATGCCTAGTAATCTAGAGATGGTATCATTATTGCTTTAGCATTGCTCAGATTATGAAACCTGGAATGACTAAAAAGATGGGGTTATAAAGTATCATTGAAGGAATTGGTCAGGATTACATTCTGCCATTGGTTGTGTCCAGTGGCGTAACTAGTAATGGTGGGGCCCGTGACGAACTTTTGACATGGCCCCCCCCCCCCGACCAACCCCCCAGACCCCATGGTATAATAATTGGGTACTGACGGGAGATACCAACATAGAAAAACACTGTTACTCTGCTGCACTTCTCGGTGGTGTCGGCCATCTTCAATGATGTCTGGGACATCACATGACCCGAAACGCTTCCTGAATCCTTACAACTGTCTTCTATTTTTGCTGGAGAGAATAGTGATTTTCCAAATTGATGAGCAAGGCAATCCTCTGGGGAAATTGTGTCTGCAGTTACTGGAAATATGGGGCTACTACCTGCCAACTGTTGTAGTAGGGGAACACCTGAATGGCATGGAGATGCAGAGCAGCTACCACCTCAATTGCCAGCTTTGTAAATACCTTGGGAGAAGAGGTAAGGCTGAACTTTAACACTGTGACCTGATGAAGATTGGCAACTCCCGGGAATTTTCTGAAAGAATGAGGAATACTTCCTTTACGTCTAAGGATACAAAAAAAATGGTCTTTTTGAAAAGTATCTGTGACAGTTCTTAAAGTTTCTTTTTGAAGCCAATTTTCTTTATGAAACAATTGAGGAAAAGAAGAATAGTGTGTATGTGGATATATGTTAGTTGGAGCTATAATAAGTGTGATTGCAAGATTTCATATTGTGGCTTTCATGCAGCATAAAAGAAGCTGGATAGTGTGGAGCCTATTTCCCTGTATAGACAGGGGTGTGCTGCGGACAATCAATGAAGCTAAATGGGGAGGAATGACTGCAGGCAGTAGGGATTATTCCTGTCCCATGTAGTTTGCATCAATCAATATAAAAGCCAATGTAGACAAGCACTGACCGACATGTTACATTATCAATTGGCCTTCATCCATCCAAACATCAGGTAATGTGAATGCACTGATATGTGAGCCTCCAATACTCTTAATGGTAATGAGATTACCAGACTACAGCAGAACAAGTGAGTAACAGACAAGCATTGTCAACCTATTATGGATGGTCACATGAATGTCAAGAAAAACTGTTGGAAAGTTTATTTCTATTTAATGCCATTTTCTGATGATGCATTCCCTTTCATTTTATTTTGCAGAAGTGATTATGAAGGACGATATGAACAATTATATAACACAGTATTATAATGAAGCCAGTAGTGGTAAGTTCAGATTATTTAAATTTAGTTAAATATGATTAAAGGGATTCTACCATTAAAGCAACTTTTTTTCTAATTACCACGTTGGAATAGCCTTAAGAAAGGCTATTCGTCTCCTACCTTTAGATGTGGTCTCCTTCACGCCGTTTCTTAGAAATACCGGTACTTATCGGTATGCTAATGAGGTCTTGGCAGCAATGGGGGCGTCCTTCTTCTTCATCTGCCTCCTCCCCTTGTCTGTCTTCTTTCTTCGTCATGTCTGACGCCTGTGCAGTCGGCTTTGACAGCGAGACCCTGTTAGAGCCGACTGCGTATGCTCAGTAAGGTCCATACAGCCCTTCGACGCACGAGTGAACTCATCCAGGCGTCGGAGGGCTGTACGGACCTTACTGAGCATGCGCAGTCGGCTCTAACAGGGTCACAGACTTGAGGGACACAGACTTCCTGGTTTTTTTCTACAGAGCTGGAGGCAGTCACTGAGCAGCCCCAAATTCAACAAATTCTTTTGTGGCGTTAAATAGTGCTGAATTTTTGTGCCAGTTTCAGCATTTTTCTAAAAGTGAACAGGCTGTGATGTGGGCGGTGCAGTTGCGCAAACCAAATTCTTTATCATTTGAGCCACGGAAATGATGTTAGACTCTTCGGCAGCCGCAGGGTTGCATTAGATTTGCACCTAGATGCAAAGACGCTGGTAGGCAGTGTCTAATTTATGATAGCTTGGGAGATATTAAGACAGACATTTTACTTGATGAATCCCCCCAGAGACTTATGCATGCATGACCAGTCTCACCAATATTGTACAATAAAAAAAAGCTGGTCATCAAAAAGGTGTGTCGGGATTATATCTTTTATGGCCTATCCTTCTTAGGATAGACTATCAATATTAAAATCAGTAAGGTCCAACACCAGAAACCCCATGCATACCAGCTGTTTAAAGAGCTTGCGGCACTAAGGTGAACTCCACTTTCTTTTTTTTTAGCCAGTGATACCATGTCCATTGGTCATAAGACCTTGTTACAGATCGGTTCCACTCAAATGAATGGGGCTGAGCTGCAGTGTCAAGGACAAACACTATACAATTTATGGCACTGTGCTTAGTAAGCAGTGAAGATCAGCTGATACGTGGGGTTTCACACTGTCAGACTGATAGACAATGATCTGTTTTGGTTTTTTTTGGGGGGGGGTATGGATAAAAAAAAAAAACAGAAAAATCTCCTTATTCTAATATTATAAAGAATTGCACAACAATTATAGATTTCAGGCACAGTGAATTTTCGCAGTGAAGAGGGGTATTCTGGTAACTGGTTATAGCTTATCCACTGAATAGGGGAGAACGGCTAGATTAGTGAGGGTCTGATTGCGTATGCACCCTGCTCCATTCAGATTCATGGGTCTACAAGGAATAGCTGCGCTTTACTCACCATCTCTTCAGCAGTACCTTAGGACTGGGGTGACTTGGGGCCCCTGTTCACATGATTAACAAGGATTCCAGGTATCAGACCCATATAAATCTAGCAGTTCTTCTCCATCAAGTGGATAGAGAATACTATGTTATGAGAATACCCCTGGAAGGCACACAATCATATCTTATGAAATTCTCCAATATGTTTGCTGCAGAAAGTGGAGTACCTGGGACATGTATAATCACTACAGCAGCTATCGATGTCCATCATCACCCCAACATATCATCTGACCTGTATTCAGCAGAAGTCCCATTCAATCCAGAACAGGCCAGCAACTCCAGCAGTATTACCTCAGTGAGTGTATCCAGATCTCCAGAGAGCTCAGAAACACTAGCACAGAGTATCAGCAGCCAAGTATTCTGCTCCTCTACAGACTGCAGTACCAGAGAGGAATCTACAGAATACTGTCCGCTGGCACAAACCGTCAAAAATCGAGTGAATAAAACAGTTGTACGGGAACTGTTGTCTTCCCTTTCTGACGACTCGTCTTTCATTCAGAAGGGACTGGATCCAGCCAACTTACACCTCACCAATCCTGTAGGTTTACATCCGGGAAGTCCTAGACGTGGACTACATATCTACAACAGGGTGAACCGGGAGAATTATGGAGTGTTTCATGACAGGTCAATGAATCCACTCAATCTCCCTCTTCTAGAGAATAAGCCTATAGATACAAAGTTAAAATAAAGCATAGCCTTAGATTTATACCTCCTCAGTGAAATGCACAGCATTCAATTCCTCCAAGTCAACAGCCATTTGTGACACTATCAAGGCTATTAGATTTCTAAGCATCGTTCAGAGCTAAACATGACATCTTATCCAGACATCACCCAGTCCATTGGGATTCCAGTCACTGTGATACTGTATTGAAGCCAAACTGGATTCATGGTCATCAGAAGCCTAGATTCATTCTTCTCAGGAGATGTAAGAAATTCCTAAATACCAATCTGCTGCTGGACCTCACACTAGAGTTTACAAGACTGATTCATTCATTCATGCATGCATTTGTGTACAATGAACTATGGGACAACAATGGCCAGGACACAAGCTCCACCGAAATATCTGGTAAGCAGGTATGGGCGCATAGCTGCAAGATTTCCTTTACTCATAACTACAGATTTTCTACAAATGCTGCAATATTTTTTAATGCACAATGATGTTTTGGCAGTTCTTGAAAATGCAATAAAAGAAGCTGTAAAGTAGATACATAGTAGTGTCTTCTCTCAGAAATTATTCACTTTTGTATTAGGAATCCTTGTTTTCATGAAGCTTTCCAGTTTATATACCTGGTGCCCACAAAAATGGCAGAAACAAAAACGCATTGACCCAGATTTACCAATAGACGGGGTAAAATTAGGTAGTGTGAAAATGTGCCAGATTTATGACAGTGGCTGAAACGGAAACATAAATCTGGTGTCTTGTTAACTCTCCCAGTCTATATAGTCGATAAGTTTATACCACCTACTTGTTGGTTTACTATGAAATAGGATTTTGTGTTACAACTTTGGCACATCCTGGCACATTTAGGATCTATTCACAGGGAGTTTTTTTGGCGCTGATTTATCACTGAATCTGCCTCAGAATCCACGTAGAAAAAAAGCCTCCCATTGACTTCGATTGGTTCCTTTTTCCACCAGCAACATTTACCCCCACAAATCCAAAAATTGTAAGCTCCAAGTAGACGTTCCACATTTTCTGTGCACAATAGTAAATCTGTGGCATTGTATGTAGCGAATTTTCTATCTGACCTGAAAGTAACATCAAGATGCATAAATGCTCTAAGAACAAAACGCAAGTGTTTTGCGGCTCTAAACAACCGGTCTTACTGGTTTAGCATTTCTATCATTTTTGGTATGGATAACATTGTCTTCAGTTATTGTTGGGTGGGACTTAAATACCAATTTTTCCTATTACATAAAAGTATGCCAGGAAATGGTTGTATCTATTTCCTTAAGATACAAATAAAGGTTAACCAGTGGTGAATCCATGTACTAAAGAGCATTTCACTAACATACCATGTGAGACACCTCAGCTTCAGAGCTAGCTGAAAATGTTGAATTCATTTGATAGCAATTTAACATTTAGGTTACTAAAAAAGTGTGTGAAATACACATTGCAATAAACACTTCTGTATAGTCAGGGTCTTTATGGTATAGCAGAAGTTATTGGTACTGTGTTACTACAAGAATGGCTAACCCTGGCTAGGTCACTGCGGCTGATCTTCTTGATCCTTTTGATTATATCATATAAATGACTGACACGGATTAAATGTTAGTACTGGAGTTTATTAAAGTAGTAACACTGCCAATAAAAAAGTACAAGAATTTATACAGTGATCTGTGATGCCATATCCATATTTACTTATACAATTAATTACATGGCAAATTTCCTAAAAGCGGTAGTTGTTCCATTGAACAGTTATTTTTTCTTTAATATTTCAGTCATTTCTGGTACGGCCTGCAAAATACAAAATAGACACAGTTAAACATAACCAGCCATGATTCTTTGGACATGCTTTGGCCCAAGGTACCGAGAAATCCTCTGACAATCTAAGGGCATGTTCAGATGGCTGACTTTTTGGGGGCCACCGAAACACATTCTTTGCTCCAAATAGTTCATTTGCATATAGACAAGAAATGCAATCTTGGGGCACCAAATAACAATGGGAAAACAACAACATTAAAAGGGGTATTCACACATACTAATATAGCGCTTAATTTGATGTGTACTCTGCCTCATAATACGCCTTAAACCAGCCTCTCATCCTTTTCAAAGTGAATAGTTGATTTTTATTTTTATTTTATTTTTTTTGCTGCTGGTTGGGGTTTTTCCCCCCCAGGTAACGGAAAATCTGCGTATTCTTCAGGCAGATTCCATCTGAGAACTCACATTGAAATGACGGGACATAAAAAATAGACCATATGACAAATATCAAAAGTTGAAAGTTAGACATTTTTCCCTTTCATTTGAAAATAGATCAATGAAATTTCAGCAAAAAATGGCAGCGATACATTGCGAAAAGTTGGGACAGGGTCAAGGCTACCATTGTGTATCATCCCCTAATGTTTTTCCAGTGTCTGTAAATGTCTGGAGTTTTGGGAGAGGACTGTTGTCCTATTCTATTCTAATGTAGGATTCTAGCTGCTCAATAGTCTGGGTTATCTTTGCTGGATTTTTCATTTTCTTCTAGGTCAAAGGTCAGCTCAGCTCCTGTACTCTTCTTCTACGAAGCCTTGCTGTTGTGATGAATACAGAATGTAGTTCAGCATTTTATTATGGAGATATGTGAGGCCTTCCCTGACTTGATATTTTGTTCTAAAATCTCTATATACTGCTCAGCATTGATAGTGTTTTTCAGATGTGCAGGATGTCCATGTCATAGGGACTAATACAACCTCATACCATCAGAGATGCAGGCTTCTGAACTGTGTGCTGATAAAAGCTGGATGATTTTTCTCTTCTTGTTCTCCGCTTTACATAATGAATTTCAAATTTTGATTCATTGGACCAAAAACAGTTTTCCATTTTTACTCAGTCCATTTTAAATAAGCTTTGCCGCATAGAAAGTGGCTGCATTTCTGGATTGTGTTGATAGATGGCTTCTTCTTTCCATGATAAAGCTTTAACTTACATTTGTGGATTGCACAGTGCTACATGAGGGCTTGTAGTTTATGAGAATCCAATACTGACTGTGGATCCTGTTCATTGATTTCTCAGATTCTCTGAATGATATTATTTACTGTAGATGGCTGGATATTCAGTCTGCAATTTTACAAAATTGAACATTTTTCTGAATTCTTCCACAATTTTTAGATACAGTTTTCAGATTGGTGAACCTCTGACCATTTTTGCTTCCGAGAGACTCTTCCTCTCCAACATGCTCTTCTTATACAGTCATGTGACCCTCTATAGCTGTTTATCATTAGTACCACTTTTTTCCAGCCTTTTGTTAACCCCGTCCCTACTATTTGGACATGTGTTGCTGCCATCAGTTTCTAAATCAATTAATTTTTCAAATGGAATGGAAAATGTCTAACTTTCAACTTCTGATACGTGTTCTATTGTGAGCAAGTTATGGCTCTATAAGATTTCCATATCTTTGCATTCTTGTTTTCTTTACATTTTACACAGCACTCCAACTTTTTTAGAACTGGAGTTGTATATACAGAAGTAGCAAAGCTTAACACAACTCAGCGCATTAACAACATTGTGGCAGAGCATATTATTTCCAAGGGGTTTTCAATGGCTTCTGGTGTCTTTTAATCTTTTAAGATAAAATATCACAGCACAAAAAAACAAAACCTGTCATGCTGCAGAAAGCCAAGATAAACAGTGGCACGTGTTTATATGTATCCTTTACCAAACGCCAAGCTCAAGTGTATATGCAAAATCATCACGCACAGCCTGAAAAATGTCAAGTGGCTATAGGGTTTAATCTAGACTTTAGCCAAATGAGTAAATCTGTGTAACATGAAGCAGTGTGGTCCTCAATGAAAAACCTCTGAAGAAAACAAATCTTCAATTATTCACAATATCTATGTTTCCATCAAGTGGAATTAATGTGCTACTACAAAATTTATTGTGGAAATAGTCTACATGTTGTATAGTTTAAGTGATTGTGGCTTGGATCCTGCCAGCAGGCGACAGTTCAGGACCAGCATTAAGTACTGGCACTGCCACCTGCTTTTCCCTGTAGATCACAGAAAGATGTATAAAGGCATCAATGTCAACAAGGCAAATGTTGTTGACTAGTGATAATATAACCAATTTGTGCACACAACAGACAACTTATTTGTATTACTTTTTAGTATAGTAGGCATTAAAGTGGTTTTAACAGAATAGTAAATAGAGATTTATTGCTGGGAGATGCCATCACGTACTCATCAATGAAGGTCCAAATGGCCGGGACCCCCCCACTGATCTTCAGAACGAGGAAACAGCAGCGCTATACTGATCACTGAATGTCATGAAATATCACTTGTGAAAGAGATAAGATATACATATTTATATAATCTCTACCCCCTCAACTGTCTCAGGTGATGTCTGAGCTATGGGGGGTCTGTAAGGGTACATTTCACTCAAGGTGATGGAATCACTCCCCCCCCCCCCCCCACATTACCATAAAATAATGCTAAAATGCTGCAGATTTTCAAGGATTACAAAATTTGGTAACATTTTTTTTTTACTTTGGTATATGGAAGCACCTTTAATCACTTGTGTATCAGACTATTTTTCCTGGATCAAGGTCAGACACATTTTTGGGTTCTCTCGTACATGTGGTTTTGAGGGCTATAACATTTTTCTAATAACTTTTGCATCTCTTTTTGGTGATAAATGGGGCTTTTTTATGTTGATTTTACTCTTTCAGGTTTTTTTTTCTTTATTTTAATATCCAAGAACATCTAAATGAAGTGCTACTTAAAAAAATAAATACATTTTCCCCTCTTTTACAATCATTTTTACTTGTTGTGTCGTGGGGGTGGGGCTAGAACATGTGATAGGGGCGTGGTCATGGTGATGGTGGGGCTGTTACTTTTTTTTTTTAATTTGTATTATTACTTTATTAACATATTGTAGCTCCTCATAAGGTCACAATAGACCTTTGGAGGGGAGGGGGGTATTTTAACTGACCTTTTTGATGAGTTCTCCTATCACTGGAGCTGATACATACAGCTTCAGTTGCAGGGGAAATACAGCCTTCTATGCTGTACTCGAGAACTGATCTGGGTACTCTAGGACCAAGCAGCTCTTGGAGTAGTCAACTTCTCCATGGTCATGTGACCACCGGGTCAAGAGAGAGTCAGATAAAGGCGGCCCCATAGCTCTGTATACAGCGCTCATTGAAAATAAAAAAAAGACCCTGAAAATAGTTTAGAGTGACTAAACACAAGTAAAAACAATCTGTATGAAATCCAATACAGTAGTCTGATGTACATTACAAAAAAATTAAAATTACCTTAAATAAATCAGCTACCAGACCATAATCTGACACCTGGAATATTGGAGCTTCTGGATCTTTGTTTATGGCAACAATGGTCTGAAAACAGAATCATAAATTGAGAAAGATAGCAAGTGGAATGGTGCAACGTAGCAATGTAATACTGCAACAAAGTTAAGAAAAAAGGATTTTAAAAAGGACCTTTCACCACCTCAGCCAAATACAGATCTTTGCATCATTCAATAGGCGCCACTCCACTGATTCAGGCACAGCTGTAATTTGTTCTCAAGCCCCTACCGTTCCTGTGCATTAAGTGCTGTTACTTTTGGTGCCTGATATGCAATTTAAGCTCTTTATTGTCAGAAGGTGGTGTCAGGCAAGGTCAAGCAATGAGTTATAAAACGTGCTGTATGGGAGCTCACCGTGATGTCCACTGGGCTGAGGCTTCGGGGTGCACAATCTAATTCCTGGACTCGTAGGAAAGTAATGAGCGATTCAAAGACTAAAGAAGTCTTTGAAAAGGTCAAGCAAGGGATGTGATTCTGAATTCTGACACCCTTGTCTGCTCCTCCGTGACACTGCCAATCTCACAGTACAGAGTCTATATAGAATATGAGGCACCAAAATTAATTGCACCTAGTGCTCAGAAATGGTGGGAGCTAGAGAAAAAAAGATTCCAGCAGTGCCAGAATCAGTGGTGTGGCGCCAGATTTTAAGAAGTGGAGTTGGTAAAGGTGGTGAAAGGTCCTCTTTAAAGGCTATGTACAGTTCTGAAGCTATTTTTTATGTAATTATTACTGAACTATACATATTTTGGGAACAAAAACACATTCTTGTAAGTGGGTTTCATTAGACATTTTCCATTGTTTGGTTTCTACAATGTATAAGTGCTACAATACAGTTTATTATCTAATCAGACTAACTGCTAAAGGTTTCCTTCTGCAGCCCTTGACCACCCGTGAAAGATCTCTTAAGCTGATCAAACTTTGTTCTGGTCATAAATCAGGCTAAAATGTTGTAAAGAGAAGAACTGAAAAAAGAGCTGTCAAGCTGAGTAGCTAGTAAAGGTATTCCAAGACTTGCAGTGCTTATACATGCAGTTGTAGAAACCAAGACAAAAGCAATCATTTTAATTAAACCCAAAATAGAAAAAAATGTTTGCTATTGAAAAAAAAAAGAAAAAAAAAAATCAATAATTGGCAATGTATATTACAAAGTTTATTTAGGACACAAATACTGCTAGAAACTTAGAAGTTGTCTGAAAGGTTAGTTACGCTTTAAATGCATGGCTTTTCCAAAATGCCATAGTGGTCAAGGTTATATTTGGACATAGGTTTTTCTTCTGGATTTTGACACATGACAGATTGACTATGCATCAAACAAGGCCCACATATTAGTTCATTTTTTTGCAAACTGACAAGGCTGCCATGCATCAATTTCATCAATCTGTGAAAACCGGCCTTGGTTTTAATGCTTTTTCTGCAACTAGACTGACTGCAACAAAATCCATGTTTAAAAAAAAAAAGAAAAAAAAAAAGAAAAAAAAAAAGCCTCTCAATTTTAGTCCTATTCAGATGTATCTACAAGAAAGTAAAGTTTCACATAAATAGTTTTATCTTCCGAACCATTACCTTACTGTCCTTCATTCCAGCCAAGTGCTGGATGGCTCCAGAGATCCCAACAGCGATATACAATTCCTGCAAGTACAAAAACCCAATTGACTACAGATTATGCACCAAAAATAGAAATACTCCACAGGCATGGTACGTGATTGGCAACTTGTGACATATATTCCATGCATTTAAGGTGAAGTCCTTTGATTTTTCAGCATTACTTGTTATAGTATAGAATTCTGTCTGTGCGGGCTCTTCTCCTCCAGTGATGATCCACCACTATGGCGTATGTGTGGATGCACAGTAGAGGTGAATTACCGGCAGCAGTGCGTACATTGCTTGGAGAAGAGGAAAACATTGTGCACCCTGCAGAATCATTACAGAAGGAGAAACCGTCCCGCCGGAAGAAGCGTGGAGGGATAGTATAATCCAATGGGTTGGATGGGCGTGGGGAGGGAAGAAGTAGTAACGATCCATTTGCGGAAATGGGGAAACGGATAGTCACCGGATAATCAGGATAAATGGGTAACTATACATTTTTTATTAATTAGATTATTTAGAAACGAGGAGGGTGTTTAGATTAGTGTAGAGATTTCCAAATATCCTGGACAACCCCTTTATTGCAAACCTATCAGGAGATCTCTGCAGCAGAGCAGGATATGACAGAGGGAGAGAAGCTGAGCTCTGTGATATATAGGTTTATGTGATTTAGAGCAGGATTTCTAAGTAAAACTGAGTAAATCCTGAAGAGACAGAGTCCTGCTTACCCTGCCCACACATAGTGTAGATGACATATTCTTGTGTACACACACATGCGCACACGCACGAGGAGGTGATCTCCTCCCTCCCATTTCTTGTATATGCACTACTCAGCTGTGGATCAGGTGAGTTGTCTGTTTTAGGAGTATGGCCAACTTTAAACACCCTTTTGTACTTATTTTTTATTACCCCATATACTTGGGGAAAGGTTAAAGAGGACCTTTCACCATTTGGGGCACATGGGCACATGCGCTCTCACAGTACAGCGCTATAGACGCTACTGTGAGGAAGGGCGTTCCTGACTGACTGTCAGAAACACCCTTCTGACAGTGAAGAGCTATGGTACCTGGGGCACAGATTGTGAAAGCCGACAGTGCGCTGAATTCAGCACAATGTCGGCTTTCTAGCAGTATATAAAACTGCACGTGCCCTAAGTGGTGAAAGGTCCTCTTTAAACCCACAGTGTAATTTCCCTTCTTAGCCATCTTATCACTATTCTCCTATCCTAATTGTACTCCCAATTGCCACTTCTCCTCTTATTTTAATAACAGGGTTACTATTTATTAATAAACATTTCCCTACGATATTTTTTTTTGTTCGTCATTATCTGTATTCAACAGATATATATATTTCTTATTACGTTTTGAGATTTGTATAGTCTTTGCCTAATGTCTTAATCGATAAAAAAAAAAATAAAAAAAAATACTACACTGCATGCTACAAGTGAAGGATTCTCATCTGTTGCTGGTGATAATGGAGTATTATTTATTATTGTTTATTTATATAGCATCATTAATTCCATGGTGCTTTACATTTGGGGGTTACATACAATACACAGAATATACAGGTAGATATAATACTAACAGTGACCGACTGGCACAGTGGGGTAGAGGGCCCTGCCCGCGAGGGATTACAATCTATGAGGGAAGGGGGTAGTAAGGCCACCATTAGTTTTTTGCCAGTGGATTTTGAGGCAGGACCTGCTTCAGATCTTTCCTCCCAGCTCTTAGGGCTAGTTCACACGGGGACATGGACGCTGATTTTGACAGCAGATTTTGCGGCCAAATCAGCATCCATACAATGTCCACACTATGTGAACTGCTCCCGCCGCGACCATCGCGGTCGTGGCTTTCACCTCCGCTGACGGCTCAAATGAATGAGCCGACATGGAGGGCGCTGCGGCTGGGCGGAAGCCGCGGCTCATCGCGAGCAGCTTCCGCCCGAAAGATAGGTCATGTCGCTTCTTTTTCTGCTAGCGAGCTAGCAGAAAAAAAAAAGCGAGCAGTTCACATAGGGATACATTGTATGGACGCTGATTTGGCCGCGAAATCCGCTGTCAAAATCAGCGTCCATGTCCCCGTGTGAACTAGCCCTTATTCATTTTATTGGGAGTCTGTAACAGTCTTTTTTCCTCTAGTTGATTTTTTTGGCTAGAAGAAAAAAGAATCATTATAAATTATCTTCAGGTGGATTCAGATTTGGAAAGCCCACTGAAACTGATAGATGGAATAAACACAACATCCATTCATTTTGATGGGCTCTGGAAGGCAAAATCCACCTGAACATAGAGAGGAAAAAATAATAATCATGATCTTTGGGCGGATTCTACCTTGCAAAGACTACTGAAATGAATGGGTGCCGTTTTTTCCCCCAATCTTCTATTAATTTCAATGGGCTTTACAAGGTGGAATCCACCTGTAGATAGGTCATGACGATGAATGGAAGAGCTTGGAGGAGATTATTTTTTTAGATGGATTCTACCTCAAAAATCCACCTGCAAAAAAAGCTTTGTGAACCTAGCCTTAAAAAGACTTTACCAACTAACTCAGCGCAAACAATTCCTTACTAACATTACATCCTAAACGGTAACTCAGAGTCTTCCTCTTTTCAGTTCCATTTACTGTTTTTTTTTGTCTTAACTGGATAGAATAAAGCATTAAGCCACAAAGAAATAATGTTATATAAAACAGAGCTAGCATAAGAGAGGACCACTTCAAAGCATAAAAGTTTAAGTAGGTGCGAGGAGGAGGAGGAGGAGGAGGATGGATATCGGGTGGGAGTGATTTCTACTTTCTTATTAAGCCCCTTAAAAAGCTCTGGGCTGACAGCCTCTTTCATCCTGAATTATCCAGCTCAGCCTTTAACTGCATGAGAACAACATTCGCAAATTGATTCGCAAGTCCTTTGGGGCAGCCGGAAAAAACATTAAATTGCTGTAAAATATTCATATGTCAGTGCATTTGTCTGAAAGCAGTTGATGTTCTGCTCCCTGGGGGTTAAACATAAAAGCAATTTGGCCAGCATGTTCTGGATCCCCCTTTAATCCGTCTCATTAACTCTTGTACTGACAGAACAGTCCAAGCTCACCTTCACGTAAAGGAAGAAAAGCCTTGAACAACTCCACACCCATGTTACGGATTTTACTCCCTAAAGAAAATGACTGAGTGCCAATTCAAAATAAAAGTATTACCATGAAAATTATTGCTAAAAATAACTTCCATCACCAATTTACTCTTATAATTGTTATATTACAATACTTATACATAGGAAGTTTCCAATTTAGACTTCCTAGATTTTTTTTCTTTTACATAAATGAAAGAGTTAAAAGGCTGGCGCTTCAGTGGGGATTTTCACCAGCTGTAGATGTGAGGCCAATGTCAAGCCAGTCCACTATCAGCATATAGAAGACACTGCTACATTATATATTCCAGAATACAGGAGGGTTGGACAGGGGCAGAGCCTTTAATGATACTATTCTGATTAAAGTCATACTCCTTTTTATTTAGGCCATTAGTAGTGGACATCTTGTAAGCTATAGTACTGTTAGGGAGCTCATTTTGTAAAAGGTTAGTCCACTCACCCTCCTTGCAATCAAGTCTCTGCTTGGTTCCCCTGTTGTGTAACCAGCAGTCTGACTCACAAATACATGCACATGTACATGCAGTGTCTGCGTGGACCAATACTGTACTCAAGTGTCTTTAGTGTCTTCAAGTGTCTAGGAGGCTCACATCATAGACTTGCATAGCAAAACTGACAGTTTGCATGTGCTCTTATATTCTGCAAGCTGCCCTGTCCTGTTCTCAGCATAATCTGTCAGAAAAGTCCTCAAATAGGATCTTCCCCTCCCCAATTGCTATGCTTTCTGTATCTCAGCATTGTGCAGAAACACAGACAGACAGTCTCAGATATTAGGCAGAACAAGGGAAGATTCAGAAATGACAGTGTGCAGAGAGCCCTGTTCTGTCATATAACATTGTGCCCATATGGTTATGTCAACTGGACAGTGAAAGAGGAGAAGGGAGGGGGAGAGCTAAAGATATAGATGAAATAAAAACAGAGAAGGGATCGTGTCACCAGTGCTAGGGAACACCCCTGAGCCAAAAGTCTGAAAATAAGAGGTTGTAAATTGGAAACAATGGTTGCTGAATACATAAGAAGAATGTTCAAAGCAAAAAAAAAAAAAAAAAAACAAAAAACAGGCAAGTGCACCATTCCTCAAAACAATAATAAAAACTACAACCTGCCCTGTTGAAAAACTATCCCTTACAAAGTACCATACATGAAAATATAAACAAAAGCTACAAGTGTCAAAATATGTAAAGAAGTTTAGAATTATTTTTTTTTAAGTTTTAATTTTTGTAAAAGGTATTAAAACATAACAAAACTTTTATAAAATTGGTATCAGCGTAATCATATCAACCCACAGAATACAGACATGTCATTTTTACTGATCAAAAACAATATAAACCTATAAGAAAATGGTGCAAATGAATTCCCCCCTTCCCCCAATCCCACTCCATTCGGAATTTTTTTTTCCAGCTTCCCACTACAATGTAAGGAATAGTACATGGTGTCATTAAGAATTGCATTTGGTCCTGTAAAAAATAACCCCTCTTACTATTCTATAAGCAATAAAAGAAAATAAAGGTGTCCTTAAGGGGTTAATAAAAGTGCAATAGGCAGTAGAATATCTGTATACAGAACATCAAAACTATAGAGACATACTTACAGGTGCAACAATCTTTCCAGTCTGTCCAACCTGCATGTCATTAGGGACAAAACCAGCATCTACAGCTGCACGAGAGGCACCCACTGCACAAGACAAAAGTTACTGTAAGTACCGCTAAAGAAGAATTTATGTGTGGATTAGGGGTTACCCTAAGACAACGAGTTATCACCTATGCACCGCATAAGTAATGCATGTCTAAATGCTGGGACGGGTAGTGATCACAAAAACCGGGGTCCGCAAGTCTGCTTTGTAATTGGAGCAGGACGGTGTACACAGGACCACTATATTCACTTCTATGTTACAGACAGATAGATAATAAATGCTTACCGTGGGATAACCCCTTTCAGGAAATGGCACATGAAAATAAGGTAAAATGGAGTAGGATAACAATAGGGAACAGAAGAGGAAGAACTATACTTCAAGTGCTGTGTCTCACTGTAGATATTATTTCATCATATGAAACCGGCATTAACATGTTATCCTGATATATTGACTGATGATAGTAAAATACATCCATTAAAATAGGCGACCCCAGAAAAAGTGTACTGCATATGGAAGAGATGGCTGAACTCATCTGTATGCTGGCTATGCCTTTCCACTATACCACTACCTTCATATTTTTACGTGACCCATTGTTGAAATTGCTCAATTCTACCCACTTTTATATGAATTGGGGAAAAATGAGGTGAAAAATTCCAAAAAAGGCACAATTATATGGTACAAAACTGCTGACATAAAACAGTAAATGTGGGCCACTGAGTAGCAATTCTAAGGCCCGTTCACACGGGGCAAGAGAGGGCGGATTTTGGCGCGGAATCCACGTCATAATCCGCCCTCTCACAATGGTGGTTACGTAGACCGCTAGCATTCTTTTCTCCGCTAGTATCATGTTGCCGCTAGCGGAAAAAAGAAATGAGCTGCCCTTTCTTCAGGCGGAATCCTCAGCTGATTCAGCCACGGCATCCGCCTCGCAGCAGCACGCTCCGGACTAGACCCATTCATTTGGGCTTACGCTGGACCGGAGTGCCGCGACTTTTGGAAGTCGCGGCAGGCGGATTTTGGCCATATTCTGATGCGGCTTCCAGTGTCAGAATCAGAACCAAAATCTGCTAGTACGCCCCCATGTGAACTAGCCCTTAAACAAGAGGTGATGACTTCTGATATTTCTGTTATGTGGATTTTCAGGGTATGTTCCTTTGTACTTTTTATGCTCATGGTGGTGCTTTGAGTCATGTTATCCTTCTACAAATCATTATTTCATATTGCAGACACAAGATCCCTCTACATCAGGGGTCAGCAACCTTCAGCTGCTATAAAACTCTTGGTACCCACCATTCACATCTATATTCCAAGAAGAGCAGAGAAAGTATTCATGCTGGGACTTGTAGTTGTCCACATTCGTTGCTGTGCTGAAGGTTGCCTATCGCTGCTCTACATTATAGTGAGCAGGTGACGTAGAGAACATAAATAGAGCTGGGCAATTATGGCCAAAATCAAAATCGCCATTAATCGGGCTTTTCAACTTGATTACAATTAATGGCAATTATTTAGTTCATGCTCCTTATATAGGGTGTTTTGGTAAATCTCACAAGGCTCGCCCAGCGGTTTGGCTCAGACTGAACCTGGTTGAATTGAAACTGCTATTATATTCTGGGGTGAAAAAGACCCTAGCATATAATTAGTGGAGGCTCAAGGCAAATGATTACACATAAAAAAAATAATAAAAAAATAAAATAACTGTCACTCACCTCTCCTGGGCTCTAAGCAACTCCCTGTTGTCTTTGATGCTTCTGACTGATGTCAGGGGCTGGTCACATGGGTCATGCAGTGTCTATGTGTCACAACACCACTTGAACCAATCACTGGCGTCAACGGTCAGAGCCCAGGAGAGGTTTTTTTTTTTTGTTTCTATGATTTTTTTTTTAGGTCTCCTGGGCCTCTACTTGTTAGTATAATAGCAGTTCCAATTTGGACGCGTTCAGTACAAACAAAACTCTAAGTAGAACCTTGCAAATATTGTAATAACCAAGCCAAAATAACAGATGTGAACAAATTTGTGTTGGGTATCCTGGTTGATGTTTGGTTTCAATGATGTTTTAACCAATGGTCCAGCCATACATATGTATATGATAAATTACTCTCGAAGACACATTGGATTATATGCAACTCAAGACGCACAGTCAAGGACCTTGGAGCTTAACATCTTTGTAATAATTTTCATGTTTTATTAAGAAAGGACTGTGTGTATTTTCCTGACAGGTAAAAGCTTGCAGTGAGATTAACCCCTTCCCGCCGATGGCATTTTTTGATTTTTGTTTTTCGTTTTTGACTCCCCTCCTTCTAAACCCCATAACTTTTTTATTTCTCCGCTCCCAGAGTCATATGAGGTCTTATTTTTTGCGGGACAATTTTTTCTTCATGATGCCACCATTAATTATTCTATATAATGTACTGGGAAGCAGGAAAAAAATTCAGAATGGGGTGGATTTGAAGAAAAAATGCATTTCTGCGACTTTCTTACGGGCTTTGGTTTTACGGCGTTCACTGTGCAGCCAAAATGACATGTCCCCTATATTCTGTGTTTCGGTACGGTTCCAGGGATACCAAATTTATATGGTTTTATTTACATTTTGACCCCTAAAAAAAATTCCAAAACTGTGTTAAAATTTTTTTTTTCTAAAAGTCGCCATATTCCGACGGCCGTAACTTTTTTATACATAGGTGTACGGGGATATATAGGGCGTCTTTTTTTGCGGGGCCGGGTGTACTTTTTAGTTCTACCATTTTCGGGAAATGTTATTGCTTTGATCACTTTTTATTCAAATTTTTATCAGAATTAAAACAGTGAAAAAACGGCGGTTTGGCACTTTTAACTATTTTTCCTGCTACGGCGTTTACCGAACAGGAAAAATATTTGTATAGATTTGTAGAGCGGGCGATTTCGGACGCGGGGATACCTAACATGTAGGTGTTTCACAGTATTTAACTACTTTTATATCTGTTCTAGGGAAAGGGGGGTGATTTGAACTTTTAATACTTTTTATATTTTTTTATATTTTTTTTTACTTTTTTTTTTTATTTTTTTTTTTTGCATTTATTAGACCCCCTAGGGGTGTTGAACCCCAGGGGGTCTGATCACTAATGCAATGCATTACAATGCTAATGCATTGCAAAAAAGCATCATCTCTTTTGCAGGCTGTATACACCAGCCTGCAAAAGAGAGAATTTGCAGACCGGCTGGGAGCCTTTAACAAGGCTCCCGGCTGTCATGGCAATGGGGGGTCGGCCCTGGAGCATGCTCCAGGAGCCGGCGATCCCGGCCAAAATGGCGCCTTTGACAGCAGCGCCGGAGGGGTTAATGCCTCTGATCGGTCCGGGGACCGATCGGAGGTATTAGAGCCGGTTGTCTACTGCTTAAAGCAGTAGACACCCGGCAGCTATGACGGCCACCCGGCTCCCGGGCGGTCGCCATAGTTACAGACCCGACACGCGCCGTACTATTACGGCGCATGTCGGGAAGGGGTTAATCTCCCTTATAAAGACTATGGCCCACTTTTACAGTTTTCATGTGCAGAAACAGTTTTATTTAGATTCATCACATTTTGGAGCTTTGTGTCATATCTAGTTTAAAGCCATTTTTTCCAACTAACGCAACAAGGTGCTGAAGCTCAGATGGAAAGGGCCTTGGCTTAGCAAGAAAAGGGGTTATAGTCTAACATCCAATAATATGTGCCCTAATTGTGTACCTACAAGTACAACTTTCCATAAATAGTATAGGAAGGGCGGTTTTTAAACACATTGATGCCCTCATTGGCCCATCACACAGTCAAGTGCAGTGGCACCATTTAAGATAATGGACCATCACACATTAACCTGCCCACTCCTGTGGCCCCTAACAAATTGACCTGTCCATTCATGTGGCTCCTGAGACATTAACCTGTCCCCCCTCCCCCCCCACAGAAATTATAATGCCCCCCACCAGTTGCCCCCACAGTATAGATTGTTCCCCCCTCCAGATTTCTACATCAAGCCTCTTGTTCCTAAGACACCGCTGTATTCAACTCCTCTGCATCCGCTGATATCTTAATTGTACGTATCTACAGCTTCTGCACATCCATCCATCCATCTAGAAAAAGACACATATATCCACCTATACCTGCAGCATGCAGTTGATCTGCCAGGTCATACAGCAATTTAAAGTTGTCTCCACTCTTTAGCCCTCGACCTAGGATTAAACATAAAAAGAACAGACTATAATAATAATAATCATTAAAAAAAACAAAAAAAAAAAACATAATACACACTATTCATGTTTTATTAACTCCACGTGCTGGAAGGACATTGTAAAACCAAAGATGATAAATTCAATATTAAATTATAATATTATTCAAGAAATAAATCACCAACTAAAAGCTGCAAAAGTAATGTCCTTTCAGAAATCTGTATGACAAAGAGCAACATGTGCCATAAAATACAGTAAAAATTAAGATCAAAACAGAGGATAGTAGGCGCTACTGAAACCTCAGAGCTGGATTGAGGGAAAATTAATTCCATTCTAGGTTATGCATTAAGGGGACGGACTGACACCTTCTTCAGTTTCTATTTTCACATTCACAAGTTCTATTTTTACATTTTCATGGTTCCTGCTTCAATAGTATTTATATAAGTCCACAAATATGCAGAAGACTTACTAAACAAGAGACAAGAAGAACAAACAACTTCTGATCACCCAGTGCAAATATATGTCTCAACACATTCTGTGAACTTACCTCCAGAAACAACAACCTTTGCACTGGTCAATTCTGGACGATCACTTTTTGTCAAGCTTTGCTGTAACCACTCAGATTTTCCAACCGCTGCAGGCGGAGTTGCTGTAATATTGAAAATATATTTATAAGTTATGATTTATTCACTTGCTCATCAATTACACAGGCTTATTTTATACTATTGAATCTATGATAACAGTCGCCCAAGTGTCCTATAGTCACAGGAAAACCTAGTAGTCAGGTTTTAAGCGGTAGTAAGTGGCCTCAAAAAAAATGGCCGCGTGCATGTTCAGTCGGCTCTGTCCGAGGCCCAATGGCAGAGCTGACTGCACATGTGTAGAAGTTTGACCCCAGCACCGGAAGAAAACGCGGGAAGAGGTAGGTATGAGAAGAATAGCTATGTGTTATTCAGAAAAAAAACAAAAACATTTTAATGAAAGGATTCCTTTAAGCACTACTACTTCTTTGCAATACTTCCCCACCCAGCAACACTACTGATTAACCGCTGAATCCTAGTAACATCCCATAACATTATAAATTAGGAACACCCAATTAACTGGAGGATGTATATTACATAGAGGTTCAGAATCACTTACCATTATCAACACTAGCACTGCCTCCTGAACTTGGAGCAACTTCAAATGACGTGCCTCTGACAGTGAGCACCTTCACGGCTTCATCAGACTTTACCGTGCACAACGCATTTCCTATAAAAGGTGAACATTGACACATTCAAGAACACTAGCTAACCCAATCACAGTGAACAAAGAGAGGAATCCTATTTACATGTTCATTAAATACTATAAGTTAGCAATATTCTATGCGTAACATAGAAAACAAGCAGATGCACATTCCCAGCACCCTTTCTATCCACCCAGCAGCCATTAGGGTCACAGCTGTGAAAATTGTATAAAAGCCATATACCCAGAGCAGCAGCTGGCAGGGAAGGAAGCTACCAACGCACAAACAGCTGTAATGGACATTTTGCTTAGAATCCAGTTTACTAAAAGAGCCGGTGGCATCTTCACCAAACTCAGAAGACGCTCAATTGTATAACATCCAGGTTCATAGCACAAGCTGTACAACTACATCTGCTCATTCCCTGAAGAATCAGAGCCATTTGGAAAATTGTCAAGGGTAAACTTCAGATTTCCAAGTGTTTAGGTCTTTCACGAAATGGTAAACCAGCTGCCATGTTTCTTTCTGTCCTGGACCATATAGAACAGTCATTTGCCACATAAAAAAATGACATTGATACTAATGAAGTGAGAGAACTTTAACTGATGTTATACTAAAAAGATTGCAGGACACAGAACTTTAGTTCTCTACCACCACTGTGGAATGACACAATGGCTATTTGTGTGACAGCTGTACCATGCTGCCCTGAGCTTTACCCATGGGACAGCGCTGGTGGAGCTGGATACGGTGTTGTGTCCTCCCACTGAGATTTCTCATCCCAAGGACACGGATTGTATGTTGTAGCGACGAGATCTCCGAACAGCAGGATGTATTAATAATTAAAAGGACATGTGGGGGGAGGCGAGCATTTGATATTACTTGGTGATAGGGACGTACATATGGGGTGAATGCAACTACTAAATATTTTTCCCAAGCATAAACTTTTTAGCCACATAGAAGCAGGAGTATTCAACCATTTCAGCCATACGATATATGCTAACTACTGGAAATATCACCTTATATTATACAGTTCTTTACAGACTCTTCAACATTAATACTGATGAAATGTAGCATTAAATAAAATGAATCTTTAACATCAATAATTATACAACAGACGCATGCTTTGTAGTACTTCACATTTCAGAGGGTTTTGTAACAAAAAAAAAAAAAAAAGATGTGGAATAGGGAATCCTATCCACACCTTGGAAAAAAAAATGCTGCAGATACACTGCAATTTAAAAAAAAAACGGCAGTTTCTGAAATTGCAGCATGTCAGTTATACCTACGGAAACAACAGTGGTTTCCCTATAGGTATAAATGAAACAAACTCCACAAAGGAAGCCTCTCCCTAAAGGGGTTTTCTAGCCACAAAAAGACTGGAGGTGCCAGAAGCTACTGCACCGGACTGGCACTGGATGCAGTTTGCTTCTATTCAAGTAATAGGTTCAGAGCTTCAGATGCCCACAAATTGGGTTGCACCTCTGCTCCTATTACTTCTAAATGTGCAGCCTGCGCATACCCCATTTCTACTACCACAACTACCAGCACCTAGAGGCTGCCAGAACAGGTGATCTGTGTGTAGTCCGGGTGTCAGACCCTGATCAATTATGGACCTATCCTGTGGACAGGTCATAAGCATGAAAAATGCAATGTGGCCAAAAACTCTTCTAATAGATTAACCCCTTAACGACCGGCCCATAGTAAAATTACATCGGCACTGACAGGTCCTTCCTGACCGCCCTATAGTAAAATTACTTCGGCAGTCAGGATAGGTTTTAACCTTATCAGTGCCGAAATTCACCGGGTTTTCAGCTATGTTAGCTGACAACCCTGTGAACATCCGTGGGCTGGCCAGTACCCGACCCCAGTCCGGTGATCGTCACTATTCATTGAATAGTGACGGCTGCCATCTTGGAAGGCCTTGTGGCCTAAATCTGTGGTTTTTAGGCCACATCTGCGATCAGTGTTGGAGATGTGGCCTAATAACTATAGATTAGGCCTATAATTACCTTCCGCTGCGCTGATCTCTGCATTTAACACCCCCCCACCCCCCTACTGGAGGTATCAGACATCAAGAACTTGTGAGACCAAGGACAGAAGTTTTCTGTCCTTGGTCACGCATAGTGACGGCCGCCATTTTCTTTTTTTTTTATTAGTCGCCTAAGTTTAGAGTTTTTAGGCTACATCTCCGATCAATGTTGGAGATGTGGCTTAAAAACTCTAAACTTAGGGTCCACTTACACAGAGCCCCTCACACAAAACACACATAATAAAGTTTGATTTACATATTGACAATCCCCCCCCCCCCAAATCTGAATGTGCAATGGGCATAAAATATGTGCAAGCAAAATTTGTGTTTTGCAATCCAGTCGGCCCACCCTACCTCTTGGGCCCTACTGTATGTGCATACATAGGACTAAGGCCACAAAGTGTACATTTTTTAACACGGGAGAAGTGGGGTGATATATTTTGGGGTGTGTTTCTTCTTTTTGATGTATTATTTGCAAAAAAAAAAAAAAAAAACTGGCTTTAAAATGACACATATTTGAAGAAAATGAAAATTTTATTATTTTCGTAATTTATAATAATTCTAGCAAAACAATATTTGTTTGATCAAAATGCTCACTATACCCCTCAAAGAATACCTGAAGGGGTCTAGTTTTCCAAATTGGGTCATTTAATGGGAGGTTCTATCATTATGCCACCTATTCCTGTCTGCAAACATAGCTTGGTACAGGAAAAAAAAAAAAAAAAAAATCACATACTCAAAATTTCCATAATTTGCTTATAAACTTGTAAATTGTCTAAATTATTCAAATATGCTAAAATGATTTCAAATCTGCTTGAAACACAAAAGGAACATTTGGAAATATATAACTACTAACTTTTTTGCCCTGTGTTATTGTGTATATGAGAGATATCGCGGCTGAAAATGGAAAAAATTTAAAGATTTTCAAAATATTCAGCATTCGCAAGTCTTTTCATAAGTTTACGCAAGTTATATCAGTCTAATTTTACCTTCTCAGTAAAGTACATGTCACGAAAAAACAATGTCAGAATCGCTAGGATGCAATATACTGTTACATAATTATTCACTGATAAAATCACACAGGGCAAATTTCCAAAATTTGGCTGTCATTAAAGTACAAGACAGACAGTGGTCACTAAGGGGTTAAAGGATACCTCCAATTATAAACATCTTTGCATAAATTAATAGTACAGGTGAATAAAAGAAATGGTCATAGATCTGATTGACGGAATGTTTCTTTCCCCACTTCTCAGGCAGTTACTTTCTACATATTACTCTTTGAAGGGGGGCTGCTGTAAAATGCACTGAAATAATTGCATCTACACTCTGCTATGTTTGTGAGTTGGGGATCTCTTTTATCCCTGCTATTCGTGTAGATAAGAGGCGACCAGTGCACAGAATGAGGTCATAAGAAAAGGAGGACAACAGCAGCCTAACAAGCAGTGAAGGAAACAGAGCTCCCTATTAAGATATATTACAAAGTTTCTTATATTCACTTGTACTATTCATTTACACAAGTTTAAGTCATATGTAACTGGAGGTAAGCATTAAAGCATAACAAATCTTTCAAACAACTTTTGATTTCCTGTAAGAATTTGTGTCATTAATGCATGTATTAATATACTTTGTCTCCTTTCTGTGAAATCCTGGATTTTCGATCCCTTGCTTCTCTATTGACAGCTGTACCTGCTTCTTACTGTGTATAGTGTACTGCCTTGTTGTGTGTAAAGGAGGGAAAATAAGAATAGGGTGGTCACTTCAAACAATTATATCTTAGGCATTAGAAATAATATAGAAATGTGCTTCTGGTGTCATATGAAAGATGAGATTCTCAGTTGGTAAATCCACACAGCTAAATTGATACGCTTTTTATAATTATCTTGCAGAACCTGAAAAAATAAGCTAACACCCCTGCTATTTTTAGTAATATCAAAAGTTCATACACATTATATTAGTGAACGTCTGAGTATAGCCACTACAACATGAATATAAGAACAGAAGCAGCTCGTTCAATCATAAACAAACGTGAACCACAGTCCATGTACACCAGGACCCATAGAAGGCATATAATCCTTCTAATCTGTGCAGTCATGAGAAACACTCTCGAAGTTGGGGCTGTTTCTCTAGCATCTGCCATGTCATGGTTCAGACATGATTCACAGGCTGCTGCTAATCAATAACTAGCAGAGCACAATGACCACTACAGCCATGGAAATCCGCCAAGTCACATGGATGAGAACTAGGTATTGCAACATTACATTAACTTTCCTCAATTTTTATGGACTGACAAAACATAGCACTTGTTATGGGACATGTTCGCTAACAATTTTTCGAAGAAAGATTTGGCACATAGGCCTGAAATCTGTTCCGGCAAGAAAAAAAAAAAAAAAAAAAAATATATCATTTGCTGTAGATTTCATACAGATTTGCCACAGATTCAGCTTTTGATATCCACACCACAACTTTTTGCACAAGTTGTGGATTAGGTCGACTTTGCTTGTACTGTAAAACGCTGCCCATACTCCACTGACAATTCCATGATGAAGGCTCCCTTGTGCACATACCCTTAACCTGGTTTGGGCTACAACATATCCTAATGTAATAAGCCATATAGGTGAGTTTATATGGAACAAATCAAAATGTTTCTGAAAACCTTTATAGATAAATAGGTTGTAGCTGGAAATGTTCATAATTGACAGTCTATCATGAATATAATTTATTATGATTTGCTCAGGTCAATGGAAATAGTTGTGGAACAATCTAATGTATGTACATATTATTCCCAAAATAATTAAAAACATTCACATAATCCAATGACATATACTTAAAGGGATTTATTTTTAATTAAGATATTAATGACTTATTAGGTTGGGACCGTTGGATTGAACAGTGTACAGAGCCAGAAGCAGCCAAATTACTGCAATTCAGCTCTGGAGTGTCAGACACTAATCAATCTGAGATCAATGACATATCCTAAAGATAGGTAATCAATACCTAAAGCCACCAAAAAACCTCTTTAAAGGCACATGGGATTATTTTGGATCTGAATCAAATAGACCCCAAATAAAGCAGCACTTCACTGCATTTTAATGCAGACTTGCAGGATTTTTGGAGAAAAAAAGGGCCAAAATGTACTATATTCCATAAACAGCACCTCATAACAACACAATGGAACATGCATATAAGGCTGCGATTTCTAGGTTAACACCATTTAACTGAATAGTGCAGTATCAGTCACAGCCCATAGACAAGGGAAGTGCCGTTTAGGAAGCAAACTATATTTTCCAATTTCGGTTTACTTCATTAAAATTATTATATTTTAACATACACCCTCCACTATTATGGAACTCCATTATACTGGGTTCACACTTTTTATCCCATTTTTTTGGTTAAATAGATCAAAACTGATTGATGGAAAGTGATATTAGTTTTTATTCAGTACAAAAAAAACCGGACTACAATAGTGTGATAAATTTGGTTTGTGTTCCTAAAACACACTTAAATCTGCCTGATAAAGAACACTAAAACCAAAATAATAACATTGATGAAATGAAATTGAAGTAGTGCTAGAGCCTGCACATTACACTGCTAAATAATAATCCTGAAACACGATTACACCTATTGATACTGAAGGCTGGATTACATATAATGTATTTCTGCACTGCTATTCATTCTAATTGTAGTCACATTGTAACATTGTACATTCAACATATTTGCCACTCCCCATTGGCACGGATGTCTGGCAGCATCATAATTTAGGAATGTGCAAACTCTAGCACTACTCCAATGACACTCTATAGGGTGATCCTGGTATATATATATATATATTTTATGTAGGTGGTGGAGGGAAAGTATTGTGGGTCCATAATTGGAGCATATTAAATAGCTCCTGGGGTTTAACCTGCACTCATCTGTGGACTCTTTCTGAAAGCCTGATATAATTGGCCATTTTTGCTGTTTCACAGTTTTCTATTACATTTTTGTGGTTCTAACCTAGCGGTATATAAGGATAGAGGCTATCCCCAGAAGCTACAAAAAGTCTTTATACAAGGCTCCATCCTATAGGTCAACTTTACAATCTCTCCTTGTCTAAGCAAGAGACCGGCAGGAGGATCCATGACCTCTATAACTGCTCATGTGCCTGTACTCTGTTAGATTCAGTCATATGCTTGCTCCATGCTCTCGCCCAATGTTTCTTGTCTGCAGTGTGACACTGTAATTGCTGCCTTTACTATAGGAACTGGGTTGTCTACCTGGTGATCTGTCAACCCTCCACCCCGAATTTTCACACATTTGTATTTCTGTTTATTCTTTATGTTTTCCCTCTCCATTTATATCTTGATATATTATTCATTGGCTCACTGTAATGTGTTTTTGCTTGCACACTTCAATAAAACAAGTTAAAAAAAATGGTGGTTTTGGTGTTCTTTATCAGGTAGATCTGAGCTTCAGTTCAACTCTGACTGCTGAGGACTGGAGCACTATTCCAGTAGTTTAAGGCTAGGATCATACGGTGCTTTTCCTAAAGAATTGCATGGACTTTTTAACTGCAGTAATGCCTAGTATTTGTTACTATACATGTCACGTGTATTGTTGTGGCATTTAAACTGAAAATCTTTGCTTTACTGGTTGTTCACAAACAGATGACACTCATGGTAACTTAGCTAGACATTACTGTAAATAAAGACCACATGCATGTCCTTCACTAGGAGGTGGGAGGAAAAGCTGGGAACATCTTACTCCACAGTCCAATGGCATGCAGCTTTTAAATCTTGCCATAAGTTCTCCATCTCATGTCAAGCACAGGAAGCAAACTACAAAATACATTCCAGATGGTACAGAGTCCCAGAAAACCCTCTATTTTATGTTCCAGAACTCTACTAATCTATGCTGGAGATGTAGCCAAATGAAGGGTACAATGTCCCATTTTGGTGGCATTTGGTGACCGACATATATTAGATGTTGTTGGGGCTTAGTCTAATCGATATCCACACCCACAACATGAGTGGAAAAGACCAGCCCAATTATACTTACCTGTTCCTCCTGGCAGCTCCGCACCCAGGACGTCATCACCAACCACACCTCTTCTTTGTCACGTGCGCTGGCTCTCTACATGTCATAAAGAAGAGGTGCCAGCCGGTGATGATGTCCCAAATCCAGAGTTGCCAGGAAGAAAAGGTATGTATAATGGGGCACGGGTCAAACAGGAGGTGCTGGCCAGCACACGTCACAAACAGTGGACAAAGGGAATTCTGCCGGCATGTAGCAGCATATAATATGGACTGCACACTGTAATTTGATGGCACACCAAATTTATACTGTTATACAAGCTGTACACTGACTACTTTATATTGCATCATAGTGTCCTATCTTCAATGTTGTCCCATGAAAATGTATAATAGAATAATTACAAAAATGTGAGGGGTGTACTCACTTTTGTGAGATACTGTATATAAACACGTGGGATACTTACCAGCATAGATTGTCCTTACAAATGTATCAGGTGACTTAATGTCTATTACATCTGACACTGGGGCTACATCAAGCTTTGCTGCTACTCTAGGCAGGAGACTCTACAAAGAAACACAGAAGCAAAATATGTTATCAGTTTTGCATAAGTCTAATCAAAGCAGTCACTGATTAATTATGTATTACTTCAATGCAACCAAACTGAAAAATCAAGCAACTTTCCAAGTCTGATGAATGGCCTTATGACTGCAGGATCAGACTACATATAGTTTATTTGTTATCTGTTATCATGGAAACTTATGAGTAAACAAAAAGGGAGACAAAACAGAGAATGTTAAGTAAAACAATTTGCAATGTTCTCTCATTCATGATTATAGATGCATGCTGTAATTGATGAGAAGGTGAAGCCTTCTATTGACAGCTTTGTGAATTAAGACGTGTGCATTTTAGAAATATTTCCCCTTAGTTTAGGGTTTATGTGTTTCCTATTTTTAATCTGCAAGATCACCATGATGAAACTATATATCACGGAGTGACATTTTCATTTTGGGACATTCCTACACAGGACCATACAGGCCACTCACCTTTCCAAAGGCGGATGCTCCTGCACAGATGTGAGTGAAACTGAATTGCTTTTGGGCTTGCAAAATCAAGGGAGTCAGCTCCTCTGAAAATAAAAGGCATAAATTGAATTTGATTTGTCAACGAATTATACGATTGTGGTTGCAACTCAACCTTGGCACATTTTTATGTATCTAATTTTAGATCAAATTTTTTCCAACCGGAGGGGGGGAGGGTTTGGATTCAGTTAAAAAGATCTGTTTATCTATGAAAGAGACATGGCTTAAAAGCATAAAATATCATGAAAGTTTTGAAGTAAACGTCTAGCTCAAAATAAGCCAACTGAAAGGTGTTCTAAACAGACTAGACAGCTTAGACGTACACCAGATTTATCATCCAGCCTCAGCTTCTGTGATAAACTTAGACTACCTGTCTAAATTTACACTGTTTAATTATTAAGAAATCTGGGCCATAGTGTTGAAGACTACTAATACAAAATAATGAAAGTTATAAATCAAATTTCACTTGTCATAACAAATATAATAATTAAATAGACAAAATAAGTAAAGGTGTCAAATTTGCAAACAATTGTTATATCCAGAAACTAAGATAAAAACTTCTAACCTGGCAGAAAACCCTTGTATGCTTCATGCTGAGCAACAAACAGCTTGGAAACGCCTTGAACTTTTGCCAACTGCTCTACTACCTGCAAACATAACCAATTAACACAAAATAAAGCAATATATCACAAAAGGGGTGTTTAGACCCTTTCCATAAAAATTTCAATTGTGCAGCTGATAGGACCAATAAAATCAATGTTACTGACGTTTACCATTTCCACTGGCGACTTTTGTTTGCCAGTTGACTGCTAGACACTATCACAGACCTCAGCAGTGACATCTTCACCAACAGAATGTGACTGACTAGTCTCAGCAATGACATGTCATTTGTGAAGAGGTCACTGCCGAGGTCTGTCATTGGATGAAATGATCATCTGGCACAAATGAGAACTGGAAACAGAAGACTGCAGCTGCTACCACTGGAAACAGAAGAACAGGCCCTATCAGCAGCACCAAAAAAAAATAGACTCCACTAACAAGAAATAAAGCATCAAGTCCTATATATCACAGATTGAATAGTTAGTATGACAAATCTACATGTGCAAAGAAATTTAACACAAGTAGACCTGTCAGAATGAAAAATTCCAGTATTTTAGCTGCATATCACATAGTACTCGAATATATAAAACCAATGTATTGTGATTTGGATTTGTCTATAAGAAAAAGAGAGTATACAACCAAAAGGGTTATCCGTTTAATGCCAATAGAGTAGAAGTTTTGTGTTTAAACATGGCACATGAGCAGTAGCCACAGCCACTGTATCTCTGCTGTTTTACTTTTTGGCAGTGAATAGAGATCTCTTTTATAGTGTAGATTTAACTCCTCAGATGCTGTGGTCAGATGTGACCATGGTTATCTGAGAAGTTATTCACTTTTTCAGGATGTTACCAGCTCCCACACAAGATTGCAGGAGCCAGTTTGTTCAGCTGGGAGCATTCTGAAGGCAGGGCTCAATAGTAATATAATCATTTTCCCATAGACTGCTTCCCAATACTGTTATATATTGCAGTCTATGGTATAAGCAATATAAAAATCACTAATCTAATTAAGATTCTTGGAAAAAAAAAAAAAAATCAAATTCTTTCCCTAGAATTCATCAAGAATGCGGAGTCAGTAGGCCAAATCCTGCTCTGGAATGCATACAAAAATAAATAAAACACACCCACATACTCTAGGTATCACCACAGCACAAAAAGGTCGGCCTATTAAAATATTTAATCGCACAAAGTGAATGCCATAGCTGCGTAAAAAAGAATCTATATGGTGCAACGGTTGTTTTGTTTTGCCATTTTCCACCCAAAATAATGTTAGAAAAAAAAAAAAAAAAAGTTTTCAAAATGTCAGATATTCCCCAAAATGTCATCAATAAAAGATTTTTACTGCAATAAATGAGCCTTTGTACAGCTCCATACACAGAAATACAGTATATGAAAGTTACAGGTGTTAGAATCAGGGCAGTGAAGTTGGTAGGCCAAACCACCGACTCAGACTCCTATTGTTCTACAGTCCAACTGCAACTTCTTCTTCTGCAAAACTATATAATAAATATATAACAAATTATGCATTAAACTATACAATACCAATAATTGTATGTTATAATTGAAAATAATTAATCATTTTATTTTGAAACTAAAGACTGTAACATTTTTTGGACTCAACAGCCTGGGTCAGAAAATTACAATGAAAAGATTAAACTTTTTTTTTTCCACTAATGTTTTCGCTTTTTGGTATTGCTGTGTTTATATTAACCAACACTATACAAAACTGTGTTACTCATACCAACCGGCATACACACTGTCAAAACAGAACACGTAAGAAAGTGGTGCAGCCATTGGTTGTTGTTTTATTTCCCCAATTCTAATTTTTTTATGGCTTGGTTATACAGAAAATTAAAGAGGGTCATTCATGTCCTCTAACATCAGCAGTATTATATAGTGCTTGAAAACTGGCAGCGCGCTGAATTCAGTACAGTGTCAGCTTTATCCTTCATGTGCTCTAGTGCCAGAGATATCAGTTTTGGCTGTTAGTGTCAGAAAGGCAAGCTTTACAGCCTAGTGTCATAACGGGGCTGTGAGGAACGCCCCAGCTAACACTACAAGTCTATGGAAGAGTACTGTCAGAAAAGTGTTCCTCACAGCCCAGCAATGACACTAAGCAGTAAGGCCCGACCTCCTGACAGTGGAAGGATATCAGTGCCGAAACTAATGGCACCGAAAGAGACTTAGCCTAAAGTTTTTTATTAGTTCTGTTACACGATTCAGACATATCTATTACAAGCTTGTTTCCTACAAAGGATGTTATACCTAGACAAGCAGCTAGTGCAAGATATGTATTATTACCTAACCACCAAGAATAGTTGTTCAACTCTAGCTGTAAATCCAGACTGGCTGTCACCCAGCCTTCATGACAAATTAGCGACATTCCCCTGACCCCTGCATTACATATCATAGAAGGATCCCATCATGACCTTCCGTACAGTTGATGTCTCTCAGAAGCAGTCAGGTTAAAAAGAAGACTTTTAGACTCAAGTGATCCAGTACAAAGTTACCTTGGAGCAGTCAGTCCCGGCCACCAGGCAGGTGACATCGCCTCCCAGCTTCTTAGCAGCAGTTATTGCACTGAGGGTAATTGGGGTCACTTGCTGGGTATCATGTTCTGCAATAACCAGAGTACTCAGCAATCTGCGCAGGGTGGAGGACTGGACAAGAATAATCCATGAGTTAATACTGCTTTATGTAACAACACACTATATGCTATACATAACACACCCATACACCACCCCTACCACACACTGACACGATGGTAACGTCACGTCACTCTTACAAAACTCATCACATAACCCAAATAAACAGGATCTCACCCCCCGCTGTGTGCACGTATTCAGCGCTCGATACATGCCGGCCTGACAGACTGACACAGAGGTGACCGGGACAGTGACGTCTACACCTTAGGACGGACACTAGGAAGGCGCACGAAAATTACGTCACATCATCCTTCCAGCGCTAGTGTATGGGGTCACGTGCTTAGACGCCTGCTGTAATGATTGATACAGCTGAAAGGAGGAAGGCGTGGTTATGGGGTCCTGTGATCGTTAGTGCGCTCCTATAAGTAGCTCCTGCTTATTACACCGTACAGTCAGCATAGTGTTAGCAGGCTCAGCTTTATATTACAGACTAAACGCTTATATCGTAGTATGGAGCTTATTGAGAGTCTCCTACAGTTAGGTCAGGGCTACATGCCAAAATATAAAGTTCAACCTCCATACTGCGCTGTGACCCCTTCACTAGAGTCAGCTAATGGAGTCAGGCTGCAGCCCTCATGGGCTGTTACTGCAACTTCTAATCACTAATACTCCTGCAGTGCTTGGTATTTTTACCAATAGAAGTTGCAATTGCAGCACCCTGGGGAGTTACACTGCGGCTCCATTCATTTATATTAGTGAAGGAGTTGCAGGGAGACATTAGTCTTTGGTTGCTCAATGGGAATCACGAATCTAGTGAGCTTGCAAACGAAACATCACACCACATCACCCTCGGACGTGGGATTGATTTATTACATCTGATGTTGTTACAGTGGAGAGGGGAGGGCTACACAGAGAGGGAGAGGAATCACAGGAAATGTAGTTTGTCCACAGATTGACTGCATGTAAATAAAAGTAATACAAGGTGCAGCAAGTACAATAAAGGCAAGTAAAGGGTGCACAAGGGAACAGAGAATTTAGCACTGCTGGGGATGTACTTGCAGATCATTTTTGGAAGCTGGATAACCCTATTAATATTGCACATCAAAACCCTCAGTGTAGCCATAGCTTTACAGAACCACGCTGAGTTCTTATTTGGATGTCCTTGATAAATTGTTTTACCCAGCCTGTTTATTACCAATGTTATCATCTGTCAAACAATAAGCCATCTGAAATAACATCAGAATATATTTTGTCCATGTTCCAATTATGCTCATATATCTTTTATTCTAAGGATCGTCACTCTTACGTTATTTTCCAGTGTGTGCACTATCGGCTTTCCCGATCTGTGCCCGGTGTAAAGCGCTATCGGTCCCGGTAAAGTAGCACTTTACAGTCAGAAAGGCATTTCTGACACTTAGCCAGGGACGCCCTTCTGCCCAGCAGCACCTATCACGCTGTGCTCTAAGACTGGGGAGGAACGCCCCCTCCCCTCCTGATAATACTCGTCTATGGACGAGCTGTGTGAGCAGAGGGAGGGGGGAGTTCCTCCCCACTGCACAGTACAGTGCGATAGGCGCTGCTGGGCAGAAGGGCGTCCCTGGCTAAGTGTCAGAAACACCCTTCTGACACTAAAGCGCTACGGTACCGGGACCGATAGCGCTTTACACCGGGCACAGATCGGGAAAGCCGATAGTGCACTGAATTCAGCGCACTGTCAGCTTTTCAGCAGTATATAAAACTGCATGTGCCCGATCTGATGAAAGGTCCTCTTTAAGCTCCATGGCCCTTCAAAAAAAAATTATTTTGGGTCCCATCCTCCGACAAACCATAGTACACAGACCACAATGCCTTTCATATTTGTTTTTCCTCTGCTGGGCTGCTATTGCACCTTGGCGCACCTCAGGATCCTCTGGAACTTTGTTGGGTGAGTCTGACACTGGATGGAGGTTAATATGATTCAACTCATTCATCAGAAGCATTCTTTGAATAGTACTATGCATAGTGAGGGAAACTGGTGCATACACAATGTCATAGTCTTTATTTAATGGAGGGAGTCGATGAACAGGTTGAATCACAGCCATGTTGGGACTGAACGGCTGCGTAGACTACTATGCACACTAACTAAGGGTAAGTTCACACTGGGTTTTTTGGATCAGAACCTGAGGTGGAGGCCACCTCGGGTTCTGATCCAAAAGCCAGGTAGCTGCGACTGAAAGCCGGCTGCACTGCAAGCCACTGCACCGGCATCCAGCCACACACTCCAATGAATGGGCCTAATCCGGAGTAGGGTGTGACTTCAGGCCGAATCGTGAGGCAAAACGGCCTGAAGAATAAGCACCTCGCTTCTTGTGCTGGCTCCCGGAAAAAGCTCTTGAGCGGCTCCCATTGATTTCAATGGGAGCTGTCTTTTTGGTCAGGATTTTGAGACAAATACGGCCTCAAAATCCTGCCCAAAAAACTCTATGTGAACTTACCCTCACTAATTAAACTAGTAGCTGCTGTCAATACATTATACCAATCATGCACTAAGAAGATGGGCACCTCCAAATATATTATGTTGTATGTGAATGCTGTATATAATTAGAAAATGTGATATACTAACCAAAAAAAAACAAACAAAAAAAGTCGATCTGAAAAAAATTTGCACGTTTCATAAATAATCTTTATTAACAAACAAAGGCCGAAAAATTTAAAATGTTTTTTAAAAAAATAAAATAAATAAGAGTGGGTACATAATCCTGAGCCCACCCCTTAAAGCTCAAGATGTGGTATAACCTGTAGTCTAGTCATACATGCATACACAAATTCAAGAATAATCAATACAAATAAAATATCTGTATGAATAAGACACTGTTCTATAAATCAATGCCCCACACATATTGCCGCACCAAGTGGCAGCTTCCTCAGTGGTACCCCATTCACTAAAAGCCCATCCTATGTATCACAAAAATGATTAATTAAGAGATTACAAAACAGGTGTGGGCTGGTGTGTCAAGCTAACATGTGGCATGAAGACCCAGAGAGAACTCCTTGCCTTGGCTACTGGCCAGAACTGCCTAGATGCCAGAAGATAGTCATTAGATGTGCGAGCATGTGCACCCTGTGTACTACCATCCCTGAATCTACTCGCAAGGCAAGTGTGGTGCTGGATATGTGAGAGAGCACAAACCTGAAGCGTTAAAATCTGAATTAAGGCATATAGTATCACTATGGAAATCTATATAAACTATCGCTTGTGTGCAAATCTATGCCAGCAAGACCAATAGCATCCCAGTCTCCACATAGACGCTGTTAGGTGGATTTTACTGAGGCTAACTTTAAAGCTAAAAATACCCGGCCAAACCAACTAGATCCAATTCACAAATGGTTCAAAACCCAATAGGAACATATGTAAATGGCTCTGACCAAATAAAAAAGAAAATCTACCATTTATACACCTTTCCAAAGAAGATGTAAGAAATGAAATAAGAAATGAAGTAGTCACATATGTTGTAAATAATGCCTGTCCATACAACATGAAAGGAAACGATTACATATGTTATGTATAACATCTCACTTTACGAAATTCAAAGAAAGTTGTAAAGGCACACTGAATCACATAAACCACTGTGTCCTTATTATCGCTAATACTTGTCTGAGCTGTACATACAAAAATATCAATATTAACATATAAATTGTCATAAAGCAGAGGATAGACAGGGCTATGTATCCGGTGTTGATTTTGTTTGTCTTGTAACCCCTCGTTCACATCTTCTTTGGGGACCCCCCAAACGGAATACTAAATGAAATTGCAAGCGCTGTGCAGTAAAAGCACACGTGCCCCATAGACTATAATGGGGTCTATGTGCTTGCCGGGCACTGCCCACACTGAACATGTGGAGAGGAAAGTAGATTGTGAACTGCTTTCCTCTCCACACGTTCTGTTCAGAGATCTGCTAGCAAACACATGGACCCCATTATAGTCTAAGGAGATCCATGTGCTGTTACAGCACAGCTCTTACAATTGCGTTTGGCATACCGTTTGGGGGGTCTCTATGCGGACTCCCCCGGACGGAATACCAACGCAGATGTGAACGAGGGGTCAATCAATCGACCGAGCAAACAAATGACACTGTCCTATGTGAGCAAAACAAATCTACAAAGTGACTGTACAAAAATATAATAATTAAAAAAATAATAATAATTCTGTTCATTTGAAAAAAAAAAAGACCATCTGTGCAATCTTCGGCTCGAATCTTCCTCAGCTTCTCTGGTTAAAACTGACTCCTCAGAACGCTATAAGTCTTAGACCCCTGAAAGATGACATTCTACTGGCAGGAGTGATTGCCACCTGGAAAAAACTTCAACCGAAACTGGCTCCAATGCCTTACCCATGTCTTCCTCTGGGTCTCCTTCCTCAGGGTATGTTCACACATCAATATCAAACCCAAAGCAATCTCAATACTAGATAAAAAACAAAGATACCCGCAAAAACTCAAAACACCAACTAAGTATCAATGTATAAATAACACAAAAAATTCTTTTGATTTTAAATCTAAATTTATTGTTACAAAAATGTTTTTAATTGTAAAAAATATTGGTATCAGGAAAACACAAACACATAAAAACATTTAAAAACACACAACAAGAGTGGAGGTCGCACTGGACTGAGCAGCTCCAGCAGGTGTATAATCTGCTAGTGGTGTAGGGGATGAAAACAGCCCCAATAAATGTGTGTATAGAGAGGCCCAGTATTTTGTATATATAAATGTAAATAGGCTCCTATTGCCCACAATATCACAAGATCAGAGCACTTAATTGAAAAAATATATCTGTAGCATTGCAAAGATCATACCCACATCACCACTATATAGTAAGAGCATATAAGGTAACAGAACCAATGTAAAGTTACACACACACATGCCAGTATTACATAAGCCAACCTACATAGGACAAAATGTGAAGCATATACATAAATCACTGCTCACCAGCTGCGACCTCCACTCTGAGCCCCGACGGACCGTTTCGTCTCTGCTTCTTCAGGGGGCTACTATGGTATATACCCATAGGCGCGGGGCCCCGGGCAGTTGCCCGGCTCTCCCGGCCCTGGATCCACCCCTGCTCAGGCAGAGAGCAGGTCCTCTCCCTGCCTGCTCTCTGCCTGCGAACGCCGCTCGCTCTGCTCAGCCCCGCCCCCTTTCCGCTCGACCCCACCCCTTCCGCTCGGCCCCGCCCCTTTCTTGTGACCCCCCTCCCCCCCTCAGCACCGCCCCTCCTGGGGGGGGGGGCGGCTTTCTGACGCCACTTCAGGCGGCAGAAAGCCCAGGTTCACCCCTGCATGTTATACTAATTAGAATAGCCAAACCAGCTCTTTGTCTGAATTGTACTTAAACTACCTGTTTTCCCACAATTAAATGAGATCACTTGAATACTGCATCTGAGTGTAAGTCTGTGTCTGTGTTCTCCCGAGCTCGTGACATAACACATCTTTTCCTGATTCGGATACCGATGGCATTTACCCCGGGATGTTCCCCCAACACTATGAAAATAAAACCGATATGAAATGGTGCATATGCTGTTTTTTTCCCAATTCCAGCCCATTCAGAATTTTTTCCAGCTCTCCAGTAGATCTAATAGAATATTAAATGGTCACATTATGGCATTCAATTTGCACTACAAAAATTTAATTCTATATGGCTTTGTCATCAATAAAACATAAAACATGTGGCTTTTCGAAGGTGGTAAGTAAAAAAAAAAAAAAATCTACTTGGTCTTGATAGCATGAAAAGTGATTGTGCAGACTTGAGCAAAAGTGAAGAACAAGTTAGTTCAGAAGAAAGGAGCTGATGTAAGAGCCTTCTCATTCTTGTGATTGGATGACAAAGCCCAGACATGCTCATTTTAGTTCAGCAAGTATTAAGTGAGATTGTGAGGGGAAGAGATTGGGGCTGGATTTCATGGGTGGTAGACCTGTTAGCTTCTGTTTATTCTGGTTACCAACACATGTAGTTTTTCCATGGCGTTTTTCTTAAAGAAGTCTCTATTGCTTTGGTTTTTTATGGCTTTTTTTTAATTACAGTTTTTTCTCTACTCTTTTTTTTTTACTAAAATTAAATCAATTAAACCATATCTAGTGTATCCTGCATTGTGAAATTCCAGCCCATTCAGAATTTTTTCCAGCTCTCCAGTAGATCTAATAGAATATTAAATGGTCACATTATGGCATTCAATTTGCACTACAAAAATTTAATTCTATATGGCTTTGTCATCAATAAAACATAAAACATGTGGCTTTTCGAAGGTGGTAAGTAAAAAAAAAAAAAATCTACTTGGTCTTGATAGCATGAAAAGTGATTGTGCAGACTTGAGCAAAAGTGAAGAACAAGTTAGTTCAGAAGAAAGGAGCTGATGTAAGAGCCTTCTCATTCTTGTGATTGGATGACAAAGCCCAGACATGCTCATTTTAGTTCAGCAAGTATTAAGTGAGATTGTGAGGGGAAGAGATTGGGGCTGGATTTCATGGGTGGTAGACCTGTTAGCTTCTGTTTATTCTGGTTACCAACACATGTAGTTTTTCCATGGCGTTTTTCTTAAAGAAGTCTCTATTGCTTTGGTTTTTTATGGCTTTTTTTTAATTACAGTTTTTTCTCTACTCTTTTTTTTTTACTAAAATTAAATCAATTAAACCATATCTAGTGTATCCTGCATTGTGAAATTCCAGCCCATTCAGAATTTTTTCCAGCTCTCCAGTAGATCTAATAGAATATTAAATGGTCACATTATGGCATTCAATTTGCACTACAAAAATTTAATTCTATATGGCTTTGTCATCAATAAAACATAAAACATGTGGCTTTTCGAAGGTGGTAAGTAAAAAAAAAAAAAATCTACTTGGTCTTGATAGCATGAAAAGTGATTGTGCAGACTTGAGCAAAAGTGAAGAACAAGTTAGTTCAGAAGAAAGGAGCTGATGTAAGAGCCTTCTCATTCTTGTGATTGGATGACAAAGCCCAGACATGCTCATTTTAGTTCAGCAAGTATTAAGTGAGATTGTGAGGGGAAGAGATTGGGGCTGGATTTCATGGGTGGTAGACCTGTTAGCTTCTGTTTATTCTGGTTACCAACACATGTAGTTTTTCCATGGCGTTTTTCTTAAAGAAGTCTCTATTGCTTTGGTTTTTTATGGCTTTTTTTTAATTACAGTTTTTTCTCTACTCTTTTTTTTTTACTAAAATTAAATCAATTAAACCATATCTAGTGTATCCTGCATTGTGAAAAAAAAAAAACACCAAAGCTGTGGAAAACACTATGAAATGTAAAAAAAAAAAAGCCATGTAAAAATATGTTGTTACAGAAGCCAATACTAATGGTCACGTGACACCAGCCTGGATTCACCAAAGCACTTTTAGCCTAAAGTCCCACATAGTGAAACACAACTAAAAACGCTCATTTTTTTTTTTTTTTTTTTTTATCAGGAGGGTATTTTATAGTTGTTTCTGTGTTTTTATAAATTTTTTCTTCCCCCTGTTAAATAGAGAAAAAAAAAATTTCTGCAATGTTTAAACAAAATCTCATTTACTTTGCTGATACTGTATCACGGACTGTATCACATTTTTTCTGCTGCAGTTAAAACTGCTGAATTATCACAAAAAAATGCATCTAAGGGTGCATTCACACTGAGTAAACGCTAGCTTATTCTGAACGTAAAACACGTTCAGAATAAGCGGCGTCTAAAGCAGCTCCATTCATTTCTATGGGAGCGGGGATACGAGCGCTCCCCATAGAAATGAATGGGCTGCTTCTTTCACTCCGTGCAGTCCCATTGAAGTGAATGGGGAGTGCCGGCGTATACGGCAAGCTCTGCTCATGCCGGAGCGTACACGCCGGCACTCCCCATTCACTTCAATGGGACTGCACGGAGTGAAAGAAGCAGCCCATTCATTTCTATGGGGAGCGCTCGTATCCCCGCTCCCATAGAAATGAATGGAGCTGCTTTAGACGCCGCTTATTCTGAACGTGTTTTACGTTCAGAATAAGCTAGCGTTTACTCAGTGTGAATGCACCCTAAGGCCCCACGTTGTGGAAACACAACTTTACTTGTTGCAGATTTTGCTGTGTTTTTTTGAGCCAAAGTCAGGAGTGGATCTAACAAAAGGCAACAAAAAAACGCTGCATTTCCGCAACTAGAGGTCACAGCTTATTCAATAAAAAATTATGAATAAACTTACATAGCGTTTTTCTACAATTCATTGCATCTTTTGCCTCTTTAACTTTTTACGTTCCCCAAACAATAACAACAAAAAATGAAGAAAAAAAAAATAGCCTGCAGTCTAAGTCTCCAATAAAATCAGATACTTTATTCCAAAAACATGACAAATAGGGGACCAAACAACATTAATGGAGTCACTAGCATACTCTAGCATACGCTAAGGTAGAAAAACTGTGGCGAGAACACATCGCAGTTCTTCCCGCAGCGCTTTGAACAGAAAGTTCAGTGAGTTTTCTTCCACGGACTTTCTGTTACAATTATATTTACAGGAGAGCTGCCAGTTTTGGAAATCACATTGTGTCCGCGCTGCAGTTTTAACTGCAATGTGGGCATGGGATTCACATGTTACTGCATAGCGCCAGCGTTTTGCTGCGTTTCTGCGGCCCCAGTCTAACACTAACTTATAAAACATTTAATGAAACTCAACTAGAAGCTGCTGATTGGCATTAAACACACAATATAATTAAACAAAAGTAATCAAAAACATGTGTAACACAGATAAAACATGCACAAAATATTAATAATATAAAATCAAATCACATCTGGATGTTTTGTGATAATGTTTGTTTAATGTCGGTCAGTAGTTTCTGGTTGAGATTCATTAAATGTTTTGTAAATTACTGTTACTATCCACTATAAGTAAGAGCTTTGTAGCCAGAAATGCGTCAGAAGGAGTGCGCTAGTCCTGTGACTCCATTGATGTGGTGTGCCCACTATGTGTCATGTTTTTGGAATAAAGAATCTCTGATTTTATTAATGACTTGGAGCTTTTCTTTTTTGGGAATTTTGAGTCTATATGCTGTCCACTCAAGCAGTGAGCTAACCAGGTTTTTTCTATTTTTTATTTGGGGGTGGATGCAGAATTCTTAGGAGTATGCTGCTATGTCAGGGATTTTCTTATTGATTTAATAATAGGGAAAAACATGGCAGAAAAAAAACGCTGGAAAAATGTGTGCATAAAAAAACCCACCAAGGACAAAAAACTGAATAAGGCTCCGTTCTCACGGAGTAACACGCCGCTTATTTAGACACGTGTCAGAATGCGGCGCTTCAAAACAGATCCCATTGGTTTCAATGGGAGGCTTTGATTTCAATGTGTTACGCGCGTAAGCCGGCACCCATTGAATTCAATGGGATCTGTTTTGAAGCGCCGCGCTCTGACACGTGTATAAGTGTCTAAATGAGCGACGCATTACTCCGTGAGAACGGAGCCTAAAATTGCAAATTCAGGTGTTTTTATGTTTGTTTGGTTTTTTTTTTTTTTTGTTTTTTTTTAAATAGAAACTAAACACAATGGATAACATAGCAGAAAAAGTGCAGTGTTTTGCATTCCCAGCAAAGTAAATGAGATTTAGTTTAATCTCATCCATATATTGCAGAAGAAAACCCGTGTGAAAAAAAAGTTTGTTTTTTTTTCAGGTTTTTTTTTTTTTAAAAAACCTAAGTGTTAATTTTACCTGTGGAAATGCTGCATTTCCCCCACAGACTTATATGAGACGTGAAAAAGCATGTATTGTTTGCATGTGTTTTTTCCATTGCATTTTTTCGCACAACATTTTTAGCTACAACCTTTTTACTGAAAGTCATCTTTTGGGACAGTTTTTGAAATCATTGTTCTGGAAAACATATATGTTATGTAAAAGTACAATAGGACACTTATATATGTTTAATTTTTCATACGGTAGCTGAAGTTAAATATAAAACATTCAAGTGGCAAAAGTTATGTAATATGTATGATGTTTGTGCAGGTAAAAAAATTTTTTTTTATATATATATTTAGCTAATGCTTTAATAGCTCTGTGTTTTCTTTGGTAAACATTAGAAAATTAAGGTCATAATACAATATGATACCTTCTAGCAAATACATGGATTCCAAAGTTCATGAGCTTTATATTCTAACATGTGGTGGGGGCAAATATCTTATCATGTAATTCTGTTATGGGATCATAGAGTGCAGATGGGGTCAAGGATTAAACCCATTATGAAATTAAAGCAGATGGGGGCTTCTGTTGTCATCAGTAAGAAGAGATTCCAAACCATCTGCAGCAGCAATGCTTGACATAGATAATAATATTGGGCATCTTACCATTGTAAGGTATTATTTATATCAGCTATAAGCAGCTATAAATATCTAAGGCTTACAAAAATCTTAAAAACATTTTCTTATTTTCTTTTATGTTGCATTTATTGTATAACACATAATCTCACCTGCAGTTTTACAGTAGGAGTGAATACAAAGTGGACAAGTATCAGTCATTACTTTATAATTCTCCTTCTATTTGTACCTACTCCTGTAAAAAATCGTGCGTGATTCCAACCGTTTGTATGTGTAAAATGTATATGGCATGTTCAGGCAAAAACTATTGAAAGTGTGCAACTAGTTTTAACAAGATATCATCTGCTTTTGCATGTACTTGTGTCCTGCATAAAATAACAATTCTGGAGCATCTTTCCATAGAACTTTGTCTTGTGCTGTTCCTCTATATTCCTCCTAGATTTCTAAGAATAAATTGAAAACTTGATCATACCGATTGATGCTTATATGCAACCTGACACGTTTCAATCAGTCATGACAACATAGAACTATGGAGGGGTGCACTACTTTAACATGTGGAAAGGTTAACATCCAGTAGTCACTTTATGCAGGAACAGAAGAATGCCACAATGCAGCGTACCCTTTTCAGATTTTTGTCTTTTCAGAATAATGCTTTTGGCCGGGACACCGCATTGCAAAAACACATTGTTTCTGCCATGACAAGAAGTGCTGCGTTTTACAGTACCTGCAAAGTGGATGGGTTTCTGGCTAATCTCACCCACACATTACAGAAAAATATCTGCAAATAAATGCTACAATTTCACGTTACCTTTTTGTAAATCGCAGCAGGTCAATTATACCTATTGAAATGCTGGTGTTTTCTGTATAGGTATAATACAGGCAGATGAAAACTCAGCAAACTTTCTGCAAAAAACGCTGCTGAAAAAAAAGCAATGCATTTTCGCCTCAGTCTTTTCCTTGCATGTCCACAGTACAGTTTTTACCGCAAAGTGGGCATGGGATTCGCCAGAATCCTATCCACTTTGCTCTGACTGTAAAACACCGCTATTTTTTCTGCAGCGTTTCCACCGCAGGCAAACTGCGGCATTTATGCCACATGGGGCCCCAGCCTTATGGGGTATTCTGGATGAAAATAGATTTTTCATACTGATAACCTAGTCATCAGGTATCAGTATCTGGGTCAAACACTAGAAACTTCTGCAGTGTGCAGGGAGAATTTGCAACTTCTCCTATTCTAGTAATAAGAGTGATGCTGCAATTCCTCTGAACCAACGCTATACAGACAGACTGCAGCTCTGTGGCTATTACTTGATTGATTCACTGCAATAGCTATAGGCATTAGGAGGCTGCCATAATAGCTGATCTGTGTGGGGTCCTGGTGTTTGACCTCCCCAAAGCCATTTGGTGGCAGAAAACACCTTTTGGCTAAAGCCGCACGTAGTAAGCTGCAGCTGTGGAAAAAATACAATGATTTTCCGATTTTCCGCTGCGGTCTTTTCCTCAGTGTTTTTCATGGAACATGTGGATGGAATTAGCAACAATCCAATCCACTTTACAGGTACTGTGATACGTAACATTTCTTGCCACGGCCAAACGCTGCATCTTCACAACGTGGGGCCTCAGCCTTAAGTTGCCTTATTTTAATTTCTAGATAATGGAATAGTGGAAACACACGTGTCTATGGAGTATGATCATCCCTCAGAATATTAGTATTAAGACATTTTACAGAATATTTTATCATATTTTTTCTGTCTATATGCACTTGGATTAGTTCCCATTATAATGTGCATTTGTATTTCAACTTTTGTCACATTTGTGCATTTATTGGACAGAGTAAGATCCTTAATGGATGCATCAATAATAAATGTCATTCTGACAGTTACAATGTTTTCCACATGTGAATATTTTATATGATGTTTTTTCTCTGTGCTCTTAAAAGGAAGAAATAATGAATTCACATGGTAAAGCCATCCTTCCAGACAAGCCCCGAGCTCTGTAACCTCTCAGCTGCTGGTTGAACCATATAACAGGGCTTAGCAGTTGATGAATGCAAGGGATCATTTATCATGCTGGCTCCGCTAAGAACAGGGTTGATTTGGAGCATCTGAAATGGAAACAATGGCAGAAAACATCTATTTTCCCATTGGAACATACTTGAGTGGTAATTTGGAATCAGATGGAAGTTTGGTACAATGTAGAAGAAATACAGATCAAACTATTATCTGCTAAAGTCTTATGCAAGCTGTCTACAGTGGTCTCAATCCAATTAACCACCCGCAGCAGACTAAAAATGTCCAGATCAATTCTGAGTCAAGGTTAATATTCAATCCATAATCACATTAATGACAATCTGTCCATAATTAGCTATTTAATAATCCCTGGGAGCGTGGAAAAGACTCTTCGATTACCAGGCAGCTGCTTTGCCACCTAAACCTCTACACCAAAATACAGACTGGCCAATGACACAAGTGTGGCGCACGTAAGCCTTTACAGTAAGAGCCTTCTGCCCTAGGACCGCAGGGGCTGGTTCATAGTACAGTAAGCAACCCCAGAAGGATACTCTACTAATAATTCCACCCTCTTCCTCTCCAGGTCTAATCATATCCCTGGTACCATCAGTAAATTACATTCCTTGATCTCAGGAGTCTCTGCCTATAAGCTGTCAAAATCCAGTAATGATAATAACAATCTGTTCAATAATGAACTAATCAGAAGAGATCTGCCTTATAATGAGAGGCTTATCGCATCACGGCAAGATCTACCAAGACTATATGTATCTAGATCAGGAAAGACTACAACATTTCTGCTCAACAATTTAACTGCTTGCTTTTTAATTAACTAAATTTCATTCTGTGTTGGGTTGGGACCAGGTGGTTTGTGATCCCAGAAGGTCAGCCACTGCTAAACTGCTTTTGCAATCTTCAGTAGCAGCACTGTGCTAAAATTTAGGTAAAGCTAAAGTAAAATTAAAGTAAGCTCTTTTGAGCAGGGCCCTCACTACTATTGTTTGATATGTTATTTATTGTGCTACTTTATAATATCGAAATATGTAAATGTACCTTGTGGATAAAGAAATAATAATATCTTGTCTAATCTTATTCACATGCTAGGATTAAATTCCGCAGAGCATAGTAACTGAAATAAGCTGTCCTATTACAGATAATTACCCCTATCCACAGAATAGTAGGTCAGGAGAACGGGAGACTGAAAGTCCCCCTGCATCCTCTCTGTGAATGTAGCAGCAGTGGGCTTGCATGATCAGCACTCCATTCACTGGTATAGGGCTGTAGGGCTTGCAATCTCCTGCAGCCTCACATAAATGAATAGAAATCGCATGGTTTACACTAGACTGACAGATATTTGCAATGGACAAAAATCACTTCATGGATGCAATAAACTTTAGGCCAGGATCTTGGGATCTTAGCCATGTTAGTGAAATCTTTGCTTAATGTGAACCTATCAGGTGTATCTGCACACTGTACCAGTAAGTCTATGGACTAGTGATTTAATGCCCAGTCACTGCAAAGTGGATGGGATTCTAGACAGTATTGCCAATGTCACCGTACTCCCTCTGAAGAACCCTCCATTCGAGATGTGGTTGTTTGGGTAAAGGAGTATGTGGAAGACTCTTTGTAGGAGATTAAAGAATACATCTCCCAGTTTTCCAAGAAACCCAGACTTTAGATCTGTTATGATTTATAATGAGGAGTTTCATGTTTTGGATGAGACTGTGTCTTCTTCTGATGATGTAGAAGGCTCTGGCACGCCCATCTTCCCTGTAGAACAGATTTAAAAGTTGTTCATATTCATTTCGTCAGGCAAACGTGATGCTGACGCCAGGGGAAGTCTCTGGGTGCACCTCTCGAGGGTCTAGGGCTTTCAAAGTGGATAATAGCTTAGAAAAAGCTATGATGGCCTTAAGAAATCCTTCGTCCTCTCAAGACGGTTCAATATGCTTTATCCAATTAGGGAGTATCAATTTCACATCCTAAAGTGGATATGGCAATGGCCAAATTGTCCTGGAACACTGTAATCCATTCAGAAGATGGGTCCAAGACCCTATGGATAGACAGAATGTTCGCTTAGAAGAATGTATTCCGCTGTTTTTGTTCAATTCCCTGTAGAAGTGGCCACGAAGTCAGTGCCCTCCAAATTTCAAATAGAACTTCTCCAGCTTGAAAGGGACATTGACACTGGGGTCTTTAGAGACAATTTATTATCATCTATGAAATCTATCTCTCTGACAGCCAACTGCATTTCTGAAGCCTCTGCTCAGCAGGTTAAATTGGCTGTGAAGTCTATGACCCTAATTACGCCTGACTGTTGACCCCTCTGGCTGAAACCTTGGAGAGCTGATATTACCCCTAAGTATAATATCGGTGCCCTACTCTTTGAACCCAGTTAACTCTTTAGGAAAGAGTTGGATGATATTGTGGAAGGATTAGCAGACAAGAAGGGGAAGTCTTCTACAATCGTTCTGTGGTAGACCCAAGCAAGCCAGAAGGGGGAGAAGCCCCCAATAATTGCAGAACAGGGGACCTGAACGTAGGAGTCTGAGAGAAACAAGAAGCCTGACTTTTGATGCCAGCTTAGTTCCTCGAGAAGATATTCTCATGGGAGGCCATCTAACTTTTTTTCTTTCATTCTGGGAGTCCGTCATTTCAGAGCTTGGGTAACAAAGCATTATCCAATCAGGTTATCTGGTAGATTTTTCTTTTCCTCCGCTGGACAGATTCCTCTGGTACAGAATTCTTCTGGCAGAAAGACAAACAGTTCTCAAGAGATACGTTTTGGACTAAATTCAGAAATATGCCCCAGAGGCAGTTCCTCTTTCCAAATAGGGTCTGGGGGTCTATTCTTCAGTCTTCCTGGTTCCAAAACACTCAAGAGACTGGAGGATGATCATAGAGCGGTTTCTCCTCTTCTCCCCTCAGCTCAGAGGTAAAACTGTGAGAATCTGTTCTCATGATGACTATCCTCTATATCAACAGACAGGGAGGCACCAGTTCCCAACCACTCTTCAGAGTAGTGGGGAGGATATTATCTTGGGCAAATATCAATCTATCCCACTTATTAACTATACACATCAGTGGTTCCCTGAATGTAATTGCAGACCAATTGAGTTGGAGGTCACACAAATGCTGGGGAGTGGTCTCTGAATCGAAACATATTTCATCAGATTATCCAAATGTGAAGATCCCCAGAAGTGGATCTCATGGTGACCAGACTGAATGCCAAGATAGAGATGTCCTGCTCTGTATATCAGGAGGACTATCCCTTAGTAGTGGATGCCCTGTCCATCCCTTGGAGGTTCAAGCTGGCATATATATTATAACTGATGAAAATCTGACAGGACCAAGCCATGGTAATAGCCATCATACTGTTCTGGCTGAAGAGAGTTTGATTTTCCCAACTCATTCAGATGAGTCGAAAGAATTACTGGAGGTTTCCCCAATTATTAGGCAACATGTCTTAAATTGCCAAGGTTCCAATTTAGCCTCAGTACAATTAAAGTTAGTGTCATGTACAGATGAGCCAAGTTCTTCCAAATCAAGCATAATAAACTATGTTTCACAGACTGTTTCCAAAAATGTTGACAGCACAAAAAAGTTCTCTATATTGCCATCAGCTCTAGGCATAGTAGGTAGCCTAGGATGCTGCTGGGTATGAGAAGGTGGAGATTCTCCTCAGTTGTGCACTGTAGCAATTGGTATATGATGTGCCCTTCTTCAGGAAATGGTATCTGTCACACAAGGATAGATTTTCCCTGTGTGACGAACATCCTATGAAACTTGAGACTCAAAGTGCATTTTGGAGCAGCTGCCTAGGGCATTGAGATACATTGTCCCACCCCTGGTTATTGTTTCAATTACTGTTAGATTTTTCATTTGTGGGACTAAAGAGTCCATCATATACCATAAGCTAGCATGGTCTAGCATTGTAGGAGTAGGAGCAGCCATTTTATCAATAAAAACAATATAGCCAACCCTCGTAGCACTTTATGGAAGTATGATCAATGTTTAAGTGATATGTAACAAGAAAAAGGCAGTACAACAATGACTACTGCGGGTTAGAACACCATCAATAAATGCTATGAAATGATAATTCTAGGCTTTCGTGGATCTAGGGGAATTGAAGTTTCCAATAGCCTCTCCTCTCAAGTTGTGAGAATTATTGGACTTTCTATTTCATCAAATTTGAGAGTTCCTCATTGACGTATATTTGCTAATATGTTTGTTCCCCTCTTTGCATCTGTGACTGGTGTGGTCTGTAATGCTCTTGCCCAGAGAATATTTTTTGGATGGCCACTGAATGATGGTCTTTCTGTTGAGAAATCTTGAGTAACTTGAATACATTCCTTCTGATTATTGATACAAGGCCAGTTTGGATATTTTGTGGTGTCATCTGACACCACACTGTGGTAGGATACCATTTTCTCCAGATTTATTTCTTAGCTGTAACTGCTTTTTGGCACCAAGTATACCTTTCAACTTTTTTACTTATTTATTTTTTCCGTTTTCTCTGTCTCCTTTTCCTTTTTCTGTGGCAGAATTTAAGAGAACTAACTTGTTGGAAACTGTGTATCCTATTGCCATGTACAGCATAGTCCCTTCCATTGGAATGTTTATATACAGTAAATAATGATTATGTGGCCAGGAGTGCAAATTCTCAAACTTGTCTCAAATCCCTTTCAGAGAGACTATCAAATTAAATGATAAAGTATTTTCTGCCACCAATAGGAAATAGCACATGAATTTGTTTACAATTCAGAATCAGCTGTATAAAGCGCTCTACCATGAGCTCCTCTTAGTGGTGGCTGCAAGCTACCAGAATGTGATCATCTAAAGAGACCAGGAGAAACCTGTGAGAAGAGTACAGCATATGTGTCACAGTAGTGTCAATGCCTGAGCAACCGTGATACCGAATGCTGCTAGCACCTCTATAAAAATGGGGTAGGAAAGCTGTCCCTGGCGCTATGACGGCTGACTAGGCCCTGCCTAGGGGTTTTGGATCGGCTGTTCCTGAGCTAAGCTTGGCTCCAACAACTACTAGCTCTCTGAAAGCGAAGACCTAACAGACAGGTCAGGTGAGAGCTGAAAGAGGCTAGGGACTGGGATACTAGAGGTGGTCAGCCCTAATGAAAGAGTAGGTGCAGCTGCAAACATTAACAACTAGGATGGGATGTGCTGGAGAATTAACAGAAACAGCACAACCATAAACACACAACAGGAATTTGAGGAGAGGAAAAGTGGAGTAGTGAGGAAAGGGTATCACAGGACATAGGCAAAAATAAACCTGAAGCCCTAAACAAAACCTTACTAATACCAAAACAGTGACAGGCTGCAAGAAATGTAGGACAGGGGTTGAGTAGTAATGTTGAGGGTAAGACAGACTCTTGCACAGAACAAAACTCACACCACTTCCAATTCAGCTCTTGAGACCGTGCAACTACCACTAAACACTCCTACCAAACTGGGCCAAGAATCCTAGTTGGTAACAACGAAAACCAATGATGACTGAAGCCAGCAGTGAGCCTTTTACAGACCCTGGAAAGAACCGAAAGGCTGATGACAATGTCAAACACCTGAAGCTAGCATCTACAGAGACACCAAGCCAGCTCAAGTATACACTGAGGCAGATACCCAACCACTAACTCCACGGCTCAGTGGCAAAGAGAATGACCAGAGACTCACAGGACACTGGCTCAAATCCCCAGAAAATACACAACAATTTTATATAACAACTCAGGTCCTGACAATATGGTACTCTTCGGACCCATTCTGAGCCTATTGTAAAAAAAATATTACTCAAAAGACAGCTCTAAAGTCAATGGTTACATGAATAGAGATGAGTGAACACTGTTCGTAACAGCACGCTCCCATAGAAATGAATGGAAGCGGCCGGCACGCGGGGGGTTAAGTGGCCGGCCGCCGGCAAAGTCTGCGTGCCAGGTGCTTCCATTCATTTCTATGGGAGCGTGCTGTTCGGATCGGCTGATCCAAACAATGTTCGCTCATCTCTATACATGAACAAAAACAGGATATGAAACTTGAGGAAAAAAAGTTTACAAAGGTTTAAACTTATTTAGATCAACTAAATTTAATTTTGAATAGGCCTTAAAGGAGCACTTCAGTAAAAAATAAAAATAAAAAAAATGTTTCCCTGTTTGAAAATGAGCTTGGGTGTAGATTGATTTTACTCAATAACTTACTAACAGTTTTATTGTGAAGTTATATAATCCCCTCTTCAGCACTGACCTACTCTCTGACCCAGATTTACTATTGTGGTTACTACACACTGGCATAAACATAGTGCATTTTTTGGTGCAGTGTGAAGATTCATCTGAGAAATCCACCTTCTGCCACTTTTCCAGTGTCCATCCGTTTAGCAGGCTGTGGGCCTTTAATTGTCTTTTGTTTAGTGATGGCTTTTGGGCACTAAGGGCTAGTTCACACGTGAGTATAAGGGGAGGTTTTTGACAGCGGATTTCGCGTCCAAAACCTCCCCTTATAATGGTGGTCTATGGAGACCGCCGGGCTTCTGTTCTCCGCTAGCGGCGAGCTGCTGCTAGCGGAGAAAAGAAAGGACATGTCCTTTCTTCAGGCGGAAGCCGCGCTGTCTCAGTCGCGCGGCTTCCGCCCCCCGCAGCTCCCTCCTATGTCGGCTCATTAATTTGATCCGACAGCAGAGGGTTAAGCCGCGACAGCGATGGTCGCGGCGGGCGGGTTTTGACAAGAGAGAGACGCGGCTCGCCGCGTCTCTCTCTGTGTCAAAACCCGCGCGGGCAGTTCACGTGTGAACTAGCCCTAATTCTACCAGCCACCTCTGCAGCCACCTCTGGCCTTCAGCTTCTTGATAATCAAGGCTTTGGTCGCAGGGCTGAGTTTTGGCATGTTGTCAGAGGTGAAGTTGCACCCACTAATTAACCGATCAATCTCCAATGAGTCAGCGAAAGCTTCACACATTAGCATGACAAACTCAAAGCAAGAGCAGCAAGCAGTGTGCAGTAAGGAGAATACACACTGAGAATTTTAGTAAATTCTAAGAAAAAATCCATGTCTAGAGCATGCTATACATATATAAAGAAATATATATATATATATATATATATATATATATATATATAGATATATATATATATTTTAATATATATATAAAACCACATACTAAGAACACTCAAATACTCCCAAATTCCCCCATATAAGGCTAAGGCCCCATATAGGGAGCTGCAGCCAAGAGGCGCTGCAGGAAACACCATGGCGGAAGCCCTTCACATATTTTCCTGCAGCACTTTTCACAGAAATTCTGCAACGTTTTCCACTTTGCTTCAATTCTACCTATATGGAAAATATCAGCATTTCCAAAGGTATAATTGACATGCTGCAATTAAAAAAAAAATTGTTAGTTTTTAAATTGCATTATGTCTGCTGTGAATATTTTTCTGCAATGTGTGAAAAGGACTATCTATAATCCCATCCACTTTATGGGTACTGTAAAATGTTGCAGAGCATTTCGCTATGTGGAGTAGTCCCAGCATAAAGCTTTGTTTGTAGTGCATTTCCTGATGCACTATAAATTTTGAAGTAACATCTGGTCATGGAAAAATAAAACCGTAATAAAATGCTTTAAAAAAAAAAAAAAAAAAAGAAAGAAAGAAAAGACAGCAAATCCAAGACCAGCAAAACCTATGTACAAAACTATCCTTAAAATGTAGACTTTTCCCTTATAGCTATATGCTTCATTATATGTACAAGACAGGATATGGCTAAAATAGGGATCCATGTAGAATTATGTGATAATACTAAATTGAAAACATAGTTAATATTTAAATAATAAACGACACTTTATTTTATTTCCGATATATTTATTTAGCGCCAAGATTTGAGGAAAGGATGTTTGAGAGAAGGGTACAACTATTCCCCATACTCAGTTAGTAATTTAGGGTCAGTCATTCTTGGTATCTTGGGAGGGATCAGGTTTAAATACAGTCCTGAAACTACTAGTCTGTAAGGATTTCTCTGCATGGTAATTGCCATAATTCAGACAAGGGACGCCCATTTCTAACCCTACTTGCTGTCTGCCAAGTTCAAAACCAACCCCCTGTCCAAATGAAACTGTGGGCGCTACATGTGTCTGGTTAGTAAATAAAGCTGAGGTATTGCGGTGAGGGGATACAAGCCTAAGAAAACAGAACACAGTACTCACAGTACTAGTCGTAACAAAATACTTAAAGGTCATGTTTGTTTACAGACCCAAAAACCAAAGCCCTCAAGACTGAAGTAGTTAAGCAAAGACTCAGCACAAGAGAAAAGTAATATGGTATGTGGAGTTAAAACATGTTGAAATAGAATGCTGGCTGAAAAGAAAACCAACCAGCTAGGGCTAAGCATCCCAATATATTCATATCTCTAATATTGTACATAAAGTTATTAGTATTATTACTTTAGTTTGAGGCATTACAAAAACAAATGTAAGCAGTGCCTTTTAGGTGTGAAACTCTGATCCTCTGAGGCTAAGGCCACACATTGCAAAAATAAAGTGTTTCTGACCTCTTTGGAAACGTAAGTGTCAATAATATTGTGTTTTATAGTCCTAGAAATATCATTAATTCACATCCATAGATTACAAGGATAAAACAACGATATGGATACCAATTTTGGTTCCTTTTTTTAAGCAGCATGTTACTGCTATCTCCAGAAAAGCCGCTTTTGTGATGCAGATTTCTTGCTCCCATGTTAAAACTTCCCAGACTTGAAAGCAGCAAGCATTTTCAGTCCTGTGTGTCCTTGGCCATCTGACATTTTTGCATTGTCCATCACACGGCCATTTTGAGAACACGTTGATTTCAATGTGTCTGTCTTCATGTAGGTTTTTTTGACTGACCATTCTTTTACAGCATCAAAGAAACTGACATGGTCACAGACACAATAGGAATCAATGGATCTGTTTTTAACGGATTTGTGTTGGGTCAAAAAATTCATCCATTGTTTTCACTGACAGATAAAAACTGATACAGGACAGATGACACTCAGCCATCAAAAATGGAAAAACAGAATAGACACAATATGACTGTCAAAAACAGATATTAGATCCGTCAAAAAAGACGTGTGAATAAAGTGTAAGGCTGACGCTGGGTTCACACCAGCGCCTGAACTCCGTTTTCAGGTTTCCGTCTTCTCCATGCAGAAGATGGAAACCTGTCATGCCGAGTCCGGCCATGAGCGCTGGTGAGTGTTTTATGCGCTCCGTGGCAAAACCATTTTTTTTAAACCGGACAAAGAATACTACATGTCCAATTCTGTGTCTGGTTTAAAAAAAACGGTTTTGCTGCGGAGCGCTTAAAACGCTCACCGGTGCACACGGCCGGACACTTTTCAAGCCCATTCAAATGAATGGGATTGAAACTTGCTGACAGGTTTCAGTCTCCTGCCCCTGTTTTGTGCAGGAAACGGAAACCTGCAGAACGGAGTACGGGTGCAGATGTGAACGAGCCCTAAGACCCCACATTGCAGAAAAGCTGCTTCTTTTTATTGCAGATTTAGCTACATTTTTTGAGCCAAATACAGAAGTGATTACAAAAGGAATGTAAAAAATAAAGGGAGCTCTTAGGGTGTGTTCACACGGAGGAACTTGCCGCAGATTTGGGGGCGGATTTCACCCTCAAATCTGGATCAGATTCCTCTCAGACTCCACCTCCCATTGTTTTCAATAGGAGGCAGAGATCACAGCAGACGTGGAAAAAAGAAGTGTCCTGGTCGATCTTGCCACGGATTCTGCAGCTGATTCAGCTACGGTGTCCACGGCTCAAGACTCCCTGATGATTAGGCCCATTCATAAGGCCTAATCAGTAGCGGGATGCTGCGACGGAACGCCAGAGCACGGCTATACCGTGGGGCAAAAATGTTGGCAGCCGCAAATAAAGAAGAATTCCTCTTCAATCTCCGCCAGGTGAAAATACCCTTATACTTCCTTCTGCTCAATGCACTCCACTTATTTACTTTACTTAAGGGAGCCTTCACACGGAGTAAACGCGCGTGTATTTTTGCAAAATACACGTGTAAAAATAAAACTCCCATTGACTTCAATGATATTTTTTCACATGTAAAAAAACACCTGTAAAAATACGCCAGTAAAAATACGCCTGTAAAATAAGATAAGATAAGATAAGATAAGATAATCCTTTAATAGTCCCACAATGGGGAAATTTCAGTGATACAGTTTCATAGATGGTACAGTAGTATATAACAAGAGAGAAAACACATAGAAGCTCATGGCAGATAGAGAAATCCTAGGAATCATAGCAACTAAAACGAAAGAAACACAGACACACTGCAGGATCATTTAGTTCTCTGTGCGGAGTGATGTTAATAATACAGCCGAATGTGGTTGGAGGACACGAGGAGGGGAGTCACAGCATGGAGATATAACAGGCAGAAAAACATTTTTTGCAGAGGTGGGGGACATATACAGCTATCCTGATAACATGTGGCAGTTCCTTTGGTACGTAGTGAGACCTCCTGCTCACAGCTGATAGTTCGGTATCTTGTATCAGCACTATTGTCCATTAACCACAAAAAAAAAAATGCGCCAAATGTCCTTCATCACAAGCCCTCCTCCTCCTCCTCCTTTCTTCTTACCACTGTGTTCTACTTCCCCAAAGAAGTCTGAAGCCATCTAGGTATACATGGTGCTGTTCTCTTGCCAAGCTTCCATAACTCCTGGGGTAGGTGGGTGATGGTAGGTTTCCAGGCTGTAGCAGAGTCCCACGTGTACACAGTAATAGAAAGAAATACCAGTCAGCTGTAGCATCTTCACACATCAGCAATAGATGCCAAAAATCATCTCGTTGAACGAAGAAGTTCACAAAATGTCATTGAAGTCAATGGGAGTCTTATTTTTACAAATGTATTTTTACACGTGTATTTTGCAAAAATACACGCGCGTTTACTCCGTGTGAAGGCGCCCTACTAAACATTGCTGAAAATATATTTTGGCGTCTGTTTTTGGAAATTATAGCATGTCAATTTTACCTGAGGAAATGCTGAATTGTTTTCAATATTGACTACAACAGGCTGAGGGGAAAAAAATGCAGCAGAAACAAAATGTCTAATTTCCTTGTTGAAAACATTGCAGAAAATAGTATAACCACAATGAAAAATCTTTCTTTTAGCTGTTTCCACAATTTGTGCCCGTAGGCTAATACCCACCCTGGTATGTCACCAATACTTTTTCTGAAAAGAAGGAGTGGAAATGTTCAAGGGTCATACATTTAATGGAGCATAAAAGGGATTTCCATTTGACCCCTTGTCAAATGCCTTGTTTAGACATGTCTACTGGAAGAATTTCTCAGGTTGATAGTTTAAACTCTATATTTCCACACTGTGGGCTCTATGGAGCTCTTTGCTATACAGAAGGACAGTTCCACGGAAAACACCTGCACAGACATTGCAATTGTGAGTAGTAGTGATTGCGAAAAGTACAGCATTGCGGTGCAAAGCTAATAATGAAGAGACTCCACTCAAATAGCTATTTGGTGGGGTTGCCAAAATTTCAACCCTCTCCGATCAGATTTTGAAGGGCTATTCAAAGGATGGAGTATCAACTTTAAGGACCTGGATAACCCCTTTAAATGATTCTCACTCATTTTCAGCCTACTGGGAAACTCGACAAAGTAGAAATAATTTTCTTGCGCCAAAGGTCTTTTCATGCACCTTAAGCTACTTTCACACTGGTGTTGAGCCGGCAGAATGACAGATAAAAATGGAAAACGTTCTCTTTGTGTTTATCATCGTAGACAGCAATATTAAATTAAAAGGTATGGCTTCATCCATTGTCTTTACATTTACAGTCTTTTTTTTAGTATGCAGTGTTTTGTTCCATTAAAAAGAAATGGGGATGAAAGACCAGGCTATCCTTTCTTAGTATCTTACTAGAGAGAGTTTCCAGCATTGCTCAGGTATAAAGTGGAGGTGTAAATGTTCCCACTGAATACAGGAAGATCGTCAGATAGTTGCCACTCGTCTTCCAAGAGTCATGACTGAAAACTTTAATATGTGCCAAAAACCATAAAATGCAATAGGGTATTATTTATCTAAAGTTGTGGAAATAAAGATTAACCCAATAGTAACCAATCCAGCTGTCAGCTACCATCTGTACAAGGCCTCATTGATAATGAAAGCACTAACCTGATTGGTTGATACAAACAACTAACCCACTGAAGGCAGATTTGTCCCTGGTGTAATACAGGACATGTTTGTGGTAATATGGCCACAAATCCTGCAGCGTAGTGACCTGGTCATTATAAATAAATATAAACGTAAGCCGTTAAATATTATACTCCATGCTTAGGTATCATCAGGTCTACCTTCTGTGACCATTGGAATTAGGGACCACCTCCTGTGTCCATATCCAACCAGGCAGGTTAGGACTGCATTTAGAAGAGGCTGGGCCATCCTCCAACAACAAATACCGAGGTAACAAAGGAATAGAGGCAGTGCCACCTACTGTATCCATGTCAAGTGTGTGGGACCAGCAAGAAGGTCTTCATGTAGTATAGTATTTAGTCACAACCAATCCGCTAATGATAGTGTATGTTAGTGAGGCTAAGAATGAAGGACCTGTGAACATCTATTGACTAATATTGATAATGTGATGTAATATGGAGGAAGGTCTTTCATGTGGAAGCCAGTGGTGTGGTATGGGAGATGCTAGAATGGAATGGTTAAAATAAGGTGCTCTCTGGTCTACTGTGGATCCGGTAGGTGCTGCCGCCTCTTATGACTGTTAGGCACCACCCTGTGACACATCCAACCAGGTGGGTTAGGGTTACATTTAGGAGAGGCTGTGAGACTGCACACTTAACACTCCTGGAATCGAGGCAGCACTATCGGGTCCTGGATTCCTGCTCCTTACTTTCATCACTCCATCCTGACATCAACCATGGTGCTCTTCTTGCTTTTGTGAATATGTCAAGAATTCTATATCCTAGAGAGCCAGGTCTAACATCTTTGAAAGCGCCTGACTTATCTAAATGCCATCTTTTGAAAGCGCCTGACTTATCTAAATGGTGCAGATTGGTGCAGTCATTTGGCCGTGTGGAAAGAGCACACATCAGAGAAGAGAAATTTATCTTTATATAAAGTTTCTGTCTGTGATGATGACTACAAAGAGACAGTCTTCGGTTTATATCAGTCTGACAGTTCTACTTATGCTGTGGGGTTTAATCTTCCAATAATAACTAGACAGTATTAATGAGGTGGTAATAATTAGAGATGAGCGAACACTAAAATGTTCGAGGTTCGAAATTCGATTCGAACAGCCGCTCAATGTTCGTGTGTTCGAACGGGTTTCGAACCCCATTATAGTCTATGGGGAACAGATACTCGTTAAGGGGGAAACCCAAATCCGTGTCTGGAGGGTCACCAAGTCCACTATGACACCCCAGGAAATGATGCCAACACCTCTGGAATGACACTGGGACAGCAGGGGAAGCATGTCTGGGGGCATCTAACACACCAAAGACCCTCTATTACCCCAACATCACAGCCTAACAACTACACACTTTACACATTCAAAAAAACCTCTATCAAAGTGGGAAAATACCTGGAAACCTTCTTTACTCCCCAAATGGATGGACACAAACCCCAATTTAAGCTCAACAAACAGTAACACCCACCCCTTTAAATCACGTTCCCCATGACAACCACAAATGGAATAGGCAATGGGAATTCCAAAAGCCCTCACCCTTAACTGTCATTTTGAGTGTGTGTGTATGATGTGGTAAGACCTTCCAAAATTCACTTTTCTAGCCCTTAACATGAGCCCTTCCAAACAAAGTTACAGGACCTTAAGCTGAGCTACCAGCAGAGATTGAGGCCCTTGGCATGAGTAGAGCCTTGCACCAGCAGTGTTTTTGGCACTTAGGGTGAGTTGAGCCTTGTACCAGCGTGTGTCCCTTAACATCAGGCGGGCCCTAAGTTCTGCGCTTTGCACAAAAGTTCCACATTAACTAGGCTGAATGGTACAAAGATTAGTAGGCCCGAGAACCAGGAACAGGTCTTGCAATGGCTGTCGGATAACGCTTAAAGCACATTGTCCACCAGCCAGGCAGCCTCTACCTCCTCTTACCCAACAGTCTTGTCCTCCTTCCACCCAAAATTCCCAATCTTCCCAGAACAATAACCCCAACTGTCCCTGCTCCCCAGAGCTGTTCTCCCTTCCTTTGACTGTACCGCAACCTGCCCCTCCATTTCGCGATTCCACGGACCTAACAGACGAGTATCTGTGTCCAGATGCTCAAACACTAGAGTCTCCTCCATTCCATCTCCGGTCGATTTGGTGGCGGATGACCAGCAACCCACCCTCATCGACGACGATGAGACGCAGTTGCTGTCAGGGCAGCCAGTTGACATGCGCATTGTGCAGGAGGAGGAGGCGAGACAGGAGTTGGAAGAGGAGGTGGTGGACGACGAGGACACCGACCCCACCTGGACAAGGCAGATGTCAAGCTGGGAAAGTAGTGTGGATGTTGAGGCAGGTGCAGCACCAAAAAGGGTAGCTAGAGGCAGAGACATGTCCAGAGGCAGAGGTCAGCTGCTTTGCCGAAGCCAGGCCAGACCCAGAATGTCCGAAGATGTTCCCTTTTGTACCCAGCCCAGAAAAACTCCCCCATCGAGGGCACGTTTCTTGAAGGTGTAGAGTTTTTTCAAGGAATGCGCCGAGGACAGATATAGTGTCGTCTACACAATTTGCCTCTCGAAATCGAGTAGGGGCCCTGAGAAGAGCAACCTGTCCACCACTTCAATGCACCGTCATTTGGAATCCAAGCAATGGAATCAGTGGCAGGCAGCAACGGCAGGACAAACGTCGCCCGCCGTTCATGCCACTGCCTCTGCTCACAGTGCTGGCGATGCACTCCAGAGGACGAGCCAGGACATCACTTCATCTGCCTCCGCCACTTTGTTGACTTCTCCCTCATCCTCCCCTGTTTCTGTCTTATCTCCTTCTCCTGCACCATCAAAGGCACCATCAGGCGCTTCTTTACAACAACCCACCATCTCTCAGACATTGGAGCGCCGGCAGAAATACACCACTAACCACCCACGCAAGCCTAGAACGCCAACATCGCTAAACTGCTGGCCCAGGAGAGGTTGGCGTTCCGGCTTGTTGAAACTCCCGCCTTCCCGGACCTGATGGCAACTGTGGCACCTCACTATGCCGTCCCTAGCCGTCTCAACTTCTCCCGGTGTGGCGTCCCCGCCTTGCACCAGCACGTGTCACTCAACATCAGGTGGGCCCTTAGTTCCGCGCTTTGCTGCAAGGTCCACTTGACCACCGACACTTGGACAAGCGCCTGTGGTCAGGGATGCTGCAGTGCTTATCTTTAATGACAGGCAGGGTGAATGTGGTGGAGTCTGTTCCCCGGGTGCAAACTGGGGTGGCCTATCTCCTCTCCCAGGCCAAAATTCATGGCAGGAGTAGACTGAAACCCTACGACGCTGCAACCTCCACCACAGCTACTAGCGGCAAACGCTAAAACACTGGTGTGGGGAGACGTCAGCAGGCGGTGCTGAAGCTCATCAGCTTGGGGGACAGACAGCACAGTGCCTCCGAGGTCAGGGATGCCATCCTGGCTGAGATGGCATTTTTTTTCCCTGCTACACCTGGGGCCTGGCATTTTTACGCCTGTGATAATGGCTGGAACCTGGTAGCGGCTCTGGAGCTTGCCAGCCTCCAACACGTTCCATGTTTGGCCCACGTCTAACCTAGTGGTGCAAAGTTTTTTAAAAACATACCCAAATGTACCGAAGCTACTGTTGAAAATGCGGCGCTTGTGCGCCCACTTTTGCAAGTGCACAGGAGTCGCTGCTAGCCTAAAAACACTCTAGCAAGGCCTACATCTGTCCAAACACAGGCTGTTGTCCGTCATTCACACACGCTGAAACCCTACAATACCATATCTTGAGCAGGGTGTGTGAGCTGCACAGACCTTTGATGGAGTTCCATCTACAAAACCCAAGGGTTCCTCAAAGTCAGCTCCCAAAGTTTCTGCACCATGAGTTTCCAGGGGTGGCAGAGTTATGGCTAGGGGCAGAGGCATGGATAGGGATGATGTCTAGGGGCAAAAGCAGTGTGGATGTGGAGGCAAGCTAAGCAGGAAAAACTGGGGGTACAAGCTAAGGCATGGACTGGGGTGATGTCTAGGGGCAAAAGCAGTGTGGATGTGGAGGCAAGCTAAGCAGGAAAAACTGGGGGTACAAGCTAAGGCATGGACTGGGGTGATGTCTAGGGGCAAAAGCAGTGTGGATGTGGAGGCAAGCTAAGCAGGAAAAACTGGGGGTACAAGCTAAGGCATGGACTGGGGTGATGTCTAGGGGCAAAAGCAGTGTGGATGTGGAGGCAAGCTAAGCAGGAAAAACTGGGGGTACAAGCTAAGGCATGGACTGGGGTGATGTCTAGGGGCAAAAGCAGTGTGGATGTGGAGGCAAGCTAAGCAGGAAAAACTGGGGGTACAAGCTAAGGCATGGACTGGGGTGATGTCTAGGGGCAAAAGCAGTGTGGATGTGGAGGCAAGCTAAGCAGGAAAAACTGGGGGTACAAGCTAAGGCATGGACTGGGGTGATGTCTAGGGGCAAAAGCAGTGTGGATGTGGAGGCAAGCAAAGCAGGGAAAATGGTGGCTAGAGGCAAAGGGATGTCCATAGGCAGCAAGAGCAAAGATGCAAAACTCTCCCGTTTCAAGAATTTTCCTGACTTGTCTCCCCACAAAACATTCCTGGGAGGAGGGCTGAAACACCACCCTCCTCCTCCTCCGCTGTTAGATTGACCCCAGCTACGAGCTGAAAACGCTGCAACACTGGTGTGGGGAGACGTCAGCAGGCTGGGCTGAAGCTCATCAGCTTGGGAGACGGACAGCACACTGCCTCTGAGGTCAGGGATGCCATCCTGGATGAGATGGCAATTTGTTTATCCCCGCTGCCCCTGGGGCCAGGCTTTTTTGTCTTGTTGGAGGGCTCTGGAGCTTGCCAGCCTCCAACACGTTCCATGCCTGGCCCACGTGTTCAATGTAGTGGTGCAATGATTTTTAAAAACATACCCCAAATTAGCTGAGCTAAGGGTGAAAGTGCGGCACTTGGACACCCACTTTCCCAAGTCTACAGTACCTGGAGCTAGCCACAATACACTCCAGCAAGGCCTACATCTGCCTGAAGCACCTACTGTTGTGCGAGGTCACCACACGCTCTAACCCTAGATACCGTATGTTCAGCAGGGTGTGTGAGCAGCAGAGACCTTTGATGGAGTACCAGCTACAAAACCCAAGGGTTCCTCAGAGTCAGCTCCCTCACTTTCTGCACCATGAGTTTCCATGGGTGGCAGACTTATGGCTAGAGGCACAGGCATGGATAGGGGTGATGTGTAGGGGCAAAAGCAGTGTGGATGTGGAGGCAAGCTAAGCAGGAAAAACTGGGGGTACAAGCAGCCGGTGGCATCATCACTGACAAGCACAGCTGTCTGTCAGCTGACAGGCTGACTTTCACCAAAATGAACAGACAATGGATAGACTCATCATATACAGTCCTATGAAAAAGTTTGGGCACCCCTATTAATCTTAATCATTTTTAGTTCTAAATATTTTGGTGTTTGCAGCAGCCATTTCAGTTTGATATATCTAATAACTGATGGACACAGTAATATTTCAGGATTGAAATGAGGTTTATTGTACTAACAGAGAATGTGCAATATGCATTTGTCACGGAGCAAAGGTATACGTCTTCCTCCGGATGGTCTTTTGAATCAACAGGGACGCAAGAGGTCGGGAGACAACAGCAATTTATTGTAATCCACAAAGTTAGTAGCCGGCGGCGGTCACATCAACCGTAATAACAATAAGTCCACAGAAGTCACAATCCAATGATAGCTTTGGTTCCTTGGTCCTGTAACTAAATTCTGGCTCTCTGCAGAGCTGTGCACAGGCCGGCTAACACATACTAACTGCTAGCTACATCTATATACTAAAACTGTTACACCTATATCTGTGGGTGGGAAGGGCTGAGTCACAGATCCTTCCCCCCTCACCTATACCAAGGAGAGCAGACTCCCTGTCTACTATGGACAATGCACCATCCAACATCTTCTTGGAGACACTGATCAGATTATCTCCACCCATTGTCCTCACTGGTCCTCACTAGTTAGAGGTATTTGCATACAATGTGCTAACACACTAGACCCCAATCAGCCAACTACACATTGATGTATATAACAGGTTAGAGAATACATTCCACATGAAATATATATTACACATTGCCTATAGTATAGACTCTAACCATCCCGTGACAACCCCTCCCCCTGTCAAAACATGTGCATGACACAATTGGCCTACACAGGTAAATTGGGGAATGCACATCAGTCTCTATAGCTCATATGTCCTCCTGCCGGGATAACCCATCTGCGTTCTGGTGTTGGTTCCCTCGGCGGTACTGAATGGTAAAGTTGTAGGTTTGAAGGGCTGGCATCTGGCAGAAAATCCGGTCGATCCATGTTGGCGTCCCTCTGAGCTTGGCTTCGGGTCACTGCTCCCACAAAGTGGCACTGTAGATTTCCAACATCGTTGCCTAACAGAACATCGGCCGGCAGCCCGCTCATCACACCAATTGTGCATCGTTTTGGTCCATAACCATAGTCGAGTTCCACGGTAGCTTTAGGAATACGTCTTTGAGTACCTCCTGCCAACTTGATAGAAATGCCAGGGCCCTCCTCTAGGGCCTCGGGTCGCACAACTCGGGGGTCCGCTACCGTTAGGAAAGCTCCCGAGTCCCGGAATCCAACAACTGTTCGGCCATCCAGTAGGACCTCCTGCAAGTGCTTCCTCTGAAGGTTTGCGGGATGTGTGGCGGAAGGCTGAATCCCATAGACCCCTGGAGGTGGAACAGATGGGTCATTCATGGAGTCATCTGGAAATGGGGCCAAACTTTCTGTCCTAGGGGTGGTTCCCAGGTAGTGAATAGGCCGGGATGCCACGGTGGCCCGTGCCCCCATGTTAGCAGGGCAACTAGCTTGCAAATGTCCAGGCCGCCCGCACCCAAAACATCTGCGCTCTAGCATTCTTCCAGTGGGTCGTTGTCTAGGGACAGGGTTGTTCATAGCTGGAGGCCGATGGGCTGGGGCAGGGGTAGAGGGGGAATTGTAATCCTGAGGCCGGACACGAAAGGTGGGTGGCTGGATGAAGGGTGTCTGGCGGACTGTGGTAGTTTTCCGCTCCTCTGCAAACAACCTCTTCCACTGCGGCTTGATGGTCAGGCCCTCATCTGCAAGAGAAGCAGCTTGCTCAACTGTGGCTGGGTTCCGTTCCATCACCCACTCACGGATCTCAGCGGGGCACTGGGAAAAGAACTGTTCCTTAAGTATGACTTGGAGGATCTTATCGACTGTGACAGCCTCCTCTCCTTCTAGCCAGCGCTTGCATGCTTGCTTCAACTTGTGGGCGAACATGTGGAAGGAGCTTCCCCCATTGTAAGACAAAGAGCGGAACTGAACTCGGTAGGACTCTGGAGTGACTGCATAATACTTCTGCACCGCTCTTTTAATGGCCTCATAGTCCCGCTGATCACTAGGGTCCATGGCTCTGAGAGCTTCCGCAGCCCCATCTCGTAGGTGCCCCACCAGATACCGGACCCAATCCTTCTCTGGGACTTCCATCAGGTGGCACTGGTGTTCGAAGTCCTGAAAATATCCATCAACATCCCCAGCCGCTTCATCAAAGGTCTTGAAGTGTTTATGGGAGACATATGGTGGTTCTCTCACTGTTGGGCTGGGGGTCGGCGTTTGATTATAATTCCTCGTAGTTATCTCAGCCATTCGCCTTTCATGCGCCATTCTTTCCTTTTCATGCGCCATTCTCTGTTCCTCCTTCTCCGTTTCCTGAGCCCTCTGTAATGCTCTACTCCTTTGCTCTGCAGTTGCTCCTAGCCCCAGCACTGCCAATTCCTCCTCATACAAAACAACCCATCTGCTCTTTTGGGTCTGTACCTGCCACTCCCGTATCTCTACTGTCTCCTGGGGGCAGCCCTCCTCATGGTCGCTTTGCAGGGTCATCTCCTCCAGTGCCTCGATCAGTTGATCTTTCGTTCTTCCCTGGTAACTCAGGTTTAGTTCCCGGGCCCTTACTTGTAGACTTGCCATAGTCCAGTTCCTGTATTCTGAGGTTGTGGCTCCATTAATCGCTGAGCTGCTGTAGTCCATCTCGCTGTCCGCTGTTGATCCCACCGCTGCCAACCAGTTGTCACGGAGCAAAGGTATACGTCTTCCTCCGGATGGTCTTTTGAATCAACAGGGACGCAAGAGGTCGGGAGACAACAGCAATTTATTGTAATCCACAAAGTTAGTAGCCGGCGGCGGTCACATCAACCGTAATAACAATAAGTCCACAGAAGTCACAATCCAATGATAGCTTTGGTTCCTTGGTCCTGTAACTAAATTCTGGCTCTCTGCAGAGCTGTGCACAGGCCGGCTAACACATACTAACTGCTAGCTACATCTATATACTAAAACTGTTACACCTATATCTGTGGGTGGGAAGGGCTGAGTCACAGATCCTTCCCCCCTCACCTATACCAAGGAGAGCAGACTCCCTGTCTACTATGGACAATGCACCATCCAACATCTTCTTGGAGACACTGATCAGATTATCTCCACCCATTGTCCTCACTGGTCCTCACTAGTTAGAGGTATTTGCATACAATGTGCTAACACACTAGACCCCAATCAGCCAACTACACATTGATGTATATAACAGGTTAGAGAATACATTCCACATGAAATATATATTACACATTGCCTATAGTATAGACTCTAACCATCCCGTGACAGCATTAAACCAAAATTTGACCGGTGCAAAAGTATGGGCACCTCAACAGAAAAGTGACATTAATATTTAGTAGATCCTCCTTTTGCAAAGATAACAGCCTCTAGTCGCTTCCTGTAGCTTTTAATCAGTTCCTGGATCCTGGATAAAGGTATTTTGGACAAACAATTCAAGTTCAGTTAAGTTAGATGGTCGCCGAGCATGGACAGCCCGCTTCAAATCATCCCACAGATGTTCAATGATATTCAGGTCTGGGGACTGGGATGGCCATTCCAGAACATTGTAATTGTTCCTCTGCATGAATGCCTGAGGATTTGGAGCGGTGTTTTGGATCATTGTCTTGCTGAAATATCCATCCCCGGCGTAACTTCAACTTCGTCACTGATTCTTGAACATTATTCTCAAGAATCTGCTGATACTGAGTGGAATCCATGCGACCCTCAACTTTAACAAGATTCCCGATGCCGGCATTGGCCACACAGCCCCAAAGCATGATGGAACCTCCACCAAATTTTACAGTGGGTAGCATGTGTTTTTCTTGGAATGCTGTTTCTTTTTGGACGCCATGCATAACGCCTTTTTTTATAACCAAACAACTCAATTTTTGTTTCCAAAATGAAGCTGCCTTGTCCAAATGTGCTTTTGCATACCTCAGGCAACTCTATTTGTGGCGTACGTGCAGAAACGGCTTCTTTCTCATCACTCTCCCATACAGCTTCTATTTGTGCAAAGTGCGCTGTATAGTTGACCGATGCACAGTGACACCATCTGCAGCAAGATGATGCTGCAGCTCTTTGGAGGTGGTCTGTGGATTGTCCTTGACTGTTCTCACCATTCTTCTTCTCTGCCTTTCTGATATTTTTCTTGGCCTGCCACTTCTGGGCTTAACAAGAACTGTCCCTGTGCTCTTCCATTTCCTTACTATGTTCCTCACAGTGGAAACTGACAGGTTAAATCTCTGAGACAACTTTTTGTATCCTTCCCCTGAACAACTATGTTGAACAATCTTTGTTTTCAGATCATTTGAGAGTTGTTTTGAGTAGCCCATGATGCCACTCTTCAGAGGAGATTCAAATAGGAGATCAACTTGCAATTGGCCACCTTAAATACCTTTTCTTATGATTGGATACATCTGGCTATGAAGTTCAAAGCTCACTGAGGTTACAAAACCAATTTTGTGCTTCAGTAAGTCAGTAAAAAGTAGTTAGGGGAATTCAAATCAATAAAATGATAAGGGTGCCCATACTTTTGCACCGGTCAAATTTTGGTTTAATGCATATTGCACATTTTCTGTTAATACAATAAACCTCATTTCAATCCTGAAATATTACTGTGTCCATCAGTTATTAGATATATCAAACTGAAATGGCTGTTGCAAACACCAAAATATTTAGAACAAAAAATGATTAAGATTAATAGGGGTGCCCAAACTTTTTCATAGGACTGTACATGTCAGTTACATGACAAATTTAGTGCAATTTGCAAGTCCAAGATGGTTTGGAGATCTGCGGAGAGGAATCTCACCACCTCTTGCGGGTGCCATCATTTGGAAGGCAAGCCCTGGGCTCAGTGGGTGAGAGCAAGCGCAGGATAATCGTCGTTTGGCCTGGCGGCCACTGCCTCTCCCACTGTTGACAGGGCTGGCGCTGCAGTCCAGACCAGCAGCCAGGACACCTCCACATCTGCCTCTGACACTTTGGGGAGTTCACCCTTATCCTCACCTTTTCCTGCCATTTCTCCTTTTGCCCGCGCCATCATGCGCCTCTTCCCAGCAACTCCCCATCTCCCAAGCCTTTCATTTCATGCTAAAGTACAGCGCAACCCACCCACATGCCCAAGGCTTCAACGGCCTCATCTCAAGAAATCTGGCCCAGGAGATGTTGGAATCCCGGCTGGTGGACACTCTGCCCTTTTTGGGCAGAGTGTCTACTGCGCCACCGCACTGTGCCGTCCACACCAGCACTTTCCCCCAAACATGAGGCGGTCCCTAAATTCAGCGCTTAGCCCTAAAGTTCCATGTGACCAGTTACGAATGGACAAGTGCATGCGGACAGGGACGCTACCTTTCAATTTGGGCACAGTGGTTGAATGTAGTTGAGGCGTGGACCGGGTCGCAAAATGTGGTGGCCTGACTTGTCTCCCCACACAACATTCCTGGGAGGAGGGCTGAAACACCACCCTCCTCCGCTGTTAAATTGACCCCAGCTACGAGCTGGAAACGCTGCAACACTGGTGTGGGGAGACGTCAGCGGGCCGTGCTGAAGCTCATCAGCTTGGGGGCCAGACAGCACACTGCCTACAAAGTGAGTCATGCCATCCTCGATGAGACGGCAATGTGGTTTTTGCCACTGCACCTGGGCCCAGGCATGTTGTCATGTGTGATAATGGCCGTAACCTGGGATTGGCTCTGTAGCTTGGCAGCCTGCAACATATTCCATGCCTGGGCCACGTTTTTAACTCATTGCTGCTAATCTTTTGAAAAAGGTACCCCAATGTTCCTGAGCTACTGGTGAAAGTGTGGCGCTTGTGCGGATAGTTTTTAAAGTCTATAGTTGCCGCTGCTAGCCTCTATGCACTCCTACAACGCCTGTACCTGCTGGAACAACGGCTGTTGTGCGACGTCTCCACACTGCTGGCACTAAACATATCATGTGTTGAGCAGAGTGTGTGAGCAACACAGACCTTTGATGTAGTTCCAACTCCAAAACCCTCAGGTTCGTCAAAGTCAGCTCCCTCAGTTGCTCAACCATGAGTGGCCATGGGTGGCAGACTTATGTGAAATCCCATCCCATCCATTGCACTGGACACGAAACATTAGCATGCGCTCAGCACAACTTCGGATATGGCAGCTGCGTTAAGCAGGGTGCAGGGTACAACACAGACCAGGCCCGAGCACCAGGAACAGGTGTTAGAAATACTGCAGCATCTACCATTTCCTTCCAATTTTGGGGTTTTGGACCCGCCACCGACTTGTCTGGACCTAAGTGGGGATCATGAGACACAGTTGCCATCAGGGCAAGCTGTGGTCATGTGCGGTTTGCAGTAAGGGGGCAGTGCGCAATTGGAAGAGGAGTTGGTGGATGACGAGGCCACCGACCCCACATGGACAGGGGTGATGTCTAGGGGCTAAAGCAGTGTAGATGTAGAGGGAAGCTAAATCAACAAAAAACCTGGGTAGAAGCAAAGGCATAAACTGGGGTGATGTTTAGGGGCTAAAGCAGTGTAGATGTGGCGGGAAGCTAATTCAACAAAAAAAAAAGGGTAGAAGCAAAGGCATAAACTGGGGTGATGTTTAGGGGCTAAAGCAGTGTAGATGTGGAGGGAAGCTAATTCAACAAAAAAAACAGGGTAGAAACAAAGGCATAAACTGGGGTGATGTTTAGGGGCTAAAGCAGTGTAGATGTGGAGGGAAGCTAAGCAGCAAAAACAGTGGGTAGAAGCAAAGGCATGCAAAACTCTACCCTGTTGGAAGACTTATTCCTAGGTCTGGAACACGTTAATGGCCCCCCTGGACAAATTACTGCCACTCAGGGGCCTAGTGTCACCAGGAGGGACAAGTATAGGCGCATGTTGTGGGAATACCTGGCCGACACCAGCTCTGTCCTCTCCGATCCCTCTGTGCTCTACAGCCTACACTTATTTTCTCATCTTTTTTTCTGAACTGCACATCTCTTGCCTGCTTCCTTTGGGATCTTAGAAATGGTGGTCCACTTCCACAGATGGTAACTTCAATAGACAGTGTAACGGGAGTAGCTGAGGGATCGCTGTCTTAACCACTTTTTGGCACAAAATTAACTTCCAAAGCCAAATATGGTGCAAGTATATGATGCAAGGACACCTACACACCTATCTCTGACACATTGGGGAGTTCACCCTCATGCGCCCTTTTGGCCTGCACCATCATGCGCCTCTTCCCAGCCACTCCACATTTCCCAAGCTTTTCATTGCAGGCAGAAGTACAACACAACCCACCCCCATGCCCAAGCCTTTAACAGCCTCATCGATAAACTGCTGGCCCTGGAGATGTTGGTGTTTGTTTATGCTTCTGGAGACCCAGGCCTTCCGTCAGCAGATGGCAGCTGGGGCACCTCCCTATGCTGGGCCTAGCCGTTACTACTTCTCTTGGTGTGCTGTCCCTGCCTTGCGCCTGCATGTGTCCCATAACATCAGTCGGGCCCAGAGCTCTGCGCTTTGCTGCAAGGTCCACTTGACCACCGACACATGGACAAGCGCCTGTGGTCAGGGATGCTGCAGTGCTTATCTTTAATGACAGGCAGGGTGAATGTGGTGGAGTCTGTTCCCCGGGTGCAAACTGGGGTGGCCTATCTCCTCTCCCAGGCCAAAATTCATGGCAGGAGTAGACTGAAACCCTACGAAGCTGCAACCTCCACCCCAGCTACTAGCGGAAAACACTGTAACACTGGCATGGGGAGATGTCAGCAGGCCGTGCTGAAACTGATCAGCTTGGGGGACAGACAGCACAGTGCCTCCGAGGTCAGGGATGCCATCCTGGCTTAGATGGCATTTTTTTTTCCCTGCTACACCTGGGGCCTGGCATTTTTGCGCCTGTGATAATGGCTGGAACCTGGTAGCAGATCTGGAGCTTGCCAGACTCAAACACGGTCCACGCATGGCCCACGTTTTCCAACTTGTTGGTGCCATGTTTCTTTGAAACCTACACCATTGTGCCTGATATACAGGTCAAAGTGGGGCCATTTTCGTAAGTGAGAACTAGCCTCTGCTAGGCAGAAAACATTCAGAGCACACTCCTCTCATCTTCGCACCGTTGGCTGGCGGAGGAAGATGAGGGGGTTGGAGTGGCATCTGATGTCCCTATCCCACACGAGGCTAGAGGGTGCACTTCAGTGCATCCCATTGCTTCACCACAAATGGTGTGAAGGGGAGTGGAAAATGGAGGAAATGGAGAGTGACCCTTACAGTTGGGGCCAGCAAAGGCATGCCAAGTAACACACTGGCACACATGGCTGACTTCATCTTGGGTTGCTTTTCAACACATATTTCACATCATGAAGAACAAATAATACTGGATTTTTACAAGCCTCGAACCCCGGTCTAGGTCTAATGTCTGTTCCTTTCTTATATTAGGGGAGAGGGAAAAAAAATTACTTCAGTGATACGTTTAGCGTACATAGACTGACTATTAATGTGTATCCCACTTAGTGTTGTTAGGGTTACACACCGTCACAACCTGGCTAAAGCTTCTATAGCTGTTAATAAAGTCAGCATAACTTTACGGTATCCAAAAAGACAGCTGGTACCGACAGAGAGCAAGACAAATGTCAACCAAAGCTGTGAGCTCTGAACACCCACAGTGACTTTGGCGTCATCATCATTATAAGGGAGCGGGTGGTAATAAATAACTTGGCAGTGCCTAAAACCCAAAAAGCTTATACAACTATATTTACATTAAGATACACAAATGACACTTTTCAGTAGCATGTCATGAGACAAGCTGATAAGCTCTTCCTTTGTGCAGTGCTATTTGAAAGTTAAACGCTGCCTTTATTTTAATTCTGGAGAAGGTGCAGACATTAGATTTAGAACATGTTGTCTTCATTGTCCAAATCCTCTATATAGGTTACGTGTTTTTCGGGCCGAGCTGTCTGGGAACGAGCTGGTGCAGCACTGACAACCTGGGTGAATATGGCAAGAGCCTGAGATGTAGGGTGAATGAATCCCCAAATTATTTGTGGAATTCCCAGTGAGACAATGGCACCATCTACCAGTAGTAAAAATTGTGGGTGCACGTAACCCCCATATATTCTTTGAATTCCCAGTCAGACAATGGCACTATATACCAGTAGCAAAAATTGTGGGTGCACGTAACCCCCATATATTCTTTGAATTCCCAGTCAGACAATGGCACTGTATACCAGTAGTAAAAATTGTGGGTGCACATAACCCCAATATATTCTTTGAATTCCCAGTGAGACAATGGCACTGTATAGCAGTAGCAAAAATTGTGGGTGCACGTAACCCCCATATATTCTTTGAATTCCCAGTCAGACAATGGCACTATATACCAGTAGTAAAAATTGTGGGTGCACATAACCCCAATATAATCTTTGAATTCCCAGTGAGACAATGGCACTGTATAGCAGTAGCAAAAATTGTGGGTGAACGTAACCCCCATATATTCTTTGAATTCCCAGTCAGACAATGGCACTATATACCAGTAGTAAAAATTGTGGGTGCACATAACCCCAATATATTCTTTGAATTCCCAGTGAGACAATGGCACTGTATAGCAGTAGCAAAAATTGTGGGTGCACGTAACCCCCATATATTCTTTGAATTCCCAGTCAGACAATGGCACTATATACCAGTAGTAAAAATTGTGGGTGCACATAACCCCAATATAATCTTTGAATTCCCAGTGAGACAATGGCACTGTATAGCAGTAGCAAAAATTGTGGGTGCACGTAACCCCCATATATTCTTTGAATTCCCAGTGAGACAATGGCACTGTATAGCAGTAGCAAAAATTGTGGGTGCACGTAACCCCCATATATTCTTTGAATTCCCAGTCAGACAATGGCACTGTATACCAGTAGTAAAAATTGTGGGTGCACATAACCCCAATATAATCTTTGAATTCCCAGTGAGACAATGGCACTGTATAGCAGTAGCAAAAATTGTGGGTGCACGTAACCCCCATATATTCTTTGAATTCCCAGTCAGACAATGGCACTATATACCAGTAGTAAAAATTGTGGGTGCACATAACCCCAATATATTCTTTGAATTCCCAGTGAGACAATGGCACTGTATAGCAGTAGCAAAAATTGTGGGTGCACGTAACCCCCATATATTCTTTGAATTCCCAGTCAGACAATGGCACTATATACCAGTAGTAAAAATTGTGGGTGCACATAACCCCAATATATTCTTTGAATTCCCAGTGAGACAATGGCACTGTATAGCAGTAGCAAAAATTGTGGGTGCACGTAACCCCCATATATTCTTTGAATTCCCAGTCAGACAATGGCACTATATACCAGTAGTAAAAATTGTGGGTGCACATAACCCCAATATATTCTTTGAATTCCCAGTGAGACAATGGCACTGTATAGCAGTAGCAAAAATTGTGGGTGCACGTAACCCCCATATATTCTTTGAATTCCTAGTCAGACAATGGCACTGTATACCAGTAGTAAAAATTGTGGGTGCACATAACCCCAATATAATCTTTGAATTCCCAGTGAGACAATGGCACTGTATAGCAGTAGCAAAAATTGTGGGTGCACGTAACCCCCATATATTCTTTGAATTCCCAGTGAGACAATGGCACTGTATAGCAGTAGCAAAAATTGTGGGTGCACGTAACCCCCATATATTCTTTGAATTCCCAGTCAGACAATGGCACTATATACCAGTAGTAAAAATTGTGGGTGCACATAACCCCAATATATTCTTTGAATTCCCAGTGAGACAATGGCACTGTATAGCAGTAGCAAAAATTGTGGGTGCACGTAACCCCCATATATTCTTTGAATTCCCAGTCAGACAATGGCACTATATACCAGTAGTAAAAATTGTGGGTGCACATAACCCCAATATATTCTTTGAATTCCCAGTGAGACAATGGCACTGTATAGCAGTAGCAAAAATTGTGGGTGCACGTAACCCCCATATATTCTTTGAATTCCCAGTCAGACAATGGCACTGTATACCAGTAGTAAAAATTGTGGGTGCACATAACCCCAATATAATCTTTGAATTCCCAGTGAGACAATGGCACTGTATAGCAGTAGCAAAAATTGTGGGTGCACGTAACCCCCATATATTCTTTGAATTCCCAGTGAGACAATGGCACTGTATAGCAGTAGCAAAAATTGTGGGTGCACGTAACCCCCATATATTCTTTGAATTCCCAGTCAGACAATGGCACTATATACCAGTAGCAAAAATTGTGGGTGCACGTAACCCCAATATATTCTTTGAATTACCAGTCAGAAACTGGCACTATATAGCAGTAGCAAAAATTGTGGGTGCACGTAACCCCCATATATTCTTTGAATTCCCAGTCAGACAATGGCACTGTATACCAGTAGTAAAAATTGTGGGTGCACATAACCCCAATATAATCTTTGAATTCCCAGTGAGACAATGGCACTGTATAGCAGTAGCAAAAATTGTGGGTGCACGTAACCCCCATATATTCTTTGAATTCCCAGTCAGACAATGGCACTGTATACCAGTAGTAAAAATTGTGGGTGCACATAACCCCAATATATTCTTTGAATTCCCAGTGAGACAATGGCACTGTATAGCAGTAGCAAAAATTGTGGGTGCACGTAACCCCCATATATTCTTTGAATTCCCAGTCAGACAATGGCACTATATACCAGTAGTAAAAATTGTGGGTGCACATAACCCCAATATATTCTTTGAATTCCCAGTGAGACAATGGCACTGTATAGCAGTAGCAAAAATTGTGGGTGCACGTAACCCCCATATATTCTTTGAATTCCCAGTCAGACAATGGCACTGTATACCAGTAGTAAAAATTGTGGGTGCACATAACCCCAATATATTCTTTGAATTCCCAGTGAGACAATGGCACTGTATAGCAGTAGCAAAAATTGTGGGTGCACGTAACCCCAATATATTCTTTGAATTACCAGTCAGAAACTGGCACTATATAGCAGTAGCAAAAATTGGGGTATACGGGAATACACTGTCAGTGTGTTCCATTCAGGATCCTGGGAAAGCTGGGTTGCGGCGATTGAGCCCGTCAGTGCCACGTTACACTGACAAGCTTCTCCCTGGAATTGAAGTTATATGTAAGCCCAATATATTCTTTGAATTCCCAGTGAGACAATGGCACTATATGGCAGTAGCAAAAATAGTGGGTGTATATAGCCCCAATTCTATTGCTAGGGGACTTGCAGGGTATTTCTGGGGTGAAGGTGGGGGGGCACACCATTGGAACGGGTATCGGGGGTATATATCGGGTATACGGGAATACACTGACAGTGTATTCCATTCAGGATCCTGGGAAAGCTGGGTTGCGGCGATTGAGCCCGTCAGTGCCACGTTACACTGACAAGCTTCTCCCTGGAATTTAGCTCTTATAAGAGCTGTTGGTTGTCTTCTCCTTCCTATCCTAGCCTGTCCCTGCCTACCCAGAATCTAAGCCCTAGCTAACTGGACGGAAACCTCCGTCCCCGGTGAATTGCAAGCTCAGAATGACGCGAAGCTGGGCGTCGCTGTTCTTTTAAATTAGAGGTCACATGTTTTCGGCAGCCAATGGGTTTTGCCTACTTTTTTCAACGTCACCGGTGTCGTAGTTCCTGTCCCACCTACCCTGCGCTGTTATTGGAGCAAAAAAGGCGCCAGGGAAGGTGGGAGGGGAATCGAGTAATGGCGCACTTTACCACGCGGTGTTCGATTCGATTCGAACATGCCGAACAGCCTAATATCCGATCGAACATGAGTTCGATAGAACACTGTTCGCTCATCTCTAGTAATAATAATAAACTTTATTTATGTAGTGCCAACATATTCCGTAGCACTTTACAACACTTCTTCCTGGCGCCGCCTTGTGTGTGGCTGCCTGATACAGTGCTCCAAGCTGGGATCAACCTTTATCTTTCCTTTTTCACTCTTTTTCTCTGTATCTTCAAGAATCCTGTAACCAAGCAAACTAGCACTATGAATTAGCAACTATAAATTGAATGGAAGATCCTGTGGAGTATTTTGTTCCTTTTGTTTCTATTGTTAAGCATGGACAATGACTCAAGACCTGGAGTTTTTCCTGTGCACATGTGCCTGTTACCATCCCCCCAGGAGCTAAGGACAGCATGGACACCATGTGGCATGGAGGAGAAACCTACATGGAAGTGTGGACTTCTTCTTTTCAAGGAGATGATTTTTGGAGTCTATTGCTGATGTGTGAAGATGCCTACAGCTGACTGGTATTTCTTTCTTTTACTGTGGACACGTGGGACTCTGTTACAACCTGGGAACCTACCATCACCCACCTACCCATGTGTTTATGGAAGCTTGGCAAGAGAGCAGCACCCTGTCTACCTGGATGGCTTCAGACCTCTCTGGGCAGTAGAACACAGTGGTAAGAAGAAACGAAGAGGAGGGCTTGTGATGAAGGATATTTGGGGCATTTTTTTGTGGTTAATGGACAATAGCGCTGATGCAAGATACCGAACTATCAGCTGTGAGCAGGAGATCTCACCACCTACCAAAGGAACTGCCACATGTTATCATGATAGCTGCATATGTCCCCCATCTCTGCAAAAAAAAAAAGTTTTTTGCCTGTTATATCTACAAACTGTGACCCCCCCCCCCTCCTCATGTCCTCCAACCACATTCGGCTGTATTATTAACATCACTTCACACAGAGAACTAGATGATCCTGCAGTGTGTCTGTGTTTCTTTCTTTTTAGTTGCTCTGATTCCTAGGATTTCTCTATCTGCCATGAGCTTGTATGTGTTTTTCTCTCTTGTTATATACTACTGTACCATCTATGAAACTGTATCACTGAAATTTCCCCATTGTGGGACTATTAAAGGATTATATTATCTTATCTTATAATGGTACAGGTAATTGAAAGTTATGGCCCCCATGCTGCGATTGTCTCTAAGGGTATGTTCACACGGCAGAATTTGTATTCCACGTGTAAACATTCCATGCAGCCAACCGCGACAGGATGCATTCCGGAGCAGCATTCAGCTCCGGATTAGGCCCAAATGAATGTACCTAGTCGGGAGCGAGTCTCGCGCCACGGACGCCGTGGCTGAGTCAGTCACAGAATCAGCAGCAAGATAGGTCACCTTGCTTCTTTTAAAGTCAATGGGAGCTATTTTTAGCAGTGGATTTTGAGGCAGATTCTAAAGTGTGCAGGCGCCGCTTCCAACTTTCATTGATCACCTAGGGACTATTGTAGTCTACGGCAATGTGCAATAGAAGTGAACGCATTTTCTTATACACTGCAATATATTAGTATTGCAGTGTATAGTATAAGCAACCAGACCCCCTAGGGTTCAAGGTCCTTAGGGGCCATGAAAATAAAAGTGGAAGAAAAAAATAAAAAAGTCTTTGAAAGTATAAAAAAAACACACAAAACACAAAAGTTAAAATCACCCGCTTACTCTAGATCACACATAAAAAAAATAATAAAAAAATAAACATTAGGGATCCCAGCAATCTAAAATTTTCAAACTATTAAAATATAAAAATATCCCATACGATGAATGTCGTAATGGGAATGAAAATCAAAATGGCTTTGCCTCAAATAAAAAATGGAATAAAAAGAGATCAAACTATCAGAACTTCCCCAAAATGGTATCAATAGAAATGCCATCTTGTCCCGCATAAAAAGATGCCATACCCTGGGCCATACACATACGTATAAAAAAGTTACAGGTGTTACAATATGGCGACACAATTTTTTTTTCTATTTTGAAAAGTTTTACATTTTTTAAAAGGTATCAAAACATTACAAATATCACACAGTCCAGTCATATGATGTGACCACCACCTACTTTTGATTTCAATGTTAAATAACCAATCGCAGAAAGCACGTGTCATCAGCCATCTGGGTGCACTCATCATTGTGGAAGGCACGATGGATCAACACAAGTATGCATCTATCCTTGCGGACCATGTTCACCTCTACATGTAAATTGTTTTTCCTCAGGATGATGGCATCTACCAGCAGGACAATGCAACATGTCATAAAGCTTGCAGTGTACGTGTGTGGTTCGAGAAGCACCAGGATGAGTTTACCATACTCCCTTGGAAGGCAAATTCCCCAGACTTGAACCCAATCGAGAATCTGTGGGACCACCTCGATTGGGTTGTTCACGCCATGGATGCTCAACCGCGTAACCTAGCGCAGCTGGCCATGGCACTGGAGTCAGCATAGCGCAACATCCCAGTGAACATCATCACAACATCCCCTCTCTTCCTGCAGGTCTTGCAGCGGTCCGCTCTGCATAGGGGGTTATTCTGGAGTTTGACAGGTGGTCACATTAATGTGACTGGACTGTGTATATAAATTTGGTATTGCTGTGATCGTACTGACCCACAAAATACAGGTAACTTGTCATTTTCACCACATAGTGAATACTGTAAAAATTAAACCCATAAGAAATTGACACAAATGCATTTATTTTTCAATTCCACCTCATTCAGAATGTTTTTCCAGCTTCCCAGTACATTGCACAGGATAGTGAAGGGTGCTATTACAAAGTACAATATGTTTCGCAAACAATAAGCCATCATGATGGCTCTTGGAATGGGGAGAGGGAAAAACAGAAATGCAAAAACAAAAACTGGCTGAGGCATGAAATGGTTAAGCAACAATATACAGGAGTATGTGACTGTACATAATATAAGTGATAGACAGCATGGTTTTGCAAGGTATTCCATCCCAACTTTGCGGAAAAATATGCGGAGCGGACACGTTGCGATTTCCAAAACCGTTGCGGTTTTAGAAAATGTAGCATGTCAATTATACCTACGGAAATGCTGGCAGTTTCCCTATAGGCATAGTTCAGGCAGAAAGTCAGCAGAGGAAACCTCTGTGAACTTTTTATTCAAAGTGCTACTGGAAGAACGGCGATGCATAGCCACCGCAGTTTCTCCTGCAGCACTTATTTCAGTGGGACGCCACGTGGGGTCTTAGCCTCAACCAGTTGTGACTGAAACATTTCAGGAGCGGAGGAACCGGTAACCAGTAAAAAGTGCAAGGACATATATGAAGCAGAAGGAACAAGAAGGCGGTGAGAGGAAGAAGAAGAGAATGAGAAGAGGAAAGTCAAAGAGAGAGAAAGAGAGAGAAGAGAAAAAGGAGAAGAGAAAGTAAAAAAAAAGAGGGGAGAAATGGGGTAACGGGGTAAAGTCAAGTCAAGGAGTTCCAGCAACCCCACCAAAAATAGTACACTTATTTGGCGCACACACAATTAAGCAAACCATGAGTTGCAATATGTAAAAGAGTCTAGGCTCTGGTAGGATCATCACATCTATTGCATGGCAGGCATCATTGTGATAAACATGGTACATCTTCAGACTATCTTGTCTATATGAATAACAATATTTCCTTTGAATTTGAGGAGAAAGATACATGTAACATACAGTAGATAACCTGGCACTGGAAGCCCAGGAAACTAGCTCAGAAATATGGATAAATGCCACAATGCCAAGTGAGGTAACAGAACTCCAAAATGACTTTAGTGAAGTTAGGAGTACTTACACAATAATATGTTATAGCTCCATATGTCCAGCAGATGGCCCTCCTCCTTTAAATCTTCAAGACAATTCTCAGGCATATACTGTGAAGAAACTATAGATCATGTATCAGTTATGAAAGAAAATTGAGAAATCTGTTGGACAGTTTGTCATATTTACTAACTTACTACTTGAGTACTGACAGCCCGTACAGTAAGCTATCATGGCCTAACAGTAACCAAAATAGATAGAAACATGACAAAATACAGGTAGCCGTGGAGGACACGTTAGAAACATGCCACTGGCTTTAACCACTTCAGGACTGGGATATTTCCCCTGGTTCAGGACTGGATACATTTTCTGTTTTGTCATACATGCAGTATTTGGGGCTATAACATTTTTTTTTGTTTGGGTTATTTAAATTATTTTTGCGTCTTTTTTTTTATTATTATTATTTTTTTTTTTATAAATACGGCTTTATTTTTTTGTTGCTTTTTCTTTTGCATGTTTTATCTTTTAATATTTGAGAAGATGTAAGCAAAAAGGGAGGGTAAACTTAGGGTTTTCTTTTACATTTTTCATGGGGTTTTTTTAATATAACAAAATACTGTTACAAAAAAATTTTTAATAGTTTTCCCTCTCTGTTACCGTCATTTTTATGAAAGTGACAAATATTGTTGCGGCGTTAGGGGTGGAGCTAGAACCTGTGACGTAGACTTGGTAGTGTCATTCTTTTTATTTTTTTTAACTTTATTTATGTGTTTATTTAAGACTGCCTGCTATGTCTATTCATTTTTTTGGTATAGAATCAGTAATGCCAGAACTGACCCCATGCTTTTCTGTGAAAGTAGTTTTGACATGTTTTTCATCCAGTGTATTTCTGTCCTGCTCTGGTTGTTCCTATTTGCCAACTATCCCAAATTTTCGAGACAGTCAGGAATTTTAGTAAACGATCCCAAATTTAGGCATGTCCCAGAATGGAGGCTGTGGGACTTACCCTGCTCCAAAGTGGGCAGACCTGCTATGTTTGGAGGTGGTCCCATGGTCTATCATGAAAGGGTTGTAATGTCCCTATATTACCAGCAGAAAAATTCTTAAAGGGGTTGTTAAAGCTTTTCAAAAATGATTTCTTAGCTATAACATTTCCATTCATTTTGGATTGGCAGTGATCCACCTACTGGGCCCCCACATATCAGCTGTTTCTTCTCTTTACTTTTAATAACAGCAGTTGTGAGTACTGCGGCAGTGATCCCTTAGGCCCGGTTCACATCTGCGTTCGGGCCATTCCGTTCACCTATCCACATAAAATATGCAGAGAGAAAAGTCCTGCAAGCCGAGCAGAGACCACATTATAGTCTATGGGTCCACCGGTTTCCTTGGGTAACCGCTTTTTTATGCACATAGGTTTCTATTCAGGTGGTCCCCAAGTGGACACCCCAAGCAGAAATCCATGTGCAGATGTGAATTGGGTCTGACACTTGAATGGCACAACTGCTGCAGAACTCACTATGGCCATTATTAAAAGTACAGCGAGAGAGCACTGCAGGTCGTGCCATCATAGGGGAACAGCTGAACTATGGCAATCGCGGCAAGTGGACCCTCACCAATATAAAATTGATATCTTACCTTATGGAAAGCTGACATCTATATATGGATGTTGGACCAGTGAACAAAGCGTACCACACTGTTATCAGTTTAATCCAGCTAAGCCAGTAAAGAACTGGTCAGACACAATGGAAGTATGTGAACCCAGCCTAACTGGTTCGAACAGGCATGCTCCCCGTTGGTAAATCTGCTGCACATAGTTCTGGTGAAGATACTAATTGTCATTCTCATGGTATGCTAGTAATATCTCCTCTGGAGTATTGTATTAACAACTCTATAGATATATGACCAGACTGTCTGTTGTGACTACTCCTGTGCCACACAAGGACGTACATGTGACCATGGCATCTGAGAGGATAGTTTCACTTTCATTATGCTCTAAACAATGGAATGGTTCTGCACATTGGAACTCACTGAGCCTTTCCATTGCTATGGAAGCTTGTGAAGGCCCCCAACCCTGCCATGGGCACGTTGTTATTGAGCTCTCCTTGTGGGTTCAGTAGCAATGTAGTGATCTCAACATAGACAGTAGAACTGTAGTATTGCAGCCTATGGTATCAGCAATATAATTGCAGGTTCAAGCCCCCTTCAGAAGTGGGGTGGGCTAAAAAAAAATTGACTATAAAATAAAAAAATATATAAAAATTCAATTTATTCCCTTTCCCTAGATCACATATAAAAATAAGCAAACCAAAAATTAACATGAATACATTCTACATTCCCAAGTCCAAAATGCCCATATTATTAAAATCTAAAAATATTTATCCCATATGGAGGACACCATAATGGCAGGGGATTCAAAATACCCAAGTCATCCTTTTTTTTATCTCATTCCCCTCCCCCAAAAAATCAAAGTATTAGACATTCCCCATAATAGTATCAATAAAAACTATATAGCGATGCATTGAACTTTGATATTTTTTTTACAGTTTTTAATTTTTTAAAAGGTATTAAAAACATAACATATCTCCCTATATTATAAAAATGAATTTCTGTCTGTCTGTCTGTTCTCTAATGCGAACCAAACGACTGGACCGATCTTCACCAAATTTGGTACAGAGATACTTCAGATATCCGGGAAGGTTTAAGACGAGACTCCAACTCGCTCGGACGTACCGTTGCTGAGATACAGCATTCCAAACACAGTGCCCCCCCCCCCCTTAGCCAATACAAACCTGAAGACTTTCACTCATATTCCAACTGCAATACACACGGTCACTCCACATGCACAATACAACGCTGATATCCAAACTGAGATACACGCATCAGAGGATTAGATACACAGATCAGCACACAGTATCACACGCCACAGGATTAGATACACGGGTCTGTCCCACACACCAGAGGATTAAATACGCACTTCTGCACACAGTTCCACACACTGAAGGATTAGATATGTGCATCTGCACACGGTTCCACATGCCGAAGGATTAGATACAGGCGTCTACACACAGGCCCACACTCTAGAGGATTAGATACGAGCGTCTGCACACATTTGTACACGCCATAGGATTAGATACACGCGTCTGCACAGAGTACCACATGCCGTAGGATTAGATACACGCGTCTACACACAGTTCCACACTCCAGAGGATTAGATACGCGCGTCTGCACACAGTACCACACGGGGGAGGATTAGATACGCACATCTACACACAGTACCACATGCCATAGGATTAGATACGCGCGTCTGCACACAGTACCACATGCCGGGGGATTGGATACGCGTGTCTACACACAGTTCCACACGCCGTAGGATTAGATATGTGCCTCTTCACACAATACCACACAGGGGAGGATTAGATACACGTGTCTTCACACAATTGTACACGCCATAGGATTAGATACACACGTCTGCACACAGTACCACATGCCGTAGAATTAGATACACGGGTCTGCACACAGTCCCACACACCAGAGGATTAAATACGCACTTCTGCACACAGTTCCACACACTGAAGGATTTGATACGTGCGTATGCACACGGTTCCACATGCCTTAGGATTAGATACAGGCGTCTACACATAGTTCCACACACCTAAGGATTAGATACGCGCCTCTTCACACAATACCACACAGGGGAGGATTAGATACGTGTGTGTGCACACAGTATCACACTTTGGAGGATTAGATACATGCCTCTGCACACGGTACCACAAGCCAGAGAATTAGATACGCGTCTCAGCACACAGTATCACACGGGGGAGGATTAGATATGCGCGTCTGCACACAGTACCACATGGGGGAGGATTAGATACGTGCGTCTACACACAGTACCACATGCCATAGGATTAGATACGCGCGTCTGCACACAGTACCACATGCCGGGGGGATTGGATACGCGCCTCTTCACACAATACCACACAGGGGAGGATTAGATACACGTGTCTTCATACAGTTGTACATGCCATAGGATTAGATACACACGTCTGCACACAGTACCACATGCCGTAGGATTAGATACGCGCATCTACACACAGTACCACATGCCGTAGGATTAGATACACGTGTCTGCACACAATACCACATGCCGTAGGATTAGATACGTGCGTCTACACACAGTTCCACACGCCTTAGGATTAGATACGCGCCTCTTCACACAATACCACACAGGGGAGGATTAGATACGTGCATCTGCACACAGTACCACACGACCGAGGGTTAGATGTGCGTGTCTGCACACAGTTACACACGCTGAAGGATTAGATACGTGTGTCTGCTCTAAGTATCACACGGGGGAGGATTAGATACGCACATCTGCACACAGTTCAACACGCTGGAGGATTAGATACGCATGTCTTCACATAGTACCACCGCCAGAGGATTAGATACGCGTTTCTACACACAGTATCACACGGGGAAGGATTAGATATGTGCATCTGCACACGGTACCACATGCCAGAGGACTGGATATGCACACAGTTCCATACGCCGGAGGATTAGAAACACACGTCTGCACACTGTACCACATGCCGTAGTATTAGATACGTGCATCTGCACACAGTTTCACACGCCGGAGGATTAGATACGCGCGTCTGCACACAGTACCATACGCCAGGGGATTGGATACATGCGTCTGCACACAATACCACATGCCAGAGGATTGGATAAGCAGGTCTGCACACAGTACCACATGCCGTAGGATTAGATACGTGCGTCTGCTTACAGATTCACACGCCAGAGGAATAAATACGAGCATCTTCACAAAGTTGTACACGCCATAGGATTAGATACACACGTCTGCATACAGTACCACATGCTGTAGGATTAGATACGCACGTCTACACACAGTTCCACATGCCGTAGGATTAGATTCGTGCCTCTTCACAATACCACACAGGGGAGGATTAGATACGTGCATCTGAACACAGTAACACACTTTGGAGGATTAGATACAGGTCTCTGCACACAGTACCACATGCCAGAGAATTAGATACGCATCTCAGCACACAGTTTCACATCTGGGAGGATTAGATACGCGCATCTGCACACAGTACCACACGCCAGAGTATTAGATACGCGCATCTGCACACAGTACCACACGCCAGAGTCATTAGATACACGCGTCTGCACACAGTTTCACTTACTGGAGGATTAGATACGCGCCTCTTCACACAATACCACACGGGGAGGATTAGTTATGTGCATCTGCACAAAGTACCACATCAACAAGGATTGGATACTTGCATCTAAACACAGTACTACACGGGGAAGGATTAGATACAGCTTTACTCCAGGTATCCATAACAACTGATCACAGGTTTTTCACTGACATTCAAAATGAGATAAACATAATCACATGACGCTTATGGACATACACACAAACCACATACAAAATACATCAGTGCAAAACTGGAAATTCTTATGGGGCCAGTACACAAACATAAAATGTAATATACCCGTGCGAAGCCGGGTCCTCCCTCTAGTACTATATACATTTAATATGACTGTTGTCATACTGACCCACAAAATAAAGCTAGTATTCCATTTTTACCACTGTGGATGACATAAAAACCCCTAAGAAAATGGTACAACTGTAATTCAGATTTTTTTCCAGCTTTTTTCCCTTTTTTTGTAAGGATTATTAAATGGTACTATTAGAAAGTACAAGTTCTCCCATAAAAACAAACCCTCATATGGCTTTGTGAACTGAAAAATAAAAAATCTATGGCTTCTTAAAGACAAGAAGTGGAAAAATAAAAACAGAAATATGTCTTCATCCTGCAGGGGTTAAATGGCTTGTACCACGAAAAATATTTATTCTCTATCTGATAAAATGCTTATCAGTGGGATTCTGACTGTTGAGACCCCCACCGATCCTAAGATTGTGGTCTCTTCCCCGCTCCATTAATTTCAATGGGAGCACTGGGGATTGCCAAGTACTATACTTCAGCTATATCTGGCACTCTCATTGAAATAAATGGAGCCAGGGTTCATCTGTGCCCACTGCTATATTCTCTGAGCCCCCTGTTCACAGGATAAGTAGGAGTGTCAACAGTCAGACCCCACTGATCTGCATTTTATCTATGAATTGAGGATCATTTTTACTGCATAACTCCTTTAATAAGCAGATATATTATAGATATATTGCATAATAATTAGAGGTGTGTGTGTATTTTAACCCTTCCCGCCAGTGACATTTTTCAATTTTTGTTTTTGACTGTGCATTCCAAACCTTGCATTTATTATTCTGTACAATGTACTGGGAAGCTGGAAAAAATTCTGAATGAAGGCGTCTTTTTTTGCGGAGCCAGGTGTACTTGTGTTATACTATTTTGGAGAATTTCTATTGGTTTGGTCACTTTTATTTAAAATTTTTATCTGAGGCAAGATAGCCTAACCGGCGGTTCAGCACTTTACTTTTTTTTTCCTGCTATGGCGTTCACCGTACAGGGAAAATTTTTGTATAGGTTTGTATAGCGGGCATTTTTGAACACAGTGATACCTAATTGTTTCACAGTATTTAAGTACTTTTATATGCGTTCTAAGGAAAGGTGGGTGATCTGATTTTTTAATTTTTTTTTTTACTTTTTTTATGCATTTATTAGACCCCCTAGGTGTCTTGAACCCCAGGGGGTCTGATCACTAATGTAATGCATTACATTGCTAATACAGCATAAGGCAGCCTGCCATACAAATGAATGGCAGACAAGCCTGGGAGCCTTTAATAGGCTCCACCGGCTGTCATGGCAGAGGAACTCCAGCAAAATGGTGCATCAGTCAGCTTTGACTGAGGTACGAGGAGGGTTAATTGCCCATTTCAGTGCGGGCACTAATCGTGGGCATTAGCGCCGCATGTCTGCTGTATAATACAGCTCCTGTAATAGTACAGTGGATGTCGCAAAAGGGTTAATGACAAATCATTAGCTTCATTCTCACATCTCCATAGGAATGGGGCTTCCAGAAATCCAACCACAGCAACCCTATTCCATGTATGAAACTGATTTTAAAGCACAAACATTTTTGTAACAAATCTGCCATGTGTGAATATACTGTATCTCTATAAGGAATTAAGATAATAGTAAGAATGTATTATTATTATTATTATTATTATTATTATTTTATTAGTGTAATTTTTAGTTACATTGCGTTTCCATATTCTGCTGCACGTTACAAACCATAGGTTACATATACAAACAAATTCAGATATTACAGAATAACAAACTAATCATCAAATCACA